>NC_139010.1:39074832-40359832 GCF_964374135.1 Grampus griseus
ACTGGCTTTACTTCTCTGTGGCTCAGTTTTTCCATGCTTACTATGAAATTGGAGTCAGGAGTGGGGATAAAGCAAAGGAGTCTGAGAAAGTAAAACCTCCCTGGGTGGTACAGAGTGGGAACTGCCCAGAGGCAGACAAAGAGACCATTTCCAGCTGGCCCCACTGACACCTCCCTTGCTGCTTTCCAGGTCACTGGTCCAAGGAGAGCACAGATCAAGAGCTAGCTACTGGTCAGATCCCCAGCTCAGAGCAAGCTCTGTGCATCCAATTGTGTGTGGAACCTGCAAACTGCCCCAGTCTTTAGCCAGTTGAAATATGAAAAGTAATCCTGTTTTGCCTAAATACACTCAAATCATTCAGTTGTGTGTGTGTGTGAGAGAGAGAGTGTGTGTGTGTGTGCTTAATGAGACGGTTGATATTTTAAAACATTGCATTAGTAGACTTGGTATTTGTCCTTCCTCCCCAAGTGCCTACCCCAATTCTTCTATGTCTTAGCTGTTTGGGGGGTGGACTTGGCTAGTACTAGGGTCAACACAAGTGAAGACCATCTGTAACACTGGCTGGAGACTCCTGCACGTGGCAGCTAGTCTGGAAATCAGGGTCCCAAATGCCAACAACATTGATGGCTAACAGCTCAATTTCACATGCAAGTACCTTTCTGGGACCCTGGCCTTGAAAGTCTGGAGAACACAACTGTCACACCCACAAGCAACTACACCATGCTTGTGTTGGGAGAAAAGTGCTTCACGGGTGGAGCGAGCTAGTGTGTCTTCCAAAAAGGCCAGACATGGGGGTAAGAATGGAATTTTCACCCCAAGAAGCAAGCTCTGTTTTGACCCTGACACAGGGTTAAGAGGAGAAAACTCACAGCATACAGAGAGAATAAAGCTCTGAAACATGATTTTCCTCCCCGAAACGCAGCCCAGGAAGTGCTGCCCCCTGTTGCCAGCATAAACACTTATGTGTAGCCTGGGCCACCAGTAATAAAATGTAAAACACACAGAGCCCAAGTCAACAGGCAGTGAGGGCCAGGACATGTGGTAGGTTCCAGTCTGGCCTGGGAGGTTCTTATGGGCATATATATATATACATACATACATATATATACATATATATATATATACATATATATATATGGCATACTTCTCTCTCTCTCTATATATATATATCTATATATATATATATCTATATGCCATATATATATGGCATACAGAAGTATTTCAGATCTCTTGGAAAGGCTGATAAGTCAGAAGGCAGTAGATGAAATTCAAAAGATAGAGCTTGCAAGATGAATGCTATCTCTCTGCTGTCTGGAATAAAGCAAATTGTGCTGTGAGCTCGCCTGGCAGGAGCTGTCTATAGAGGTTTCCAGCCCCCAGGCCAAAGGAAAAAGCAAGAGTTTAAAGATCTGGGGAATTAGTGGTCTGGCTCTAGCCATGTTGCCCCAGTAGGACTCTGGAGCTCATCATCTCTGCTTGGGGAAGGATCTGATTTACTGGATGGGAGGCATCTCTTTTTCCTTGTTCTAAATCTTAGGGGTAGGTGCTGAGATCTAGAATGTTGAAATAATTACAAAGAGTAGGAAACCCCAGCCTTTCCCTAACGATCTTGAAAGGCCCTATTCAGAAGATTTTTTTAAAACCTGCAACAGCAATGTTATGTTAAGTTCTCCTGTGGAATTTATTCCTTTATTCTTTTTCATACCCATCGAAATCCCTCAGCTGAGAGGAACAGCTCTTCCGTGTCCCCAGCCTCACTTTACTCTCTGCCTGCTGGTTAGCTTTCACACCATGCAGGCCTGGGGACTTCTCTGATCAAGGGGTCTCTATTTTCTCCAGTTGGAATGTACTCCTCATTCGTTTATGGCAAGCTATGCCCTTTCTTTAAAATCTGGATCATAAATAGATGTGTAATTACTTAGGAGGAGGGTTTATAAGAAAATTCCAGGTAAAGATGATAGAAGAATGTGTCTCTGCCTTTATCTTTTGAAATGATTTGGAACCATTAAGGAGAAATAAAATAGAAAAAAATTACATGTGATGAAACTAGAAATCAGGCACACCTTTGAGACACAATTGGAGAAGAAGCCTGCGCAGCCCTCCCAAAACAAGTTGCACAGCCTGAAGGGTCAAACAAATGACCCCTCCTTTAGAATGACAACGGTCAGGGACACTGGAGGGTTCTTGAGGGCAGTGTGGCCTGAGGAGGGCTGGGAGTCCGGGCTTAACGAGAAAACATGGTGGAAACACATGGACATGAGTCTTTGCAAAAATATGCATACCAAGGTGGAGGCCCAAATAGGAAGGTGTTGACTGAAAAGAAATGTACAACGTGAGAGTTGTGAGTTAAGTCTTATTTGGGGCAAAATAAAGACTATGGCCTGGGAGACAGGCTCTCAGACAGCTCTGAGCAACTGCTCTGAAGACATAAGGAGGGAGGTCAATATATATGTGATTTTGGCGTAGGGGGAATACATGGAGTCAAGCACACATTTTGGCTGAAGGTCGCCGCTAGTCACAAGGAGCAGATGCTTCCATTAATGATTTTAGTGCTTCTCTAGATATAAGAAGATGCAAGAAATTGGGTTCATAAAATCTTCTGGACATATCTAACTATCTCAAGGCCTGTTCTTCCAGTTTTTCCCAGAGCACAGAGTGCCTCATTCCTGATCTCTGCCCTGAACTCCTTTCAGGGTGTGTTGAAAGTCAGTGACTGCAGTGGCCATTGACTTCATCCTGTAGAAGCAGATGGTGAGGGACAATTTTTCATCCCCAGAGGGAGGGCAACTGACTTTCAGTTACTGATCTTGGTCACCAGAAGGAAAGTAAACATGAAATCAGAGCTAGAGATATGGATTTGGATATAGATATAGATATATAAATAAATCCTATGCACACAACCATGACATTAAGAGCTTCACTCTAAGTCTGGAAGATTTCCTGACCTAGTTCAATCATCTCTTCAGGGAAGAATGTTAGTGAGAATGTGTTTGTAGACCATAGGCCAAAACCAAGCTGCCTGCTCACCAGCTCTTCTTCAACAACTAGCTGGAACAAGAAGATAGGACTCCCCTCAAAGATAAGCAATGAACAGAAAGAAATCAACATGGTGCCTATGCAAGATATGGAAACCAACAAAAGAAGGAAAAGATTAAGACAGAGGGCACGTGAGAAACACACACCTTAAGCCTTATGCCATCCAAGCAAATGAACTTAAACCAATTCCATGAAATCAATAAAATTAAAGAAAATGTCACCCCTCTAAAATAAAAGAGCTCAAAAAAGAGGTATGAGGGCTGGAAAAAGAGATGATAGAGCAATGAAAGATTTTTAAAAATATGAGTCTATAGCAATAAGATTAAAAACTTTATAGAAAAAAAAGTTACATGAGAGTCATCAAAAAGGAGACTGGATACTGTTGTATATATAGGCAGTGACAAGGACTGAATTGAGGAAATGAAGCAAAATGAAATGAAAAAATAAAGAGCTAAAATAGATTAGAAGAAAGTGAGAGTTTAAAGATAGATAAATATTGTCTAATATATAAATAATTTATTTTCCTCAAGACAATAGCAGAAGAAATATAATTGAAAAATAAAAATATAGTGAAGAAACCTTTCTCAAATAAAGGAAGATCTACATTTACCTGAAATTTCATGACTTAGAAAAATTGTTATAGAACAATTAAAAATGAGAGACATTCCTATAGAGACACTGGAGTTAGAATGCAAAGAAAAAACTCAATGGATGCCCAGGTTTTTAAAAAAACAACTCAACTACAAGGAAAGAAATTTCCATAATAATTGCTAGCAGTTTTCACAGCAGAATCTTTCAAAATTAGAAGGCAATATAATAATCTTTAGAGAATAAAACAATACTTAAGAATTTAACCAAGTTATGCTGGCATTTAAAAGTAAATAATAATGATGATACCATGGGCAATATTTCTGAATTCCAGACCCTATGTGAGTGTTTACACATATAATCTCATCTAAATATCTCAAAAACCCCATAAGATAGGTACCATTATTAGCCACATTTTAAAGATGAGGTTCCTGACACCTAGGGAGATTAAATAAACTTCCCAAGTTCACATAGCTTGAAATGGCAGAACCAGGATTCAAACACAGGAGTCTGAGGCCAGATCTTGCTCTCCTAAGTAGTATCCTATATTTTCAAACTTGCAAGAACTCAGGGATATTAATCCTTGAAAATCTGCCAGAAGACCAATGCCTGTGATGCAAGAACTGAATGGGAAAGGTGTTGAAAAAGAGCAGTGATGTGCATTGAATTCACTTTAATATAGTACAGAAACAGCATAGATGTGGAATGAATGTTTGTTTATGAGGTTTGTGATTGGCAGCTCTAAGATAGCCCAACGCACCCGGCCTCCTAGTATTCATGTCCTTGTAGGATCCCCTCCCCTTGAATGTGGGCTGGACCTAGAAACTTGCTTGTATTAAATAGAAAATGGCAAATGTGACGGGAGTCATTTCCGAGATTAGGTTACAAAGACTGGTTTCTGTCCTGCTCACCTTCTAGTACTTCACTCTCAGGAGCCCTCCATCTGAGGAAATCACAGCCATGTTGTGAGTGGCCCTAGGGAGGGGCCCATCTGGCAGGGAACTGGTGTCTCAAGCCAACAGCCAGTGAGGAACCAAATCCTGCCAACAACCCCATGAGTGAATCTTCCCCAGGTGAGCCTTGAGATGACAACAGCCCAGGCCGACAGGACACTTTGATTGCAGCCTCGTGGGATACCTTGAGTCAGAAGCAGAAAAGGCATGGCTGAATCCAGGGTCACAGAAATGGTACGGTAATAAATGATTGCTATTTTAAGTTTGTGGGTAATTTGTTATACAGCAATAGATAACTAATACAAGGTTTAAACATCTTTTCTCTAGTCCCAGTAGCATAAAAATCTCTTTCAGGTCCACCATTCCACAAAGACCTGCCCTGGTCCCAGAGAGGGGCCTGTCAGATTGCGCGTTTGTGTGTTTTCCAGAGAAAGACAGGATGAAACTACCATGTACGGCTGTCGCCCTACCCCCTCAATCAGAGTAACTGCACACACACATCCTGCTTATAGAAAGTTTGTGTGTTTGTGTGTGTATGTGAGTGAAGGGAGTATATCAGTGACAAGGAGAGTGACCACGATAATTGACCATGGCTTCCATTTAGCAACTAAAATAGAGTTAACCTCTTCCTTAAAAAAAAAAAAAAAAAGCTCTTTCTATTATAAAATATACGCATTATAGACAATTTGGAAATACTGTGAAAAAAAAGAAAAACGCTTTTTGTAGTACCACAATTTGAACACTTAAAAAATTTCTTTCCTTTTTTTTGATGCAACATTTTACTTTTACATAATTGCTACCAAAAATGAATATGATTTCCTATCTTATGTATTTCACTTATTGTTTCACTGAAATTTTTGATCTCTTTATTAATTTCATTTTAATGGTCTAATAATATTCTGTTGTGTGTATGCCTATTCTGGGACATAAAAGTTGTTTATCTGTGCTTGTAGGAGGAGAATTTGGCTTCTGCTTACGGCTCTTGTAAATAACATTGCAGTATATACCTTTGAGCGTTAAGCCTCTGGTATGGTGAAATGTTTCTTAGAGTAGATTCCCAAAGGTGGAAAGAATGAGTCACAATATACACGTGGGCCGGCACAGGATGCCAAATTGTTTTTCAAAAGGGTCATTCCTGTTTACGCTTCTACCCACAGGGCAGGGAGGACCCACTTCATTACACACTGCCCATCCTTTGAGTATTCCTCCAGAGGAGAGAAATCATTCATTAGGAGGCTTTTACTTACCGTTTCATTGATAGCTAATGAGGCTAAACCTGTTTTTTTTTTTTTTTACTCATTTGCATGTTTTGCAACTGAGTAATTGTCTGTTTCTGTCCTGGTGTATGGATCCACAGTCCCTGGACTCCTGCCCAGTTTTATTTCGCTCAAGTCTGAGCATCCTCCACCTGACCCTCAGTCCTGGTCAGTTTCCTGAGTGCCCTGGGAGACCCCTAGATTGAGATCTGTTTTTCCCCATTCAATGAGACCTCAGTGCGGGCAGGGAGGACTGTGTTTGCTCTCCGTGTATCTGCAGTGTCTGCACAGGGCCCTCGCCTGGTCTGTGCTCCGTGTGGGAGAATGTGTCTCTTTATCCCGTTGGCAGCTGATGAAACTTCGAGCTGTTATTTCCATCTCGGCATCTTGGCCTCAGGCTCTGGTTCTAGAACTGTGGCTGTCACTAGCTACAGAGGTCATCCCCAACCCTCTTCCATTTCTTAACAAAGTCAGTCTTTCTGGGCCTCAGGAATCTCTAACCCCTTCTCCAGAGCCCCCCGCCCCGAATCCCCCCCACATCACTGCTCAGTCAATCCACCCGGAAAGCCTGTCTGCCCAGAGAGTTTAGTAACTGAGATGATCACATTTATCAGTTAAAGGCTTCATTTATCCCTGCCCTGAGGTGTGCACAGAGAGATGTTTTCTTGGGCAAACTTAATTATTGCATCAGAAGAAAAAACATGTTCTCATGTTAGTCTTGGGGAGGGAGCGAGAGTCGGCAAGGCTTCCTGTAATTTTAATGACCAGTAATGACATTTTCCACCATCCTGAATTCATCGGGTTATTTTTATTCTTTTTACATTCCTTGTCTAAATGGTGACAGAATGTATCAAGGCCAACCTTGATAGTAGTTTTTATAATTCAAGGAATTGTCGTGAATTTTGCAAGGTCACCGTATCACGGCCTCAACCCTCTGGCTACAGAGCCACGGCTAAGTCCTCTGACCACTAGAAATCTCACGGACTGGTCAAGATTTCCAGAGAAAGGACTTCCCAGAGAACAGCCATTCTACGGTTCAGAAGCTCTCCGGATTGGGAGGCCTCCCCCACTCAATAATCCATCGCCCTGCGGAACAGCAGCTGCAGTGGAAGGCAGCTGTTTTCTGTCAACCTGGGCTGGACAGCAGGGAGAGATTTTGCGCACACAGAGGAGAAAGTGATGTGAAGACTGAGCAGAATGTTGGCCTTGAAGACTGAGCAGAATGTTGGCCTTGAAGACTGAGCAGAACGTTGACCTCGAAGACTGCAGTGATTGGCACAAACCGAGGAAGCCGGCAGCCACCTGAAGTTGAGGAGGGCAAGGAACGAATATTCCCCTTCAGCCTCCAGAAGCAGCAAGGCCCCAAGGCCCGAGGGCTCCTTGATTTCAGACTTCTAGCTTCAGGGACTGTGAGAGAATAAGCGTCCATAGTTTTAAGCCACAGAATTTGTGGTAATTTGTTACACAGCAGCCCTTGGAAACTGATACACCGAGATAACGAAACTTTAGGATGATGAAGTGGACTTTGGAATATGTGTCTATGTGACTAGTTCTAACTCACACCTGACCGAGGTACCAACTCAGGGAGGCAAACTTAAATCCATGCAAGGGCTTCAGAGCTTCCCACAGCATCCCCCAAATTTGAGTTCATGCTGTCCTGTTGCTTGCCTTGGCCTTTCAGAGAGCATCCCTCATAACCCAGAGCACCAGACATTGGCCTCCTCTGGGTCTACCTGTACGGAAGGTGTGGGGATCCAGACACTCTTGGCGTCTGCAGTGATGCTTCAGGAATGAGAGTTGCTGCCCTTTTTTCCTTACAGCTGCGACCAGGCTCAGTGATGCCCTGGCCAGTCGCGGCTAAGATGGGGAGGGCTTCATGGGGTCCTCTGCTGCCCCCTGCAACCCCCCTCACTGTAGCCTCGAGCTTACCAGGACCTCCCCCTTACTGACCAAACACACATGTTGGATCCACCCCTTAAGAGCAATTGGAATTTCATCCTTCAGAGCTCAGCTCAAACATCCTTTTCTCTGAAAGCTTCCCTGACCTCCCAGACTAGGTCACTGGGTCGGGCAGGATCCCAGCAGGAAACAGATGGTATATTTAAATTGGGTAATTTGATGAGGGTTCAATGAAGGGACTGCCTACAAGATGTGGGCCAGGGTTAGGGGAAGCCTTGAGGGGTGGGGCGGTCCTCTGAGCTAGCAGGGCTAAATTATGCTGGGGGAACTCTATCTCTCTTGGTCCGGGGTTCTCAGATGCAGCTGGCGGTGGGGCAGGGTGTGTGTGGGGGGACAGGAGCAGAGCCTTCTATAGAGGATGCAGCAGCCCAGGTGTGCAGCAGGCAGGGAGCCAGGGGAACCAGAGCCCACTTCCCTCCTTCCTCCACCTTCAGTCCCGCCTGGTGCCCCATTGGGTGAACGCAGCTGGAAGGGATGAAGATGTGCACACCTCACATTTAGGCCTGTGCACCTGTGTGACTGTGATGCCTTTCCTCCCCTCAGGAGTGTGAGTTTCACAAGGAAGAAAACTTGCATGTCCTGCTCACTATACAGAGCCTGGGGCATAACTGGCACTCATTACATGTTTCCTGATTGGCAAATAGGTATGGCAGACAGGGGGAGTTGGACCTTCCTAGGAGGTATCATTAAGGAACCCAGTAAGTGACAGCCCCTACGGCCCCTCACTCCCCCAAATGAGAGGCTGCCCTTCTGTCCTCTCTCATCTCCTCACATAACTCGGGAGGTCCCAGATGAGAGGTGCAAGGGGCTGCCCCTGCCTTACTCCAACTCCCATCATCATGGCATGCTCACCCCAGCAACCCTGCCTGGTGAGGGACCATCTACATGGCTTGCCGTTTCCCAAACCTGTGGCTGTTCTCCTGAGATGTTTTGGTTCTCCCCTGTTAACTTCTCCTATGTTTCCTGCTATGGACTGAATGTGTCCCCCTAAAATCCATATCTTGAAGCCCTAACCCCCAATGTGATGGTATTTAGAGGTGAGGACTTTGGGAGGTAATTAGATTTCAATGAGGTCACAGGGTGGCACCCCCATGATGGGCTCAGTGTTCTTACAAGGGGAGACCAAAGCTTATTCTCTCTCCAGTGTGTGAGAACTCAGCAAGAGGACAGGTGTCTGTTAACCAGGAAGAGAGTTTTCACCACAACCCAACCATCCTGATCTTGAACTTCCATGCCTCCAGAACTTCGAGAAATACATGTCTCTTGTTTAAGCGTCCCAGTCCATGGTGTTTTGTTAAAGCAGTCGGAACTGACTAAGACAGCCCCTGACAGCATCCTCTGGGAACCCCGGCTTCCCTGGGCCTGGCCCCTGGCAACAGTCATAAAGTCCCCCTCTTGTCTAGTGTGCACCATCCTAGGATGGGTTGGTGTCCCTGCTGCAAAAGACACTGAATGATCAGACGAATGGCTCTGGCTTCCCACAGAGCAAAAGTTAGCCCAGAAATGACGTCTGCAATTCAGAAAACAGACCCCTCCATCCTCAGGGGAAGCTGCGTGCCCTGATCCTTGAAGCTGTCTCTTCAGATGAAGTGGGGAGAGGCCCGCCAAGTGATAAAAGAGAAGCAGCCTCAGCTCTATTCCATGGCCCAGCTTTGAGCTGAGTGCTGGGGACAGGAGGGGCTCAGCAAAGGCCATGCTAACTGCTTGCTGGGATGGGGAGGCTTAGGGGTGGGGTGGGAGGGAGGAGCTACCTGGGGAAAGTGGTGGCACTTGAGCTAGGCCTCAGGAGGACCAGGCCACTTTCCCAGCACAAGGAAGATTCTGGTGGAGGCCCTGAAGAGAAGCTGTGCCTGCTGAGACCAGCAGACAGGCTCCTTACATGGGTGGACTCAAGGGCATGGCGACCTTGAGGCCCCAGCTCTGGGTAGGTCCCCAGCATCCTTCTGTTGTCCAGCCTCCTCCAGTTTGACTCCCTGTGAGTGATAGCATCAAAGTCTAACACAGGTGTCTTCGACCCCAACTGTCCACTGCAGTCACACAGGAAACTCTAGAAAGAGCTGTTGATCCTGAGACCCCTGCCCCAGAGGTCAGTCAGTATTGACTAGGCTGGGGTGGGGCTGGGAGGTCTGGCAGCTTTAAAACCTCCTCGGTGATTTGAGTGTATAGCTGGGGTTGAGAACCACTAGCCTGAGGACTGTCTCAAAGGGGAGGTGAACTCTTCTTCGCGTGTCCCAGCCTGTTAGGTGGAAGACACCTAAAGTCTATTCTCCCCACCTTGGAAAACAAGGCGCCATCTTGGAGATCTTAATTTTGCGTTTTTCAAGCCAATGATCTCTGCAGAATCGAGTGCTTGTGGGCTCAGGGAGGAACAAAGGCTGAGCACTGGCTTTCCCCACTCCCAGTGGAACATCATCTTGTGGGAGCAGGTGGAACTTCTGCAGGGTTGCTCAGCTGGCCTTGGGAGGGAAGCTTTGACTACACCCATGAGAGCTTTAGAAAAAAGTCACCGTGAGATATGAAATGTTATCACTTTCAAATTGCCATGATTTTATATATATACATATATATCTTGGAATAATTTAAAAAGCCACTTGAGAGATTATTTGAAGACGTGTGGACAGAGTGTTATGTACAGATATGCACATTGGAAACCACCCACTTCAGCAAGAAGGAAAGGTGGTTATGCTGCATAACAAAACTCAAGGGAGAAGACAGTTGGTGACAGGGAGAGTACGTATAATGTTAGACCAAAGAAATATAAAGTCCATACGTAAAATATCATCTCAACTGGGTAGACTACAAGGAAATAGGCCACAATTTTCAAATATTTTCAAGTATTGGAGACTTTCAAACATTAGCTCATAGTATTACAAAATGAATTATTATTTTCTTTTCCATGTACTTTAGTATTTCCTAGATGTTACAAGAGGCACGTATTATTTCCATAATCAGAAAAGAAATTATAACAAAAAGTCAATGGAATAGGAAGCTGCTTTTCTCCCTGGAGGCTGGGTTTCTACATTTAGCAAATAAAAAGATAAGATGTTTTGGTTACATTTGAATTTCAGATAAATGTCAAATTTTTACTGGAAATATATCCCAAATATTGCATGAGCCGTATTTCAACTAAAAAAGTATTCATTACTTATCTGAAATCAAATTTAACTAGGCATCCTTTTAAATTATCTGGCAACCCTACCTGGAGGAGAAGGTGAGCAGGCCCAGGCCAGGTGGGGGAAATTTCCAGCAGTGGCTTCTGAGAGCTCCCAGGGTTCCCAAGCTGTGCCTGCCTCTCTGCCAGAGGTGTTGATGGCCACTGTCCATGAAACAGTGACACCCTCTCCCTTGTCCTCTGGTCAATAGTCTCCTTATTTCCTAGACTAAAATACAGCTGCTTCCTTGTATACATCTATCTCATGCAAATCGTGACAATAATGTTTATTTGCGTTGTATGTTTAAATTCTCAATGGGCATCGTAGCCTTAATCACAGGTATGGATGTATTTCTGATGGGTCACCCAGTAAGTGTCAGCTTCTTAGCACATCATTTCTAAGGTCGAGGCTATTCTTAGCCCCATTTCATGGGTGAGGAAACTGATCCTCGGAGAGAAGGGCAAAAACTTGCTCCAGGTCACACAGCTGGAGGACTGCCAAGCTTACTGCCCTACCTCAAGTCTGCACAGGGAAGCATTTCTCTGCAACGGGCTACATCACTTCACCATTTTATAGTTTATTCTCTGAAGCAACCTTGTAAGGCAACTATTGGGAAGGGAAAGCTAAGGCTCCCTGAGTTCCCTCTGCATCCCAGCACAGTTGGATTCCATCGGTCTCTTATCTTTCTCCCATCTTCCCTCTCTCTTCCCCTCCCTCCTTTTTCTCCCCCTCCCTTCCTTCTCTCCCTCTCCTTCCCTCTCTTTCCCTTTCTCTGCTCCCCCCTCCATCTTTCCCCCTTCCCACAACCAGCTGCAATGAAAGCATTTGAAATCTTCGAGGTCCACTAGATTCCTCTCACATGCTCTGAGATCTCAGGCAAATCACCAGAGCTCCCTGTACTTCAGTGTTCTCAGCTGTAGAACAGGAAGAACAGTCCCAGACACGTAAGCTTGGTGCTCAGTGGAAAAACCACCCCATTGGGTTTCTGACATTTCTAGGTAGTTTTCAGGTGGGTTACAGTGAATAGTTCTTCAAAAGCAAATTTTTCCCCACTATCCATGGCTTTAACTGCTGATAAATGAACCAAATTAAATCAAACAAAGCTATGCATTGTGTCTTTGAATTTCTGGCTTGATTTCCTACCCATCTGACTTTGCCAGAAAGAACCAAGATCAAGATTTTTAAGGAAAATCCCTACCTATACCCAATTGTCCTTATTTCTTGGTGAGATCTTTACACTGAGAAGTCTTGCTATGAAGAAATTGCTTCTCATTTTTCTTATCCTCTCAGTCCCTTCAAAGTCTTTCACCAAACCAGGTCCTGAAACTTTCTTGGAAATCCAGAAAATTAAGTGAAACAAGAGCACCGTAGAAACCTAAGAATATATTAAATGGTCTGGCACAAATTAATGAAAACCTCTTTGCTTGAAAAAGAAAAATAAAGATTCAGTTCATTCAAACAAGGAGAGCTCTGTGGAGAAAGCATACATTTTCCATTTGCCTTCAACACCTCCAAATGTCCTGAGCAGAGGGTGAGAAGCCAGCACACACATGCCATCTACATGTGTGGGGTGAGGGGGAGGGTTGCCCAGCGTGGGGCTGAATCCTCCCAGAAGTGGTGAGCGATAGAGAAGGAGGAAACAGGCATTGAAAGGTCCAATGACTGGCCCAGAGTCACTCAGCCAGTGAGTCGTGTTGCTGGACCCAACCCCTGGGCACTGAGCTTTCCATCACATGACTCCGCCTCTAAAGTGGAATGAAGGATGGCTGCTTCAAGGTCAGAACTGACTGCGTGAACCTGCAGTTGGCTGTGGACCTGCCATTTGGGCTCCCCCTCATTGCTCTGGGGAAGCCCCTGAAGACTTCCCATCATCTTCATCCTTGGGCCCCCACTCTATTCCTATCTGCCCCTCTCAGGACCAATTACATATATTTTCCAGCTTCAGCATGAGGGAGAATGCAAAGATCATAGATCCCAACCAAAATGAACTGTGTTTGAATGACTCACAAAACCGTGGTGAACTGGAGCAAGTTATTTGACCCGTAGGACTTAGTTTCCTCATCTGCAAAGTGTGTACATTAATTGTCACTCCCAGGGCTGTTGGAAAGATAAACTACACACTGAGGATGCTGAATAACCTCTTCTTGTTCCATTGCAGACTCCATCCTCCATCTCCTCCCACCCTCAAAGTGCTCCAGATCAAGAGCCCTGAATGGTTGAGAAAATGATTGTGAAGAAAGCTAGCATGCAGAGGCCAACAGCATCCCTCTCTCAGCACAGGTAATACATCTCTAGTCCTAAGAATCAGCCTTGAGCGAAAATATGTGTAAGGTGGGGTGATGGGCAGGGATTTTTGGTCTCTTCCCAGGGTCAGGGAGAGGTCCAAGTCAGGCTCTTCTCACAATCAGGGGTCAACTCCATTAACCAGGCGAATGCTTCTTGGGGCTCAAGTACACACTAGGAAGATCTTGGAAAAGTGAAACCCCGGTGATATCCAGGGATGGGGGTGTGGCCAATTCAGGTGACAGATATCCAAAGTTCTATGCAGAATGGCAGAGGGGCTTGGGACTGTTCCCTAGCCCCAGCAGAAGGAAATGCCCATGTCAGGCATCCTGTGTCCATGCTCCTGCCGCTGGCCTTGCTCCCCATACAGTCTGCAGCCTTCTGCCAAGGACTGAAGTCACAGTCACCTCCTCTTCCAAGACCCGCTCTGTGTCTGTGCCAGGATTTGGGCATTAGCTGCCTTTCACTTATTTGGAGGGGATGGATCATGGCAGGGTCATGCTAACTGTCATTTAGAGATTATTTTTGGACACAGAAACCTCTTTAGCTGCAGGCATTGGTGGTTACTCAGCGACTAGGGGAGTGAGACTCTTGGGTACTCCAAGCAAACCTGCCCAGGGGAGGTTCTCATCCAATGGCGCTCTGGGGACTGCATTTACAGACTCACCTCTGGAATTCCCTGCGGCGAGCGTGCCGAAGCTCCAGCCAGGATGGGGCCCGCTCTGCCTGGGCAGGACTCACCCTCCTTTATGTTGGGATGGTGTTCAGGGGTGCACTGATGGGAGGAAATGGAGCAGCAACCAGAAACACCTACTGCCTCAGAGGAGAACCTGGCCCCAAACGTTTCAAAAGTCCGGTTCTTTTTCAGTCCTTTGCTGCCAAGCGCTGACTGGCCCTGGGCCCCTGTGGCTAGTTCCCGTACGCTTTGTGTGTTTCCATCTTCATAAAGAGAGCCTTAGTTACAGGCTTTCAAAGATGCTCTGAGGCCTACTGCACACCTCAGTTCGACCTCGCGGGCATTGCATGGGGCACGCTCACGGCAGATGTTGATGGGTAATGAAGACCCCTAGGGAAGATGCTCTTCAGACTGAAGAACAGGCCTTTATTCTTTCCAACCTCCGAGGAGTTTTAAACTTTGAGGGGCTCTTAGAGATAATGTAAGCCGGTGACTGTCTAACGTTTTCGACTGAATCCACCATAAGAATTACACTACATATCTGTGTTAGTTTGCTAGGGCTGCCATAACAAAATGCCACACTGGGGGCTTTATGGGCAGAAATTTGTTTTCTTCCTTCCATATTCTTTGCTGTTATTTTTCTAATTTCATATTTTGGATGTTTAAGTCATTAATTTTGAGCCTTCTTTTCTACCATAAGTATTTCAGGCTATAAATTTTCCTCTAAGTACCATGAAGGTCATACACAGTATTTTTAATTATATTCGTTTATAAATATTTTCTCATTTTTATCTTTATTTTTCTTCCCATGAATTCTTTACAAATATGTCTTTATAATTTTAAAATATATTTTAAGTTATCTCTTTTGTCTTTATTTCTAACTTAATTACATTGTGAGCTGAATATGGGGTCTATATGATACAAATTTTTTGAAGTTTGTTGAGGATAGCTCTATTATCAATATGTGGTCAGATTTTATAAATGTTTCCTATGTGAGAAAAGTGTACATTCCCTAATTGTTAGGTATGATAGCTGCTTGTTGTATCAATTATTTAAAAGATGTGTTAAAGTATTCCTTTAATAAGGTAGATTAGTCCATTTCTCATGGTTCTGCCAATTCTTGCTTTGTATATATTTGAGGTTGCTATTGGTAGTATGTAAGTTTAGAATTTTCTCTTCAGGTTATCCTTTCCCTAACACATTTTATTCCATTTTTAATTTAAATATTCTGTGTCTTTAGGTTTTACAGTTATCTGTTATAAACATTATTTGGTTGGATTTGTGTTTTCTTTTTCTCAAACTGATGGTCCTCATATTTTAAGCAAGATTTTTGTCCATGTATATCTAGTACTATTAGGATTTATGCCTGGAATCTTACTATGCAATTTCTATTTATCTCGTTCTTTTTTCTCTTTTGTGTTCTCCTTTTGTGCCTTACTTTGGATGGAATGCCTTAAAATCTGATTCCACTGTCTTCACTCTACTTGTTGTAAGGGTATACACTCTCTGTCTTCTCTATTAATGATCATCTTAGCTATTTCAATATGCATATTTAAGAATGTCTAAAGTTTATTAATATCTTTATGTCATCTAAAATGATATCCTTAATTCACTTTTTCTGGGTTTACTACTTGCGAGAAGAAGATTTACTGTGAAGCTAATGAAACATGAGTTTTAGTACTCTTCACTGTATGAGCTCTTTCCAAGATGCTGAGCCTCATTTTGTTTTTAAAATTTAGTATTCTCTTTTTTATTTAGTATTTATTCCAATAACTGTAGTATTTATTCTGATAAATCATAACAAATTTAGTATTATTCTGTGCTAGCTCAGCATTACATCTGAAAAGATGTTTCTTGAATTGTATCTACTGTTTTGTCTCATTGAGGAGATTCATTCAGGGGATCTAAATGACGGCACTGCCATGGCAGGGACTAAGATTGTGAAACTTGCACAAAGACCTCTGGGTCCCCAGAAGTCTCCAGGCACGAATCAGGCTGAGAAAGCTACTCTGCTGCAAACATGGCCATTTCTTATAGAAAAGGAAGAATCTCAAAGAAAGTGGGCCCAAGAGCTTGCGAGAGCAGTGAACTAGGAGCCATTTCCAGGAAAAAGAACGAGCCTCTAAAGAGGGATGTCCCTGACCCCACAGCACGGGGTCTGTAGGAGCCCAGCTGGATGGCAGTAGTTGTGATGTGGCTCCATTTCAGTTGCATCCCCTTTTGGTGGAAGTGTCTCCTGCAGTTATTCTGCTTCTGCCTCATCATTGTATCTGAGGGTGGGGATGGGGGCGACTAGTCTTTTTAGTTTGCAAATCCCTGGGAATGACTTTGATGATAAAATCCTTAACTTGGAAGAGCCTGATCCTATAATGAGATGAGCCTTTTGGAGACAGAGGTGAGGCCATTTTGCCAGATGCCCTTGCTCTGGGCTCAGAAATGCCCCTGACTGCAGTCTGGTTCCACTCCCTGGAGTGTCACCAGAATTGTTCTCTGGGGCTCCTGGACCCACTCCTAGTCTGTTTCACATCAAAGGCTGATGGGGACATTGCTGGAAAAAGAAGTTCGCGCTGGAGTTTCCTTTTCTTAATGGGTTTTCCTTTTCTTAACATTAAAAGAAATATACAAAATATTAAATATAAATACTTACCCATGGTGCTGTATCATTTTTAATAACTGAACAAAATATTTTTGAGTGGTGACCAAAGTCAATTAACTTGTCTATTTAATTTTAAATATTATGCTCCTTTTCGCATGAACAATTAGAGGAGGCGTTTATGAAAATTGATATGGGTTAAAATAAAAGTCATTTGTGGATTAGGAGGATGGAAATAATATGAATGTGCCCTTCAAGTTCCCATACTCTTGCCAGGGGGCTCTTAATTGTGTTTCTGAGATTCCAAGCAGCCCATAGGTGGAGGAAAACACGATCGTGCAACATGACTTACAGTGCCCTTAGTATAAACAAACCGTGACAGCTACCCAGGAGGCATACTCAGTTTATGATGCCGGGACTTGAGACTCATGTCCCTTTGGCCTGTAACTGAGCACTCACTGTGCAGGACAAGGGACAGTGTCCTTTATTAGTATCCTCACAGGGACAGCGACTGGAACTTTCCCTGGGTGTATTTGCATTTGCTTTACGTGTGCCTGTGCTCTAACTGTGAAGTATAGGTATATGAAAGGAGCTCCAGGGAAGGAGGCCCAAAGAAGTTGTTCCATGCTGATCTGGCTAAATCCTTCACCCAATCGTCGAGGAATAATATTTGTCTCAATGTAACGTTTAATCATGAAGTGATGATGTTTTCAAGGTTTTACTCTCTGAAACCTGGAGTGAAGGTGGTCTTCACTGCCTTTTAGTTTAAGAGTAATACCCATACATGTGTGGCCAGACTGAAGCCCAGATTCCAACCTGTAGAAGGCTGGACAGCTGTTTGACCATGACACCTGCCTGAAGAGCAAATCACCTGCCTGCCCCTCCACCCCTGCTAAGTTTCATCGTGCGCAGATCAGGTTGCTATCTTCTCCTCACCCCTATCCCCCCGCCCCGTACAGGGAGGTTCCTGAGGGTGAGACCCACACCTGGTTTGTTTGCAACCTGTATTGGTTTCTCAGGGCTTCCATAACAAAGCGTCACAAACCGAGTGGCTTAAACAACAAAGATGTATTGTTTCACAGTTCTGGAGGCTAGAAGACTGAAATCAAGGTATGGCCAAGGTTGATTCCAGGCTTCTCTCCTTGGCTTGTAGATGGCCGTCTTCATGTTCACATGGCATTTTCCCTATAGGTATGTCTGTCTCTAAATTTCGCCTTTTTATAAGGATAGCAGTCACATTAGGGCCCATTCTAATGACCTTACCTTAACTGATGACCTCTGTAAAGTCCTTATCCAAATAAGGTCATATTCTGAGGTGCTTGTAGTTAGGACTTCAACATATGAATTTTGGGGGGACATAATTCAACCATGGCATCTCCTAACAATGTCAGGCACAAAAGCAAACTAGAAGAATATTTGGAGAATTAATGATTGAAGACATGAATTGGGATTTACTTTATCAAGAGACAAAGTGCATTAAAGGCCCAGGATTTTCTGTTATAGTAATAATTCTAGGCTGGAAAATCTAAAATAGATGTTACTAAATGCTCACATTAGTCATAAAAGCCTTAGTAAAGCTTAGAAAAGGACGTCTCACTTTCAGTTACGTGATTTCCTGAGGAACACTCCAAGAGCAAGTAGTTATAAAAAGTACCTCTAAGTAAATGAACGAGTTGACCCTACGCAGGGTCATTGTCCAAATGCATCCAGCTGAATAATAGGAAACCTTCCAAAAGTGATGACTTGAGTTTCAAATGGCTAGTCCTGATCTGGCACTCATGAGATGCCTGGTTGGCTATCTGGCCTCGTGACTTTAAAATGAGCACACCTGCTCTGAGCCAACACTCAGCTCTCTGCCCTCTACACCACTGAGTCAGGGAGGCTCTCAGTGGGGAGGCCATCTTTATTTCCCTTCTCCCCCTCCAAAAATGGCTGTGCTTATGTTTTTCTGATTAAAATGGTAATGAATTGTAAAGAAGATGTCTAACGATTCTGAGAGTTAAAAAGAAAAATTTCCTCAAAACTTCTAGAAGTCTGTGATAGCAACTATAGCAATTAGGTTTATATAATCCCAAACACTTTCAAAATACATATTTACGTTTAATATATGACGGATATTCACCCAAATGGGATCCTACAAAACACACTGTTTCATCAGTTGAATTTTTTTTTGAGCATTCAAATATTTATTGAGTTGATATAATCCTCACCAGAGGCATACTTTATTTTTAATCGATAAAAATACAAAGATTTTTCTAAACTGGTGATAAAGAAAATCTTCCAAAACAGCAAAAATTCAAATCAAAAGAAAAACAAAACCCATTTCCCTATTGACTCCAGTTTGCAATCTGCTTTTAGCATCAACCTTGTCCCAGAAGAGGGGACATATGTATACGTATAGCTGATTTACTTTGCTGTACAGCAGAAACGAACACAACATTGTAAAGCAACTATACTCCAATGAAAATTTAAAAATAAGTAAATAAATTTAAAGCATAAACTTTAGAATAAGGATCTAAGCATAGTTATATATTTTGAGTACCACATAGATTATAAACTATACGGATAGACAATAATAAGGAAAATAAAGTAAGTTACTTTATTTTATAGAGCTGCCTTACATAAAATAATGCTATCATAAACATGAAATCCTAAAAAACATCATCAAGTTTAAACTTTCTACCATCACTTGAATTTTGAACTTAGTAAAGCACGGCCATGAACCCACGCAGAGCTCCAGCAGCCTGCGCGGCACCACTGCAGGATGTAGCTCTCCCTACTGCCCCAGCTCTTTGCTGAAGACATGCACCACTCCTGATTTTTTGCTACTATAAGTATCATTTAATAAAATTCCCCGTATGTACACATTTTTATGATCACTGGATCATTTCCAAAGGTGAAACACCCTGAAGCAGAATTACCTTGTCAAAATAAACGCGTGTCATCCTAAAGATTTTTTAAAATATCCTTCAAAAATATTGGGTCCATCTTCACTCTCATCAGTAGAGCATGAAGTGGTGTTTACCCACATCTTACACAACACTGGACATGATTCTTTTAAAATTTTGCCAATTTGATGGACAAAACTGATAACTTACAAATAACAAAACCCACTCAAGACTAGCATCTAAACCTACTACAGTTGGGTGGGGTTTTTTTCTTTCCTCGTGCCCTGGGTCTTGGTTCAGAGGCTTGGGACTGTCAGGACCAAGGTGTCTGAAATTCTTGTGGCCTTTCCTAACTGGAAACAGACAATCTTGCTTTCTGAGAGGGAGGAAGAAGATGAGACAAGAAAGAAGGTGCAGCGCTTAGAGCAGGAAAGCAAAACTTGCCAGAAAGCCCCTGTAGGTGTCTGCTTTTGCCTCACTGGCCATTTAAAAGAATTCTTTTTTCCCAGCATCCTATAGCCAAAGGTGGTCATGTGGCCCTGTAACTTTAGCAGATGTTGTTAGCTTCCTGTCTATTGACCATTCTTAACTTCCTAATAATATTCGTTGAATTTTTGCTTAGTCTAGTTTTTTTCTGATGGACTTTTAGGGCCTTTAGGGGAGCCCCCTGAGTTACCTTATATTAAAGCCCCGTAGACTTGAGCACACAGAGACTTCACAGTTCTTGGAATTTGGTTGGCTGCCAGCCAAGAACTTAGGAAAACATAAATACTACTTCTTGAATACTTATCATATGCCAAGCACTTTTCCAAATGCTTTACATATATTAACACATTTTACCCCTAACTGCCTTATGAGGTAGATACTATTATGATACCCATTTAACTGATGAGGAAATTGAAGTGCAGAGTGGTTAAGTAATTTGCCCAAAGGCACACAGTCAGAAAATTAGAAGCAGGGAGCTGGGATTTGAAGGCAGGCAGGCTGCTTTCTGGCCTTGTACTGAACCGTATCAGTGAGTCATAAGTGACTTTCGCTATCATATCTTAATTATGTGATGAGAAGTGTTAAAAAGCAAACAAAATATACAAACATTTTAAGCCTATACCCTAAAGGGAAAGGTGACAGCTGTCTGAAGCGGGACGCTACAGGAAAGACGGTATATGCCTCATTTCTCATCAGTGTCGATCAGGTTAAAAGCATAACCATCTTCTTCCTCATTCATTCTGTGTTTGTGGAAACTTCATGGTGATCAAAGCAGTCTTGGGGCCAAGGGGGAGCCCTGCTGTAAACCGAACTTCTGTGAGGAGCCCTGCTTTCCTCTCCAGCCCAGGGCTGTCGACACGGAGTCTGGGGGTTTTGTTTGATTCTCCTTTGAAGAAATACTTACACTGTGCAATCACCATAGCCTGGCCTGGTGAAAAGACGGAAACCCAAAGGACCCAGTTTCAAGGTCACTGGAACCTGAGGGACCTCAGTTTCTACACCTATAAACTAAGGCTAGTTTGGATTCTTTGGCAGGAATTAGTTTATAAAATCAGCAGATTCCATGTAGCCCCAGATGTGCTGTGATTACAGACACAGTGAGGTTGGTTTTTTCTCACAAAAGAGAAGAAGTCTTTGGTCTTTGCCCAGAGCCAAGGTGGCAACTCCAGAAGCCAAGTTTAACTTCATTTCACTATTCAGAGCCTTCTTTGTCCCAAAAATTTCATGTCAGATATTCCTCATTTAACAGTTAAAAAGTGCATTTTGGGCCTCAGAGGGAACTTCAGAAATGTGTATAATGCTCCAATGTTCCATGAAAAGTTACAGTCCCAGGAGAACTGAGTGTGGCTTTCCCTTTTATCTGTCTCACCAGACCTCCTTCCAGCTTCTCTAGTTCCTTTCCTATTAGAAACTCACATGCCCTGTGTTCCCAAAGTGTATCAGTCAGGATTGGCTAAATTTTGCTGCAATAACAAATCATCTAAAAAATCTCAGTCAGTTTCTCACTCTTATGAAGTTTGCTGTAGATCTAGGTGGCTCTCTAGGGCAGCTCTCCTCTGTATTTAGCAGATCACATGGTTTCCTTCTTTTGGCCTCTCCATCTCAACACTCTTCACGGTTGCAGATGAAGAAAGAGTCAGAAGATCAAACATCTGTAGTTAACTGCTTTGCCTGAAAGTTTGGCCCATCATTTTCATTTCCATTTCTTTGGTATGAACTAGTTACATGGCCATATCTAACTCCAAGGAATAGAACTTACAATTCTCTGTGTATGTGAAATTAGAGGAGAACAAGATACTGGCAAACATTAATTTTGTTGACCGTATAGACCCAAACTCTCTTGATTAGATAAAGAGTTCGATCTGGCTAACCTGGGAGCTTTTATCTTTCGGTTGGCCAGACTCAGGATTATGGAGTGTTGGTGAGAAATGAATTGAAGGCCACTAGTTTAACTTATCCTAAGTTAGGATCCTTGGTATCAATCCTAACAAATGACTATCAAGCCTCTCTTTGGGGCTTCCCTGGTGGCGCAGTGGTTGAGAGTCCGCCTGCCGATGCAGGGGACGCGGGTTCGTGCCCCGGTCCGGGAGGATCCCACGTGCCGCAGAGCGGCTGGGCCTGTGAGCCATGGCCGCTGAGCCTGCGCATCCGGAGCCTGTGCTCTGCAACGGGAGAGGCCGCAGCGGTAACAGGCCCGCGTACCGCAAAAAAAAAAAAAAAAGTCTCTCTTTGGCCACTTCCAATGTTGGCGTCTCACTACTTCATGAGCCTGAAAATTCCATGCTGAGACAGCCCGATTGGAAAATTCTTTCTTGCTCTATACCTGTGTTCTTGGCATAGCCAATTCCCAGGATTACTCTCTGCCCTTAAATGGAGCTGGCTCTGTCCACGCACTCTCTTCCAAGACCATTCAAATGACTGAGGCCATCAGCATGTCTCCTTTCAGTCCAGGCTACATAGCCTCAGGTACCTCCAATGCCACTGACATGGCCTTCATTTCTCACTCTACTGATCGCCACTCTCTGTATCACTTCCTTTTAGTGAGGAGCTCAGAAGCAATAGTCTTACCATTGCCAAATAAGGTCATCACTGCTCTTTTCTGGACTCTGCACAATTCTAGCAATGCCACCTGAGACAACATTAGTTTTCCCAGCAGACACATCACACTCTGAGCTTATATTCCATCTGGACCTATTGGGAATTGAAGCCCAAGACTTATCCAGGGTTCTGTCCAGTAGGCAAAAATAGATGAAAATTGAAACAAAAAGCCTTTATTAGTGGTTGGGCATGCATCCCAAGATTGACAAAAGGCAGGCGTCTGTGATCTAAACTGGAACAGAGAATTCGTTTTGGTTCTCCAAGGCTGAAGGGTGACCTCAACTCTCTCCATCTGCACTGAAGACAACTAGGAAAGAGCGTGAGGCTGACTTAACTCACTCATTCATTTTAAGATAAAGAAGCTGAAACATGTACAGGTGTGTACACACACACACATACACACACACACTGCAAGATGGCCAGGTGTCCTTACAGAAGACAAGTTCTGGGGCCTGACTGTCTATACTTCAACAGGAGAGAAGGAACATAGATTTCTGGCTCTTCTACAGGCCATGAAGCAGATTGTAAAAGAAATGAGTAAAGAAGACAAAGTGGCCTTGTCCACTGGTTAAAGGCTCTCAGTGGATATACTTTATTTCATCTTGAGACCATTCCCCAATATAATAGGATCATTTCGAATCATGATTTGATGATCCATCGGGCTAAGTACTTTGTGTTATTTGCTTCTGTGTTATCTAAGTTACTTAGCAGGAAAGGAACTATTACAGAGAAACGAGACATGCATCTTAATATTTCTAACCAGGTTGATACTCCCTGAGTGTCATTTTAGCTATGTATTAATATTCATCTTTATTGTGTCAAGTTATTAGGATTTTGAGATTATTTATAATCACAGCATAACCTAGGCTATCCTCACTAGTAGTCTTTTTAAGACATAAATGTGAACAAAATCATTAATATGTAAAAATGGTCATACAATTATAAATTCCCTGCATTGAAAAGAAATTTTTATCTTTATTTATAATATTCCTAAGGTTTCATTTTTATACCCACATAGGGTTTCAGTAATTCTATCGGATACTAATAATCTTAAGAGACCCTAAACTACACGTACACACAGCATTCTGATCTAGGACATGTTTGTGTAGTCTAAAGTGATCTAAACCAAATCACTGGCTGAGTTCCTTTTGATAATGAACTTCTATTTGTTATATCCAGACTTCTAAGTCCCTTCCTTTCAAAATCTAAATTCAAAGATTTAATTTTTTGAAACTTGGTGTCATTCCCAGAAATGATGTATTTCTGAAACTTTCTTATGGTTGGCAATACCTAAGCTATTGTCCTGTCATTATGATAAATTGGCCTAGTCTATAGATATTAATTGGAAACTTATGCATGCCTTATCAATATTGCATTATAATTAGTAGAGCCATCTCAAGGTTCCATACGCTAAGATGAGAGATGGGGGTGTATGCAACATTTGGCTAATTAATCATCTTGGAACACTCTGTGGGATTCTCGGTTTAATTGCTTGCTGTGTAGGACCACAAAAGCAATCAATTGCTTGATTTTTCCTCCATCTGCTTATTACGTGATGCAGAACCCATGTTTGGGGAATTATTTTAGTTTATTTATAGTTCCCTGTGTTTATTCTTTCTTATCTACAGAGAGAGTGAGAAATATAATTCTGTACTTTGTAAATATCACAGAAAACTACAAATACTTTTCTACTCATTAAAAGCAATAAAATTAAACAAATCCTAATATATGGATTCTTTTTTTGCATACATTTATGTTAACTTTCCTCTTTTGAGTATTGCTATGAATTCATGGTCTTCCACAAAATCAACCTGTTTAAGGTAATTTTCATTATTATTTTCTTTTTTATGCTCAGCTTGGTGGATGTGATCTCTTCAAAGTGGTTCCTTTGTCCTTTCAACTGTGATCTTACTGTCATGTTTTGAAAGCAAACTTATTTATCCTCATTACCAACATCTTCCATATTCATTAAAACTTTTCCTGCCCTAAGATTTGAGGACAAGGGTCTTGATGCCTCTTGGTGGAAATTAGTATTGAAAAGCCAAATCTGGACTTAATGGTAAACAGGAGCTGTGGCAGCCCTTGCAGCTGCTTAAACTGTATCCTTTCTCACCTTCCTCTTTAGGACTCTGCATTCAGGGGACAGTGGGCTCAGCTAGACATATTTACCCTCACAGATTTGCAGCTGAAGATGGCCCAGCCTGGACTGGTCTGGGCCACCATCATCTCCTGCCTGGATTATTGAAATAGAATTCTGTTTCCTCCTGGCTTCCCTAAACTCAATTTTTCTCATGCAGAGTAATTTTTTCACAATGCAAGACAGGTCATATGGGTCTTCTGTCAAGAATCTCAATGGCCTCCATCCTACAAAACCAGAGTAACATCTGCACAATGGCTTCCAAAACCCTGTGTCATCAGAGCCTCACTACCTGTCTGACCTTCTCGGCATCATCTTCCCTCTTGCTCGCTTTCCTCTGTAACAACTGGTTTCTTTGCTGCTGGTCCTTGACAGCCCAGCATGTTGCTGCCACAGGACTTTTGCACTTGCCATCCCTCTGAAGGGACCTGCTGAGATGCTCTCCTCCTAGCATCTCCCAGTTGAATGTCCTCTCTAAAGAGGTCCTCGCATTCTCCCTCCTCTCCTTCTCCCTCAGCCTGCTGTGTGTGCTTATAAAACACATCACCATTCATTTATTGCTGCTTCCCCCAGGTAGATGCTGAGCCTCAAGATGATAAAGACATGTCTGATTTGTTCCCTGCCCTGTCCCCAACCTTGAGGACAATTAATATCTGATGCATAATAGGTGTTCCATAAATATTTGTTAAATTGATGAATAAAGCTTTGGCACTCAATGTTTTTGCATTGGAGGTACGCTTTGAAAATTCAACAGTACTCAGAGTAATCCTCTCACCGTGCTCTGGGTTTTGTCACTCTTTTGCCAAGACTCTGCCATGGCTTCCATTTCTACAAAGTAAGAGCAGCATCTGTACAGAGTCCTACAAAGTCCTGCAAGATCTGAACAGTGAAAGCATTCTCAAACATAAAAAAACTAAATGCCATTCCTAATTTCCCCCAAGTATCCACTTCACTGTTCTTCAGCAAAGCAGCAGTGTGTGGGGAAGCCTTTCCATGTCCTGTGGGACTTGCATGGTTCTCCTAAACGATTAATACAATAAGCGAGGTACAGGCTGACTCACTCCAGACCGCACATCTTATACCCATAGCACCCTGTACCTTGTCCTGCATCTCGGTTAAGACAATCCCATGTGCTGGTCCTGCAAGCTCTGGTGCCTTAGCAGAGAAACACCCACATGGAGAATGACCCACAGGCAATGCTCACCATCTGTTTTACTGTCTTGGTCTCCTTTTACAAAAGTCCAGGGAGAACAGCATGACCAGAGCGTGCAAGTGAGAAAAAGCTCAGCTTGATTTCTTTCTTTTATTTTGTCCAACAACGGAGGGGGACTTGTTGGAGGGGCTGATATTCCTGCTTAGTATTAGGGAGAGCTGACCAACAAAGACTCCTAATGGAATAGGGAGATTTTAGGTGGCAGTGGGTTCCCCATCTCAGCAGGTATTCAAGTACAAACTGAAGGACAGATTACAAAGGCTGCTGGAAGAAGATTCACCAAGAGCAGGACATGCCATATGCTCAATCAGCTTCCGTTCCTAGACCCCAGGTTTATCGAGACCCCCTCCTTTTGTGCTCCATTGGCTGAGCTAAATGGTAGTGCTGTCCTTCAAGAAATCCCAGAAAAACCAAAGACCGACCCAATCACCGTGGGTGCTCTCATAAATGAGAGCTAACCTCATGTCTTCCACAAACTCATTTGTTGACAGCGATGGTACAACGTGGAGGGAAGCTAGAGAAACGTACCTCTTGATCACATTACATCAGCATCACAAGATGCATTCGAGGTTAGGCTGCTCTCCAAACCAATAAAATGAGTTTGATCTTTCCATCGTTTCTGAAGAATGCCTCTCTTCCCTTTGCTTATTCTAGAGGATTGATATTAAAATGTTCTTTTTGGCATTTGCTGGCATACATGCCTTCCAGATGTTACCCAAAGGTCCCAGGCCGGTTTAAATGACATGCAAGACTCAAATAAGTCATACAACTTTGAAAAGAGACTAAATTGCTGGTGAGTCTACCCTGTGTCTTAAACAGGGTTTTATTTACTAAAGGCAGCAAAGGCAGGTTTAGCCTGTCCTCAACTCTCTACTGGCCAAAAATACTATTTACATTTAAAGAAAAATAATCAAATGCTTTTTTTTTTCAGTGCTTACACTATTTTTCCTTCTGTTTAGACTGAGGTCAGTTCATCCCTGTTTTCAGCTAACCTCGACATCCCCAACCTCGCGGGCTCATCTTTAATTAAAGAATAAGACCAGTGGCATTTTTAATTTCTTTAAAATTGTTCAATAAACAAACACACTTTTCAACATCCAGCATTCTATCATTATTTATTCTTAGATGTTCTGTGTCCCTTCCTTCTTATTACACGCCTTTAAAGAAATTACCACCATCCCCCTGCCCCCTTTTAAATCTGACATTCATTCCACTTGGATGGGATGGAGATCCTGAGTTAAAAAACAGTATCTCTTTTAGCTTGTCCAAATTCCTACAGAAATGAACAAAGTGGAACCTGGGAGTTCTTGGCTGGAAGGAATTTGTTGATGGAGATTAGGACCTAATGTTCTTGCAGTTTGCAAACTTAGATCAAAAACCAGTCTGATTCCGGAAACTACTTTGTAGGAAAGATGGAGACATAATTTTTTTGTCACAGGATCTAGGATGTCATACTTTAAATATGCACGAGGATATGTGTTTGCAAAGGAATTTTGTTTTAGCGTATTTCTGGAGCCGTGCATGGGCTCAGCTGCGTAAGCCTATTGGTGCTTTCCTTCCTCCCTGTGCTGAAAATCTGATTTTGGAGATGGGGATAAAGGGGGTTGGGGGCGAGTGGATTCTGCAGAGGGAAAGAAAAGAAAAATTCAGTCGAGTATATATATTTCAATTTCTCTGCTAGTCATTTTGTGGCAGATCGCATTTACCAAGAAGGGTGCAATAATACTATACATCCTACATGCTCTTCTACAAGGTGACTTTGCCACCTTCACATGGTCAGGGTTCATGTCTTCTCTTGAATCGGATGGGCCTGTGAAAAACCTAGAATGGAGAAAAGGCGACGTATCTTCTTCCTTCTCCACTGGAACACTAATGCTGGAGGCCAGAGCTGCCGTGTAAGGAGTCTGACTATCCTGAGACCTCCATCTTGTTAGGAAGCCCAGTGACATGGAGAGACCACATGTAGGAGTTGAGTGAAGAGATCATCAGGTGATTCCAGCCTCCCACCTTCAAGTCACCCCCACCTGAACTCGGCTTCCCGGCAGAGACTGCAGACCTCGTGGAAACAAGACAAGCCATCCTACTGTGCTGTGACTGAATTCCAGACCCACAGCGTCCATGAGCATAATAAAATTATTGTTTTATGCTACCATATCTGTGATGGTTTGTCACCCAGCAAGGATGACTGGAACACCTTGCTTAAGTCAGGCAAGTGCTTACCCAGAACACCACCCTGTGCCAGGGCCCATGCTGGACATTGTGGCCATGCAGACTGTGACACCGTTCCTGCCCATCTGCAGGGACCAGACGTGTGGTCAGATGTGTTACATTACCATGTGGAACGGTGGCCCTAGAGGCAGAACCCAGTGCTGTGACAGCATAGGGCTTGGCGTGAGGAGGATTGGGGAGTGGGTAGGAGGACATTGGATGGGGAGAATCCCAGAAGGCATCTGAAGGAGATGACATTGACTTGAGTTTAAGATTCGGTCAGCAGAAGAAAGTGAAACAGCTCTAAGTGAGAGGCAGAGCCCACTCAGAGGTACTAGATCACAGAAGTCTTAGGATGGACAGGACTTGGGTTTTTTTATTTTTATTTTTGGCTGTGTTGGGTCTTGGTTGCTGCATGGGCTTTTGTCTAGTTGCGGCGAGCGGGGGCTACTCTTTGTTGCAGTGCGCGGGCTTCTCATTGCGGTGGCTTCTCTTGTTGCAGAGCACGGGCTCTAGGCGCGTGGGCTTCAGTAGTTGTGGCTCGCGGGCTCTAGAGTGCAGTCTCAGTAGTTGTGGCTGAGTTGCTCCGTGGCACGTGGGATCGTCCTGGACCAGGGCTCGCACCCGTGTCCCCCGCATTGGCAGGTGGATTCTTAACCACTGCACCACCAGGGAAGTCCCAGGGACTTGGCATTTTCCTTTGCTCAAGCACAGCGCATGTGGGGAGAGGTAAGTACAGCAGGACTGGACAGCACTGCACGGGCTGGATCACAAGAGGCCAGGGGACCAAGCCCAGGAGGTGAGACTAGGCAGTGGGGCATTGCAGAGGATGAGGGGGAGGGAGAAGAATGGGAGCACATGACCCGGGCAACAGAGCCCATGCTCCAGCCTGTTTGCTGCCTCTTCATGGCCGTGACATGCTGGGATCCTCTGCCAGCCCCTTCAAAAGAATCCTGCAGCCTGGACTCACCAACTGACCTCCTGGCTCCAGCCACTCCGGCTCATGGAGCTCCATTTCCTCCTCACAGCCGTGACGCGGACACATTCTTCTCTCTCGTGTGCTGTCCCATGTCCAAGTTGTGTTACTTGCCCAGGGTAGCAGAGGGCTGGTGTGCTCAATAAAAAGCCACCATGACATTCTTGTCCCCAGAAACCAGCTCGAGGCACTGCTGCCTCTCACATCCTCGCGGTGGAGGAGAGCGAGAGCACCCTCCATCGGCCTCAGGCAAAGGCCCCTGCACAGCGTCTTGGGGCCTCCCTGCCTTTCATCAGAAGCCGGGGCTTCCTGCAGGGCCCATGGCTGTGCTGAAATGGATCTGTTTTGAGGCCACATTGCTTTGAACTCTAGGGCAAATCCAGGAGTTGAAAGTACCATTTACCTGAATGACTGATATGTGCATTCGTGTGAGAAATTCAGCCTAACGGTTGATTTACATTTATGGAGGAATTGTAAGTAAATTCACATTTATGAGCAGTCCCTCTGCGCTGGGCCCTGGGCTGAGGTTCTCTCAGCTGCAAATACTGGGCTGTAAGCCCTGAACCTCAATAAACCTCACTTTCCTTGACTTAGAGTCACTCACTCTGAAGAGGCCCAAGGCTGGTCTGAGACAGATCATGTCAAGCCTTTGGTATAAACCTGGTACTGGACAGAGAACAGGCTGGGCATTTGCTGGCGGCCACCTTCTCAGCGGAACAGCAGCCCTTGCCTTTGGATTGGACTTTCAACCCACTGTCTGTTCTGCAGCTACCGTGATGGGGAAGACCAACCCCTCACCATGTCACACTTCGCAGGTTGAGACTGAACCCCCTTACCACAAGACGTCACATCCGTAGAGACTGAAGGGAGAATGGTGGCTGCGGAGGGCTGGGAGGAGGAGATGGAAAGATGTTTAGTGGATGCAGCGTTCCAGTTTGGGATGCTGGAGAAGTTCTGCAGAGAGATGTCGAGATGGAGGGGAGAGCTGCACAATAATGTGAATGTTCTCAGTGCCACTGAACTGTACACTAAAAATGGTTAAATGGTAAATTTTATGTTATGTCTGTTTTACCATGAACAACAGATGCATCCCCTAAAACATGAGACCCAAACTACTTACCTTGGCACATATGACCTTGACAGAAGGTGGTATGGTCAGGCCTCCTCAACCCCCTCCAGCCTCATCTGTCTGTCTGTCTGTTGGTTTTGCTGGTCTCCCCATTATGCCTTGGCAATTCACTCTCTCGGGCTTACACACACACACCCTACCACCATCACCACCACCACCACGTCACCTTCTTTTTCTTGTCCAGACTGTTGCTCTGCCCTGGATTCTCTCTTAAGTCAAGAGCATGAATCATGAAGCCAGCCTGGCCAGGCTGGAGTTCCAGTTCCTGTGTGACCTCAAGCAAGTTGCTTAACCTCTCTGTGTTTCAGTTTCCTCCACAATAAAAGGAGGACAGTAATAACACCTACATCCCAGGTTGTACAGTGCCAGATCCATAGAAAATGCTATGGAGACCTTGGCTGTTTTAATTATGATCTGTTCTTGACATCTCCCTGAAGAGCTGGCAGAGAGAGTTTTGTATTACTATTCGGTAGACCACCAGGCCGAGAGATTTGCCACCTTGGGAACAAAGCCAGGTCATTGTTGCTTCAGAATAGCTCAGTTGACTTTTCAGAGAGGGACATGGCCAAACTGGCTATTTGGAGGGACCTGGAGCCTGGGGTTCTGGTGGGACAGCAGTCTTCACCTCCCGCTCCCTGTGCTGGCTGCCCTGAGCAGTGCTGGGGGAGGCAGGGCTGCTTAGAGCCAGAACATAAACATATTAACTGAACTTTCCATCTGTCATTTCAGAGAGTCATTTACTGACTAGCTGTGGTTGGAAAAATTAAGTCCTTATAATTCAGTGTCAACATTTCTCGCAGAATCATGTTAGACCAGTTGGCGGAGTTCTGCAGCCTCTCAGCAGAGCTGCCTACAATCAAAATAAGTTTGCAGTGGTGCGCTGTCAGTTACCCTACCCGTGGTCCGGCTGACTGTCCTGCATCGGGCACCTGGTGCTGCAGGCCATAGGCCAGCCTGGGCAGACTGGGCCATGAGCCACAGAGGGTGGACTGCAGGAATTGGCTGCAGGGAAAGCTGCATGTGGAGCTCCAGCCCTCTTGGGCCTTCCCCTTCTCTGCCTAAGATAAAGGAATCTTCCCCTGTATATTGGTGAGCTCAGGCTACCATAGCAAAATACCACAGACTGCAGGGTTAAAAAAAACAGACAGTCATTTTCTCCCAGTTCTGGAGGCTAGAAGTCCAAAATCAAGGTGTTGGCAGGGTTGGTTTCTTCTGAGGCCTCTCTCCTTGGCTTGTTAGTTGGCCGTCTTCTCTCGGTGTCTTCACACAGTCTTCCCTCTGTATCCTCATCTCCTCTTCTTATAAGGACATCAGTCACATTGGATTAAAACCCAGCCTAATAATGACCTCATTTTAATTTAATTACCTCCTTAAAGGTCCTATCTCCAAATGCCGTCACATTGTGAAGTACTGGGGGCTAGGGCTTCAACATATGGAAATTTCAGGGACACAATTTCCAACATAACACCCTGTAAACTGTCCATTCCGGATGGATTCATTCTCACTCTACCCAGAAGAAACTGGGTTTGTTGGTTCTATTTTACAGAGAAGGAAGCTGAAGCCCTGGAAAGGCAGGTGGTCCCCCTTAGCTGCCACGGCCAGCAGAGGCAGGTGGTGGACCCAGGCGTGGAGTTTCGGGTCCTCCCGTTTTACACCACGGCACAGCTATGTCCAACCTACAGCCCCAGGTGAGCACAAGTCAGGCACTGCACAGGCTCCTCAAGCCCTCTGTCAACTGAAAAAAAAAAAGCACAACCTACAAGTTGAGAATTATTTTTTATTCAGTGGACTTTCTGCAGACTTAAGCCCAAAAGACAGCCTCTCAGCTAGCTCTTAGGGCCTGCTCAGAAGAGGTAAGGGAGGAGCCAGGATACACAGGAGTTTTTGCAAAAAAACCCCCAAGTAGTTGGAAAATCAAAAGATGACTGTTAATTAAAGAAAAACAGACATCTCAAGTTAATGAATTTAGTGCTTTTCTATGTATGGGAAGATGCAAGAGTCTGGGCTCATTGAAATCATTCCTTTGATATGCATTTTAGCTATCTAGGGCCAGAATCCTGCTTTTTTCCATCGTGAGTCCCCTCAGGGTGCACAGTTGGGGGTAGCCGCAGTGGCTGACAGCTTGGTGGCCACAACATCCTTTGTTTACTGATATGGCAGGCCACATTCTTCATTCACATTTGGGAATGCTGCCACGCAGAATGACAGGGAGGTTGGCTTCAACTTAAGGCAGAACTGTACAGTACAGAGTGAAATGAGGCCTCTGGACAGCAAGTTCTCCAGCCCTGGGGAGGGTGGAGCCAAGGCCCCTGCTTGGGTTGGGGTGTTGTCTTCAGTGATGGAATTTTCAAATGCACAGTCGACTTTTTTTTTTTTTTTTTTTTTTTTTTGCGGTATGCGGGGTTCTCACTGTTGTGGCCTCTCCCGTTGCGGAGCACAGGCTCTGGACGCGCAGGCTCAGCGACCATGGCTCACGGGCCCAGCCGCTCCGTGACATGTGGGATCCTCCCGGACCGGGGCACAAACCCGTGTCCCCTGCATCGGCAGGCGGACTCTCAACCACTGCGCCACCAGGGAAGCCCAACACAGTCGACTTTTGCTAGACTTAAGAGATTCCTCCAACTTGGGGGTGCGGGAGTCCTCGCTGCAGATTCTCCTGTTCAACCTGGTTTCAGTAAGTAAACCTTTGGGGCTACTAAGTAATGGATGCTAGACCATTTAGTTTAAAAAAAAGGTGTTAAAATTACAGCAGGCTGTGCCCAATTCAGGGAGGCTCAGCCCTGGACCTCAGGCGACAGTGGACATTTTAAGACCAACCCAACTACCACATTCTGAGATGGGGAAACTGAGGCACTGAATACGGCTCCGACTTAATTGGACCTGACCTATGGCTCTGGCTCAGGGTTTGGCACAGGCATGTGGCCTCTTGGCCATGGGGCTGTCTTTGACTTCCCTGACTCAGTCTGGCAAAGGCTGTCACTGTGCGGGTGAGGTGGTGGGTAGAGCGGGGAGAGCATCCTTTTGGGCCCACCTGGACTCTGCCTTACTTTCTCCTGAGCAAAACCTGGTGGCCACTGGCCCAGATCTGCAGCGAGACACCCAGGAGCAAAAGATCTGTGGAGTGCACGGTGGGCTAGAAATCCACCTCATTTAAGGGACCTCGCTCCATCCTGCATCCACCCTTATCTGCAGAGGTAGAAACTGGGGCTCAGAGAGGTTCAATGATTGCCCCAGACCAACACCCAGAAGAAAAGCAGGAGTAGAGCCCAAGGCCCCTGGCTCCAACCCCAGGATAGTCCCTGGGACTCCTGGTTGCCTTTCAGCTCCCCACATGGGTTCCAAGATGCCAAAGAAGTAAGTGGGGAAACAGCTCTGAGAGAAGCCCTTGGAGCCTCTGGACAGAGCCAGGGAGTCTGTTCCCAAAGGGGGCTAGTTCTATGACACCCCCACTTCATCCACTCTCAGCCCAAGCCCTGCACACGTCTGCTATCACTTCCCCGGCCCTCTGCTTCCCCTGACTAGTGAGAAGAAAATATTAGCATGGCTGCCCCGGGGGCCTGAGGCCTGCAAGCACTCTGTGTGTGGCATTGCCCTGCTCTGAAAGCCCTGCCCTCCCCCAGGGCTGTCCTGGCCCTCCCTGAGCTTCCTAAGGAAGCATCAGGGAGAAAGAAGGAAATTGGAAATATGCCTGCTGCCAGCTCCCATTCTCCGTTCTGGGCTGCAGAATGATCCCCTTTGACCAAGGGCCGGGCATGCAAGAGCAAAGAACTCTGTGAGCAAAACGTGGCTCTTTGCAGTGTCCAGGACAGCTTAGTGCAACCAGCTTGGAGGTTCCCTCCAACTGTGCACTGAATCCAGTGACCGCAGAAAAGCCCCTGGTGTGGTCAGAATTCAAAGATGACCCCAGGACTGCCCTGTGTGTGCATGCCTTTAATAATTTCCTCCCCTTGAGTGTAGGCAGAACCTGTGAATACAATGCCATATGGCTCCTCTCCATATGTGATTAGGGTACAATATATGGCAAGAGAGATTGTGCAGATATGATTAGGGTCCCTAATAGGTTGACTTCAATTTAATAAAAAGAGACCCCTTCTATTCAAGTGCAACACTTTCTGCACAACCCAGCACTTTCTCTTCCCCCTATACCTTCATTTAAACTCATCCCAGGTATATGATGGCTAATATTATGTGTCAACTTGGTTGGGTCATGATGCCCAGATGTGTGGTAAGACATTATTCTAGATGTTTATGTGAGGGTGTTTGGGAATGAGATTAGCATTTAAATTGGCGGACCTTGAGTAAAGCAGATTGCCCTCCATAATGTGCAGGGTCTTATCCAATCAGAGCAAGTAAGAAGAAATTCTTCCAGAAGACAGCCTTCGGACTAGAATTGTAACACTGGATTTTCTTAGATCTCTAGCCTGCTAACCTTTAGACTTAAAACGCAGCATCAGCTCTTCCTGGGTCTCTAGTCTGCTAGTCTGTGCTGCATAGTTTGGACTTGCCAGCCTCAGTGATGTCAACAATGTGGAAGAACAGAAGATCCTCAGCCCTAGTCTCACCCGACAGAAACACTGATTAAGCGACTATCCAGGAACGAGAATTTCTTTGGGAGAATTAAAAAATCCAGAGGAAAAGTTATAGCATACCAGTCGAGCAAAAATAAGTTAGAAAAACCACATTAAAATGGGTAAGAGGGACACTTTATCCATATCACCCATCCCTCAAGCCAACGCAGCACAGGGCCGGGAAGGATCTCCTGGGTGCTCAATTTCTCCTGGGGGGGCAATAGAGACCAAGGAAGACGTCCAACTTCCTCAGTATCTGACACTACCTTAGTGGCCTACTTCTGTCTCAACTCATGAGAAATCTGCAAGCAAGGAAAGAGTAGGATGATATATTCAAAGTACTAAAAGAAGGAAAAAAACTACCAACCAAGGATACTATACCTGACAAAACAGTCCTTCAGAAGTGAAGGAGAGATACTGATCTTCCCAGACAAACAAAAACTGAGTGAGTCCGTCACCACTAAACTAGCCTTATAAGAAGTGGATTTGGGACTTCCCTGGTGGCGCAGTGGTTAAGAAACCGCCTGCCAATGCAGGGGACATAGGTTCGAGCCCTGGTCCAGGAAGATCCCACATGCCACGGAGCAACTAAGCCTGTGCGCCACAACTACCGAAGCCTGCGTGCCTAGAGCCCATGCTCTGCAACAAGAGAAGCCACTGCAACGAGAAGCCTGCACACTGCAAGAAAGAGTAGCCCCCACTCACCACAACTAGAGAAAGCTTGTGCACAGCAATGAAGACCTAACACAGCCAAAAATAAATAAAATTAAGTCTTAAAAAAAAAAGGTGTGGACTTGCCAGCATCCATATTCATGTGAGCCAATTCCTCAAAATAAATTTCTATATGGATAAAATAAGGAGGAGGGGATTCCCCTGGGTGGGCCTGACCTAATCAGGTGAGCCTTAGAGAAGACAAAGGGCAGAAGCAGCAGCTCTCTTGCTGCCCATGGAGAGAGTCATGATGAGGAACTACAGACTCTCTAGGAGCTGAGAGTGGCCTCTGGTTCACAGCCCTCAGTGAATGGGGGCTCAATGCCACAACCACAGGGTCCTGAATTCTGCCAACAACGCAAATGAGCTTCAGACAGGAATGAAGCCAACCAACAACGTGATTTCAGCCTAGTGAGAACCTGGGCATTGGTCCCTACCAACCTATGCCCAGACTCTTGACCCCAGGAAACTGTAAGATGAAATTACCACTAAGCTTGTGGTAATTCATTACACAGCAATCAAAAACCAACGTATCCTCTCCCAGTCTTCTCCTATTGATAAATCTCTCAGGGCATGTGAAGTAAAGTTTGACCTAAGTCTGGCAGCTCATTGGGTAGAGACGTATCTCAGTTCAAGCATGTTTGATAGAAAAAAATTAACCATTAATCTACCACATGAAGTTGCAACATGGTTATGGGACAGAGGTGGGCAGTAATGAGAGAGGGAGAGCAAGAAAGAGAAAGAGAGAGGGACAGAGAGAGAGACTCCTGTAGCTTTTCAAGACATTGTACTTTTGTTACATTAAACACTGTCATCTTGCTTCTGCTTTACTTATTCATTTATTTTCAAACCTTTTCATTCTAATAGCCACAGGAATGAAACAAATTAGTCTTTACAAGCTCTGATTAGAACTTTTTCACCAGAGAATGGAGCATCTCTGCAGACTAAGAGTTAGGTCTGGAGGGAGAGGTAGCCATGGACAAATAGCCTATCTGGGCAGGGACCCTGTGCACCTCCGTGTTGGTCGTAAACCTCAGGTTGTGTGGGTATGAAAATGCTGCACACTCTGTAAAATGCCCAAGAATGAATAATTTTGTAGAAGGTAAATATCTCCTTTTTGCAGCTGGAAAACAGAAGGAGGAGGGGAAGGAGGTAGTTTGCTATCGTTTCTTAGTAAGTCTGGAGCCAAATGTCTGATGTTGCCTCTCTTAAATGGTGGTCAAAAGAGCAAGGGTGATGCTGAGCCCTTGGCACCAAGAAAACTTCCCTAGAGATCTTGTAGCTGCATCAGGTGATGGAGGCTGTCAGCCTGCACTGAGCAAGGGCAACGAGGAGCACATCTCCAGTTGACCAGCTGTGGACCTGTAACCTGAGTAAGGAATCGACCTGTGTCGTTTTATTGTTGGTTATTACTGCAGCACAGCCTACTGCATACTGACTAAAGGAGCCTGTCGGAGCCACTTCATGCAGGCATTCATCCCAGGAGTCTGCCTGGCTAACATGCATGATGATCTAGATCTTGCAGCAATGATACCTTATTGAGAATTATCTGGGGGAAGGATGTCTGGGACAGCTCGGAGTTCTGGTTAAATGAGGAGTATTAAAATTTCTTAGAATTCTGGGGGCTTCCCTGGTGGCCCAGGGGTTAAGACTCTGTGCTTCCAGCGCAGGGGGCGTGGGTTCGATTGCTAGTCGGGGATCTAAGATCCCATAAGATCCCACGGGTCGAGGAGCGCAGCCAAAAAAAAAAATTCTTAGAATTCTGAAAGCATGGGATTTTATTTTTTCTTACTTGTACACAGATACAAACATATTATATGTGAATTCTGTTTCCCACTTTTTCACTAATTTTAAACATTCCTTCATGTTGTTGTAGATTTTGTAAGCCTCACTGTTAATGACTGAATAAATATTTAAAGTGTATTATGAAAGAACTTACTTAATCATCCATCATCCCCTGTGGTGGGACATTTAGATTGCTTGCAATTTTATACTAGCATAAGTACCACTGTAATAAACATCTTTGTGCATAAAGCTTGTTTTCAGTTTAATATTATTTACTTTGGCTAGGATCCCAGTAGTGGAATACCTGGGCAGAAATGCCATGAAACGTTACCTTTTTCATACATTCATTTGGAAAGTAAAGCATTCATTCACCTTGATGTCACAGTCTGGTGAAAGTAACTCACTCTTTCATTAATGGTGAAAATGGAGTCAGGTCTTGGCCATCATGCTGCCTGTTGGTTATTACTCCAGGTTCATAGTGACATGGACCAAGCCCCAAACGGGCAGGCCAGCCTGGGGGGGGGTCTGACCAAAGAACTGGCCCCCCAAAACCTCAGCTCAGTACTCGCTGGATCTTGTCCAAGTCATAAAATTCCCCAAGACCCACCACCATCCCCATCAGAACACCTTCATTCCATCCACCGGTCCCTAAGGTGTCCCCTGAGGGTCCACCACAGCCCTCATCTTCCACCTTGTGGATCCCATGCCCTCTGCAATCTCGGAGCTCATGACCCCTTTCAAGAGCTCTGGCCTCAAGCCATTGCTTCTCTCTCTCTTCTCTCGCCCTGCAGCTCACTAGGGTCTTACAGGCTGAAATGTGGGGTGTGTGAGGGGAATGCTCCCTACTCACTCTTGTAAAGCATCTTGATTGGGCTATATATCAAGGACCGTGGGGCTCAGTTTTTCCCTGACATATCCTCCAGACCGTTTCTCTAACTCATGGACTTAGCGTATATCCCTGGGGCCCGAGGGACGTCAGCGTGACTTATAGCAGTGCTACCCTCAAATCTATTCTCTCCCTTTCATCCCTCAGCCTGGTCCGTGCCCCAGGCAAGCCTTTTTCCTCTTAGTAGTAACAAGGTCTCCCTCCTTGACCAAACTGTAGATAGGCTCCTCTGAGCCTTCCTTTGGACTAAGCTTTGTCCAGGTATAGCAAAGAATCCTTCTTAGCCAGTTTATCATAAAACCCCCTCACCTCAACCTTGATGTCTAATCAAGCTCCACTTCCCTCCACCGTGGGTACCCAACCAAGTTCCTCTTCATAATTTTCTACCCTCTCCCTCACCCTGCCCACTGGCTATAAATCCCCATTGTCTCTGTCTGCATTTGGAGTTGGGTTCAATGTCTCTCCCCTATTGCAGTAATCTTGAATAAAGTCTTCCTTACCTTTTTTTTTAATCAAGTGTCTGTATAATTTCTCTTTGACAGGGGACATTCTCTTCCGTCCAGAAAACCTTCATATGAGGAGTTAACTGGTGGTGGTGGGGCTCTAACCCTGAGGAACGGCTGCCAGCCTCGCCCATGCTTGTGTGCCTCCCTGCAAAGTCACCATAATTGGTGTAAAGCCAGCTCACCACACCTGCTGCTTTGGAGAACCCCAGCTCTGTCCTCTGGCCATCCTACACACACAGATGTGTGAGTCAGGAGGTGACCCAGACCCTTTCTGACCCATGGAACCTGCGGTATCACACAGAATATCTCTGCTGTGAAATTTCTGTGCTATGTAACTACAATAGTTGGAGAGGCAGGAAACCCTGATAAAAGAATGTTCTGAGTGTCTTCCTTGGAGAACTGAGAAACCCCCACCCCACAGCCCAGCCTCACCTTCACCTCACAGCACTTCTTTATGGCCTGTTCATTCATTCATTCATTCACTCAACACACATTTATTGAGTTGCTCCTGTATCATCTTGTCTTCAATTATTAGTGGAGATTTGATATCTTCAGGGATTTTTTTTCCCACAATCACTTTCAATTTTGTTTCCTTTATTCAGTAAAGACTTTTGAGCAGCTGAGCATTCCTGTGGTTCTGGGGACACCACCAAGAGGCATAAGATAGACTGAGGCCCTGCCGGCTCCCAGTCTCAGAGAGCAGCCTGCACAGATCAGAGGCCTCGTGCCAGGAGGGACAATTCTTGGTCTTATTGCCAAAGACCTGGCCCCAGAGCAGAAAATGAAGCAATTAGACAATTGTTCCTTTGTGTCTGTGTGATATCAAACATTTAGAGTAGATTAATTGAGATAATTTGCAAGGTTGACAAATAATAAATGCTTAATATATTTCCTGCTTTCTTCCCCCTCCCTACCTTTTTTTTCCTTCCGCTTCCTTTCCTCCTTCCTAAAATCTTCCCAGAAGGCTCTTGAGGTCATTCAACTCTGTCCATGTGCAAACTCCCCTCCTCGGTACCCTGACAGGAAGGTAGGGTCCCAGATGCCAAGCAGAAGTTGAAAGAAGATATTCAAAATCTCCCAGTTGGGAAACCCTGCCTTGGGGGCTGGTCCTTCCACCCTCCCCCATCAAGCCCCTCCCTGGTCCTGTAATGAGGAGACACCGGCCTCATTTCCCTTCCTTGTGGCCCTGGAGCCCAGTGACACTGTGTCTGGTGGTGTTGGCAGATGTCTCTCCCTTACCAGCCAGCCCCAATGTCTAGTATGTTATTTACTTAATATCTACTTTAAGTTGATTCACTCATATTGCCTAAATAAGTAAAATTTAAGAGGAAACTTGTATCATAAATATAAGTATAGAATTATGAAGACTCACCATAAACAGAATGGAGCTATATTAAAAAGACAATGAAAATAAGACAAGTTTATTAAATTCTAGTGAGATACTGCTTTGCCTTGTTTTTCAGACTGAAACTATTCTGTCTTTGTTAAAAAGGGAAATTACCACGTGTTAGAGCAGTGTTATAGACAGGCTTTTATGGGTCAAAAGAGAACTGGAAAGATAATAACATTCACATTACAAAATTCAGTGTTCTTTTATTCATTCATTCATTAACTATTTACTGGGTGCCTGAATGGATGGTCCTTGGGACTAAGAGTAAGCATTAAATATAAGATAGATAAAGTGTCTTCTTTGTGGAGCTAATGATCTAGCAGGGAAGACAGACAAGTTACAAGTAAATAGATGGGGAAAAATCTAATTGTAAGAAGAAAACAAAGCAAAGAAAGAGAGTAGAGTGGAGTGTATATTTGCCATAGGGAGGGGTGATGGATCAAAGTTATGTTTTGGACATATTGATTCCAAATAAACATTGGAATGATGGCTTGAGCTAGGTCAGTGTGGAGAGGTTGGGACTGAAATGATCAATGTAAGGGTGTTAATTCCATCAATGGTGTTTGAAGCCACAGACCCGGATGTGATTATCTCAGGAGTGAGTGTGGATGGATGCCTGGGCCCTTGATGCTCCCACACTAACGAGTCAGGAAGAAGAGGAGGCCCAGCCAGGGTGATGAAGGAAGGCAGCCCACTCTGGTCCTCTGGGGTTCCGTGGAAGCACAGTGAGGGAAATGTGTTTACGAAGGATGGAGTGGCAGCTGCCAGATGTGGCTGAAAGCCTGAGCCAGACGAAGACAAAGAGTCCACCACTGGGTTTGACAAGATGGCGTCGTGGGTGTGATTCTGGTAGCACAGAGGGGGCAAACACCCGATTAGAGCACCTTAAAGAGAGGACAGGGGCGAGGAAGGGGAGGTGGGGAACAGAGACCACTCCTTACTCTTTCAAGGAATCGTGCTGCTACCTAAGAACCCACATATGTAGCTGCTCCTGGAACATCTCATGAACCACGTGAAATCAAGCTGTGGACCACATGGTCTGAAAATGTATCCTAGAAACCCCAGACTTAAGGAGCCCCTTCCTTGCCCTCACCCCCGAGACAGGCAACACTCCTGGGAGATTGCCCTCAAAGTGGATTCCCCACCCCTAACACCCAGCCCCAGAAGGGTCTTTCCTCTCTGGGGGCTGGCAGCCTGATGGGCGTGCAAGCAACACAGACACACACAGCGGAAGAGCCGGCGCGCACCAGGGCTGCACAGCCGTGTACAACCAGGGCCCTTATTCCGGCACGCAGAGGAGCACTGGGGCAAGTCATGCTCCAGCACAGAGATTTATTGATCTTGATTCACACGATCCAAGGAAAGCTTGGCCACAGAACTTCCTGGTCCAATCACAAGGATATGGGGGTTGGGCACGGGTGAGAGAGAAGGAAATGGAATTTTAAAAAATCTGTCCTTAAAAATATAACTCTTTGTAAACCTGATTTCTGTGAGCCTGCTGCATGCAGTAGTGAAATTCTCTGTTACTCTTCCGAGGCGGCAGTGAATAGGGACTCTGTTAGCAGCTGGCAGGGCTTCCCGAATCAAAACACGCCAGGAAGATGGGAGAGCTGCCTGCCTGGAGTCAACTGTGAGAAGAGCCCACGAGGAAGCAGGCTTTCCTCCTGCAACCCGTCTGTCCAAGTGAGACAGAGAAGTCCTCGCAGACACGTGCATTTCTATTTTATGCTAAGAGAAGTTAAATAGCGCCTACATCCAATTTGTATTTTCTCCCTGGGCTACTGCAGGAGGCTGCCTTCAGACTGGCCTCATCTACAACCAAATTTTCTTTTATATAATTGGCCACCAATATTAAGAAAAGCCTGTACTATCCAATAGAAAAACTTGGGGCAGCTTGACTTTCCCTGTGTGGGAAGAAAAAGGCCAGGACAGTTACTAAGAGCCCTACCCTGTGCCAGGTGCCTGGTATTTGCATTCTCCTTTAATCTTCACTGACACTCGGGTTTGCAGACAGGAAACTAAGGTTTAACAAGGGAAATGACTTGTCCAAGATCTTGGTGTGACTGTGGGATGGGCACCCTCTGATACATGGTTTCTTCTGATGTTTTCCAACTCCCTCTGACTTATTGGCAGCCAGTGGAGAATTCCATCCTTGACTGTAGGACTTTTCATATAATGTAGAATGTAAAGGTATAGGCATCAGTTGTCCAGAGGTTGGTTATATCTTAGCTCCCTGAAGCTGGTCTGCTTTGGGTCACACAGTGAGTGTGGTTTCTGCTAGTGGTGGGGGGGCCATTTGTAAAGGTGAAGGTGAATGCCCTTGGTCCAGGCATGCACCAGCCCCCCATTCCCACCACTATTTCCTCCTCCAGGTTGCCCCTCACTCTTGCACCTACTGGTCCCCATGGACAGTGACTTCTGCTTAGAGTTCTACCCACTTCCGTGTCCCTCTTCTCATGCAAACCTTGGGGCAGTTCTGGGGTTCCAGTGACATGAACCCCTTTCTCTAGATAAAGAAGCTAAGGCCCCAAGGGATTCAGCCACTTACCTCCAGGGACAGAGCCGAGACTCAAGACCTTGGACTCCCATAGCCAAGCCCTTCACTTGTTCTTGCCTTGCATGGCCTCACTTGTGAGCTCTGAAGACCTCTGCCTTTGCTCCTTGCAAACACACTAAGGCCCCAGGACCAAGTTGGAGAGGAGAGCTCCTGAGACCTCAGCCAACCACCTCACAGGGCCACGGAACCCTACTCACCTGCCAATGGCAGCCCTGTCACCATCCTCATGTATTATTACACTGTTTATTAAGCACTTTGTGTATTTTCTAGTGTATTTCCTCCCAGTTACCCTGAGAGGTTAATATTGTTATACCCATTTTACAGAGGAAGAAACTGAGGTGAAGCGATTTGCTCAATGTCCCGTGGCTATCAGGTGGTAGAATCAGGATGTAAACCCAGATTCATTTGCCTCCAAGCCCACCACCTCTGTACTATACCCTGAGGCTACCTTTCCATGGCTTGCATGGAAGTAAGACAAGTTCCTAGCACCATGCATTTTGCCTTGTCCATGCACGTGTTTCCGTCTTTATATGAACACTGTGTGTCAGTTACACAGCCAAGTGGAAGATCTGGAGAGACCCTGAGCAGCACAATTCATGCCGTCTCAGGGTTCTCCTGGAAGGGATGTGCCGCTTGCTTTACCTGGGTAGGGGCCTAACTTCCCCCTCCCTCTTTCCTTCCCTAGTGCATGGCTTTCCAGAAAGACCATGCTTCCTTCCACAGTTCTTCCTGGCTACTGATAATAATTGGAAAGGAGCTGAATTCAAGTCCACAGTCATGTTCCTCCGCCACTTGAACTGTTCCACTTCAACAGTTGTGGATCTTATGTGTTGATAGTTTGGTGATGGATTCAACTTGCCAGCTTTGGGGACCATTGTACCTCTCTTCTCAATACCTCAAAACCAGAAGGCAAAGTCATCAGTTCTCTGCCAAAGCTTCATTTCCACCATCCCCAAAGCTTCATTTCCACCATCCCCAAAGAGCATCCCTGATTGATGAGAACCTCTGAGAGGTGTTAGATTCTATCTTAACCCTGCTAAGCTCCATGGGGAGCTGCAATGAGTGAGCATGAAACATGCAGAGGCTGAAGATGTAAGGGCTTCAACCCCTCCTACAAAGCTCTGAGTCTGGACAGGGATAAGAGTACTTTCTCTGCGGCTGAGCTTCCACCCTACTCAAGTCTTGTGGCTTCCATGTTACAGACACAACGTGAACCTTCTGAGACGCCAACTCATTTGCTCCTGGCAAAACCTGGCTTCCTCTTGCAATAGAAATGGGAGCGTGTAAGCCTTGTGAAGTTGACTCCCAAAGCATCATGCATACCTGCAAACTCTTAAAATCCAACATTTGGATGAGCTGTGTGGAGATGGATCAGAAACACATGGATTAGATTTTCTTTAAACTGCACCGTGGGCCTCTGAAGTTAAGGAAAAAGAGCTTGGCATGGTCCATTGGGGAGTTAGGGATCTCTGAGCACTTCAAGCATCAGCAAATGTTCCCCAGGCAGAAGATCCTTTGGCTGACTTCCCCCGACCTTTATTTCTCTCCCAGTGGGACCTGTTAGGGGAAAGGAAGTAAAGACATGAAGAGGACGTGAGTGGGTAGGGAGAAGGTCCTCAGGAAGGTGGGCTGTGAACATGGGGATTATAAAGACGTGGACAATTTGTGAGGTTTGGGATGAAGTGCAAGTAGGCTCTTAAAATCCGTGCCTGCAGACAGGTCCTATTGGCTTCTCACTCAGCGATTCAGGCAATGTTCCTTCTGAGCTGGCCGTGGACCTTGCAAATGAGTGTACACATCATTTAATATTCACTTCCTGGAGCGGCCAGAGCACGTAGAGTGATTGGAACCGTGCGGAACATTTCCACGAAGCCTGGTAACACATAGGTCATATTGTCATGTGCTATTACTGGGCTGATGTTTGAAAGCATGATCTGTTATTTTCCACCTGTTTACTTTTAACACAAAGCCCTGTTGACTAAGTGAATTCTATTTTGAAGTCCTCAAATGAGACATTGCTATGGAGTCAACTTTGGACATCCAGCCAAGACCAGACCCCTTATGTTCAAGGTTAATGACCATCTGCTCTAGAAAAGGCCAGAAGGATAACAAGATGTGTGGAAATACATTGAAGACGAGCTCTAACTCTGAAGCAGTTGCGGACCCACCCAAACGCTGATGGCCCCTCACCGAGGCCACCATTGCATGAGTCATCCTGATTTGCAAGGGTCCGTCTACATGTCAGCATCTGACACTGGGTGCTGAGTCTCATCAAAATAATTCGATTCTTGTTTATTGCTGGGTGGGGGGTAGTGTGGAGCAGTGGGCAGAGCGCAAGTTTAGGCACCACACTGGCCTAGGACTCAGTCTCAGTTCAATCTTCCAGCTTTGGGAGAATCCATGGCTCGTAGTATTCCTACCTTGCTCTTCGTGGCATAAGGCTCAAAAAGATTTCAACTCTGCTGCCCTTGATCCCAGGTTGGAGGTCTGAATTTCCACACCTTCCCTGAGCCTGTGGGCTTTAAAATCAGAGTTCTCACTGTGTCTCTCCTAGCTAAATATTTGCAGCAAGAAGGCCGCTCAGGCTCTAAACGTGTCGCGAAATTGATCTTACATTGTCATTTTCCAGGGGCTTACTAGGACAGCGGGACTGTAGGAAAAAGACACACAGCATCTGGGACAGAGGAACTGAGGTGTATAGGCTTTGAACCTGACTGTGAGAGTGAGTGGGGTCCTCACATCTGCTCTGTCTAGCTCTGCACCACCCTCTTCTACTGAGCAGGGTTCCAGAGGGGCGTGAGGTGACACATCCCCTCTAGGAGCACCCCTGGCATGGGGGAGACAGAGATGTAAACACAGGATAACTGAGATATGCACTGAGAGCCTGAAGTAGCTGGATTACAGGGAAAAAACTTTTTTTTTACTTTTTTATTGAAGTATAGTTGATTTACAATGTTGTGTTGGTTTCTAGTGTACAGCAAATGATTCAGATATATATATATATGTGTGTATATATTCTTTTTCATGTTCTTTTCTATTATGGTTTATTACAGGATAATGAATATAGATCCCTGTGTTATACAGTAAGACCTTGATAAACAATTTTATATACAGTAGTTTGTATCTGCTAATCCCACTCCTAATTTATCCCTCCCCCACTCCCTTTCCCCTTTGGTAACCATAAATTTGTTTTCTATGTCTGTGAGTCTGTTTCTGTTTTTGTAAATAAATTCATTTTTTGTAAATAAATTCATTTGTACCATATTTCAGATTCCACATATAAGTGATATCATATGGTATTTGTCTTTCTCTGTCTCACTTACTTCACTTAGTATAATAATCTCTGAGTGCATCCATGTTGCTGCAAATGCATTATTTCGTTCTTTTTTAGGGCTGAGTAGTATTCCATTGTGTATATATACCACATTTTTATCCATTCATCTTTCGATGGACGTTTGGGTTCCTTCCATGTCTTGTTTATTGTAAATAATGCTTCTATCAACATTGGAGTGCATGTATCTTTTCGAATTAGAGTTTTCTCCAGATATGCCCAGGAGTGGGATTGCTGGATCATATGGTAGGTCTATTTTTAGTTTTTTAAGAAACCTCCATACTGTTTTCCACAGTGGCTGCACCAATTTGCATTCCCACCAACAGTGTAGGAGGGTTCCCTTTTCTCCACACCCTCTCCGGCATTTGTCTTTTGTAGACTTTTTAATGATGGCCATCCTGACCAGTGTGAGGTGATACCTCATTGCAATTTTTTTTAATTAATTTTTTTTTATTGGGGTATAGTTGTTTTACAATGTTGTGTTAGTTTCTACTGTACAGTGGAGTTCCCTGTGCTATACAGCAGGTTCTCATTAGTTATCTATTTTTTATACATATTAGTGTATATATGTCAATCCCAATCTCCCAATTCATCCCACCCCTTCTTTCCCCCCTCAGTGTCCATACATTTATTCTCTACATCTGTGTCTCTATTTCTGCCTTGCAAACCCGTTCATCTGTACCACTTTTCTAGATTCCACATATATGCTTTAATACACGATGTTTTCCTCTTTCTGACTTACTTCACCCTGTATGACAGTCTCTATGTCCATATACAACTCTACAAATGACCCAATTTCGTTCCTTCTTATGGCTGAGTAATATTCCATTGTATATATGCACCACATCTTCTTTATCCATATGTCTGTTGATGGACATTTAGGTTGCTTCCATGCCTCATTGTAATCTTGATTTGCATTTCTCTAATAATTAGCGATGTTGAGCATCTTTTCATGCGCCTATTGGCCATGCGTATGCCTTCTTTGTAGAAATGTCTATTTAGGTCTTCTGCCCATTTTTTGACTGGGTGGAACAACCATTTTTAAACTCACGTGTTCCTGTGCTTTCTATGTTATAGTAAACATGTAGCCTTTTGGTAATTAGAAAATAAAGGACTAAAGGTTTGGAAAAGGACAATGGAATACACAAAATGATGAGACAGAAGAGGGAACAGATGCATAGTATTATAATGGAGTGACAGATTTAAGTGTTGGAGTCAGGAGAGGCTTAGGAAAAGAGGATGAGTGGAGGCACGTCCAGTCATCTGCAGACACACAGACACTAGGAGCACATGTCCCCACCCAGGACAAGACGACAAGGCCTAGAACTAGGACCAGCTCAGAGGTACTGAAACGCCCAGGAAGAAGAGATCGGGGCTGATCGGAGAAGCTCTGTGTGTCCATTGCCATTTTTATCCTGAAGGGAGTAATAAAAGGTAACCAAGCACGGGCCTGACCCAGAGGCCACGTTTGCATTTTAGAGTCTCTTTGGAGTGCGTGGAAACAGGGCTGGGGGCAGGAGATGACCTCATCAAAGTTTATTTTTAACCTGCTCCTAAAGACCAGCAGCAAGACATCCCATTTTGCTAGTGAGCTGTGTCCACGAGGAGCAGTGGACACCTGCCTCTCCCAGGGTCCTCGCAGTCCATCTTCCCACAGTGGGGAAAGGCCCAGCAGGCTTCAATGGGCCTTCAATCTTCATTACGTCAGGCATTGTCTTCAGGAGGCACAGCGCTTGGAGAGGCTGCCTGATGGAAGCACTGTGACCCCAGGGTATTTAGAAATAAAGGCTAATGGACCATAGGAAAATCAAACAGATCACTGGTGTTTGAGCTGTCTCCCAGTCACACTTCTAGCTCGGCCTCAACAATGGAGATGCCTGCCGGGGGCTTGCCCATCCTTCCACCCGTGGAACTACCTACAGACGTGACAGATGCCAATTCTTTTGGAGCTCTCAAATGGCAGTGAAGTGGGTTGGAGGGCACTGCCCATGTTGGGCAGAGCCTGTCCTCAAGGGCATGAGGCCCTTCACTGCCAGTCTGGCCCAGTGGAGCACTCCATCCCATCATTTTGGAGATTTTCATCAGAGTAAAAATTCCACTGCTAGAAGGAATTCAAAGGGAGGGCCATGCTTTGATAGCATTGCCTGGCATTTGATGACATTCAATTCGTGTAGAAACGTGCCATTGGCAAAGTGCTTTCTCAAACACAATTTAGTAATCACTATCATTTTAGTGGGGTTTGGTGAGGAAGCAGAGATAAATAAACAAGTTTAGTCAGAAAATGTCTCAGAGTATTTGCAGATCTGGAAATACACACTTTCTTTTCACTCCTTTGGGGAAAAAATCACCTGAGGCTATGCTGCAAAATAATGAAGAAGTTATCTAATGAAGAGGAGACAATGTATGCTTTTGAGAAATTGAAGATATAAACCAGTACTCAATGCTGAGAAAATCTAAGGACAACAGATATGTGGTAGGCCTAGAAACCAACTGGTCCAACCAGAGGGTCCCAAGAAGAATATTTTCAAGGAAAAAGTGGATTTTACAACATATAATATGATTTCAAGACCAGACAATCTTAGTGATAAGGTGAAGGCAAAACATCGTTTTTTTAAATGATAAGAAAAATATATACAATAAACATTCCAAGAAAGGTGTATAAGAAAACCATATGAAAAACACAAAAATGTTGCATGATTTGGGGAAAATTATGGACAACAAGAAAAGAGAATCTCCCTGACATAGAGCAATTCCACTGGAGAAGCACTGGTTTAGTGACAAAAGCTTATATTTCTTCTCTATGGTCCTAATCACTCTACTGGAATATTACACAATAATAATATTATAGAAGTAGTTTCTTTTTATTTTTAGAACTAACTGATAGGCAAGCACAGGAGACTGCCATCTTTCATAAACTCATAAAAAAGATACTGTTTTTCAAATTTTATAATTGATGCAATATCATTGGCAGCATTTTTTTAAACTTAATGGAACATCAAACCATGATGTGCCATAAAATTGATGATGCGCTATATATTCAATAAAATACGGTATATTGACAGAGGAGAAAGAAAATATAAACCTTAACAGTTTGAATTAAAAATAGAAATGACAGAAAATGAGATGGGGGAGGAAGGGGAAGAGCAGGGAAAGCAGAAGTCTTAATATCTTCAGTTAACCTGATGGAGACTCAAAAACGTGTCCTGTAAAATAGAGATCAAGAAATAGCTTCGAGCATATTTTTAAATCGTGAAGGTAAGCTAAAAGAGCTAAAGGAGAACTAATATAATTATATATATAAATAAAGTTTTGGCTGAGTAAAATCTGGTGTAAGTAATTTAAATTTTCTTTTCTTTTTTTTTTTTTTAATAGGGGGAGCCAAGAGGCACTGTTGAGAGTTGACAGGTCAAGAAATAGAGCTCTGAACATATTATTGAGAGAGTGGAGGTCACAGACAGGAAAAGCAAAATCAAAATCTTTGAAAAGTGATTGCCCTTGGAGAGTTGCATAGGGAGGGAAAGTGGAGGGAGAGTTTTCTTCCACACTTTCAGCATTGTTTGGATTTTTTACTACTAAGTGTATCACTGTTATAAAGTTAAAGTTTAGAAAAATACATTCTAGCACTGAAAAATATACCTCCAAAATTATTCATTATCTTATAAGATCCTCAGTTAAAATGGACATGTAATTGCCTGGTATAGAGAATGTAAGTAATATAAATACATGTGTCGTATTCTATGCGGATGATGAGCTGTAGTATCTCAGTCTGTGGCCCAAACGACTATGCATTATGGCTACGTGTTGCTTGAGAGTAGAACCAGCTATTAAAAAACTCAAGTTATAGTTTTCGTTGACAATTCTCAACCTAAGTGGTTTACAAACAATAATCTCTTTAAATAATTCATTTCACTAAAAATTCCTGGGAAACAGCATTGCTCAACCTCAAGTTTGGAGTACTTTATGAGATTATTTGATTGACTATTTGATTATTTGATTAACTGAGTTCACCAGCTCTGAATATTTTCAAGACTAAAACGATAGTGTTTTAATAAGGTATATATATGTTACAGCCTCGATCCCCCATTAAAGTCTGCATTTTCTAGTGGATTCAAACTAATTTTCTACAGATGATTACGGAACACACAGACAGACACACACACACCCTCCCCTAAGCAAAAGCTGAGGCCTGAGTCATTGTTGGGCATCTCAATTTTCCCAGGAGGAGGCCAACACTTCCTCTGCTCAACTTCTTGCCAACGCTTATGGGGTCTGCATTTAATCAGCAACTGAGAGCAGCTGCCCATCTTGTAGCTGTTGGAGAGGACAATCTTCAATTTGCTGACATGTGATAGGGATGATTTCTTGAAAGATCATTAGCTATGTCATTCTTCCTGGTATTGTGACATCTGCGTCTACACCAGGACAGCTAAGCCAAGAGTCTCGGGCACCTGCAGCGCACAATCGCTTTACTAAATTGCTTTGTTGCATGATGCTATTGATCCAGCCTGAAAGTTTTCCCTGTCTAAGAACTGATACTATTTCCCTAGGACATCATTCATGATCCCACACGGCATTCTCTTTAAAGACTTCCAGGCTTAACTGCTGCCTCATCTAGGTACCAAGAACTGCTGAGATTCTTGTGGGCACTTGTCCCTCATCATCATATGACCTCCATGAACTGCAGAAAACACTGGGTCCTATTTTCACATGTAGCAAGAATTCTTAGAGAGAAACCTGTTCTTCACCCTTAGAAAGTGAAATATCATTATGGAAAGTGGTTGTTGGCCTTAGTTTTGAATTCAATTTCTACCCTCTCTTTTGACTCTCTCCCCTCTTTTTTTTTTTTTTTTTTTTTTTTTGTGGTACGCGGGGCTCTCACTGTTGCGGCCTCTCCCGCTGCGGAGCACAGGCCCCAGACGCGCAGGCCCAGCAGCCACGGCCCACGGGCCCAGCCGCTCCGCGGCATGCGGGATCCTCCCTGACCAGGGCACGAACCCGCGTCCCCTGCATCGGCAGGCGGACTCCCAACCACTGCGCCACCAGGGAAGCCCTCCCCTCTTTTTCTTAAATTTAAATTTTATTTTTTGGCCGCGTGGTATGTGGGATATTAATTCCCAAACCAGGGATCAAACCTGTGCCCCCTGCAGTGGAAGCACAGAGCCCTAACCACTGGAGCACCAGAGAATTCCCCATCTTTTATTTTTATACCATTTTAGTCTATCTTATGTATCCTAAGAAACCTAATCTTTTTGTAACAAAAAGGAATACATGAATAATGAAAATAACCCGCCAAATCCATAAGATAAGTGTCTTGTTCCCATTTCACAGATAAGAAAACTGATAACTGAAGACTGAGGCAGTCAAGAAAGTACAATTGGAAACATTGCTGTCAGATTCCCAAGTCCAGTGGTCTTAGAACCCTTTCCTGTCATATATGTATAAGAAAGAGCCTCTGTAATGTTCTTAGGAGCAATGCTGTTTCCCAGAGCTTGCAAGGAAATGATTAATGAAGTGAAGATTATATTGGAAAGGAAATTATATTGTAAAGGATATTTGTTTACAAGCCACCAAAGCTTAGTGACAAACCCAGTGGCTACTATGTGTGACCTACAACCTGGCCATGATAGTTGGCAAGACCAGTTGTCTGCAGGTACCCCAGTCTGACCAAGCTGTGCTGCTCTTACTGGTGAGGTCCAGACGTGGAACCCCACCCCAGCTGCCTAGGGAGGGGGGCGTGGGCTTCCTACAGACAATGTTGCACTGCTGGACCCTTCAGGCCCTCAGCTGCTTCCCTCTTCCAACTCCTCACTTCCCCTCCCTGTCCTACCCTGAACCTCTCTGTTCTTGTGTGGAGCTCCCTGAGACACTGGGCCAGGAACAGGTCTGTCTGCTACAAGGGAGGAGAGAGGGGGAAGACTCAGAACAGTGCACCCTTGGCTCAGGCAAATACACCTCCGCTTTATCCACAGAGGTGAGGATGAGGACAGAGCACCAGTCACAGCTCGGCATCATGGTGTGCCAGGTGGACGTCTGCTCACAGTAAGATATCCTGCCTTTCCTCTCTGTGCCCTGTAACTACGGTCTGTGAACCCTTTTCTGCACCAGTCGGGATGGGCACTTGTCTTACTGCTCCTGACCCTGGATTAGCCCAGCACCTAGCACATAGTAGGGCTCAGTAAACACTGGTCTCCCTCTGGTTTTTGGTCCTGAACTTGGCCTGGCAGCTCCGGCTCCTCAGTCCTCCCGAGTGGGGCCCTTGGTCTCCTCCTCCTTTGCCTGGCTTTTGCTCGCACACAGTGGACCTGATAAAAGCTCCGACATGACTTATCAAACACCTCTCTCCTCCAGGCCTGAGACCCTCGGGGATTTTGAAAGGAAACAGGCTCCATGTGCTTCCAATCAGGCTCCGTTTAGCTCATCACGTTGCTGTTCCGTCAGAGCTGGGGCATGTGTGGACACCCTGGGCCTGGTTCATGGCTCTGCTGAAAGATGTTTTTCTTAGAAGCAGGAAGTTACGTCCTGCCAAGAAGAAATGAAAATAAAGCCCCCAAGGGTTCACTTGGGGTTTGCTGGGAGCTGCGCTGAACTATTGCAGTGCGCTCAGCCCTGCTGGGGAGGAAGTTGGGACGAGACCTCTGTCTGGAGCTCCAAGGATGCAGTATGGGCCCTAGCTGGGCGCTGTCTAGGGCAGAGGGAAGACACACGTCCTCCCCTTCGCTCGGGGGCTCGGCGGCAGCCCCTCCTGCTCTTGGATCACCTGCGTGCTCAGCATCGTAGGCTGCTCCATCCTGGTCCTCTGAATCTCCGTAGAGGCCGAGGGGCATGTGGGAAGGGCCCAGGTAAACCTGGAGTCCAAATCCCGGCTCTCATCTGCTGAACGTGCATCCTTGGACAAATTGCTTCCCCTCTTTGCGTGGCAGGTCTGAGCTGTGAACTCAGGGGCTTCTCTTTGCTTTGCCCCATGCTTCCTTACCTCCCTCACCCTTAGCCCCCTTGCCTCCCCAGCCAGGTTCAGACAAGGCTATTTATTCAAAGACACTCACCTAGTGAGTGGAACTGAGCAAACAGACATCCCGGGAGTGTGTAGTACCATTATGTCTAAAAATGTATCTACTCAATTAAAAAGTACTTTATTGCTAAAAAACGCTAACCATCATCTGAGCCTTCAGCGAATCGTAGTCTCTTTGCTGGTGGAGCGTCTTGCCTCGATGCTGATGGCTGCTGACTGACCAGGGCGGGGGTTGCTAAAGGCTGGCGTGGCTGAGACAATTTCTTAAAATAAGACAAGAGTGAAGTTTTCCTCACTGCTTGGCTCCACTTTCACAAACCGTTTCTCCATAGCATGCAATGCTATCCGATAGCATTTTACCCACAGTAGAACGTCTTTCAAAATTGGAGTCCATCCTTTCAAACCCTTCCAGTGCTTTATCAACTAAATTTATGTAGTAGTCTAAACACTTTGTCGTCATTTCAACAGTCTTCACAGCATCTTCAGCAGGAGTAGATTCCATCCCGAAAAACCATTTTCTTTGCTCATCCATAAGAAGCAGCTCCTCAACCACTAAAGTTTTATTGTGAGATGGCAGCAATTCAGTCACATCTTCAGGCTCCACTTGTAATTCTAGTTCTCTTGCTATTTCTACTACATATGCAGTTGCAATAATAACAGCAAAGACCACTGATCATAGATCACCGTAACTAATACAATAATAATGAAAAAGTTTGAGATGGTGATAGAATAACCATAATGTGACACAGAGACACAGTGTGAGCAAACGCTATGGGAAAAAATGGCGCCGAAAGACTTGCTTGACGCAGAGTTGCTGCAAACCTTCAATATGTAAAAAACAGTATCTGCGAAGAGCCATAAAGTAAGGCACAATTAAATGACGTTTGACTGTATTTTTGTGATTATTCTCTATTTATGACAAGTGATACCTGTTTTTCATTTATGGAATAGCAAACATAAACTTCTATTTTTAAATAAATATACCAAATACAGTACCATTTATAATTGCTCAGAAAAATGAAATACTTAGGTATGAATCTAACAAAATATGTACAGGACTTGTATGCTAAGAACTATATAGTAAAAATGTCAATTCTCCCCAAGTTGACATACAGGTTTAATGCCATTTTATCGAATTCTCGGCAAGATTGTTTTGCAGATATAGCCAAAATTATTCCATAATTTATATGAAAAGGTAAAGGATCTTGAATAGCTAAAACAAATTTTTAAAGGAATAATAAAATGGGAAGAATTAGTCTACCTGATTTTAACACTTACTCTATACTTATGATAATCAAGATTGTGTGGTATCAGCGGAGGGAGAGGCACATAGATCAGTGGAATGGGATAAAAAACTAAGAAACAGAGCCACAAAAATATGCCTACCTGAGTTTTGACAAAAGTGCAAAAAACATTCAATGGAAGAAAGATAGCCTTTTCAACAAAAGTGCTGGAGCAATTGGACATTCATATGGCCCACTCACCCCCAACCCAACTGCAAAAAAAAAAAAAAAAGAAAGAAAGAAAGAAAAAGAAAAGGAAAGGAATGAAAGAAGAATTTCAACCTAAGTGTTACAACTTTATAAAAATTAACTCAAACTCAAAATACATGATGGACTTAAATGTAAGAAACAGAACAAAAAATCACCCAAGAAAACCTCCAGGACCTAGGGTTAGACAAAGAGTTCTTAGACTTAGCACCAAAAGCACAATTTATAAATCGAAAAATTGATAAATTAGACTTTATAAATACAAAAATTTTTATTCCACAAAAGACCCTTTTAAGAGGATGAAAAGATAAGCTACAGCCTGGGACAAAATATTTGCAATCCACATATCCAACAAAGGACTAGTATCTAGAATATATAAAGTACTCTCAAAACTTAACAGTAAAAAGTCAAGGAAGAAGAAGAGAGGCGGAGGAGGGGGAAAGGGAGAATTGGACTCCATGTCTCTCATTATCCAAAAGGTTCCCAGATGTAATCACATGACAGTGGAGTTCCAAGAGCAGTGAGAGGGGGAACCCTAGTGGGCAAGCAAGTTTCTGCTTGTGTCACATGGGCTACTTATCCCATTGGCCAAAGCAAGTCACAAGTCCAGCTCAAGGGGGTGAAGAAAGACTCGGCACTGGATGGGAGGAGCTGGAATCTCTGGGGCCATTTGGTAATCTACCATAGGAACTGAGCTGAATAAAAATCGCTGCAACCCAACAGCTCACTTGACTGCATCTCTTCTGGGTTTCTGGACTCCTCTGCCCCTCACTTGCTACTGGCATCTCTTCTTGCCTCTCAGTATTTATTAATTTTAACTTGACCCAAGGTCTCAGCTCCCTCCAGCTTCTCATGCTCCTTTATGTATTAGCGGGCTTCTCCCTTTGCTAGGTTTCCCGCCCTCCCTAGGCACTGGCCAGGCTGCAAGCCCTCACCTGCACAGGGGACCTTTCTCCAGGCTGCTTCTCCTGCTGTCCTCACTTTGCGTCAGAGCTCAGAAGGAAGGTTGACAGCCAGGGCATCCCACTCCCTGCATTCCACCTGGCTGGACCCGTTTTCTGCTGGATCTCTGTGCCAGGGAAGCATATGCGATCATTGAAAGCCCACTCCCGTCCATGGTGAGAATCTGGGTGCTGGGAATCAGCACCGTAAATTCCCAAAACATGCAAACAACATGGAAGGCCCAGAACACTGCCATCATATTTCCATGTGCTCTCCCAGGTGCCTGAGCATCCCTGCCATTGTCACCACCAACAGAGAGGACAGTCACCTGTTTTCCTGTGCATTTCTGTACATGTGCCTCTGTTTCTTGGAAAACCCCTTAGGGTGTACTAACTCCACAGTGGAGCGGTGATGGTGGGATTCCTCCCTTTCCAAGGCGTCCTAGTGCTTTTGAGATCCTGGCTTCGAACAACACCAACTCACCAGCAATACCCTCAGTCGGGTTGTGGGACCTCCCAGGGGCTGCCGCTTGACTGCTGACATGCGTGATGGCCCAGAAAGCTGCTCTTTCCGTAACTTATTTGGAGAGATGAGGAAGAGGTTTAGCCAAAGTCCTATTGACAGCAACTTAAGAAACTGTGGGATGAATGATCCCGGATGCACCCTGATTCTGTTAGCAGGTACCAAAATGTGGTCTGCAGACAAACAGAGCCTTGTTAGAGCTCAGACCTCTGCCAGAGAGCGCTCTGCAGCCAGCTGGGGCCTGGGGACTGCTCAGCTGATACGAACCAGATTGCCCTGGGAATCTGAAGCATGGTGCAGGGCTTGCCAGCGCTGGGACCACACCCCTAGACCTAAATAAACTGCGATTTACAGAAGTGCCTGGTCAAGGAGCTTCACCCTTTGGGCTTCCCACGTGAGGGTGAGCTTCCTGACCCAGCATCAAGCAGTTGGCGAATACGAAAATGTTTTGTTAACACGAGAAGGGAGGATGATGAAAAGCAGATGAAGGCAGGAATTGCTGATGGGGCTCATCCTGGGGAGCATTCCACTTGGGCAGAGGGGCCCGCCAGGCTGGGGAGGTCTCTGTGTCTCCAGCACCAGCTCCAGTTCGGCCAGATGCAAGGGGAATGTTCCCATGTCAGGGCAACATGCCAAGTGCAGGACGGAGAGTTCCGATGCTGGAGCATGCTGCATACACCCCCAGACGTCCCCAACTGCAGATTTCACATCAGTCAGTGTGGGTGACCGCCAGCTCCTCCCTGGAACCATCTGTGGTCACAGATGGGCTCAGCCCCACCCATTGGATGGAAGACTCTTACGTTCACAGATGTGGAATAAAGACAGCTGGCCGCCGCCTGACACCTCATTCTTCTCCTAACGAGCTCTCATTCACTCCTCAGTGAACTGCCCATAGGACACCTCCCCCGGGAAGCCTTCCTTCCGATCAATCCAGGCATTATCACTCTACACACATTACATAGCATCAGCAAGGGTGATTGAGGTGTTTCCTCTCTGACCAGGGGCTCCTTGCAGGTGAGTCAGTGTTGATTCCCTGTGTCCCCAAAGCCTAATTCTGGTTTTGGCACAAAGTAGGTGCTAAATAAGCACGCATTCGATCCATAAATAAATATTTTTGCCATGGTTTCCTTTTTTTTTTTAACATCTTTATTGGAGTATAATTGCTTTACAATGGTGTGTTAGTTTCTGCTTTATAACAAAGTGAATCAATTATACATACACATACGTTCCCATATCTCTTCCCTTTTGCGTCTCCCTCCCTCCCACCCTCCCTATCCCACCCCTCTAGGTGGTCACAAAGCACCGAGCTGATCTCCCTGTACTATGCAGCTGCTCCCACTAGCTATCTATTTTACGTTTGGTAGTGTATGTATGTCCATGACACTCTCTCACTTTGTCCCAGCTTACCCTTCCCCCTTCCTGTGTCCTCAAGTCCATTCTCTAGTAGGTCTGTGTCTTTATTCCCGTCTTACCCCTAGGTTCTTCATGACCTTTTTTTTTTTTTCTTAGATTCCATATGTGTTAGCCTACAGTATTTGTTTTTCTCTCTCTGACTTACTTCACTCTGTATGACAGAATCTAGGTCCATCCACCTCACTACAAATAACTCAATTTCATTTCTTTTTATGGCTGCCACTATGGAGAACAGTATGGAGGTTCCTTAAAAAACTAAAAGTGCCCAAGTGGACCTTATAGGAGGGATGTCCAGCCTCAGCCATGTCCTCTCATGGCCACCTAGGGCCTCCCGTCTAGCCGTGGTGCACTAACCCCTTCAGGCTGTGTTCACGCGGCCAAGCCCAGTCCTCTCCCTGGTATCTGACCTCCGAAGCCCGAGCCTCAGCTCCCAGCCCCGCCCGTCCCGGCGGGTGAGCAGACAAGCCTCTCGGGCTGGTGAGTGCAGGTCGGCACCGATCCTCTGTGCAGGAATCTCTCCGCTTTGCCCTCTGCACCCCTGTGGCTGTGCTCTCCTCTGCAGCCCCGAAGCTTCCCCCCCTCTGCCACCCGCAGTCTCTGCCCACGAAGGGGCTCCTAGTGTGTGGAAACCTTTCCTCCTTCACTGCTCCCTCCCACTGGTGCAGGTCCCGTTCCTATTCTTTTGTCTCTGTTTATTCTTTTTTCTTTTGCCCTACCCAGGTATGTGGGGGAGTTTCTTGCCTTTTGGGAGGTCTGAGGTCTTCTGCCAGCGTTCAGTAGGTGTTCTGTAGGAGTTGTTCCACGTGTAGATGTATTTCTGGTGTACCTGTGGGGAGGAAGGTGATCTCTGCATCTTACTCTTCCGCCATCTTCTCCTGTCAGTAATCGGCCATGGTTTCCTTGACTTCAAAATAATGGAGGCAATTCATAAGCTTGGTGTACAAAACAAAGTCTTACTGCTTCCAATATTTACATTTTAAAGTTGCTTGTGTTTGTCCTCCTCTCCCCCTTCCCAAGAAACTTCCTTCCTCCTGGGATCAGATCGTTCGTCCTAAGAACCCAGGGAGGCTGGCCCAGCCTCCAATCTGCTGTAATACTCTCTTCTGAAGTATACCTTCCCCTAGTCTGCTTTAATACTGTCTTCTGAGCATTGCTCTTGCTGTTTTACTCCATTTCAGAAATCCTTGTCAGATGCAGAAACTTATGTCTGGTGATCTGGGTGCACGGAGCGCTAGATTAGGGCAGGAGGCAGGGAGAGCTTCTCTCATATTCTCAGCATTAGTGGATCCCTGTTCAGTGGGCCTGGGCTCCTCATGTTCAGTTACTCTAGTAGGTCGCTGCTTTGACTTACCTACACACAGGTGCACACGACACCCACAATCACACGCACACCCACACATGTTCCCAAGACATGCCCAAGTGGACATGACAGGAGGGATATCCGGCCCCAGCCATTCCTCTCATAGCCACCTAGGGCCTATGTTGGGCCAGGGTGACCAGTCCCACCCTCTCTGCCCTCACAGTGCATCCCCTGTTAGGGACTCTTTGTCTTTTCCTATCGGCTCAACCAATAGGGTCCCCCTCAATCCACTCCCTAACATTAAACCTCAAAAAGGGAGACCTAGGATCTTTTCTTCTTCCAGAAACCATGAATACTATTGAGAAGAATGACCTTCTCAATGCAAAACAATAAACATAAGCAGAAGGCACTTACTCACTACCAACCAGTAACCAAGAACCAAGAAAGCTGGCCCTGAGATAATGCAGTGTCTCTACTAATAACCAGCAGTGGACCTCACTAAAATAATCTAAAGTTCAGCCTCATTGGACAACCGTCCCCCATACACTCATAACACATGATAGAGATTCATGAGGATGATGGAATATGCACACAAGAGACGGAGGTTGTGAGCTCTGCATCACAAAAGTCATCACTGTATTCTTGTTGTTGACCATTGACTAAAAGAGGAGATGAACCAAATGCACAAGTCTCCATTTGCTGCACTACTTGTTTCTGTTTGGTTCTGACACAGGTCTTAGCAGAAGTGCTATGGACTGAATTGTGTCCCCCCAAATCCATATGTTGTAGCCCAAACCTCCAATCTGACTGTGTTTAGAGACAGGATATTTAAGGAGGTCATAAGAATAAGACCCTAATCCATTACAACTGATGTTTGTACAGAAAAGGAAGACACATCAGAGCTCTGTGTCTGAGCTCCATAAAAAGAAAAAAATGTAGTAGCAAACATGGATATTTGAAAGAGAAGTTAAGCTATACGGAAGGGCATTGAAAATCTCCGTCATTCTTCTAATGCAATCTCCAGAAGTAAGGAGTAGAGGGAAAGGAGAAGGGGCAATGTTTGGAGTGATAACAGATGAGAATTTTCAAGAGTTAACAAAGGATGAGAACTTCAGATTGAAAGCACATACTAAAATAAATGGAAATAAATCTATATCGTAATATACATTGTAACAAAAAAACAGAACATCAGAGATAAAGTTGAAATCTTAAAGTCTGCAAAGAGATTGTCTACAAAGGCAGCATGCCCAGATTGACGGCTGACTTCCAGTCATCCACAAGAGAGGCAAGAAGATGATACAGCATTATCTTCAAAGAAACTGTCAGCCTAGAATTCTGTGCCCTGTTAACTCTCACTACAGAGTATTTGAAATAATGGCATTTCTGACACATGAATTAAGATAGTTTATCCCTTACGTACCCTCACTGAAAGAACTACTAAAGGATGAGTTCAACAAGGAGGAAAATAAATCCAGAGAAGAGTGGGCTACAAGAAGAAATGATAATCAAAATAACGGGCAAACTGTTGGTAGATACCATTCACTCTTGATAGAAGAAGTAAATATGGAACTAAAACTACGGAAGGTGATGGGGCAGGGGTGTTTGGAGGGCACTGGAGGCATGCTAAAGCAGTACCTTATTTGGGATGAAAATAAAGATACTGAATAATTTTAGACATTTCTAGAAAAACATAAATGTGATTTTGTAAGGTAAAATTTCTAGAGGACACTCCTGCCACAGTAATAGGATCTCTAATTTCCAAAGCAGCCAAGTGGGTAATAGGAAGGAAGAAAGCACTACTAATCCAACAAAAAGCAGGAAAGGAAAAAAATGTAGCAAAAATAAGCATAATAAATGGAACATAACATTAAATGACAAAAAGAAGTAAAAAATAGTAATACTAATGAATGTAAATGAATTAAACTCTTCAACTAGAAAACACAGACAATTAAATTGGATTTTTAAAAATTATAGCACAAGCTGCCCACAAAAGATTTACCTAAAACTAAACAACACAGAAAGGTTGAAAATAAAAGTGTGTGAAGTGGTGTGGAAGGAAGGGAAGTAAGAGGTAAGACAAGATAATCCAGGCAAATTCAGACTTTATCAAGGGGTTAAGGTAATAATAAACTTGTAGATACCTAACAGCATTGATTCAATATCTATTAACTGAATATATATTTATAAATATTCAAATGCACGTGTGTAGGTACACACACACACACACACACACACACACACACACAGTGAATTACAATGAGAAATTGAAAAACTAATGGCCATAGTGGGGGATTTTAAAAAACTTTTCTCGGAAACTGGTCAAGGTCAAGAAGAAGAAAACCTTTGACGGCCAAGAAGACAAACCCTCTAGCTGGTGGGGTGGTGTGCACGTAACACTCCAAATGCTTTGTGCTTGAACTCTAGATCTGACTTTCTACTGACCAGGCTGACACATTATTCACCTACCCATCCGTTCATGGCAGGAATGTTAACTGAGGGGTCATTCAGGGCCAGGCACAGTGTCAGGCCCTGCGGGTACAGAGGTGAGCAGGGCCCAGCCTCTGTCTTCAAGTTGCTTACAGACCCTCAAACAGACAAACCTGTTAGGGTCAAGGGTGGCATTCTGGCAGGCAGAGAATAGAAAGTTTATGGAATCTAGGAAAGCTTTCTGGAGGCAGAGTCAGTTTAGCTGAGCCTTGGAGACAGGTAGGGATTAGCTAGGTGAAAAGGGAAGATGGAGGTAGGGCAGAGGGATAGACCTGAAGGTATGAGAGAGCATAGTATGTCAGGAAATTTGACTGTATTCCCTGGAACGTAGCAGATGGCAGGAGAGGGGAGGAGAGCGGTGAAAGAGATAACAATTCAGTCCTAATGACATGGGTTACCTTGATGGGGAGTCTGGGCTGTACCCTGAAGGTGATGAACCAAAAGCATGAGATGTGACAAGCAATGGATTTCAGCAAGACCACTTTCTTATCATTGTGGAGGGGGAGAGCCTGGGGGTCAACTGACAGATTTTCTTATGTGATGTTGCCTTTAGGGTGTTGTGTCATTCAAGTAATTACTCATCCAATTGTTTATTCTTTCCTTCAACCTTTTCTTAGCACCTACATTGTGCTAATCCTTTGCTTGCCACCAGGGAAATGGAGAAAAATAAGCCCTGGTCTGTTCTCTGTGGATTAATCGTTTAGATTGGAAAACTGGCACATGAGTAAGTGGTTGCCATAGAATGCAATGATACAATAATGCAACTAGTTGCAAGGTTTCTGGGATGCTAAAAAGTGAGCTGGTCACTCTACCTGAGGGAACCATGGAGGGCTTCCTTGGGGAAACAACATCAAAAACGCTGAGCCTTGAAGGATGACAAGCCTCTCGTAGAACGCAGCTGGTGGAGGGACCTTCATGCCAATGCACAAATGCACGAACACATAAGGTCATTGGTGGGTTACAAGCGTTAAATGGTGGGGGTGGCTTCATCAGTCACATTTTTCACAGGTGTGAAAATTGAGAGCTAGAGAGGTTATGGTGATGTGAAGGCAGAACCAAGGTCTGCTGTCCCCAGGTCCCTTGCTCTTTTGACTATTCCAGCTACATTCATGGCTGTCTTACCTTTATTCAAAGAAATGATCGCGAAAAGTATAGTTTTCTGGAGTAATGCATTTGGGGTACGTGCATGTGCATGTAGGTGTGGGTGTAGATGTGTGGCACCCTGTGGTTCAGGGCGCTCTGTAAGCCAGACACCCACCCATTAGCTGACCTCTAAAGCCATGCCTTTGTGGGTGACAGATGTTTGGATTCAATCATGATGATGGGAAAGTTGCTTTCCCTTCCAAGGAAAGAAAACATTATTTGAGGGTAAAAGGTAGCCGTATATAACATTGGTGATGAATATTGTTCATTGTGGAAACACTCTTTAGAAGTGCCCTGTTTAAAGGAGGGTAATGCCTTCAGAAGCTTTTAACCCACTGGTTAAAGTGCCAAGATAACCCCCATGTTAACCAACCTCCAACTTTCTGCTGACGTCTCGCACTTGCCCCAGCTGTGAGTGGAGAATGGAAGTCAGATGCTTGGACGGCTTGCAGGGCATACAGAGAATTCCCATGGGAGCCTCCATCTGCTGTAGAAACAGGAAAGTGTCCTTTTCTGAAAAGTGTGTCCAGGCAGGGGGAGGAGGGGAAACTCAGCACTGCAGCGTTATCCATTGACAATTACATTACATGTAATCAAGACTTAGCTAAATAACCACCAGGTACTGAACTGAATACGAATAATTTGCAGCTCACTTAAGGTTCATTAAGGGTAAATATTTTTCATTAAGCATCTAAAACGATATTTTCATTAGTGTTCCAAAGTTTTCCCAGAGGCCTCGACTTTAGTTCAACTTGTGTTAAAGTACACTTTGTTCATCTTAACGAATATTCAACATCTAATATGTGCCAGAGAAGCCGAGTTGCCCAGTTTTCCTCCTCAGACAGAATTACAGGGGATCAGGACAGAAAAGTCTGGCACAAACTCTTTTACTGTCAATGTTGATTAATTTATCAACTGACATTTTAAGAGTAGATTGAAAAAGTAGAGGGGGGAGGGAATTGGTTCAATGTCACTGTTCAGCCTGTGGCCGTCCACACTCTCTGGCAGCTACAGATATGTGCTGATACCTTTAGAGTGGCATTTAGGGTGATATGAGAGGTGGTCCACCTCTGGCTCTTCATCTTACTTCATCTTCACTCTCACCCGTATCATCTTCCAGTCCTCCAATTGTACACAGTGTCTTTGTTCATTTCATTCTCCTTGTCTTCTTAGATGAGGCATCCTTCAAGACACACAACAATATGTGTAATTCTGTGTAATTCACTATTACACATAGACGTGTAATTCACGTCTGTGTAATTCACTATTTCCTTGCACACTTAAGATTTCTACCTTCTTGGAGGATTGACCCTTTTATCATTATACAGTGTCCCTTCATACCTCTAGAAATTTTCTTAGCTATGAAGTCTACTTTATCTGATCTTAACGTAGCCACTTCTACTTTATTTTGGTTAATGTTCACATGCTATATCTTTTTTCCATCCTTTTACTTTAAAGTTGCCTAGAGGAGCATCTGCTTTACTCAGTCTACTGATTCACGTGTTAATCTCATCCAGAAATGCCCTCCCAGACACACCTAGAATAATATTTAGCCAAATATCTGGGTACCCCATGGCCAAGTTAAATTGACACACAAAATGAACCATCACAGTTGGATGCCACTGAAGGGTCATGTAAGGCGAGAACTGAACAGAACTTTCTGGATTGACCCTGAGCCAGTCACTGAGGACTTCTTCCAGGACAGTTTCTGCAACGCCATAGGATGAAGAAGTTAATTGCTATGGCTTGAAGACTGAAGAGAGAAAAGAACTATTATTTCCATTTTGCAGACTAGAAAACTGAGGTTTTAGAAGGTCATCTAAGATTATCTAGTATCAGTGGTATCCAATGCCATTCAGCTGGTAAAATGACAACAGGAAAATAAATTCAGATCTTCTAAAGCCAAGCCCAGGCTTTTCCCCCCACAGAACAGGAAGAGAAGGAAAGGAGCATCAGTGATGAGGTAGACCCATTACTAGGGTGGCCAGGATTCCAGAAGAATTCCAGTTTATGCTCATTATTGTGACATGTATATTAATAGTGCCCCCTTCAACTTTCAGAAGTATTCCAGGTTAAACAATAAATTATATGGTCATACCACCCATCTCCTCTTTCTCAATTTGACCTCCAGCAATGCATTATCTGAACATCATGGGTGCTGCTGTCATTTTCATTTGCTGTTTAATAAACTATCCCAAATTCAGTGGTATAAAACAAGGGCTATTTCAGGTCACAGATCTGTGGGTGAGGAATTTGGACAAGGCAGAGAGGGGCTGAGTAGTTTATGCTCTCCGCTATCGGGGACTCAGCTCAGGCTAGAACCATCAGGAGACTTCTTCACTCTTGTGTCTGGTGCCTGAGCTGAGATGACTGGAAGGCTGGGCTGCCAAGTAAGCAAATCTCAGTTGCTGTAGCTGTCAACTGCCTCTTGTTTGGGCTTGGACTCCTCACAGCATGGCATCTAGATTCCAAGAAGAAATGTCCCAAGAGGGAGTGTTTGAGACCGAGACAGGAGCTGCAAGGCCTCTGCTGACCCAACACAGAGCCACGGAGCATTATTTCCCTTGCACTCTATTGGTTACAAGCAAGCCACTCTGTCCAGCCTGGATTCAAAGTAGAGGGGGACTGGCCTCCACCTCCGTATGGGAGGCCGGCAAAGTCTCACTGCAGAATTCTAAGTGGGATGGGAGAAGCGGATGCACTGTCACCACTGCACCCTGTCACCACCCCTTTCTGCTTTCAGAGCCGCTGGGAAAGAAGATGAAGTGGGAGTGATGAGCCTGCCTCCTGTGAGCTGCGGGCCAACCTCAAAAAGACCTTGCATTAGAGCATCCTGATGGCACAACTGTCATTGGGCACCTCGTAAGCATTTACGTGAAGGCAACTCAGAGCAGGCCTCCCCACCTGACCGCTCCAAAGCCGCTCTTGAACGCTGTGTCTGAAGGAGGACCCTTGTCTGGAAGGTGAATTCATTCCCATGGAAAATCTTTTAAAAGACTGTATGGTTATAAAGTGACCTCACAATTGGGTGTACACGTAATAAGTCACCTTTCTAAACCCAGTGTGGACGGGATGGGATCACATACCAGGCACTGTGTGAAGGACTCATTCCTGGATGTCACCGCTGCCCATTTGATGAGGAAACGGAGACGTGGTCATTTGCCCAGGTCACACATGAGGGATGGCAGCCTAGACTGTGAACTCGGAGCCCTCAGCTCATAAGTGACAATCTTCTGGGTAATTTGTGCTGCTTCCCAGAAAAGAATCAAGAAATCCATGGGTTCAGGAGGTCCCTGAGAGGCAGTGACAGGTTTACGGGTGTCTCCAGCCCGCGTGTGTGTGTGTGTGTGTGTGTGTGTGTGTGTCCCTGTGAGCACATTTTGGTGTGAATATGTTGCCAGATCTCTGATTCTTTTCCTCATTTCAAAAGCCCCATCACACAATCGGCACATTCAAAGGGAAAGAAAGTCTTAGGCTCCAGCGGGGACTTCAAAGCGTTTTCCAAAAGTTCTGTTATTTGGTTTATAGGCCTCTAAGGCTTCATGCGTTTTTGGTTTTTTGCACTAAAGGGTGGAGAATGCCATTAAATGTGAACATTAAAATGTTAGGTAGTAATTAGCAAAGAAAAAGAGCTTGTGCTGCCCGCCGGGGGTCCTCCTCCTTCAGGCAGGCTAAAGTGAGTACTTGGCCAACAGGTACCCAGGCAAGGCCCGGACCTTCCATAGAATACCACCCCAGCCCCCAAGGAGGAGTCGTCAGGACCCGCAGTGCTGGGGCCAGAAGATCATCCATTGTGGTGTGAAGCTGATTATTACCAAGCAGCTGTGCTGTGCGGGACCTGCGCTAGACCCGGAGACAGGGAGGCCGCAGACCTGGCTCCCGCTCTTAAGGACCCAACTCAATAAGGCCTCCCCAGACCTCCTCAAAGCCTCACCAGATCTAGACAGGGTCTCACGAGGGCTGTCCAGGCCTCACTGCCTCTTCGGCCTCCACTCCTGCCACCCCTTAGGGGCTGTGCTGCAGCCACTCTGCACTGTCTGCTCCTCGAGGCCCGTGTGCTTTACCTCCTCAGGGGCTTGGTCTGTGCTGTTCTTCTTGCCTTGAAGACATTTCCAGACACTTTACCTGACCAACTCCTACTGGTTTCTCAAGATTCAGCTTAAAATCTACCTGCTTGGAGATCCGTTCTCTGATTCTCAATCTTATTAACGCCCTCTTGCCACACACCTCCATCTTTTTCTCTCTTTTCTTCCTTCCTTACACTTATCAGTTTAAGTTCATTTTTCTGTGTGGCTTTATCTTCAACACCTGCCCCCCACCCCGGCCCCTCTCCCCGCCTGCTGCCACCTTCAGAGTGTGCGGCCAGCGGACGGAACCAGAGCAGGAGGGTTCATGCTGTCTGGACAGTTACAGTCCCTGCTGCTAGGTTTGCTCAGTCCTCAGGCCATGGGCTCAGTCAGTCTGTGGCAGGTGGCAGCAGGGTGCTGGGTTGCGTCTCACCTCTCTGTCCCTGCTGCCCTCCTGTGGGCTGGCCTTGACCCAGGCCTCCCTTCTTCCTGCTGGAGTGGCGCCACAGCCTCCTCTCCTTTCGCCGCTCCAGGCCTCTCCTTCACCCTCAGGGAGAGCTCCCTATGGCTGCCAAGGTCATCTTTCCTGCAGCAGATTCTGTTTTAAATCCCTTAGACGCTCATCCTCTGTTGCTACCATAGTCTGAGCCTTTCCTTGAAGACCACTAATGATAAGGTCCTGAATATGCCACATCTGTCCTCCACCCTCCAGGCCATGCACCTCCTCCCAAATGCACCCTTGGAACATTCCCGGAGACTGTCCTTCCTGCTTTAAGACAAAGCTCACACGTTGCTGTTAGTCGGGACTTGCCTGAGCTGTCCCTGCTCTCCAGACGGAGCTAGTGGCGGGAAATACTGGTTGGCTCCCCACTCACTAGGCCAAAGGAGATCAGAGGCCCCGAAGGCAGGCCTGGCCCATGGTGGCACCTTGGTTTTGGAACCTGAGCACCAGGCTGGGATTCGGGCCTTGCCTCAGGGAGGAGATGAGGTGTAAATCAGGGGTTGTCACTCACACTGTCACAGAGGTGTGGACACATGGTTCTGACAGGTGTGTGTGACGTGGGGGAAGGCTTCGTTCAGCAGCCGCTTTCTCCTGTTTCTGTTCCAACACAAACCAGGAATCCGCACATCTTCTCTGGACACCGAGAGATGCATCCAGAACAAAGAAGTGCCAACTCCCTGCACTCTTGAAAGTCACTCTTCTAAGATGACAGAAAACTCCAGAGTCTGAGCACTTAAGTAAACCCCCATGGGCCCGGCGTTCTAGCATTCAGCACCCACTCCTGCGTCCAGCAGGAGGTCCTGGGGAACAGGGGCTCCTGCCCTCATGAACATTACCCTCTAGTAGGGATGAGAGGCAGATATTAAATTTAAAAAAGACTCCCCCTCTGAAAATAAAAAAGGACGGTGGTGGCAAATGCCATGTGTGCACTAACACACTTTAAGGTGGTTTTCTAGTCATGAACACCAAGCATCTGAAGGATGAGAGCGAAAATCATGCGAAAGGAGAAGGAAGATGAACTGAGGGATGACAATGGCATGTATAAAGGCCCTGGGGCAGGTGGGAGTGTGGGAATGATTCAGGAGGGAGAAGACTTGGGTGGCTAAGAGGGCAGGGGCAGGGCCAGGGAGGGGACTAGGAAGGAAGGCAGGGCAGTCCACAAATGGACTCTGGCCAGAAGGAAGGAGTCCATCCTCCATCCCACAAGCAACAATAAACCCAGAAGGGGTTGGGCGGGGAACAATCTGCTTTAGAGCCTAATATGTCTGATGCATGGGAAGGAGGTGTGGGCCCAAGACAGGTTGTGGGCACGGAGGGAGGTGAGTGGGTTTTGAGGGTTTGGGTGACACACTGGCCCTGAAATGGATTGGGCATGGGATGCAGGAGAGCTAGGTGCCAGGGATCACTGGTCTCTGGCGCACATGCTCATGAATGGTGGCGCCCTCTACTGATCTTGGAAAATCCACTTCCCCAAGCAGCCGGTTTCCCCTCCGCAGTGAAGACTCCTTAACCCTTGCGGAGGATCTTTCTCCTATCCCTTTGCTTCCCTCCTTGTTCTCTGCCTCCTTCCTCTCCAGGACACCGACCATCTGGGCTCCCAATTCCTCTTCTGCCCCCAGAGCAGCGTTTCAGGAATCCTCCAGGGAGGCATCACGATCCTTGCTTGACAAAGGAGGAAACTGAGGCCCAGTGAGGTTGTGACCGCAGCCAAGTCTGCAGGGACTCCAGGGCCCCTGCTCCCACAGCACGCTCCTCCAAGGAGGCGTTCAGGACCCCAGAGAGAACAGGTTTTTCTTGCTCCTGACCCTGAAGACTCAGTGCAGACCCTTGTGCCTGCTGAGCAGCAGCCTGGGCACCTACCGACCCGACTCTGGCAGCTGGGGTGACACGCTGGCCCCTGACATGCTCCAGCCTCAGTGAAGTGGGCTGAATGGCCGGGATCCCGGGCCCAGAGGACCAGGCCAGCTTGGGATACTTTTTGATTGAGAATTGAAATTAGAATTATTATTTGTTGGACATTGCTTAGAAAATACACTCTCTTAGAAGGCATTATCAGAGGTCTGTGGCACGTGGCTCTCTTGTTCTGTGTGTGTCAGTGTGGGGGGGCGTCCCCTTGTCTTGCCCTGAGTTTACATCTCAGAACTGTGAGTGTGACATTGTCTGACCTGTGCATATGGCCAGCAGCAACCTCAGGAGGACCTCCCGAGATTTCGGGTAAGGGACATCACATGCAGCATGGCCCTTGCACTGCAGGTAAATGTTCCCCCACGCTTAACCCGCTTTCCCTTCTGTTTCAGTGTCAGATTATTCGCCTGGGATGGCTTTTGAAGAATGTGCACTTTCACCACTTCCTGCATCTGGAGAGCATCAGGGGAGGATTTTAAAAGTGAAATATGTAAGGTTTAAAATTCGCTACATCCTCTCACCTCCAGACCCTCCCACATTTCGTGGCATTTTGCCCTGAAAGATCTTTCCACACATCTGCCAGTCTAGGCCTCCCTCCACTCTGCTTCCAGGCTCCAAGAGAGGAAAATAAAGCTGCAGAACCCACCGATCAGAACTCGAACCCTGGGTTCAAGTACCAGTGCCACAGAACCATGGACCAGCCCACTGCTCTGAGTCTCAGTTACCTCACCTCTGAAATGGAGCTGACAATGGTACCTACCTCACAGAAATGTAGTGAGGATAAATAAGTCAGCATATGGAGTGCAAAGAACAGAGCCTGGCGCACGATAAAACCAAATGCACCCATTTGCTTCTACCTGATCTCTCAAGTGCCTTCTAGGTGTTGGTGTTTTGTTTTGTTTTGATAATGCGAAACAGATTTATTTGGATACACAACAAAGGATTAGGATCTGAGATGAAAAAGAAAGCAGTCTTCTGTCAAACAGAGAAGATCAAGATTCTTAAGTGTAATTTACATTCTGCACTTATCCTAACAAGTCCTCTCTACAGTCAGATGAGCGCTGCTGCTGTGATTCTTCTGATTGGGGTCCCTCAGTTTCTCAGTAGCTGGATGAAGTCAGCATTGCCCCCTTGTAAGGCTGGGTTGGCCCGTCTATCAGCTTTGCAGAGAAGCACAGTCACATGTTGGGTGAGCTTAAACTGTCATTGAACTTCTCTGGGGCTCAGTTTGCCCATCAATATAATGGGTAAGTGGTGGAATAAGGAGCTGGTGCCACGCCTGGTCCTTTGGAGATCTCCATGTAGGTTCCTGCCCAAGGCTTTGAGAAGGCAGGGCCCCAGTGATTGCAGAGTCCTGGACAACAGGGCCCTCAGGACTCTCCAGTGCTTCTTATCCATAGCCTCTGACCCCAGGGAGGGTGAAGCAAAGCAGAGTGGAGACAGAGAAAGTTGTCTGCAGCAAGGAGCACACCCACACACCATCCACAGAATCCCTTTTGGGATGGGCTTTCTGCTGTCTCCAGAGTAGGCAGCTCAGGAGATGGTTAGGGCTCTCTGGGTCCACTGGCTGGATGCCTGGGGCATGTGATCAAACCTCTCTGGATCTTATTTTCCACACCAGCCTCCCAGGGCTATAGTGAGGATGAAGTGTGTGCCTGGCACATGGCATGAGCTTGATAAACAATGGTCCTTTGTGCTATTCTTCTTGAGGGAGGCCTCTCCCTCCTAGCTCACTGCCCTCGCAGATCCTGCAAGGTTTATGGGCTGACTCCTGCTGGTACTCTGCTCTTGTTGCCAGGGGAAGGCTGGCAGGTCCCCAGGATACCCACAGGTCTCACAAGTGCAGGAGGCAAGAAAAAGACTCCTCCGTGGCAGAGACAATATCTGGTCCCCATCCTCCCCAGTGGGACAAAGGAGGGAGAAACCAGACACCTGCCTCTCAGATTTCACTGAGATTGTAGTGAAGCTTTTCACAGTAGAGAAAACAGAGTCAGGGAGGGGCTGCCTGTTGCCCCAGGCCACACATGTATCAGCTGCAGGACTCAACAGACCCTAGGCCTCATTTCCTAGTGTTGGGCCCTTCCAGCTGGAGACACTCCCAGCATCCTGTGTCTGCATTCATCCGTGCCTGTTCTTGGTCCTCGCTGCACTGTTTTCACCAAAGTCAAGGGTACTGGAAAGTGCTCAGCCAGCCCTGCGGAGGCCCTGCCTTCCCTGGGACCACAACATCACAGCCCAGCAATCCTGCTGACCGGGGGAGAAACAGTTGCAAGCTTTCTCCTGAGCTTGGGTAAAAAAGTTGCATTTGTATTTTCTCTCCTTTCTTTTCTTGGCCAGGAATAGAAATATGTCAACACGATTTTTTTTTTTTTTTTAAATCACAGAGTTATTATCATAAACTTCAGCAGCTTGGGGTAGAAGAGGCTGTTGTGTTACTTACAGTTTGATCGCAGGATAAACTTTTCTGTGAAATGGGGTAAGTTGTTTCTGGAACTGCAGCACCTCCTGGAAGAATTGCTTTAGGAGTCATGGACTCTGTTTTGCTGGCCTCCTGGGGAAGGAACTTCAGTTGGTCCAAAAGTCCTACACACATTCAGGAATCCATGGGTATGTAGGTTGAGGCCCCTGAGCCCCAGGCACCCCTTACCTGGAAGAGAGCAGTGTCCTTGGTCAGGGGTGTAAGGAGGAAATTACTGAGTGACTGTGGTTGGACTAGAAGGGTAAGAAAAGGAAGAGAGGGGTCCTATATGTACCAGATGCCTATAGGGTATATAGGTACCTATAATGGTACCTATAATGCCTATAAGGTATCTTCACAAATAATCCTCATGGCCATGATTGTCTCCATGTAACTGGGACACAAAGGTGTCATTCACTTGCCAAAGGCACCCAGTTAGCAGATGACAGAACCTGGATTCAAACCTACATTTGCCTCCAAAGCCGTGCCCTCATGAAAAGAGGTCTACTGGTTGGTGTGGGACAAAGAAAAATTAGTTGAGAAAACCATCTTTTTCAAGACATATGAGGCAGCAAACTGAGTGTAGTGAGGTCAGGTAGGAGCACTACAAGCTGAGGCTAAACTTCTCTCGCCTTCCAGAAGGGCTCAGGCTTGGGAGGCAGGAAAAAGGGACAGGAGAATGACGGGGAGGGAAGAGGTATCAGAGCTACTGTCCTGCTGGCCCCAGCAGACCCCATGGATGGCCTGGCATGGCCCAGTTGACAAGTGGTGCCCTGCCCATTCTTCCTGCTTCTCCTACCAGAGGGCAGAGTCTAGGAGAAGCTGGGATGAATGGGGGGGCTGGGGAGGTGGGGGGTTGATAACTTAGCAGTTTATCATACTCAGTTCCCCAGCCCTCAGTGAGGACTGCTAACCCAGGATAATGTGTAATTTCACCTGAAAAAGTAGGAGGAACTGATGTCTTGGCCTTTCACCTCACATCTTGAAGAGTCTCTGGGCCAATCTGAAACCACAGGGAATGGAGAGGGGCAGTTCCTACAATGTTCCATAACTCAGTGAGCTCCTGTGCTTGCCCCCAGACTGATTCAGGGAAATCAGAGAAGGGCTAGGTCCATTTTGAAGTCCAGTCGCTCAAACTCACCCAGGTCTTAGAAGCTCACAGAAATTTATAAGTAAGTCCTATAGATCTGCCTGTACCTATCCCCCCCAGTAGTTGTCTAGGGACAGACATATACTGTCATAGATGCCATGGTCATTCCTAATGATGATCCTGGTAGTGCCTGACCCAGAGTCAGTGCCTATAGCAATACTAAACATACATGAGCCAACCTCTGAGGCCTCAACCCTGCCCTGAGTCTTTCTCCTCTGGGATCTCAGAAATGCCTTGAGTTTTCTTGGTATTGCCTCTGTTGAACGACATTTTTGTTTCAAGGCTATGAGAGTCATTAAAATCATAGGAGTAAGTGGTGGAGAGCTTAACAAGTGTAGACAGTGTGCATATGTGGCCAGAAATAAACCAGTCTGGGTGGACCAAGGCTAAGGTGGGGTCTGGCCTCTGCCTAGATTTGGGGAGTTAGCTGGCTCTTTTGGGGAACTCAGAGGTAAGGTTGTCAAGTACTTAAGCTCACTGACTCATTGTTATAAGGAAAAAGCCTACACTGAGGGCTGAACAGTTTCCTTGGGTAGATAAGTGAGGCCACAGGACAGAGCCAGGCCCTGGATGACAGTAGTGAAGAAACATGTCAAAAGATGGGGTCCATTTCTAGTTCTCTTTTTACCTCTGTCAGAGCCCTGAGCCATGGGGCAAGGGTGGGGTGAAGGGTGTGAGGGGTCTGGAATGTTCAATGACTTAGGAAGCCAATAACTACAGAGAATCAAGTGGGAAACCTCAGCCAGGTAATGTGGCTTCACTCTGTGTCCACCCTGGGGGCGAGGGGGTGGGTAAACAGGCACTTCTCAAGTGAGGCAGTGTTGCTTCCAGGCCCTTGCAGCCCCCTTGCAGCTGAGACCCTTGGAAGGCCAGTGCTGAGCCTAACAGAGGCCCACCAAGCCTGATACATCTGATGAGAGATGAGGAGAGAGAGGAGGCCCAGCTTGGCCTGGCATTTAGTCTCCAGGTGGAAAACCACAGAAATCCAGAGTGGGTTATGTTTCCCCCACAGCCAATCTCTCTCTCCTGCAGTCAGGAAAAAGAAAATGTTCTGTGAACTCAGGCAGGAACTAGGGGTCATTAATACTTGTTCTGTGTGATCTCTGTGTGAAGTGTCTGTGATAAGGATTTAAGGAAGCAAAGGTCTCACCTGAACAGTCAGGCTCAGTCCCTAGGTGTCCTACTATGACAACAGGACTGGACAAGAGAGCACCAGCTATGGAAAGGGCTCAAATGCTTCTGAGTAAGTCATCTGAAGGTACCAAAGTTGTCTAGGCTGAAGAAGAGCAAATGCAGGCAGAGGACTGAGGCAGAGGGAGGATAACTTGTTCCTTATGATATCCGGAAGTCAAGTTAGGGCCCACAGGTGCAAGGTAAAGGGATCCCAATTCCAGTGTGACCTAAGCGTAATATTGGGATTCACCCAGAGAAGCAGAACCAATAGGAGATATATGCTCTGTTGTAGGGAACTGACCTAACCCAGTTGTGGGAAGTGGTTTGGCTACGCAGTTTCTGCAAGGCTGCTGTCCTCAAGGCTGATGCTGGAGCTTGCGGTCCACGGGGCAGGCTGTCAGGAGGGAAGGTCACAAGGAGGCCAGAACCTACAAGTGGGAGGCTGGGCTGAAACCGTGTCTGCTCTCGTTGCTTCTGACGTAATGACACGGGCCTGCAGAAGCTGGGCCCTCCGTCATGAGCTTAAACATATGTATTTGGCCCGGAAGTCGGAGGAGCAGGTCAGGCTGTGGCTTCATAGCATCCTGGTAGATCAATAGTCAGCAGCAAGAAGTGTCTGCTACTACTTCCCCACCAGCCCTCCTAGTCTCCCAAGAATCTGCCGATGACCCGCTCTAACCAGAAACATAATTGAAAGTGAATTCTGGGAAGAGGAGTTCGGCTCCTCCAAGCTGACCCCTTCCAAAGTCGTCACAGTAAGGAAGAGCTGTCCTGAGGTGGACTGTGCTGCTTCTGGAGTAAGTGCCTCCCCTCCCAGTCCCATCCAGGCTGAGCACCTGCTTGATGGGGACCATTGGGTTGATTATGGGGTTGTGAGGGTCCTTGACAGCCTGTGGCTGTGTAAGCAGGAAGCAGGGAGAATGACAGCCAGGTGCACAGCATAGGCTCAGCCACTGGAACCCCCAGCCCCTGCCCTCCACACCCATCCTGGGGCAAACTCCAGGTCTACAAGTAAGATATTCAGGTGCCAGGGGCCTTGGTGGGAGGAGAACCTTCCTTTCACCTGCCAGGAACTCACTGTAAATTTCACTTCTTAGGATTGGCCTACATGACATAAAACTGCTCTCATAAATAATCCCTTGAAGTAGTCTCTAGTGGCAGAAGTGAGAAGGGGGTTCCTGGAGTGAGAGTCAGGTGGAGAGCAGGGGTCCCCTCTGGCCCTCACCACTAGCACCAGCCTGGTGTTATGGATAATGCAGCCCCGTGTCCTAGCCTCTAGATGTGAGTACAGCAGCTCTGGGTGCCCAGAATGCCTAGATGGGGATCCCTGTCATCCAGGCTTTCCCACCTGAATCCGGAGGCCGTTATACCAGTCAGTTCATAAGCTGGCTCTGTCCCCTCCCCTCCTTAATACCAGCTGACTCTAACTTCAACATGTTGGGCCCTGGCCGGTCCCAGGATGGGAGGTAGTGAGAAGTCTGCTGCTGCTGGAAATAGGCCTCAAAAAGGCCCAAAGCAGGAACCCAGGAAGGGAGTCTCCTGGTGAGGGGAACACTTGTTTATTGGTTCAAGGAAAACTGTTGAAATTAATTATGTCTCTCTCCCAAACTCAAATACAGCACTTGGCTAACTCCATGCACAACAACAAAAAAAAGCACCAGCTAGACTGGCCCCATCCATCTTCCACTTCCCAATTGCAGGTGATGGCCACCTCATGAAACCTCAGTTTTCACATCTGCCAATGAAGAAAACAGACGAGTAGTCAGTGCCCCATCCACAGGACTGGCTACATAATCTGTGAAAAGAAAAGAAAATTTGTGGCCCCTTGTAAAGGGGGACCCAGTGTGAAAAGAAAATTTCAGGTCTCTTGTAAAAAAGTTATTAAGAATCTCAAGACAGCAACAGCAGAGCTTTAAACCAAACATGGGGCCCTTCTGAACACAGGGTCCGGGGGGGCTGCACAGGTTCTATACCCATAAGGCTGATGCAGCTAACACAGTCCCATTGTCCACAACAGTGGTTGTAAAGTTTGTAAAAATGTGCTGTGCACTCAAAAAAGAAGAAAATGTATGTATTGTATTGATGTGTGTATGTGTGTGTGTGTGTATACATATATATAATATAGTATATTATATATATACACATATATGTATGATCCCTACATCTTACATAATAATAAGCTTGACCTTTCTGTGATCCCTCTATTACATATGCAATGTAAGATTTTTGATCTAATATACAAATAAATTAAGGTTTATATGGCATTGTAATCATTAGTTAACTTAAGAAACTTTCAAAATAATTAGAAACCAAAGAAAGCACACAGTTCTGATTTTGTGACAAAAGTTTTAACTTTTTAAGCTTGATGTCTTTTTTCATTGGCTAAAATGCAACTTCATGGTTTCGAAAATCTTTGTTAGAAAAGATGGAGTTGGACATAGGCTCTGGCTGAAATGGCATTCTTTTTAGCTATGAGAGTCTTAAGGAGAAAATGTGGACCGTATGTCTAAGAGACAAATAATAATTTTAAAAGCATGATGGTTCTTTGGCAAAAACACTTGTGAATATCAGGGGCTGCCAAATGAAAGTGTGGCTGAAATGCCTCAGGCTGGTTTGGTGAAACTCATAAAAATATAGTGTAGTCAACAGGGTCCACCTCCCTGGGTATATACTAAAATTTTTCTACCCTCATAAAGTTATTATGTATGGATAAATGACTTGCTTAGCCAATGAAATGTTCAGAAGCCCTTAAGAGACAGCAAAGTGGGTTCTATTCCTTTTCCCCTGTCTCGTTGCTTATGAAAACACATGTGAAAAGTAATCTTGATAACCTCACATCCCTGAGAAACTACAATGAGCAGAATTCCCTGCCCTGAACTTGACATGTAACATGAGCGAGAAACAAACTGTTGAGATTCAGAAATTGTTTGTTACTGAAATGTAACTTAGACTATACTTACTGATACAACCTTTGAGGTTTATTCAACAGTCTTGGTCAAGAAAGCTGCTACTCTCTACTTTGCTAAGTAATAAGAAAACAAAACTCAATGATACAGGCAAGTATTAATTAACTGTCCTTCATTCCATGATTTATTTATGTCTCAAAATCTTAATCATTCAAACATTTAATGGCACTACAAATATTACTGAGATGTTGTAATGGGTCTAATCCCATGACCAGTATATTCTGGTAGAAAGCTAGCCAGCAATGCCCATAGCTCATTAGTGTGCCCACATTTGGGAGTCATTCAGTCACTCATGCTTCCACGAGGCTTATCATCTCCCTGATTGATGATGAGGACAAAATGGTACCATAATGGTGAGGACTGAGCATCTACCATGCAGGCAAAGATTGGTCATTAGCGCTGTTGGACCCACTTGAGTCCCAGAATCTTTCATTTTTCTCTTCCCAATCCCCAGGGCCACTTGACCATTACACATATCATTATGTCTATCCTCACAGAGAAACTTCAAGTTTAAAACACTTAGAAAAATTCCTGACACAGAGTGATCATTCTATAAATGTTAGCTTTCAGCCGTACCAGTATTCATATTATTATTTCTGCCCCCATTTTTACATGAGAAAACTGAAACTCACAGTGATTAATTAATTGGCCTAAGTCATAAGTTACTAAAATTACTAAACTAGGATTTGAAGTCAGGTTTTCCCAAAGCCCATGTTCTTTCCACAGCACCAACTACCTTTCTAGTAGCTCATGTCTGAGCTAGAGAGTGACTGCTCTCCAAAAACAAATGTCAAGGAGCAAAAACTGAAAGGTAAGTGGAAATGGCTGGAAAAAAATTATTGAGCCCTTGAACCAAAATGTAAAAATGATCAGTCAGGATTTCTGCTTCTAGTCATCACGAAGTAAGTGGTTCTAAAATTGTCCTCCTGCTGAAAATAACTATAAAACTGGATGAAATATATGTGGAAACTCTTTTTGAGTATTATATTTGGTATTTATATATACCAAATATGTATGTATATATCAAATACATGTATTTTATATATACTTTGTATACATAAAGTATATATATTTTTATTTTTATTAAACAATAAATGACTAGTTAAAGCAAAAATGATAACATTGTATTCTCTATCTATATGTTATATTTACTATATGTTAAATTATACTATATTTACTACATATAAGGATGAAAAGCTTATGAGGATAATAGCCCAAGGAATGGAATTTGAGTGTTTAAAATTCTTGCAGTTTACATGAAGTTACTATGTTAATTCTATGTAGACCGTAAGTTGAGACTACATATCATTATCCTTAGAGAAATCAGTAAAGACTAATACAAAGTTGTATAACTAAAGAGCAAACAAAGAAATTTAAATGTAATATCTAATATAATTTAATTAACTTAATGAAGACAAAAAGCAGGAACATAAGAGGAAAACAAATAGATGAGACAACTAGAAACAAGATGGTAGACTTAAACCCAATATATCCATAATTATATGAGATAAAATTGGAATAAACACTCCAATCAAAAGGCAGACCTTAGCAGAACAGAAAATAAAACAAATCTGACTGTGTGCTGACTACAAGAGATGCATTTGACTTACAAATACACCAGAGAAGTTGAAAGTAAAAAGATGAAAAATATGCATTATGCAAACAGGAATCATAAGAAAGCAGCTATGTCCATGTTAAAATCAGGGAAAGTAGACTTCAAGACAAGAAGTATTTCAGAGTTCAAATACATAAAGCAAATTTGACAAATAGAGAAAAAGAAAAAGGTACAATTATAGTTGGAAATTTTAACACCCCATTTTTAGTAATTAATAGACCTAGATCCTAAAACTCCACTAAGGTATAGAAGGTTAGAACAAAATTAACAACCAACTTGACTTAATTGATACTGATAGAACACTACACCAAACAACTATAGAATATACATTACCTTCAAGTAGACTTGGGATAGTCATAAGACAGATCATATGCTGGGCCATAAAATGCCTCAATAAATTTAAAAAGATTGAAACATAACAAAGTATGTTCTCTGACTGTAGTGAAATTAGAAATCAGTAACAGTAAATAGGAAAATCCCAAATATTTGAAAATTAAGTAGTATACTTAGAAAATAACCTGTCACCAGAGAAGAAAGAAAATTTAGGAAATATTTTAAACTGAATGATACTTGACAATGCAACATACAAATATTTGTAGGATGCAATTCAGCAGTACTCTGGGAGAAATTTATACCATTAAATATTTATATTAGAAAGAAGGAAGATTTAAAAATCAGCAATCTAAGCTTCCACCTAAAGAAGCTTGAGAAAGAAGAAAAAATAAGTAGGAGGAAGCCTTGAATAGATACTTTTGCACAAAGAAGTTGTGCAAAATGGTACAGCCACTTTGGAACCTATTTTGAAGTTTCTTCTTAGATTAATCAACAGTGGCTCAGCAATTGGACTCCTAGGTATTTACCCAGGAAAAATGAAAACATATGTTCAAAGAAAGACTTGTACAAGAATGTTCATAGCAGCTTTATTCACCTTTATTCAAAAAAGCATAAAACTGGAAACAACCCAAATGTTTACCAACAGGACATGAATAAATAAATTGTCACATATTCATGCAATGAAATTTACTCATCACTGAAAAAGAATGAACTCTTGATCCATACAACAGCATGAATGAAACTTGCAAACATTCTGTTAAACAAATGAAGCCAAGCATAAAAAGAATATATACTGTATGATTTCATTTTCCTGAAGTTCAAGAGCAAAAAAATCCACAGTGTTGTATTAGTTATTTATCGTTGCATAGCAAATTATGCCAAAACTCATTAGCTTAAACCATCAAGCATGTATGATCACACAGTTCCTGAGGGTCGGGATGTCTCTGGTTTAGGCTCTCTCACAGGCTGCTTCAAGGTGTCGGCCAGGGCTGCAGTCATCTCAAAGCTTGGCTGGAGGACTGTTTGTTCCCAAGTTCACTGGTGTGGCTGTTGGCAGATCTCAGGTGCTTGATGGTTGTGGGCTGGAGACATCAGTTCCTTGCCATATGGGCCTCTCCTAATGGGCCTGTCGCACGGCAGTTGGCTTCCCCCAGAGATGGGTGTACAGGAGAGAGTGCAAGAGATGGCAAGAAACACAGGTCTAGCAGTCTCTATAATTTACTCTACCCTCAGAAGGGTTAGCACGTCACTTGGTGCAGCCCATACACCAGCGGAGGGGATACACAAGGGCATAAATACCATAGTGGGCATCCTTGGGGGCCATCTTAGAAGCTTCCCACCACAGTTACAGGAATCAGAACAGCAGTTGCTTACAGATAATGGAATTTACTGGAAGGAGGCACAAGTAAAATTTCTGGGGTGATGGAAAGACTGTATAATTTGATTAGGTTGTTGGTTACATGGGTGTATACATTTGTCAAATCTCCTCAATATATGCGCTTAAGACCTGTACATTTCACTACATGTAAATTCTTCAACTTAAAAATATCTTTTAAAAGGATGATTTGTCATTTTAGATATCATCCGAATGAATGCAGACTCATACAGCAGACCAAATAGAGGTAACCACAGAAAAACACATTCATTTATCATGCTACACTTCAAGTATATAAACTTCATAAAGTCAAAGGAACACAAACGCTGTATTTTTACAAGGCTCTATTTACTCTCCTCTGGGAAGGGTGTTGAAGGTTTTTAGCCAAACCTCTAAGACTTGGTTGGGGATCTGGGGACGACCAGCCACAGGCTCTTCTTTTAAAGTCCCTGTCTACTTCTCAAAGAGGGAGAAGGACAGGCAATCCTGTTTAGGACCTTGGAGCCCTCCAGGGGGATGAGACATAGATGTGAAATGAGGGTTGGGGCTGAGGACAATTGCCCAGAACCAGTTCCCTCCCTTAGGACGCAGTCCTTCCAGTAGGGGTCAAGGATTTTTGGACAACAAATACCTCTTACAAAAGAGGGTTTTGACAAATCAAGTATAAATGAATTAGAAACAGGGAGCTTGCATTTCTCTTCAAGTAGACCAGGATTTAAAAATTAAGACAGATTTCCTTGGCCAAGTACCTTTGAAGTTTTCCAGACCTAAAACATTTAGAAAAGCAGTTCTATATACTTTGAAAACCCAGAGTGCACGCAGATTGTCATCTTTTGGATTAGATCCACTGAAAATGAACAATTTTGCTCCTTATCCCTTTGCCATTCTTGAGTGGTAACAATGGATAGGTCTATTATCATGGGTTCCCCTGTAGTCACTGAGTGTCATCCATGTGTCAGGCACCATGCTAAGCATGGGAAAAACCCACCAGGCAGCTCTCTCACTCCATATGACAGACTCACCCAAAGGAGGGGGCTTGAACCTGCCTCCCAAAATTTGATTGGCTGAACATGCAGTCAGTTCCCATGTTAAGTTTGAGATCTTTTCTTTGGTGATTAGGTTTTAGCAGGACTTCAAGCACTGGTCTCCAGTAAACCAGTGACCCTAGGGACTCATGGCACCAAGATCAAATATTTCCAGGGTTACTGAACCCATTAGGTCATATATCAGAAGGGAAATGTGCAAAGACTTATGCATATATTTGCTAAGTCTTCAGATGGGCTCAATCCTCTCCCTCTGAAGCAGTGGGGAGGGCTGCCTGACAGTGATGGAAACTCAAAGTGAAGCGTGGTTTTGGAAAATCACATCCAATAACTGTATAACACAACCCTAGGGCTGTTTGAAATCCAGAGAGAGTTCTGACTGGAAAAGAGTAGCCCTTCTCAATCTCAGTAGTGGTGGAAGCAGGGGCAGGAATCACAGACAAGTCTCCCTGGACACACGTAGCCGCGGCTCTGATGTCCTCTCAAGACTCAGTCCCTCCAGCAATTGTAGCAGACATGGGGCAGTCTGGAGGCAGTAAAGTCCCACCTAGTGTGTTCTCATCATCCTCCTTCTCCACAAACATGCACACACACGGGAAAATGTGAGGAATATATTTTCATTGGATCCTAGAAATACCTTCGATGCTAAATTTCAAGGACCCAGTTATTTTCTATAATGTTCTTTAACAGCTCTGGGTTGCAGCACACTGTAGTAGACAAATGCACGACCTTTGACCACTTCCTGGTGAATTTCCTTAAGTAAATGATTTATCTTCTCTGAGCCTCAGAAAAGTGGTACTTGCAAGAAGTGAAAGATAAAAGGAGAAATATCTCAAGATTGGAAATGGGCTGCCATGAGGTCCACCTTATTGCACAATTCAAGGGGGCCCTGTTGACATTTTATTCCATGTAAATGGTGCCCCTGGAATTGTGCAACTTGATGCATTCACAGGCCCAGGGCTGGGACTTAAACTTCCCAAAGGGTAAAAATCCTGAGCCCTTTCATAAGACTTTGTTCTGAGATGCAGACCACAGGAAGCCTGGCTGAATTTGGAAAACCACTCTGCACTAAGAAGAGAATTTGGAAAGAAAAACTTTAAAAATAATAACCAGAAAAATAAAACCCACAGAAAGATGAGCCTCAAAGCCCAAAGTATGAAACAAACAAGAAAGTATAACACTGTGAATGACAGTTTACAAATCCAATAAATGGGAGAGCTAATCTCCAGAGAAAATGACAATACATAGTCATTTGAAAAGGACTTTGAAATTGGTAAGCTTAAAATTCTGCTTAAAGGAAGGAATATATTCATACAATAAGAATAGGAGGTTATGAATCGAATATCAGAGGCTATAAAACAGAATAGGAACATACAAGAAAATTAGAAATCTGGAAGTGGGAATTATAGTCATTGAAACAAAAACAAATGAGGATAGACGCGATAAACAGAGAATTGAACAGAATCAAAGAGTAGTGATGATTGAGAAAACCAAACTATGTAAAATTTCTAATAACCTAGTTAGTAAAGAGAACAACAAAAAAAGAGAGAGCTGGAAAATACGACAAAGAAGTTAATAGACATGGGGGATAGATTAAGAATCTTCAACACACAGCTAACAGGAGTTCCATAATAAGAAAAAAAAAGAGACAATATTTAAAGAGTTAGTAGCTGATAATATTCCAGAATTGAAGAAAGACAGATATCCTCAGATCGAAAAAGCTTACATATAGGGCATATACCCAGAGAAAACCATAATTCAAAAAGACTCATGCACCCCAATGTTCAGTGCAGCACTAATTACAATAGCCAGGTCATGGAAGCAACCTAAGTGCCCGTCAACAGATGAATGGCGAAGATGTGGTACATATATACAATGGAATATTACTCAGCCATAAAAAGGAACGAAATTGAGTCATTTGCAGAGATGTGGATGGATCTAGAGACTGTCATACAGAGTGAAGTAAGTCAGAAAGAGAAAACCAAATATTGTATATTAACACATATATGTGGGATCTAGAAAAACGGTACAGAAGAACCGGTTTGCAAGGCAGAAATAGAGACACAGATGTAGAGAACAAACGTATGGACACCAAGTGGGGAGAGCGGGTCGGGGGGATGAATTGAGAGATTGGGACTGACATATATACACTAATATGTAGAAAATAGACACCTAATAAGAACCTGCTGTATAAAAAAATAAATAAATAAAATTAAATTAAAAAAGAAAAGATAAAGCTTATAGAAGACCAAGTTAGATCATTAAAAAAAATTAATTTGTACAATTCCAAATACCCACTAAGGGGGCTACTCTTTCACAGAGGAAAGACCACTGAACCCACCAACACACCCCAGGACAGTGTTCCTTATGCTCTACACACAGTCACTCCCAACTGCACACCCCACTCATCCTCTGCAGACAGCCACATCATGTACCCCCTCACACGTCTGCCCTTAATCACCCTCATAGTCTACACCCTATGCCATCATTCTCCTACAGCACACCTGCTTTCACACACCTACTAGCCCCTCTCAACTGTGCAGGCCTCATTTAGTCACACATGCTATAGGATTGTCCCCATGCCAGCCACCCCCTCTCAATTACCCACACAGAACCTCTGTTTGCCATCATCACCTTCTCTTCTATTCCCAAATTCTGTATCTCCCTTCATCAACCTCATATATTTTATGGCTATTTCCCTCAGAAATGAATCAATGACCATGAGTTTTAGGTGGTTAGGGGGAAATACTTTGGAGTCAGAAAACTCCAAGCTTCTTCCTGAGTCCCTCTTGCCAGCTGTCATCTCTCTACCTGTTTGAGTTCATACAATCAGAGTCTCTAGTTTGGCCAGTCTCTAGGCAGGCCACCTTCTAGGCATCCTCAGCAAAGGCTTATCCAGTCCCTTCTGGAATATTTCAGTGACAGAGGACCATCTACATTTAATACCTCTAACTAGTGGGCAAAAAACTGTTTCTTAACATGGAAGGCAGACTCTCAGTCTATATACCCAATTCTACTTAATTTCTATTTGAAAGCCTTGTGCTATTAAGGTTATGGAAAAATTAAATTCTTTCAGTTGAGGTCCTCTCTTTTCCCCCCAGGGTTGTGATTATGTTTAGGAAGGGGCTTAAAGCGAAGCAGCACCCAAATCTTGAGCTCAGTCTACTTGGATCTCTGCCAAGATGGACACAGTCTCATCTGTTGCTAATCTTGGGTCCACACAAGTATCCACTGAGGCTCCTTCCTGCCTGTTGCTGTGGGTCCTGCAGATCCCAAGCTGACATCAGCTCACCTGTGCCATCACTGGGCATTCCAGGAATCTGTCTGTGTCTCTGAGGGGCATGCTGGGCACAAGAAGCTTGTGAGGCTGTCAGGGGTGCCTCTAAGCACTCAGTTACTCTGTGGGGCTTCACTGCCTCCTTGAAGCTCCAGCAGACTCTGCCCAAGAAGTGGGCATCTCCATTCTCACCACGTACCCCGGTCTCTCCACATGCCCATCCCCTCCATGCCTACCTCATCCAACAAAGATCTTTTCTAGCCTCTAGACGTAGACTTCATTTTATTTTTAAGTTTATTTAAATTTATTTTTTAATTAACAATGATGTGTACAGCAAAGTGATTCAGTGATATATATATATATATATATTCTTTTTCAAATTCATTTCCCATTTAGCTTATTACAGAATATTGAGCAGAGTTTCCTGTGCTATATAGTAGGTCCTTGTTGGTTATCTGTTTTAAATATAGCAGTGTGTACATGTCAATCCCAAACTCCCAATCTATCTCTTCCCCTGACCATTCCCCCCCAGTAACCATAAGTTCGTTCTCTAAGTCTGTGAGTCTGTTTCTGTTTTGTAAATAAGTTCATTTGTATCATCGTTTTTTAGATTCCTCATGTAAGTGATATCATGTGATATCTGTCTGACTTACTTCACTTAGTATGATAAGCTCCAGGTCTATCCATGGCTGAGTAATATTCCATTGTGTATGTGTAACACATCTTCTTAATCCATTCATCAAGAAGTCCTTCTGGGCTTCCCTGGTGGCGCAGTGGTTGAGGGTCCACCTGCCGATGCAGGGGACACGGGTTCGTGCCCCAGTCTGGGAAGATCCCACATGCCATGGAGCGGCTGGACCCATGAGCCATGGCCACTGAGCCTGCGCGTCCGAAGCCTGTGCTCCGCAACGGGAGAGGCCATAACAGTGAGGGGCCCGCGTACCGCCAAAAAAAAAAAAAGAAGTCCTTGTTTTCCTCAGTGATGACAATTTTTCTCTCACAAGTACAAGATGTTGTCTCCATAACAGACTATGGTTTTGAGAAACACAAAAGTCAGGAAAGACCATTTCTTCGTCACCCCCAAACTCGGAAGCTGAGGGAGAAAGGGGAAAATACTCAAGGAACCAGACATTGGTGGTTAAATGTGCAAACATTTAAATCACCACGCTCATATTGTATTGAATGTGTGTATTAGTCACGGTTCTCCAGAGAAACAGAACCAATAGGATATATGTAGATGCATAGAAAGAAATTATTATGAGGAATTGGCCCACGTGATTATGGAGGCTGAGAAGTCCCACTATCTGCCAGCCACAAGCTGAAGGCCCAAGGAAAATGGTGTCCAAACTATCTAAACCTAAGGGCTCGAGAATCGGGAGCACCTATGTCCAAGGGCAGGAGAAGATGGATGTCTCACCTCAAGCAGAGAAAGCAAATTCATCCTTCCTCCAATTTCTGGTTCTATTCGGGCCCTTAGCAGATTGGATGATGCCCCTGCATTGGTGAGAGTGGATCTTCTTTATTTGGGTCACCAATTCAAATGCTAATCTCTTCCTCACAGACACACCCAGAAGTAATGCTTCACCAGCTATCTGGGCATGCCTAAGCCCAGTCAAGTTGACAGGTTAAATTAACCATCACAATGTACCTCCCTTTAGCTTATACTCATGGGTATCAGCTATTCCCCAGGGCACGTGGGACATGCCACCCTGAGTCTTCTCTTCTTCAGGGAAAACATCCTCAGCTCCTTCAACCCTGTGACAGTTCTACTGTCCTCCCCCAGTTTGAAAAAATCTTTCCAAAAACGTTGGATGACCCTGGGCAGTTTTCTTAACCATTCTTGGTCCTGGTTTCTTTCTCTGTATGATGGGGATAAGAATAGTCCAGGACTCATGGGCTGCCATGGGCTCTTGTGACTAGTATCATCACAGGCTTCTCTCCCTGGCTCTGCCACTGTAATGTTCCCATAAATGACCTGGAGTAACTCACTCAAACATTACAAAACCCATAAGAGGCAGGTTATCATTATCCTTCCCCATTTTACAGGAGGAAACAGGCAGAATGAGAAGTTAAGCAACTTGGAACGGCAAGATTCGGACCTGGCAGTCTGGCTCCAAAGCCCCCCATTAGCTTTCTCAAAGTGTGGGCCATGGCCTCAGACCCTTATGTTGCTCCGAATTTTCATCAGCCTTTTTTCGTTTCTAAGTTTGTCAGCTTCTATTTTCTGTCTCTCTCTCTCTCTCTCTTTTTCTATTAAAAATAGTTCCTTATGAATTTGGCAAACATATGTTTTCAAGGAATTAACCCATATTAATTTGCTGTCTCTCTTTCTAATTCACTTTTTTCTGTGTCATTTGTCTTTCTTTTTCCCCTTTTGTTCTGTGAACCAGCATCTTTGTTTCTTTGTTAACTTTTTAGGTCGTTAAAGCTCCTTTAGCATTTTTACTAAAATTGCCATCTAAAGAAATGACTTTCCCTCTGAGAAAGTGTTGGCCTGAGTCCTCACACTTTTGTTAGAGTATCTACGTTGTAATTATATTCTTAAATGCTCTTACTTTCTTTGAATTTCCTCCCTGCCTGGTTGATATTTAGAAAACTCTTTTTAGATTCCTTGTAGTTAAGTACTTTTAGGTCCTGGCTTTTCCGTTTATTTCCAATCTTATTGTTTGAAGTTTAGAATGTGGGATGTATACCTTAGGGTTTCTGCATGTTCTGAGAACTTCTTGGCTGCCTAGAAAGTTCACCTAAGCACACTTAATCCCTTGCAGAGTCCGCCTCTGGCCTTCACAACTTCATGTTGGACGGCAAGGGGTCATTTCCCTGTGGGTTTGTCCCAGTTGCATTAAGCCTCCTGAGGAAGAGGTAGGACAACCCCCAGACAATGCTGGGGCCATTGGAATCGGTGAGCCAGGGCTGGACACAGGGCAGCAGCAATCAGGTTACGCAAAAATGGGAATAACCAGGCCAACCTGTGGCGGCTGCGGCCACAGGAGCCTGGATCCCTCTGGAGACTGTGGGCAGATGCACCTGGGACAGCTGTGACTGTGATGCAGGAACTGAGTGTTTGGACACTGGGGGAGTTCAAGTGGCAAAGACGACGTGGGCTGCACATGGAGCAGGTGGACGTGCTGTGAATCCATGGAGCCGAACACCGAGCACACTGCGCCTCTGAACAGTTGCTCATCTTCTCATTTACTTACTTATGTATATCTGTATTCCCACCTACAAACAATGAATGGGGGTCCCACCTCTCAGGGCTCTCAGGAGCACTAAACTGGAGAAGATCAAAGACAGCAGAGTGAAGTATCCACAACCGCAGACTGACTGGTTGTTTTTATCACAGTAGCAGCCCATGATCAGACCCAACCATGCCATGACAGGTAACCCCGAGTCTGCACATGGAGCAAAAGGCAATCCACGTGCTGCTTGAAAGTCCTCTCTCTCCAAGAAGGATTTGGAGTGTGAGGAAGAGGTAAGGTCCTTCTCTTGTGCTCTGATTTCATTTCCAAATAGTCAAGCATGTTAAGTAATAACCACCCAAGTGAGAAGAGAAGCTGGGTGCGGGAAGGATGTGCCTGTCCTGTTGCAGGCTGCTTCTACATCTCTCCTCTTCACACTCCAGTCCTGATTTCCAATAGGGGCTTTTAGCTAGTTCTAACTCTTCACTTAGGGCTGAGTTGAGGGTCACACCTGCTGCTCGTCCAACTCTGGCCTCGTGTTCTACTTCCGGTAACTGGATTTCTTATTCCTTCTGGTAACTTGCCTTGTTCCTAAGAGACGAGTCTCAACAGAACCCCAGCACCTCTTGAGTTAGAGCTAATTTTTGCCTGAGAGAGTAGCGCCCCGAGGCTAGAGACCTCACTCTGAATCTTGCTAGGGGTCTAGGGCCAGCCTACCACTTGCCAGCCAGCCTTACCGAAAGTCTAAATGTCATCCACACCTGCCACCCTGTGGGCAACCATCATACACTAATTTCTAAGACTCATATCTCTACGTGCCAGGACTGCCCCCTTATTGTCTTTCCCACTGCTGCCTATGCCCACTGTGCCTGGGCCTGTTGTTTTTCTTGTTAGGCCAGATTCACTCCCCTCCCCTGGTCTCATCATTGTCTCCCCATCTCAGTTTGGCAGGTGAAATTATAGCTCTAGGGCATGGAGATCCCTCCACGTCCAACTGATAAAGAAATTGTCTCCATCTAAGTATCAGGGGGAACCTGGAAGTAGCCAATAGACAGGTCCTTGAGAATTTCAAACTCAAAAGCTCTATGCACGTTCCATAGCTGATTTACAAAAGGAGACATGCTTTACAGCAGTCTGAAGTCTGGACAGGGAAATTCTGTGACCAACACCAGAAAGGGGGAGCTGAAGAGTGAGGAGGCTTAGTTACCTGAGAACTTTTCTACAGGAAATAAAAGTGAAAGGGCATTGGGCATTAATTCATTCCTCCTTTTGACAAATATACAATTGAGCAACAAGCGTATTCCACGTTCTAAGCTGGATACAACAGGAAACAATATAGACAGGGCCCCTCCAGGGCCTTCTGCAGCTCTCAGGCCAGTGGTTTCATCCTCACGGGAAGACCAGAAGGAAGAGGCAACTCACGTGTGGGAATAAAACCAGAACCAAGCCTGAAGCCCATTACTCAGAAAACCCAAGGGTCAAATCAATAACTTTGAACCACTGTCACTAAGACCTCCATTGTGTTTATAACATTTGCCTCCACCCCTGTGACCCCAGTCCCTTTCCTGGGTAAGCCCCTATCTTAATCTGATTGTTTCAGACTAATCTGAAAATCATCTCAGCGACACCAAGACATCTGCAGATCATTGGAGGCTACAGACAAAGTCGGAGCCTGCCTTGACTTTTAATCCAATTCTAAACCCACAAAGAAGCAGGAACCCCGGGGAATTTGCCCAATTGAGTAATTCACTGCAAAAACGTCTATGTACCTCTGTTGAATTGTGTTGGCAATTTGGATTTGAAGACGTTTTTTTGGAAAAACAAATCAATGACTCTTGCTGAGTTGTTTCTCCAAAGGGACACAGAATCTAAAAGAACCAAACTGTGAGTACTGGCCAAAGAAGGCACTCCTTATGTCTGTTGCAATCCTGCTGGATTGGGAGCTCTGACCCTTTCTCAGATCTTTGGAAATCGGAGCTTTGCTCACAGGAAGTCAACGCAACTTCCTGTCCCGAGAAAAGAACTGTTCGAACCTTCAATCACTCTTTCAGAACAACTTGAGTGACTGAAGAGTAAATGGGTTGAAGACATAAGACTTGCATTTCCCTTGACATACAAAGGGGTTTAAAAATTAAGAGGAAGTCTGGAGGGAAAGGATTTGCTGACACATTTTTTTTTTTTCCAAAACAGTCTAAAATGAACTGTAGGCCCAGAGCCAGCGGAGCTCAAGCTCTTCGATTTCATACTAATCAGATTAAGCTTGTAATTTATACTATTTGCCATGTTTTCCATCTAGACAAGAATGTCCTAGGATCTGTAGGAAGAGAAGAAAAGGAGCCATCTGAAGGCCTGCCCTTGGAAAGGAAAGGAGAACTGCTCCATAGGATGACTGCAAAGGTACCTGACTTCCAGTGCCAGCCCTAGAGAGCTGGGCCAGAAAGGGCCTGGAGGATGGCGGGCTCCCCTGGGCCCTGGCGCGGGGAAGGATGCATGGTCAGCCAGCTCTGATTCCACTTTGACTGGACCTGCAGAACAGAGCGAGAAAGACTCCCCGCGCAGCGTATGCAGGATCTCTTTGGCACCATCCCATGACACAGTGAGGAAACCGAGGCCCTGGGAGGAGGTCAGTGCTTCTCCACTGTCAGAGGTCTGTTAGTCCTGGAGCTGGACTTACATCTGCTGATGTCCAAGAAAATTCTCTTTATAACGCCAATTTCAAGACAGGTTCTCAGGAACCATCTGACCCCAGAGTGTTAGTAGGAGGCATTTGCTGAGCCAGAGCTGGTCCTGGGAATGCAGTGAGGAGAATCAGAGGGACTGGGTTTGATTTCCAGCCCAACCCGCTTCTCACACATGACCTGGGACAGCATATTAGCCTCTTTGACCATTTTTCCTCTTTGGCAGATTCAAGAAGACAGGACATGCAGAGTTTGTGTGCAGATTAAAGGCGGTGTGGCCCAAGGCAGTGCCAGCACACGGTGGACCATCAGTCACTGTGAGTGCCATCGTCCCCCTCTGGGCGCCTGCCTGGCACACACAGCAGGTTCCCCTCGGCCTCAGTCCCACCATGGGACCGCCACACTCTGGCTTTCCCACCTGGTCTAAACAGCAGCTTGATCACTTTGATTTCATTTTTAACTCAGCAAGAAAAACGAAATCTCTGCCTAGCTTTTAGCATCCTTGTGGCATTTGTCTTATAATTAAGTATATATTTAAAAAATTGAAAGAAGCCAGTAACAAAAGGTGTGTGATTCCATATATGTGACAATCTGGAAAAGGCAAAATGACAGGGACCAAAAAACAGATGAGTAGTTGCCAGGGCTGGGGTAGGGGACGGGTTGGGGATTCTTTGGGATGCTGTGATTGTTCTGTTTCCTGCGTGTGGCCGTGGTTTTAAGAATCTAGACATGGGTTTAAGTATGTAGAACTGTGAGAATTATACACCCCAAAGAGTTAATTTTACTGTGTGCAAATTTTAAAAAACACTTATGTGGTAGGGAAAGATACACTCATACACAGCATAAATAAATAAATAAAGAATACAGTTTTGACCACAAACAAAGCTAGATAAACCAGTCCACATATCCTGAACAAAAGTACTTTCAAACGACAGAGGCATTATTGGAAAGCTTGCTGAGAAGAACCACACTTCATAAAACACAGAATTCATGACTCAACCCAGCTCAGAGGGTGGGGACAGGGGAGGGGGTGGAAATCAGGGGCCATCAAATGAACAAACCCCTCCTTCTTCAAGGGAGCCCAGGTCAGGACAAAGAGCCCATTAGAGGCAGCGGCAGGGGGAGGGGTTGTCACAGAGGTGCGGGCTGACAGGCTTGGCCTGGGACAGTCACAGGGGAGCCCAAAGATCCTGGTCACAGGAAGCCTCACGGAACATGACATATGATAGCCGGCTTTGCAGATGGCCTGCTGAGGAGCTGGGGAATTGTGACTGTGGGGGAAGAAGACATGAGGGGCCCGGAAAATTCTCTTTATAATGCCAATTTCAAGAGCAAGGCGAGTCCATAAAACATGCGGGGGTCTCTGGTTTCTGACTCCACTGTGTGTTCAAGTGTGAAACAGAGCAGTGTTTTGTGCAAGGCAGAGAGAACGGCATGTTCAGTCCACACCTCTCAGCTCACAAGTCATCTCTGCAGGATCACAGGTCAATGGAGACCTTGCGTTCTCATCCTGAAAGCTTGTTTAAATGAGATGTGTCACCAGATTCTCAAGCTGCGTCTTCTAGTTCCCTCCTTAGGCGTGTGTCCACTTTCACGTGCATATCGCTCTGTTAAGCAAAGTTGCTGTACGTCCATCACCTCAAGGATCTTTGAGGGGGTATCGCAGCCCATTGTTCAAATGAAGAAATCAAGTTCACGAGAGGGAGGGCCTTAGCCGTGGTCCCTTGGCTAGTAAGGGGTTCCGAGCTGGGCTGTTGACTCAGACGTGCCCATCGCCGTGGGGCGGGTCAGGTTTATCTCCCAAGAGGCCTCCAGGGTTCCTCCAGGCTGCAGGGCCAGACATCCTGAGGGGATATGAGTCCAGAGCCAGAGTCAGGCTGCCTCAGCTCAGGTAGACAGATGGATTCAACCTCCACCTGGTAAATTGTAGAGTGAAAAGGACTTCAGGGTGCTACCAGGCATAGGATCCACCCTCTCTCTGGCAAACTCACGCTCAGCCTGTGGAAAATACGCAGGGGCCATAGTAAAATCCGAAGGTTGCCAAAATAGCTTATTGCTCCCATATTCGCCGTCCAAATTTACATCTACCCAGGGACGTGACAGGCTGTGACCTGAGCCAGCACCACCCCTTCCCAGCACTTTCTTCTCAAGGGCATAGCCTATTGGACATATAGACTCGTAGGCCCACCCAGAGCTGCTGAATCGGACCCCCAGGAGATTGAGAGGTACCACTTAGGCGACCCAGGGATGCACAATACCAACTTTGTCCCCTGGGACATGTCCTATCTGTGCATCCCTGACTGAGAGTCTCCCTTTGCCGCTGACTGAGTGGATTCACGTTCCAGGAGGCCCAGTGAGATGGCAGGTAAGCTACTCAACCTCGCAGCGTACCAGGGGCAGCGATGGTGCCTATGCACCAGATTCCTGGGAGCCATAAATGAAGACAGGGCTGACATATAGCCAGCACACCACCAATTATTTCTTGTTTTGGAAATCATGCATAAAGCTGCCATTCTTGTAAATTTATTTATACATTATGTAGACATAAGCAATTTCTCTCATATGACTATAGATTCATGGATTTATTTTCTCAACGTATTGTACTTCTTGATTTTAAATTGTTCCCAAAATAGTCAGTGAGATCCCCTTAAAGTTGACTCCTGCATCCTTTTGACTGATTTTCATTATGCTTCAAGCACTTCTTTACATACTGATATAACAAGACGTTCCAGGCTTATCTTCTACTTTCCCTGCCTCAGACCTGGAATCAGCCATTTATCCAAAGATGGTTCATTTTCATGGGGAATAGTATTGAGAAATCAAGATCTGGGTCACCAGATAGATTCCTTGGTACTGGCATTTTGCCATTTCATCAGACAGAACTAGGATGGATGGATGGATGGATGGATGGATGGACAAGTGCCTACACATAAAATTATGAATTTGTAGTGATATTTCCAATTGAAATTTAAGGGAATAGGATTTTTTATTTTAGTTTCTACCCATATCTCCTTTGTCTTATAGTGAAAATCTTAGTTCTCAACATTAATATATGTACATATGTTTTATCTTATAATATCCATTCTGTTTCTTGATTCATGAAATATAATCAGCATCTTGGGACTCCTCATTAAATAAGTAATAAGTAATTTTGTGCCCCTGAACTTCTTTCTACTTCCTTCAACATTCTACCTCCTAAACATAACATGGTTTTTATATTTTCAAAGTTTTTATCATTTATGTCTTGCTCTGAAACTGCAATCATGTCTTCCATCTTTTATTTTTATGTTGATCCTGAAAATCAAAACCCAACAAATAGAACTTTTATGTATTCAGTTGAATCATATGAACCATATGAAATTCCTTATATTCAATCTCCTTTTACCTCCCCAAAATGTGGCAATTTCCTGTGGTTCAGCCAGATATTTTTATTAGAGAAACATCTACATGAGGACGAGAATGTTTTCCTAGATCACTGAATCTTTGCTGTACTACTGAGAATATTCCAGGTTTAAGGTCAAATAGATTCCCTTTTTTTAAATGTCATTCGTTGCTTAAAATTATGCCAAGTTTTAGCTTGTCTCATGTTTGTACCATGACTTTTCTTTCAAGCTTTTTATTTTGTCTGGAGAATCTGATTGTCTTTCTTTTCTTCTTCTTTTTTTTTTTTTTCAGAGAGGATACATGGGAGGTAAAATTCCTGAATCTTTGCTAGGACTGAAAATATCTGCCTTTTATTCTCACATCTAATTGACAGGGTTATAAGTAGACAGTGATTTTCCCTTAGGACATTGAAGGCCTTTCTGCCTTTAATTCCAGTTTGTAGTGATACTGGCAAGAAGTCCGATTCGATTCTTCTTCCATTGTATCTCCTTTGTTCTTTCTAGAAGCGATCTGATTTTCCCTACACTCTTTCCCATCCTTCCTGCCTAGCAATCAGCAGCTCCTTTTAGTGTGAAGATATTTGTTTACTTTAGACTATAGAAACACTCCTCTATTATGTCTTTAATTATTTCCTCCTCTTCATATTCCCTGTTCTTACTTCCTGGAACTGATGGATGTTGACTATCCTGCATTTCATTTTCCAGTTCATTTACCTCTTCTCTAACACATTTGCATCTTTCTTATATTGTTCCAAGTCCTCGGCAGTTTTCTCTATATTTTCTTTTAGGTTTTATGAGGAATTTTGCAGTTTGGGAATCATAATACATAACATTTTTTAAATTTCTGTATATGCTTTCTTTTTTGTAAGTCTTCTAAAATTTGTTTTATTGAAGTATAGTTGACATATAACATTATATTAGTTTCAGGTATACTATATAATGATTCAATATTTGTATATATTGTGAAATAATCACCACAATAAGTCTAGTTAGCATTGGTTACCATACATAGTCACACAAAATTTTTTTCTTGGGATGAGGACTTTTAAGGTCTACTCTCTCAGCAACTTTCAAATATGTAATATGGTATTATATATAGTCACCATGAGTATATTACATAATAATTTTGAAGTCTGGGGATAATAATAATATTATTTTAACTTCTGTGTATACTTTCATGCTCTCTGCTAAGGCACAGAGAAGTTTTCCATAGAAAGTTTTCTTCATGGTTTTTGGATGCAATATCATAATATATTCTTGGAATGTTTCTGAGAATAATAATCAGAACTTTACAGTGTATCCAGCTAAAAGTCTAACTACTGTCATATAAGAAAAACCTTCATGAAGCATATAAAAATTGTTAGATGGAAAATAATATATAAGGACCATACAACAGAGGGAAAATTGATATCTCAGAGAATCATAATATAGGAAAAAAAAACGGATTTGAAGATATAAATTTTTAAAATTTCCTGAAGAAAAATGTTAATCTGAACATTAAAAGTGCATATTATATAAAAGACAAAATGATGACAAGCTAGACAGGACTTTGTTAAAGAAATAGAATATAAAGGATAAAGGTCGAATACTTCAATCCAAGAAACAAACAAACAAAAACCCAAGCTATGCATATCATGTATTACAGCCACAGTAACAGTTAAAAGACAATAGAGCAATTTCTACAAAGTGCTGAGGGAAATAAACATATCCCAAAAGGAGCATAGGCCTCCAAATTGTTAAGTTATCACAGCAATAAGAAGATATTCTTAAATATAAGAAAACTCAGGGAACTCAGTACCCAAGAACAGTTCCTTAAAACAAAAACGACGACAACAGAAGTTAGTGATGGCATTTAGAGACTAAATACAAACAGTAGAGTGATAAAACTACAGGTGCACACTGCTAACTACAGTTCAGTACCTACCCCGGTAGACATGTTTAACATGATTTTTTGGAACTTCCTGGTATTTTTTTTCTGAATATTTTTGATCCAGGGTTGGTTGAATTCACAGGTAAGGAACTTGCCTCTACCAGGAGGGGGGTGGGCAACTGTACTTTAAAACACAGCTCTGTGTGTGTGTGTGTGTGTGTGTGTGTGTGTATGAATCCTATATCACTTCTGTTCTGTCTTTCCAGTAAGAGTGTAAGTAAGTATACATGCATCTAAAGGGAGATACATCATATGATTTTAGGTAGTTTTAAATTTTCTCCTCCAAAATTTTTTGTAATAAAATACACCAAGAGCTACTATAAAAATAAATTGAAAATAGAGAAGATAAATGACAGGAAGAAGTAGTTGCTTCTTGGCAGTAGAATTATGAATTATTTTTTCTTTTATACCTTTATTTATTTATCTAGATTTTCTGCAATCAAGTATTTTAACTAGATTTTCATGATTTTGAATACTGGACTTGCCACTTGGGCAAGTTAATTACCCTCGATGTGTCTCTCTTCTCTTCTGTAAAATAAGGCTTATATCAATAAAATGTGGCTTATAATGAGATCTAAATCCATATAAGTATTATAAGAATTAAGGGAGGTAACGCATGTTTGAGTGATAGAACAGGGCCTGGTACATAGGGAATGCTCAATACACAAATATAAGTGCCTAAAGGAATTGCTTTCCTGGATTACATTTTCTTTCAGAATATCTTTTTCATCTATTTTTCCAAGCTCTATCCCCTCCCTCCCTTCTTTCCTTCCTTCCTTTTCTCCTTCCATCTTTATCTTTCTTGCTACAGTGTGTTTGCATAGACGCCTGGCTGTTTGTTCAATCCCGCCCAGGCTTCACGTGAATGGCTTTGTCTAGGTTTTCTATTTTTTCTGATACAGTACGGATAAATCTCCCTGATGCTTTTCCCGTGCAGTTTGAGGTCTGCTTTCTTCCCCATTGAGCTACAGTTGGAGGGGCTGGACTTTCTGCAGACTTACCAGGGGAAAGGCATAGCTGGGCCAGCGTGCAGCCTTCACAGGGTGAGCTGGGCTTGTCGCTTTCTTTACAAGTTTTGTTGTGGTTCATGAGCCTGGATTTACCACACCTCTTGCAGCCTGAGGAAACCCTTGAGCTTCCCCCCACCCCAGTTCAATGAGGGCTTTACTGATGTCCAGGGGAGCCCCGTGGGGTGTGGGTTTTACTCTCAGCTTCGCCCGTCTCTCTCCAGTGGCCACCTCACAACTTCCAGAGATAAGAGGGGGAAACGGGCAGGGCTGTGTGGGCCCATGTGAAGAGCGCACAGGAGGAGAGGAAACCCATTTGGTAACTTTCCCAGTGTCTCCTCCCTGCTCTCCCAGGGGAGCTTAGCCCTTGAAGTTTTGGTTATCACTTTGGCCACGTCGGTCCTTCTTGTTGGAGAACGTGCCCTCTGGGTCTCCTTTCCTGCCTCTCTCCCAGCAAGATGCCTCCTCTCCAGGGTGAGGCTGAGGGAAGCTGGGGATTGCTTGTGGCAGATTTCTGTCCCCCTTTATTTTAGTCTCTTCCCTTTGCAGCCTTTTTCTCTCCTAACATCCTGGGTTGGGACTGGCCCTCGAGAAGGTGGAGGGCAGCTGCCTCTTCCTTGGGCCCCCACTGCCTGCCCTGAGGACTGAATGACAGTGCCTGTTAGGATGGGGTGCTGGAGCCCACCAGAGCCACCACTCAATTTTAGCAGGTCAGGGGGGCCGTGGCAGAATGAAAGGGGGTTGAACGATGGGGGCCAGGACAGCGATGGAAGGCCTCCATCCTCCTGACTCTCCCCCTGGCAGGCCCGCCCTGATGCCCAGGGCTCCCTCCCAAGCCTTCCTGTCCAACCTGAGGACACCCCCCCTGCACACCTCCATGCCTGCCACCACCTCTGGTCCCCTGATGTGGGAGTCCTTCCCCTTCCTGATGAAAGTCAGGAAACCATTCTGAGCTTCGTTCAAACAGATTCTGTTTTACATTAGAAACTCATCTTTCTTCTTCTGGGAGGCTGGCCTGTGTTATCAGAAAGGGAAACGGAAATTGAGAGCAAGGCCAAAATTTGATTGAGGGCAGGCTCCTGGCTCCCAAGAGGAGGGCAGAGTGTGAATGAGAGGAGGGGACAGGCCAGCCTCCTCCGTCCTCCTAACTTGTCTGGTCCTGGGCGGGGCAGCCCATCACCAGCGCCCTCTCTCCCTGGGCGGGCCAGGCCTAGGCAGATCCAATCAGGGCCGCTGTCCTGGCCTTGGCCCCATGCCAGGGAGCACAAGGCCACTGGCTCCACCTGGTCTTGAGTATTCTTACTGCAAACAAACAGCCTCCAATTAGCCTTCTTTCACGGGGACTCTCAGAAAAAGAGATTATATGAAAAGAACATAATCACGTCTCGGATAAACTTCAAAATTAGATTTTCTGGGCAGTTAAGTTCAACAGAAACAACTAATTAGGAAAAGAGTTTTCTGGCACAAGTTAGTTGTGACCAGCAATCTCCACACATCCACCCATTTACATCCACGTGGTACCTCCACACTCAGCCACCTGCACGCACAGCCATCAGCTTCAGGGACTAGGCGCACGAGGGCCAGGGGGTTCCAGGTACTCAGGCTTGGTCTTGAGTCCTGTGTCTGTGGTCCTCTCATTGTGGTTCAAATCCTGTTATTCTACTCCTGGACTTCCCCACCCTCATTACCAACCTTTTCACAAATGCTTTTTCTCCTTGCTATAATTTCTGTCCCCTGCTCCTAGCGGATGTCATGAACTTGCTCCATGCTGGAACCCTCCTCTCTCTTCCGGTGATGCTATCTGCCACAGAGGGAGGGGGGCCACACTTATCAAGTGCCTGCAATGTCCCAGGCATTTCGGACACATGATTTCATTTAACCTCCATGACACTCTTAAGAGGCAAGTATGGTGGCCACTTACTAGAGGAAGAAACAGAGGATCTGAGACATACCTAGTAGAACCAGACACATGTGCCTGGCGTGCAGGGGGATGGGCACTGAGGCTCCCGGGCCACCTCCACTTCTCTCTCCCCTTCCCGTGGCTGCAGCTCCCCTGGCCCCAGCACACCCTGGACTTCTGCTGAGGATTTCTGCATGTGGCTTCTGATGGCTCTTCAGTGCTGATAAAAGCGGTCATGTTGCCCCTTGGGTGGCAGAAGTGAACTTCCTCCCTGTGTGATGTCAGAAAGCCCAGCCCCACAGGAACCAAAATAAGCCCTTCTATGCAAAACTTTCTAGACCCTTAACGTGTCTGCCTCCTGGTGACCTGTGAGACCCCAGGGGTTCTTGATCACTTACCTCCAGAACTTCCCTGATGGGTCAAGGTGACATCTATGACAAACACCCATGGGGCTTCCTGGGTCCCAGCTGTTCCCACAACTTTCTCTCATGTGGAGAAAAAAAAAATCTGAGAATTTTATAATGGTGACAAATTAGGGAATAAACCTGGCTCCCTCCACAGACCCACCTGGCAGCATTCAGAAAACAACACTGTTGCCCTCACGGGAAGCCAGTTGTTTGCATTAAACTTCTTCAATCCTCCACCCAGGATGAGGAGAATTCCACACAAAGATATTGGGGGTGAGGAAGGGAAGTGGATACTGGGCAGGAAAAAACACTAAATATGTACTATGGAAACAGACCAGGGTCCCAGCCTGGACTGTGGGTCACAGTGCATGTCAAGCAGAGGGGCCTATGGAAAAGGGGACAAAGAAAAAGCTGCTGGCATGTCCTGGGCACCTCCAGTGTGCACTGGTGGTTTAATTTACTGAATCCTTGTGAAATTGTTGTTAACCTTACCTTTCAGGAAAAGAAATTCAGAGCTTATCTGAATCAAGGTGATGAGATTTATACAACTACATGCTGCAATTTATTAACCCAGTGAGATTAGAAAACCCAGTTAGAACCCAGATTAGAAAACCCAGTTAGAACCCAGATTAGAAAAGTATTGAGCAAATGGAAAATGCACGTGATATGAAAAACTTGGAAATGTGTTTTAGTAAAAACACATTATATATGTGCCAAGAACTGCATGTACATGAGGAGTATGACCATCCTGTATAAAAGAGGACTATCTTTGAATCTAATACATGCCTACCTGTGGTTACGATGGAATGATATCTATCAGTGGTCTGTGGTATTCTGTGAAATGGGCCCATGTCTTCCAGGAGCTTTGTCACATGAGCAAGTTTGAGAATCGCCAGCCAACAGGATCCAGCCCCAAGTCCTTCCTGGATATCCAAACCTCGGCCCCATCACTCCTGCCCTTGTCCAAGGTAAGGGTAGGGAAGGGTATCCCAGAAAGAGGGCACAGCATGTGCACAGGAGGAGATGTGTGGGCAGATTTCCACTTTGAGAGACTTTTCAGGCAGCCATGTGGAAGGTACATTGGTGGAGAAAGATGGCAGAGGAAGTTCTTATGAAAGGTGGTGAGAAAAGTGATAAGGATGTGAGCTGAGCAGAGCTGGGACCGGCAGCCAAAGGGAGGCACTCACCAGGATGGCATCCGTGTGGGCTGTGGTAGACCTAGGAGGACCCTGGGCTATTCTAGGATGTGGCCATGAGGTGGGCTTGGAGACAAAGGCTGGATTCCACTCTGTATCTATGGGAACCATGAGGACTCTTCCACCATGGCTGCATCACACCTGCCCCCATCCTGACCTTCCCCCAAGTACACAGGAACAAATGTGACTTTGCTAATAGAAAAGGGGAGTGCCTGAACTTTCATGTTGTGACGCTTCACGCAGAGATTTTCTGTCCCCTCTCACCTACACCTGGCTCTCTCAGGCCCCTTTCTTCTCCTTGCCTTCCTTCCGCATTATGGACGTGGCCTGGGGGTAGCACTGGCCTCTGGGCCTTCCACTGCTGGGAAGTAGATGATTTTAAACCCATCCAGTGGGGGCAGTGGGCCCTGCCCTGGTCTGCTCCCCTCCACACCTCGTTGTTGTGGCCTCTCCCCTTCATCTGATTCTTCAACCCCTTGGTTTCTATGCTCCCCGTCTCCATCATGATTTCAGTGACAGTGCTTTTCTTCCCTCTGCACAGCAGCTCCTGGAGTCCAGAAGGACCTCTAGGATGGAGCTGTCTTTCTGCTCAGCCACTGGAGGGGAGCAGCCTTTGAGCACATCCAGGGACCTGCTGGGCCTTTCTGTAGAACATGGGTGGGCAAGATGATTGGTGAAGCGTTAGCCGGCACCCGGGACAGGGACCAGGCCACCTGCCAACCCCAACCCTTGTCCAAGTGAACTTTCCAGGGGTTCACAGATGACTAACTGTAGCATGGTGCCTGTGGAGGTGTCTAGACCTTTAAGAGAGAGGGCTGTAGAGAGGGGAGGATCCCTGAGTGTGTCTAGGTCTGAGGTTTGTGTGTGGCTGAAAGCACAGTGGGCATGGCTGAGGGTCAACAGGACACAGAAAGGAGGCTGTATGGGGTGAGGGCTTTGCTTCACGATCGCACGGGTGCAAGGATGGGCTCCCCATACACAGCCATGGTGAGAGTTGCTCAGCCCACCTGGAGGGACAACTTAGGGCATCAGAGGGCACCAAAGGAGAACCGTCAAGGCCTGGACAGGTGCTCCTACCTCCTCCAAAGGCCTAGCTCATCTGATCCCTGAAGCTGACATTTGCCTTTCTCCCTTTTCTCTGAGACTCACACCTTTGGCAGAGGTGTGAATACTCATGTGTGTTCCACTGGGATTACAGCAGACATCACGCCTCAATCAGCCCTGCAGCAGGCCAGGTAAAACTTCTCAGTATCCCTGCACAGGGCTCAGGGACAGCCCCAATCATCAGTTACCCCAATCATTCACCCCAGTCCATCAGCCAGGCTTACAAAGGAGCCATGGCCCATGTGCCTTCTCTGGCTTAGGTTTCCTACCCTTCCACTGCACCTTGTTCTATGCCATCTTCACCCCCTACCTTAGAGATGCCAAGCTTTCTGGGAAAGCCACACACAAAACCACTGTAAATTAAATCACCAGTCCCTGTTCTTAGAGCATTTATTCATTTGATAAATACCCTCTAACCCACCATCTGCACCAGGCCCCGTGGTCGGGGGGTGGCAAAGGGAAATGGAATGAAGATGAACAAGCCATGCTCTGTGCCTGTGGAGCCCCATGGAAGGGAGAAGGTTCGCGTAGCTTCAGCCAGACATGAGTCATGGTAGAGGTGTAGATACCCATGGTGGGGCTCCAAGGGAGCAGACAGAATGCATGCGGGAGGTGACTTGGAATAAGGGCCTTGGAGGTTAAATACACTCCTGTAGGCAGAAGTAGGAGACACCAGGGAATTTGGCAGAGCATGAACCAAAGCAGGGAGCAGGACAGTACCAGACTCTTAGAGAAATAGCTGGATGTCAAATTCGATAAACACAGGGTAAGTTGACATCAGAGAAAAAGGGGAGATGATCTTGGACACAGACTGTAAATGGCCTGGAATGCTCAGCTAAGCTTGGACTTTATTGACCAATAGGAGGAGAGGGGGCCCACTTGGGATGAGGCAGGGCAGAGCACAGGGTACTCCAGGGAATGGTCCGGAGCACCTGAGCAAGCAGCCACGGGTGTGGGTGGCAGAAGGTCGTGTGAATGTAGCAGGAAGCCCAGGGAAGCAACTGGACCTCTGGGCACCCCTGCATCTCCTTGCATGCAGCCAAGCAGGAAACGGTGCAGTCAGGGAGCTCCGACCAGGAAGACTGGGCCAGGGGTTCTTTGTGGACCACCTTGCCCCACAGACACTCATCCAACCATCGGTAGCCTCAGCTGATTCTCATATATTCCAGATCATCTCTGCAAAGAAGAAGGTGAGGCAGTCTCACTTTGTTTTATTCTGTCTGTTTTCTCTGCCTTAATCACCTAAATTCATTTGAAAATGGCCAAGCCTACAATAAGGATGAGGAAGGAATGCTTCTGTGTTCTGAGCTGGTCTCTGAGCACACGCTTGGGTCCGAGGCCCGTCCTGCTCCAGCCTGCCCACCGTGCCGCCTGTGCGGTCTCCCTCCAGCCGGGAAGGGCACGTCTAGCCTGGGCAGAACCAGCTGCGGCTCCACCACGGGGAACCCTCTGCTCTTCACGCTCCACTGAGAGTTTTCAATTGACTGTAACTTCCTTTTCAGAAATCATATTTGGCTTCAAAGTTACAGAAGATTGTTCTCCCTGGGGACTGCAGAGATGTTCAAAGTTTGCCTCCCAGAGATGACCGGAATTTGCTTGATGTGTTTTTAAAAAGGCATCATAATACCACCATTGTCCTTGATTCTCAAATGCAAAAATTAAAATCTTCAGACATAAAACGATCTTGAAAATCTCATGGAACTATACTCTCTTTAGAGTGGAGGCCAAAAATTAAAAATCCCCTCCCCAGGAGGGTACTGGTCAACTTAGAATTAGAGACTCAGAAGGCACAGATGGTGAGAGAAGAGTATCCAGGTACTGAGACAACTCCAGCCCTCTCAACCCAAAACTTCAGGACCTCACAGACCTGAATATGCAAGAAGATGGGAAATACATAAATGAATAAAATCTGCAGCGCGATGTCAAGTGGAGAGGAATGCAACAAAGAACGGATTGAAGAGTGACAAGGTTGAGGGGTTGCTATTGTAGGGGGGCCTGTAGAGAAGAAACCAGACATTCTTTCCCAGAATGAGCCGTGTTAAAAAGTGAGGGAAGCGGCTTCTGGGCAGGAGGATGGAATGTGCAGTGGTCCTGAGGCGGGAGGGAGCTGGGCAGTTTGGGGAACAATAGGCAGTGGCAGTCCAGTATGGCTGGAGGAAGCCAGTAACAGGGAGTGAGAGGAGATGAGGTCTTGGGAAGAGGCAAAATCCAGGTCTTTCAGGGCAGGAGTCAACAAGCTGTCTCTGTACCGGGCCAGTTAGATATTGAAGCTTTGTGGCCATACAATCTCTGTCACGTCTACTCAACTCTGCTGTTGTATCATGAAAGCAGCCACAGGCAATATGTAAATGAATAGGTGTGGCTGTGTGCCAATAAAACTTTATTGACAAAGACAGGCAGTGGCCAGAGGACTGTAGTTTGCTGACCCTTGTTTTGGAGGCTTGTAGGCCAGGTTGAGGACTTTGACTTTTATTATTAATGTGGTGGAAGCTATTTAGGACTTTAAACTTGAGAGGAAAGTGATCTGATTTATATTTTAGATCATTCTCTCCATCACACAGAGAAGGGTTTGGAGGGCAAGAGCAGAAGTAGGGGACTGGTTTGAAGCTGTTAAAGTTCTCTGTGCAAGAGAGCGTGGAGATCGGATCTACAGGGACTGCGGCAGTGATGCTGCTGCTATCCTGTGTCTCTAGGGCTCCCCCCGGGTCTATGGTAGAATGGCACTCCCCACCCCTGTGAAATTAGGCACGGACATGTGGTTTGCTTCAACCAATAAAATGGGAGAAGTAGACACCTCTAAGAGCTTGCACACACCTTGCCCTTTCTTTGCCATATCTTGATAACGTTCCAAATTCTAGAAACTCTGTCGATCTGACTCCCTGAGTGAGGCTAATATGGAGCAGAGCCCCATTGACCAGCAATGCATGTGGAGCAAGAGCAAGGGAACTGTTGTTATTTAACACCGAGAGTTAGGATCTGTTTGTCATGGAGGCATAACCTAGCTCATTCTCACTGATACAGCAGTAAGTTGGGAAATAAAGCCTAAATGGCCAGGCTGAGGAGAAATTTTCAAGGTGATATTTATGAGACTATTAAAATTTCATTTAGTTATAGGACATTTACAAATAAAAGAACTAAAGGATGACTCCTAGGGGTTGTGGCCTGAGCAACTGGGTGAAGGAGGGCACCATTTAATGAGAAACAGAAGGCTTGGGGACGAGTGTGGGGTCTAGTGTAAGACTGGCCAGGTTTAAATAATGGTTCACCACCTACTAGCAATGTAACTTGAGTAACTTACCCAACCTTCTCATGGTAAGTTTTCTCATCTGTACAAGGGATAAAAATAGTACTTACCTTAGAGGTTCATGAAAAGGATTTGTGGAGATAGTTCATGCAAACTACTTAGCCTAGACCCTGGCACAAAGCAGCTCCAAAATACATGTTAGCTATGTCATCATCATAGTCATCACCACCATTATTGTTATTATCATCAGTATCTTAAGAGCTTGTTTATTTTGATTCAATCCCTTGTGCTCAGACAGTTCCAGGTACCCTGAGAAGTCAGATTTCTGTACCTGCATCGCTGCCAAGAAGAGCCTGGCTGTGTCTGGCCTTCCTGGTCCTTCCTCCAGACAGACTAAGCCCAGACATTAGCCGGCCCCCTGTCTGGCTCCCGCTCACTGGCTAAGCCTCAAAAGGCTGCTGCTTGCTGATCGTCTACAGGGGACCTGGCCTCGCTTCAGTCTGCTTTTTCCAGCTCCCAATGGCCTGAGCGGAACAGCATGGGGGACTCTTATTCCCATAGTGAATCCAGAGTGAGAACAATCCCGCTGACATGACTCTGGCACTGTCTTCCCTTTACTCTGGATTGCCCCTGTCCGGGGGCGGGTGGAATTACAACAGAAGTTCTAGAAAGTTCTACAATAGCATCAGCCAGTAGTGGCAGCTTCTTGGTCACTAAGAGGAGTGAAAACACGAGCATAGCCTTTGTATATTGGTCCTCACAGGCTGAATTAAATGGTTACTTTTCCAGGTCAGAGCGCCACATCGGAGCGATTTTGTAGCAAAGGCTGTGGTGCACCCAGAGCCCCCCACCCCTTCATGACCAAGTCCCTATTCCCCCTACCGACAGCCGGAAACTCAGGCGGTGGCCACCCCTGCTCCTAGGGCCGGCCCGTATTCAATGGCTGGTCAGTGCAGGGGTGCGAAGGCCCGGTCCCCTCAGCCACCTCAGGGCTCTTCACAGGGTCATGTTGGCTGTGCCATGTTTCCCGTGCATGGCTGAGGCACGTGTTAGAACTGCCTCGTGGCCCAACTTCTCTCTCTGCCAAGCCTGCTTCCATAACTATTCACACCTGTCATTCTGGACAGCACTCCCAAAATATTTCCTCTAGACAAATCTCAGACTCAGAGCCTGCTTCCCAGAGAGTTTTACCCATGGCAGGCCGTCCCAGACACATATGGGAAGAAGCTAGATCAGAGCGGCGTGCAAGGTTTTGTCACGCAGGGAGGGGAGTCAGGTCTCTTATCATTTAAAAACAAACCTATTTAGAAGAGAAGAGAAAAATCCTCTAGTGTTACTTTGGCCACTATATACAATTCTTTCTCTGTAGGTGCTGATGTCTCGAGAAAAGTCAGTGTCTGGGGCCACAGGGGAGGCCTCACCCAGCTCTACGGGGAAGTCAAAAGCCCCATGTCCCCTGTGCAGGCTCTTGGCTCTGCAAAGTCCCCTCCACCCCTCTGTCACCCTAGCAAGAAATATGCTTCTCAGATGGTACTGTCCCAGATGGAAGACTTGCTGGCTGTGGGTCTCTTTGCTCTCATGTTAGCTGGTGCAGGTGCATCTGTGCTCCCTCCATTCCTCCAGATGTGCAGAAAAATCTGAGATTGGTTTATATAAGGTGTGTGTGAACCTCTTGAATTATGTGCAAAATTATAATAGTACTCCTTTTTAGAAAGAGTGTGTTAATTGCTTTTATCAGATTTTTGAAGGCCTGTGACCCATAGATGTTTAGAGGAGAGTTCTCTGCCGGCTGCTGACATGATGGCCAGGAACCCCACCCGTGCCCCCGAGAGTTTACCCCCATCTCCTGACAAATCCTTGGACACAGGTCAGGAGGTTCTTCATGATTCACTTCTTACACAAGAGGGGCATGACTCCTTTCTTGGACATCACAGCCTTCCTTGTCTCTGTCCTTCCATTCATCAGGGTCCCTTCATCAGGGTCCCTTTTCCCCAGCTGCCCCTCAGACACATCTCTGAGCTATCACCCTAACAATTTCCTCTTCTTTCGGTACATTCTCAAAATGTTCACCTACAGAAGTGGATGCAACATACAGAAACTGTTAGGACTAAAAAGAGGCTTAGGGTACAAGTTGAGGGTGGGAGTGGGAGTAGGGTGAGAGCAATCAAAGTCTGATTCTAGCTCTACCAGGTTTTCATTGCACACCTCATGACCTCAGCCAAGCTCTTCCACTTCCCTGAGTCTTGATTTCCTCTTCCAAAATGTGGCGATGAAGCCGTACTTGCCGCGTGCGGTTGTTATGGCAATTCAGTGTGACCGTGCAAGAGGCTTAGCACCTTCCTGGCCTGGGGTGAGCTCTGGAAAGTGCCGGTGAGGAGGGTACAGCACTGCGGTTGCAACAGTACACAGGTGTCAACTGTAAAATCAAATGGAGCCATTTTACTCTCTATAATGAAATTTACTTAGAGCAAACCTTTTCAATTGGATTTGAAATCAATAAATGTAATAGCACTGAGTCCTCATCCGTCCTCTCTGACTTCCGGTGGAGGGCAGGAGCATCGAGGGATCACTTTCCAGGCCCGCTGCCCGTCTCTGGTGGGGTGAGACATGCCTTGATCCCATCTCCTTCCTCATCCTAAGATGCTTCCTTGGTATCTGCGGGGTTGGCTATTGGCCATGCAGCTCCCCGAAACGAGCCATCTCAGGAGCATCTAGTAGTGACCTTCCTCGCCACTGACAGAGCTGGAGTGTGTCCCCATGCCCCATCAGGCAGCCTCTGAACTGGTCCCTCAGCCCTGTCTCCCAGCTAATCTCACAGGACACCCAGACTGGCCTTTAGGTGGGCAACCAATGCAGTCCATGGGACCCTGCCCTCGGAGGGGCCCTGCACTTGGGGTTTAATGCTCTGCCGTTGCTGATTGGCCTCCAGGAATCTCCATAATTGTATCTCTGAATGTGTTTTATAAGTGAAGTCCTCTGGGCAGCAGAGCATGTACTGGACTTGACACCTCAGCGCCCATAAGGTCCCATCTCCAAGGGTGGGTTTTTGGTCAGCCAGTCCCCTGCTCCCAGCATCTTTCCCACTTCCACCAGGTGACAGCTGCTGCTGCACTCTGCCCCCAGTGGAGACTGGGCACAGGTGTGGGGAGGGTTGGGGTCAGGTGCATGTGCCCATGGCATCTTGGGGTGAGACGTGGCACTGGCTGCCCACACCCCAGGCTGGCAGCACCATGGCGTGTCAGTGGGCGACTGGGAAGGGAAAGCCTCTCTCTTACCCCAGTCCAGGTACCGGTGTGGACTGATGCTCTGGGTCTCCCATGCTCTCTGGGTTGAGGCGGCCAGCCCATGGAGAAGAAAAATGTTGGGCTTCATGTCCCCAACCCTGTATGGGACATAGTGTGTCCACCCAGCAGGTGGGGGAACTGACCTGTGAGGTCTGCACTCGGGACGTGAGTCTCCCCACACCTAATGGAGCAGGACAATAAGTAACAAACTAAAAACACCAAGACGGGATGAGAGAGAGAGAAAGCGAGTGCAAAAGAAAGAAAAAAATCTTTATTTTTGTACCTTTAGTGACCCTTCTTCGGCTTTTTGAACAAGAGGTTTCTGTGAATTTTCATTTTGCCCCCAAATAATGGAGCTGGTCCTCTGGTCAACTTTGAATCTCTCTACTTCTCTCAGGTGCCATGGAAAATGGGGGTGAGGGACGATGGGAGTGACTTGAGCCTTATATTTCCTGGTTGCCAAGCACCAGCATCTCTGGCAAAATCCGCTGTTGGGTACATGCAATGTTTCGTTATTGTTCTGCCCCGCATTAGTCACTACTTAACATGTGGCCACAAAAGCTATTATTGTTGTATTGCTATTATTATATGTGTGTGTAAATAAATGAGCACACAGAAAAGAATATGTTAAGTAGATAAATTTGTTGAAGACCACAGTTCGGTCATTGGTAAGTTGTCCTGCACACTCTTTCCAAATATCTCATTATTGTAAAACAAGTCTGTGGTTTTTAAATCAAAATGCATCAAAGACCTAATGTAAGCTAAAACTACTAAAGTCTTAGAAGAAAACATAGGCATAAATCTTCACAACCTGGCATTTGGCAAAGGAGTCTTAGATACGACACCAAAAGCATGAGCAACAAAAGAAAAAAAATAAATTCGAATTCATCGAAATTAAAAACTTTTGTGCTTCAAAGGACACCATTATTAAACTGAAATATCAACACACAGAGTGGCAGAAACTTTCTGCAAATATTTTATAAGGGACTTGTATCTAGAATATATAAAGAACTATTGCAACTGCATAATAAAAAGACAAATAACCCAGTTAAAAAATGGGCAAAGGCTCTGACTAGTCATTTCTCCAAAAAGATATACAAATGGCCAATAAGCATATGAAAAGATACTCAACATTAGCCATCAGAGAAATGTACATCAAAACCATAATAAGATACCACTTCATACCTACTAGGATGGCTGCAATCAAAAAGTCAGATAATAACAAATATTGGCAAAATTAGAACCCTCATACATTGCTGATAGGAATGCAAACTGTGCAGCTGTTATGAAAAACAGTCTGGCCGTTCCTCAAAATGTTAAAAATAGAGTTACCATACAACCTAACAATTTCACTCCTAAGTATATACTCAAGAGAAATGAAAACATATGTCTGCGCAAAAATTTGCATATGAATGTATAAAAGCATTATTCACGATAGGCAAAAGGTGTGAAACCCAAATGTCCATCAAAAGATGATTGGATAAACAAAATTTAGTATATTCATACAATGGACTATTATCCAGCCATAAAAGGAATGCAGTACTGATACGTGCTACAACATGGATGAACCTTAAAAACATGATGCTAAGTGAAAGAATCCAGTCACAAAAGTCTGCATGTTGTATGTTTTCATTTATATGAAATGTGCGGAACAGGCAAATCCATAGAGACAGAAAGTAGCTTAGTGGTTTGCTATAGCTTGGGGAGTGGGGGAATTGGAGCTAGGAGATGCAGGGTTTCTTTTTGGGGTGATGAAAATGTTCTAAAATTGACTGTTGAAATTCCACAACTTGTGAATATATCAAAATCATCAAATTGTACACTTGAAATGCGTGAATTGTGTGGAATGTAAATTATAGCTCAATAAAGATGTCCATGGTTTTCCTTGACAAGGTCATTACTTTTATCCCTCCAGCAGTCCTGCTACAGATATTATGTACTTGAGAGCCAACTGGATAAAATGCTCTGACTTCCCCATGTCTCTCCACCCCACCCAGTCTTCTCTAATACAATTGCTCTTGTATTTATTCTCTTTCCTTCCTGGAGACCAAACCAAGCCCACCCACCCCCTACATTGGCAATGGCAGAATGTAATGGGGTGTGAGTCTTTTTAGAGGCCAGGGCTTGCCAGTTGCCCACGGACATGTCTGACTCCAAGGTGTGAGGGGAGCCTGTCTGAGGCCCACTTACCACTCCTCCAACCCATGTGTTCTGGACTTCAAAGATGTCCATGCCCGAGGTCACATACTCAGGCCCTTTAGCTAACAAAGCTGGGATGAATTTGCATCCCACTCCCTTAGCAAGTTGTAATTCAAACCTCATGATTTAGGAAGAACCCAGAGGAGCAGTGCCAAGGCCCCGTGATAAAGGTGCTCTGTCATTACCAGGGAAGAATTCAAGGTCATTCTCAATACTCAGGAGCCACGCCCTCCCATCCTGCAGTTGTGTCAGCAGCTTGCAGGTGTGCAGAAGAAACAAGTATTTGCTGACTTCCCGGAAACCTGGGTTTGAATCCTTCCCTCTGGATTGTGAGTGCAAGATGGGGTCTCCTCTCTCAGGAGTCCTCAGCCTTCCCTTGTTCCTCCACAACTTTCTATCACAGATCAGGAGGCACCAACCAGAAGCACCCGCTGTTCTCATGGAGACTGTGGGAGTGTGGACACATCCATCAGTGCAGAGGGCACAGGAGCATCATCTCAGCAATAGCTGAAGGCAGAAAGGGAGATACCCTAGTTGTGCAGGGTTGGATCGTATGCCCTCAAATTCGTGTCCCTCCTGGAATTTCTGAACGTGACCTTATTTGGAAATATGCCCATTGCAGGTATAGTTACTTAAGTTAGGATGAGGTCATACTGGTGTAGCGTGAGCCCTTAATCCAATATGACTGTGTCTTTATAAGAAGAGGAAGATATGCAAATAGACACATGGGAAGAACGTCAGGTGACAATGGAAGCAAAGACTGGAGGGATGCACTACAAGCCAAGCACCAGCAAAGGTCGCCAGTAACCTCAGAAACTAAGAGAAAGGCAGGGCAGTATCCTCCTCTAAAGCCTTGAGAAGGAACACGGTCCTGCCAACGCCTTGACGGCAGACTTCCGGCCTCCAGAACTGGGAGAGAACAAGTTTCTGTTGTTTTAAGCCCCCATTTATGATTGTTTCAGCATCCTGAGAAAACGAATGCATCAGTCTTTATTCTTGAAGCAGCAAGATGAGCATAGACAGCCAACTTTGATGAAACATCCAAGCATCAAGCTCTGGGTTGCACGCTGAGAAAAGTAGTGAACAAAATACATAGTGTTGGGGGCTTCCCTGGTGGCGCAGTTGTTGGGAGTCCGCCTGCCGATGCAGGGGACGCGAGTTCGTGCCCCGGTCCGGGAGGATCCCACGTGCCGCGGAGCGGCTGGGCCCGTGAGTCATGGCCGCTGAGCCTGTGCGGCCGGAGCCTGTGCTCTGCAATGGGAGAGGCCACAGCAGTGGGGCCCGCATACCGCAAAAAACAACAACAACAACAACAAAATACATAGTGTTTCTCTCCTTCTGATGCCTACAACTCCATGGGGAAGACAGACACTACCACAAATAGATACTTAAAAGTTTTCCTAAGAACTAAGATTAACCTCCCAGGAGAGTGTAGCTGGGTTACGGGAAGCAGGTAAGCTCCTGAGGCAGCGCCGTCGTGCTGAGATCTGGGGGAGCGCGGGCACGAGGGCAGAGGGGAGACAGACCAAGCAGTGCGTGTGTTTGTGTCCTGTTGGGGTTTTGAACATTGTACAGGTCATAGACGTTGGAAAACACAAAGGGAAGAGTTCACCAGGTTAAATATCATGGAAAATCACTGTAGGCAGAGGGAATTGTGTGTGTGTGTGTGTGTGTGTGTGTGTGTGTGTGTCTGTGTGTGTGTGTGTGTGTGTGTTCTAAATAAAGACGCAGCAGGATGCAGGGAGGAACTGGGAATTTAAGAGTTTGGCTAGAGGCCGATGGCAAATAAGAGACTAAACAATGGAGGCTACAGAAGTAAGTGGGGGAGGGTGGTCTGATAGAGCTAATAGGACAGGATCTTCCCATGTCCATTTCCCCTTCATCCTATAGTAATGGGCTCAGCACAGGCTCTGCCCAGTCAGCACAGAAGCTGGCCCTTCCCAGCTAATATGGCCACACGCAAGCAAATGCGCTACATGAAGGCACTACAGCCTACAGCCACCTGGGATAAAGGTTTGTGTTCCTTGTCCCCCTACTAGAGCCTGTTTCATGGTTGCTCTGACATACTGTATTGTATCAAGTCTGAAATGTTTCCATCGTATCAAATGGAGCCATTTCCTTTAACTTACCTCTCTGCTCTATCACTTGATAAATATTGTTTTCTCCAATTCATAAAAGCTGAAAGCAGGGACGCCTTTACCCTTGTTCAGTGCCCAGAGTGTACAACCACACAGGACCTCCTTATCCCATGCCCTGGAACGGCAGCCTGCTTTAACGCATAGCAGACCTTTACATCTATTGGTCCCCTTAGAAGTTGGCACAGGCCTGTTGTGACTATCACTCTATAGATCCAGATAGATGGCAGCTGAAACTTACTTTCCATCTTAGCAGTCATCACATGTCCCCCAAATCTCATGGAAATGGGTAAAGTGAGTCCTTCCATCGTCTAGGAAAACTTACACATGCAGATTTTATTATGGCCTGTTGAGAGGCTGCTCATTAGAGGCAGATGGGAATTTGCCTTAGGTTATCTTATGGTTAAACAATCACCAGTGACCAATCCATATCTACTGAGACCACGGGCAACAGAAATGGATTTATAAAAAGCAACAATCCTTCCCAAACCCCATGTACAAATGTCACACATTAATCTTCCCTCTAATCTCCCCCAGGCTTCCTAGCTGTGGATGGTAGCTCTCAGAAGAAACAATGTTTCTGCCCTTTTCTTTTACATGGAAAATCAAAACCAAAGCAACACTGATTACCCAGTCCTTTGAAAGAAAGAAACACTGGTTCACAGTTTGAGTTTGCAGCTTTCCATGCAAAGGTATAACACCTCTTCCCTTAAACTTCCCTTTCATTTCTACATCTAGGAAATGGACACTACAACACATGTCCCAGGCGTGGAATGTTACTTTGATCTGGGTCTCTCTTCACCGTGCCTGGAGGTGGCTGTAACTGGGCCTGGCATGTTTCTTGCAATGGATGTTCTGACTCAGATGACAGGGCTCAGAGTCTTCCTGCAGGGCTGAAACATTTGCCCCAAATTATCCCTTCCCTCAGCATTTCCAAAACAGGCTTCAGTGTGTGCATAGACCACAATGAAGGGAGGGCAGCCGCCTGGGAGCTCAGAGCACTTACTACGCTTGTGTGAGTGCTGCTTGTTTAAAGCTCCCGAGGCAGGAGACCCTGTAGTTCCTCTCACTGGGATGAGCAACCTTCTTTTCTTCCCCAGCCTTGGTTCACACTTTGGAGTTGATGCCAAGATCTGGGTCCAGGGAACCCCCGCCCAGGTAACCCAAACGGACTGGACAGGACCAGCCATCCCTCAAAGGGAAAAACAGGCATTCCCAAATCCCAAGGCAGGAAAAGTATCACCTGAATGTGTAAATAAGCCAGAGTTGGTAGCAAATTCTGGGACAGGGGAGCCAATAATGGGGTATAAACCTTACTAGCTATCAAAATATAATGTAATGCCATAAGAATCAGAACATAATGGCTTCAGTTGATGAAAAAACAAATGAATCAGTGAAACAGAATAGAGAGGCCAGGGGAAAAAAAGGAGTATTTCAATTCAATGAATAAAGAATAATTAAATAAATAACACTAGCGGAATTAGGTATCAACACCTGTGTAACAGATCAAAGATAGTTATAAAATCCTTGATACTCTTCCCATTGAGAGGTGCAGTCTAAGCTTCCTCCCATGAATCTGGGCTGGAGGTTAACTGCTTTAACCAATAGAGGGTGGTGGGAGTGACACTATGTCAGCTCCAGTCCTAGCCTTTAAGGGACGGCTGAAGCTGCTCCTTCTCTCTTGGAGCCCTGAGCTTCCATGTGAGAAGTTTGATACCCTAAGACAGACATGCTGTGAGGAAATCCATGCTCACCACATGGACACGCCAGGGGAAAAGAGAGATGGAGGAAGATGCTGGGTCAGCCCTCAACTGTTTCTGCCCCCAGATGTGTGAGGCACCCTAGCTGAGTTCCCAGACATCATGGACCAAGAAGGAGTCATTGCTGCTATGCCCTGACCCAATTCCTAATCCCATAATCACAAGATGTAATAATAATAAATTATTGGTTTTGGTCACTAAGTTTTGGGATAGCTTGCCATGCAGTAATAGCTAACTAGAAGAACTTGGCGTGGGAGGAATAAAGTTAGACCCCTATTCTACAATGTACTCCAAAGTAAGTTCCACAGGAATTTAAATAACCTTAAAAAATAGAATATTAGAATAAAACTAAGACTGACAATTTACATTGCTAGCAAGGAGGTAGGGAAACGACTAGTTTCATATATTGCTTGTGAGAGTATGAATTCCTATAATTTTTTGGAAAGTAATATGCAATATCTACTAAAGTTTTCAATTCTGAAAATCTAGCCTATGGAAGTCAAGTCACCAGTATGTAAGACTCTCTGTAAAAGGATGTCTATCTCAGCATCACTGGCAGTGGTAAAACACTGAGACAGCCTGAATGGTGAAATCAGTTGCATGATATCCACACTATAGCATGTTATGGAGCTATGAAAAACAAAAAGGCTAGATCTGTGTTTATGAACCCCAAGGGGTCTCAAACAATATTTAAACAAATAGTTTCACAGTCTTGAAAATGGTTTGGCAATTTTTTATAAAACTAAACATGCGGGCTTCCCTGGTGGCGCAGTGGGGTTCATGCCCCGGTCTGGGAAGATTCCCACATGCCGCGGAGCAGCTGGGCCCGTGAGCCATGGCCGCTGAGCCTGCGCATCCGGAGCCTGTGCTCCGCCACGGGAGAGGCCACAACAGTGAGAGAGGTCCGTGTGTCGCAAAAAAAAAAAAACTAAACATGCAATTACCATACGACCCAGAAATTTTCATTCCTGGGCATTTTTCCAGAGAAGTGAAACTTGTGTTCACACAGAAGCTTGTACTCAAAGTTCATCGTAGCTTTATTCATAGTAGCCCAAAACTAAAATCAGACTAGATATCTTTTTACAGGTGAATGTTAAACAAACTGTGGTCCATCCATACTGTGCACCTACTCAGCAATAAAGAGGAAGGAGCTACTGAGAGACCCGGTACCCAGATAAAGATCCAGAGAATTATGCTGAGTGAATAAAGCCAATCCCAAAAGATATGACACTGCGGGTTCCACTAATATAACATTTTGAAATGACAAAATTATAGGAATAGGGAACAGATTAGTGTTGCCACAGGTCAGGGATGGGAGGAAGGGGGGTGAGGGGTTGTGTGTTGGGAGCGCGTAGGAGGGAAGTGGGTGTGGTTATAAAAGGGAGACAAGAAAGATCCTGATGGTGATGGACTGTTCTGCATCTTGATTGTGGTGGTGGATACATGAACCTACCCCCATGATAAAATCGTATACACACACACACACACACACACACACACACACACACACACACACAAAGAAGTACAAATAAAACTAAGGATAAGATCCCTGGATCATCTTCAAAGGAGGCATGAATATACAATGGAGAAATGACAGCCTCTTCAATAGGTGGTGCTGGGAAAACTGGACAGCTACATGTAAAAGAATGAAATTAGAACACACCCTAACACCTTACACAAAAATAAACTCAAAATGGATTAAAGACCTAAATGTAAGGGCAGACACTATAAAACTCTTAGAGGAAAACATAGGCAGAACACTCTATGACATAAATCACAGCAAGATCCTTTTTGACCCACCTCCTAGAGTAAGGGAAATAAAACCAAAAATAAACAAATGGGACCTAATGAAACTTAAAAACTTTTGCACAGCAAAGGAAACCATAAACAAGAGGAAAAGATAACCCTCAGAATGGGAGAAAATATTTGCAAATGAAGCAACTGACAAAGGATTAATCTCCAAAATATACAAGCAGCTCATGCAGCTCAATATCAGAAAAACAAACAACCCAATCCAAACATGGGCAGAAGATCTAAACAGACATTTCTCCAAAGAAGATATACAGATTGCCAACAAACACATGAAAGGATGCTCAACATCACTAATCATTAGAGAAATGCAAATCAAAACTACAATGAGATATCATCTCACACCGGTCAGAATGGCCATCATCAAAAAATCTACAAACAATAAATGCTGGAGAGGGTGTGGAGAAAAGGGAACCCTCCTGCACTGTTGGTGGGAATGTACATTGATACAGTTACTATGGAAAACAGTGTGGAGGTTCCTTAAAAAACTAAAAATAGAACTACCATATGACACAGCAATCCCACTACTGGACATATACCATGAGAAAACCATAGTTCAAAAAGAGACATGTACCACAATGTTCATTGCAGCCCTATTTACAATAGCCAGGACATGGGAGCAACCTAAGTGTCCATTGACAGATGATTGGATAAAGAAGATGTGGCACATGTATACAAGGGAATATTACTCACCCATAAAAAGGAATGAAATTGAGTTATTTGTAGTGAGGCGGATGGACCTAGAACCTGTCATACAGAGTGAAGTAAGTCAAAAAGAGAAAAACAAATACCATATGCTAACACATATATATGGAATTTTAAAAAGCAGTACTGATGAACCTAGGGAAAGGACAGGAATAAAGACGCAGATGTAGAGAACAGACTTGAGGACACGGGGAAGGGGAACGGTAAGCTGGGACGAAGTGAGAGAGTGGCATGGACATATATACACTACCAAATGTAAGATAGCTAGCTAGTGGGAAGCAGCCGCATAGCACAGGGAGATCAGCTCTGTGCTTTGTGACCACCTAGAGGGGTGAGATAGGGAGGGTGGGAGGGAGGTTCAAGAGGAAGGGGATAGGGGATATATGTGTACGTATAGCTGATTCACTTTGTTGTACAGCAGAAACTAACACAACATTGTAAAGCATTTATACTCCAATAAAGTTGTGGAAAAAATAAAAATAAAAAGAGATGGTAGAACAAAACAAACAAAGAAAAAAGATCCCTGTGTCATTTTAATTTCACCCTCCTGGTTGTGACATTGGACTACAGTTTTGCAAGATGTTATCATTGGAGGAAATTGGGTAAAAGATACACGGTATTGTTTACAAGTACACGTGAATCTATAGTTACCTCAATAGAAATTTTAATTAAAACCATTTTTAAAGTGGAACAACAAAATCTATAATAAAGTGTAAAAAAATTAGTTTCAGAGGTGTTTAAATACCATCTTCCCATTTTGATAAAACAAAGCAAAACTAAATCCCGTAAATCTGAACACACATTTGAATGACCATAAAGAAGGGTGTGATAGACTTCAAACTGCTAAGGCTGGTGACCTGAGAAAGCTGGCCTGGAAGTAAAAAGAGAAGAGATTGTTAACTCCCTGTGACATATCTCTGTGTTGACTCTTTTGCTCCATTAGGGTGCATTTTTTTTTGTCATGAAAAGTAAATATTTTAAAAAAGCTAAATGAAAGAAACAACAAAAGTTTTAGGGGGAAAAAAGAGGTTTTTTTTTTTACAACTTTAGGATGGGGGTTCCTTCCCCAGGAAGGAAGATTCAACACCCAGAAGCCATAAAGGAAACAACTGACTGATTAATCTTACAAAAATTAAAAACTTCCATAGCTCAAAACACATCATAAAGTTAAAAAAACAAGGAGTGTTTGGAATTTTCTAACAAGCAAAGGATTCACAGCCAAAAATAGTGCTTACAAATCACAAAAAGAAAACAGTCCAATGGAAAAGTGGGTAAAGGGTTGGAAGAGACCCTTAAGATGAAGGCAATGAACGTTGGATGCTCCAGTGGGGCCCTTTCAGTCTCACTTTGTGCACAGACTCCAAAGATCGAGCACAATATGGTAGATGCCAACGAGTCCCCAGGGTCTGAAAGCTGGATTCAAGGCCTCCTGAAAGGATTTTCTAATCATTCACCTCCCACCCATGTGAGAGGCAGAGAGAGACAGGGCAGCTGGTCCTGGACTGGCAGGAGCAGTCCATGACGGGATGGGAGGAGTTTCCAGGACAGAGCAAGCAAAGAAAGGCCCATGGGCTCCCCAGCGTGTTAATCTAGTGTCTCCTGAAAGTTCACTAAATGACAGTAAGAAGGGAAAATAAGGCAAAACCTTCTACAGACAAAGAAAATGGAGAGGAAGTAACAGGGATGAAATCTTGGAACCTGGAAAGCAGCTGCATGAGTAGTCATGCTGGAGCAGATCTGAGAAGCCTGAAACCTACCCAGGTGGTGGGGGAAGCCTGGAAGCAAAGCAGAGTCTGCCAGAAAGGAGTTGGGATTACAAGTGACAGGTATGTCTGCAAGTGGCGATGTGGGTGGAGCTGAAAACAGAGGGATAGTTAAAAATTAGTACGAGAATGTTTTGGCCCATGGTCCCTTGCCCCAATTCGTACAGGTAAGAAACCACCTCCCCATCATCCTGGCAGAAGACAGGGCTCTACTCTCTAGTGAGAGAGAAGCAGGGGGCTCTGGACTCAGGAACCACGGGGACAGATGCAGGTGAGGGCACCAGGCTGACCGCGGGGATGAAGAGAAAGTCAACATGCTGAATGCTGAAACCCACACCCTACACCTCTTTCTCCCTGAGAACGAGAAGCCAAGCAGTATCTTGGATGATTCTTCTCTAGGGATACAGGCCAGCCCAATAGACTCTATACAGACACTGGCAGTTCGGATCCCCCCTCCAGTAAAATGGCCCAGATCAGTCTTCCTCCACCAAAGCCCCACCCAGACACACAGAGCTTCCAATGTGTGTGTTAGAGCCTTACTAGTTACACCAAGTCAGAGGCAAAACCATCAAAGAGTAAAAAAAGAACTTCGAAGAAGCAGAGATATCTCAGGGAGCAGGGGAGAAAAAAATTATTATCTATGTATATAAATTACAAGTGCTATCTCCAGGAAATAAGATAATGCATGTATCCATGAAATGAGTGAGTGGGTTGCTTACAAAATAATAACAAAGCTTTAAAAGAATCATTCAGGATTTTTAAAGTAGTTTTGGAAATTAACAATGCAGATAGCATACAAGAAGCTCAATAGAAAGGTTAAGACACATCTTCCAAAAGACAGAACACAAACAAAGAGATGGAACATCGGAGAGAAAAACTACAAACTCTAGACAATCAGCTCAGGAGGTCCATAACTGAAAAAACAAAAGGGTTAGAAATGAGAACAGAGAAAATAGATGGGGGGGATGAGGAGGAGGGGTAGAAAAATAACAAAAGAACATTTACCACATTGCGAGTAACAGCCATGAGCCTCCAGTTTGAAAACCCCCATGTGGAATGAGACCCACACCCGGGCAGCCCAAGGATAAAAAGAAAATTCTGAAAGATCTCAGAGAGGAAACTGGCCTGATGAGAACAGCATCTGACTTCTCCACAGCAGCTCTGTGAGCTGGAAGGCAGTGGGCGACGGCTTCAAAGTCTGAAGGTCAAGCATCTCCGCCCAAGCTGCCAATCAAAAGTGAGGGTGGACTGGCTAAGTTTTGCCTGTACAAGCTCTCAAAACACCGTGCTAACACAGAACATTGGTCAGGAAGCTCTTGGAGGAGACGCTTCACCAGCACAAGGGAGGAAATCAGGAGAGGACATTGGATTCGGCCAACAGGGACCCAACTTGGGGAAGTCAAAGGGGTGCACAGGACCCCAAGGCCATAGGAGTCGGGGGGGTGGCAGCAGAGGCAGCAGCCAGTCCATGCTGGAGCGCACGCGAATCGACACAAAGAGCAGGGATAGCCTTCTTCAGCCCAAAGTCTACAAAAGACTGGTAATCAAACACTAAACAAAGGGAAAACTTGGCAACCCTTTATTCCAAGCAAAACAAAAAGCTGTGCAAGATAGGAAATGTGCTCTACATGGTTTAGCCGTGAATAATATGAACATAGTCATAACTACGTAAATACCGAATATTGATTTGGCCAAAAATTACACTATAACTACCATGACGAGGGTTGAGGAGAAGAGAGTGTGCCTACGCATGGCGGGAGGGTGGTTTCAGAGTGCTACGTCCTCCTCTTCCGTAGTAGGAATTCATCAAATAACATTTAAACTGGAAAATCAAGAAATGGCAGTCGAAGCATGTTATTTTAGAGTAAGGAGGAAAGCAGCAGAAGAATCAGCGAGAAGAATTCAAAGTGATGGCCTCTGGGGAGCGAGGATCAGGAAGGGGGAGGGGAAATGCTGGTTTTCATTATAAGCCTTGCAGAACCCTTTAACTTTTAAAACTATGTATGTGTACGACTTTGATAAACATAAAATTTTTTTTAAATATCTACTAAAGAAACAACAAGGAAATGATTAAATGGGTGAAGTCAGCACATTTCAAACTTTTTATCCAACAGATCTCCAATGAGTGAATAAGTCATTTGGGGCATTTGGGGCACAGCCCAAAAAGGAGCTGCAATCCAGAATTCTTTAAAGTCTTGCTTCTTATCCTTAAAATTCATGCACAAGTTTCATTCTCCCTCGTGATACATCCCTGTTTGTTTTTATAATATGGGAAGGATTTTTTCTTTCCTCCTTTCTCCTCCTCCTGGGTCAGACACACACCAGGTTATGAATACAGAGGAGGACACTCTGTTAGTGTAATAAGGTCCAGGGGGTGCCCCGAGGAGTGTTCATCAGGGAGGGTGAAATGTCTGAGCACCTTTCCGCTGCTCAGGGCAAGCGCTGTGAAGGCCCCTTGTCCTGTCAGCCCCACCCTAGGTTCAGGTGTGGTGCCTCTCATCAGGGAGCTGGGGGAAGCTAAGGACTGACACCCAGTAGGAGGCTGGGGTGAGACCCTCTTGGTGGGGAGCAGAAGAGGTACAGGCCATGGAGGAGGAGGGGGAGTGGAGCCCCAGGAAGAAGAGACATCTCTATCTCAGCACTGGGGAGGCCGTGGGGTACCCACAGGGCTGGACTCAAGCTCCGTTGCAGTGCATGAACCTGGGAAGGCAAACTTTGGGGGACAGGGTGGAGAATCCCAAGCCCAATCCCTACCTCCTCTTGCGAATCCTGCAATCAGTACAACACAACCGCTCAAAGCAGACAGCTCCTTGCAGGGCTCTCCGTACATAGCGGGGATTTCAAAAAAAACACCATGTTTTCAATTCCTTACCTTTGCCCGTAATTGATGTGCAAAGTTTACCCTGAGGCTCAGTGTCCCCCAAAGTTCTCCCAAAGAACCCAGCCCCCCAGTGCTCTCAGGAAGATCTGTCTGGAGATCACAGACAGGGAAGCAGTGAGATCCAGTGTGGGACACAGTCACAGGGTTGGCAGGATAATTGATGCGATGTGCATTTGTCAGTTCTCTCTCTGTCCCCTCTCCTGTCTAGGCCTGAAGTCGGCCTTTGCACTCCCTCCTTCTTAGGAGGGTTGCAACAGGACAGGAAGCAGAAGCTGCCCAGAGACCATCCCTATTCCTGGACAGTGATTTTCAAAAACCTGACAGTGTGATGGTAGGAGGAAAGGTGTTCGCTGCCAAAGCCCAGAGTCGGGGCAGCTGGAAGTCCAGGGGTCCCTAGAGGAGAGGAGCTTGACATCAACCCTACAGGGGAGTGACAGGACCTCTGAGGGGAGTGGCTCCTATATGGGAGACCCCACGCAGGAACAGGATGTTCTGCTCAGGCCCGGGTTGCTGTGACCTTGTGGTTCAGGGCACATGGGGCCACTGGGCTTGAGGAGACCCTACGGGCTGCAGCCTCAGCATCTCCGCCCTAACAAGTGGGCTGGAGGGCTTGTCCAAGTGTCCTGCTCTTTGTAGGGACCCTGGGACTTCGTGAGCTTGGGATGCAGGGGAAGGCTTCGATATTTCCCAGCCTGAACTTCTTCCAGTCAGGCAGAAGCACCACAAACAAATAAAACAAGACGTGCACCTGCCACACAAGTTCTTCTCATTATTATGAATGACTGATGCTTAGCCTGGCATCAAAGGCAGGTGAGAACGCCTCACCTGTGCTTGGACCAGGACAGGGAATTCCAACTGGAAGCCCACCCTGCCTTCCCCCCCCCACCCCGCCCACACACACACAGACCTTTTGGGTTTGTCTCTCTCTCTTCCAGATAGCCAATCCCAGAGCCAGCTGTCATAACCGGCCCTGAGAGTGGGGATGGGTGTCTCTGGGAAGGACTGGTAAGGGCAAGAGGACCGAAAGGAGAGGTGGGGAGGGGAGAGGAGACTTTGGAGACACACAGGATGGGTGTGTCGGGTGCTAGATGTCTGGAAGTCTGAGCTGTGCTGAGCCGTGAACAGACCAAAGTGGGCAAGCTCCCCACTGGGGCCAGTGTTTACCTCTCTGGTCCCCTGAGCACAGACAGCTGGGGATGCCTGGATCAACATATGCCATCCACACTGTGGCCACGTCGATGGGACCCAAAGACCACATGGAAGGGAGCTGGTCCCCAGATTCTGATACCTGTGACCCAGACATCAGAGATCATGTCTGACAGACATAACCGACAGGACAGAAAGAAGCACCTCCCTGTGACCCTGAAAACAGTAAAGTAGAGGGTAAGAGCCTGAGTATTTACCATCACCTATTGGTGGTGGTGTGATAGAGGGCCTTACAATGCCATGTGGGGAGACCTCACCAGAGTGACAGTCCCTGCCGCCCTCCCCCACCCCAGCTGGTGGTGGGTGACAGCACTGTCCGAAGCTCTACTTTGGGTGGGGCGGAGCCATCAAAAGGCAGCTCCCAGGGACTTCCCTGGTGGTACAGTGGTTAGGAATCCTCCTGCCAATGCAGGGGACGTGGGTTCGAGCCCTGGTCTGGGAAGATCTCACATGCCATGGAGCAACTGGACCCCTGCACCACAACTACTGAGTCTGTGCTCTAGAGCCCGTGAGCCACAACTACTGAGCCCTCATGCCACAACTACTGAAGCCCACGTGCCTAGAGCCCGTGCTCCACAGCAAGAGAAGTCGCCGCAATGAGAAGCCTGTGCATTGCAACGAAGCATAGCCCCCGCTCACCACAACTAGAAAAAGCCTGTGCGCAGCAGGGAAGACCCAACACAGCCAAAAATAAATAAATAAATAAATTTATTTTTTTTAAAAAAGAAGGCAGCCCCCAGAAGACTCAGACCGTCTTGGCCCTCCCCCTGCTCTGGGTGAGTTTGACTGTTCTGCTCTGCCGGCCCACACGATCTCTCAGGTGGGCTGCCCCATGATGTGACGGTGTGACCAGGAGGATGGTGGCAGGTGCAGGAAGCTGAGTACCCAATGTGGACCACTGAGCTAAGGCCTACTGTCCATCAGCAGGACCACAAGGATTCTGTCGCTCGTCCATTTCTCAGTTGATCTGGCTCCAGCGTCTCATTTCCCAGTTGGATGTGAGCAGAGGAGAGTAATGGGGTGTTATTTACGAGTCCCTTAAAACCTCGACAGCCGTGTGTCAGGTGCGGTGCCTGGTGCTTTGGAAATGCAGTGTGTCGTTGGATTCCCATGACTCTCGGTGGTCAGGATTAATACCCTGTGAATCAGAGCCTCAGCCTCTGTGATTCTTAGTCCCGCTCTGCCTCCCCTGCACTGCAAAGCCTCCCGGTGGGTACAAGCATGCTCGCCTCTAAGGGTCTGGTGAGGAATCATAAGGACGTTGTTGGGTGCGAGGCCTTTGTCACCTGGAGAGCATGGACCAAATCTGGGCTCTAGCTCTTGTTGCTGATGATCTGATGATCTCCTGACAGAGGATGGAGGCGGCCATGGGGGCCCTGTTCCCTGCTCGTCTCAGCCCACACGTTCCCCTTAGATGATTTCATCCACCGCATGGCTCTAATTAACTGTCTATCTGCTCAGAGATATGTCTCCAGCCCAGACCGAGTGCGGGGCTCCAGCTGCATGCAGCCCAGGCACATCTCACTCAGCAAGTCCTCAGTGACACCTCATCCTTGTTCCCAGGTCTCTTCCCCTCCAGTGTCCTGTATCTCAGGATACAACACTTTTTCTCTCTGACACTGTCCCCTGGCTCCTGGCCTAAGGAGCTCTCCTGGCTCTGTCCATGTCTCTCCCACCACACTGGCCAACACGCTTTCCTGCCTGGGTCACTGCAATGCCTCTTAACTAGTCTCCCATTTTCACCTTTCTCTCACCTGATCCATTCTGTGCATTAGCCAGGGTAATATTTTTGAAACACAAACCCGATCATTTCCACCCCTTCACTAAAGCCCTTCAAATATTTCTGATCCATCTGGAGAGAGAGCAGAGCCCTGGCGAGGGCCCCCAGGCACTGCAGGGCTGGCCCTGCCCCCTCTACGGAGCCCTCAGACAGCCACCCTCTTGCAACTTAAGCTGCAGCCACAGGCTCCTTCTCTCTGCACCTTAGAGTCCCAGCTCCTTCCTGCTCGGGGCCTCCACACACGTCCTTCTCCCTGCTCTCTTGCTGCCACTCTCTTGACCTGAGTGACTCCAGCCACCCTTCAGGTCAGATGTCACTTCCTTGGGAAAGACACCCTCACCCTCTAGACTACCTTGAGTCCCCCCTGCTCATTATTTCTGTGAAATGTGGACGACTGAAAAAACATTTACTGCGATTATGATTTTTTAATTTATTTGCCCTTCTAGATGACTGTCTTCCTGCAGCATTATGTTGCTGTGACCCTAGGAATCTCTCCAGCCTTTTTCTTGACTATGTCCCTTGGGCCTCAGAGATCGATTAGTAAATATGGATTGAATGAATTACTTGGAAATGGCTATTAAATAAGTTAGAAAACCATTGACTCTATTGCTTTTAATAGCTTTTATTTTTTAGAGAAGTAAGTTCGCAGCAAAATTGAGCCTAGAGTAATACAGAGATTTCCCATATGTCTTTGCGCTCACACGCACAAACTCCCCGTTATCAACATCCCACCACCAGAGTGGTACCTTCATTATAATCAACGACCCTACACTTACACATCTTTATCACCCAAAGTCCATAGTTTACATTAGGGTTCACTCTTGGTGCTGTACATTCTATGGGTTTTGACAAACGTACACAGGCATACTGATTTTTATTGCACTTCTTATTGTGCTTCACAGATACTGTGTTTTCTTCAAATTTAAGGTTTGTGGCAACCTGCAATGAGCAAGTCTATTGGCGCCATTTTTCCAACAGCATTTGCTCACTGCATGTCTGTCCCATTTTGGTAATTCTCGAAATATCTCAAACTTTTTCATTATTATTATATTTGTTATGGTGATCTGCGGTCGGTGATCTTTGATGTCACTCCTATGACTCACTGAAGCCTCAGATGATGGTTAGCATTTTTTAGAAATAAAGCATGTTTTAAAATAAATTTATTTATAAATAAATTTATAAATAAATAATATAAATTTATTTATAAATAAATTTATAAATAAATAATATAAATTTATTTATAAATAAATTTATAAATAAATAATATAAATTTATTTATAAATAAATTTATAAATAAATAATATAAATTTATTTATAAATAAATTTATAAATAAATAAATAAATTTATGCATTGGGTCTTTCTTGCTGCTCGCGGCTTTCCCTAGTTGTGGTGAGCAGGGGCTTCTTTGTTGCGGTGTGTGGGCTTCTCATCGTGGTGGCTTCTCTTGTTGCGGAGCACGGGCTCTAGGTGCACGGGCTTCAGTAGTTGTGGCTCACGGGCTCTAGAGCGCAGGCTCAGTAGTTGTGATGCACAGGCTTTGTTGCTCTGCGACGTGTGGGATCTTCCCGGACCAGGGCTCGAACTCGTGTCGCCTGCATTGGTAGGCAGATTCTTAACGACAGCGCCACCAAGGAAGTCCCTAAAGCATTTTTTAATTAAGGTATGTACATTGTTTTTTAGATGTAATGCTATTGCACACTTAATAGACTACAGTATAGTGTAAACATAAATTTTATATGCACTGGGAGACCAAAAATTCATGTGACTTGCTTTTTGCAATATTTACCTTATTGCACTGGTCTGGAGCTGGGCACGCAGTACCTCTGAGCTCTGCCTGTAATGACGTGTATCCACCACTGCAATGTCATAGTATCTTCTCTGCCCTAAAAATCATCTGCGATTCTCCTGTTCATCCCTCCCTCCCGAGAAGCCCCTGGCAATTACTGATCTTTTTACTGTCCCCATAGCTTTCCCTTTTCCAGGTTATCATTTGGTTAGAATCATACAGTATGTATAATTTTTTTGCCCATTTTTAATTGAGTTGCTCATTTTCTTATTGTTAACTTTTTTTTTTTTTTTTTTTGCAGTACGCGGGCCTCTCACTGTTGTGGCCTCTCCCATTGCGGAGCACAGGCTCCAGACGCGCAGGCTCAGCGGCCATGGCTCACCGGCCCAGCCGCTCCGCGGCATGTGGGATCCTCCCGGACCGGGGCACGAACCCGTGTCCCCTGTATTGGCAGGCGGACTCCCAACGACTGAGCCACCAGGGAAGCCCCTTATTGTTAACTTTTAAGCGTTCTTTGTATATTCTACATAAGTCCTTTACCAGATATGTCTTTTGCAAGTATTTTCTCCCAGTCAGTGGCTTGCATTTTCTTACTGTTGAGTTTTAAGAGTTCTCTGTATAGTTTACATAAGTCCTTTGTTAGATATGTCTCCCAGTCAGAGGCTTGTCACTTCTTTTTCTTGAATTATATTGATTTTTAAAGACAAAAGTAAACCTGAAGCTATTTTAAGGAGTTTGTAAGATAGATAGATCCATAAGTTATATCCAGGTCTTCTTCCTAGTTCTTGAACACATGCACAAACACAGATTTGTAGACACTTCTCAACATGAGAGAGCAGGTTTGTCAAGAGTTACGGGAATGTCTCCTAAGCGGCCCTGATGAAGTTGAACAATGAACATGGCCAGGTCCGTCATCTGGCCTGCTAAGCCACAGTCACCATCTCAGGCTAAGGCTTTAGGTTAGAAAAGCCAAAAGTCCTTTGAATAGAGACTCCACAGGGCAGAAGGAGGTGGGGACGGCAGTCCAAGACTGATGCTGCAGGTGAATTTACCTTCAAGCTAATGAGTCTTATAGGACAGGCCCCCAATTTACAGGAACCCCTTCCAAAGCCCCAGGAGGGACCCTAACAATATAAAAAGTAAGATTGCCTTCTCTTTGCACTGAGGCTTCCCATTTGTCACATATACCCCCCAACCCCCATCAGGTGGCATTGGTGGGGCCCCAGGTGCTTTGGTATCCAGCTAAGGAGAGGTTCGATTGGGAATATATTGTTCAAATTTTAATTTAGAAAGATGTTTTAAAATGTTGCAATAAATCAAATGAAAAGTTATAGTTTTCCAATTTGAACATACACGTAATTTTTTGTACTTAAATTTTTAATTAAGAAACTGAGAAAAGAAGCATACTCACAGATATAGAAGACAAGATTGTGGTTACCAAGGGGGAGAGGGAAGGGGGGGAGGGGCAATGTAGTGGTAGGGAAGTAAAAGGTACAAACTATTAGGTATAAAATAAGCTACAAGGATATATTGTACAATAAAGGGAATATAGCAATATTTTATAACTATAAATGGAGTATAACTTTTAAAATTGTGAATCACTATATTGTATACCTGTAACTTATATAATATTGTACAGCAACTGGACTTCAATTTTTAAAAAAAGAAACTGAGAAAAAAATCAGATAAAAATTAGGGGAGTATAAGACGAGGTATAAAGATGTGCAATGGAATCAATAAAAATTATCGGGCTTCCCTGGTGGCGCAGTGGTTGAGAGTCCGCCTGCCGATGCAGGGGACACAGGTTCGTGCCCCGGTCCAGGAAGATCCCACATGCCGCAGAGCGGCTGGGCCCGTGAGCCATGGCCGCTGAGCCTGCGCGTCCGGAGCCTGTTCTCCGCAGCGGGAGAGGCCACAACAGTGAGAGGCCCGCGTACAGCAAAAAAAATAATAAAATAAATAAATAAATAAAAAATAAATAAAAAAATAAAAATTATCGTTAATCAAATTAAAATTTTAAATGTTCAGATTTTACCATGAAGAGGAAGAGATAAATCTCTAAAAAAATAATACATAGGTTCTTGGATGGGTTTAGTAATCTAACTAATTAAAAGGAGTGAATCCCAGGAAGATATTGGGAAGATATTTCAATTTCTTGCTGAATTCACTAAAACTGACAGCAAAGAAAACACAAAGTGACAAAGATGTGAATATCATCATTCAGAGAATATTTAAGAATAGTAACCATGAGAAACCTTGAAATGCCCTAAAATCTTATAGCTCACATACACACAGAAACATGATACAAATGTTCCCCAAATTTGATAATAATACTATAATTTACATGTCATTACCAATGAGTTATGAAATTGAAAGCAATTTTTCTAAACGACCCAAAAACTTTTACTATTTTTGATCAGCCATACCCTGAAGAAAGACTAAATTATCTTTTTATTATGACTGTAGAAAATCACTGTCATATGAAGAGAACAAAGGCGACCCAGCCAAAAACGTAAGGAAAGTATTATAGAAGTATGGCTAGAAGTGAGTCAAAATTGTGTTTTTGAATGGTTTTATGATATCTATATTATTTATCAGCTTTTTAAATGTATGATTTGTTGTGATTCTGGTCACATTGGAAATATTCACTTTTAGACCTAATTTTGTATTCATACTTTTGTGTTTTTTTTCTTAAAGGAGTTCCCCAACTTGAATAAGGAGTACTAGAACCTAGGTCTACCATGACTGACATGGGTGATGGAGGGATGGGAGGGGGAGGGGGCCTGCCCACCACACAGACTCTCCACTGCCTCAGACAGTCTTTGGTGGGAAGGTGCCTGGCGGCCAAGGGCACACAGAGCCAACCTAAGAACCTGCAGGGGTGCAGGCTTTCCTACAGGGAGCCAGCCCTCTGTCCCTGAAGCTTCAGCACAGGGCCCCATGCCAGGCAGCTCCTGCTTCACGTGGTGATTGGACTGGCATCTAGTCACTAGATAGCTAGGCACCAGATTCACTTCTGAGTCATTTCCAGCTCTGATCCTTTTTTAAAGACTGGTGGTGGGCACCGTCATGCTCCTGGAGAGCACATAAAGTGACTCACTTTCTGGAAGACTAGTTGGCAAGAAATACTCAACATGTTCACACCCTTCAGCCCAGTGATTCCCCTTCCAGGAATCTATGAATAGAAATGATTAGAAATACAAGCAAATATGTAAGCAAAACGAAGCTCCCACAGCATTACATGGCACAGTGACGATACGAGAGCGACAGTGTTTAAAACAATCCCTCTCTGTGTACAGCTAGGTGTCTAGAACTGCAGAAGTTTACCAGAATGTTGCTAAAATCTTCCCGGTGGTGCCACTTGTGATTGTTATTTTCTTTTTTATGTGTTTATCGGTGTGTACCGGCGCGTGTGTGTGCGTGTGTGTAATCAGCACAGATGACTTTGACAATCAGAAGAATGTGCATTTTTTAAATGAACCAGTTGTGGAAGGAAATCAGACACCTACACTAGGTGGCCGACACACCTGCTCCCACAGGAATGTCTTCGTACTCATCAGTCTTTCTTTAAAATAAATTGCTTTAGCCATCAAAAAATGGGCACCTCCCACCTCGTTTCTCGAGGATCCCTGGAGCCTTTGCCTGGACGCTATGATTCAGCAACACAGGTAAACTTGGAGCCTCTCTTTGCAAGATTCCTCGCGTTCTAAGGTGGGCTTTCCTCTCGGTGGGTGGCCTATTGCGTGGACAGGCAGTCTTCTTGGTTCTTACTGTCACAAGAGCCGTGTACATGCCTGGGTGGGGATGTGTAAGAGGACATAACCTGAAAATAGCCTCCAGCTGAGGAGTCCTTTGGACCTTGGAGAGACCAGGAAGCAGAGAAGAGACAAGAGCCCATGTGATGGACCTCACTCTCCTCTCTGTAAAGTGAGGGTCTGAGCGGTCTCCGAGGACCCTGGTTCTACCCCTCTGAGCACTGCTACAGTGATGGTGCATCATGAGAACTACACGGCAAGGACACAGACTCCACCTTATCCGGTGGGATTGTCACGGCTCCATTTCAGGTTGGACGATTCAATATTACTCATCCTGAACTCAAACTACCTTCTCTGGTCTGCTTGAGTCTCTTTAGAAATCAGGCTGGGATTATGGAAATACATAAATTGCACATGCTGTGCAGGCATAATATTTTAAACAGAAATGAGCAAGGCGAAAGGAGGCAAAAATCGTGTGCCTCTGTGCGCCTGATCTGTGCAAGGTGCCTGTGTATGTATGAGACGAGCCTGTGAGCTGGGCCATCAACGCTGCTCAGGACGGGGGTGAGCTTATATGGTGGTCAGAGCAGGGGGCAGAGCTAGCACCATCAGCCTGCACAGTGAGGGTCCCATCGCGGAGGCCTCTGTGCAGGGGCCACCCAGGAGGGGACTCTTCATCGGACTCAGTGCCAGAGGGAGTCTCTATGAGTCAGGGGAGTCCTGGGGTCCAATTCCAGGAAGGGAGGGTCCCAGAGAGATAAAGGAGGGCCAAGAGAGGTCAAACTAGAGGCACAGCCCTGTGCCGGGTACAGAGGAGGGCCAAGAAATCAGAAGCGCAGAGGGGGCTCACGACACTTCAGAGGCCACCAGCCGGGGAGGAAAGCCCCCTGAACCGGGTGCCTGAACACAGCGTGGCCCACAGACCCCATCCTGCTAAAGGCTCTGCACCCACACGCTCTGATCTCCCTTATCCTGGCTTTCACACAAAAGGAGTTTCTACGTGTCTATCCAGCCAGCAAAGGCCACCAGCAGGCACAGAAGTGAGGTGGAGCAGACCCCTTCCGGGCCCTCTGCCGTCTTCATCCTACGTGTTACTCAGGCCAGTTCATGGCGTAGAGGATCCGTCTGAGGCAGAGGTTCTATCTCCAGGAAGCCCCGGGGGCCACCTTCGAGCCTGCTCGGAAGAAGGTCGGAGTCACAGCAGATTGGCCGATGTCTTGGAGAAGCTGGGGAAACTGAGATCCACACAGGGAGGCATAACTCACCCAGACTCCCAGCTGGCGCAGGCAGATGTGGAAGCAGCTGGAAACCACACTGTGAATAACCATTCAGTTTGGCCACAACTCCCGACGGGGCATTTTACCCCCACGTTGCCTGCTCGTGGGCTTCCAAATCACCCACTTGGAAGCTCCCCATCACCAGCCCCTAATGAAGTGCTCTCAGCCTTCCAGAGCACGGCCCCGCCTTTACTGATCAGAGCAGCCCCTGGTCCAGGCCGCATGCACTTGGGGGTGCACCACTCCGGCTGCATGAAGCCAGGGTGCTGTGAGATGCCAGGAAATGGTCTGCAAAGCTCTAATGTTTATTACTTTCCAAAGTTATCACGACTCGGTCTTCCAACACAGAAAAATATGTTTTTGATTTTGTCGTCGATGTCCCAAAGCCCCAGTCCGTGGGTCCTCGACGACAGACCCCTCTTGGTGGGCAGGGCTTGGGGCCCAAGGCTGGGCTCAGAGGGGTTGCCGAGCCTTCCCGCCAGGCCCTGCTGCTGAGGATGGCGCAGGCCTTGCCCGATCTTCCTGGCCATCGGCAGAAGCCCACCCAGCCCCGGTGGTCCTTTCCCAGATGTCCCCAGGCTGGCTGAGGCCTTCCTGGTGTGCTTCCCCTGGTGAGCAGGGATCCACTGGCAGGAGACAGAGCAGCAGCCATTACAAGGAGAGTTCTTGAGCCCCTGGTGTGTGCCAACATCATTAGCACCGGATGCTCCCCGGCATGGGCCGTGAGCCAGGCCTTGGAAGGGGAGAGGTGAGGACCTGCGGTCAGGTCTTCAAGGGAGGCGGGGGAGCACCCAGCTTGTCCCAAGTCAGGTGGAACCCACAGGCCCCACGGGGTTCATCCAGATTCCTGCTCTTTCTTGTTCTCTATCTGTCTCTCACTGTCTCTGTGCATCTCTGTGTCTGTCTCTGTCTCTTTGTCTCTCTCCATCTCTCCTTCTCTCTCGGTCTCTCTCCCCGTGACGTCACCCCATCACCCCCAGGCTCATCTTCACCTGGCAGCAGCTGCTCTGTGCCCAAGGTCACCTGGGGGCCTGCTGGGTGGGTCCTGCCCCATGGTTCAGCGGAGCCCGACCCAGTACTTACCCTTTGTCCCAACACCAGGGAGCTATCCCTGTGCCCCCCAGAGGGCGTGCCTGACCCTGGGAGCTGTGGAGCCTTCTCCCCACATCTTTGCCTCCCCCTCAGCTTGGGGTTAAGGACAGTTGCTTCAATGTCTGTTGTCTGTCCTGGAAGCTTGTGGTATATCTGGAAGCTTCTGGAAATCTTAGGAACCTCTTTTTGCCCTTTCCCTTCATCTCCCCCAGAGTGGGTGGAGTTTTCCTCTGTGACAGTGTGACTGGGGCCAATCAGCCCCGGCCTTCTCTCTCCCAGCATGAGAGAACCAGAGGCCAAGCCACACACAGGGTCCCCGGGTGGCTGCTCCCACCAGGTTTCCAGCCCAAACCAAAATCGCTAGTTCTGGGGTGGGGGAGCCCTCTCCTACTGCTCCCCCATTCACTCCCTACATTGCTAACACCAATGACCTTGAGTACCTGTCACCACCCCCATATTCCTCTCTAGGGCAACCAGGATCATAGCCAGATTGAGGGTCCTGGGGAGGGGCCAAGGACTCGTGGAGGGCATTCCCATCCATGGTGGAGGCTGCTAACAGAGTGGCCCACCAAGGCAGGGGACATATAAGCAAGTGAAGGGGGTACTATAGAGAGTGGTGGGGTCTGTGGTAACATTTTCACCAACTGCGTAGGCAACCTCTCTCCTCTCACACAAGGTGTCCAGATCCTCCATTTTTTTCAAGAGAAACTTCAAACCTGGATTTTTATAGGAAAATGTTAGGGCATAAATAAAATTTTTAAGAAGCACTCTGTAAGGCAAATCAAATACACTGACAGGATAAATCTGACCTGCACACCACCTTTAGGACCTCTGTTTTGTGTCCCCTAACACCCACCCCCTGACCTCCCAACCACCCTGATGACTGACTGGCAGGGGGGCTCCTCACAGATCCCACACTCCTCCTTTGCCCCCAGCCGCGGGCCACATGCCCTGTCCCTCAAGAGCCATTGAGGTACTCAGATGATCCCCACGCAGAGCCCACTGCAGCCTGCAGCCTCCAGGCTGGTCACCCTGCCCTTGGCCTGCAGACTCCTGGGCTGCCCTTCTCCTTCTCACCCAGTGCAACACAGAGCCAAGGCAGTAAGATGGTCCGAGCCACAGGGAGTCCCCAGAGGGCCAGACTGCCGGCGACATGCTCGCTTAGATGTCTTTCCCCTTCTTTGCTGCTACCAAAGATGATGTTTCAACACAGCCACTGGCTCCACTCAGGCAACCAGGTCAGAGTGCCTTCCAGGGGCTGATCCCACGGTCCCCAAGAAGGGTCCTGCCTGCGCACGGCTGGCCCCAGCCCTGGGCTGCCCCTCAGGCGGTGAGAAGCAGACGTGTCTGGACCAGTTACCAGCTTTGCTGAGCTATGGCTGTGTGGCCTGGGCAAGCGACTAAGCTTGGCTGCCCTGCTTCTTCATCCATAAAACAGGAACATTAACTACCTCATGCTAGATAAAAAGACACAAAATTAGATAACATACTTAAATTCCCTCCCAGCTTCCTCACCTGCAGAAACCCTGGAATAATAATAATAATGGTTAACATTTATTGACCCCTACGGTGTGTGAGGCACTGATAAGGGCTTACAAACATCTCATCTAACCCTCACCCCATCTCCCCCATTTCTATTTCACAGATGGAATCCCAGCTCCAGAGAAGTTGGCTATTTGTCCCTGGAAAAGCCCAGATTTGAAAGTTTAGCTTGTCTTAATGTTGAATCTAAAGATACCAAGGTAGGATTTGGGGCCGCCCCTGTTGGTTTCAGTGACTGACTTCCACCCCCTTCGTCCCCCTTGTTCTAGGACTCACTCCCTCCCCCAGAGTCTGGCCTTGGCCCTGGGGTCCAAGATGTGTGGGTTCAGCTGTCTGAGCACCCCACGGGGGCTGGTCAGCCGCCACTCTTAACACAGACCTGCAGCCTTCTTCAACTTACCACCAACCACCCAGCTCCCACTTCCTGCTAGTGCAACACGGGCCTCGAACGTGGAATGCTGCCCACTTGGCCCAACTGACTCCTACTCATTCTTCGGAACACAGTTCAGACAAACCTTCCACTGAAGCCCCTGGCAGCCCCCAACCCCCCAGCTGGGCTGAACCCCTCCTCTGGGCCATCCCGGCACCCACCCTTGCCTTGATAGCGCATTCTTTGTGCTGCGTGAGTTCACAACACGGTGAGTGACATAAGTGAGCAGAGGCAAGGCAGGCCCCTCCAGGTTTGACCTGAGGGTCCCAGCAGCTGTTCCCAGGACCCCTGTTCTTGCCTCTGATGTCACCCCAGGCCACTCTTTGCCGCTCCCAAGAAAACCACACCCTGCCAGGAGGCCCTGGGGCCACCAAGCCCGCGAGAACAGAGACCTGTGCTGGGTGTCCTGCCCTGGGCTCTGGAGAAGCCCCTGGTTGAAGCCCCCTGGCCTCCATGCTCCACTTTGCTCCTCCCATGTGGACTGGGCACCTTCCCTTTCTCAGGCTTTATTTCACACCTGCTCCAGATGCCTTCTCATCAGGAACTGCATGTCCCTTTCTCAGGGCTGAGAGGGACTGGGGGCACCAGGAGCCCGAGGCTGCCCCTGGAGTGACATCCTGTGATATTATTAGCGTAGGAGGCGATGAAGTGCAGACAGTTTGCCATCTAGGACCGGAGCTAGATTACCATGGAAGCGATGCCAGATATGGGCACCCACTCAAAAATGTAAAAATATGTATTCCAGCTGTTGAAAGTGTTTCCAGGATGGGGGGTGGGGGTGGGGCGGGGCGTCCCTCTGTGGCACAGCACCCCCTGCTGGTCATGCTGAAGATGCAGCTTCACTCACAGGCATCCTTTGCTGCAGGGAGGGACAGAGGGGGGACCAGGGGATACAGGATGTGCACGCACATACCATTTCTCCCGCTCTCTCTCTCTCTCTCTCACACACACACACACACACCCCTCTTGAGGACCCCTCAGCCCACTGGCACCAGGAACCAGTCACATAGCAAACAAATTCATAAGCACCTACTGTATGCAGACACTGCCCCAGAGTCTCCTCATCCGGGGTGCCCCCCAGCCTTCCTTCACTCCGCTATGGAGTCCTCCTTTCCTGCCTCCAATGGCCCCCACCCCACGGAACTGGCCCTCGACCCCTCCCCCCAGGCCATGATGCCCTCACAGGGAGACGGGCCCAGGGCCCAGCCAGGCGCCCTGCCTCTGCGTGTTCCTGCACCCACCCATCCTGCAGGGCCAAGCCTCCAGGGCCTCCTCTGTGGCAGTTAAGGCCTTGGTTCGTGAAGCCAGCCCGCACATGGGCTCCCCATTCCTCACTCATCCACCCTCTATGCAAACCACAGCGCCATTGCCTACCCCAGGCCTTACAGACCCCCGCACCTGCCAGCTACACCCTCACCCGCCCCCTCACCAGCCCAGGCACCCCCTGCTTTATACGCCTGCACACAGCCCTCACCCCTATGCCTGTGCACAGACGCACACGCTTTCTCTTCCTCACTCTGTGCCATGTGGACCCACCAGCACTCGTCTCTCTGCACAAGACCCCCACTCCCAGAAGCACCCACTTCCCTGACACCCTCTCTCATGCCCACCCTTGGCCCTGAGGTCAGGGCTCCGCGGAGAAAAGCGGAGCACGGCGGAGCATGAGGGTCACAGGCCGCACTGCCCAGTTTCCCAGGAGGAGCATTTCCAAGTCGTTGCGTTCAGAGGGTGGCGGCCTGCCGCCAGAGCTGCGCAGCCAGCAGGACCATTGCTCAGACCTCAGCCGCTGGAGCCCCTTCTCCGTCTGCTGAGGCAGTGGGAAAACGAGACCTTGAACCCGGAGGCCTAGGAGCCCGTCTGAGCAGTCCCCCTCAAGGAGAAGTTTCCCACATCGCCTTCCAGCTGGGGCGCTGCACCAAGCCCTCCACCGCCCACCAACGCCCACCTCTGGCTTGCCTGGCCTTGGCGCTGTGTCTGCCAGAGCAGGGGAGTGCCTGGGAGAGGGGACGGAGCTGGGAGGGCCTAGCAGGCCGGCCGGGCTCCTGAATGGAGGTGGCCCTTTCTCTGAGGATCCTTCTGGCCCTCAGACCACCTCTTTCTACCGCCTAGAGATACCTTGACCTGCATGGGGCTTGGGGACCCACCGAGTGAAGTCCACATCACTGGGCCCCTTCCAAGCCACCGTGTGACCCCGGGCAAGCGAGAGGACCTTTTCCTGCCTTGTCTCCTCATGCCCTCCTCACTGAGACAAGCTTGGAGAGCCCACGTGGAGATTCAGAGACAAAGCTCCTGTACAGGTCTCAGAGCGGCACCTGGTACTAGTGAGCCCCTTCTAAGGTGTCCTCCCAGGGAAAAGGGAACCCTCCTGCACTGCTGGTGGGAATGTAAATTGATACAGCCACTATGGAGAGCAGTATGGAGGTTCCTTAAAAAACTAAAACTAGAACTACCATATGATCCAGCAATCCCACTACTGGGCATATACCCTGAGAAAACCATAATTCAAAAAGAGTCATGTACCAAAATGTTCATTGCAGCTCTGTTTACAATAGCCAGGACATGGAAGCAACCTAAGTGCCCATCATCGGATGAATGGATAAAGAAGATGTGGCATATATATACAATGGAATATTACTCAGCCATAAAAAGAAACGAAATTTAGCTATTTGTAATGAGGTAGAGAGACCTAGAGTCTGTCATACAGAGTGAAGTAAGTCAGAAAGAGAAAGACAAATACCGTATGCTAACACATGTATATGGAATCTAAGAAAAAAAAAAAAAGGTCATGAAGAACCTAGGGGTAAGACAGGAATAAAGACACAAACCTACTAGAGCATGGACTTGAGGACATGGGGAGGGGGAAGGGTAAGCTGTGACAAAGTGAGAGAGTGGCATGGACATATATACACTACCAAACATAAAATAGATAGCTAGTGGGAAGCAACCGCATAGCACAGGGAGATCAGCTCAGTGCTTTGTGACCACCTGGAGGGGTGGCATAGGGAGGGTAGGAGGGAGGGAGATGCAAAAGGGAAGAGATATGGGAACATATGTATACGTATATCTGATTCACTTTGTTACAAAGCAGAAACTAACACACCATTGTAAAGCAATTATACTCCAATAAAGATGTTAAAAAAAAAAAGATATCCTCCCAGGAATCCGTTTGCCCAAATTTGAGCTTCTTCAGGACTTACAGACCCCACCCCCAGATGGAGTGGGCTGCTCTCTCCCCTTCCCCTCAGGGGGCCTCTGTTCTGGCTGTGTTCTCAGCCCGACGTTGCCCACCTCCCCTTGGCCTGCAGGACAAGTTGCTGGCACTCTGTGTCCCCGCCCTGAGTCCCACCTCTCTGCTCCACTCTCTCCACCCCACCTGACCACCCGGGACTTCCAGCCCTCACTGCTCCTCTGACAGGTGCTGCTTTGAGCCCCAGGGTCTCACCTCTTCACACCCAGCCCCTCGGCAGGGCCAAGGTGCCTCAGCAGGGGCTTGGTAGAGAGCAGGAGGGGGCCTTTGACACGCAGATGTCCTCTGCATTGCTCTAGGGAGAGAAGACACAGGAAGTACTAGCAACCCAGGCTTTTTGTCCCCAGGCCCTTTCGGAGAGACCCTCTGCCCTGCTGTGTCTGGTAGCTCCCACGGCTGTTTCCTACTCATGCTGTAGCCTGGCCATACCAGTGGGTCCTCACACTCCCTGAGCCCATGGCCACAGGGAGGCCTGGCTGCCATGCTCCTTGCAGGCTCAGGATCCAGGTGCCAAGAGCTCAGGGCCACCTGCTGAAGTCCCCTCCGAGAGGGTCCATCCCTTCAGGCCTGCACACATGGGTGGCTCTTCACAAGTACACATCGTTCCTGGCTGGTTCCAGGACCTCCTGAGCCCACCCCACCTGCCCACACAGTCAGTGAAGATGAGGCCAGCTTCCAGGTCTGCTCACTCTTGGGACCACCCTGCTATGACTCTGTCCCTGTTTCCTCTGACCTTTGGTTTCTCTTCCTTCTTGCAACCCAGCTCGTCCACTGGACTCAGTCCATGGGCTTTGGAGACCTGGCCTTGACCTCCATCTCACCCCGGGACTGTGCCTTGGACTTGGCCCTTTGGCCTTTTCTGCCTAGTACATGCTCAGGTGGACTGCCCGGAGCCACTTGGGGCCCCACAGGACCCATTTCCTGTGGGGGGGGGGGTCAGTGCTCTAGACAGAGGAACGTTCTGGAGAAGGAGCGAGACGTGCAGGACCTGGGGCCTGGAGCAGCAGATGCTGAGCCTGGCACCTGACTCTCGGCAGCACCTTGGACTGGATTCCATCCATCTGCAGCCCTTTGGGAATCCCAGTTCCCATACCCTATCGAGGTAGGGAGACCATGCACAGAGAGGTGGAACTCTCATCCCACATGGCAGTGGAGCACGTGCTAAGGAGGATCTGGCCTGTGACTGTTCTCAGCTCTCATGGAATCTTAGCATCAGGAGGACCTGCCCTCACGCTCCCTCATCCTGATAAGTAGAGGCTTATCCAATAAAGGGCCAGAGAGGCCCGGGGGAGGGGCCAGGAAGGCCCTGGGAGGAAGCAGCAGGGATGGCCAGCCACACTAATCAAAACAGAAAAGCATCAGTGGGAATAAGGGAAAAAAGAGGGCAAGCATGAGACAAAGGATTGAGAAAGTTCTAGAAAGAGTCCTGGGCCATGCTGAGCCAAGTCTAGGGGCTGCCGTCTCCCAGGAGGTAGAGCTGAAATCCAGGGGCAGGTACAACCAAAGGGATCAAGCAAGACCTGGAAGACAGCAGAGATGGCTCCCAGGGGGACACTGCGATGGGATTCCTTCTGTCTTTGCAATTCCCGGGCTCTGTGGCTTCCTGAGGGAGGCTGGAAGGCCTAACCCAGAGCCTAAGTCCTCTGAAGGGCCAGGCCGGCCTGCTTCTTAGAGGAGACGTACTGGTCAGTGGAAGGAGCATTGTGAATGGGTGTGCAAGTCCTATGCCACTCGCAGTGACAGGGCTTGGCCTTACCTGGGGGTCCATGTTATCAGCTCATCTTCCAGTCTCCCGGACCTCCTCATCTCAGGGTCATTCCTCATGCTTCTTCCAGGGACCCCCAGTATTCCCATGCGGCCCCTGTATGGATATGCTCCAGAGGCTCAGAGGCCCTTCTAAATTGTGGTGCCGAAAAGCACCTCCCGCCCCCTCGCCCAGCCCCGGTGCAGCGGTAGAAACGTTTTCCACATGCATGTCACTCTAGCTCGGTCTCACGAAGGAGAGACAGAAGCTGACACGGGACATCAGAACTGCCTGTGCCCCTGTACTCAGCTCGGATGAGGTGGGGCGCCCCGCAGTCCCCGTGGCTCTGCCTGGGCCCATCTTTGGATGCCCCTTCCTGGATCTCAATCAGCAGCTTCAGTTTGGACCTCCGAAGGGGGTTCCAAGACCCTGACTGCTCTCTCCTCTCTGAGCTCAGTTGGAGGAAGCTCATCAGGGAGGATGCCCAGGGGCAGCTACAGCTGCGAGGGATGTCCAGGGTTCCCCAGAGATGGGGTGTGAGGCACACATGGACCAGAGGTTCTGCCCTCCGCAGCAGGACCCCCAGGGGTCCACGGCCATCGTCCATCACCACCCGGAGCCTCTGGCTGTTCTGTCTCCCCGCTCTCTGGGCCTGCTCGCTGCCAGGCAGGCTGTGAGCGTGGGCCTCATGGTCATGGAGCCCCACAGCCGGATCATGGCGAGGTTTGCGGGCGGCCAGTGCATGGGAAGCAGCCTGCCGGAGGCTCCAGGTACCAGCACAGCCCAGGTTCAGCCTTCCCGTACAAAGCACAGGAAACTCCAGGCACTGGCTACAGAGCCCAGCATATCTACTTCAGTTTCCTCAGGAGTGTGAAAAGTATTTTACATGAGAGCTCAATTTTCTTTAAACAGGTGGAGTGACCTATGCAGGGCACCCCCCTGATCCCAAACCTCTGGGTCCGGCAGTGAAAATGCCCCCAGTCGTTTGGATGGTTCCTCATATCCAGATGTCGGGCACCAGGGAACTCAAACTTCCACATGAGGACTTTGGGTTCTGATGCAGGAAAGACCCCCGAGGCCATTGGAGTGATGGTTGTCACTTCCCAGGTGAGCATGCACACCTGGATACAATCCTTGACACGGGATTGACCAGGCAGAATCAGGAGGCCTTAGGAGGAACTAGAAAACTGTGCTCCTCCAGGGTCACCTTCCTACCATGAAGGAAGTACCACCTGTGAGTGCCCGGCACACAGTGGGGCTCATTAAATGCTGGGAAGTGTCCACTGACTTGAGGTCAAGTGGAGGAGTGCAGCCTCCCGTGCACGGCTAGAGCCCCATCTGTGCTGTGCACACACATGCGCCTGCCTCGTCTAAGCCGAGGAGGGAATTTCATCAGGACAACTGGAAAGCTTCTCCCCCGTCCTTGGCCAAGTGGCCTGATGCCAGAGCTGCGAGCCAGGGCATCCCTGCCAAGTTTCCAGGCTCTTGTCATGCTTCCCTCTTACCCAGGGGGAAAACCCCTGCACTTTCTCACTTCTTTTGAGACAGATCAATTTGAAGAGAGTTGGCTCAGATCTAAGACTAGGCCTATTTTCTCTACACACATTTTTTGGAAGGGGGAACAAATTATTTTCCTTCTTTTCCACGGATGCTGGTGATGGGCTCTGGGGGACATGCTCCAAGGCACCTGTCGCTAAATCCCAGGGCTGAGCAGAGATGGTGCAAACAGCCAACTGCCGTGGGCTCTGGGATTAAAAAAAAGAAAAAAACACTCAGGTTCTCTGAAGTCCAGTGGCAGCATCTTGCAGGATATACGGCAGGGTTAATGGTGCCCTGAATGTGCACATGGCCATGACAAGGCTGAAGGGCAGATCTCCACTCAACCAGGAGGGTGCTTCTCCACAAGCCCTGCGGTTCTGCACTCCTGGGAGTTCCAACCTGGGCCAAGGGTAGAGGGTGGGCCCCCTCTGGGCGCTCACACAGCAGTTGAGCCTGAGAGCAGCCTGGACCGGCTCCCTGTCCTGAGGAAAGGGCCAGGAGGAGCCATTGTCCTGAGGCGAGCCTGCTTCCACGGCCTGAGGGATTTATGCCCGTTTAGGTGAACCATTCATTCACGGGCTCAGCAAGCATCCTTTGAAGCCTTCCTCACGGAAGGTGCTACCATGTAGGGCATCTTTCGGGGAAAACCGCACAAGAAGTGCACTAAGGGTCTCCTTAATGCCCTGGAGTACAAAGAGAGGATCACCACCTGGGCTGCCCCCAAGAGTTCCATGTCTGGAGAGAGTGACAAGGTATGGCCATGCCATCCTTGAGGGAGCCCTGGACCCCTAGGGTTGGGAGAGTCCCCCAGAGGAAGAGGCTCCTCAGTTGACCTCACTGGATGACCTTCAAGGATGGGGGTCATTCCTCCACACAGAGGTCTCCGTGAGGGGGCAAAAATGACAGAACATTACATAGCCCAGTTTTACAGACCAGATCACATTAGGGGGAGACTGATGGAATGTGTGTCCCCGTTCCCATTTCTAGAACACTCGTGTCCCTCTCCTCCTTCAACTCGAAGGCCTTCCTCGACCCTCTCTGACAACATACACACACCCTCCCCCTCCCTGCTCCATCACTTCTTCCTGGCGCTTCTCACCGACAGCATGTTTTTGACTCGTGTGTGTTGCTCATTGTTGGGCCTCCTTCCTGCTGTAGCAGCAGCTCCTGGGATCCGTGAAAGCCGTACACCTTGCCCTGCTGGAAATACAACTTGCTGCAGCTAGAGGTTTGCATTTCACCATTTCATCAGTTCTCAAGATAGCCTTGCAAGGCACATGTCACTGCTGCCATGTGACAGATTAGGAAGCCTTCTCTCAGGTCCGTAAGAAATATGGCAAAGGTCCCGCCCACAGCGGACAGGAGCAGAAGTGGGATTTGAACCTAAGATTGTCTGGTTTCAAAAATGCACTTAGGGCCTCCCTGGTGGCGCAGTGCCGATGCAGGGGGCGCGGGTTCGTGCCCCGGTCCGGGAAGATCCCACATGCCGCGGAGCGGCTGGGCCCGTGAGCCATGGCCGCTGAGCCTGCGCGTCTGGAGCCTGTGCTCCGCAACGGGAGAGGCCGCGGCAGTGGGAGGCCCGTGTACCGCGAAAAAAAAAATTATAAAAGCAGGACTTCACTGGTGGCACTGTGGTTAAGAATCCGCCTGCCGATGCAGGGGACACGGGTTCGTGCCCCAGTCCGGGAAGATCCCACATGCCGCGGAGCGGCTGTGCCCGTGAGCCATGGCCGCTGAGCCTGCGCGTCCGGAGCCTGTGGTCCGCAAAGGGAGAGGCCGCAGCAGTGAAAGGCCCGCGTACCGCAAAAAAAAAAAAAAAAAAAATGCACTTAAAAAAATGCACTTAAGAACCACCTTGATGCGCAGTTGGACCATCCTCCCCCTGGGCATCCATCTGGCAGGCATGGGTGTGGAAGCCGTGCTGGACTGGCTCATTCTTATCCTGCCCACCTACCATGGACTGTTTATGTTAATGTCACAGCTCTAAAATATTATCACTGGAGGCCATGAGATTTCAGAAAGAGCTTCCTTTCCAGAGCCACGTTGCTATCTATAATTAGCACAAGTTTCCATAAGCATGAAGAAGAGGCAGGAGCAGCTGCCCCGGGAGCTAGGTTTGTTAATGTAAGGCATTCCTGGGGCTTCTGTGCAGCCCAGGCTGTGCTCCTCTATCCCCCGCTTCTCTGGCCCCTGCCATCGGGAGCCGCCAGGCCCTCATTAAGGGATTAGCAACGTCAGCCATTCAATGCCTTGGCTGTGGACGCGAGAAATGCTGGGCCCTCTGCTCTGTTCCCTCTGCCCCTTATCAGTGGTCCCTGAGCCATGTTTGTGCTGCGGAAATCAAAGCAGGGCTTGGGCGGAAATTATGGACCACTGGTGTCACACACTAATTAAAGACTCTGGGGTCAAGCTTCAGGGAGGCGACCGGACTTCTTCCATCCTCGGTCCCTCTGCTAATGGGATGTCAAAAAGCACAGCTGGGGCTGCAGGCTGAGAAAGCCCACTGTGCCAAGGCCCGTGAGAGACAGATAAAAGGGTGATGCAGTCTGCTGTGCCTCAGGAAAGATGAGCAGTCTTCCTTAACCAAGTACAGAAGAGGGGCACTCCTATCTGGGCCCAGCGCCTGGGTCACAAAGTGTCTCCCTGCCAGAGACTCGCCACGTGCTGTGAACACCCCCAGCAGTGGTCCATCTTCAAGGGCCCTCTGCTTTCAGTGCAGGAGGGCGGGAGGAGCCCTGGGGGGATATTCTTATGTTGATCACAACACATTTATGACCCGGTAGGATGTCTGGGACAATTCTGAGCGTCTATATCTCCGTCATTAAAAAAAAAAAATAGATTAAGATTCAAGGACAATTCTGAATAATGAAAAATAGCCAAACATACAGGGGAAAAAACAAAATGTAACCCTGAAAAGCGTCTCCTATTGCTCTCTGGTTCTCAGGCTCTCAGCCCACTAGACTGTGAACAGCTCCATCAATATGATCCTTCTCTGCTCCTGTCCCCAAGAAGGCAGGTGCAAGGTGAGAGCCTGGGGCCGAGTCAGTGGCTGAGCCCTGAGCACGAGGGGTGAATAACACCCCTAGGTATCAATCCCACCTCCCTCTACCTCCCCTACTCACTCAGTCCTTCTTGTGACTGGAGCCCTTTCTCTAGCCTCATCCTAGCTCCCAGCCCTTGCCCTCAGCCTCGGCCCAGATCCCAGCCACAGACAGATGGACAGGAGACTCTTCCTGCTGACTCCAAAGCAAAGGCTGTAAATATGAAACCACTAAGGTCAAGGCCTGGCGATTTCAGCCTAGATGAGAGAGCTGGCATGAGTTCCTGCACAGAAAGCGTTCATATGTTCCGGGACTATCTCCAAAACTTCTCATGGACCAGGAAAAGGTCCACATGGGCATAACCCCACCTGAGTAAGCATGATCACTGCCAGGACCAGGTAGTACTGCAAGGGTCCGGCTCAGAGCCAGTGCCCCACCCACTGTCCTCTGGTCAGGACTCCCAGTGGTGGCACCTGCCATCCAGTTTGTAGTGATAGTTAGTCACTGCCCAAGACTATCCCCATTCAATGCACCCATGTGGCCAGCCCCCGTCTAGTGGCCCAGGACACTCTCCAGCCTCTTTCTAGACCCCTGCAGGAGATGCGGTGTTCAAGGCAGGCCTGCCCATGACCGGTGTGTTGTGTTGGGGCAGATGCGCTATGGTGTAATCCAGTAATTCTTGAGGAAAACTTCTGAGACCCTTTCTCTTCCTCTTGCCTGTTCTCAAGCCCCACTTTTGTTGAACATGTTTTTCAACTTCTTTATGACCCAGTCGAGCGTCTTCTGACAGAAGTGGCCTCACCTTTATTGAGCACATACTATTTTCTAGGACCAGTTCCGCCAACTAGGCCTGCAGGCCAAATCCAGCCCATTGTCTGTCAATAAAGTTTTATTGGAACACAACCAGGTCAATTTATTTATGTTTTTTTTACTTCCTTATTTATTTTTTTTAAACTTTTTATTTTATATTGAAGTATAGTTGTTTAACAATGCTGTGATAGTTTCAGGTGTACAGCAAAGTGATTCAGTTATACATATACATGTATCTATTCTTTTTCAAATTCTTTTCCCATTTAGATTGTTACATAATATTGAGCAGAGTTCCTTATGCTATACAGTATATTTATATATGCTCTTAGGCTACAGCAGCCGAGTTGAATATTTGCAACAAAGACCATATGACCCACAAAGCCTAAAATATTGACTATCTGGCCCTTTACAGAGAAAATTTGCCAACTTTCGTTCCAGGAGGTTTGCAACAATGGTTTTAGTGTACCTTCATAGTGCCCCTGGGCACTACACCCTGATTTCCATTTGGAGAAAAGCTGCTGAAGCCTGGCAAAGTCAAGCAGGACCCATAGCTGGTAAGGGGGGGAGGCGGACCTCAAACCCACCACACTCTTGGCACTTGGCATTTCTTTTGCATCTTTGGTAGAATAAGCTGAGGGTGAATAGTTGCCTTTGTCTTGTTGTTTGGGTGGCTAGAACTATGGCTCCCAAACCAGCAGGATGTCTAGTAACTGACTCCAGCTTTTCTCCCTGGAAATCCTGATTAAAAACAAAAGATAGGGCTTCCCTGGTGGCGCAGTGGTTGAGAGTCCGCCTGCCGATGCAGGGGACACGGGTTCGTGCCCCGGTCCGGGAAGATCCCACATGCCGCGGAGCGGCTGGGCCCGTGAGCCGTGGCCGCTGAGCCTGCGCGTCCGGAGCCTGTGCTCCGCCACGGGAGAGGCCACAACAGTGAGAGGCCCTCGTACAGCAAAAAACGAAACAAAACAAAACAAAACAACAACAACAAAAAAGATAAGTGACCTTCTCCCAGTTATCTCCGAAGATGCCCAAATTAATCACCCAGGCAACCAAGTCCCTCCTCTTCCCCTTGGGTTTCTGACATAAAAGTCAGTCAATCAATCAGCCTCTTCCTCTTCCCTCTGATCCAGGATTAGGCATTCAGACCCTGAACCAAGTGGGTAAGACTAGGCCAAATGTCCCTCAGGGTCTTCTCTGGGAAAATCAGAGGACTCTCCACGGGCCCTGAGACTCAGCATGAGGAAGTTGATGGAGAAAGGGCCTTATGGGCATCCGGAACTCAGCAGACCTTATCTTTAATCCCTAGGGTTCCCAGGAAAGCACATGAATTGGCACTAAGCTGCTTCTCATTCTCTCTGTTGGCTGCCAAGCCTCTGAACGTCCTTTCATGCTTGGAGAGCTGGCCTTTGCATGAGTCTTGGGGGACACTGAGCACTGCCACTGCTATAGAAACTGAGCAGGGTAGGCATGGCTTTTCAATCTTTCTTCTCCCTGTGCCCACCAGACCATGTCCCCTACACTCCTCCATCCAGGAGTGACCTCCACCAAGGTTCAAGGGCCAAGGTGGTAGCACAGGGCAGTGGTGCTAGCGTGGCAGCAGCAGTGGCCTGGACCCACACCCTCCCAGCTGACCTTGGCCTTGGTGGCTACGCCTGCCTTGATTCCTGCCTGTTCTCCAAGTCTGTGCACCAGGCTTCTTTGTCACTGGCCTGATCTCTTCCAATAAATTCAATTTCTACTGAAGTTGACTCAGGTCTGTGAAGAAATGGAGCTTGGAGAGATTAGATGGCTTGTCCAGAGCGACACTGATAGTAACAGGCAGATCTGGGATTCATTCCTAGCTCCTCTGGACTGAACAGACAGTGCCTTTCCACTAGCCCACACTTCCTCTCAAGGAGTGACACCACTTGTTCTAGAACCTCAGAAATTGGCCACCACCCAGATGTGGCTGGAACTGTCCTATGCCCACCCTCACTCAGTTCCCAGCCAGGGCCCCCTAGTGACTTCTCAGGCCCAGGGCAGCCTCTTGACCTAAGTCCTGGCTTGTTGGGAAGCACAGTCAAATTCCTGGGCTACCAAGTGGGTTTCAGAAGTGAAAGTAGAATTTTCAATCGTATGTGGAATGATGAGGGGAGGGATGGGCTTGGAAGGTGCCAGTCAGCTTGGAGATGAGCAGCGTCACCCATGGGTACCGGCCATAGGAGGAGATGGGTGGGAGGCCCACATCCCTGGAGGGCCTGAGACCAAGTCTAGGAACCAAGAAAGCGAGCCTGTGGTGGCTTGTCATTGTCCCAGAGCAGGATGAACGGGGGTTGCCCACTGGGTGGGGTTGTGCAGGTGTGGAATTGAGACTGACCTGGGCAGAAGGGTGGCTGCATAGGGCAGTGCCGCTCGCCTGCACCCCTGCAGGGCTCCCATACACCTGCCAGTCCTACAGGAGTCTTGAGGCCTCAGATATATTTTTTAATTCCTGAGGCTTAACTCTCTGAGCCTAAGGATGTGTGGACAGGACAGATCTGGGCCTTACCTCCTTCCTCTTGCTCCTGTCCAGACATGGCTGGATGATGGGCCAGACATTGGGGGAGGTTCTGGCTTCTAAGTTTGGGGACCTACGGGTCCCGATTTTCCTGTTCAAGCCCAGGGATCTACATCCCTTGGCTTTTGACTACGTTCACTTGGGGTACACCCTCAAAAGGTGAGCATTACAGCCCCGTGCTAAGTACTTCACATATTTGTGTGACATGGGCCATCGTGAGGATGAGACAGACATATTTGCTGATCTTCTAATCATCTCATTTTTAAATCACAAAAGTGAAATAAATAAGCTTTATTTCTGTTTATTTATTTATTATTTTTGGCTGCGTTGGGTCTTCATTCCTGCACCGCGGGCTTTTTCTAGTTGCAGCGAGCAGGGGCTACTCTTCGTTGTGGTGCGCAGGCTTCTCATTGTGGTGGCTTCTCTTGTTGCAGAGCACGAGCTCTAGGCACGCAGGCTTCAGTAGCTGCGGTGCATGGGCTTAGTTGCTCCACAGCATGTGGGATCTTCCCGGACCAGGGCTCGAACCCGTGTCCCCTGCACTGGCAGGAGGATTCTTAACCACTGCGCCACCAGGGAAGCCCCAAAATAAATAAGCTTTAGAAAAAAGAATTCCTTTTACTTGTCTTTGCAGAGAAACTTAAGAAATTATCACACTTCCTCAGCCCTCCAAGTTGCCTTCAGAATTCTGTTGAAAACTTGGACAGGGGGCTTGTAACATCCTTGTCTACTGTCCTTACTGACTCCACATTTTATTTAAATTGCACTTAGCACCTGCCTGCAATTACTCACCTCTGGCAAAGAGCAGAACTCTGGTTAAATGCTTGTCCCGCTTTCGCACAGCATTACCCCAGGCGAAAGCCGGTCGGAGCAGGCATCATCTGTCTTCATCAAGCCTCCGCTCCCAGCTCTGACAGCAGCTGCTCAGGAGGTAATGAGGACAGTTACCGCTGGGAGGCCGAGATGCTAACGACATCCTCTTCAGTGTCCGGGGAGTGATTTGTATTCATTACTGTTCCTCCCAATCACTGTCCCCGGGTTTACACGGAGAGCAGGCACGGACAGCCTGGCCAGGCTGCGAAGGCAAGGAGGCGGGGAGGTTAATGATGGCAATGAGGCTGACGACAGGGATGATGAGAGAAGGCGGCGGTCGCTGATTCCGATGCTGATGAACCCGGCCACTTTGGGAGCACCTGCCATGTCAGGTACCATGCCAATCGTGCAGCCCAATCCTTCCCATTTCACACCCACGCCGACTCTGCGAGATTGGTATTCTCGGGTTCTCCCTCTACTTTATGGCCGAGGAAATGGAGATGGGCACGCGATCACTTACCCAGACAAACTCAGCCACGTCCTTCTGCCTGGAAGCCCACCTGCAGCCTCCTCCAAGGCGTGAGCACATGACCCTGCCCCTCACCTTTCCGTGCCAGGAGGTGCTCCCTGGGCCAGTGGGGCTGGCTTCCTGTGGCCACAGGGAGGCAGGTGTACTGGGTGACTCTGTGGTCACGAGCTGTCCCCTCAAGTCCATCACTGATGGGTCTCCTGGTTCAAACAGAGCTCATTGTTGAACATATTAAATGTAGCGTGCGTGTGTGTGTGTGTGTGTGTGTGTGTGTGTGTGTGTGTGTAAAGCTGTGTTTTAGAGCTAGAACATGGGGAGGATTGTGGAATGAGTGGAAAACGTCATGATTCATGGGATCAGTGACATCCAGGTTGGAGTCACAGTTCTACTTTCAACACTGTGACCTTGGGCAACTCACTCATTGACTAACATCTGCCTCAGAGTCATACCCGGGGATGGAGCCCCAGGGCTCACCTATACCACTGAGGGAGTGGAGTTCTCTAAGCTTCCAGGCCAGTGTATTTACATGAGGAGATGCTTTCGCCATTCAGCTCCAGAGTCCCACTGGCCCTACCTCCTATCTCACTGGCCATCCTCTCCGCTCCCAACCCATTTCCACTGGCCTAACCATACCTTTATCACGCATCATTCAGACACTGCTACTGAAGCCGTCTTGCCAAAATGCAAACAGCACCGCTTCCCTGCATAAAGTCATTTAAGGGCTCTTGTCTCCAGCCAAGTAGAGCGAAGCCCCTGAGGGCACCATGCAAGTCCCTTTGGCTTGGCCCTTGCTTAGCCCCAGCCTATCTCCCACCCCACCTGGCCTCCCCTTTGCTACTCCAGTCATGATGAACCACTGGAAACTCCTCGAACCTGCAAGAGGGCTCCGCCACCTCCACGTCTCAACACCATCTGCTTCGTGGCTTGGAAGGTTCTTCCCTCCTTTATTTATGCATCAATTATCAGACAACATCCAGAGAGCCGTCCTGAACGCTGCACCTACTTTCTGTGCCCACCCCACCCATCCACCGCACCAACCCTAATACCACACTTTCTGCCTGCTGCTTCCCATGTCCATCTGTCTCTCATCACCACCAGACTATAGGTGCCAAATATGGGAACTGTGACACATGCGCATCTTCATGTCTGCCCAGCACCTGTCCTACCAGGGCTCCAGGCTCCTGACTTGCCCTGGACCATCCTTGTATCACATGCTGTCACTTAGCACGTTCACCTCAAAGTTGTGTGAATGACTTTGGCATTGCCTGTGCCCACCCTCTTCATCCTCAAAATAGTCACAGGAGGCTTACCTCCCAGCTTCTGATTTCCTTTTAATAAAAAGACCCACCCTCCTAAGAACCAGAACCATAACAAAAAGGCAGACGAATGAAAGGAAAATGGAAACAAGTCTGAAAACCTCACCATCCTCCGTCCAGGGAAAGATGTCTCAAGGTGTCCTCTCAGCCAAGTGGCCTGTCCATGACCTCCATGACCAAGGCCATGACCTGTCCGCCTCACCAACTAATACCCAGTACAGCTGCCTGGAGAATGAGTCACAGAATCACCCCCATCTCAGTGCTGTGGGGATTTTCAAGGTCCATCGGACTCAGCTCCCATGGGAAGGGCCCCTTCTGCATTATCCCCCAGATGAAGTCCAGCTTCCCAAGACATCCCTAGGGGAGGGGCTGCTGGGAGGAGCTGCAGCTCTGAAGTCAGAAAGCCCCTTCTAAGCCTTGGCAGCCCCCTCCTCTGGCTCTCTCTCTCCGGGAGCTATAGAGCCGCCCAGATGGAGTGCCACCAGGAAACAAATGCACCTGTTCCCTCCCTTCACCCCCGCTCTGCAGGCGGAATGACCCACCCAAACGCTACCACCGGACGGGTTCCAGGCCCTTCTCTTTCCCTCTCAGGCTCTTCTAGAGGCACCGCCTCTGTGGGGCCTGAGCAGCCCGGAGGAGACCCGGTGCCCTCGTTCTAGCGGTTCTACCTGTGGATACAGGGAGCAGCGGCAGTGGGCTTCCGGCAGCCCCGCTGCCCTGACTCACACTGAGCCTTGCCTTCCCCCTGGCTCCACCCAAACAGAGCAGCAGAGCCTTGCTCCCTAGCCTCCACGCATGACGTCCCTGATCATTTCCCATCGTTGAACTCAAGCCAGAGTCAATTCAGTGACGTGCAATGGTCTCAGGGGCTGTGCTTACACAAAGGCCCAGCCTGGGTTCCCACTCTGCCTATCCCTGAGCCTCCGCAGGGAGTCCTTCCCACCTCCCTCTACATCTCCAGCCCCATCTCCTCTGGCGCCAGACCTGCATTTCGATCTGAAAGTTCCAAGGGCAGCTCAAACTCGCCATGTCCCAAACTGAACTCATTACTGATTCTTCCAAACTCACTCCTGTTCCGTGCTCCAAAAAATGACATCACCACCACCCAGTCCCCACGCCAGAAACCTGGGACTCATTTGAGATGTCTATCCCGCCAGTGAGTACGCATTTACCTAGTTTTTCTCAAATCCAGCCACCCTCTGGCCTTCCCACGGAGCTTTCCCTAATTCAGACTCTCACCATCTTTTGTCTGGACTATGACTGCACCAGTCTCCTAACTGGTCTAATTCTAACCTGGATTCCTTCCAATCCACCCTTAACACAGTTCTCAAGAAGCTCTTTCTAAATGTCCAACATATACATTTCAAGGAAGACAAACTTGCTAACCTGGCTTATGCCTGCTTTGCTACCTTGTTACCTTTTCTTTCCTGCCCTTTCAATTCTCTTTTTATTTCCCTGTGATCCCCTTTGTCCTCCATCCCCAGCGCTGAGCATGCTTGTAGGGCAGTGGCTGTCAAACTTACGCCTGCATCAGAATCAGCTGTAAGGGCCCGTTAAAGCACAGTGCTGGAGACCCCCTATCCAGGGTCTCTGATGAGGGAATCTGGGTGGGACCTGAGAATTTGCATTTCCAACTTCAAATCTTCATAGAGGTGATGTTGCTGGTCTGGTGGCCACATTTAGAGAAGCGCTGGTACAGGGCTTCAGTGAGTACCCAGAAAGGACTCAGTGAATGTCAGCTGAATGAATGAGCGGCATACATGCTGACCAACTGAGGTTTTGCAGCCCGTCATGAGGACTCATTATTCACGTGTATGCGTAATCTCGGGTGGAATTTCTGAATAAGTTAAAAGAGACAAAATTACACCACGCCCTCTGCACAGTCTGGAGGACCCATCTGAGTTTCTCCCCATGATCAGGGCCTCGCTGTGTGCCTGGAGGAGCCAGTATCTTTCCCAGGCACAGAGGAGGGAATTGGAGGGTCTGGGCCTGGGATCCATGACGGCATTCCCGGTCACATCATTTGGAATTCTTTATAGAGTGGAGAGCTTACAATGTCATCAAAACATGTTTTTGTGATTTTCCAATAACGCTGATTCCTGCTAACATGTCCTGTTCCCAAGACACTGCCAAGCTCAGCGGACAAAAGCCAGTAAGCCCCTGAGCTCTCAAATGCTCATAGCATGTCCCTTCTCACGGAGGGGGTTTGGAGAATGGAAAACAGGATGCAAAAGACCCAGAAACCACTAGAGAAGGTTTTGCAGTGAGCTGGTCTATACCTGGACAAGTCGTAATTGTGGAGACTCCATGCCTTCCAGAGTCATGATCAGTATAAAGAAGACCCCAGTGCCCAGCACAGCCATGCCGGCCATGGTCCCCCTGCTTCACCCATTTTGCGTCCTGAGCCCCAGGCTGGTCCACTCTGATCTTGGAAACAGTAGAACTAAGTGGAGCAGCATCCGTTACACCATCTCCTCAGTTCACCTTAACTCCACGTGCTGCCAGCTCCCCTGGGACTTCACAGAGGGTGTGCAGGGGATGGATGCTGTATCCACAGCTGCAGGCGCCTGGGGTACTACACGGCAACCACTGCGAGAGTCCTTTCCCTGGCCTGAGATTTAGTGCTGAGCCTTGGGTAAGGGAAGCCCTCCCCAAGGAACTGTCAGGCCACTGTCCCTCCTCCTGGTGACTCTAGGTGACTCTGCCCCAGAGAGGTGTGCCGCCCTCGTTCTTCTCGCTTCTTCTGCAGGGCTCAGGAGCTCACTGTGCCTCAGGACGGCACCTGCAGCACACACCAGTGTGCCTGGAACACTGTCGTGAAGGGGACGAACGTAGGAGGTGAGGGTGGAGGAGAAGGCTGCGGGTCTGCCGTGCCAACACCAGCCCTCCACGCAGCGGGGCGCCCTACGATTCAACGCGTTCCTGATGCTAACCGCCTGGGGTCAGAGCAGCCCGCTCAGGGCAAGGGCGTAGCGCCACAGCACTGCCTCCATCGCAGACACTGGCCCCCAGTTGGCAGGTGTCCCCAGGCTACCCACACTTCCACTCAGCCAACTACACAGTCAGGGTCCCCACAAACCACCCCCAGGTTTGATAATTTTCTAGACCAATACACAGAACTTGGGAAAAGCCTATACTCACTACTACGGTTTATCATAAAGAACACAAATGAACAACCAGATCGAAGAGAGTAGGACAAGGTGAGGGGTGGGATGGGAGCGCAGGGCTTCCGGGGCTCCCTCCCAGCACGCCCACGTATGCACCAACCCAGATGCCTTGCTTCAAGATCTTTTCTTGGGGTTTCATCACCTAGGCAGGATTGAGTAAATCATCACTGGTCACATGACTGGGTGCAATCCCCAGTCCCTCCCGCCCCACAGGGGCCAGGAGTCAGCGACCGGTGGGGCTGAAAGTTGCCACCTCCAGTCCCATGCTTGCTCTTTCTGGTGGCCACCCCCTGCCTTGAAACCCCCTGAGGGCCTGCCACGATACACGTGTGTCTGTGAGACATAACGTCAGGTATGGTCAAGGGGCTCTTTATGAATGACAAAAGACACTCCTACCACTCAGGAAATTCCAAGGGTTTTAGGAGCTCTGTGCCAGGAACTGGGGGCAAAGGCCAAATAGATGTTTTATTACACCTGAGGCCCCAAAGACAAATATAGGGGCCTTCCTTCCCTTGCAGTGTGACCTCCCAGGTCCTCCCCACAGCCTGCAGGTTCCGACCCCTTCTCCCGCTGGCAAGGCGTGTCCTGCGCAGAAGCGGGAGCCCCACTGAGGCCCAGACACAGGCCGCCCAGGCTGCTGGGATGCTGGGCTGGGGCACAGGCTGCAGAAGCAGGCAGGGGCCAAAGGGCTTGGGCCTTCGGGACCTGGGGAGTCGTGCTAAGAGCCCCCGATCTAGATTCTAAGCGACTGGGAGCCCTGGGAGCAGGGGTGGCACTGATGGAGAAAGGCCGCTTTGCTGCTGTGTGGGAAACGTTCCCTGTGGGAACGCAGAGCACAACCCCAGGAAATGTTCTCACTAAACATTTCTTGAGTGGACTTGAGCGGGTGAAGCCTGAGGCAGGTGACCCTGGAGGCAGGAGGCTGACTGGGGAGGCTCCCCCCAGTTCAGGCAGAGTGGTGGGGAGCCGAGGGGAGTCGCTGCACATGTTTCAGACAGAAAACCAGGCAGAGCTGGACCAATGGCTGGCGGGGGTGGGCGGGTGGAGGGCACTCCAGGCATCCAGTGTGGGGCTGTGTGACTGGCCTCGGGGACGCAGAGGGGTGGGAGGGAGGGTGGCGGTGGCAGCTTCCTGGCGGACAGGTTGAGGATGAGGAAACCGGACACTGAGCACGGGCAGCCGGGGCGGGGGGGAAGGAGACCCTCCCACGGAGGCCTGAGCCCGGCTCTCACCTTCCCCCAGGGCAGGGTGCAATCACACGTGGGTCCCGCGAGCCTGGGTGGCACCCTCACTGTCCTGCTTGCGCTGTCCCTTCTTGGGATGGAGGGAGCCTGAGACGGCTCCATCAGCAGCTTTCTCATAGGAGTTTGCCAGGCAACCTGCCCAGCACACCTGGCTCAGAGGTGCGTGCGAATCAGCTGTTCCATCTCCTTCCCTGGACCCTGGTCATCCATCCCCACCCGGCCACCTTTGCTCATCTCAGGCAATGTAGGAAAGACTTGGATTCCCTGATTGGGGGACTGCAGAGTCTTCACAAGTACAGGGAGACCAGCCTGCCCCTCCCCCTCCCCCAGCCCCACTCCAACTCCCCAAGGGCTTCCTTCCCAGCTCCATTTCCTCTGTACCCCAGTCTGCCCAGGTGCGCCCCATTGGGAAAGCTCCTCCTTCGGCCCAGGGCCCTAGAATTGTGTGTCAGGTGCACGTGGGGACAGCTGATGTGAGGGAACCTGGCAGCTGTGGAATCAAGCTGGGCAGCCCCAGGCCTGCCCATGACTTTTTCTCCTTAAAGAAAGAGGTCATTAATGCCCTACTTGGTGGTTCATACTGCTCTGCGCCACAAGCCCTACAGTCACTCTCACCCCAGCAGACAGGAAAGGAGCAAAGCCCCAATTGCAGAAGCCCCGCCCCATCTGGCCTCAGTCTTCTCTGGGTCCATGATCCCTGATGTACCCACAAGTCCCCTGCCCTATGCCCAGCGCAGCCTCCTCCACCAAACCCGGGGCAGGGCCCAGGTGGGGGCACATGAAGACAGGTAGTTCTGGTTTCCTTCGCCTCCAGGCTGTGTGACCCTGGGCCGTTGCTGAACCTCTCTGAACCTCCGTTTCCTCACTTGACAGGTGGTTGCGAAGACCCAAAGCAGTAATGTATGTAAAGTGCTTTTTGCATGGGGCAAATGAAGGCTTCCCTTCCTCCCTGAAACTAACAAATGCAGCCCTGGGAAGTGGAATATTAAGTCCATCCTCAAACAGGATTCGGGGCTGATGGCAACAATTTCCAGCTGAGGCTCATCTGTTGGCCACAGACTTCTGACTGGAACGGAGCAGGGGACAGATATTGGGTGCGCGGGGGTCGGGGGAGCCTGCCTCACAGGACCCACCGCTTTCTGGCACTGACGTGCAGCTGCACAGGCAGGCAGCGCCACCTAGTGGAAGTCGTTGGGACCATGAATCAGGAGGCAGATTTACGGGGTGGGCGTCTTCTCCTCTCTCCTGCCGCACCTCTCTCACACAGACACGCAGACAGACACACACACACCATCAGGAACACTTACCACAGCCCCTACCCACACCTGCGCCCACACACAGATATTTCCCAGCCTCCTCCCCGCTGGGTCTCGCTTTGGAGCTGGCCATCGGCAGCCATAAAACAATGCTTCCTTTCTCTTTCCAAAAACTGATTCTGTGACGGCTGTGTGAGGACAGCAAAATTGTCTGAAAAGGAAACAGGGTGAGGTCACATTTGCTAAGGGCCTAGTACTGCCAGGCCGTGAGGTAGGTGTCACCGTCACACAGAAAGGGCGACGTATCCAGGCCCACCCAGCCGGGAAGGGGCTCCAAACTCCAGGCTGTGCAGCTGAGGCCTCCGCTCCTCTGCGCTCCACCAACCGTTCCATTTCCTAAAGTGGTTGCTATGGACCCTGTAACTTCCTTCTTGAACTAGGATTTTATTTCAATCAGAATCGGCTTGGCCCAGAATTCTGTTTTTGGTTCTAAGATGATTTTCTAAGTGGCACTAGAACCTCAACTCTCAATAGTCAGTGTCGTACCTACCCTGTCCTCAGCCTCCTCCCAGCAATGGAGTGTGTGTGTATGAGTGTGTGTACATCCGCGTGTATGCGGTTTGGTGTGTGTGTGTGTGTTTTATGAGTGTCTGTGAATGTGTGTATATATCTGTATGTGCGGTATTGGGGTATGTGTGTGGTGGGTGAGGTTTGTGGCACAGATACCGCAGTCAGAGACGGGGGACGGTCAAACCCCAGTTCTGCCCCTGCTATTCTGGGTGTGAGCCCACCTCCTGGGCTTGTGTAATCCCCCCCAACCTTGAATGTAGGCTGCCCCTAGTGACTTGCTTCTAATAAATAGAATATGGCAAACGTGATGTGATGTCACTTCCAAAATTAGGTCACGGAAAAGACTCTGAGTTCCGTCCCAGCTGCCCTCTCAGCCACCTGTTCTGAAGGAACAGCTACCATGCCCTGAGCTGCCGTATGGAGAAGCCCACGTGACAAGAAACCTCATGAGAGAGGCTTCAGTCAACAAATAGCAAGTAAGTGAATGGCACCAACATCACTGGGCAAGATTGGAAGCAGGCCCTCCCCAGTCGAGGCTTGAGATGAGACCACAGCCCCAGCTGACACCTGGGTGGAGCCTGTGAGAGACCCGAGCCAGGGGACCAGCTGAGCCACACCTGGATTCTTGTCCCACAGAAGCTGTGAGGTGATCATTTAAGCCAGCAAATTTGGAGTACTTTGCTATGCAGCCATAGATGACACCCTGGGCCTTTCCTTTGCTTTTCTTGAGTCCCAGGTTCCCTGCTGTAAAATAGGGATTGGATCCTAGGACATGCCTAGCACAGTGCCTGGCGCAAAAGAGAGACAACAAAAGTTTCCTTTCTCCTTTCCACGCTGAAGGCTGGCTTGGTGGGTGTACTGCCCTCCCAAACAGCATGGTGTGATGGAAAACCCTAAGTCAGGCTCTGTTTGGAGGCGGGAGGCTGACGGAGAGCCCACCCCTTCCCAGCCCATGACTGGAGCACAGCTTGTTGCCTCTAGAGAATCAGGAGCCTGCAGCCCAGCCATGCGTAGAGCAGATGTGATGGCGTCAGCTTGGGCCTCCCTCCATTGCGCAGGGGGTGGGGTGATCACCTCCAGCCACAGATGCCCTTGACCTCTGTCCTTACTGGAGGGAGCAAGACCCTTTCCAGGACCAGGACGGTCTGCTGGGTGTTCACTGGACCAGACGCTAACAGCCCTAACAGCAAGCTGACTCTGCCTTTGCCACAGTGAGCCCAGGGAGGCACCCGGCCACCACCCACAGCTGTGGGGAGGCGCATCTGCCCAGCGCCTGCTGCCCCAGCTGCACCCAAGCACCCCAAGTCCCTCTGTCTATCCTCCTGGCTAAAGAGTGGAAGGCAGCCCCCCTGCTCCCTCCCCTGCTGCTGCCCCAGCGCCCCCCACTGGCATGCTGTCTCACTGCGAGGATTCCAGGGGTGGCTCTCCAAGGCAAGCCCCAGGAGTCGCGTTCAGGGTTGGGTCTCCCTCCGGTGAGGCCGGCTGAGCCCCTCTTCTGCTGACCCGTGGGTCAGGCACACTGGCCCCCGACCCTGCAAAGTGCAGAGAACTCACCTCTGAAACTCGGGCTCCCAGACTGGGCTTCTACCTGCTTTATCCTCCCTCCCAGCAAGGAAAGAGTTTGTCCTACTTTCTAGATGAGGTTCAGAGTCTTTGGCAAGGTCACACAGCACAGGTGGCGGTTCTTAAACACTCTTTGCTCCCCGAATTCTTTGACATTCCTGGCACTGAGAGGGGGCGTTTCTGCCCTCTCTCTCTGAATCTGGGCCTGGGACTGCTTGGCCAAGAGAACACGGCAGAAGCAACACTGTGCCAGTTCCTGTGGTGGGCTGCAAGGAGCTGGCAGCCTCCACTTCCGGTCTCTTGGGACGTTGCTCTTGGAACTCAGTCACCATTCTGTGAGGAAGCCTGTGTGGAGGGGCTGCATGGAGAGGAACTGAGACCCCGGCCCTCAGCTCCAGCCAAGCCCCTGCCGCCGGCCAGCACCCCCTCATCAGCCATGAAGTGAGACTTCTTCAAAGCAGACCTTCGGCCCCTAGTCGAGCTGCCCCAGCTGACGCCTCTCTGCTGAGTCCTCTTCCAGCCCACACTGTCGTGTCCTGAGATGAACGTTGGTCTTCAAGCCAGTAGGTGTGGGATGACCTTAAGTTTAAGTAACTGATACAGCAAGAAGTGATGAGCACAGCTCAACTGACAGCAAGGTCCATGCTCTCCGAGATTCCCAGTGTGGCAGGAATACCCCAAATCAAACTCCCCATCTACCAGGGGCCAATAAATTCCTTTCAGGCCTAGCCTGACTGCATTTCACCTCCCAGCCCTGTGGCAGGGTTAGAAGGTCAAGATGAGCCTGAACCCCTTGCCCTTGTACAACCTCTTTCCTTGACTGTGGGTAAGACTTGTGAATATGGTGAGATATCATTCCCTTGATGAAGTTACTTATATGGCAAAGGGACTTTGCAGACGGCATTCAGGATACTCATCAGGTGACCTTAAGAGAGGGAGACTTCTGGAGGGGCCTCATCAAACCTAACCTGATCAGCTGGGACCTCTACACTGAGGAGTTTTCTCCGGTTGATGGAAGACAAGGTAGTCGGAGGGGATTGATGTGGGTGCTTGAGCATGAAGGAGGGGCTCCCTTGCTGAGGTGGAGGGGCAGGGGGTCCAGACCTGAGAGTGGTCACTGGGAGCTAAGAGCAGATCTCAGTCAGCAAGAAAGTGGGGACCTCAGTCCCCAATCCACAAAGACCTGAATCCTGCCGGCAACCTGAGGGAGATGGGAAGCAGATTTCCCCCACAGCCTCCAGATAAGATCCTGGCCCAGTGATTTCAGTCCCATGGGACCCTAGGCAGATGGTCCAGTGGAGCCCACCTAGGCCTCTGACCTACAGAACTGCGATGTGATAACTGGGTGTTGTCGCTAAATTTGTAATTTGTTACACAGCAATAGATAATTAATACGACCCCATTCCTTTTGCTTCTGGACTCTTCCTTCCCTGGAAGTATCCTTTCTTTCTTCATTGCAAATGGGGTGACACGTAGGCCTCCAAGCGTAGGCTGGGTGGGGATCTACAGCCTGGGCCAGGGCCCCTGAACCAGCTCTCAGGAGTAAGCGGCTCCACCCATCGGTGGGTCCAAGCGTGGGCCCAGGAGGGAGGCCCTTAGCATCCCCCTGCCAAGCCTCTGTGGCCTGGCAGAGCCTTCAGGACTCAGGGTCCAGGGGATGGTAGCATCACGTCCGCTGGCTATCAGACTCCCAGAATTCTTGTTAGGGTGACTAAGCCTAGCCTTAATTAGCTGGGCTCTGATGACCTGGACAGTTCCAGTTCCCTCATTTCCAGGACAATGATAGCTCCCTGTTCAGACCAGATTTCCTCCCGAAGGACCAGTTTCAAACTCTTCATATAGCTGATTTAATCTGCTCCCTAACTAAGCCATGAGTTGTCTCTTACCTTCTCTGAAGCCATCAGCATTCTGGTCTGGATCCACAGGGACACCTCACAGCGTGGGGACGCTGGGGTACGGATGGCACTTAATGGGCTCAACGCCCCTTCACCTCCTCCCCCTCCCCGTGCCAGGCCATACTCCCAGGAAGCAGACCACACAGAAATTCCCACGCCCATTTTCCAGATGGGAATCCTGAGGCTCAGAGCACTAACACAGAACATGGCACTTAGCATGCCACTTGAAGGGGTTTCTAGTGACTTCATGTCATTGCGATTACTTCTTAGGTTTTGAAGGACAATGATTTTTGTCTTCTATTACCAAGGAAGATGTCGCCATCAGAAAGAAGCACCAGCCTGGATATACAGCGAATGATCGAGAAAACGGCCCTGATGATTGCCAGGTGGTAGACATTTACTTATCAGATCAAGCAGGGGGGTGTTGTTTGGATTTTCCATTTCCTTACTAATTGTCTTACCTGTTTATATAGAAGTAAATTAAAATCTCCCATTTGGGTTACAGCTTTGCAATTTCTTATCATTCCGTTGGGTTTTGCTTTATGCATGTTGAGACAATATTGTTTTTGATATTCCTACATTATTTAAGGCTACATTATTTAAGAACATACAGCTCACAATTGTCCCACAATACCCCCAAAATGCTACTTGCCTTAAATTCTATTTTATCTGTTATTAATATTGCTTCACCATCATTATTGAGGTTTGCATGTGCCTGATATATATTTTTTCTCTCCCTTGATTTTTCTGCATGATTTTCTTTTAGTTCTGTCACCTGTAGCAGCATATGGATGGATTTAAAATGTTTTTAATCTGCTGATATCTATCTTTTAATAAGCAAGTTAATCTGCTTACTTTTTTGTGATTACTGATATAACCTGGACTTACTTCAGCTATTTTATTTTATAGTTTCTCTTTTCCATACCTTTCCACTGCTTCTCTTTTTATTTACATTTTTCCTGCACAGGCAAATTTTGCTTCTTGTATGGTTTTGAAGTGATTATATTTTTCTGTTCTTGCAGTTGTTACCCTGACCTTTTCAACCTACATCCCTAACTTTACCTTTTCCTCTGAACTGAGAATAATGTACATTATTATTCATCATCTCTATCCCCCCTCCCAAGTATGGCAAGGACCTTGCCAAACTTAACCACCCAGCCATGGAGCCCTTGTCCTTCATTTCTTATTTTTGTCTGAAGTCAGTTTTACCTCTTATCTTTAGATATAAAATATTACCTTTAATTTTCACAATCAAAAGTGTATTATAGTTTCTGACATACTTTATAGATTCCATGCTAAATGGCTGATGCATTGTTTAAGCTATTACCAGTTTCCTGCCCCCACAGTTATTCTTTGTACTACATGTTTACATTTTCCTAATCATTAACTCTTGAACCTTTTGAGACTCAGGGAAGGCCTTTTACTTCAAGAGATGGGGGACATGGTTGGGGGGGTCCTTATACCCAAGAGGGTCACAAAGGGTTCTGTTCGATTTCAAAACGAACACATCTGAAAACTAAAGGAAAGGAAAAATCTTGAAAGCAGGGTAACTGACATTCATGCATATCAGAACGATGCAAATTAAGGGCTACCTGCACTTTCATAGAACGAAATCAGCCTGAGGGGGACCCTTGGGATAGACGAAACTAAGGTGAGCACAGAATCTCAAATATCCCTCAAGAATCACTCCATCTCCAGTCCCTCTGATGTCACCCTCGTGGACCCCAGTCTCCCCCTACATCCATCTCTCCCCAGCCCTTGTCACCCGCTATTTATCCCCCTAAAGATCACCCATTTTCTCATCCTGCAAGTTCCTCCTGAAATCATTTTGAACTTTAAGCTCACATACAACTCCAAATCCCTGGCCCTCCTGGCATTTTTCCATTTCTGCTCCAGCACTGGAGAAGGCAGCACCTGGCTTCCCTTCTCCCCTCCCCGCCGTGCAGCCTGGATCCAGAGGCTGTGGAACTGTGGGCCTCGGCTCCTGGACAAGCCCCTTGAGGCTGCCGCACAACCCAGTTCTTCATCCCTTGCTGGGCTCCGGCATATTCCCCCAGCAGCTGTTCCCAATCTTTCTCCTCTCCCCAAGTCCACGCACCCACCCCCACTTCCTGAACTTGTAGGGGATGAATGCGCTTCATAATTTATTGAGAATTTCATCTGATAATGACACTCTCACCTTCTCTCCCCTTTGCCTCAGAATGTCTCTATCTTCCCCCAGTGGGTCTTTATTGAGAAATAGCCTTCCTCTTTCAAGACAAACGTTTCCCCCTGGACTCTGGATCCCACGCCTTCCTGATTTCTTCTTGACCTCTTTCCATGTTTCTGTCTCATAAATTCTTTTTATTTTTTAGATTTATTGAGATATAATTGATACAAAAGCATGCACATATTTAATTTATACATCTTGATGAATTTGGACATATGCATACACCTGTGATACCATCACCACAACCGTGGCACCAAGGCACTAAAAATATACATCACTTTCAAGAAAATTTCCTTGCGTTCTACTTTTTTCTGTAAGAACATAACGTGTGATCAATCCTCTTAACATATTTTAAAGAGTACAATACTGTACTGTTAACTACAGGTTCTATGTGTGTAACAAACTCTCTAGAACTTATTCATCTTGCATAATAGATTCTATACCCATCGAAGAACAATTCCTAGTTCCCCCCTACACCCCAGCACCTGGCAACAACCATTCTATTCTCTGCTTCTAGGAGGCTATTTTAGATGTCTCATATAAGTGGGATCATGTGGTATTTGTCCTGTGACTGGTTTATTTCACTGGGCATAATTTCCTCTAGGTTCATCCATGTTGTCACAAATGGCAGAATTTCCCCTTTTAAGGATTCAATTATACATATATATATATATATATATATAATATACACACACTCATATATACACACACATATATATACATGTATGTATATATACACATCATAGGTATACATACATGTATATATGATATATATTATTTCTTTGTCCTTTAATCTGTTGATGAAAATTTGGTTTGTTTCCATATCATGACTATTGTGAATAATGCTGTAATGAACTTGGGGATACAGATACCTCTCAGAGATCTTGATTTCAATTTTTTTGGATATACACCCAGAAGTGGGATTGCCAGATCATACAGTAGTTGTATTTTTAATTTTTTGAGGAACCTCCATACTGTTCTCCATAGTGGCTGTATCATTCTACATTCCTACCAACAGTGTATAAGCGTTCTAATTTCTCCACATCCTTGCCAACACTCCTTTGTTTTTGATAACTGCCATACTCACTGGCCTGAGGTAATATCCCACTATGGTTTTACTCTTCATTTCCTTGACGGTTAGGGATGTTGAGCACCTTTTCATATACCTGCTGGCCATCTGTATGTATTATTTGGAGAAATGTCTATACAAGTCCTTTGCCCATTTTCTAATTGGATTATTTGTTTTTTGGGTTTTTTTGCTATTGAGTTGAAGGAGATACTTAGATATTTGGAATATTTTCCCCTTATTAGAAGGATGGTTTGCAGATTTTCTCTCATTCTATAGGATGCCTTTTTACTCTGTTGATTGTTTGCTGTTTCCTTTCCTTTTTAGTTTGATATAGCCTCACTTGTCTATTTTTGGTTTTGTTTCCTGTGCTTTTGGTATCAAATCCAAGAAGTCATTGCCAAGACCAGTGTCAAGAAGTTCCCCACCCCCACCCCATGTTTTCTTTGAGGAGTTTTATAGTTTCAGGTCTTACATCTAAGTCTTTAATCCATTTTGAGTTGATTTTTATTTATGATGTAAAACAGGGGTCCAATTTCATTCTTTTGCATGTGGATATCCAGTTTTCCCAACACCATTTGTTGAAGAGACTATCCTTTCCCCATGTGTTTTCTGTCTTGTGACTTCTCTTCATCCACAAAACTCATGAAAACTGAGTTTATCAATTTAAAACAAACCATATCCTCAGGCTTGTTGCCTTTCAGATTCCTGCCCATATCCTTCCCTGCTTCTCTTCATGATTGTAAACCTGAGTAGTGAACTGTGCAGTCACTACGTCCCACCTTGTCCTCCATCCACCCCCGGCCCGTGGGCATTGTGCCCCTGCCCTCCACACCCACGGAAGACCATGTGCAGTGGCTCCTTCATGGTTCTCATTCCCTTTGCCTTCTCCACAACCTGTTACCCTTGTGACTTCCTAAGTCTCAGTTTCTCTGATGTGATAAGTGCAAGCTCTCCTCCCACTTCGTATCAGTCCTCAGTTTCCTTACCACAAATCTATAGGATTCTGCCCTTGACCCTCCTCTCTTGCTATATTTCACCTGTGTTTCTCAACAGGAAGGTACGGCACTTTAAAACTTATCATCCAAACTGGGACACTTTAGAGAATGAAAGCCGTATCATTAATAATTATGTAGAGCAACAGGTGTCAAGCAGGACAGTCCTGATCAGCCTACCCATAGGGCTGTTGTAAGGGTTCCTAGTATTTGTTTTAATCAGGTATAATAAGACATGCAGTCATGGAAATGATGGTCATGAAAGAAAAAGTTGTTATATCCACAGATCCCTAGAAACAGGAGGCACAGCCTGCCATGTAGGGCCACAAGGGGAAGCACCGGAGTCCATCAGGAGGCAGAGAAAGTGGGGAAAACGTGGGCAAAGCACTTATTGTGGTTTTCATGGGAATGATTAGGCAAGGCAGGGTGAGGTTGCTTAGGATTGGCTAGTCTGAACAACTTTAGCAACTCTGGGGCACGTTTCTGGTATGTGGCCCTGGGTGATTAGGGCAGGTTGATAGTGGCCCAAAGTGTGAGAGCCAATAAAGGAGGTAGTTGGGGTGTGGGCCCTGGACTGGTTGCAGTTGAAAAGCATACTTTCAGATGAGTTGTTTACTATCTTCAGGAATTGGCTGACCCTGGGAGGGGCAACAAAGCCCCAAGGTGTCAAAGCATCAGAATACAGAAAACAAAAGACATGATCAATACGAGGGTCTACGAGAGTCACTGAAGAGACTTTTCCAAGACTGACAGGAAGAGGAAGATGCACTACTCCCACCCTCTGCTTACCTCCCCAGGTAAGAATGTATCAGTGAGCCAGAGCTACTGATGCACGTGCCATATTTCTCATGTTTGTGAGAACAGGAAACGTGAGAACCACTGCTTTGCAGGTCGCCACCACTTATGCTGACTTGACACACCTAATACCTTGATTCCAAACCTGTATCCTTAACTTCAGGCTCCCCTTTACTCCTGAACTCTGCCCGCTACTGCATTTACTCCCATCCTTTCCTTCACCTGGAGCCCTTTCTTCCCCAGTTCCACCTATCAAAGCCCAGCTCAAGGCCCCGTTACAATGCTGTCGCTGGAAACACCTTAGTCACCCTCTACCAGGCTGGGGCCCTGCAGAGTTTGCAGTGCCCCTACCCTCCAGCATTTCCTCAGCTGCCTTCAGCCTTATACGTCTCTCCCGTCTTCTTTTCTGGTTCAGCCGCGGGAGCGGGGGGGTGGGCAACCTCTCTGCTGAACGTGGATGCTCTTAGACTGAATTCTGTTGCATCCCTCCAGAGTAATAAATGTGTGTTAATGTACCAACGTGTTACTCCCTGGCAACATGTTTGAATGAGAACAGAAGCCTCCGGGAAACATGACATTTTAGCTTGTGTTCGGGAACACAAGCTTCCTGGGATGCTGATAGGCATTATGCAGAACAAACAAGTATGACTCTGGGTTTAACAGTTACAGTTTTGCAGAACTGCAGTACTTCTCACAGCTTTAATACCCAGGAGCCTTTAATAAAGACAGTCCTCCCAAGGAGAGGAAAAGTGGGTCTGGAGGTTGTTTTTGTTTTTGTTTGTTTTTTTGTAATTTACTTGGCCTTTTTTTCTCAGACTCATGAAATTGATGGTTACGAAGAACACTTTAGTCTAAGAGCAATGCTCTCAAGAGGCTGTGGGGCCGTGCATGAGCAGGTGGGTCCCCCTGCATCCTGCAAGTTACATCAGCTCACATCAGCAGGACCAGTACCTATTTCACTAGCATACAATCATCCCCAGCCTCCAATTAAGGTGACATTTGTCCAGAGAAGCTAATATGTCCCATTGGTTCCTTCTCTTTAGTCACCCCCAGGGACATAAGCTAAGCCAGCCCTTCCCCCTCACCTTTGGCTCCAGTCAAGCTGATCAGCTTGCAGTTTCCTGAACGCAACACGTTTCTCTCCTCTGCACCTTTTCTCACGCTACTTGCATCAACTAAAAAATTATATACATATGAAGATCATAATCCTAATATATATAAAACCTAATATGTATAACCATATATGTACATCTGTACATAGAACCATATATATATGAAGTTTGAGATGCACATATATATGGAGATGTATATAAAGGAAAGGGAAACAAAGTGGACTCCACTATGGACCCACATTTCAGTATCTCAAATGTCCTATATTTCACACCTACCATGTCTTCCTTGTCAGCATGCTCTCCTGCCCTCCAGAATGACCATTGCTAACCTCTCTTCTCCTAAACTCTCCCATTGTGCACACTCCCCTTCTCTCCAAGTAGGTGGCCCTGCTTCTACTTTCCAGGGGAACCTTGTCTGGTATACAGTCCGCAGCTGAGCCCCTGAGCCCAGCCCACCCTCAGCTCTCACCCTCCACCCTCGCTTGACCATGAGCACTGGTCTTCTTTCAGTTTCCCGGACACAGCCTGCTCCCCCTGCAAGGGCCCATTGCAGGTGGCTCTGTCTCTGCTGTTTGGCACGCCCGGTGGCACACTCAGCAAGGTAACTCTCACTCGCCCTGCAGATCTCAGCTCAAACATCACTCACTCCCCCCCATGGCACTGGCCCTGAACTTTGAAAACAGGTCCACTTCCTCTGCCATATGTTCTCCTGGCACCCACTTCCTTTCATACCTTTAATCTCCTCAAATAGTCATCATGACAAGATGTTTAAATTATAGACACTGTAATCTTCCAGAAGGGTTTGAAAACACCATGAGGACAGGCACCTACTTGCTTCTGATTCTTAGGTTGCCCCTGACACTTCGGAAATGCTCAATGATATTTACTACATGAAGGAGAAAAAGGGAAAAGAGAGTAAGTCAATGAATGAATGAATGAAAGTAAAGTCTTCAGTTACCCATACTGGAGAATCTTGATAAGAAATAGAAGTTGTGGCTTGGCAAAGACTCCCTCCTTGACCAAACTTTAGGCAGGGCCCTCTGAGCCCTCCTCTGGACTTGGCCTTGTCTTTGGCCGGCTGAGCCCAGGGTCACGTGCCGACAGATTCTGAATGGGATGAGGAGACTCCGGACTGAATTCCGGGACAAACTTACACTCGACTACAGCAAGCCCACCTGTCACAAACCCAAGATGGCCCTGGAGGGAGTGCCAGGCCCTCTTTCTGCCCTAGGCCTGGCTGGCCCTGGTCAAGCAGCCAGCCTGCTGTTCAGAAGGCGCCTGGGGACCCGGGGAAATGGCTGTTCCCGTGCTTGCTGGTGAGGCTGACGTATCAGACTCCAAACCTCACCTTCCAAGCTTTCTTAGGACCAGAGCCTCCGAGGCAAAAATACCTCCTGGTTGTTCTCATTCACTAAACGGCTGTGTTTTATGATGTGTTAAAGTTGGGGGAAAAAAGAAAGTTCCTCCAGCTGTGGAGCCATCCCAGCTGAAGGCCTTGCGGGATGCTGATTTACGATCTGCTGAGTGCCAGCAGCGCGCTCAGCTCCACGAGAGGGCCGAGAGGCGAGATCCGGCCAGGGCACCGCACCGCACCCCAGGCAGCAGGTACGACCTCCATGGAGACCCTCCAGGTTGAAGTGCCCCCGTGGGCTCAGGGCTGCCCTCGTGCTGGATCTGTTTCCAAGCCTCGGAAGCTGTTGGCCTGCTGTTCCTATCGCCCTGAGAGTCCAAGCATGGCCTTGGGTCATGGAGATTCTCTGGCTTGAGCAACTGCCTCGTAAGCTGGAGACCCTGTGGGCAGCTGTTTCTGGCCTGCAGCCCCTGCAGCCTTGCCCCCGCCTTGGTGCCTGGGCCCAGGGTAAGCAGGGCCTGTTTGTCCTGGAGGCTGACCCAGTGGCCTCAAAGCAGACTTTATTTGCCAGCTTACCCCTTCCAGACCTAGATGTGAGGGCTGCTCTCCACTGGTTTCCTTCCCCGGGAGGCAGAAGGCCGTGCACAGTTGGCCTACCCAGGAGGTTTGAACTTACTGGTTACGTGGCATGGAGCCACGCCAAACTTTGAGCAGAGTGACCTCATTAGAGGTGCAGGCTCCCCAAGACGGGCACACACAATGACTGCTGGCGTGGGCGTGTGGGTACCATGTGGTGGTGAGGGGGCTGACAAAGATGTGACAGGCTTTAGTGGCAGGAAACCATTTAGAGGTGGTGATAAAGGATCCAGGCAAGCCCTGATCGATGGCCTCCCACCTTCCCTCTTTGATAGAGCACATCCCACCCTCTCAAAACTCACTGCAGATTTTCCTCACTGCAGAAGCTGCCTGTAACTCCAGGCCAGTCTTGACCACGGACGGGGATGAGCAGCCTGGAGGGGTGAGAACTTGGGGATTCCGGCCCCATAGAAGCCACCTTGAGCCAACACCAGTAGGTGCTCTGGGCTCCGTGGGCTCTGGGGGCCAGTGCTGCTGGCAGGTGGAGAATCGGCACACACAGGAAGTGCCAGGGTGGCTGTGTTTCTGTCCAGCAGGAGGCTCACTGTCAGCTCCAAATCCGAGCAGAAAAGCAGGGGAACCCTGAGCCCCACCAGACAGCGGAGGGAGCGTGGAGGGATGGAGAGCCGCAGTAGCCAGCTCTGGCTGTAGATACGTGACTTAGAGTCCTCATCTCCAACAGGGACCACTAACCCTCTCCCTCGGCGGTTCCTGTGAGCTTCAGATGGGGTAATGGGTGAGAGTATCCGCTGTGCTGAGATGTTGCTCAGCAGGAAGGCACAGTCCTCGTGTCCCGAGGTGGCTGGCACTGCTCTCCCCGACGGGTCACGCAAAGAACAGGCGTTCAACTAATACTTAGTTAGGATTAACTCGCCCTGCTGCCTGTTCTTATGTCATTTATATAGCCACTTATTTAATTAATGTTACTGGGTGCCAGAAAATACATTAAGCACTGACAATACAGAATGAATGCAGTCAGGTTGGAAATACGTTAGACCAAGGTGAGTAGTACATTAATCCAGAGGTGAGTAGTGAAATTACCATTCCAACAGTAAACTTTTAATATTGTGGTCTGTTTTGTTTTTTCTTTGCTCAGGTGGGATGGATTGGTTTGTAAGAGGAAAATCACATGGAAAATGTGACTTGCCCCGTCTGAAGGGACTCTGGGTAAGAAAGAAGTTGGCATACGACTGAGAAAGAGACAAATGAAAGCTATTCCTGGTAACCAGGTCCCACCGAGCCTGGTACCCACCCTTCCTTCTCAACAGCCTAGAACACAAGGATGGCTTGTCCTCTGCGTGGATCAAAGTGTCTCTGGCCGAGGGAAAGTCATTACGAGGAATGGACCTCAGAGTCTCACTATTGTCTGTGGAAAGATGAACAACCACTTCTACTTAAGGAATGGCCATGATCCTACTTCCCATTACAGGAGGGACACACACAGAGACCACAACCACACAAGAGGACACTGTGTACCGAGCCCATGTAAGGCCAAGTATGCAAAAGCCAGGCCAATGTGGACAGTGTCCTACACCTGGCAACAGTATTATGAAGGGGCATGGTGAGCCCGTGTTGACTCAAGGACTGTCACTTTCTCTCCTTGTTCTCCCTCTGATCGTTCTCAGTGAGTGAGTCATGTCTGCTCAGGTTCCAGCCTGAGCAGGGCTCTGAATCGGATATTCACCTTCCACTATCAGCTCTGGGACACACAGGGCGAGGCACTTTGACATATCCGAGCAACTACACACATGGAGTACAGAACCCAGGGTTGACCTACACTGTGACTTTTTCAATTTTTAGCCAACCACCTCTGGTTCATGTGTTATCAACAGAAAAAGCTAAGCAAAAGAGAATTTCCAAGTTCAGAAGGATTCGCTTAACAGAGATTTCCCAAAATGCCTTATACAAACAGCAACAGCAGTCAAGATGGTTAACAGTGTTACCATCTTAACAGTCAACATTGTTACCAGCTTGCCTCTCTGGGAGATGGTCTGCAAGAGAATGTCAAATACTACTTACCTAACAACTCTAGTCGTTGGCATTGCATCGTGAGAATGCAAAGCATCTCTTTTCACTCCACGATAAAGAACTCCTAAGGGCCTCTGTGACAACACTAAGCTACTAGTTCACTCAGTTTCTCTAACAGCAAACGAGCATTTGTGGTGACCTGGTTCACCAAAACACTAGGAAAATGCACCCTGAAAATAAGGTATTGACATTCATTCACTCATTCAAAAAGATGAACTATTTGAAATTGAGGAGCAGGGCGACAGAGGACAGCATTGGTGAGGACATGCTTAGAGACAGCAGAGTGAAGTCCAAACAGCCAGCCCTGACAACACCAACACCACCGTTCAGTGTTCACTGTAGAGAGAAGGGCTTCCTGTCAGAGTGGAAAGGAACGACCATGAATACCATTCAGACACCAGAGGAGAGGAAACAGGCAACCAGCAGCTGAAGAATACTCACTAGATGAGAATTATGATTCCACAAAATAAGAACTAAAGGAGAGGCCAACAGAAGAAGAAGAAGAGGAGGAGGAGGAGGAGAAGAAGGAGAAGAAAAAGGTAATAGGAGGATAAAAGCAGTTTAAAAGTGAGTTGGGGGCTTCCCTGGTGGCGCAGTTGTTGAGAGTCCGCCTGCCGATGCAGGGGACACGGGTTTGTGCCCCGGTCTGGGAAGATCCCACATGCCGCGGAGCGGCTGGGCCCATGAGCCATGGCCGCTGAGCCTGCGCGTCCGGAGCCTGTGCTCCACAACGGGAGAGGCCACAGCAGTGAGAGGCCTGCGTACCGCAAAAAATAAATAAATAAATTTTTAAAAAGTGAGTTGGTGGTGCTCAGGGAAATAATCCCACCTAGACCTTTGGTCTTCCTGCTGGTTCAGCCATTAATGAGGTAAATGAAACAATGAGTTGTGCTCCCTGTCTATTTGTATGAGAATTATGTTTCAACACAACAAGTTCCTCCATAACAACATTCAATGCTATGAGAAGGTAAGTGAATGTCTACAAAATGTCTACAGTGTCTACAAAACCCTCCAAGTGAGAAAAGAATAACACATGAATTTTATACAGAGTCAAATGTCATGCATGATAAAGACATTTTCAAATACACCAGACATCAGAGAATACAGAACTCATGAGCTCATCTTGGAAAAACTATTGGAGGATGAACTCTAATCAATGTAGTGGAATTCCTATATATCCACTAAAGAGACAAAAGCAAGTTTGCTATTACATTCCAATATTTAATTCACTCATCCTTCTTCCTAGAGTCATAATTTCATACCAGAGGCTGAGAGAGGGATGGTATTTTCTACATGCAAGTCCTCCTCCTGGTCTGTCTGATGCTAGTATACTAATGTGCACTATGGAACTCCAACAGAAGCACGTGGAATGCAGTATTTCCCAAGAACCTTTCTCTTACCGACTCTCATGGGACTGGGTTCTGCGGAATATGACTAAGCATTTCAGGATAGTATGCTCATGTCATAAACCAATCCCTATGATATGAACAACACTCCAAAATATTGACATTACATGATGAGTAAGTAATCAGTTTCTCTGTTCATTCATTCTCCATTCATCTAGCTTTTACTGAGGACTTACTCTGTTTAGGCATCATGCTAGGTAATGGTGACTCAAAGCAGAGTAAAGCACAGGCAAGCCACGAGAGCTCATAGGAAAGTCATCAATTAATAATTATATAATGTTGTGTTTGCTGTAGTATTACTGGTACAAACAGTCAAAGAGTCTAGGGGTGAGAGTGAAAAAAAAGTGTATAATGCTTCACAAACCTGCACCTATTTCAAGGAGAGGGCTGTAAGTGGAATATGACACTGTCCCCTCCTGCCCTGCTCAGAAGAAAGGTGTGTGGTAGGGAAAGCAGAGAAGTGCCAGGAGATCACACCTGCGTGACTGTTCATGCATCTGGGTGTGGGCAACCAGGGAGCGCATGAGTGAGACTAAAGGGTGAAGGCACTAGAAGTGTATGTTTGTGATTCTCCAGGAGCAGAAGTCTCAATCAAACCAGCCTCCTCAGCCCAGGGTGCCCCTCTGCCCACAGACCTATGCAGGATCTCCCAGCCTGTGTCCCAGCATTACCTCAGGGTCCTGCCCTCCTCACACTCTCCCTCGGGGAAGGACACCCTCCTGGGCACAGGTGCAGATCCAGCCCTGGCCTTGTCATTACCGTGATGAGCGGAGGCCTCTTTTCTTCTCACTAAAACCACGGATGAACCCCAACAAAAGTGTATTCCCAGATTATTTGTTCTTATTGCTGCTTTATATGACTTGCTTTTACAGCTTACTGTTCCGTCAACCCTCCCTCAACCTGACATATGTTCCCAGAAAGTCAACAGCCAGAGGAAACGTGAGCAACCCTGGTTAACCCCAGGCCTCCCTTACAAATCCCTTACTCATGGTTCCTGCAGGAGCCTTTACCCCCTGGACGACTCTTTTCCACAGAACTTGACCTGAGAAGCTAGGGGGTGGCCATTGTGCCCAAATGCCATCACTTAGCTCTGGAGGCAGCTGTCAGTGCCAGCGGGCACAGACATTAACTCCCCTGAGAGGTGATTACAAGTCTTATAAAAATAAGCTGCTCCCATAAGCATGTCAGCCCAGGCATCCTGGGCAGGCCTCAACATGCCCTGGTGCTCAGTGGCAGTCCAGCTTGGACAGTCACTAAGGGACCCAGGCACCATTTAGTTTTGTAGAGCCGGTAACGCTCAGACTCTGGAATGCTGTGTCTCTTTATTTTGGCCCTTTGTTGCAAAGAGCTTTAATACTCTGCTTTGCTTTCAGCTTCACACAGGCAGAATTCCCTGCAAACAAGCACCTTAACACTAGAGTACTGGGCTCTTCAGATGTACTTTCCTAGAGAATAAAATACTGCTAACATAGGCATTTCTATTTGACCTGTGAAGTACCTTTTCTACATTGGGTTTGTGAGAGGATTGGTTCTGGATTGCTGACATCACAGTGGTGATCCTGAGCAGAAAGGATACTGTTGGAGAATACTGAAGGTGCTCTATGGTGTAAAATTAACCAAATCCACTCCCTCTGTATCTGAGAAAGAACTTAAGAATCATCACCAGTGAGGAAGGCACGATCTTTTGCATCAAGGGACATTTAGTTGTTTCCTTGGGGCTTCTCTCCAAGCCTGACTGTGTAGTGGACTCTGTTTTCCCAGTTCCATGCCTACCCATTTTTCAGAAGACAAGTCCAAGACAGCACTTGACTTGTAGGAGGGAACATGTCTTACTATTAAATGAACATCACCTGTAAATGTGCTGCAGCTATCCTTTAGCTGATTGAAGCAATTCCCTTCTGTTCCTAGTTTGCTAAGAATTTTCTTTTTCAAAATCAGAAATGGATATCAAATTTCATCAGAATTTTTCTGCATCTATTGAGCTGTCTGTAGGATGTTCTCTTTTAATCCATTAGTGTGATGAATCACATTCATTGATTTTACATTGTTAAACCAATTTGGTATTCCTAGAATAAATGCAATTTGATCATGATACCTTATCCTTTTTATATTGCCAGGAAAAACTGTAAACAGCTTTGAAATGGACCGAAAAGATTACTTGGTGTTCTCAATGGAAAAGTAGGAATTTTTTAATTTTAGGTTTTCTGATTTTTATGGGTACTCTACCTTTCTAGTCTTTGAGCTATTTTACAACTCTGTAATTGCAGATAATTGATAGCAATGCAAATGATTCTGATCCATAGACATGTAAATTAAATCTGCCCAGTGGAGAGACAATTCATTCTTCTTCTCACCCATTATGGTAAAAGCCAGTTTATCATCTATTTGTAAACTTCAGCATTTATGTGTAATTTTAAAAATTGTTATTAATTTTTAATTAATTATGTATTTTTAATATTAATTTTTGTTTAAGTTACATGTGTACAATATGGTGATTCACAATTTTAAAGGTTATACTCCATTTATAATTACTGTAAAGTATTAGCTATATTCCCTGTGCTGTACAATATATCCTTGTAGCTTACTGTATACCTAATTATGTGTGATATTTTAAAATTTTCCTGAGAACTACCTTATGGGTTCCCTCATTAATTGATGAATTAAATACAAATTTTGACTTTTGTGTATTTAATATTATGAAAGTAATAATTATGCTTTCTTTAAAAATTATCTCCTAACAGTTCATTTCTAGGTTCAATTTGTTACTGCTTTGTTTAGGATATATGCATACATGTTCATGAGTCAACATTGACCTGATGTGTTCTCACAGTTTCCTTTTCGGGTTTTGGTATCAATGCTATGCTAACCTTTTTCTTTTCTATCAAAGAACTGTATAAGATTGGAGACATTTCTAATTATTTTTTAGAACTTGCCAGTGAAGCCACCTACTTTAAGTTTTTATTGTGGAATGGTTTTAATTATGAATCAGTTTCTTTGAAATTTTAGACCTACCTATTATGATTTTCTATTTTGATTGTTAGTTTTTCTAGGGACCTGTTCATTTCAAGTGTGTTGGCATAACTTATTGATATTCTCTCACTTTTTTTTCAGCTTTTTTATTGAGGTATAATTGACATATAACATTATATTAGTTTCAGGTATACAACATAGTGGTTCGATATTTGTATATCTTGCAAAATGATCACCAGAATAAGTCTAGTTAACATCCTTTACCATACAAGTTAAAAAAATTTTTTTTCTTGTGATGAGGACTTTTAAAACCTACTCTCTTAGCAATTTTCAAATATGCAATAAAGTATTATTAACTATGGTCACCATGCTGTATGTTACATCCCCATGACTTATTTTATAACTGGAAGTTTGTACCTTTTGACCCCCTTCACTCATTTCATCCACCCCCAACTCCTGCCTCTAGTAGCCACAAATCTGTTTTCTGTATCCATGAGCTTGGTTTTTATTTTGTTTTGTTTTTTAGATTCCACATATGAGGTCATATAGTATTTGTCTTTCTCTGTCTGACTTGTTTCACTTAGCATAATGCCCTCAAGGTCCAACCATGTTGTTGCAAATGGCACGATTTCATTCTTTTTTTGCTCCTGAATAGTATTCCATTGTATACATATATACCACACCCTCTATATCCATTCATCCATCGATGGACACTTAGGTTGTTTTCATATCTTGGCTATTGTAAATAATGCTGCAGTGAACATGGGGGTACATATATCTTTTCAAATTAGTGTTTTCGTTTTCTTTGGATAAATACCCAGAAGTGAAATTACTGGATCATATGGTAGTTCTATTTTTAATTTTTAAGGAAACTCCATACTGTTCTCCGTGATGGCTGCACCAATTTACATTCCCACCAACAGTGCATGTGGGTTCCCTTTTATCCACATCCTTGCCAACACTTGTTATTTCTTGTCTTTTTGATAACTGCCATTCTAACAGGTGTGAGTGTTATCTCACTGTGGTTTTGATTTGCATTTCCCTGATGATTAGTGATGCTGAGCATCTTTTCTTGTACCTGTTGGACATCTGTATCTTCTTTGGAAAAATGTCTATTCAAATCATCTGCCCATTTTTTAAATTAGCTTGCTTGTTTTTTTGTTTATCATTTGTTTGTATTTGTTGTATGCTATTGAGTGGTATGAGTTCTTTATATATTTGGATATTAACCCATTATCGAATATATGGTTTACAAATATTTTACCTCATCCAGTAGGTTGCCTTTTTCATTTTGCTGATGGTTTCCTTTGCTGTACAGACGCTTTTTAGTTTGATATACTCACACTTATTTATTTTTTCTTTTGTCGCCTTTGCTTTTAGAGCCTGCATTTTCTTTCTTTTTTTTTTTTTTTTGCGGTACACGGGCCTGTCACTGCTGTGGCTTCTCCCGTCGCGGAGCACAGGCTCCAGACGCGCAGGCTCAGCGGCCACGGCTCACGGGCCCAGCCACTCCGCGGCATGTGGGATATTCCCAGACTGGGGCACGAACCCGTGTCCCCTGCATCGGCAGGCGGACTCTCAACCACTGCGCCACCAGGGAAGCCCTGCATTTTCTTTTTTTAAAGTCTCCAGATTCTGTAATGAAACACCTTTTTTTCCATTCCTGCTTTTTGTTATTTGTGCCTTCTCTCATTTTTCTGGATCAGTCTTACTAGAACCAGTTTTGATCAAGCTATGTTGATTCCCCTTATCATATATTTGTTTTCTATGTCATTCATTTCTAGTCTAAACTTCCTTCTACTTTACTTTGGTTAATTTTGCTGTCCTTTATCTTCTTGAGATCAATGCTTATTTAGCTTACTAATTTTGTCCTTTCTTTCCTAATATATGTATTTAAGGCTATAGATTCTCCTCTAAATATTGCTTTAGCTCTCTCACAAAAGTTTTTAAATGTACTAATTTCATTATCAGTTCAAACTTATTTCGATTATGATTTTTCCTTTGTCCCATTATTTATTTAAAAGTACATTTCTTATGTTTCAGATATATGTGGCTTTTCCAGTTATCATTCTGTTACTAATTTCTAGCATAACTGCATTTGGTTTAGAAAACACACTGCTTATGATTTTAATTATTTTGAAATAAACTGAAACTTGCTTTTTGGCCCAGGGTCATTTTTGGTATAAGTGTCACGACAGCTTGAAAAAAAGTATATTTGGCAGTCTTGGGTGCAACGTTTTATATGTGTTCTTTGGTCAACTGGGTACATCATGTTCTTCTATAGTCTCACTGATTTTTTTTTTTTTTTTTGGTTTATACAACAGAAATTTATTTTATTAAAATTCTGAAGGGTAAAAGTCCAAGATCAAGGTGTTGGTAGGGTTGGTTTCTTCTGAGGCCGGTAGATGGCTGTCTTCTTCCTATAGTCTCACTGATTTTTGCCCGCTTGTTTTATTAATTACTAAGAGAGGTTTAAACCCCTCACTATTATTTTGTAGTTGTCTCTCTCCTTATAGTTTTTTATTTTATATATATGCTTCATTTATTTTGTATATATATTTTAACGCCCTGTTATTAGGTGCATGCAAATTTAGAGTGGTCATATATTTCCAGAGAACCTCTCTAGTAACGCTTTTTGCTAAAATTCTATTTTGTCTAAAAGTAATATACCATGCCAGCTTTCTTTTGCCTAGTGTTTGCATCCTTTTTTTACACCCTTTTATTTTAAGCCTTTTTGTATCCTTATGTTTTAAATTTGTTTCTTGATATTTTTCATCATTCACGTTGAGCATTTCATCCACTTATCACTTTTTATAATTACTGATATCTTTGGGCTTCAGTCCACTCTTTTTATATGCTTTTTATTTGCACCACATTCTGTTTCTTTTTCTGTCCTGTCTTGCCTATATTTTACCTTCTCTTAATTTGGAACTTATACACTTTTCCTGTTCTTTTAGTAGTTACAACAGAAATTATAAGAAGCATTTTAAAGTTATCAAAATCTAATATTAATTGATAAATTTACCCTTCTCTTGAATAGTCCAAGAACCTCAGAATATTTTAAATCTATTTATATCTCTCCCAACCAGTATGTTAGTGTCGTAATGTATTTTTAAAAATTAATTAATTTATTTATTTTGGCTGCATTGGGTCTTTGTTGCTGCACATGGGCTTTCTCTAGCTGCGGCGAGCGGGGGCTACTCTTCATTGTGGTGCACGGGCTTCTCATCACAGTGGCTTCTTTGTTGTGGAGCACGGGCTCTAGGCACACAGGCTTCAGTAGTTGTGGCATGTGGGCTCAGTAGTTGTGGCTCGCGGGCTCTAGAGCGCACGCTCAGTAGTTGTGGCACACAGGCTTCATTGCTCTGCGGTATGCAGGATCTTCCCAGACCAGGGCTCGAACCTGTGTCCCCTGCACTGGCAGGCAGATTCCCAACAACTGCGCCACCAGGGAAGTCCCTGTATTTTAATTCAATATGTGTATTTTAAACCCAACAAAACATTTAACCCATTCTCTCCTCTTAATTCCATCTTTAACTCATCTGGGATAATTTTCTGGCATTTTAACTTTTAGAATTTCCTTTAGGGTACTCTGCTGGAAGCAAACTCAGTTTTGTTGTGTCTGAAAATGTCTATGTCACTTTCATTCTTGCAAGATTTAGAAATCAAAATCTGGGCACTAGGGATGCTCATTTTTACTAAGTTGGTCACTGTTTCTAAGCCATTTAAGTTGACAAAGCATCTGTCTTTCTATCTATCTAGCTAGCATCTAAATACTTCCTGGGTTCATATTGTTATTTTCAATTGAGAACTATAGGGTTTTTACTTAACTTCTGTATTACACCTATATCTTTTTTCTTCTACATCTAGAGTCCTCATTCACAATGACACAGAGGATAATTGAATTCAAACATCACATAATTACTCATTTGCTTCACCCAGTATTACAATAGGCTAAAAATAATAATCCAGTACTATTCTACCAGTTATTACCAAAATCACTTAAACAATTTTTGCCTATAGTATACCCATTCTCCCCCCATTTTAAGTGACTATATCTACCTTGTTAGGTCATATAGTCATTTGCATACTGTAGTTTCTCTCTTGTAACTTTTTGTATTTTAAAACATTAAAAAGGTTTTCCAGCTCTGTTCCCCTCACTCACTTTTATATGGACTTTCTCTTTTCTTCATCCCTATTATCCCTGTTCTGCTCAATTTTGATTCTACAGTTTCTCCTCAGTGTAGGACTCTGTCCTGGAAAAGAGTCTTGGCTGGTCTGCTTTTAGAGTAGATAAGAACTAGACTGCTCCAACCCCTTTAGGTCTTACCCAGTGCTGCTTGCACTTACTCACTTTTGAAGTGGACAGTAGTGATACTCATCCAGTTTCAATTGCTGTTAACCCACCACACTTTCCAGTAAATATCTGTTGGCTATTTTGGCTGTTTTGGGGTCCATCTGTTTGTAAATAAAACAGGTCTTTCACCACAGACTTTGAAAAGCACTGAGGAAAGAATCAGAGGAGGGAGAGATGAGTGTTAGGAGGCTTCATGAAAGAAGAACCGTGGCTCTTAGGCTGGGCCATGAAGGGCAGTCAAAGTGGGAATGAATGTTGACATTCCCCAGGGCTCTGCCCTTGGCCTCCATCTCACTTCCTTTAGGGAGCTCATCCATTCCCATGCCTTCAAATATCACCTTCAAGGCAAACACTCTCTAAGATCTTCAGCTCAGGAATCCTTTTAACATTAGACTTGCAGAGACACTTGGAGGTCCCACAGACATAACAAATTCAGCATAGCCCAACCAAGAATATGATTTTCCCCCTAAACTTTGTCACTGCTTCTCACAAGTTATGATATGTTGTGTTTTCATTTATTTCAAAGTATCTTCTAATTTCTCTTTTTTTCTTTTACCCATAAGTTATTTAGAAGCACACTGTTAAATTTCTAGATACTTTGGAATTTTTGAAATATTTTTATATTATTGATTTCTACTTAATTCCATAAGCATACTTATATAGTTCCTTTCCTTTGAGTTATATTGAGACTTTTTGAACCCCCAATATAATTTCTCTTGGTGAATGTTCCACGTGTACTTGAAAGAGTGTATATTCTGCTATAGTTTGGTGAAGTGCTCTCTACAAATGTCAATTAGGTCAAGCAGGTTGATAGTGTTATACAAATCTTTTATATCCTTACTGACTTTCTTTCTACTTATTCTATTAACTATTAAGAGGTGAAATCTCTAACTATAATTGCAGATTTTTCTATCTTTCCAGTTTTATCAGTTCTATCAGTTTTTGCCTCATATATTTTGAAGCTCTGGATTTGGAATGCTATCTTTAGCATACCATATACATTAAATATTCACAAATATATACGAGTCTGTGGAGTCTACTTCTTGACTATTTTGTTCCATTGAGCCATTTATGTATCCCTGTACCAGTTTCACATTGTTTTAATTACTGTGACTTTAGACAATACTTTGATTATTGCTAAGGCAAACCCTCTCCCTTCCTCACAATTAATTTTTCTTTTCAAAACTATCATGATTCTTTTCATGCATTTACTATTCATTTACTATTCATTCAGAATATGAACTGGTCAAGTTCTTGGTAAGTTTAATCTTAAGTATTTTATACATTTTATAAAATATATATGGTACATATCCCTATTGCTCAGAGATATTTTTCCTATTAAAAAGATATATAAAAGGGGTTGGCCAACTTTCTCTTTGAAGGGCCAGATAATAAATATTTTAGGCATTATGGGCCATGTGATCTCTGCCACTTTGCCATTGCCATTGTAGCACAAAAGCACCTACAGACAATATATAAAGAAATGGCCATAGAACTCTATTACAAAAACAGGCAATAGGTCAGATTTGGCCTGTGGGCCATAGTTTGCTGACCCCTGATATAGAGGAAGATTTTTGGTGCATAGATATCTTTTATCCATACTTCATAATGAATCTTCTAATACTATACTTTAGTTGAGTCTACTATTTCTATGTGGGCAAAATATCCAAACTGAAGATTACTGTGGGGCTTCCCTGGTGGTGCAGTGGTTGAGACTCCGCCTGCCGATGCAGGGGACACAGGTTCGTGCCCCGGTCCGGGAAGATCCCACATGCCGAGGAGCGGCTGGGCCCGTGAGCCATGGCCACTGAGCCTGAGCGTCCGGAGCCTGTGCTCTGCAACGGGAGAGGCCACAACAGTGAGAGGCCCCCGTACCGCAAAAAAAAAAAAAAAAAAAAAAAAAAAAATTCAAGATTTACAGATTGATATTAGAAACTTTCCCAATATAATGCATAGACTATTCTGATCTCCACTGAATTACATCATACAGAGACATGTATCACTTGCTTTATAGTTTATAATCAAGAATAACTGGTCACTGAAATCTCTTGACCAAAATATCACTGTAATTGTATGAGGCAAAGTCCTATAATAAGATGAATATAATAATGGCCATATCTTTTCAAAAACAGAATATGGAAATTTTCGTTTTCACAACTATGAATTTGGTTTTCCAAAATCTGGTTCCCAAAGCCAACTTCTAAATGTTACAGTGGAGGTGGGGCAGTTATGGAAATAAATGATTTAATGGAACTCTGAAGAAAAAAAATAATTATCATAGATTTTAGTTTGAAAAATATATCTGCTGTAAGAGATACTCAGAAGTAAGTAATACAGATTATATAAAAGTTTATTGGTTAGCTAAAGGGCAGAGAGTAAGAGGCAAGTAGAATGTAATATTTGCTTTTAACAAAGCAGACTGAGTAATGTGTTAAGTGTTCGGGTGGAATAGGAAAGAACTCAAGACGGGCAAAAATTTCCTCTTGGATTTTCTATATAAACATCTGTTTTAGTTTTGGACCGTTCACCAAAGTGCTCATGTGATGGAGAGGAGGAACTCTGCCCACCCATGAAAATGCTTCCCAGACCAACAGGTCCTTGTCCAGCTGCTCTAGAAAGGCAGCTTGTCCTCCAAGGTCCCTGGGGCCCAAGAGGAGTGTAGAAGTATAGGAAAATGGAAGCCAATTTGCATAGACAGTTAACCCATCCTAATCGGACTCTTTAGTGACCTAAGTTTTTCAAACACCACCTACAAGTACAGACTCTAGCTAAAAAACATGGATACGTATCTGTCTTGAAGATGCCTGTAAGAGGTCATGATATGATCTTGCGATCTTGTGATCTGCAGAATCCTCAGCTCCCTTCAGCTGTCTTTCCAAATAAAATCTTAAATAATACAGTTTAAGTCCTTTATTGGGTTCTGTAACCCCTTCAACCAAATAGGCTGCAGTTGTTTTATGTAACTTTCATTTCATTGGAAAATGTGGGAGGGTACTTGATATTACCTAAGTAAGTTCAGTGGGTAAACACCGTCCACCCCAAACCAAATGATGCTGCCTTCAGGGAGTTGTCAGAAAGAAAGTCAAATGATACACCAAGACAGCACATTTGCATAAGCAAAGCCCTTCAGCACAGCTCGAACATGTTCTTTGTGAGGAGGCTCCGAGACACTTGGTAATTTCAAGTGTGAAGCAACAGAATTCTTTCTTACTTTAAAGTCAGAAGCTTCTGAAGAACTTCAAGCACAATTTTATAACAAAGGATATACTGCTCCTAAATACATATATATATATGAAAAACAATGGAATGTTAATTGAATATCAATATCCACTTTCAGAAAACACATTTGTACTTTTCAACCACAAAGAAAAGTGCCTAAAAAGAGCAAACACTTAACCAAGAACTTCTTTATGTAAATACATTTTTAAAAATATCAGGAAGATAAATGATAATAATATAGTTCTTGGTCTAGAACTAGTTAACTGAAGCTTAACTGAACAGAAGGGAAACTGACTCAATCTCAATCTCTTTATATCTTCACTGGATAAATCAAATTTAAACTTTTTTTTAGACGTAGCCTAGTTCAAATGAAACACTTCATATCACTGAACATTGCCTAAAAAAACCCTAAAAAAGATTTAGGGGTACCTGTTTATTTTCATTATCCATATTCTCTTGATCCCCCAATGATTAATGTAACTAATCTGTGACATAAATGATTTCCTTTTTATGACATGTCAGTGACTTTGATATTTTGGTTGCAAATAAATATCCCAAAATTGCCATCCAGAAATTTATGGAAAATAACTTTAGAGATGTTACTTAAAATGGCATTATGGACTAAGCATGTGTGTGGACATTAGGGGACTTCAGTTTCAGTCTTGGCTCCTCTACTTGCTGTCTGAATGACATCATGGAACAAACTTCATTGCTCTGAACTTGAAGTATTTCATCAGTAATATCAGAGCATAACTAACGTCTACCTCAAACGGTGAGAATTCAATGAAACTGTGTAGGCAAAAGAGCTTTACAAATTGTAATGTGCTATACAATGTTCATCTTTATATTCATTATTGTTCTTATTAGAATTTATGCAGTGAGACTTACCTTGTTTGGATCATTCCATAACGTTGTTCTCTCATTTGGCCCACTATATTCATGATGTTGAACTGTAACAGGATGACAGTAATCTTGTATTATCCATAGAGGGGGAAAACACAAAACCCACAGATGCCAAAGGAGTACGCCATACTTCTTTCCAGTAAAAGATATCTCAAGATTTAACCAGAAAGTTCTCATTTTCAGTCATAAGAAAATGTACTATGTTTAACCTTGTCTAATGGATAAGGAAGACTTGTTTAAATGGGTTTCCAGGAAAAAGCAGGAAGCAATCATTTATAATAAGAAATGTTCTCCAAAAGAAATAACAACAAATTTGCCCCTGTGTATACTTTTCTGTTCTCAGAAGGGAGAACTTAAAACAGCACTGTGATTCTGCAAAAGTCTGAAGCATAGAAGACTTTTTCTGGCCACAACAGTAACACAGCTGTTTCTCATATAAAGAGCCCTCTCAGCTCAAATGGAGACCCTGAGCAACAGTTGGCGCAACACCAGATTCTGCACCTGTGCACGGAGACCAGCACTACCCAGTGTGGTCACTAAGCTGGTGCAGGTCTGCAAAGGGATGTTGCTAGACCACAATGAGATGAGTCCAGAAACGGGTAATAAGTGTTTAGAAACTCTTACGGCAATCTGACAGTGGTGTAACATTGAGCAGCCTCATCAGTGGAACAAGATATAGACCAGCTCAGGTGTTGCTGAACTTGCCTGAAAAGTCACATGTGGTGTAAGCCGAGGACGAGTCATGTGCAGCAAAACCACATGAAATTTAAGGTTTGTCAACTGTCAGCTATAATCCAAAAGTACATAAAAATCAGAGAAAATGTAAACATTCCTTTATTTATATAATTTGTCATTTCTATAATAATTTAAAATGTTAATTAAGCCTTTAAAAATTTTTATATTGAAATAATTATAGATACATAATAAGTTGCAAAAAATGTAGAGAGAGTCTGTGTATCCTTCACCTAGTTTCTCCCAATTATACCATCCTCTACAACTAGAGTATAACATCAAAACCAAAAAATTGACATTGGTACAATCTACAGAGCTTATTCAGATTTTGCCAGTTTAACATGCAATCTTTTGTGAGAGTGGGCATGTATGTGTATGTATAGTTCTATAAAATATTATCACATGTGAAAATTCATGCAACTGCAACCACGATCAAGGTGCACAACAGTTCCACCACAAGACTTCCTCCTGTTATCCATTAGAACTACCCACCCACCCCAACCCCCAACCCTTGGCAACCAGTAAACTGTTCTCCATCTCTATAGTTTTGTTATTTCAAGGGGATTACATAATGGAATCATGTAATATCTAACTTTTCGAGACTAACTTTTTTTTCATTTAGTCTAATTGCCTCATGATTCATCCAAATTGAGTGTATCAGTAGTTCATTCCTCTTTATTGCTAAATAGTATTCCACAGTATGGACAGGTACCAATTTTTTTAACCATTAAACTTGTTGAAGAACATCTGGGTTGTTTCGCAGTTTTTGGCTATTATAAATAGATCTGCTATGAGCATTTACATACAGGTTTATGTGTGAACATAAGTTTTCATTTCTATGGAATAAATACCCGAGTGTTATTCCTAAGGTTATATGGTAAGTTTAGTTTAGTTCTGCTTTTGTTTTTTTTAAAGAAAATTTAAAACTATTTTCCAGACTGGATATACCATTTTACATTCATTCCTATAAGCAACATATGAGTAATCTAGTTTTTTCAAACATTCACCAGCATTTGGTGTTGTCATTATTTTTTATATTAGCCTCTCTGATGGATGTCTAGTGATATTTTATTATGGTTTTTTCTTTAACATCTTTATTGGAGTATAATTGCTTTACAATGGTATGTTAGTTTCTGCTTTATAACAAAGTGAATCAGTTATACGTACACATATATCCCCATATCTCTTCCCTCTTGCGTCTCCCTCCTCCCACCCTCCCTATCCCACCCCTCTAGGTGGTCACAAAGCACTGAGCTGATCTCCCTGTGCTATGCGGCTGCTTCCCACTAGCTATCTATTTTACGTTTGGTAGTGTATATATGTCCATGCCACTCTCTCACTTTGTCACAGCTTACCCTTCCCCCTCCCCATATCCTCAAGTTCATTCTCTAGTAGGTCTATGTCTTTATTCCCATCTTTCCCCTAGGTACTTCATAACAATTTTTTTTTTAAGATTCTATATATATGTGTTAGCATATGGTATTTGTTTTTCTCTTTCTGACTTACTTCACTCTGTATGACAGACTCTAGGTCCATCCACCTCACTACAAATAACTCAATTTGTTTCTTTTTTATGGCTGAGTAATATTCCACTGTATATATGTGTCACATCTTCTTTATCTATTCATCTGTCGATGGACACTTAGGTTGCTTCCATGTCCTGGCTATTGTAAATAGAGCTGCAATGAACATTGTGGTACATAACTCTTTTTGAATTATGGTTTTCTCAGGGTATATGCCCAGTAGTGGGATTGCTGGGTCGTATGGTAGTTCTATTTTTAGTTTTTTAAGGAACCTCCATACTGTTCTCCATAGCGGCTGTATCAATTTACATTCCCACCAACAGTGCAAGTGGGTTCCCTTTTCTCCACACCCTCTCCAGCATTTATCGTTTGTAGATTTTTTGATGATGGCCATTCTGACCGGTGTGAGATGATATCTCATTGTAGTTTTGATTTGCATTTCTCTAATGATTAATGATGTTGAGCATTCTTTCATGTTTTTTTTTTTTTTTTTTTGCGTTACGCGGGCCTCTCACTGTTGTGGCCCCTCCCATTGCGGAGCACAGGCTCCGGACGCGCAGGCTTGGCGGCCATGGCTCACGGGCCCAGCCGCTCCGCGGCATGTGGGATCCTCCCAGACTGGGGCACGAACCCGCGTCCCCCGCATCGGCAGGCGGACTCTCAACCACTGCGCCACCAGGGAAGCCCTTCTTTCATGTTTTTGTTGGCAATCTGTATATCTTCTTTGGAGAAATGTCTATTTAGATCTTCTGCCCATTTTTAGATTGGGTTGTTTATTTTTTTGATATTGAACTGCATGATCTCCTTGTAAATTTTGGAGATTAATCCTTTGTCACAAAAGACCCGAATAGCCAAAGCAATCTTGAGAAAGAAAAAGGAGCTGGAGGAATCAGGCTCCCTGACTTCAGACTATACTACAGAGCTACAGTAATCAAGACAGTATGGTACTGGCACCAAAACAGAAATATAGGTCAATGAAACAGGAGAGAAAGCCCAGAGATAAACCCATGCACATATGGTCACCTTATCTTTGATAAAGGAGGCAAGAATATACAGTGGAGAAAAGACAGCCTCTTCAGTAAGTGGTGCTGGGAAAACTGGACAGCTACATGTAAAAGAATGAAAGTAGAACACTCCCTAACACCATACACAAAAATAAATTCAAAATGGATTAAAGACCTAAATGTAAGGGCAGACACTATCAAACTCTTAGAGGAAAACACAGGCAGAACACTCTATGACATAAATCACAGCAAGGTCCTTTTTGACCCACCTCCTAGAGAAATGGAAATAAAAACAAAAATAAACAAATGGGACCTAATGAAACTTCAAAGGTTTTGCACAGCAAAGGAAACCATAAACAAGACCAAAAGACAACCCTCAGAATGGGAGAAAAATTTGCAAATGAAGCAACTGACAAAGGATTAATCTACAAAATTTACAAGCAGCTCATGCAGCTGAATATCATGGTTCTAATTTCATTTCCCTAAAGGTTAATGAAGCTGAGCATCTTTTCATGTGCTTATTTATCATCAATACATCCTCATTGTTGAAATGTCATGTCTTTTACCCATTTTCTAACTGAATCACTTGCCTATTTATTTATTTATTTATTTTACTATTGAGTTTTGAGGGTTCTTTATATACTCTAGATGTGAGACCTTTGTTGGATATGTGGATTGCAAACAGTTTCTCCAAGTCTATAGCTTGTCCTTTCATCCACTTCATAGCATCTTTCATAGAACAAATAATTTTAATTTGCTTTTCCCCTAATATTAGTGATGGCAAGAATGTCTGCTCTCACCTTCTGTTTTCAACACACTTGAAGTTCCAGGTAGCGCAATAAGACCAGAAAAAAGAAATATGAGGCAAATGAATTGGAAAGGAAGAGGTAAGTGTGTCCCTACTTGCAGATGGAATGATTGTCTATGCAGAAACTCCCAAGGAATCTGAAAACAAAACAAAACAGGACAAAAAAACCTCTTAGAACTAATAAGTGAGTTCAACAAGATCATAGGATACAAGATCAACATGCAAAAATCAACTGCATTTGGGGACTTCCCTGGTGGCACAGTGGTTAAGACTCCATGCTCCCAATGCAGGGGGCCCAGGTTCGATTCCTGGTCAGGGAACTAGATCCCACATGCATCCTGCAACTAAGAGTTCACATGCCACAACTAAGGAGTCCGCCTGCCGCAACTAAGGAGCCCACGTGCTGTAACTAAGACCCAGCACAAGCAAATAAATAAATAAATATTTTTTAAAAACACAAAAATCAACTTATTTGTACATATGTGTACACACAACGAACATGGTAGTAAAAACACAATACCATTTACAATAAAATAAATCCAACAAAACACGTACAGAAGCTATATGCTGAAAATGACAAAATGCTGATGAAAGAAATCAAAGAAGACCTAAATAAACCGAGAGACATACCACATTCATATTGGAAGATCCAACATAGTAAAAATGTCAATTCATCCTATCAAAATCCCTCAAGCTTTTCTGTAAACATAGACAAGCTAATTTTAAAATTTATATGGAAAGGCACAGACCTATAATGGTTAAAACAATTTTGCAAGAGAAGGAATCACTCTCCCTGATACTAAGACTTCCTATATAGCTACAGGAATCCGAAGTGTGGTAATGGCGAAAGGATAGACACATAGATCAATGAAACAGAATACAGAACTAGAAACAGGCCCCATACAAACAGTCCCAATGATTTCTGACAAAGGTGTAAAAACAATTCAGTGGAGGAAGAACAGCAAGTGAACCTTGACTTAAACCTTGCCCCTTATAAAAAAATTAACTCAAAATGGACTATGGACTTAAATGTAAAACATAAGACTACAGAACTTTAGAAAAGGACATAGGAAAAATTCTTTAGGACCTAAAGATTCTTTAGGCTAGGTGAGGAGTTCTTAAACTTGACACCAAAAGCATGATCCATAAAAGGAAATATTGATAAAATGGAACTTCAATGAATTTAAAAACCATTGTTGCTTGAAAGTCTGTTAATTTGTAATATAAGATTAGGCAAATTATGAAAATATATTTGTATTATTCATTTTTAACCTTAATTTACTGATGGCAAAAGCCGCTGCCCTGGATTGTCTTGACAAGAAAAGGCACAGCTTTTCTGAATATAGCTGTAGTGGTTAACCAAATGATAATAGTGTAAGTAACTACAAAGAAATGAAGACCAAAAGAGTTCATGTTAATTTTACCTAGCATTATGATTCCTCATACATTGAGTTTTATAGCCATTATTAATTGTGAATTGCTAAAACCACACTTGTATTAATTGCAAAGATGTACTGGCTAACAAAGCAAAGAAACCATTAAAATGTACTTGTCACTTACAGAACAAAAGCAATAAGTTCCAAGAAAAAAGAATTATTTTAAAAAATACTAAAATAAAAAGCTCATGTTCAACATTTCACATGTAACATTAATACTCTGCAGACTTACAAAATAGCACTTTGAATTGCTAAGACTAAAAACCCTTACACGATTGCCAGATAATGGTGACAGACTGTACTGAAGGTGCTTTATTGAAAATCTGAGCTGAAGGTATGGCAAAAAAAGATAGTTAAAGTACCATTTTCTAATGAAGCCACAACTTGATGAATTCAGGGACTGGCTAGTGATGCGAAGTGGTACCAACTCACAAAACAAAAGTAGCAAAGTATTTACCATTGCAACTTACTGACTACACAGCTATTGCTAACATAGTGATTTGGTATATGTGTGATTTGAAAATGATGTGTTAAGAAGGAAGAATTCTTCCTTTTCTCAGTTTAATTACTGATAAACACAACTAACTAGTCTTAAATTGCATAAAAATGCAAAGTACTACACTGTCATCAAATGTAATTTGTAAGTTTTGTGTAGGATTATGTTCTGGTAGTAGAGCTGCAATGACAACAAAACAAGTCTGAGGTAGTTATACAGATTAAAGAATTTATCCCAAAAGATAAACCAACACACTGCTTCATCAAGAAAGTCTTGCTACCAAAAAAAAAAAAAAAAAGAACCCTGCCAGATGAACTGGACAGTGTGTTTAGTGATGTGGATGTGGTAAGAATTTTTGATTTCGTAAAGGTTAATGTGTTAAATTTTGGATTACTCACTTCATTATGTGATAATATGGTAACTGATAATTAACAACTATTATTGCATGTTGAAGACGGTTAGAGGGGAAAGTTCTATCGAGAATGTTTCAACTACAGAGCAATACCAGTGCTGGCAAGAGAAGAGCCAGTTTGCTCCCAATGTTTTAAGGATTTTTAAGCAGGCTTACTTAAAAATAAAAATGACTATAAAATAACAATAAAAAGAAATAAATGGTTACATATTCTCAGATTTTCATATCCTTTAGAGTTATAATTGATAAACTAATCTTAAAATGTTAGCCACACACGGCTGGTATACAGCTTGCAGCATGTAAGACTCCCTGTGTGATTTCCACAACGCACAAACTGGTCTACATCCTGTTCACCAAGGCCAACCCACTGTCATGCTCTTGGATGTCACAGCAAGATATCAAACTGCTTTGAAAGTTTCTAAATGCTTACTCTCAATTCCAGAAAACTTATCTTGCTGCAAATAACACAGATTGTTGCTGGTCCAAGACCATACTTTAAGTAGCTCTGGTGGACAAAATTTCTGAAAAGAGGAGAGAGGGGCATAAGTAAGAACATTTGACAGCTCAAGGCTCTATGAAAAGCCAATAAGGCAACAATGGATGCATTTCCTTTTTTTGAACCACTATTTTCCATCAAATCTAAGCATCCTTAATTGTAAAATACGTCACTATTTTACATAATGCTAAGAAAAACACTGTCAATTAAGCTGACAGATGACTTATTATAAAACACATTTGGAGTTTAAAGAAGGTATAATGATGGGGAAAAAAAAGTGCTCCTCAGAATCACAAAATACAATATTTATAGTTTTTATAGTTTCTATAAGGAATATAAAATAAGAACAAATACAAACAAATTAATTATGATGAAGAATATATAAAATAAAATTATGCTAATGCGTTTTCTGTTAAAAGGATAAAACAACATTAATTATAGGAACAGGTAACATCAGATTCATACTACTTAAATTTTCAGCATTTTGGGGACATTTGTCATTTTTTTACCACCCAGTTTATATTCATTCTTTATTAAAAAAAGCAAAACAAAACTCTCAGTGTGCTTTGGAAAACCATTCCTCTCTCATTCTCAGCTGTATGGCCTGGAGTAGTCCTGACAGACCTTAATGGACCAGCATCTCCCACAGTGATCAGTTTAGGGAAAGGGCTATAACTGAAGTGGAAACAGTGAAATGCTAGGAGATATTGGCTCAAGCTTCTGAGAAAAATAAACTCCCTCTGTCCTCCAGGGAGTTTCTGGGAGAGGACATTTTTCTACCCCCGACGTAATACTACCTTAGAATGGAGAGTTGTAGAACCCATGCAGCCAATTTGCTATCACAAGGGAGAGTTTGTCATTCTTGGGGTATAACTACATAAAGCCTAAGAGAGCAGAGATTTAACATTTGTTCTGATAACAAGATAACTCTGCAAAACTTGCCTACCAGGACAAATGCCTCATAGCCCCTGTTGTCTTACGACCAAGGTGTGGATTTTCATATTCCTTGTGGACATGGTGAGAGCCGCTTTCCCCCACCACCCCGCAGTGCCTGCTAATGTCTTCCCCTCCTCACTTCTGCAGCACAGGAAAGCAGTTCAGTAAAAGTAGGCCTTTTGGGGCACAGATCCAAAGCCACATTCCCTAATTAATCAGTAATAAAGATCATAGTAGAATCACCCTATGTCTAATTCTTGTGTTTATCCCTTAGCTGGTTCCAAATTTAGGAGGAAAATAAAGAATTGTTAATGGTTGACTCAAACCCAACAATATTATTAGCCTTATTTTACATATGAGAAGACTAGGTTTCAGAGAAGATGAGCAATTTGCAGAAAGTCACCAAAATCTAAAATGTGTGGCAAAACTGGCAGTCAAACCCAGGGACCTCTAATTAACTCTGAAGTCTACTTTTTTTTCCCAATGTGCTCACATGCATGTATTTCTGTTCATTAAAAATAGGCACACATCATCAACATTCTCTAACAAGATTCTAAAAACTGTATGCGTGGGTGGAGGGAAAGAAAAGGAAGATGAACTCATGTTTACGATGCACCTACCACGCTCCAGACACTGTCCGAAGCCATTCATTTGCATTGCGTACTTTAATTCTCACAACCACCTCCAAGAACCTGCAGCAGTTAAGTGAGAAGCAGGTATCCAAAGCTCACAGGCTCTCTATTTACTCGGTTGCTCTTGAAGGCCAAATATTAGTCTTCAGTTATTAGAAGGCTGTTAAAAGTATAGTGTTTACTAACAGCATCAGTTTATCTGCTTAATTCACACACTTACTGAAAAGTTCTTTTCCATGGCACGGAACACAACATCCACACATAGGAACACCCCTGTCCGGCCCATGCCAGCACTGCAGTGAACACTGATGGGTCCTGTAAGGTGGCTCTTCCTCGCATAACGAACATACTTTATAAAACCTTCTGCTGAGGCAGGAGTGCCATGGTCTGGCCACTTGGTGAACTGCAAGTGTTTTACAAAGTGACTAGCTCCTGTCTGTGGGGGTGGGGTGGGGAGGGAGAGGGGGAGAAAGGGAAAGAGAGAGGGTAGGAGAGAGGGAGAGAGAGAAGGAGGGAGGGAGGGAGAGGAAGGTGGAGAGAGAGGATTTATCAACGTCTTATAGTAGAGATCTTCTTTTAATTTCTAATATGCCAGAAATAGTAATACTAATTGCTATATGGTAATAGGATAATAAAAATAAAAATACTAACAGGTGACAGGAATTCAGCCCTTACTCTGTGCCAGGTACTGTGCTAAGGACTTCGCACGCATTATCTCATTTAATCCTCACATCAACCCTGGGGAGGCAAGCACTGTGATATCCTCAGTTTACAGATGAAAAGTAAGCATTTGATTGACTGATAGATGTATGCTAGGTCGGAAGGCTCATATGTTTAGAGCTGGGACAATAGTGCAGTCCTCCCAAATCTAACTCTATCATCTTTCTTCTGCACCATGAGAATGTAGAAGAGTCCAAACAAACCAAGAATCCAAAACACTTAGGATGAAAGATGAGCTGACATGTTAGGAATAAGATAGAAAAGCAATCTATCTCGGCTTAAATATTATGATACTAAATTTAATTAAAACAGTAAGTGCTGTCAAGCTGCTTAACCGGGATTTGGTGGGGGGCAACCTCCTCCGGTGATGAGAATTGGGCAGTTAATGACCATGTGAGTAGACTGTGGTCCCCACTCTGAACCCCCTGAACGTGGAGCCATGGAACTCTCCTCAGGGTTGACAGATAAAGCACTTTGAGTTTACCGATCATCCCTTCCAGAGGGTTCACCCTTTCCCCAATGTGGAGCCCTCATTTTACTTCACCGGGCACCCTCGTGAAAAAACTCAGGAAGGGTTTCTCACTGCTCCTCTGCTTCTCCCTAATGTACCACTTTTTTCTGCGTTCCAAATAGAAATACAATTTTCCTACGTTCCAAACAGAAAACCTCAATTTTGAATCATCGGCACATGAAATTGGATGAGGAAAACGACACTTGACAATCTTGTGAAGGCGCCAAATTGAGGCTAGCTCTCACTCCATCACATATCTTAGGGATTAAACCTTTCATGCGCTGTTGACCACTGAGAACCTGCACGAAGGTGAGCTTCACTGGTTTCCTGACACAGTGCCATGATGCAGATTCTCCAAACATCAACCCCATGGTCTTGAGGCTTGCGGGCCTCAGCCCAAAGGCCACCATCCTAGATGCCCTTGTCAAGGGTGCACAGGGGGAACTGAGCATTTGAATCCTTGCAGACAGATCATCCCTCTGGGCCTCCCACCTGGCCTGTATTCTCCAAGCATGCTGTCCTTCTCCTGCCATAGCAAGTATCACATGTTATTTGGAACCGGTGTTTTCCTCCCCCACTAGACTGTAAGCACTCTAAGAGTTGAGGCTGTTTCTGTTTTCTATCTCCAGCATCTGGCACAATACTTGGTTAATAGGAGGGAATCAACAAGTCTTAGGAGAGTGAAGGATCAGGCAAATCCTCAGGTGTACGGAGCAAGCACAGGGCCTAGCACACAGCCAGCAAGCTCTCCATCAATGTCAGCCATCATTACTATTCTTGGCCTCCTCTGTCACCACTCTATGCTCCGATCCTCATGCTCTTCAATTCTATCCTTTCCCCTCCCTCCCCACTTCTCTAGCTCTTCAACATCTCCCTTTGCACTCAGGCCCCCATCCCACAGTAAACTCGTGGAAACCATCATCACGTCCCTAAATGCTTCTTCCACTTCCTGGCCTTGCCTCCCATGGGCACTGCACTCTGCAGCCCTCTCTAATCAAGGCCGCCTATTTTCCTGTACTCCAGGTACCACAGAGCCTAGAGATTAGGTTGCATACCGCTTGCTGCCCAATGCTATTTCCAATTCATTATTCCTTCTGTTTGTACAAAAACCTCTCTTCCTTTTGAGTTTCATACCTCTTAGCTTCACCTTCTCATCGCTATCACCCTACCACAGATTCTGACCAGGCAAATTTGGGATCTCAACAACCAAACAGACACTCTAACCTCACATTTTTATTTCTCTCTTGCAGAGGAGACCATTTCTTTCTTCTAGTCCTCACAATGTGATCACTCCTTGGACTCACCATCATCTATAATGTCCAATATCAAAAATCTTCCAGTTCTTAGATTCCAACATCATTTTCTGAGCAGAAGCTGTTACGCTACCACCTCATTTGTGCTTCACTTCAACTCCAACAATGTGACTAAATGGAGCTCTCCTGTCCTTGTTGTCCTCCATTTCCTCCTAGCCCGATTCCATCCATCTCCCTAAATTTAGACTTCATGGCTGATTATCTAAATCATTCTCTTACCAAACTGTCAACTCCTTTCATCCTTTGAATCCTGCCATATATACTAAGCAACATCCCTCCCTGGGTAAGTCTCATAACCTGTGTTCAGGAATCCCATGGTTAGGAAAAAATTAATCACATAGTTGCATATTTTATTGTTATTGCAAATTATGGGTTCCAACCTCAGCACCTCCAGCAACCCTTTTCCTGATCATTGCCTGTGCTCCAATCAACTTCTTTGATGATGACTCCAAATCTCATCACTCTTTTCAAGTTTCTGGTTTAACTCCCATCCCCTTCACTCCTATAGAACACATGTATCACCTACCTGCTAATCAAATCCACTTAGAGCAATGTAACATCGCTTTCTCCTATAAATCATTCCTTTTCTGTTTTCTGAGTCTGTAGAGCAAGAAATGAATTATTCTATGAATTATTCTAGACCAATACTTCCCAATAGAACTTTCTACAATGATGCAGATGCTCTATATCTTTGCTGCCCATATGGTAGCCACTAGTAACATGTGATTAAATACTAGAAGTGTGGATACTATAAATGAGAAACTGAATTTGTTATTTTATGTAAGTTTTAATAATTTAAATATAAAATAGCCAAATGTGGCTATTGCATTTGACAGCATAATTTTTGAACGCTCCTTATAAGTCATAAGTCACATAAAGTCTGCCAATTTTATCTGAAAAACACCAGAATCTTTGCTTTCTATCTAATTGTTAACTGCCCTAGTTGATCATGGACGCTTCTTACTAAAATTGTTCAATGTCTCCCAATTATCTTCATAATGAAGTTCATGTTCCTTAGCTGAAATTCAAGACATTTCATGTTCTGGCTTTCTCTACTTATTTTCTATAGCCTCATCTCACCTCTCACTACTCCCTGGCATTGAACTTTTACATTCCAGAAACACTTAACTACTTGTATCTCTCTATACATATCCCATGCTATTTTATACCTTGATCATCTACTTCCTCTTTCCATCTTTCTCATTTGGGTTATTCTCAATCCAGATGTCACCTCCTCTAGCAAGTCCTCCCCCCAAGCCCAAGGAGAGCTAAGTACTTCCCTTCTGAGCTCCCAAAGCATCCCATACAAATCTCAATATTACCACATTCATTGAGCACAGTAACTGGAGGTACCAGTAAGCGCACTGAACTCTTTGCTACTCAGTAAGGAGCAACAGTGCCTGGCACAGTGATTATCAGGATATCTTAAGGACTCCATACACATCTGTCACTCTCAGCAGAAGCAGCCGAAGTACATCCCAGGATTAGGCAACTTCCAACACTCACTCTCAACCGCCCCAACTCACCTTTTCAATTTTTTCGTCTCTCCAGTCAGAGTTTGGTTAGGCAGAAGTAGAGATGGTGTTGTCTTAGTTTCTGGTACCAGGGAGAAGTAAAAACAAGTTACTTTAAAAAGTATCCCCAGCTATGTCCCATCTTATCCCTAACTTCTCATCCTGACACGTGTGCTTATATAATGAAATATATATCTAACACTGATTTTTTTTAACTTACGGACTTCTTGACAACTTGAAATATTCGAATGATGAAATATTGAAGTATCTGGTAGTTCTCCAGGAAGATATGACAATTTTTCAATTCCAAAGGCTTCTTCATAGAAACGGGCCAGTAATGGTGGCATTTGATAACTCCACCTTCTACCTCTCTGGTTATCATGACAATAACATTAGAGTTATTTTCCAAAACTATTCGCCAAAAGTCATTTGTGGTAGTTGGCAGTGGTCCTTGGGTAGCAATAATAATAATACTTCTCCAGAATTGACTATTTTAATATAACTAGCATTGATGTAGTCCTTGTTTTCTCCAAGAGGAACACATGTTGAATCATCTATTACAAACACAGAAACATAGGGTAGACAAAGGAAAAGCAGGAGATGCAATACACCCAGGTTTCATGAAACCCTTTCACACAGGTAAATCCATTTATCTCTTTGACCAACAGAGAAGGTGGCATAGGAATTTCTTTTCAAAGGGTTATTTCAGTCCATGAATTTAAATTTTTCCCTCCCCAAAATCTACTGGCATGACCTAAGAAATATACAATTAGGTTAAGGTAGCTTTTTAAAAAATCAGTTTCTGAACAGAGAAGGATGCCATCGGTATCCAGACATTTTGAGAGATTTCTGTTACAGGAATGAATATGGCACAGGTAGGAATAGGCCAAGGGAGGTACCTCCTAGCCTGTGACTGAACACAGCAAAGGAGGAGGCCTCTGAGGGAGCAAGTGAATGAATGACATTCTCCTACAAATCCGGAAAACCTGCAAGCCCAGAGTAGCAGAGCCAGGAGGGAGAAAAAAAAAAAAGATTGGGGTACTTGGGCAGATACAAATCCCAGGATTACTGTAATTCTACCAATGCCCCCCACACAAGGCAGCCATATTTTATGTCCATTCCCAGCCTTCATGTGGTGAAGTGGCATGCTAATCAAAGGTATTGTGGCAAAAGGATGCTACAAAGGGGATTTGCTCCAAGTAACATGGGACTCGTCCAACATGGACTATTATAACAAATATGAGAGGGGAAAATCCAACTACCTGGCTCACTAATAAACTCCACTGGCCCAGGAACTCTCTTCACTTTACACAGACATCTGGAGCTCTGGTTCCACCACTGCTCCCACAGACAGAATAAAAGAAGGGTCCTTCCCTGCCATGCAGTGGTCTCACCAATAGTTCCTCTCCATTACTCAAGGTCATGTGACCCACTTATCTTCCAAAAACACTATGACCAAGATCACTGAAGAGGGCTTACACAATTTCTGACAGAACCTTTCTCAAATTCCAAAATAGCAAACATAAATCTCTCCTTGTAAATATGAATAAATAGAAAACACAATCACTAGATATATAAAGATATCTAGTACTTCACAAAAGTATATCATTCTGAGAAATCACAGCAAATGTTTTCCTTTATAAGAGAGAAGAATACTTTAAAAACTCCTATTTGTATTTTAAATGAAATTTGAGCAAACATTATTTTATTTAAAAGAATGATGTATATGTTTATTGACATAAATTTGTTATATTATTAAATTATAAAGGAGGTAAAAGAATATTAAAGTGAGATCTTTCATCATATATATGTATGTATACATATATATCATATATAAACATATGATTAAAAAACATGGCAAGTATTCATCAAAATGCTAGCAGTGACTATTATCTAAATTTTTATAGTGAATATGTACCATTTTGCAGAAGAAAATAAATTTTTATTTTCAAAAGGGAGATTTAGCATGTAAAAATGAAACAATCCAAAGTAATAAAAGCTCACTTTCAAATAAAAACCACAATTACTCAATTAAAATCCCTAAAATGAGAAGTGAACAGAAAAACAAATTAGTGATTTAGAAAACCAGCTTAAGGAATTTTCCCAGAACTCAAAAAAAAAAAAGTGAAAAAAATGACAATAATTATTAAAATACTAAAGGATGCAGAGCATATAAAAGGAATATATAAAAGGAAGGAGTTTCAGAAACAAACTATGGAACACAGGCATACCTCAGAGATATAGTGGGTTTGGTTCCGGACCACCACAATAAAGGTACTATCGCAATAAGCAAGTCACATGAATTTTTTTGTTCCCCAGTGCATGTAAAAGTTATGCTTACACTATACTGTAGTCTACTAAATGTGCAATAACATTATGTCTATAAAACAATATACGTATTTTAATTAAAAAATACTTTACTGCTAAAAAATGCTAACCATCATCTGAGCCTGCAGCAAGTTGTAATCTTTTTGCAACAGTAACATCAAAGATCACTGATCATATCACTATAACAAACATAATCATAATGAAAAAGTTTGACATATTGCGAAAATTACCAAAATGTGACACAGAGACATGAAGTGAGGCAATGCTGTTGGAAAAATGTGCTCAACACAGGGTTGCCACAAACTTTCAATTTGTAAAAAACACAGTATCTGCAAAGTACAATAAAGTGTAGGCCTATAAAACCAGGTATGCCTGTATTTAGCAAGAAAGAAATAACTCAAGTAGTCATAGGAGAAAAGTTCTCCTCAAAAAGGAGACAGTAAGAGATGATCACGAGCCCACTGCCACAAATAATTTGCCTCCAAGTGAGTTCCTTGATCAGAAGCAAGGCTGTGTGGACTACCATGATGGTGGATAAGGCATCCTGCAGGTCCAGATGGTAGATCTGCTAGAAGCTTGTTGCGAGGAAGGCAAATCCGTATCTAGTGTCTATTTTAGTATGAAAAAAGCACCGTTCTTTCTATGACAGAAGCAGTCCGATGTAATCAACCTGCCATCAAGTAGCTAGCTGGCTGACCACCCTGGGAAATGGTGCTATATTGGGGCCTCAGTGTTGGTCTCTGCTGCTGGCAGATTGGGCGCTCAGCAGTGACCATAGCAAGGTCAGCCTTGGTGAGTGGAATTCCACGTTGATGAGGAGCCCATGCACAGCTTCTATTCCTGCCAGCATGTCTACTTTATTCATAAATCCACTGGGTAATGACAGGAGTGGCTGGGAAAGAGGCTGACCAGTATCTACAGAATAGGTCATCCTATCCACCTGATTATTAAAACCTCTTCTTAAATCACCCTTTGATGAGCATTCACAAAGGACACAAATATATTCATGTTTTTGGCCCTTTCAGAGAGATCTATACACATTTCTGTCTCCCAGATTTCCTTGTGACCAATTTTCCAGTTATGTTTCTTCCAAGTCCTTGACCATCCAGCTAAACAATTGGCTATAGGCCATGAATTAGTAAAGATTTGTACCTCTGGCCATTTCTGCTTCTAAGCAAAATGAACAACCAAGCACACTGCTCAGAGTTCTACCAATGGGGAAGACCTCCCTTCACTACTGTCCTTCAGGCATGTCCCCAAAACAGCACTGTAGTGCAGCTGCTGTCCACTTCCAGGAGGTGCCTGTGTATGGTGCAGAACCATCTGTAAACCAGGTCCCAGTTTTCTCTTCCTCAGTCAATTGATCATAGGGAACTCGTCATGAAGCCACAGGTACAGGCTGAGAAAGAGGAGGTAATGTAGCAGAAGAGGGGACCATGGGCATTTTAGCCACTTCATATAACTTATTTGTACCTTCAGAGCCTGCTCAAGCCCGACCTTGTATACACCACTTCCATTTGATAACGGAATGCTGCTGTGCACGCCCAACTTTCAGGCTCATGGTTAAGTGTTCAGTCTCTACTAAGGCCCGGTAGCTGGTCAAAAGCTGTTTCTCAAAAGGAACAGCTCTCAAGAGTAGAGATTGAGTTCCATGGCTATTTATCATATCACTGTACATTATAATGTTTTTAAAAGAACTACCCTAGGTGACCAACCAGAAAAGATCAACTACACAGATAATTGTGTAGTCATACAATGGAACATTATTTAGCTTTTAAAAAGTGAAATGTAAATATATATTCATTAAAAAGACATGTTTACAAAGGAATATGCTCTTGTTTTTATTTTTAAAACACATTTATGTTCAAAATTCCACTTCTGCCTAAAATGTAGAAAGGTGGTATGAGCATCACTCACATACTAACAACATATAAAAGTTGAAAAAAACAAAATAAAATAAATTTTGAACCCATCAGAGAGCTGTGGTTACAGGCCAACGAAGTATTCTGAAATCTAAGGAAAGACAGCCTCCTAAGGAGAGACAGGTCACTTGTGGTGGTCACAGTGTGCGTAGGGCACACTGGCTCACTTGTGGAGCTGAGGGGTGAACGAGATACAGAAAGCATTCAGATAAGAAAAAGCCCAATATATTGCTAAAGGCTGAATGAGCAATTCAGCCTAGTGTGAGCATATAGAACCCCAGGAAGCCACAGATACAGAGAGTGTGCACACCTCACAGACTCAACAAACCTCCATAAGTGCTCATAAGAAGGACTGGAGACAGGATAGGAAATGGAAGGAACCCTTCTCTCAGTGGCATAGGCTTAGAGGAGGAAAGCTACTGCCACTGCTGTAAATGTCGAAAAGCCCCACTTGGACCTACCTCCCCAACAGAACAAAAGTCTTCAACTGCAGGGGGAATAGCAGCAAACCCTGTTGTGCACAGGTGAATACAGTACAGTCGGAAAAAGGGCAGAAGAAAAACCCTCCACTCCTGGAGGAGGGCCGGAAACATCCCTGATCCGAGGATCCTATACCAATACTATTATGAGTCTCCTACCACTAAGCAAGGGACAGGAAACCCTCTCCCACACTAGACCTACCAAAAATATAAGGCAGAGTTTGAATGCCATAGAGAGGAGAGGCAGCTCCACCTGCTTAGATCCCACCGCCCAGATCCAGGGATAGAGGACCGCCAGGCTGAGACTGGGCTACAACCACAAGCACCAGGCTACTGCTGGAGGGAGGGCAAGGGTAGGGAGATGACTCCTAAAGCACAGGCACACGGGAAAGACCTAAAGTTAAGGATGGAATAGGAATGGTAAAAGAAACTCTCTAACATTCCAGTTGCCACCTAAGTACAAGTTAGACCTTGAGAAATTTTAAGTCAATAGTTCACTACAGTTCAAACTCCAGTTCATGTCCTCAACATGCTGAATCAATGACCTAACGACCTAGCAGAGCAACAGGCACAACTATTTCCAACTGTATAGTATTCACCTGTGCACAAACACCAACACTGTCAAAATTTATGAGACACACAAAGAAGCAGCAGCAGCAACAGCAGCAAAAATCACTGTCAAAGAACAAAACAATCAACAGGAAAACAAAAAAACTCAGAAATAACCCATCTATTAGAATTATCAGAGAGGGAATTTGAAATAACTATAGTTAATATGTTTAAACTCTTGTGGAAAAGGTGGACAACATGCATGAACTGATATAGAATTTTTTTTAACATCTTTATTGGAGTGTAATTGCTTTATGATGGTGTGTTAGTTTCTGCTTTATAACAAAGTGAATCAGCTATATGTATACATATATCCCCGTATCTCTTCCTCTTGCGTCTCCCTCCCTCTCACCCTCCCCGATACAGAATTTGAACAGAGATGAAAACTATAAGTCAAATGGAAGTGTTAACAATAAAAAAATTACATTATAAAAGAGCTAAAAAAATGCTTTCAATGGGTTCATTAGTAGAGTCAGCACAGCTGAGGAAAGAGATAAGCTTGAAGACAGGTTAATAAAAAGTGCCTTAACTGAAACACAAAGAGAAAAAGAGAAGGAGGAAAAGAAAGTAAAAAGCATATTGGTACAGCCTCTTTGGAAAATAGTTTGTCATTTATATACTTATGACTCCGAAATCCCACTCCTAGATATTCACCTTAAAGAAATGGAAACTTAGGTTTACACAAAACCGGCGTGTGAATATTTGTAATGCTTTTATCCATAATTGCCAAATCTGGAAACAACTCAAATGTCCTTCAAACTGTAAACGGCTAAACAAACTGGTGTAGCCATATAATAGAATACTACTCAGCAATTTTTTTTAAATTAAATACTGGTAAATGTAATGGTGTGGAGAGCTTTACACTAAGTGCAAAATACTCAAAATGCAACATATTTATGATTCCATCCCCATGACACTTTGAAAAAGACAAAAGTAAAGAGAATGAAAACAGATTACAGGTAGCCAGGTGTTGGTGGTGGAGTTAGGAGCTGACTACACAAAAGCACAAGAGAAATTTGAGGGGTGAAGGAAATGTACTATATGTTGACAGTAGTGGTAGACCTTTGTCTAACCTTATAGAACTGTATGCTAAAAGGGTGAATTTTACAGTATATAGGTTATACTTCAGTATTTAAAAAGTATTTTCTTGTAAACTATTTTTGTGTGAGACCTGTACTTTAATAATTATATAGTGTGATATTGCCTTAATTAGATTCGACATGCCTCAAATAAAAAAAAGTCATCAGAGAAGACGATTCTGGCACTTGACGAGAGGCTGAAAGGTGATCTCTAAGATCTTCTCTGACTCCAAGGTTTCTGAGGTACGTATGTGATTCTTCAACCTTATACACAATAATTATATATGTATATTTTTCTCCATGGTTGTATTTATATTATATACAAATGTAAATACATATACACAGAAAAAATTGGGTATATTCTTCAGTATTATGACTTATTTTATTATATATGCCTGTATTTTCTTTTTCCCCACAACACGTGATAATGTACAATCCAAAAAAAAGTTATTATTTTACTTACAAAGTATATACTGTACAACAAATTAAAATTAAGAAAATGAAGAAGCAGGTCATATTCAAGGCTATACAAATCATTAAGAAATACAAACAGATCATTTTATTAAATTGACATGTTTGCTATACTAAAATATTTAAAGAAAGGGTAGAAATGTGCCCTTTATGAATGTGAGGTGTGGAGTATTTTCTTCATTTTTAACGGAAAATCCTAGAAAATCATGTTTTCCCCATTTGAAAAAGTTTTTCCTAGCTCAGGACATGCATTTATATTAGAAATTTCTTTGTGCATACCCCTGAAATATAGCCTCTTCAAGAATCTGCTAATAAAATGGGATGAGGTCATACCCTGAAGTTTAGGGGTGTCAGTATGGGAAGGCCCTGCAAGCTCTTCATCCTCACTGCTCAACTTCTTTTTAGAAAGAAGTTACTGGTTGTCCACAAGCTGGGGTCACTCTCACTAGAAAAGAAATTTATATTTGTTCATGGTTTCAGAGAATGTATATATTTAAGAAAGAATCTCTGATAATCTATATTAATTATTCAATTGACATTCACCTCCATTTCAGTTCAGCCACACATTTCCATTGTCAGCCCCTGGAACTGGCCCACTTTCAAGGAGATAATTCCAAAGTTCGAGTGCCTGATCACAAACTCCAACTCCTCTCCCTTTCACCTGGCTTGCAAACTAGCCGCCTTGGATCAAGCCACCTATTCACTTTCTTTCCTCCTTTATCCAGGCTGTGGTGGAAGAAGATTCCTGGAGTCCTGGGTTTCCTAGTATCAGCAGAGAGCCATTTGGAAAACACGGGTACGTCTCTATTCCATTTCCTCTACCATTCCTAATTGCCGTATTACCATCCTCACGTAGTCCCCTTCTCAATTCTCTGCTTTAGTAAAAATGTAGTCCCTTCTATAAAATGTAAGCCAGAAAGTAAGAACTCTTTCAACTTACTCTCTTTAAAAATGCATCAACATTCTTCATTACTCCTTACTTTCCCCACGTTCAGAATTAATCCTTCCATGTTCTCTACTCTATGCCTTCTGTCTCCTCTGAGAGATTTTTCTAAAATTATCTTTTCTTATATACAACTAATTTCTCCCTATCTACAAGTTCTTTCTATCTACAATATCATAAGAATACTTGATTCTCTCTCACCTTAAAAACAGAAGACCCTTTAATCTATCTCTGTCTAAATAACTGCTCTATATACTCTAATAGATTTCTCAGATTATGAGCCCACACTCCCCTTCTGTTTCCTCTCCAACTTCTCACTACTCAGCTTACTCACTTATGCTATCTGCTTGGCTCTCTTTGCGCTTTCATTTGCAACTCCACTTAGCAAAAGGCTCCTAATTTGATTTCCGGGTCTAATCTCCAATTTCTAGAGAAAATTATCCCCAAAATTCAAATTTAATTGTTATACCTGTTCACCAACGTCAGGATAAACTCGGGCTCCTTACTGGACTCATAAATTGAGGATGCTGGTAGTCTGGCCCCTGCCTACTTTTTCATCCTTATCTCTATTAATTTCCTTTATGCCCTTTATGCCTCAGCCTTAACAAAGTAAATACCTTTTCCTTTTGTTTCTGTGGGTAATTTCAGGTTTCTTGCTCTTTCCTCCTTCCCACCTTTTCTTGGGTTACTGTAAACATCAACTTGTTCTCCATTTCCTGCCAGCTATCTTTCACCTCATTACCAGCAATCCTCCTTCCAGATAGGTGACTGACAGACAGATAGGAAAATGCAAAAAAGACTCCATCTGTGCCTCATTTTCATTCTAACAGACTGAATAAAATGTGTACTCCTTGGTTTCACATATATTGAGTTCCTTCACACTCTGGCCCACATTATATTTTTTGCTCTGTCTCTCATCTTCTCAAGCTTCCAGGCGTTCCAATTCACGTATACCTTATAACTCCTGACACATTACATTTCTCACCATTAATAAGATATTTTCACAGCTCCTTACCTTTGCTCAAACTTCTCCCCACAGCTTGAAACTTTCTTCCCTCCCTTTCCACCTGCTGAATTTCTATTTATTTAAGATCTGATCCTAAATCCAACCAAAATATCTTCTCTTCAAAGAAGGTGGTGGGGAACTCTCCCCCTTGCATAGTCCTGTCTTCTGCACCCACAATCCTTGGACTCTGCCTCTATAACAGTATTTACTACACTGTATTTAAATTTGTCTTTTACATGTCTGTGTCCCCAATTAAACTATAAACTAGAGAGCAAGAACTGTTAATACTTTGTATTTGTATACAGTGCTTAGTATATAATTAGTATTTACTCATTAGTATATATTAGTAGCATATAATATTATCTCAAAACACCTTTTGAATTAATATTATTTGTTCATTTAATGCGCTTGTGCAAGTTGTTTATACAAGTTGCGTACTATACACATTATCATGCAGTGCTCTTCCAGTGACTATAGCTAACATTACTTATAAATCTCTAAGAAAATACGGCTCAAAAAACTGTTTCCTTATTTGATGTTTTTGCATGTAACACCTAAATTTGAACATTTTATAAGCATGAAAGCTGCTGTTTCTTTTGTTTTTCTAATGGAAATTTACTTTTCTCCCAGTTTTTAACATTTTTTTTCATTTATAGTACCAAGTATTCGCCATGCTAATAATTCCATTTCTAGTACATTATTTTCTTTCTGGAAGCATATAATGTCTCAAAATTTAGTTGTGTACTGAGCTTTACCTTACCTCAAGTACACTGCCCCCTCCAAGAGCTCCAAAAACATTTACAAAGGCTTTGGAACTGGGTAGTTGTTGATATGACAGAGAAATTTAATTCTTTAGCAATATCTTTTCTTGTGTTAATACCATATTTATGGGATCATAAATACGCCCTATTTTTAGACAAATCAGGTTGTACTTACTACAAAGAGCTACATTTTTAAAACTAATCAAACATTTGAGGGCCATTATTCACTGTCTCCACTCAGAGGGCTAGCTATGAATATGAATAAGCAAAAAACTCACTAAATAAGCATATTAGTTATACCTTTCTGTCTCCTTTTTAAACTGATCCTCAAAACCATCACTATGTTGAAAATCCTGAAGAAACAATTTTACTTCCCCTGAGTTAACTTCATTTTCAAAAACCTACAGGCATAAGAAAGGAAAAAATTATGACTATGATTTTAAGAATATATAGTTTAAAGAAAATGATTTCTATAGCTTCTCAAGAAGAGCAATAAGGTGTTCAATAATAGAATTAAAACCACAATTACAGTGTGATTTCTACTCCTAGAAAATCATTTGAAATGAATATCTCCCTGTTAAATATTTTCCAATCCGTCAAAACAGAGTGTAGAGTACTATGCACATATAAATTATTTCTACTGAACCACCCAAGTTATTTTCCAAAAGTTCATAAAAATAAACTTTATTTTTCTTAAAAAACAAAAAACAGATAAACAGATTATTACTATAGCCCAGAAGAGATTCTTATAATGAATGCTTATCATATTTAGTTTATTGTAAAAATAAAATTCCTAACACTTTATTTATCTTTATTTTAGCGCTTGTAATCTAATCCAGTAATTCTAGGTATGTCTCTGCCACAAGGTTTTGTTCTGCCCAATGGACTTTAGTCCACTTTGTTGCCTTTGCGCCATCCTGTACAGTACCTGGCCCACTGGTAAACAAAATTGAATATAATTAAAGGGAAAAATCACATTAAAATAAAGATTCAGTTACCAATATTTTAGCCCTCAATTCTGCTTCAATTAATCCATTCATTTGACAGTTCTTTTCTGGGGGTCCTAGTACATGCAGATACTGTTCTAAGTGCTATGGATAAAACACTGAATAAGAGGCGTGTGTTCTGCCCTTGTGGAGCATATATATATTCTGATGGGGAGAGAGAAAATACACAAGCAAGCGTAGAAAAATTACAGCTGTGATAAATGTTAATGCAGTAACAGAGTATGGTGATACTTAACCACCATGTACCTAAAAGACAGAAGGAAGGGCTAGGCAAAGAGACAGGAAAGCATCCTGAGCAAAAGGAACAACAGGCCCAAAGACTGGGAGGCCTGCCATGGTCTGGCCTCTGCCTAATTTCCCACCCTCAGCTCCCATCTGTTTCTCATGCAGCATCTCTAGCCACACCCTGTGTTATGTCTTTCCACACTCTGTGTTATGTCTTTTCATCTTTTTTGAAGCATCTTTTGATGATCCTTATTTTGTGAAACTTATTAATCCTTTCCCTTCTTAACTACTGCATAATCAGTAAACCACAAGTTTTTATAGATAGTAATTTTGTTTTTATTATATTCTAAAATTTTAAACTTCTATTATGACTTCTTCTTTGACTCATGAGTTAGAAGAATGTGTCTTTAGATTTCAAATGTATACTTCATCTTTTTGTGGTTGACTTCTAACTGAATTTCTTTATATCAGAGACCACAGGCAGTACTATAAAGATTATTTGACATTTATTATGATATATTTTGATTTGGTACATGACAAATTTTTATAAATGGTCCATGTATGCTTGAAAAAAATTTGTGTTCTCTAATTTTTGGATGCAATTCTATATATATTTGTTATATCTAGCTTGCTAATTGACTTTTTAAAAAATTTTTATACTCTTAACTAATTTTCTATAATCTATTAATAAAGGAGATATTTTAAAATGGCCCACCATCATAGAGAATTTATCAATAACTATTTGTAATTCTGATTTATATATTCTGAAGCTATTATTAGGTGCTTATAATTTTAGAATTTTATATCTTCCTTGTGAACTAAACCTTTCAGTATTATACAGTGACTTCTTAATGCCTAATGCTGTTTGCTTTTAAGTCTCTTCTTTCTGATCTCTCTATAGCTATATCAGCTCTCTTTTGTTAGTGTTGTTCTGTGTATTTTAATTTTTACTTTAAAATATCCAGGGAAAATGTTCCCAAAGATTCCTTCTCATTAAACTGCGTGGATGACCAATAAATTAAATGAATTGAGTTCTACAGAGTTGACCTAGTCCTGAAAAATAATTTATCAGCACTAATTGGTAAAGCAAATCTCTAAAAATTAATTTCAGGTAATTATGGTAGGAATGTGGAAATTCTGAATGAAATGGAACAGAGGAAAAGAAATGGGGCAATGCTTATACACTGACACAATCCCTCTCATCTCCAACAAGATGTTAAAAAGCCATTTGCGCACAATTCATTTACTAAGAAAAAGTGACATCACCCAGTGAGAAGTCGTAGCATAATTTAAACCTGAGACATATTTCAAGTCATGCTTCCAAATAAACTTGATTATATTTATCAAAGAAGCAAACTGTTCTAGATAGTTGTAATTCAAATAAGGCTCACTTAGGACTCTAACATGTCTTTGATTGAATGAAATGTGATTTGGCTAACAATGTCAAGAAGGCACAAGGAGAAATATTCTAAATTATCAAGATACCGGGTCTTTTTGGAGAGTGCTCACTGAATCAAAGTAACGTCAAAGAAAAGACTGGATAAAATTTTCCAAGGAGCCTAAGTTAACTTTTCTGCACTGCATATGCAAAGATTTATGAGGACAAAGTGTAAACAGTAATACTAAGAGATAGGAGCCTGGTTCCTGGTCTTTCTGCTGTGACTGAAGAGCTGTATGATCACAGACGAATCATTTCAGCTCTCTGGGAATTAGTTTCTTCACCTTTAAAATGAGGGTTGGAATAAAAATTAATTGATCTATCTTCTAAATCTAGTCATCTACATACAAGTCTATGAAGTCTAGACAATTCCTAGGGACAGCATCATAACTGAAAGGGCATCAAGCAACTATAACATCAAATTAATTCATGAAATATAAGCAAGGCAAATTCTAATAAAACTAGTGATTTTATTCTACACAACATATTCAAAAAATACCTAGAAATGTTTTAAGATACTCTTTTCTAAAATTAAACTTTAAAGCATATCAAAACTCATCCTAGAAAAGTCAAGTCATAAAATATAAGGGAAAACACCCAAAGCATAAAATATACTCAGTTCTAGAAGGGAGTCAGTATGGTTATATAAAGGATCTACTCAAGACATTCTGTGAAGTTTCTCACTTCCAAATATCTCTCCAAGTAGAAAATCATTCTGATCAGAGAAAAGTATCAACAGTGGAGCTGAGAACCCTGGATTACACTAAGAGAGACTGCCAGCCAGAGATGTGATGGCGGTCTTGATATGGCCACCTTACATGTCACGGAGGAATGCACAGACTCCTACATGAGAGAACAACCAAACTACAATGTTGTTTTTCAAAGCAGCAGCACAACTGTCAGCCTTGGGCAGTGGTGGCAGCCAAATTGGGAAAGTAGGGGAGGCAGTGCCTATTCTTGGTACTGATTTCTATCTCTATTATTGCTGGAACCTACAGAGAGTGAGTATGAGGACAGTAACATGATGGAAGTCCCAAAGCTCCAATAGATTAGATAAGAAAAAAAAAATGCAAGGCACCCATAAGATGAAAATATATTTCCCTTTTTGTGCTCTAACACTGGCAGTATCTTCACAACGAAAGTAATATATTAAGGTGAGGATTTTGCCCCAGATTTTTTCACAGCCATCTACTATTCCATAGTTTGGAGACACTGCACCATGCTGTCCCTATCAATTAAAAGTTCTATTATCAATATATCTAAAGGTGCTTCAAATTTTATGTGAAATTTATTTTGTGTCTCTATTAGTAGCACAAAATAAAATAGATGCTAAAATAAGTAAAATTTCCAAAAGAACAGTGAAAGGGGTTTTCTTCAGTTGCAAAAGTCCCACTCTTCCAAATCCCTGTTTTGGTCATCTTCAATATCAGAGTGACACAGAATTGAGAAATCATTGCAGTAAGGAGAATAAATTAGACATCTATTCTTTAGAGAGTTTAGTCAGTGATTTAGGTATCAGCCATAGTTAATTAGCAGAGATCCCTCTTCTTCTAGTTTTACCTCACAATTCACTGATATAGGTGTCATTTCCTGACTTGATGAAGGCCAAGTTGTCATGATATGATGTAGGCAAACATAGATCCAGGTTTTTCATATCAGAGTCCTCTCCCTTCCGATCTTTTCCTGAACAAAGAAAAGGAAAGAACTGATCAAATGCAAAGGGCGACAGAGAAACAGTTTGAGCCTTAGTGAGAAAAGCCAAGCTACATGAGGGGAATTTTCACCTACTTTTCCTGTTTTAGTCATCTTGTCTTTATCTCCTATATTAATCATTGTTCTCCCTGCTTTGAAAAATAACATAGCAAACATGATCCTTCTTCTAGGATCATCCTCAGAAAGTAGATTTTTGAGCAGTCCGTTTGTTCCTACTTCCATATTATTCAAGAAAGTACCCTTGGGCTTCCCTGGTGGCACAGTGGTTAAGAATCCGCCTGCCAATGCAGAGGACATGGGTTCAAGCCCTAGTCCGGGAAGATCCCACATTCCGTGGAGCAACTAAGCCCATGCACCACAACTACTGAGCCCGTGCTCTAGAGCCCGCAAGCCACAACTACTGAAGCCTGTGCACCTAGAGCCCGTGCTCTGCAACAAGAGAAGCCACCACAATGAGAAGCCCACGCACCGCAACGAAGAGTAGCTCCCACTCCTGCAACTAGAGAAAGCCCACGCTCAGCAACAAAGACCCCAATGCAGCCAAAAATAAATAAATAAAATAAATAAATTTATTTTAAAAAAAAAGAAAGTATCCTTCAAGTAAATTCTAAATATATACCACCTATAGAACCTATGCACTGGGATCTAAAGAATTCAATTCTTCTGTATTTCAGAGTCTCCTTCTTGGATAACGAATAGTATGTTATGTGTCTCATTTTTACATCTTGCATTGTTAATAATAAATAAATTAGTAATATGTTAATGTACATAGAAAGTTGTTTTAGACTTTATTGAAGAATGTAATATGAAATCATCCCTAGGAACCTCTTTGTTGGTTTTATTTTAAGATTTTTGTTAATTACTCTGTTAATTTTACTGCACAGAATCTTTCATATAGTAGCCAAGGGAGATAGTTTTCTCTGATCTTAGAATTGAGCACTCAGAGTACTGTTTCTTATATCGTAGCAGCCTTAAATATTATGATTTAGAAATTTATGACATAGCATATTAAAAAATCAACCATAAAAAGTATAGTAAAAATATAGTAAACAAGTACTTTAGAAACTAAAAACTGCATTTCTTAATGTGCCAAAAAGGAAATCAAATAGAAATTATGAACTATTACAACATATGAATTAATTTTCTAAGTATATAGTAAGAAATATCAATGAAAGGACAACATATCAAAATTAACGTGAAGTAGCTAAAGCAGTGTTTAAAGGGAAAATGTATAGTTTTAAAAACATTTTTAAAAAGACAAAAAAAAAATGACAAAAACTAGTTTTGTATTCAATCACAAAGGCCAAGAATAACTGAGGAAACCCCCCAAAATAGAAAGAAAGATATCATAAAGAAAAACAGCAAATAGAAAATAAGATAAAACAATAGAATAATCAACAAAATCAAAGACTGGTTCTTTGAAATCAAAGACTTAAAAATATACAAAACTCTTTCACTACTCAATAATATCAAAATGAAAAAAGGCACAACCACAAATCCAGCTATCATTTTAAGAACTAATAAGAAATTACAATTAGACAAATTTGATAAAATGGAAACTTTTATAGAATTATAAATTACCAAAATCTACTCAAGAATATACAGAAAGCCTGAATAGTATAATAACTATTTAAAAGGTTAAACCAATAATCAAATGTCTCACACCAAGAAGGAAAAAGGCATCTGGACCCAAACAGACTTCCAGATGAGATTTTACCAAACTTCCAACGAACAAAAATCTCTTCCTTATGCAAAGGAATTTTTTTTAAGTAAAGGTGTTTAATTTATATTAAAAGGTTAGTAAATCCTCACATGAAAACCAAACATGTAAAATACGAGTAAGAAAAACTGTAAGCCAAACTCAAAAATGACCACAGATGCAAAGGTCCTAAATAAAATATTACTAAATGGTGCAGTCGAAAAAATGTGTACACTAAGATTTATCTCAAGAATTCAAAGTATACTCAGTTTCATAAAAATCTATCAATGTAAATTGGCATATTAACAAATGTTAACAGAATAAGAGACAGAAATCATATTATCATCTGAACATATAAAGAAAAATCATCTGAAAAATTCAATAATCTTTCAAGGTAGAAATCGAAGAAAGCTTCTTTAACTTATGGACAAGGTTATCTAATCAAAATATTGAGCCAACATTATCCTTAATGGTAAAACTTTAGAAACATTCTCACTGTTTTAAAGAAAATACAGGAAAGCCTACTACTTATTTAACATTGTATAAGATACAGGGCCCAAGCAATGAAAAGAAAGAAGAAAGAAAAATAAAAGCCATAAGGATTGGGAAAAAAGCAAGTTAACTGTTATTTGCAAATATTGTAATTGTCTACATAGAAAATTAAAGAGACTCCATGGTCAAACACTAGAAATAATAAAAAAGTCTGATAGAACAGATGACACAAGATCAATAAATTAGAAACATTCCATAGGCCAACAATAACCAGCCAGATACTGCAACAAAAGAAAATATGTCATTCACAATAGAAATAAAAATATAAGGTAACTAGAAATAAATTGAGGCAAAATATATACCAAAAATTGCAAAATTTTGGTGAAAGCTATAAAAAATAGAATAAATAACCTATATTCATACAGGCAAAAACTCCTATCATAATAATGGTATCTTCTAAATTAATCCACAGATTCAATGAAAATCTACTCAAAATTCAAGCAGGATGTGTGGGTGTATTTGTGTGTATGTATGTATGTATGTATGTGTATAGAAAACTAGAAAACAGAAATCTAAGAACAGGAAAGACAACTCTGGAAGAGTAGAACAGAGAGGGGGCATTTGCCCTATAAGATATCAATACTTATTATAAGCTAGAGTAATCAAAACAGTGTGAATTGGTGTAGGGATGGAAAAGTAGATCAATAAAAGAGAACTGGGATTCAAAAACAGTCTCAATCAAGCACATAAGAGCACCTGCCATTTGATAATGATGGCAATGCAGATCAGAGTGGGGAAAGTACTAAAATAAGTGGGGCTGGGACAATTGGCTTTCCTACCAGAAAAAAAAGATCATATCCCTTTCTCACAGCATAAGATCAAAGACCAAAATATGCAAAATAAAAGAGGCTATTTTTGTTATCTCAGGTTAGGGATGGATTCTGGAATTATGAAAGCACAATTTATGGTATAAGAAAATATTGATAAGTTTGAATATTCAATTAAAAGACACTATCAACAAAAAATAAGCATTTACCAGGGAAAAGTGATACAACAGATGACAGAATTTATCTAGGATATATAAAGAATTCTTAAAATTCAATATGAAAAGCAACCAACTATCTCTGATTGAAGAATAAAGAAAATTTACCACATGTCCTCTGGGAAACTCCTTTAACCACCAAAAATGCTGAGTGATAAGATATTGTCCTCTGAATGCTGTGGGGTGCACGTCTAACACTCCTGATGCTGAATGCTAAAACCGCACCATATCTTCCTAAAGTCCTTGACTTTGGATATCACTGCCAATATTGCCTCATACCAAGATTTAAAGGACAGGGAGCTCTCCAAACCTAAGAAGGAGCTTCAAATTCTAGGGAGGCCAGTTACAAGGGGAAAAAAATGTCTAGAAGAACTATAAACAAGCAACTCATAGAAGAAGAAAACTTAAAGGCCAATAAAGGTATGAAAAAAATGTCCACCATCACCTAATAAACAAAGAAATGAAAATTAGAATAACCTACCACTGACTTTCACTCCTGCCCATGAGGGATATACTGTTGCAAAATTTATTCGCACCCAGAAAATAGGACAAAATACATGTGATGACAATTTTCAGATGTTGTACAACAGACTTTGATCTCTGAAAGAGGGAAAACAAATGATGTGAGCCTTATGATTACCCCAGATTAAGGCCTCAAGGAGTTTCCAGGCTAGAGATCAGGGAAAGAAACCTTGAGAGTCTGATCTTTCTTTCACTGAGTTGAGAAGAAAGAGGTCAAACTTCAGAAGATTAGGGCAGGTAGAATTTGTAGGGCAGAATATCAGAGAGAGGGGAGCTAGCTGTACAGAACAAGAGAAGTCTGAATATTGGCAAAGAAATCCTCTCATGTCCTTTACAGAATATGGATCTGCTTTTATGTAGAGGACAATCCCTGACACCCAGGAAGAGTCACTGGAAAGCAGCAAGCCAGACAATCCTAGAGATTATTAGTAAGGGCTAGGAACAGTGTATGTTCTCACAGCCAGAATAAGAACTTGTAAAACATGGGGGCACTGGAGAGAGTGCACAAAAAAGATACCTCCTAGTAGTAAAACTAAGTTATCCTCAGAATAAAAGCTACTCTGGACCACCTACAAAAAGTTTAACAGCAAGCCTCAAAAAGGATCAAGTTACCCAAACTTCAACTAACATAACTACAAGGCAGAAAATACTTAACTTTTTTCTAGGAATACCAAAAAAAAAAAAATTCAGAACCCCAAATTGTATAATTCACAATGTCCATCATCTTGTCAACAGTTAACAGGCATGTAAAGAAACAGGAAAATATGGCCCATAACCAGATAAGTCAATTAATAGAAATACACTTAGAAATAACAGATGATGAAATTTGTAAACAAGAACCTTTAACAAGCTATTGTAACTTTTATCAAGGTGTTCAAGGAAGTAAAGAAAACATCATGTAATGAGAAGAGAAATGTAAAGTGTAAAAATGAGATCCAAATGGAACTTCTAGAAATGAAATGAACAATATATGAACCGAATGGAATTAACAGCAGATAAGCAGAGAACAAAAGATAAGTGTATACCAACAGATAGCAATAGAAACTACCCAAAAATGAAGCATGGGAGGCCGGTGGGGGGAGGAGACTGAACAGAGATTCAGCAAACTTTTAAAGAAGAAAAAGGGGAAAGAGATACCATGTTAACAACAGTAAAGGAAAGTTGGAATGGCTAGATTATTATAAAAATAGACCTTAGAACAAAGAATGTTACCAGGGATAAAGAGGGACATAACATAATGATAAAGAAGTTAATTCATTAGAAATATAACAATTCAAAATATGTATATAACTAATAGCAAAACTTCAAATTACATGAAGTAAATACCAACAGAATTGAAAGGAGAAAGACACATGTCCACAAAATTCTCTTTCAGCAACTGACATAACAAATAGAAAAAAATATTAGTAAAGACATGGAAGACTTGAAACACCCTGTAATTCACATTGTCCTAATTTAAAAGAATAGACACTTCACCCTAAAACAACAGAATACCCATTCAAGCACACATGGAACATTCTCAAAGATCACATACTGGGTCATAAAACAATTTTTAATAAATTTCTAAGCTATTAAATAATACAGAGTTTTTTCATATAAATTATAAAATATATCATGTAAATATCCTCAAATCACAATGAAATTAGAAACCAGTAATAATAAGATATATGGTAAATCTCCAAATATTTGGAGACTAAACAACAAATTTCTATTTAACCAATAAGTTGAAGAAATCACAGGGAATCTAGAAAATATCTTAAACTTCATGAAGATGAATAAAACAGCACATTGAAATTTTAAAGAGCAAGAGTAATATTTTTGTAAATGTACAGCAATGGATACTTCTATGAAAAGAACAGAAAGGCCTAAAATCCAGGATCTAAACTTCCACCTTAAGAAGTTAGAAAAAGAAGAAAAAATTAAATGCAAAGAAGCAGAAAAATGGCTATGTTGGTAAGAACAGAAATCAATTAAATAAGGAGAAAAAGAAAATGGAACAAACATCTGGTTCATTGAAAAGATCAATAAAATGGGTAAGTATCTTGACAGATGAAGAAACAAACTAGCAATCTCAGGAATGAAAGGGAAGACCTCAGAATACTTTCAATAGAAATTTAAAGGATATTAAAGAAATATTATGAATAACTTTAAGTTAGTAAGTTTGACAACTTAGATGAAATGAACAAATAATTTGAAAGTCACAATCTACCATAGCTCACCCAAAAAGAAACACATAATCTGAATAGCCCTATAGCTAGTAAAGAAACTGAATTCATAATTTAAAACTCTCCCACAAAGAAAACACCAGGCCCAAAGAGTTTCACTGTCAAATCCAAAACATTTATGGAAAAAATATCAATTCTACACCAACTTCCAAAAAAACTGAAAAGAAGGAAACACTTCTCACCACATTTTATGAGGTAAACACTACTGTATTAGTTTGTTAGGGCCGTCATAAAAAAATACCACAGACTGGGTGGCTTAAACAATAGAAATTCATTTTCTCACAGTCCTGGAGGTTGGAAGTACAAAATCAAGGTTCCAGCAGGTTTGGTTTCTTCTGAGGCATCTCTCCTTGGCATGTAGATGGCCTCCCTCCTGTTGCGTCTGCTTTGATCCCAGTTCTATCACTTGGTATGATCTAGGCCAAGTTCCCTACGCTCTCTATTCCTCAGTTTCCTTATCTACAGAATAGAAATACTAACAGTACCTATGTTACAAGGATGTCACAATGATTAAACAAGATATACATGAAGTGCTCAGCACAGCACTTGACACAGGGTCAGCATTTAGTAAGTTGGTTACTACTATTTGACTTTCCAGAATTAATTTTCTTCATTTACATTTTTCAAGAAATATTTATTCCATTAAACCATGTGATTATTTTTCAATTTATTAAAAAAAATATCCAGAGCCTAGAAACAATGATACTACATCAGCAACAAACATGCCCAGTGCCCATATCTTGGTTTCTAAATGCTATTATCCAATAAGAGAAAACTAAGCTCTTAGGAGTAATGGCTGCATCTAGGGCTGGGACAGGAGGAAATGCAAGATAAGCCTGGAGTATCTTATAATGCAATAAAGTGCTCAAAAAACAAAAGGATGGGTTATGTCAAAGGGACTCAGGAGTCAACCTGAAAGAGTTCCCAAGGACCTGGACTAGAACAATTTGAACAAAGTAAATAACATAACAACTAGATTATAATATAAAGTACAAAATACATATACTGAGTTCATACTGATATAAACAAATGACTGAATAAATAAATAAGTAGGGGAGTAGAAACAAATCTTCTTTATAGGGCAATCCCAAATAATGTACATATATTACTCCCTTGTCTAGGAAGCAGAGCTACCTCCCTTCCACACCTATGAGAGCAACCTTGTTGTTTTGACCCCTTGAATGTTACTCTCCTTTCCTAATGCCACAACCATTGTCCAATTTGTCACCATGTGTCTTAATTACTGCCACAGCCTCTTAACAAGCCTGCTATTTTCACTCTAACTATCCATCCAATACATCCTCAACATGGAAGCCAGAGAAATAACAGATAATAGAAACAGACAGATAGGAGTTCTAGATACTGGCATTAACAAATACAGACTTTAAATGTTCTATGTTTAAGGCATAAAAGATGAAAGAAAATCTAGGAAAGAAACTGAAGAAAGACTTCTATGGTTTGAAAGGAACACAATAGAAAGACTAATACTGAAACTAAGACATCAGTGGTGAATTTAACAGCAGATTGCATACAGCTAAACAGAATATTAGTTAACTGAAAACAAAGTCAGAAGAAACATTTCAATAAAAATACAAAAAAAAAAAAGACAATCTAGAGCCTAGCAGAATATCTTTGACTTACATACTAAAGATAAGATTACCTATAATATATAAAACCTACAAACTAAAAAAAAAAAGAGTCATGTATCACAACGTTCATTGCAGCTCTATTTACAATAGCCAGGACATGGAAGCAACCTAAGTGTCCATCGACAGATGAATGGATAAAGAAGATGTGGCACATATATACAATGGCTAACACATATATATGGAATCTAAAAAAAAAAAAGGTCATGAAGAACCTAGGGGCAAGTCAGGAATAAAGATGCAGACCTACTAGAGAATGGACTTGAGGACACAGGGAGAGGGAAGGGTAAGCTGGGACAAAGTGAGAGAGTGGCAGGGACATATATACACTACCAAACGTAAAATAGCTAGCTATTTTGGAAATAACACTGAAAAGTCAAAGACTTCATTGTTAAATAAAAACCACCAAGAATGATGTCCAAGCTTCTACCTCCCAAATACATGATTGAAAATATTTTAAATGATATAATCTTTTAAAAAATTTTTTTATTGAAGTATAGTTGATTTACAATGTTGTGTTAGTTTCCAGTATACAGCAAAGTGGTTCAATTATATATACATACACACACACAAACACACACACACACACACATTCTTTTCCATTACAGTTTATTATAGGATATTGAATATAGCTCCTGTGCTATACAGTAGGACCTTGTTGTTTATCTATTTTATATATAGTAGTTTGTATCTGCTAATCCCAAACTCCTAATTTATCCCTCTCCCACCCCCTTTCCCCTTTGGTAACCATAAATTTGTTTTCTATGTCTGCGAGTCTGTTTCTGTTTTGTAAATAAGTTCATTTGTATCATATTTTAGATTCCACATATAGGGGATATCATATGATATTTCTCTTTCCCTGTCTTACTTCACGTAGTGTGATAATGTCTAGGTCCATGCATGTTGCTGCAAATGGTATTACATCATTCTTTTTTATGGCTGAATAGTATTCCATTATTTATATATACCACATGTTCTTTATCCATTCGTCTGTCAATGGACATTTAGGTTGCTTCTGTGTCTTGGCTATTGTAAATAATGCTGCAATGAACATTGGGGTGCATGTATCTTTTCAAATTAGAGTTTTCTCCAGATATATGGCCAGGAGTGGGAATGCTGGATCATATGGCAATTCTATTTTTAGTTTTTTAAGCAACCTCTGTACTGTTTTCCATAGTGGCTACACCAATTTATGTTTCCACCAACAGTGTAGGAGGGTTCCCTTTTCTCCACACCCTCTCCAGCATTTGTTATTCACAGACTTTTAAATGATGGCCATTCTGACCGGCCTGTGGTGATACCTCAATGTGGTTTGATTTGCATTTCTCTAATAATTAGTGATGTTGAGCATCTCTTCATGTGCCTATTGGCCATCTGTATGTCTTCTTTGGAGAAATGTCTATTTAGGTCTTCTGCCCATTACATGATACAATCTTTATTAAAGACAGTTAAAATGAATTTCCTTCAGAAATGTCAGATAATTTTAAGATGCTCCTTGATAATTGGAGATACTCTTACTATTTAAATACCAGTGTTTAAATATGCTATCCACTGCATTCCACCAAATAAACATGTGAATGGCAACCAAACATCTTATCCTCTTTATATAAATGCACATACCCACAACACACACACAAATTAGTAAGATCTCTCTTGCACAGAGATGAGTAGACTGAAATCCATATCAATCTATACCAACGGTCACCAATTTCAAATTTTCCATAAGAGTCAGCAGTACTTCCAGAACAATCAGCTTTGATCAGAAACACATGCCCATTTCTGGTGTCTGTTAGTGAAGTGAGTTTCAGATAACCCTATAGAAACACAAGAACCAAACTGGATGAATTTCTCTTCTCTTATATTTGACATAGTATATCATAGAAGAAATAAACAAAATAATATCAATATTAAGCTAATTAACATTTATTTCAGTTTTTGAGTTACAACCACTGTAGTAAATCAGTAATAGTGTAAGACTATAGAATTCACCACCAACAAATGTGTACTGATGCCTAGGCAGTCAATAAAGTCTACAAAAGTAAATTATACAATAAAAACAGAATCTTCATTTTCTTATAAAGCAAAAGAAAACTTTTCAGGAAATATAATTGAAAGCTTCTACTGTATTACCCACTTCCCTCCATGTTTTGGCTAAGTAAGCCCATTCTGTGCTTCTACTATATTTCTGCTTATAATGATTTCTTGGACACATCTCCCCAGGTTGGACCATGAGCATTTGAGGGCAGGAACTGTAACTTTTTTATTTTTGTATCTTCAGTGACTAGATATTTTACACACTCAAGAAGTGTTTGATGGATTAACTAATTAGTTAATTTTGTAAAAAATGTGTACGCGTCACCAGGCAATCTGCATAACCATTTCAAGAACACAGAAGTGGGCTTCCCTGGTGGCGCAGTGGCTGAGAGTCTGCCTGCCGATGCAGGGGACATGGGTTTGTGCCCCGGTCCGGGAAGATCCCACATGCTGCGGAGCGGCTGGGCCCGTGAGCCATGGCCGCTGAGCCTGTGCGTCCAGAGCCTGTGCTCTGCAACGGGAGAGGCCACAACAGTGAGAGGCCCGTGTACCGCAAAAAAAAAACAAAACACGTAAGTCAGACCCCTAAAATAAAGATTTCCCTCCAACTCCTGGAGAAGGTGCTATAGTGTAGAAAATCAGGGAATTAACCCTGAGAAGAGGGAAGCCTAAAAGAAATTACTTGGTTTTGGACACAGCACTAAAGATAGAGAAGAAAAGCTCCAACATGACACCAAGTGGTCTCACGTGATCATAAGAGGAGGAAAACACATGTATTTGGTTTGCCCAGCCAACAAAAGCAGGACATTTTTCTTCAGGAGTTACAGTGACATAGAAAAGCCAATGAATACTATACGTATTCTCAAATTCTCAGCTGGGGTACTATTTTCAATTTATCTTAAACTCTCTCAAAACTAAAGCACATGCTAGCAAAGATCATTTCTTCATATCGACTTTGTTAGATGCAAGATGCACCTTGCATCTGACCTCCTAGGCTGAGCCTACTTCCAATTCTTTTTTTTTTTTTTTTTTAATGGCAGGAGAGTGAGTTTATTCAACAGGTATTTACTGAGCCCTTACTATGTGCCAGGCACTATTTTAGGTGCTGGGAATACATTCCATTGATTAAAAACATACAAAAATCCCTGTCTTCATTGTGCTTACACTCTAGAGAAAGGATACCAGACAATGAACATAACAAATAAGTAAATTACATAGTAAGTTAGGAGATGATGAGTACTACAGAAAAAAAATAGAGCAGTCATGAGGATGAAGACAAGTCTTATCTGGAAATTTTCCAAAACCAGACACACTCACAAAAATATGCTGCTTTCTTGGAAGTCTATGTATGTGTCAGTGACCAAAGAAAATATTTCTGGCCCCTTAATGTTCATGGGATTTTCAAGCAAGAAATTACAGGGATTTTAAAAATATGAAAATGGAATTGAAAACTAAGAAAAGTAACTTGCATAAAAACAGGAGCTCAATACAGAGTTCTTGAGGCAGTGGAATCTGTGCTTACTGTAGGAGCAGAGCTTCCCACAGTTCTGGCAAATTCCATGATTCTGGCCACGTTGCCAACCACAGTGGATCTGAAGAGTCAAATCTATTGAAAAGAGGTTACTAGGGTCAGAAAATGTAGAAGAACTCAAGCAGCTTTTCAGGATTTTTGTTTTATTTCTATTTCCTTTTTAAAATATAGCTCCCTAGTTTTCGTGATTTTCTAATTTTATTAAAGAAGGGTGAGTTCATGAGAAGGAAAAACTGAAAAATAGGAATGCCCACATTTCCGACTCCACCTCCAATCTCAAATTGTTCAAGATGCACACGTTTATTGTATATCCGTAGACCCAGGTCTTTTGACACCATTATCAGAGGTTGTTGGCTCTAAACTACCAGGAAGATTTTTTTCTCCTTTGATTTAAATTCAAATTTCATTTCAACAAAGCAACCAGAACAATTAATGAATTAGGTTCTCTAAGTCAGAAGTGAAAATAGAAAATAAATGGTGTTGTCATCTTTGATGAGAAAGTCATATTTTCAGCAAAATGGGGCAGAGGCAGAAAGTCCAGTTTGCAGGACCAGGAAAAAGGAGTGTCCACCCATAGGATACTTAGAAATTGATGACTATGACAGCAGCCCTTTCTAGAGGTAATAACGTCACGTCATTAGGTTGAGATAATCCTCCAGAAATCCCAACAGCCCTGGATTAAGAACATCTGGAAATTGTTCATATGACACAGATTTCTGTTTCCTGATGTTAAGGCTTCAGTGATGCCTCTCTGTGGCATCTGTCACCCATCTAACTTCTTTGCAAACTTCCTCCTTTCAAATCAGGAAGTGTACATAAAGTGCAAGTAAGATTCAGTCCCTCGCCCGTGCTTCCAGGTTCTTGCTTTGATACCCAGGATCACCAAATCTGACAATTAAACCGCTGGCCAGCTAGGCTGTCTGCAGGTATTTCTGGAGTTAGCAAATGAGTTCATCTGGTAAAGAAAGTGTCTGAAGGTAGATGCAGTCTTGGCAAGAAAACACACAGTACTGTATGCAAGACCGGGATGTGAATGATGCAAGCAGCAGGGGGGTTCTCATCACCGAGTCACTAAAGAAGAGGCCTTCTTTGGATCTCAACTCTTAAAGTGAATTCAGGAACTGTTACTAAAATGAATGAGGCCAGCGGATTTCAGATCAGGGTCAGTCCTCAGTGAGGGCAGGTTCAGTTTTCCTAATTAAATTCCTGAATTTCTTTTTGGCTTCTGCCCTTGCTTCAGCATCAAAGTACCAAACAGTCATATGGTGTATCTGATTGCATAGGAAGGCTGGACTTCATGTGGGTTCCTGTGGTCTGACCCGAAGAACAACAGTCTGTCGAAAATGGGCTCCATGTACGCTATGAACGATTTCTCTTCTGGAAATATCCGCAGGACCCCACCATGTAGCTGGGCATCCCAGTTCTTGTTCAGATAGTAGATGCGGGGGATGCAGCAGCCGTCGCCGTTGGGGTTGTTCACATGTCGCACATAACCTGCTCCATTTCCTGGATAGCAAGCCACCATCACCATGTGCGGGTCAAGGACACTGTATGCTCCCGGACGGACCGCGGAAAGAGCCAAAGTGCTTTGGTAATTTTTCTTCTCTCTGTAAACCAGAAGTCATCTCCTCTCACCTCTGAACTGCCACACGGAGGCCCCAGACGCCCACCTCCCAGGAAAGTAACTGATCCCAATCCTTTTAAAAGTTCTATCTCGACCCACTCTCAGAGACCTATACTGGCCTGGAGAAAAGAGAATGAAAGAAACCCCAAACGCTCAATATTGAGTAATCTTGCTCCCCTTCCTGAAGTCACCTCAGGGATAATAGTTCCTTCCTGTAAAGTCTAGATTTCCTGCGACCAAACTGCTAGTATAAGCTTCTTGGACTATTATTAATTATTTAACATGTTTTATACCTTTTAACAATTATTTTCAGTTTAGTTGTTTTTTTTTAAGGAATAATGTTGTTGCTTTTTCTGAGTATAAAGATAAGCAATATTCATATTACCACTAGGAAATTTCATTTTTGCTCAGTGGTTTATTACTCATTCTCTGCAATATGAGTGTGTGAGCGTTGGGAGCGGGGAGAAGCAGGGAGGAATGAAGTGCTGAAGTGCCACCTCAAGAGCCAGTGGCAGTTCTGGTCAGTGCAATCAGGCAAGAATAAGAAATAAAGGTATTCCAACTGGGAAGGAACAAATGAAATTATCTTTATTCATGAGATAAAGATATTTGTACATACTTATACCTCAATAAAGCTGATATTTAAAAAGTCATAAAAAGATAAACAATCTACTTCAATAAGAGTAAAATAAAACAGAGATAATTATGTAAAAATTATTTAAAAATCAAGTTATTAATGAAAGTTTAAACATTTAAAAATAATTGTTACCCATCAATCATAGAAGTGAGAGAGAACTATCACCCCTCATGGGTCCTTACCATGCTATTTGTAGGAAGTCACTGCATTCTGTGTTCTTTCTGAGTCACTGAAGTTATAAAGGGTGCAACCTTTCTACCACCACTACTTCATCTGTTCATGTTCTCCCTGTCTTTCACTGTTCCTTACCATCCCCTTATGACCATACCCAGTCCATGAGGCATCGTCGCCATACTGCACCAGGTTTTCATGGGGAAGAGTGGAGAAAAATACCCTTGTGTTTCAGATAAAGGGAGGGGAAAAGTAAACATTTTGAAATGCACCTAGAGCACTCTCCATAAAAAAGCCCTGCCCTCCCAAGAAAGGTACTTGATTAGAGCCTTATCTGACCTGGAGGAAGGGCAATTGGTCAGCTCTAGCCCCCTCTAGCCATCCTGTCTCATGTAAGAGGAGAAAAAAAGAATAAGAAAACACTTCTAAATGTCACATTCCAAGGACTCAGGCCCACTACAAAAATTGAGATTTAATTGTCAGGTTATACAATGCTTCTCGTCCTCGAAACCCTACCATATCAATTGGGCTTCAGTGAGTTAGCAGTGGACTATAAGTGAAAAAGTCGCAAGTCATAAATTCTATTTAAGAAGGAATTCTTAGGGAAAACCAAAGACAGTAGAAGAGGGAGAAAAAAAAAACAAGTAAACTAGAGTAAACTGCAGCCTCTGGCACCTACAGTTATAGGAAACATAAACAGAGCCCAGCCTCTAGCCAGATTAACATAAAACCTCACTCTGAAAGCCTAAATATCTTAGTTCCTATTACTCAACACAGCATGTCTGACTTTCAACAAAAATAATAAAGCACTCTAAAAGGAAAACAACAACAACATCTGAACAGAAAAAGCAAGCATGAGAACCAGACTCAGATATGGCACACATATTGAAATTATCATATAGAGATCTAAAGTAACTAAGAGTTCTAATGGAAACTGTAGACAGTGTGCAAGAACAGATGGGTAAGGTACACAAAGAGATGGAAACTCTAAGAAAGAATAAAAAAATGCTAGAAACTAAAAGCACTGTAACATAAATGAAGAATGCTTTTGATGGACTCATCAGTAGACTGGACATGGCTGAGGAAAGAATCAGTGAGTCTGATCAACAGAAGACTAGAGAGTGGAGTATTTTCAAAGTTAAAAGAAAAACCCACCAACTTAGAATTCTGTATCCCATAAAATCATCCTTCCAAAGTGAAGGAGGAATAAACGCCTTCTCAGACAAACAAAAACTGAGGGAATTTGTCACTAGTAGATCTGCCTTGCAGGAAATGTTAAAAGAAGTTTGTTTGGTTTTTTTTTGGGGGGGGGGGGTTGTTTGTTTGTTTGTTTTTCAGCACAAAGAAAAATGCTACAGGCCAGAAACTAAGATCTACATAAATGAAGAGCAAGACAAAAGGAATAAATGAAGGTGAAATAGAATCCTTCATCTTTCTTTTTTTTTTTTTTTGTGGTACACGGGCCTCTCACTGTTGTGGCCTCTCCCGTTGCGGAGCACAGGCTCCGGACGCGCAGGCTCAGTGGCCATGGCTCATGGGCCCAGCCGTTCTGCAGCATGTGGGATCTTCCTGGACCAGGGCACAAACCCGTGTCCCCTGCATCGGCAGGCGGACTGTCAACCACTGCGCCACCAGGGAAGCCCTCCTTCATCTTTCTTATTGTTAATTGATATAACAAATAACTTTTCAAGGTAATAAAAGCTACAATGTATTGGGTGATTATAGCATATGGATAACTGAAAATAATGACAGCAATGTTGTAAAGAACAACAGGAGAAAATTGGGACTACTGTGTTACAAGGTAACTGCAGTCCCTGTGAAATAACATAGTGTTATTGGACAGTAGATTTATATTAATTGTAAATGTATACTTCAAACACTGGAGCAACCATTAAAAAATGAGTAATTTTTTAATTAAAAGGAAATAAAATGATTTAAGTGATCATAAAATGATCACTTAAAATCAGAGAAGGCAGAAAAATGGGGGAAGATAATGAAACAATAAGTACAACAAGTTGAAAAGTTACAAATACGTAGACATTAACCCAACTATGCTAACATCACTTTAAATGTGAATAGTCTAAATACATTCGCATATCAGAGTAGATAAAAAAGACCCAAATATAAGCTGTCCACAAGAATCTCACTTGAAATACAAAGAGAGAGACAGATTAAAAGTAAGGGAAGGAAAAAGATACAGCATGCTAACGCTAATCAAAATAAAGCTAGAGAGGCTATATTAATTTCAGGCAAAGCAGACTTCAGGACAAGGAAAATTACAATACCGTGACAAACAGTGGCACACTACATAATGATAAGTACTCCATTCTCCAAGAGGACATAACAATTCTTAATATGTATGCATCTAACAACAGAGTGTCAAAATATGTGCGGCAAGAGTGATAGAACTACAAAAAGAAATGAACAAATCTACTGCTACAGTTGTAGACTTCAGCACCCTTTTATCAGATTGACAGATCCAGCAGGCAGAAAATCAGCAAGGACATAGTTGAAATGATCAATACCAGCAAGCAAGTGTATCTAATTGACATTTATAGAATATTTCATTTAACAACAGAATACATGCTCCTCTCAAGCTTATATGGAGCATTCACCAAGAAAGGCCACATTTGGGGCCATAAAACACACTTTGACAAATTTAAAAGAGTACAAATCATACAAAGTATGCCCTCAGACCACAGGGAAATTAAGCTAGAAATAAATAACAGAAAGACAGCTGAAGATTAAACATTATGTGATTAACACAAAGGTCAAAGAAGTCTCGAGAGAAACTGAAAAATATTTTGAACTAATGAAAATACAACTTATCAAACTTTGAGAGATGCAGCAAAAGCAGTGTTTAGAAAGAAATGTATAGCACTGAATGCATATATTAGAAAAAAAAAGAAAGATGTAAAATCAACAACTAAATGTCAACCTTAGGAAATTAGAGAAAGAACAATGTAAGCCTAAAGCAAGCAAAGAAACGAACTAATAAAATCAGAGCAGAAATAAATGAAAATGATAACAGAAAATCAATAGAGAAAATAAATGAACCAAAAGCTGGTTCTTTGTAAAGATAAATAAAATTGATAAACCTATAGCCAAGGTAACCAAGAAAAAAAGTGAGAAAATTACTAATTACTTATACTAGATATCACTAATATCAGATATGAAAGAGAGGTCATCACTAATGAGTCCATGGACATTAAAAGGATAATAAAGGAATATTATGATGCCCCCAAATTTGATAACTTAAAGAGACCAACTCCTTATAAAACAGAAACTACCAATACTCACAAAAGGAAAAGTAAATCACCTGAAAAGCCCTATGTCTATTAAAGACCTTGAATCAATAACTAATAATCTTCCAATATTCCAGACCCAGAAGGTTTCATCAGTGAATTCTACCAAAAATTTAAGGAAGAAAAACTATACAAATTATCTGAAATCTCTTCCATAAAATAGGGCCATTGGGAACACTTCCAAACTCATCTATGAAGCCAGCACTGCCCTAACACCAAAACCAAATAAAGATATTAGAAGAAATAAAAACTACAGACCTACAGCATTCATAAACATAGATACATAAATCCTCAACAAAATATTAGCAAATTGAATCCAACAATGTATAAAGAGCATTATACACCATGACCAGTGGAACTTATGCCAGGTATGCAAGTTTGGTTCAACATTTGAAAGTCAATTAACATAATGCGACAAAACAGGCTAAAGAAGAAAAATCATATTATGATATCAATATATGCGGAAAAAACATTTGACAAAATCCAAACTCCATTCATGATAAAAACTTCTCAGAAAACTAGGACTAGAGGAGGTGAACTCCCTCAACTTGATAAAGAACATCTACCAAATAATTTACAGGTAACTAAATGGTGAGAAGCTAGATGCTTTCCTCTAAGATGGTAAACAAGGCAAGAATGTCCTCTCTCACCCCTCCTATTCAAGTTCATATTAGAAGTCCTAGCTAATGCAATTAGACAAGACAAGGAAATAAAAAATATACAGACTGGGACAGAAGCAATAAAACTGTCTTTCTTCTCAGATGACATGACTGTCTATGAAGAAAATCCCAAAGAATCAATAATAACAACAAAGAACTCCAAGAACTAATAAGCAATTATAGCAAGGTTGCAAGACACAAAGTTAGTATACAAATGTCAATTCCTTTCCTGTATACCAGCAATGGTATACAACTGAATTTGTAAATACATAACATTATATTAGCTCCCCCCAATAAAATATATACATATAAATATAACAAAACATGTACAGGGTCTATATGAGGAACTCTACAAAACCAATGAAAGAAAGCAAAGATCTAAATAAATGGAGGGCTATTCCATGTTCACGTGCTTGCCACTGTATTAAATGTTTTCCATGTATTACCGCACCTAAACTTCACAACACCCTTCCCACCCATGGGAAGCCACACAACCCCACTAGGTTGATCCCACTCTAATTTCACGACTACACATCTCAAACGGGCACTCAGCACTGCCTAGCAATCCAATTCCATTTCTGTACTTAGTTTACTTCCCCGTTCTCCAGAAGGACTATGTCACATGTGTCTCCTAGCACCTCTTCTCCTTTCCCCTGCTGCCCTTGCTCTCAGCCAGTGACTGCCTTCACAGACAGATGATGCCTCTTACCACCTGTCCGCATCTGCATTTGTCTCGGCTTTCCCTCTAGATACAATGGAATATGTGTTCCTGTTCATTTCAAAGCCAACTGCTCACCTACTCTGGAGTCTTCTCCCCTCTCAGGTGTTCACATACCTCCCCTGCAGTGTTCCCCTTATCTGCATCATTTCTCCCTTTCTATGAGTTCAATCCCACTGGCATATAAACATATTCTAGTTTCCTCCATCTTAAAAACAAAATTCCACTTGACCTTAAGGTCCCTCTACTCCACTAAAGTTGTTCTTGTTAAAATGATTAAAATCCTCCTAATTGCCAAACTGTCTTGCACAGTAGCACTCACCATGGTTGGCCACCACCTCCCTCTTTTTTGGCTTCCTTCCTCTTCTCTATGTACACTCTCAACCTAGGTGGTTTCACCTAGTCCTTTAGTTTAAGTACCACCTACGTGGTGATGATTCCAAAGACCAATTCTAGCCCTAACATCCCCTAGGACTTCAGACTCAAATTTCCAATGGCCTATTTGACATCTTAACTTAAAAATCTACTAGGTAATTTACGTTATGTGTATTTTACCACACTAATAAAAAAAAAAACTACCAGGTGATTAACAGATGGAGAGAGGGATGGTGAGATGAACAGGCATGTGAAAAAACAAGTGTAGCTAAATATTAATGGTAGGGTCTAGGTGGTGGGTGTATGGAGTTTAGGGTAAAATTCTTTTCAAGCATATTGTTCATATGCTGCATGTTGGGAGAAAACGTTCTAGGCATCTCAACATAATATATCCAAAACAATTTTTGATTCCAACCGTTCCAAAAATGAAACCTACCTTTCACCTACAGTTTTCCCCATCTCATTAAAGAGCAAGGCAAAAGTAGGCAAGGCAAAAACCCAGGACTCAGCCTTGAAAGGCTCTCTCCCACCTGGAATATAATTCCATGAAGGCAGGGACCCTGCCCATCTAGAACAGTCCTAGCACACAGGAGGTGTTCAAAAATAGCTGTGGAACTAATCATGAATTACTGCTCTGTTTCTCTCTAGGCCCTTCAGCCCTCACTGGTCCTTGAGTGAGAACGGAGCTCTTGGCCTCCAAACCTCCCCAGCCCAGGCAGCAGAGACTGTGTCTTAGTACCTGATTATGGCTTCTTACCAATCACAGCGGTTCCATGCTCCTCAGCGAGAGTTCAAGGCCTTTCTTTACCGCAGAGCCAGTGTTTCCTGTCCCAAACCTGTGACACACAGGACCCGTGACACATGTCACAGCACAGCTGGGCATCACACTGCCCAGGCTGTCTCCCTGCAAGGCTTCAGCGGGCCTCACTTTGCCCAGGGCCTGCCCGAATCCAGCCCAGGAGGCCTCCCTATGGTGGCTGGAGCCACAGTCCACTCCTTCAGTGGGCATCAAGGCATCTTCCTCTCAAGGCCATTGGGTGGGCCCAAGCCTGCTCTCTCACGCCCCACCGCAGCAGCCCCCTCTAACCTCCCCGACGTCCCGCCGGGGCCCTGCCACGTTTCCTCACCTGGACTTGCCCCGCCCCGCCCCGCCCAGCCCAGCTTGGCCCCAACCGACACACCTGCTTCCAGACCCCTTGCCAGTTGGGTTCGTGCGGGAGTCCGCGGGCCCTGCGAGATCGGTGCCGTCCAATCCTGGAGGCTCCCATGAGCCGGCGCACTGGAGCCGCACCCTGCGCCGGCGCCCTCTGCAAGCAGGCTGGAGTCGGCAGTGCCTCCCCCTGCTGGCCTTCCGAAGCACTGCAGCAGTTACCGCGGACCCGATGGTGGATGCCTTGTGGTCCCTGGTACACCTCCCTGTCCCTGTCCGTGCCTGGTCCCAAGCCAGGATTATAATGCCAGCAACTCTCTGAGCCATGCCCACATCCTGAACCACTGAGGACTGTGTTCTCTAGGGGTGATGGCCTGGTTCACACCTGCCCCCTCAACTCCCTACTGAGTTGGAGAGGGGCCGGGTAGAGGACTGGTTTGCAATGTCAGAAAGGGGCAGGTAGTGTTTGGGCACTTTGGACAGGATAGACGATTGCAGAAGGAGTCACTAGACTGTGGCAGAACGTGAGGTCAGTTATAGCTGCTAGGTCGGATGAGACAGTTTCATCTAGGGTGGTCACTGTAAGGGGAATTCAGCGTGTAGACATTGCCTCAATACAGGAAGCCAGAATCTTTTTTATCTTAACAAGCGCACCTCTCTCCGTTTGGTCCTGACCAGAGCCACTCCAGTGGATCCAATTCCCTTAAAGGCATGATGAGACCTGCCTCACTTAGCCCACAGCCTGGTCCAGGAGAGCCATATCCTTGAGCTGAGCTGGGACTGAGCCAAAACAGTCACCCTCTGTCCAGGCGTGGAGAGGTCAACTTCCTGCTCCATGAGTCACTGACAACAGATGCCTTTTCTCCACCAGAGGCCCTGCCTTTCCTCAGCAGCCAAGGCTCCCTCCCATCCCAAGGTAGAGTTCCTCCTTAAAGGTGGGCCCCCTTTAAGGGGATGCCTGTTGTTTCTCATAGCGTCTAAGGTCAGAACTTTGCATGCCATCACTATTTCACAAATCTGAGCAGCACAAATGAATCAGAATATTCTACTGTTGTGTTCCTACATAGATGGCTGTCATGGGGACACACACACAGAATTTTCACCCACGGCACCAGGAAATCGCTAAATGGAGACTGAATGAATACTTGGTGGGAGTGAACCCCGAGGTCTCATCATGTTCCTCAGCTTACTGTTAAACCACATCCTATTCCCAGTGGCCACCAACCCAAAAGGCTGCTTCTGTTTTCACCAGTGAAAAATTCGAAGAATTATAAAGGTTAGTTCTTTATCAAAATTTCTGCCATTCTTTGGAGGCCTTTTCAAATCCCTATGACTTGCTATTACCAGCAGTTCAAGGAGTCTTGCAGGCCTGGACTTAAGTCCCTGATCTGCTACTGAAAGGTCCCCTTTCTAGCCTGACTGAAGAGTAGCTTGGTTGTCCCCTCCCTGCTGCCCCCCAGACACCACCTTCTCATGTCCTACTTGGTCCCAGGCTCACTGCGGATCCCTGGGGAAGCTCAACTGGGGTAGCAGCAGTGACCAGCACAGAGGTGATGCAGATTCTGGAATCTCACCGTCTGCATTCCTGATCCTGGTCTGAGCACCCAGACTCCCTCAGGATGGACCCTGAGAGCCACACATACCTCTGCTCTCCACTGAGCTGAGACCCATCTGCCCCTTTCAAGTGTAAGAATTTACTGCCCAAATGGCCCCTCATCCCTAGCTGTGTGTCTCCAGACACAGAGAGTCCCTTGAGGGCCTCCCAGACCCCAGTGGACATCTTGTACCCAAAGTCATTTCTTAACAGCCCCTAAGGCCCATGATCAAGTTTAGAGTTTTCTAAACCTGGCTTGGGGCCAAGGAAGAGCAAATAACTAAGAACAAGAAACTGACCAAAAAAAAAAAGAAGAATCATTTCAGCAGCTCTACCCTTCCACGGCCCCATCCTGGTACTGGCCTCTGCTTTGCAGCCCGTTTATTTTCGGATGGTGTTCTTCACACCGAGCACCATCAAGTGTGAGTCGATGAGGACTGTGGGCTTCAGAGAAGCTGTGAGACCTTGTCTGTGTGTTTCTTTCTCTCTGCTCAGCTTTGAGACACTTCACATAAAAGACTCTATAAAAATAAATTGTGGGAAGTACAAGGCCAATAAAAATCCCAGTAGAGGCTGAACACTATTTTATTTAGAAAGCAGAAGGACATGCACTGACCTCATTCTGGATTCCCAGATGCCTAGTTCCTGAGCCTGGCACATGGGCAACGCCCAATAAATATCAGTTGATTGATCCGTTAGTTGGCTGCTCACCGGTTTGCAGAGCAACGACCAGCCCACCGCTCTGCCTGCACACACCACAAAGAGAGAGAATCCTTAGGCTTTGATGGGAGAGTTGTTAAGTTGGCAGGTGAGCCTGCTACAAACCCTTGCCTATAAATGCCCTGCCTTCTACTTCCAGCTCTGCTTATTAATAGTAAAATAATGATGTAGCAGAAAGTGAACTGCAAACACTGCCAAGTTCTAAGAGAGGAGCTGGATGCATGCCTTTTAGTCCTCATGTATTCAATCCTCTTGGTCTGTGTCAAGCCCTGTGCTTTACGGCAAGAATTCAGATGTCGCCATCTTACTGCATCTTATTAGCTGGACAGAATAGGGTTCACACAGAAGGCAACTTCTTTGTTTCCTTTCAGTGTCATTCAAACTCAGTGCCCAGATGCATTTTTCTCCTGGGTTCTTGAATATAAAATCTTGGGCAGGTCTATAACTTTGAGCAACCAGAACAGTCCCATTTCAGTGTAAGACTCCCTCTGACTTCTTATCTAACTCTTAGGCTCTCTCTGTCTCGAGGCCAGGACTGCTTTGGACTGGAAATAGGCATGGGAAATGGGCACATCAGTTTCTCCTTTCTCACCCAACTTCACACCCACATCCTACCCTCCAGACTCAGTGTCTGACATCTTTGCAGCTGGAATCCAACACAGGGCTCTCTGGCTTCAGCAGATATTTTGAGCTGGCTGTTTGCCTGAGAAAATCTTACGGTTTCCCTAAGAATTCCCTTTTGAGGTATCTCCAAGTGCAACTCCATGGCCTGGGTGATGTTGCCACGGGCCAGTTGCTTACAATGCCCTCCCTTTGTTCCTGCCTCCCATGGGCCCATTCCAGGACCATGAATGAAGGTGCCAGACAAATGAGTAAGTGGAGGCCAAAATGCAGACTCGGCTTTGTGCCCTCATGAGGGGCTTCTCAAAGGGAGGAAGGGCCACCTTCGGGTCCTTCATCAGCCACAGGAGGGTGCCTTTCCGTGATTCTCCCCAGTCCACCCTCTGTGATCTGAAGCTCTGAGCCTCTCTTTGTTTGGGTCCATGTCCCTTCTGCTTGTTTTAGGGCAGTTCCAGATGGTGCCCCACCTGTAGATCCACTTGGTTCTAAGAAGGGCTTCCACGTCCTTCCCCTACCAAGGGTAGCAGCAGTTACAGTCCTGGGCAGTCCTCTTCCTCTTCGTTCTCCCACCAATCATGTTGTTTCAGCCATCTCCTTTCACCTTTCGCTGGCTTGGGCATGGGTCAGACACCAAGCCCTTGTGTCCCCCCCAATTGCTGGAGACACATATCAAGCCTTATAAGTTATTCTCCTGAAGTTCCTGTTATGCATGCAGAGGTATCGAAGGAGAAGAAGCACTGCCTTCCCTCTCCCCTCTCCTCCCCAGGGCTGGGAAACAGGTGTGGAAGGGAAAATGCCATGGCATTCCAACAACTCAGAGGAATCTTCCATTCCTGGCCTCCTTACCCTCTAATCCCTCACAGGCTATGGATGGGTGATCACCAGTGCTCCTGGCTTGCCAGGGGAGGTTACTCTTAAAGCATGAGTAGGCGTTAACTGAATGAAGAAGGGAGAGTGGCCTATATGAGCGTGTAGGGCACAGAGCAGCACAGGAAGGAGCACGAGAAAGCGTGGCATATTCTAGGAGCCCCATATGACTGCATGAGGAAGAGAGAGTTTGAGGGATGGTCAGAGATGGGATTGCAATCGGAGAACCAAGTTCTAGCCACATCCTGCAGTGTTTTGCACACTATGCTGAGAAATTTTAATGCTATCCTATAGGATTAGCCATCAAATGGTATTAATCAAGGGAGTACATGTTTGGCCCTTAGCATGCTGTTTTTGGCTGCAATGTGGAGAGGCGTGGTGAGAGTAGAGACTTCTTTGGTGTGAGCTGAGAGCATTAATAAGCAATGTTCAGAGGATCTTCCAATCAGAATAAAGAATATCTGGAGCTTCCCTGGTGGCACAGTGGTTAAGAATCCACCTGCCAATGCAGGGGACATGGGTTCGAGCCCTGGTCCGGGAAGATCCCACATGCTGCTGAGCAACTAAACCCGTGTGCTACAACTACTGAGCCCGTGTGCCACAGCTACTGAAGCCCATGCACCTAGAGCCCGTGCTTCACAACAAAACAAGCCACCGCAATGAGAAGCCTGCGCACCGCAACGAAGAGTAGCCCCCACTCGCCACAACTAGAGAAAGCCCACGCGCAGCAACGAAGACCCAACGCAGCCATAAATAGATAGAGAGATAGATAAATAAAATTTATTTTTTTAAATTGCTGTTAAAAAAAGAATAAAGAATTTCTGACTTGTTTTCTTATTTCTCAAAGTCTTTCTAATACAGTCTTGAAAGCCACACATTCTCCTTGGTTTGCCAAGTTCTTAGGGAGGCGTTGTGATTAAGAGATTTAATTGTGATTTTATTTTTTTATGAAAAGAACCAGTGTCAATCCACACTGAGAAATCCTCTGAGAAATCAGGCTGGCCAGGCCAGGCCAGCAGCCCCTCTGCCCAACTCAGAGGCTCAGTGGCAAGGGGCGGCTTTATTCCAAATGACCTGGGTTTTATTTCAGCATCACTATTTACTTGTGACCTCAGACAAATATTAAATTTCTCTGGGTCTCAGTTCCCTCATATATAAAAATGACCCTAAGAATGTATGAGTCAGAATAAGCTAGGTTATGCTGCTGTAATAAACCAACCATCAAATCTTAGTCACTTAGAGCAGTAAAGGTTTGATTCATGCTCTCAGTGCATCTCCAATGCGGGTCAGCTGGAAGCTCTGCTCTGTGATCCCTGACTTCAACCCGCAGACTGATGGAGCACTCCCCATCCCACACCCTGTGATCACTGTGGCCGATGGGGATAGAGATCTCTAGAGGGTTCAGCACCTGCAATTAAATGTCTGGATGTGTCTACAGTTAGTATGGATATGGTATGCATTACTTCTGCTCACAAATTTTTGGTCAGAACAAATCACATGGTCCCACTCCACCACAAATACCTACCCCACAAGCCTGTGGTGGGGTTACACACAGAGTGCTTGGCACAGAGCTTCAAACCCACCAGGCTCTGACAAAGCTCTTCAATGAAGAGTGGCCTCTGCCCACAGGGGTAGTTAAGACTTCCAACTTCTCGTTGAGAAGTACTTTAGGAAAAGGATTGTATCCTCAACAACACAGGTAGACACTGGGCCTCCCATTTCAAAATGATAAAAGGAAATTTGAAAATTCCAGTGAAGGAAAGCCTGGTTGAGAAACAGAAATCCAAAAGGACCAGGACTGGCAACGGTCTCTACCTTCGAGTTGTAGACATAGAGTGTCCTAATACAGAATTTGGGGAAAGGCTCAATATTTTGCAATAACCTATAATGGAGAAGAATCTAAAGATGTTACACATATGTATATGTATAACGTATGAAACTAACACATTGTAAATCAACTATATATTAATAAATTTTTTTTAAATACTACAAGTACCACAGTGATGGCACTGACTATGTATACGGGCTGTTGGAGAATCATGTTTGATTCAGACAGTTGGTAGTCGAGGCTGAGCACCCTCACTCTGCGCTCGTGGTGGATGGATCTGTAACTTTCTGTAGAACCCGCCCTGCCAATATGTGAACAGCCACGGCCTGGTTAAAGCAGAGTTGGGAAGACCACTTTCCAAAATTAAACTTTTTTATTTTGAGATAATTATAGATTCACATACAGTTATATAAACGAATACAGATGATTCCCTGTACCCTTCACTCAGTTTGCCCACGGTGGTAACATCTTACAAAACTAGTACAACATCACAACCAGGATATTGACATTGATGAAATCCATCCCTCTTGTTCAGATTTCTTTTGTTTTTCTTGTACTCATTTGTATGTGTATTTTAAGTTCTACAATACCTGAATTCTGTGATGTTGTGTAAGATTTGAGTGTTTACGAAAAGAAGAGCCACTTTTATTCGTTGCATAAATGAGGTTTCTCACCAGTGTGGATTCTCTGATGATGAATGAGGTGTGTGTTCTGACTGAACACCTTCCCACATCTATTACATTTATAAGGTTTCTCTCCAGTGTGAATTCTCTGGTGTTCAGTGAGATGTGAATGATTGCGGAAGGAATTCCCACAGTCATTACATTTATATGGTTTCTCTCCAGTATGGATTCTCTGATGCTGAGTAAGAAATGATTGACATCGAAATGTTTTCCCACACTGCTCACATCCATATGGTTTCACTCCGGTATGAATTCTTTGATGTCGAACAAGGAATGAACTACGACTAAAAATTTTCCCACATTCCTCACATGTAGGGTCTCATATGAGTTATCTGATGCTGGGTAAAGGATGAGTTCTGATTAAAAGCTTTTCCACATTCACTACATTTCCAAGATTTTTTCTGTGTAGAGAGCGTCGGACATTTACTTTGGTCTGAAATCTCATTGGTGTGTATGCTACTTTTCTCCCACTGATGTAAGCTCTCTTCTGTAGAAACCCTGAGATGTGTAACAAGACTTCAGATCCAAAGCAGGCTTCTCTCAAAATTATATTCTTGTCTACTCATTTCTGGAGGTGCTTCTTTGTGGATGAAAGTTATTCCCCCAAAACCTTCTTGGAAAAGCCATGGTCCAGGAACCTCTCTGGGAGGGTTTTCCTTCATGCTCTCACATAAATATTTTTCTTCAAATGTAGGATCCTGGTATTCATCCTCTTGGGATCTCTTTGATGCTATCCCTGGCAAATCAATTTCAGAGCCATCCTGCTCTGGAGCAGACTTGTTCACCCAACCTGGACAAATCTCTCTTTCAATCTCTCTCTCTTCAGCTCCTTACATATTCAACATCCACAAATCTTCTCTTTGCTTTGATTGTAGAAGACTTCAAGGTTGAAAAACAACTGGGAGCCCCCAAAAAAAAAAAAAAACTGGGAGCGCATGATGTCCTGGGGCACCCCGCAGGGCGGCGACCACGGTCCCGGAGGTACACGGAAACCCCACTGCTATTTTTACATTAATTTTGTCACTGCTACTGTACAGAAGTTTTAACTTTTTCAATATTGCCAACACTGTAGTTCTTCTTTGTTATACTCTGTCTATTGCTGGCAACCAGAGGAAGTTATGACTCCTCTGTATATCTGATAAAACTAGAATATATTTTCCACCAGTTTTCCTATGCTTTTTTATTTAATCAAGCTGTATGTAATTTTAGTAGATGACGTGACTTTGAATCTAAGTCATCTTTTCCATCTATCTTAGTTCGATCTATGAAGTTGGGCTCCCTCCCCCACAGTGAGACTGATTGCCATACGTCCCCCGTTATATAGCACTGAGTGTTCCTTGGCTCACACTGTGGTCCTCCAGGTCTATTTCTTTTGTACACTTAATAACTCCAACCTTTAGCTTTTTAGTTTTTTTTGTTATGGTGGTGGCTATATGTCCTAATATCTGATAATGCTGGATCTTCCACTTCACTCTTCCTTTTTCTTAGATGTTCCCATCTTGTTTTTCTTTCATATAATTTTTAGAATTAGAACCCAAAAGGAAAATGCTTTTAAAAGAATGTATAACCATTTGGAGTTGCATAGGAAGAACATAGAAAGATGACAAAACACATTACTCCCGTGGCCTTTGAGCCAAGTCTCTCAGCAGATTCCCTCGAGGGAACTGGGGGCACTTTGAAAACCATGGAAACTCCTTCAACCAATGGAGGACCCAAAAGTGCCAACTGGAACAAGGCATCTGTCCCAGAAAGTGTGACCAGTGTACCAGCAAGACCGCACCCTGTCCTGGCTTATCTTGATGTAGGAGGTTGATTCTCAAATTCTTTCACCAGGTGAAGCCCCTGTAAGTATGCAAGGACACGTGCACACACATGCACACACTTACACACACACAGCTTTATTCAACATAAACCCCAGAACTGAAGAGGGGTCGCGACCACTATTCAAAATGAGTTTCAGAAGTGACAGGCATGATTTTTTTGAAGTTACTTCTTAACAACTGGGCCAGACACTCCATCCCAGGTCACCTTCTCAGGGCCCCACTGGCCTCTTTCCTTATTGTGGAGTATGTAGGTACCTTCTTTGGACCAACATCTGAGGGCTCTTCCATGTGATCACAGTCAGAACGATGTCCAGGCAGAAACCCTCAGGTTCTGCCTTGGGAGACTGTCCCACTTTCTCTGTTCACCTAAAACAGTAAGCAGCTTTTACTGGGTCGCCTTGCCATTTGGCCAGCAGCCTTCCCTAAACAGAACAGTTCAGTTGCCTTCTTAATCCCACTGGACAGCAGGGGTTGTTTTAGCCTCATAAGAGAGAAATAGTAGGACTCATGACACGTGATGGAAAGACGTGTGTTACACAAGTCTAAGTGGACAGGCACATTCTAGGGGAAATGTAAAAATGTACCAAAAGTGGAATCAGATAGCAGCAGTGTGAATCTGCCCCTGCTAGCTGTATGATCTTGGACAAATTAAATAAACCTTCCAAGCCCCGTTTATAAAAGAGGAATAAGAATACTGCTCAAAGTTGAAATGAGGATTAAATTAAATCATTTATAGACACTACCTATATACTATTACTGTCTCAATATCTAAAAGGACCAAATAAAATAATTTGTTATACAGTTTTAAAGGATGCATGACTCCATCCATAAGCAAAGTCCTCTTATACCCTCCAAAACTTCTCTGTACTTCCAGGATGAAAGAGAGAATATATACAACAGAGGCCCTTAACTTTGGGGGATTTGTTCTCCTAGAGAACTTGGAGACTGTTAAGAGATGCTTTTTCCAAAAGAAGCAGCAAGTCAACATTCTAACTGTAGAGCTCCCCAGGTGCCTTGAAGCACATCTGTGGGCAGCTCCATGGAGCCCAGTCTGAGAACTCACACCTTGAGCACCCACACGTGTAGGCCCGCCTTCTGTCAGCAGGGAAGGTAAGTGACTGTGACAGGACTCAGCCTAACTACGTCCCAAGCCGTCATCCATAGCTGAGGGCTATTCCATCCACCCTGGATCCTGACACCTTTGCCGTAAACCAGTACTTCTCCTCATCCACCCCACACCCCATGTTAGGGCACCAGTCCTCTGTCTACATGGGGAAAAAAACGACGGCATTGAATGCGTTAATAAGGTTGCATCATCTCACTGCAGTAATTTCCTCCTTTATGATTAAAAGTAGCTAACACTGTTTGAGTTATGACTACATGCCACACAGTGTGCTAAACACGTGAGCCGTGTTGTCATCTAACCCTCCCAGGAACAGCATGAGATGGATTTCGTTATCTCCACTTGGCAGTCAGTTAGCTGAGTCTTAGATGGTTTAACAGTCACTTGCTGCTGGTCATTTAGCTAGTGAGTGGCGAAGTCTGGCTTGGAGCCCTGCTCTCACTACTCTGCTCTCTGCCGCCTCCCCCCATGGCACTGCAGATCTCCTGGGACATTTCATAAGTACTAACACTTATAGGCCTTAATTACTGCCCTGTGGATCCCCAAAGCTTTGCTTACCCTATCTTCTTTTAGCTCCCCAGCCCTAAGGAGCCCCCTCTGGGAAGATTGCCCTCCACATATAAGCTGCTCCCTGCTCGCTGCACACTTTTGTGAATCTGTAATACATCATTCCCAAAGTTGTCAGAGTGTCTGACTTCCCCATTAATGGCATACAGGGTCTTCAAAGCCTCCATGTCATCTCCTCTGTCAACGTGTTGCTTCCTATTTCAGATAAGAACCAGCGCTTTCGTCATATTTGAATTTCAAATATCCACCCACCTTATCAACTTGCCTGCCACTGTCCTTTAAGAGTCCAGTTCAATCATTTGTGATGAAAATGTAGCTGGGACACAATGAAATGAAAGTGAATGAGTGTTTCAATTATACCTAAACCTTCACAGCCAGTGCCTTGGTAAGTTTCAATGTGTCTTGAAAATGTATTTATCTGAAAGTTTCTTGAATACTGAGCATTTTTCAAATATTGGAACTATCTATGTTGTAGGCACTTTAACAGAATGCTGCGTGCTTTACCAACTGGTGAAGAGTTTAACCCTCTCTACTTGAAGTCTGACGGTTTTTATTACACTTATTCCTCCCACGTCTTCATCAGTGTGATCTGACTCCAGCCTGGTCACCCAGTCCCAGCTTCCGGCAGCACCTTGTGTCAACAGTTTGATTTCTTGATCAAGAAAGCGCTCACTGTGTTGAGGCACAGGGGCTGTTGAGAAGGGCCACGTTACATGATACCAAGACTCTTCTCTGCAATACATTTAGCCCAAGGGCAGTCAGGAGCAGACAAAGTAGGAATCAGAACCTTACCAGCAACCCACCGAAAGAGAGAGGCCCGAGGAGAGATGGTGGGCCCAGCCACATGCAGGAGGCCGCAGAGGAGAGCACTGAGCAGGGGGTCCATGGAGTGGGAGACCTGGGGTTGAATTCTGACTGTCCCTTACTTATCTGTCACTTAGTATATGACCCTGGGAAAGTCCTAAATGTGTCATCTGTAAAACGGGAATGACAATAACCCTACCTCATAGGGTCGTTGCCATGGACCATGTACCATGATAAGGGCCGTGATGAGGTATGACCCAAAGAGGGAATGCAAGGGGAACATGGTGATGCGTGTAGACCATCACCCAGCCAAAGTGGAGATGCTGAGCCCCACTAGAAGAACTCAGCCCAGCCTCATTCCACCCAGACAGAGTGATACCCACCTGAGGGTGCCATCGTCTGGGTCCTCAGCCTCCTCAAGTTCTTCCCACTCGCTGTCACTCTCACGGGACTCTTCTGGAGGCAAAGACTCTGAGAAAGTACCCCGAGAACAGAACTGCGGTAAAGGAATGGTCCCTGAATCTGCCTTCAAACATTCTCCACAGGGTAGCTGGTCTTCCAACGTAGAGCTGATAGTAGGATATGCTTCATCCTCCAAGGTGAGAGAAGGGGCTTCAGGTAGATGGCATATGTCACCTTCATCATCATCACTGTACAATTCAGGACTAGAAAACAGAAACCCACGTGTCTTCCGGTATTGATCAGAAATTCCTCTCCCCACCTTCCCTTGCTTTCAGGATGCTCATCGTGACACATCACAGGCAAGCCAGCCAGGCTTGAAACAGTTCTTGCCAGAGACTGCTCTGGGGTCAGGAGGTGAACAGTGAATACGGCATGGCCCTTGACCTGGAGGAGCCCCTGATTTAATGGGAAGAGCGAGCAGTGAACAAATGTTAGAATCAGGTAGTAAGTGCTATGGTAGAGGCAGCGCAGAGCCTTATGGGAGCAGGGGGAGCTCCTTACCGAGTCCAGAAGACAATGCGGGAACTTGCCAGGGGACACGGATCAAAAGCAGAGCTATGACCCAGTTTTAGTCCTGACGCTTCCTATGGGAAGACAGTCAGACCTCAGGCAAGTTTATTAACTTCTCTAGAACCTCAGTTTTTTCATCTGAAAAATGGGAAGGTTAAGAAACTTATAGGAGCATTGGGATGCTTACATTAAATAATTCTGATAGAGCCACCCATGGCTCCTGGTACAGGGTAAGTTCTCAGTAAATGGAAGATGTCATGATTACTACTATGATTACGTTTGCTATTTCGACAGAGGAATTAGATGGAAAGGGCCAAAGCAAGAGGCTGGGAACAGCTCAAGCAGGTGACCTTCAAAGCACTTTGCCCAAATATCAGGTCCTTTACAGAGCACTGAAACGGTGTCTATTTGGAGAAGCAGCCAGCTGGAGTGACATTTACTCCCTGTGTGACATAGGAAGCAGATGAACGGTGAAGCTCATTGGTTGGCAACGAAGATGCAGAAGCAACAGGGAGAGAATAAGCCTTCGAGGGGCTGCCGCAAGTCACTACACACGTTTTTGATTAGAAAGAGCAGTCCGTGAAGATGACAGAGCATTGGGCACAGCGCTTCCAACATGCAGACAGGGTACTCAGAAAATATCTGTCGAGAGTCTGGTTAGAGAAGATGAGTAGGAGAATCTAAAAGAAACGCACATAGGTTGAGCTTTGTACCAAGTACATGGATCCTTGTTTATCAGCCTCCTTCCCCATCCCCAAATCAATAGGGTGGCTTTGTCAGTGCCCCTGCCCTCCGTTTCCCTTTCCTGCAATACATCTTTCCCTTAAAATCAGCGCTGGTACCTCCTTATAGCTACAAGCCCCCAAACACCCATGTAGCTGGCCCTCCCCCCCAGTAGGGCTGGAGTGTTGGTTCCAACCTGAGTTTGCCGTCAAAGAGACATCATTTCTGCTCATGAGAGATACAGAGTTCATGTAAATGGGCATTTCCTGTAAATACACACGCACATGTGTTTAAAAAGAAGACCACATGCATAAAGACTAAAGAGGAACATTCACTTGAAGAAAACAATCTCTTAAAATTGCTAAGCTCTTTAAGGAAAAATTGATTTAACACCTTAAAGTATTTGACCAAATTGTGCAGAAAATGTGTTTTCTTATAAACATAGGGAGGGAATACCATGGCAGTTTTGTCAAAGGACAGGAAATCCAGCTGGTGCCCAGGCCCACCCTGCCGCTGCTCCCCCGCCCCCCAGCAGCAACTCTCTCCTTCCCTCGCTGCGGAGAAGCAGGTGGCAACACTGCAGCGCCTGGCTGGCCATGCCTCACCTCCCGCTTCCGTGCTCCTCCAACCTTTGTAATAAGCTCCTTGCTCTCCAGGTTGGATTTGGGGCTCCAGCTACTAGCTCTGCCCGGAAAGAGAGCCAGGGAGGCCATCAGCCTGAGAGGCAAGAGGCAAGGCTGTTGGGTGTCCAGAGGGGGCTCAGTGGTCTCCAGGGTGGCATCTTGGCCATTATCTCAGGGAGAATAACTGCCCTTCCAACCACCCTTCCACCCAGGCCACCAGGCTGCTCTTGGAGCTCTGACCTGGAGTTTGCTTGTGGGCATGGAGAAAAGGATGTGAGGCAAGCAGAGGTCCAGAAAGGCCCGAGAGAGCCCACCAGGCAGAGCCTATTTCACGGAAGGGGTGAGACTTGGAGATTTGGAGAATTTGATAAGATGTTTTGGCGTGTGGACACGCCAGGTAGAGAGTGAGAGTCCTTCCCCCAGGGCTCAAGGCCAGCTCAGGACCTGGGGATAATGCAGTAGGGCTCCATCTAGAACCTGAAGGGATCAGAGTGCTCCGAGCTCTCTGTTTACCCCTGGATACATTTTATGAGCTCGGCTCCTCCCTGCCCTCATTCTCTCCCTCCCAAGCTGTCTGACAAAAGGAGCCTCCTGTAGACAGATGGTACTTAGAGGAGAATCTGGAGACCCCACCTGGGTCTCCTCAGGTGCGCCCAGCTGCCTCCTCCACACAAGCTGGCAGGGCCCTGGCACTAGGCCTCCCACCAGATCCTGCAATTCTTCAGCGACTGCTTTTAAGGAAAGGAATCCCGGTTCAGCTCTGGGGTCAGTGAAATCATCGCGAAGCCTCTGCTTGCTGAGTGGAAGACACCAGCCCCAACGTCCCAGGAGAGCTGTTCCTTAGAAACTTGAGCCACCAACATCACATTCACCTTTCAGGAAGACAAGTCAAATGAGTAGACGGCATTTCAGGCCTGAAATACCGGGTATCGTAATTGCCCTATTTACTGCGGGTAAGCTCACAACAAGGTCGGGTTTTGTGTCTCTTCATGTGAGGCTCAGCCTTCCCCGTCTCTCCAGCACCAGGCCCGCCCCACATCCCCATTAGCCTGGCGAGTGCCACTGGGACTTCCTGCCGGTGCCAAGTTTAACATCTGGGGGGTTTTGTTTGCAGTGTTTCTAAGACATCAAGTAGAGATGTTCAGGGATCGCTGGGGGTGAAGTTCAGTTGATAATCCTGAGCTGGAGTTCAGTATTTAGGAGTCGTGAGAGTGGGTGTGTATGGGGGTGTCCCCAGGGAGCCTGTCAGCTTGCGGAGAGAACCCAGCTGAAGGCAGCACCCAGCCCCAGGCTGCCACGGGCTCTGCTCTGCTGGGTTAGACCACTGCCGCTCCTGGCCAGGCATCTGTCCCACTCACTCCTCTCAGTCACACTTCACACTGTGAAGGCAGAGCAGGCCTTCACAGGGGTCCCCTGTGTCCTCCCGTTGGACCGACAGCCCTGCTCACCTAGCAGCTCATTCAACCCTCGGCCAGCTACTCTGAGGTCACACCTGGCATGTCAGCTGCAGTTAAGTTAGACCCTTAATCTCCTAAGCATCTTTGCTATTCCAGGAACACTGCCCTCCCCAGAACATAGACAGTAACTTTAGGTTCATTTCAAGGGTCTGGTTTCATTTTGCATTCTTAAATAACCATGAAGACTTATATCCTCACTTTCTCTAAATGATACTTGCTGAAAATAGATGCATTTTAATTACAGGAATATAAGTATATATGCTAGGGGAGAGAGACAGAGACAGAGATAAAGGAAGGAAGGAAGGGAAGGGAAGAGAAATAACCTTAAACACTCTGCAACAACCACTTCTCACTCAATGAGTTTAAGCCCTGAATTGAACGTGAGTGGGAAACTTGAATCTGCCATCCCTTCATTCCTACGAGGCTAGCATTTAAAGATAAGCATTTTGCAGTCAGCATGGCCCATAAATGCAAGTCACCAGACTTCATCTGAGGCTCAACCAAAGAAAAGGTAATCTCCTCCCATACCAACGGAGAAAAACATCACATCTCCCAAAGTGATGTTCAGGGTAATGTGACTTGATATGATTTTACCTTATGCCCTACCTTAGAAACTAACCTTGCATAAGATGCAACTCCAGCCAAGTACCAAGTCCTCTCTCTGGAAGATACACAATTCCAGTGTTCCTCCATGAAAATGTACTGTACTGCTTTATTACATGTTTTACAAAGATCTACTACCGTATGGTAGTAGTATGTGTACAGTGTGGGAAAAGAAGAGAACAGGGAAGGAAGAGTAAAACTTCGTCTTCTCCATGAACACTCTGGGTTTGCTGGGGTGCCGGCAGCCACTAGACTAGGAAGTAACCACCTCGTAGATGGTAAGATCTGCCAGTTCGGTGGGAATTTTAATTGATTGGGACTTGTTTTTAGCTGAAAACGGCTCAGGAAAGGGAAGGAAAACTGACTTGAGCTCCTGCTGCATGCCAGGCTCTGGACTAGTGCTCTGCATGCGTTATTTCTTTTGAAGGGCACAGTACCCTGTGGAGTTGTCAGGGTCTTCATTTACATTTGAGAATCCTCAAGCTCAGGGAAGACAACTCTCCAGACACACTAGTAAGTGGTACAGCTGAAACCAGGGCTGTATGATCAAGAAGTCAGTACTCTTTTTGATCTACACTGCAGAAAGAAAACTTCACTCAGGGATGCCAGAAACAAGAGGCAGTTACCTGGGGCAGCCACCTCAGAACTGAGCTGTGGATATTCCAGGGAGAACCACAAAGAACCACAAACCCACTTTGGAATCCTAATTCTGACCCTACCCAGGAGCTGGGGGAACTGTGTCCAGGGATTGCTGAGCCTGTGCCACGCTTTTCCTCCTGTAGGGGGCAGTCACTAACTATGTGTGCTTTAAGAGCAAGCTAAGGTCCCACTGGAGGAGAAGCTAATATGGTTTGAGTCCTTCCTTTGTAGAGAAAGAAGGTTCCTGAATGGAAGAGAGAAAACGCAGTACAAGTGAAACACAGTAAAAGGAAATGTGAAGAGGCAGAGCGCTGCCATCACCAGGGCTGTGGGAGGTAAGTACAAGGGGGAGGAGTTGGTGATGGAGGGAGTCGGGGCAGAGAATAGCAAGGCTGCCTCCCTGTAACTCCGTGGGCCACATGGCCTGGGTAGCAAGCATAGGGCCACAACCAAGGTGGAATGATGATCTGGGGCTCCACCAGAATGTTCTGAAGAAGCTCTTAGTATAATTCTAGGAAGGGGCAGCCCCCTGTAAGGATGGCAGATTTTGGACATCTGGTATACCCTTGCAAGGAGGAATGCTAAGCCAGATTTAATTTGATTCAGAAATATAAAATGATGTGGTGTTTCTTATTTTTTTAAAAAAGAAATGACGAAAACAGGAGGAAAACATATCAGGATTTAGGAGTAGAAGATAGAGAAAGACAATTTTCACGTCAGTATAAAGAAGAACTTCCTGATCAACAGCTATAAGATGATAAAATGGGCCACGTCAAGAGGCAGCAACTTCCGCCTCCCTGGAGATATTCAAGTAAAAGCAGGCCCCCTACTTCAGGGATGTCACAGAGCAGATCCCAGCATGGGATATGAAGTTAGATGAGACTATTTTTACACGGAACAATCCTGAATTTCTGTGAGTCCATGAATGAGACAGTGACAACATACAGTAATAATTAGTTTAAATACTATTATTAATAAGTAATAATTATATTATATTAAAGGCACATGGCAAGTCAAACTCCAGGCTTATACCTAATCCTAGAGTCACTTTATAATCCAGTCCATCATCCCAAACTATCTATCAGTAAAACCTTTAAAAATCCAAAAGAGTGGCCCCATGTCTACAGGGAAGTACCGCTCCTTTTATATTTCCTACAAGATCATACGAATAGCTGTCCTTGGATAAATCTCTGTAGGTTATTTCCTTTATCATTTGATCAAGTATATCAATTACTGGCTAGAATGCAAACGTAAGGAACTATACATACACTCGTGCTTATGCATTTTCAAGCAATGAAAATGAATACCACCGATGAACATGCTTGCCCACCCTGTTCTCCTCCGCAGAGGAGTTGGATTTTGTTTAGTTGGCACAATACAGTATACTTTAAAAATTGTATCTGGATGCTTCTAGGAAACATATGCCTGGCTCCTGTCTGTCACGGATCTCACCCTGCCTAATTGCATTACTCCAGCCGCTTCATAGTTCATGTCACCTACTAGTCCCTATAGATTTGCCCTTGTCAGTCTTCTAGGATGACCAACAATTAAGAGCTATTTAATATCAGTGGGTTTATACAGTGTCAGACACAAACCATTGTTCCTCGTTTGTCTGCTTTGTGCCCATGCATCTAGTTAGCACACTCCTAGGAGCAATGTCTCGCCCTCTCTCAGTATGTGTACCCCTCTCTCTGCTCCTAACAGGTTTCTAAGTACCCTGGCTATGTGTAAAAATACTCATCAAACTGAATGAAAGCATTTGTTTTCCATCAGAACAGGACTGAGAAGTGGAAATACTCAGGGGTGGATGAGCACAAAAATGCAGACTATGTTAAAGAACAAATGGCTATTGAAATGAATGTCTCAGTCTGGTCTTGAAGATGCAGATTTGGGTTTTTTTCTTAAGCTGGTGTTGATTACAAAGCATTATATTTGCAATAGAAATGACGTACACAAGGGAACCTCTGTCTTACCATGGTGCTTCAAGAGGCCATGAGGGATGCAGGACAAAGGTCTGTATGTGGGGAAGAAACCCCAAGGCCTGCCATCTGTAGTCTCCAAGGATACTGGAGGACCTCTGGGTGGGGTTTGCTTTCCCAAAAGCTCACAAGTTGTGGTTACAGCAGCTCCAGATCGCATGCTTCTCTTGTTTCTTCCTCCCCTACAATGCCCAGAACAGTCCTGGCCCAGCAAGCATCTGAGCATAGTTAATAATTGCTTGATTGTAATTTCTAGCAATGACATGCACACAATTTATAATATGTCTGCAAAGGGGTGATCCTTACCTTTCAAGTCTCCTGATATCACAAACTGAATAGCAGTTTTGCTTCATATCGTTTTCCAAAGAGGTAGCCAATGTTGATGCATCCATTTCTTGGTGAAGTTTGAATAAATGAGGGTAGGAATCCCGAGGACGAGTCAAGGAAGTGGCCCAGGGTCTCTCTGTGTTTTGGTCCCATTGTGCCTCTCCGGTGGCCTGTTGGAAAGACTCTGGCCTGAGACCCAGGCCTTCCCCTGCATCTGCGGAGGCACTGTCCCTCTGGCTGTCCTCTTGATCTAGGCTGGGGCTCTGCTCTGAGTCAGTGCCTGTTGCCCTGGTGAATTCTTTGTCTGCTGAGAGCACAGGTGTCTATTGAAAGAAATGCTAAGGATTACTGGATCCACGGTGCGCACTGAGCAAAATCTAAATATTGCTTTGGTACCGAAGTCGGTACCAATCCACCCCTTTTCTCTGTTCTTCAAATGAGCGTCTGTACTCACTATTTCTGTATCCCCTCCTTCTCGTTTGTACCCACTCCAACCAGGCTTCTGTCTCCATCATTCCACTGAAGGAGATCTGATTAGGATCTCTAGCGACCTACATCTTTCTAAAGCCAAAGGATAATTCTCTGTCCTCATCTCACTCTAACTCTCAGCAACATTCAGCATAACTGGTCCCTCCTCCTTCTTGAGAATGTCCCTTACGAATTTACTCAACTTAAACGTTGAGTTTACCCTGAACTCTGCCCTTACCTGGACCACTTCCCAGGCCCCTTCTCAGTCTCATGTGCTGTCTCATTTCTTTGGACCAGACCGCTCAGTGTTGGGGTGTCACATGGCTCACTTCTCAGCCCTCTTCTTGACTTTTTCTGTACTCCTTCCCGCGGTGATCTCATGCAATTTATGGCTTTCAGTGGCATTATTTGCTGACAATTCCAAGTTCGCTTTTTCCAGCCCTGACCTCACACCAGTTCTCCACAAACAACTACCTAACAGACATCTCCATCGAATGCTCCACAAACATTTAAGTTTACACGCTATCAAGGGCTACTTCCGCACACCCATATCTAATCCAAAAGTCATCCCACGGGCTCTACCTCCCAGTCACCTCCCAAATCTGACCACTTACCACCTATTTGGCTACAACCTGAGTCTAAGCCACAGTATCTCACCTGAATCACTGCCACCTTACCTGCTCCACTCCATCTCCACCAGCAACCTAAGTGACCTCTATAAAGTACAGACCACATGAGGCCACATTCCTGCTTCACCCTTCACCCTCCCACCCCTCCCAGCCCAGTGGCTTCCTGTGGCAGCCAGGATGGAATCGGCACATTAGCAAGACCTACAGGGTCACACATGGTGCAGTCCCTGACTCCCTCTACAACTCCTCCCATTCCACACTCCCCTTCATTAGCTACTGTCCAGGCACAACCATTATCTTTGTGTCCTTCAGACCTCCAGGTCATTCCTGTCTCAGAGCCTTTGCATAAGCTATTCCTTCTGCCTGGAATGACCTTATTCCAGATGTTCGTACAGCCGCCTCCTTCTCATAACTACTTTATTCTAGTTCTGAACTAAATACTCTCTTCCTTGGTCTTCAGTCTGACCTCTGGAGCCACGTGAATGAATGAAAATTCTTCTTGCACTTGGTCCTCAGGTATGAGGAGAGAGGAAGCATGCCCACCATTCCTCACCCCAAGCCCTTCCCACTAGATGCATCTGGGCTCTCCTTGGGGGACCTCTTTTCCAGGACAGAAGGACAACTCTTTCCCTGGCATTACCAGATATCTCACAAAAACACTGGGTACCAGCCCCTTGGCCTGATCTTTGTGCGTATGAAGCTTGACCCTCCCCTGCCCTGTTCATTTGCTTAACACAATTGCTGACATCTACTTTCTTTTCCAAACTGGCAACTGGAAACGTTCAGATTTCCTTCCCATAGCTCTTTGCTCACCAAAGTTGGTATCAAATGACCTCTTGGAGTCCAAGCATCAAAAGGATCTGGGTCACCAAGTCCCTGTGCTGTGTCTAGTGACTGTCACCCTCAGTGATGATAAGTGATTGATTTTATCCACATCTTATCCACGTCTCAGATGAGGAATCATGAGACCTAGAGAAGTCAGGCAAGTGCCCAAGGTCCTTGCAGCAAACAGAGCAGGTGCAGGTGATTCCAGGGTGCTCACACCGATCCCCCTCCACAACTGAGGCCATCAGCCCCCAGCTGCCAGAACTGCTGGGTGCTGGCAGCTTACAGCTATCCCCTCCACAGGAATTGTGCTCAGCTCAAGGGAACTGCCTCGGCCAAAGTTAGGCCCCCTCCCTTGGGGCAGCTCTTACTCCAGCGCCGGTTGATGCAGAGAGCAAAGGTACTGGCTCTTTTGTCCCAATTCGGGACAGCTCTGTGGGGCCAGCCCAGCTTCAGCGCTCCCTGTGAGGTCAGCCGAGGCCCCTGTTGCAGCTGCAACACATTTACTTCCCCTTCTGCCCAGCTGTGCTTCTCGCACCCTCACAGGGGTGTTCCCAAGAGCCGGCCCCATAAACTTCCTGCACTCCGATCTCTACCGCAGCATCTGTGCCCAAGGACTCAACAGGTGGTATTGTGATGGTGAACGTTATGTGTCAGCTTGGCTAGGCCACAGTACCCAGATATTTGGCCAAACACGAGTCTAGATGTTTCTGTAAAGGTATTTTTTAGATGAGAGTACCAGGTAAATCAGTAGACTTTGAGTGAAGCAAATCACCTTCTATAATGTTGGCGAGCTTCGTTCAATCAGTTGAAGGCCTTAAGAGAAAAAAGACTGAGCTCCCCAAGAAAGAATGAATCCTGCCTTAGGACTCACCCTGCAACATCAGCTCCCCACTGGGTTTCCAGCCAGCCAGCCTGCTCTGCAGCATTTAGACTGGCCGGGCACCATGATCACGCGAGCCAATTCCTTAAAATCTCTCTCTGTCTCTGTCTCTGTCTCTACACACACACACACACACACACACACACACACATCCTATTGGTTCTATTTCTCTGGAGGACCTAATACAGGCATCATGTAAGAATTCTGAACTGTCCTGATTCCAATGCTTCCCTTCTTTGCACTAGACCATACATGCCTAATTCATATTTTAGAAGGGTGGACATATACCCTTCTTTTTTTTTCTCTCCATTTCATTCCTCAGAATGGAAACTCTTACCTTCCCTTCATTTGGTTTTCCATCTACTCCCGTTGCTCCTGGTTTCCCCTGTCTGGTGCTTAGACTGCCAGAGAACCTAGTTCTAGAAGTTTCACAGCCAAGATCTAAACGTGTAACCATCTACAGGAAGAGCCAAATATTGGGAGAGGCAGAAGCAGGGAGAGGAAGGGGAAGGCAGAGGTAGGACCTCATGAACCTGTCACAGACTAATTGAGGTTTGGGGGCCAGCTACTCTCCTGCCCCAATGAAAGTAGAGGGCATTGAAAACTACCAAAGCAAGCCTGGGCTTCTGAGGACCCACCAGACAAGAAAAGGAGTGCCTGAACCCGAGGCATGTGGAGAGAACAGAGGGCACTGCCCCTTACCTGCCAGCCCTGATCCATCTCAGGCAGCACACCTGGCAGGGGTCGGCAAAGCAGGAGTGTGACTTCCTGTGAGGCTCCTCGCAGTAAATGCAGCACCTCCTATCAGAAACCAAACCCCACGGTTAGTTGCAGGGCTGTGCAGTGTCCTCCTCTGTGCTCTCCACTATCTCCCGGGCCCCTCCCCCCCACACCTTGATCTGTTTCTTGGCTCCAGAGAACTTTGGAGGACACCGCTGACTTCCCAAAGTGCATGGATCCAAGGCCAGTGGCCTGTGGTTCCCACAGAGATGATGCGCCGATACTGAGCTGGAAGTGGCCAAGGTCTGCCTGGGGCCTTTTGATGGCAGCATCTGCCAATACTGACGCCTCTTCTTCAGCGAGAGAGTGAATCAAGCAAATGACTGTTACCATCTCAACCTCCTTTCCCTGTCTACCCACCCCCACCTCAGGGGCCACCGGTCACGTAGATGCCACCACCCCAATCTCTAAAGCCTGACCCTCAGCCCTGAGCTTCTGCCCAGGGTCAGCTCGGGCCCTCGGAACCTCTCACCTGTGAAACTGCAGTGACTTCCTCTCTGCTCCTGGCCTCCTGCACTGTCACCCACGCCCCTTCCTCCACATCACCAACACGCAGTTGTTCCCAAATACAGATATAACCAGGTTCTTCTCCTGCTGAACCCTCTCTCTGGCTCACCTCGCTCAACATAAGCACAGCACCCAGAACCTGTTCTTACCTGCCACTGCCTCTCGCCCTGCTCTCTCTCCCATCTGCTCCTCCCTGCACCCACTTCCTAAGCTCCCACCATGCTGGACCTCTTGCTCCAAGCCACCCTCTCAAAGCCCAGGGCATGAGGTTGCCTGAATAGCTCTTATTACCTATATAGACCATGATGTCTCAACCTCTCAGCACTATTGGCATTTTAGGCTGGATAACTCTGTTGTCAGAGCTGTCCTGTGCATCGCAGGACGTTGAGCAACATCTCTGGTCTCTACCCACTAGATGCCAGTAGCGTCCATTAGTTGTGAAAACCGTAAATGTCTCGGGTCTTCACCAAATGTCCCCAGAGGCAAATTCACCCCTACCTGGAACCACTGATCTGGACTGATCTGGATACTACTCAGTACCCCCAGCTGCAATGGACTGCCATAGAATGGGCTCCTTCCCCCTTCCCTGGTGCAAGCACTGGAGCAGGGCCTTTTATCTCTCATGGCACTTATTTCCCGCAGTGGGAATTGTTCTCTTGTCTGTCCCACTACCCCCATGAGCTCTGAGACCAGACCGTATGAACTGTCCGCCTCTCTGTCTTCAGTCCCTCACACAGTTGCTGGCCCAGCAGCGGTTCTCAGAGGATGATCCTGGATCAGATGAAGGATGCAGGATGGATGAAGGTATCCCCACCCTAACGCTGCTCTGAGGATTCCCCACCCCTCCCCATCCCACCTAGAGCCACTCTCCACCTTCGTCTGCCTTGCTCTGTGCCCTGGAGGTAGACCTGCGTGGGCTGCAGAGAGGCTTCCTGCTGGGCTCAGCCAATGCGAGGGTGAACAGGGATCAGAGCCGAGGGGGAGAGGGAGGTCCAGGTTTGCTTTCCTGCATTCCTCCCTGCGGGGTTGTCACAGGATGACTATATCCCTGCTCCACCTAGCTCACTCAGCTTCTAGGATTTGGTAACTGCTCCTACCCATCTCCCTTTGCACTTCGGGGGTAGGGAAGGTGAATGACTGCACCCACTGTTCCCAGGCCCAGGGCTCTATACTCTCCCTTGAGTTTCCCAACAATCTCCGCACCTTTATTAAACTTTCTCAGATGGCCCAATTTCTGCCAGGACCCTGACCGATATGTACAATATTTCACTGAGATTTTGTGCTATAAGATTAAGAAATGCCCACTTTTTACTTTCTTTTTTATTACATTTTTGATCATACACACGACAACCAATGCAACACTACACGTCAAAGCCGTAAATTTAGTAGAGAAATGGGAAGGAGGGCAGAAAGGGACACAAGGTAGCCCACTGAGCCCTCACGCCCACCTCTGGGAGTGTGTGTTAGGAGACCTTTAGCCAGCACAGGAGCCAGGGTTTTATCTTCAGTTTCATTACGAACCTACTGAGAAGCAAGGCTTACTCAAGGTCAGATAGTTAAGAATTGAGATGGAAATTTTAATATGAGGATGTTCTGCCAATTTCTCTCTTTATGTGATCCAAATCCAGGCTCCACGTGTGATTTCCGGGAGCCCAGAGTATTCCCCATGGTGGGGGGCCCTGAAAGGAGCGTGGCTGACCTCAGCCTGCACACAGGACTGCATCCCTCATGGCCTCCCACCTGGAAGTCGAGGCCTTCTGTGGGCCTTCCGTTCACAGCCAGGATGATGTCACCAGCTGCGATGGCCCCATTCTCCTCTGCCGGCTGCCCCGGGAAGAGCCGCTTAATCCTCACAAGATCGTTCTTGAGATGGCCGCAGCGTTCACTCTCCATCTGCACGAAACTGAATCCCAAACCACTGGCGTTCTTTCTTAGCTTGACTTCAAACCTGGGACCTGTATCGTGGGATGTGAATGAGATCCACCCTTCAGTAGATTACAAATGAAATTGGCCAGCCTCAAAATGCCAGTTGTCAAGTAAATGAATTATTCCTGTTTCACATTAAACGATTTCATTTTGCTCATTTTTATGACAGAGTCCATTATACCTGTTATAGGTCAGTGTCATCCAAAGGAAATATGTGAACTGCACATGCAAACCACATACATAATGTCAAAGTTTTCAAACAGCTACATTTTAAAAAATAAGAGGAAAAGGGTAAAATAAACATAATCATATTTCATTTAACCCAACATACCTAAAATATTACCATTTCAACATGCAACAACACGAAAATATTATTAATGAGGTACTTTACGTTCTTATGAAATAAGTCTTTAAGACTCGAGTATATATTTTATCAGTTTGGAGTGGTCACATTTCAAGTCCTCAATAGCCACATGGGCAAGTGGCTACCATATTGGACAGAGCAATTATAGACAATCAACAAAGTTTATATGTAAAGATATAACTTAGAGACGTACACAATAGGCCCAAATCATTTAGTAAAACTTAAATCACATATATTCCTATTACCCTTTTAGAACCACAGTCATTTTTTAGTATACTTGAAAAAAATTTTTTGCATAATTAGACCATGGAGATAATCATGGCCAACTCTATGAAAATGTTTTAGCTGCCATTTTGTTCAGTCCTGTGTAGTGACCGTAAGACAAAACAGCTGCTTCTGGGCACCCAAGATGGACACAGCCCAAAGAACTTACATAGTCTGGCAGCCAGAGGCCTCTGGGCCTCCCCTACTCTGCTTTCACCACCTCAGTTGGCAATCAATCAATAGAGGGACTGATTTATAAACTATGATTTGGGGCAAGAATGAAAGTGTCTGAAGCAGTTAGGTTCAGGTATGTCGTATGACCAGTTTCACCATCACCATCGTCTGACCCCTTTAGCTCATTCTGTATTCAATTTCTCAAAGGCCCTCACTGGAGTGAGCCGAGGAGCAATGAAAGAAGAAACAGACTTATTTTATGCACATGCTTTTCCCCCTCCACCCAACCCCATTGCTCACTATGGTTACCTTGCATTCAACCTGATTTAACGCCTTCAGGAAAGTCTCTATAAAGGGGTTGACAAGCAGCTAAGCTGCAAATCACGACGTACTAAGGAAATACATGTTTTCCTAGCAGGAAACAAAACCCCAGGGAAGTGCAGAGAGGCAACCCATCAGATGATGTGTAATAGTGCCCCTGTAAACTGATCATGGGTTTGCTTTTTGATGTTAGTAACTAGGCTAGGTTTCTGAGTGCCTTCCTCTCCCCACCCACCTCATCTTTACTCAGATTTTTGTTACAAGTGTCTCGGCTGAAACGTGGACCCTTTGTCAGCAAAGGCATGATCCTTTCATTCCAATTTCAACCCCAAATACTTATTTAGACACAAACATTCCAGCACCTGATCAGAAATCCTCAGAAGGCTTGGGGGCAGAATTATGCCTGGTCATCATTTTGGGGATAATGCATTTTTTTTTATAGGAACATGTTCCATTAGATTGGCTTCCATTGCATCTGAAAGCGGCCGCATGATGACCACCGCTGCTCACTATCTTTTGAGAACCCAGAGGGAGCCTTCCTGCTTTCCCTTTGCAGTTGACAATTCAAAAGCAGCACAGGATGACATGACAATAGTAACACTCAGTCCTCTCTCCTCTCACCATATGTCGCTGAGACACTGCTCGCAGGCCTTCCAGGCAAGACTGTTGCCAAGGAAACAGCCGTGCATTCATCTCCCATCCTGTCATTAGCAGAAGGACACTGCTGTGCAGTCCTGGGGCCTCTTCTCTCTAAGACCAGTCTTGCAACCTAGAAGGATGGGCGGACGAACTCAATTTACACCTCATATGGCAACCAGGAGTCTCTCCCTCCACTCGGCAAATGCTTCGTAATTTTCTGATACATCCAGTAGCTGCTTCATTTGAATCTCAAATCAGAATCTCCAATCTAGCTTATCTGTTAGGATCCAGAGCCCTATTTCCAACTGTCTGTTGGACAAATGCTCCTGGAAGTAACACATGTACTTCCATCTCAGTGTATTCAAGGCCAAATTCATCTTCTTCCTCTCACTCACCCTCACTTCCCCCTCCTCATTTTGCCTAAAACATTCCTCCTCTTGCCTTTGCTCTCTCAGAACACTGACCTATCCCTCAACTAACCTCCCAGGGGCCACACTTGCAGTGGACCAGCTTTCCCCCTTCTGCCTTCCAAATACCCAACTGGCTTCCAAGGCTTGCATGTTCTCCATCAGAAACATCTCCCTCAGTGCTCCCCTCTCCTCCATTCCCTCTCCTGCTGCCAATGGCCAGCTGGACTGGGGCAAGCGCCCTCTAACTTGACTTCCTGGACCCTATCTCCTCCTCCTTCTGTCCACTCCCCTCAAGGTTACCTGTGGATTGAAATAAGACACAAGCTGAACATGCAACACTCTTGATTAAAAATCTCCAGTGTTTTCCATCACCTAAAATCCAAACCCCCAGCACAGTATCCCAGGCCTATGTCAATCTGGCCTCCCCCTTTCTTTCTGGTTCAATTTCCCTTTCCTCTTCCCCACACACTGTATACTCCCATTACCCAGAGCATGACCCAGTAGCTAGACATCGCCTGGAAGTTTGGAGAAATTCTGAGCTTCCACTTGGGGGACTTGACCCTGCCAACATCCTCCTGCAGCAATGGTCATTCAGCACCATTGCTGTGACCCCAGAGTGACAGTTCCTACCTGTCATCACCGCCAGTATGCTGGCCAAATACATTCTCTAAGCATGTCCGTCAGCAAAGTTCTGAAGAATAGAGAATACTACTAAATTATGACTTTGTTCTCAAGATATGTCAACCAAGGTCGCCAAGACAAGTAAATCTCACCACAAAATAGAAGAATGGTTTGGGAAAGGAAGCAAAAGGGGGCCCTTCCACCCCTCTGTTTGCCAGAGGGGTCCCTAGGAGCCCTTTGCATCTCTGATGGTTGCCCAGTTGGCAAGAGGGAGACCCCAGCTCTGTGGCTCAGGCCACCATCGCAAGTAAAGGTTCCCACCCTCAGGCGGAGGATGGGACAGAGGGTAGTGACATCCAGATGCTGCCTGGGCACTGCACAGAATGAGGACCGAAGGGTACATGCTCTTGGCATCTTGAATTTCTACCTCTTTGTAATAAAAGGACCCCTAGGACAGTGTAGACTGTAATTACACAGGTTGACGGGAACGGCATGAACTTGGGCGGGGGTGGGTGTCAGCACGCGCCAAGGCGGGAGCTGAGAGGCTCTGAGCGCGGACGGAGGCATTGGTCAGTTACAGCTGGAGCAGAGGGCGTGAGGGGGCGGCCAGGCAGGAGAAGTCACTTCACTCAGTCAGCTGAGTACAGCTGTGTGATTCCAGAATCTAGGCAAGAGACAGTAAGCTTTTCAAGGCTCCTTAGAGGAGGTGAGCTTCTCTGCCTGGGAACATCTGCCTGCTTCCTCCTGACTTTCACACCTCCAAAGAAAAGCGCTGGTAAAAGGAAGATGTGAAAGGGAAAAAAACAGACACAACAGAAAGTCTCGTTGGTTTCCTGCCTACCCCCTCCCACCCAGAGGCAACCACAGCTTCTGATGCTGTCGAGGAAAACTCTGGGGGGAAGGAAAGCTCCCCAGTAACCAGTAACGGTGCACTCACCTGCCCAGAGCCCTTGAGGCACTGCACGGCCTGCTTGTGGGTGAGGCCACACAGACTCACTCCATCCACCTGCAAGAGCCGGTCACCTGGGAGGGGGACAGATGTCATGTCCCCGAGCTCCTGGGGCTGCAGGAAGGACTCTTCTGCGAGGCCCCTGCCCAGCACCCCTCCACACAGCCTCAAGGAGGGGTAGGGAGCTGAGCTGGGGGGAGCCCCGCCCGGGCCCTGCCAGCCTCCCCTGTGAGCACCTGCACAGATCAGCGGTCTAGAAACCTCTATCCTTGGCTCACAGAGCAGTTAAGCCAGCTAACAAGTACAACCTTATCCTTTCTCCCGATTTCCTGGGAAACCATTTTTGAAAGTTTTTTCAAGTCTCTTAGGGGTGATATTTATATCTCCAAGATGTTTTTTATTTCAAAAAACCTCAGGGAGACATGGTTGATGCCAGGGACCCTGGAATTCTAGGGAAAATGGAGATAGGTAAGATCGTAGGTGCCCTTTTTAGCTCAATTCTAGCCATTTTGGAGAACAGTAAAAATCCACCCCCCCTTCCTTCAGAGCAGTGGATGTGAGGAAGGGCAGAAAGGAGGCTTGCTGGTGTCCTCCCCGGATACTTAAGTGGAGGTCACCAGTACCTGCTCTGTCCTCCATGGGGAGCATGGCTTCTCCCATGAAAGCCAAACAGCAACAAGTTTATTTAAAATTTCATATTTTTAAATCACCTTATGTTTCCCAAGCATTTGGGCCCCATGTTAACATATCAGGTAGGTGGGTCAGGTTAAATCATCTCCTTTTCCAGGTAAGGAAACCATGACCTGGAGAGGCAATCATTTGCACAAGGCATCAGAGTGAGAGTGGGGCAAGGCTTGACGGCTGCACCCCCCAGGCCGGGGCTCATCACACCGCAGAACGCAGAGCCCAGCGTGACTCCATCCTCACCCTGCAGGATCCGCCCTTCCTTGGCTGCTGGCCCTCCGGGAATGATGGATTTCACGTAGATACCTCCACAGAGCACACTTGTGTTAATGCCACCCTGGAAAACACAATGAAAAACTCACCACCCATCTGCCCCCTCCTAAAGGGGCCTCCCCCACCTCCCTGACTCAGAGAGCTCCCATCTGCCTTCCACTCTATCCCATCACCTCATCTCCATGTGACACCATCTTATATATTCACTTGTTTGTTTAGGCTTTATTATCCACTGAGCAGAAGGTTAGATGCTCATAAGAAGTATAACGATATGAGCCGTGTGAGGGAGCGGTGTCATATCCAGCCCAGCACTGGCCAATGGCAGGTGCTCAGAAATGAGTCACGTCAATGTACCACATTGTCTCTTCATAAGCAGTGACCAGCAAAATGGATACAGTGATAGGCCCAAAGGCTGGTGCCTGGCATATTCTGTATCCTTGTGTGTTGGTTTGTGGATACAAAAGCAGAATTCAACCACATAGTATTTTGCAACTTTTTTTTTTAACTTAACAATAGATTATGAACATCCTTACAGGTCACTAAAGATCTAACTTTATCTTTTTCTTCTAATTTTTCCACGTATGTATACACACATACATAAAAATTTTTACATCAGTGGGATTATATAATATCATTCTTGTACAATTTTTATCCTCCCCCCTCCCGGGTCTGCCAGATGGAGCTCAGAAACCAAATGCAAAGTGTCTGTCCTGAATGGAGGTCTTACCAACCTGACGACCAGGGACCACCCCATTCACCTTTGGCTTGTGTCCCTGAAGCTCCACAATGCTACCCTCTCCTTATTGTCCAGCATAACCATAATTCCACCCACACTGCTTGGAGTGTCTGCTCTTCCCAAGTTTGCCATTGGTCTCCCAGTTTCACTTTGAACTCCCATCCCTCACTGAGGCCCCCACTGACTTTCTTGGTTCATCACTCTGACGTGTTGCTTGTACCCAGTGATCACTGGGTTATCAGAGGTTGGCACATGAGTGCAATGCCCACCAAGACTCCAGATGAACATCTTTCAACTGTTTACTTTCTAAGCTCTCCTAAGAATTCTTACAGTCACGCTGAATCCAAGTGTCCCATCTTCTTTAACCAGCTCCACGAAGTAGATTTCACTGGCATTGTTTTCTGAAGGTGATAGAGGACACGAAGAACCAGTACCCTGCCATGAATGAACAAACAAAAAGAAAGAAGAAGTGAAGGCACTGGCCCTGCCTAAGCAGATGACACCTCTTAGCTCTCACCTGCTCTCAGGAGCCAGCAGCATTGCACATCAAAAAAAAAACCCATAAGTTTCAGGGCTGGGCCAACAGGGGATTCACTCTCCGCTTAATCAGTTCCTCCCTGTATGACTTTGCACCTGTCTCTTGGTCTCTCCAGACTTTTTCCCCAATCCACGGAACTGCAACGAGAGATCACCTTCTAACAATGAGTATGAATGATGCCCAGCACATAACAGGGTCTCAGTAGATTCCGCCTGTTTCTACTCATGATGCAAATATCCTTATGAGAACTGAAGTCATCTAGACACTCCCTGGTAGCTTCACACATGACACCAGTCAAGTGAAGGCATGCTGGATACCAGATACACAGCAGCTTCTGGAGCAGAAGAAAACCTCAGGAGGACCTTCAATCATCTCTAGCAAGAGTAGCTATACTGGGTCTCTACTTTACAGTGGTTGAATGCTTGAGAGAAGAACAGAAAAGAGTATTTTCTACCTCATGCCAGGCATTTTGCTTGGTGCTGTGACATGCATGTCATGTTGATTCATCCGTCCAGTCATGCTACGAGATTAACTGAGCACCAAGAGAAGGTGTACATCCCCATCCTGGGTGATGGAGGAGAGCTGACACAAGGCCTGCTTTCAAAGGTGTGGGCAAGCAGTTAAAGAAACCGATGAGGAGAGCTAAGCACCCCGGGGCTAGAAACAGCAGATGCTCTTAACTTCCCTGAGCCTGAGGAGCGAGAGGGGGGATGGCTGATGGAACTGAGCGAGTGGTAAAGAGCTCGAGAGCAAAGAGCTCCTAACAGGAGCTGTGTTCTTCAGCAGAGGGTCACAGCCAACCTGAGCACAGGCAGGGTGACAAGCCAGTACTCACTCATCCCCCAGCTGCAGGCTCCCACTAGACTGTGAAATAAGAGAAAACCTATATAGTGGTCTCTGCCCCCCACTCCTGGCACAGAGCTCCTTCAACCCTTGTACTTTCCTAAGTGATGTATGTGGAATCTAAAAAAACAAACTCAGAAGCAGAGTAGTGGATTGGTAGTTGCCAGGGTGAGGGTGAGGGGTGGGCAGTGGAGAGTATGGGTGAAAGTGTCAGAGGGTACAAATTTCCAGTTATAAGGTAAATAATTTCTGGGTATGTAACGTACTGCATGGTTACTATAGTAGTTAGAAATACTGTATTGTATATTTGCAAGTTGCTAAGAGAGTATATCCAAAACGCTCTCCACACACACGTGCACACACACACACACACACACACACACACACACACACACACACACAATTTTAACTCTGTGAGGGGATGGACCTGCTAACTAGCCTTGTTGTGGTAATCATTTTGCTATATATGTGTGTGTATCTATACATATGTACATATGTATAGACACCCACATATATGTTAATTATATCACAATAAGTGATAAAAAATAAAATACAGGGATGTCTAAATTAAAAAAAAAAATTCCTAAGTGATAGGAGACTAGGAGCATCTTTTGTTCTAATATTTGGTCTTTGACCTCAGTTCCTGACACAGAGCTCTCAAATCCCTTGAAATTTTCTGGGTTATAAGAATGCCTTTTGTTCTAAAGAGGGAACTCTGGTTCCTGCGTAGCTTCAGGATGGGGGCTGGTCACCAGAAAACCAAGCCATGATTAGAAGCTTGAAACTTTCCGCTCCACTCAACCCCCCATCCTCTGGGAAGGCAAGAGGGGCTAGAGATTGAGCTACTGATGCACCATGCCTGCGTGCTGAAGCCTCCATAAAAATTTCAAAAGTATGGGATTCGTAGTTTCCAGGTTCATAAACACATCTATGCAGAGAGTACGGCACACCCTAACTCCACAGGGGCAGATGACGCTGCTCTCAGGACCCTTCTAGACCTCACCCTATGCATCTCTTCATCTGTCTCCTCCCTTGTACCTTTAAAACATCCTTTATAGTAAATCAGCGATAGCAAGGAACCTGTTTTCCTGGATCCTGTGAGCTGCTCTAGGAAATTAACAAACCCAAGGAGGGGGTCATTGGGACCTCCAATTTGCAGCCAAGTCAGACAGAAGTGTGGGTAACCTGGGGACCGACAGCTTCATTGTCATCTGGAGTGGAGGCTGTCTTGAGGGATGGGTCCTTCACCTGTGGGACCTGGTGCTAATTCCAGTCTGTTAGTGTCGGAATTGCTTGATGTGGAAAACCCACCCAACTGGTGTCAGAGTGTTGCGAGTGGGGTAGTAGTGTGAGATAAAGGAAAACAACTCTCTTTTCCTAGACACAGGGCTTCTGGGCAGAGCCAACCAGAAGACAGGGGGCTGACACAGTCTGTGAGTGTCAGCTCCACGGGGCCCAGAGAAAAACGGACAGAGGTCTGGAGGGGCAAAAGGAGACCTTTCCATCCAGTGTCTAAGGAAACACAGCTGGAGTCTGGCGGCCCTGGGACTAAAGCAGACAGTTCTCTGCATGCCAAAGCTGGCCTTTGTCTTCTTCCTCCTTGGTGTGTTGTCAAGAGCGAAGGCAATGAGTTGCAGCTTGAGGACTAACTAGAGACCAAGAATACAAGATGTCTGATTGTCCATGCGTTGCCCTCTGCAGAAGCCAGTTCACAGTTAAAATTAGTGACCGAGGACACTGAAACCTCAAACACTGAGCCCTGGCACTGCACTAGAAGCTTTGCCTTTTCCCCTTTATATTCTTCTCAACAACCATGCACTGTAAGTATTTATTTCCTGACATGGCAAATAGAGAACAAAGGGGGACTTTGGAGCCAAGGCTGTTGGGCTCCACAGCCTGTTCTCTTTCCTCCAGATTCTAGAGAGTGAAGCAAGGGAATGATTACCTTTAATGGTGGAGCAGACAGCTGAGGTCTCAGCCTGGGCATTAAGCTCTGAGTCCGAGCCATTTCCAGTTCTTCAATATTTCTTTCCTGGTCTTGTGTGTGTGATGAAAAACTTCCCAGGTGCCCGTTGCTCAGGCTGTCTGTAGAGAAGACCCCAGAGTTGGCCGTGCTATTCTTCTCCTCGCTTGAGGTATTTCCACAAACACCTATAAAAACAAGCCAAGAAGAAATCAACAGCTTGGAAAGGCTGGCGTCTCAGTGGCATTTCTATGTGGGGCACAGCATTTTCCTCCAATGACAGAGAGACCTTTTATAGCTGCTGGGAGCCATGTGAGTTTAGCACCCATGAGAGATGATGCTTTTAGAATAGAGGAAGGGACGATTCTGGATGTGTTCTTGAAACTTAAATAGAGCTTGTGTGACCCAATTATGAAAACACAGAAGCAACGGATGGTTATAATGGCAGTTCCCCCTTTTTAAGCTCTTGCCACATATGGGCACCACACACACACACACACACACACACACACACACACATATATTTATGTTTGTATATATATATATACACATGTACATATACGTATCTTTCCATGTTTTCAACACACCCACCAGGAAGGTGTGATCCCAGTTCATACACAAGGAAGCAGAGTCAAAAGGATTAAATCTTGCCCAAAACCCCACAACCGTCATGTTGCTCTTAAAGCCAGCCTCTTCCAGAGTCCCTGCTGAGCACACCTGTAATCACCCTGTGATCCAAAGTTCACCGTGTCTGGTTCTTTGGGGGGAACTTGGTACTAACCAGATGGTGGACTCCCTTTGGGTGAAGACTGGGCCACTGATTCCCATTTACCCCATGTCTGACCCTTGAGCTGGCACAGAGCAGAGGAAAGAACATGAGGTCAGGAATCACTAGGTAAAACCCTGGGCAAGGTAATTCACATTTTTGGACCTCAATTTCCTCATATCTAAAATAGAGATAATCTCAACTACCTCATAGGGTTGGTGAGGCTTAGAAATTAAATATAGAGAGATGTTTATACATGTAGAGAGAGAGAGAAAGAGATTACAGCTTAGTACATAGTACTAAGAGCCTCAATACGTGTATTTACCGTGCATATGTTAATATCAGCTATTCAACAAATGTATATGGGAGGAAGGAACACAGATCTTCTTTACATCTGGATATGTAGACACACAAGTAAGTTTACAACTTTTGATACAGACTCATTAGTACTCAGGAAAATGCCCAACTCACACAGTGGATAAACTTAATTTAATGAATCAGATTAGAAGTAGTTCAAGCCTAAAGGTATTCAGTAGAGAGCGGTGGGCCACCGTTCAGTAATGCCTTATTCCTGGCAATTTCTTTGTTTTTAACATCTTTATTGGAGCATAATTGCTTTACAATGGTGTGTTAGTTTCTGCTGTATAACAAAGTGAATCAGCTATACGTATACATATATCCCCATATCTCCTCCCTCTCGCGTCTCCCTCCCACCTTCCCTATCCCACCCCTCTAGGTGGTCACAAAGCACCGAGCTGATCTCCCTGCGCTATGCGGCTGCTTCTCACTAGCTATTCTACTGTCATTGTCCTTCTAGTAATGTTGTAAGCATGTGTTTATTTTCTTCCACACCCTCCACAAGAGACAAGGACAAGACTTATGACTGGATTAAAACGTCAAGCTGTGCAACGTATGTCCTGCCTAACGGAAATACAAGCTAGAACTTCTGCGGGTAATTAAAACTCAATCTGTAGTGGAGGGTGATGTCTGCTCCTGATGGGAAGGTTCTCTGTCTTGTCTTTGATCTCCAGTCTAGAGCACATGCCCCAACAGCAGCCCAACCAGATAGAAACTCACGGCGGTCAAGCCTCTGCCCACAGTGACCAGCCAGAGTCACTGTGGAAGCATCTTCCTCCAACAAAGGTGGCAGCTGTTTCGAGGAACCCCAACTGTGACCAGGCAGAGTTACCAACAGGTGACAGGGGCTCCAGGATGAGAGGACACGTAATTCACAGGCACTGTGGGTACTCCATCATCTGAAACTCTAAAGTGAGGTTGGAGCCTCGCAGACTTTGGGTGCCAGTTTTGGACATCCCCACCCCAGCAGGCCATCCTTGACACTGAATGGACCCCAGCTCAGCTGCATTATGTTTTCTGATTTTAAAAATAGGATGGTTTGATTGCTCCCCTCTGTCCTTTCCTGTGCAAAGTATGGAGGGAGATACAAGGACAGCTAAAACATTGTGGGAAGAACAGTGACAGTGTAGGAAATCCAACAGAGCAGTGAGCTGGGGCAGGTGCTGTGGAAGGGCCGGGCTAGCCCCTGGGTCAGGTCCAAGCACAGGATGAAAGGCGCATGGCTAAGGCCCCAGCTTTGCCAGCCCCCATCCCCCCACAGCTTCTGGACGAAGGGCAGATGCAGCACCTGGAAAGCCACCTGGTGATGGTGTGTACCTGTGCAAGAGTGAGAGAGGGCATGTGGTTTTCAGAGGCCAAGGCCAACGGGGTGACTGCATTTAGGACCCAGAAAATGCTGGCTGGTGTGACATGAAGCATTTCTGTACATGAGAGGAGATTGTACAAAGCTCCTAGAGTGTGGGCCTGGCTTTGTAGGCAGCCTTCTGGAAAATTGCAGGATCACCCAACCAAAAAGCTGTGGTGAGCCCGGGTAACTGGGAGGGAGAGGGATATTAACATCCCCCCATTACCACCCCAAACCTGACCCAGATAAACAGAGTCATCTTATTCTTCAGTACAGGCAATTGTTGGATAGCTATCTAAAGGACGAATAAAATCATCTTTAAAAAAAACAACCTTTACTCTTTTGGTTGATCTCTAACATGCTGAGTCTTAACCAAATTAGAACAGAATGCTTGTTATGCGCTTCAGCTTCAAGAAGAGCCCCCTGTCTCCTTCCCACCAGATTCCACGACTAAGCCCCAAATATGTAGAATTACTGCAGTAGCCGCTTTCAATAAGGCCTTGGCTGATTGAAAGAACATCGTTCCTGTCATGCGAGAAGAGTGGCAGAGAAACACACAATAGCTGCATCTAATAAAGAACTAGAGTAGGCTTCTCCCATTTAGCAGGACAAGCAATGGTAGAGCGCATTCTGCCCCTGAAATTGCAGAGTTTATTGATTTGTGCCAAAGCCACTATCACGAGAGAGGTAATACAAGAGACCTACACGGACTTAAAGCCCCAGTACTCTGTGTTTGTAGAAATGTACTCCTGAAAATAAAGGAGGCTCTCCAGCTTCTGAAAGCGGGTTAAGACATACCTTTTGACTGAGAAATGATTAATTCTATGTTGTCAGGAGAATTCTGAATCATTCTAACAGCCATGTCGAATGTGAAGCCCTCCAGACTGATGTGATTCAAGGCTAGTATCTGCCCTCCTGAAAAAATAAGAGATCTCAATAATCCCATCAAGGAAATGAGAAAGAGCAGTTCCTTAAAGCAGCATCTCTGGCAATCAAAAATGACATACCTGGTTTGATCTTTTTAGCTTTTTCAGCTGGTCCCCCAGGTATAATAGAAGATATAAAGATGCCAGGATCAACTTTGCCTACATCCTCTCCCTCATTAATGACAAAACCTATAATCCAATTATATGAAAGAAGATGATACTTAATGATTTTGCAGCTCAGAGAGGTTAGGTTATTTGCTTGAGATCACACAGCTACTAAGTAGCAATGCTGATATTTGTACCTAGGTCCTCTGATTCTCCAACAGCTCTTTCTACTCTGCCATGACAGATGGAGGAAAGTGGATTGTCCCGCATTCATAAGCACAACTACAGCTAGGAACATTATGTATTATTGTTCCAATACATAATCAGATCGGGAAAAAAAGATGATTTTTAATCAAGTAACCCTTCTCTTCTTAAGGGTCTTCGAATGTGGTAAATAGTAAGAGATGAAAAAGATTGACTACTCTTCCCCATCCCTAAGAATCTAAATATGCTAGAGAAAGGTTATTACGTGGTATTAGACGGAAAAGCCTTTTTCTATCTTATACTTAGATTTTCAAGATCTGCACCCCAAAACCTGATCAGGCCTAAAAGGAAACTTTGACCCCAACATCCCATTGCTGGTTAGGGACATTTAAAGGGAAGAAAAAGAAGTGATCACTGAAAAAGGCAAATGGGGGAGGACAGGCAGGAAAAGGGAGTAGAAAAGTCTAAAGGGAAGATAGCACACCCCTCCCCTCTGCCCAGAGGGAAAGACTGGGTCCCCCCTGCCAGGAGCCCTCTTACCAAAACCACGGCGCGGATCCCGGCTCAGTGCCACGCGCACAATTTCTCGATCTGGTTCGGCTGTAAAGCTCCTTCTCCTCTTATTTTGTGGCCCTGGAAGTGGAAACAAAGCCCCACCCACATTGTGCTTTTCCCCTAAATTATCAGAGACCTAATACAAAAGGTGTGAACACTATTTCACACACACGCACAAGGCTGGGCATGGATGGCTGAACACATACTTTTTTTTTAAATAAGTTTTTAAAATTTATTTTACTGAAGTACAGTTGATCTACAATGTTGTGTTAATTTCTGCTATACAGCAAAGTGGTTCAGGTATACATATATATACATTCTTTTCATATTCTTTTCCATTATGGTTTATCACAGGATATTGAATATAGTTCCCTGTGCTATACAATAGGACCTTGCTGTTTATCCATCCTATATATAATAGTTTGCATCTGCTAATCCCAAACTCCCAATCCATCCTTCCCCCAGCCCCCTCCCCCTTGGCAACCACAAGTCTGTTCTCTACGTCTGTGAGTCTGTTTCTATTTTGTAGAAAAGTCCATCTGTGAACACATACTTCTGATTAGCCTCACCAGGTCAGTGTTGGCTCATCAAGGGCAGAGGCAAAGGCAGGTGGGCCATGGTGCTTGCTCTGCATGACTTCCTACAGCTATTCATTTTTCTGCATTGGTCTTGGGACAAGACAGAATCTGAGCAGAGGTGACCTTGCTGGCAGTGAAAACTGAAACTAAAGTTGGAGCACAGAGATGAGACGGCAAAGCCTTCCCCTCTTGGACCCCGAACAGTAGGGGGTGATAGGGCCCTGCAGCCCAGCACAGGTTTCCCCCAGCTTGGGTCTTGGAGGGGACCCAAGGCAGAGCCCTGACGGGCAATCCAGTGCTGACCACAGAGCACGTGGAAAAATCCCCAAAGAGTGACCCACCCTCCAGCGTTTTCCACATCGCTCCCTCCCCCAAGGGGCCATGGTGGGACCTGCACACAGTTCACGGTAAAGAGCCACCTGGTGGTATTCCAGATCCAATCCCAGGCTTAATGCTCATCAAATATAAATATCTTCTCTAGCTCAGGAATCTCTTTGCCTTTATGTCCCACTGGGGACCTGCCTGGAGGATATATGACAGAGGGGAATGTCGCCTGCCCTGTATATGTTTTCTGGTGAGTAGTGGGAGATGATATTCTGGGCCCATAGGAAGAGTTGTAAAGAAAATGAAGGATACGTGTTTCCAGCCACGCCCCTCCACAGCAGGTATTCCTCACGCTGGACCCGAGCGCTGGGAATCTTCACCAGTGCTAACGCATTTAGAATCTATGTGCTCAGCCCAAGCCAAAGGTGGACATCATGGGCTTTTCCCAGCCATAAGTAGTTTTGTTTTTTTTTAACATCTTTATTGGAGTATAATTGCTTTACAATGGTGTGTTAGTTTCTGCTTTATAACAAAGTGAATCAGCTATACATATACATGTATCCCCATATCTCCTCCCTCTTGTGTCTCCCTCCCACCCTCCCTATCCCACCCCTCTAGGTGACCACAAAGCACCAAGCTGATCTCCCTGTGCTATGCAGCTGCTTCCCACTAGCTATCTATTTTACATTTGGTAGTGTATATATGTTCATGCCACTCTCTCACTTCGTCCCAGCTTACCCTTCCCCTCCCCGTGTCCTCAAGTCCATTCTCTACGTCTGCGTCTTTATTCCTGTCCTGCCCCTATGTTCTTCAGGGCCTTTTTTTTTTTTTTTAGATTCCATATATATGTGTTAGCATACGGTATTTGTTTTTCTCTTTCTTACTTACTTCACTCTGTATGACAGAATACTCTGGTTTCTCTTCAGATCGAATAAATCTTTCACCTTCTACGTAAGTAGTTTTGAGATTAATGGAAAAGCAAAAAGATTGTGAACATTACTGGGGAAGCAAAATGAAGTAGTGGCAAAAGATTGAAAGCAAGAGTCACGTGTAAGGTTTCCTTTACCCCAAGCCCACGGCTTGGCCCGTACCTGTGTGTGTGCTCTGAGCAGGCCGTCCAGAGAGAGGGTCACAAGTCGTTGGCTTCTGGGTCAAACAGATGTGCTCCAGCTGCTCGTGGCCAGGGCAGGGCCTGCAGGGAAAGTCAACAAGATGAGGTAAGATGCCCCTAGAAGGCAACTTCCTGCCATTCTGAGTGTGGGTGGTGGCCCCTTGCTCATCAGTCAACAGATCCATAGACAGATCCCATCAAGGGCTGATCTGGTTATCAGAAGTACACTGGAAAGAATGGCTTTGGGGGCTTTCTATCTTAGAGGGGACCCTAGAGTCACCCAGGCCCCCTATGAACCTCCCACTATCTCTCCTTTGAGTTGAATAAGCAGCCCTTCCAAACCTCCATTTCCTTAACCAGAAAATAAGAATATTCCTATTTCCTAGACTTGTGATGGCCCCAAAATGAGGTAGTAAGTATAAAGCACTCATGCTTTTAGTGGGTCCTGATTTTTCTGTTGTTTGCTTTTTCAGCTGGGCCAGCCATGTTCCAACACCTCCACTGTGATGTTCCAGCACCTCCACTGAGGGCTTCACACAGTAACTTACCTGCTTGATCCTTGCAGATACTGGAGTTGGCGACCCCCTAGTAATACTGAGCTGAAAACAAGAATCTTTCATGCCGGCATTCAGTTGGCTTTGCCGAGCCAGCATTCTAGCAAACAAAGGATGTTCTAGGCCCTAGAAGAATAATGAATTAAGTGGGGACCCTGCCCGACCCACAGGGTCAGCTCTGCTCAAGATAAGCTACATCCAGGGATGAACAAAGTAGAGAGTGAGCAGAAAGAACAGAGGCAAAGCCACAGGACTTAGAGCCTGGAAAAAGCCAGCACTGGGCCTCATCTGAAGAAGGAAGGCCAGGAGGTCGACCATCTGAACAGATCCATCAGCCCTTCATCACCCAGGTTGGCCCCAACCTCAGGGAGCCCACACCTGCCCCACTGCTTTAGGCAGCCGGCCCAAGGCAGGGATGGGTGCTGCCACCGCACCTCTCACTGCAACCTGGGATCAGTGATGCCCGGTGCTCCGGGCACAGAGCCTGGCGCTGTTCAAGGGGCCAGACCTAGAAAGGGAAGAAGAGAAGCGATGGGGGAGAGAAGGCAGATGCAGGGCGAGGGACGAGCACAGGGCCGTTCTTCAGAGATTAGGGAGGAGGCCTCACTCTAACCCAGCTCCTGTTCATACTATGCATTTCAGCAAGTTCAGCCCAAGTTGACTGAGATCCGACTAGATGTCAGGCCCCAGGCTGGCAAGGGACTGAGGGTAAAGGTGAGTCAGACATGGGCTCTGCCTTCTGGGAGCTCCCAGCCCACTGCGAGTTTCAGGATGGGTGCCTTTCATGCCATCTAGAGCTGACCTAAGTGCCCAGGGAGAGGCTTTGGCAGAGCACTCCTGGGTTTCAAAGAAGGAGATACCCCAGCAGACCTAGAGGGGCCAAGGAAGGCCACAAGGGAGGGCCTCTGGAGAAAGGAAGGGATTTTCTCCTTTAGGCTGCCACGGCCCATGTGATCCAAGTCACACGTGCAAGTCTATTGTTTAAAAAGGATAAAAAGCAGCATCTACTGCAAATCACAAAGAGACTAACACTGTGTGATTCCACGTGTACAGTAGAGTGAGGTCCTTAAAGTAGTCAAATTCATAGAAACAGAAAGTAGAATGATGGTTACCAGGGTCTCAGGGAGTGGGGATGGGGACTTGTCTTTTAATGGTCATAGGTTCCGTTTGGTAAGATGAGAAGAATTCTGGCTGCACACCAATGTGAACATACTTAACAGTACGCTGCTGTCCACTTAAAAATGGTTAAAAGGGTGAATTTTATGTTATGTATATGTTACCACAATTAAAATAAGCTTTTAAAAATGCAAACCTAAAGAAAATAATGCCATTTACGGAAAGTCTCCGCATGCTGGCCTCAGAGCTGAGGAGGAGACAGGCACATTACTGTTCTCTGGAAGCTCCCCGTTTACAGGACAGATAGATGCATGTGGATGTCGGGGTGGAGGGACCCTGGGGGCAGCGGCTTGAAGGCGAGCCAGTGGTGCTGGCCAGGGCAGTCAGGAAAGGCTCACAGAAAAGGTGCCATGAAGTAGGTGGGGCAGGGATTGTATGTCAGGGTTGGCACCCTGATGGCATCCCCGTTCTAAGCAGTGCTGAGCACACAGCTGCTCAGGCTTGACACTGGGAAGCGGGTCCCATCTCTTGCATGTCAGTGTCTGCATGCCATCCCATCCTTCCCGTCCTGGCTCTGGCCCGCTGGTCAGCAGCACCACCTGCTCCTGCCACACGGGCCCTCTGCTTGTCACCTCTGTGAGCGCCATGAGGCAGGGGCTGTGTCCGTCCTGCTGACTACTGAGTCCTCAGTGCACAGCTCGGGGCTGGCGCACAGCAGGCACTAAACCAATTTTTGTAGCAAGAGGAACTGGGCCTTCGCTCATGGCATTCCTGCCTATCTCCCCTCCTTCTCACTGTGCCCAAACCCACGGTTGGTCAAGACCAGCTGTCACTTCCCCCATGCAGCCCTCCTCTGTCCCCTTACTTGGAAATTACCTCACTCTCGGGGGAGCGATAAAGCTGTACCTGTGTCTGCCTTAAACATTTAACCATTCTATCCCCTTTAAGAGGGTTTGTGTTCTTACCTTCTCCCCTAGAGACTAGGGGAAGGGCACCAACATTAGGACACTCATCACAGACTCATCCCATCTTCAGGGTTCTATAACACCATTTAATTCCCACAGCCACCCAGTGGGGTGGGCATCACTGCTCCCACCACTAGACAAATGAGGAAAGAGAGGCACGGGTGTTACAAACCACTAGCGCAACATCACACGCAGCAGACAGCTGAGTAGGTGTAGGTGGATTTCCATGGCATTGGACTCGTTCCAGCACCCTGCCTGAAGGGGACCCTGGGCTGGGTGATCTTTGCACCAGCCACAGCAAGGATGATGCACTTCTCATCCGTGCACAGGGATGACAGAGCCGGATGGATGCAGCCCTTGTCCCACCTCAGACCGACCAGAGCAGTGGTGGGCAGTGCCACCTGAGCTCAGCCTCAGCTCGTGCTGATCTAGCCTCAGATACGGTCCTCTTTCTGCCCTAGAGCTTCTTGAGCGTCTTGGGCATCTCACACAGCCCCTCTATCCCCCCACCTTGCCCAACGGTATAGGAGAGTTCATACCTCCCACAGACAAGCTTGCACCAGAGCGGGATGGGAGCCGGTGCACAAGTGTCCACTCCCTGGTCCTTCAGACAATTCTGGGAGGGCTTCTGTGCACTTCCCATGGAATTAAGCCCTGGCTGCCCACAGCAGCTATCTTGATGACACTGCCCCCTTTCTTTTCACTTTCCCTCCTCCCCTGTCTCACTTACCCTGCTCACTCCTGCTTCTCGGCATCACCTCCACAAAAACCACCTGCACCCAAGTCATTGTCTTGGGCTGTGCTTCTGGGGACCTTCCAGATGGCCAGAGACCCAGATTTCCCTTTTCATGGAAGGTGACCCATAACCTCTGACGTGAGTTACTAAGGGTTGTGAAAGTCTGGCATTCATAAACTAAAATTAGAGGAGAACCAGAGATTACTGAGGACTCCAGTTCAGCTTCCTGTTGAGAAGGCTGGCTGCCATGCAGTGCTGCCAGTCCCCTCCTGTGCATGCCCACTGGCAGGTCACTGGAAGGGTGCTTTGCAGTCAACACATTCTCAAGGTGGCCTTGAGTCAGTCATGGCTTCTTCAGGCTTTTAATCTATAAAGTGTTATAAAGTACTATCAGTTTGATGACAGATTAAAGATGGCCACATATGCTTTGACACTCCTACATCAGGAGGTGGGGACTGTTTCTGCTGCCCCTGAATCTGCGCTGACATGTGACTACTTTGACCAAGAGAGTATGGCAGAAGTGACCACGTGCCAGCTCCAGGCCCAGGCTTTTAGGAGACTGGCAGCTCGCCTTGGGCCCTTGGAGCCCTGAGCTGCCATGTAGACGCCTCACTACCTTCTACATGGAGGCACCATATGGAGAGGGCCTGAGACCACACTGGGACTGAGAAGGGCCCAGCTGAGCTCACCATCCCAGCCATCCCCACTGAGGGCCTGGGCACATGCACAACACAGTCCTGGAGCCTCCAGGCCAGTCCTGATGAGTACCCTCAAGAGAAGCAGAAGAATCGCCCAGCCGAGCCCTGCCTAAATTTGTAACCCAGAAAATCGTGAAACAGAATAACAAAATGCGTGTTGTTTTAAGTCACTATGCTTTGGAGTTGTTTGTTACGTGGTAACAATAATAGATAGTTTTGCTTCATCATTATTGAGTTAGTTCGCAGTGCGTGGTGATGCATACTTGCATCAACAGAATCTGGAGCAGTAATTTTCTAAGAATTACTTTAAGATATAATATATGCATTGCAATTCAAATCAATCACCCATACCCTCTTGCTGAAGCAGATGTATAACTCATTCCAAAAAACAGCTCCCTCCCACAGCCCCCTTCATTGGTCCTGTGCTGCCTGTGAATCTGTGCTATTTATAGAACTTGTAATGTAAGTGCAATCCAACTTCGAGGCTATTTTAAAATTTATGGATCATTATGTTATAATATGAAGTTGTGTTGATAAGCTCATTATTTTCCCTTGCAAATTAAACTGCAAGCAATCCATCAAAAGAGAAAGCATCGGCAATGTAGAGCTTAGGAGTATAGACTCCAGGGCCAGCTGTGTGTGTTCAAGTCTCACGCTGGGAGAAAACAGAAAGTACTTCACAGGGTTGTGAGGGCTAATGTAGTTGATGGGTACAGTGCTTAGAACAGTACCTGGCTAAATAGGCTATTGCAACTTTTTTATTTTGTTCCCTTCAATTTTGTATCATCACCTAGCTCTTTCTCCACCAAAAGATAGAGCAACGCAGCAGGGAGACACGGGATGTCTGTCTCGTGTCTAGCATAGATCTGGCCCATAGCTGCCCTTCGGGAAATCTCTGTGGATTTAGTTGATAATTACCCAATGAATGCATACTTCCCTTAGACATTTGACATCCTTTAAACAATGTCTTCACGTATGGATTACTCCAGAGCACCAAGTACATGATGCTTTGGGCCCACAGAACAGATATGTCAAACCCACCTGCCTCTGAGCCCTTGCGCCCTGGTCCCCTTGCTGGTGTCCACAGTGAAGTTATCCAGTGACGTGTGTAGCAGGCCTCCTGCCGCACCCTCCAGCCCGGGTACAAACAGTGCATTTTCTGAGCATGACAGTCTCTGGATCCAAGTGAGCGGCTTGGACTGGGCCAGGTGTGCAAGACTCAGATTGGCCATTTGCACACACTTATCATAATCTGCAATGTGGGAGAAACAGATAAACATAAATACTCACAAGAATGATGCTGGTCCCATCGCTCTTGTGGCAGCCACACATCACAGGCCCCAGGCTCTGTCCTGGCTTTTCTTTGTCTGCATGGAGGGGCCTATTTTTCCTCCTGCTAGCTCGTGGAGCTCCTGTGATTAGCCCTGAGAATGCCACGTCTGCCTAATTAGCACTGACTAAGGAAAGAAAACTCAGACACACAGGAAGGAGGAAACAAGATGCCCTCCACCCCCTGGCAGCTGACAGGCCTTGGAGCCATGGTTCACGGCAGTGTCACAGCGCCAGCAGAGCCTTGTATAAAATTAACCGCTGCCATCCGCTCTGCTCGCTGCCTTTACAAACCATCCTCCAAACGTTGTTTTAACAAATAGGTCTGCAAACTACCTGAGCTCCCAAGATTACGCTCTGCCCTGCGGAATGTAACCTTTCATCTCTACACGGCTTAGTTTCCTTGGTAATAATATTTAAGATCCGATTTTCTGAAATATGAATACGGATCAGTTGTGTTGTCTCCCAGCTTTCACACTTCCCTTCCTCCCTGCCTGCAAAAAGAGGTAACAAATGATTCTAATGAGCCCAGGAATGTGAGTGGTTCTCACCACTTCACTCTTCACGTCATTCGTAGGAAACTGGATTTGATAGATAGATTCCTTAAATTAACTAGGATTTACACAAAGCCCAGTTTGTATTTTGAAAAAAGTAAATGATGACTGTGTTCCAACCATCTGTTCCCTGTTAAAACCAAGAAGGAAAGAATGCTCGGGCACACGGCGTTTGTATGGCTCCAGTCATACGTGTGTTTGTGTGTGTGTGCATATCTAAAGCACAGTGAAATGCCTTCACTGACAGCATGCTCATGAACATTTATTTCCTCAAGCAGACAGCCCCCCTTTCCTACAATGGTGCCTGGTTCATTGTCGGGACTGTACCCACTGAAAAAGGTAGACTTTAGAAAATACTTTTGGAGAACGTTCTGTGTCTAGGAGGCATTAGGTACCATCATTCACATACAGTAGGCAAGGAAGAAGGGAGGACTAAAAGCAATGTGAATATGACCTGCAGCTTTTGCAGAAATTGTCCAGTATCTGACTCCAGAGCTTGGACCTGCTCAGACACATAGCAGCAATGACTGTAATATCCACACCAGCAGTTCACACATCCTGCATGCTTATTACATGCCAGGCCCAGTGGTAAGCATGTTATCGGCATTGTCACATTTAATCCTCACAATAACCCTGTGGGGTAGATATTATTATACCCATTTTATAGATGAGGAAAAGTGAGTCTAAGAGAGAGTTAACAATTTGCTCAAGGTCCCAGGGCTTGTAGGTGGTAGAGCAGGACTCACACTCAGCTGACTCCACAGTCCACGCCAGAAAATGGACGTATAGAGGACATGGAGATACAAACAGTAGCACAGGAGATTCATCTGAAGCATGCCTAGCCCTCTGATCGCTAAGGTCTAAAGGGATAGTGATCTTAGCTTTAATTGAGGTGTATATTAATACTCACAGGGGGACATTTCACGGAAAGAAAGTGGTGACAGAGAGAGGCTCAGAGAAGTTTTATGGGTTTCAAGGGAGCCTTCATATAGAGGTTGGAGGTGCAGGAAGAAGGGGCCGCCCCCTGGGGGAGGAGGACTCCCAGAAGGTAGCAGATGAATGAGAGCATCACAGCTCTGGGTCCTGAGCAGGGCTTTGTCCCCGCAAGAAGCTGGAGAACAACAGAGCACTGGGGAGGATGCTCTGTTAACAGGACAGATCACACAGTGAGGTCAGGGAATGAGAGTCTGGATGTCAGACACTTAGCATCAGGCATTCAGCATGAAGCAGGGGGGCTCCTGGGGCTGGTGGGGTTGGTGGGAAATGCTGTTATCATTATTAGACCTTAGCTTAGCGGGGTTCAATTGGCTGGACAAATGGTGCAGGAAGGATTGGTTGGTAGGTAGGAGAGCCAAGGGTTGATAACCTTTCAGGAATGGAAGGAAGGGATACCAAGAATGTCCCAATGCCACTGACATGTCAAGCAGAGCGAATGGTTTCTGTCCACCAGTGGAGGGCGGGGGCAGGGAACTCACAGCCTAACTGTGGCACCAGGAAAGTAGCTGACATATATCCAAATCAGTCTAGATGTCAAGGCTGAAGCCAAGGTTAGTTAACAGAGTTTCAAGAGTACAGGAGCCAAGGAAAAGGTAAAGGGAACCAGGGCAGGATCCTGGGCAGCCACTGCAGATCTGCAGAGTCTCATAGCCACAAGCTCATGGAAGGGCCACCGGCATCCCTGCAGCCCCCTGCTATGCATCTGAAAGGGCTGAGTGAAGGCCTGTGGTCCCACTCTGCAATGCTGACAGATCCTGCCTGATTTAGCCCTGAATTTATGCACTTGTAAAAGCTTGTTGATTTTTCTCTCTCCCCAGGGAACCAAATATAACTATAGAGTAATATGCTTGTTTAGACACTTCACAGAAGAATGACTAAGAAACATTTGGAAAATGTCCAACTTCTTAACAATCAAAGAAATGCCAAATGAAACAACACTGAAAAATCATTTTTCCCTATAAATGAACAAAGATAAACATGATAATATCTATTCCAGCAAGGATGCAATAAAACAGGCACAATGATACTGGACATGGGAATGGCACTCAGGAAAACAGGAAGGGCCCTAAAAATGCCCCAACCTTTGTACCCCAAATCGAACTGAAATCTACCTTAAAGAAATAATACACAATACAGAAAATTTTTCTTCCAATGATGTTTACTGCAATATTATTTATGTTATTGGAAAATGAAAAGCAAACTTAAAATCTAGAGGAATGATTAAGTAAATGATTGTATTTCCACACTACTCATCCATCTATGCATTCATTCAAAAAAACATGTATTAACCATCTCCCACTTGACACACCTCTGTTCCATGCTGGAACCGTAAAGGTACGGGGACACTGTCCCTGCCCTCCAGGAGCTCCCAGCCCACTGCAAACTGGAGGCAGACACATCCACAAATAAAAGGGGCAGAACATTACAGGTGAGAAGACGGAGTCTGCACAAGAGAGGGAGTAGTCAACTCCAACTGGGAAGGGAGTACGGGGGCAGTCAATCAGGAGGAACTTCAAGGAGGAGGTTGTCCTTGAACTTATTCTTGGAGAATGAGGCTTATCTTGGTGGTCTGAGCCTGGAAGGAGGCAGGAACAGCATTGTAGGTGGAGGCCACACAAATGTTAGATTCCCCCAAACTCCTATGATGGTAGAATTTGCAGTTTGAGAAAATAGCATATTATGAGCGAAACAGGCTTAGAAGGACTAATTTTGCTAGTAAGCCCAAGAAGTCTTTATAAATATTTTATGTTCACTGATATCAGGCAATAAAATTGATATTGATGATGTTTCACACTGTATCTCAGCAGGTAAGACATAATTAATTTACATTCATTATCTCCAATTCCCTGGAAACATAATGGAAATGCTACTCTGCAATTTCAAAGAAATATTTATATATTTATTTGGTTTCGCTGCAAATAATACGCCACCTTTGTTTTCTGTATTTGGTTCTACGTCTGAGCAGCAAAATTGTTGCTGAGCAGCAATTTTGGTTCCTAGTTGATCCCCCGTCCCAGGACTGCAGGAGCCAGTGACACAGCTTCCCTGTGAATTGACTGGCACCTAACAAAACCCTCCACAAGCAGGAGCTGCCGTTACTAGTCACATGGAGCCATGAACGCCAGACACTCATTCTAGATGAGCTACAGACAGCACACACACTGTCCTGTTGGAGCGCAGCGCAAACCTGCCGGACGGCCAGTTGCTCAACTGAGGACACCAAGGCTCAGAGAGGGCAAGTGAGCGGTCCAAAGCCACGCAGCTAGTAAGTGGCACCTCTCTGAGTCTGTTGAACTCCAGGCTCCACATTCCAAGCCTGGAGTTCCCAAACTTTCATCTGCATCCAGATCACCTGGGTTCTTTTTCGAATGCAGATTCTGATCCAGGGGCCTGAGGTTCTGCATCCCTGGCAAGCTCTCAGGTGATGCACATGCAGAGACCACTCTGAGTATGAAAGGTGAAACCACTATGTTATATTGTGCCCTCTTATAAATGAATAGGAAATAATGGTGAGAGATCAACAGCAAACTGAAAGCCAAATATCTCTAGGTTGAGAAGATGGTGTCTACTCACCAGTTGTAACTCCGGGAGAGCTCGTCCGAGCATTAAATCCATGCTGGGCGCAGCAGAGGCCCAGTAAATATTTACAGGTCTTGGCTGAATCAGTGACAAACATGTGCTTTTTCCCAGTGATGCTGCTTGTGATGATGAACTTCTTTCGCTGAGGGAAGCAAACACAGACTTTAATATATTGATCGTTCTTACCTATCCATTGAAGCACAACTATCCAGAAAGTAGCCAAATGCTGGAGCCGTCAGTTGGATACCAACGTACTAGGCATCCGGAAGTGTGTGGATGTCTGACTATGGCCCAATATTTTTTCTTAGATTAAAGACAACCCCTCTTTTTATTTTTTCCTTAATTCGTAAATCAAATGTTTGTTTATTGGGCAATTGCTATCTGCCAAGGAGTGTGGCAGGTGAAAAGAATATGAAATGAGTTCAGTACAGGCTTGGCCCTCAGCAAGTAGTGCATTGTGAAAGGCCATTAAATACACCTATAGTCTGCATTGTCCAAACACCCAGAAATTGAAGGCAAAATCTCAGCTTGCATCATTATAGAAATGATAAAAGCACATCTGTATGCGCATGTTTCGTGCTATTATGTGCCAGGCTCTGTGCTAAATCCTTTCTGTGTATTAATTCATTTCATCCTCGAAGCTATAGAATGAGGGAGGTCCCATCATTATCCTTATTCTACAGATGAGGAAGCAGATGGAGACTCCTCAGAATGCAGCAGGAACTGAGGTCACATCCCCAAGAAACGCTTCCCTACATTTATATCTTCAAGGTCCATGCACAAAGTGATAATATTTGTACAGCTCACTGTGATAAACTGGAGAGGATTATCTATATGGGGTTATCTATATGGAGCTTCCTGGAAAAAAATCCGTAAATTTTTGCAATATAAAATTCTAATAAGAACAATAAAATACAAAGTAATAGAGATTATATTAGATATGAATTTATATATAACTTCCAAATAAAATCTCTATTCTAGATATTTCAGTAAGAACCTTGAGCTTGCTCCTATAAAGATAACTTTATAAATACAGGGTTTGTGCTTGAAAGGGCCCCCTGAAACTCCTGAACCTCTTTAATGCTGATTCCTTTTAATTCACAATAGTCACCATTCCTAAGAAACTCCATTCACACAGTCAGATATTAACAAAAGACAGATAACTATTCATTGCTTTTCCTCTAACTCCTTTTTATCACTAACCTAATTTCAGACAATTTGAGCATTCTCTAAATACCCTTTTCTTATATTAATAAATGTAATGTTGAACCTATACTAATGTGAATGGATTCTGAATCCAACTGAACTATACTATATCTAGTATTTTTTTTGTATAATGTGTTTTCTCAAACATTCATAGATGCTGTCCTACTAGCCTTACTAATTCTTCCTTAGTATTCAAATTATAATAATGTCTAAATTCCGCTAGCTAATCATTTTATTCACACTTTTGCAAAGTTGAATATTTGCTTAGAATCCATCTACTTTTTCAGTATGCGTTGATATGGTTTCATACAGTCCTGACCGCTCAGGTATTAAACATTTTAGATAAGTCATTTTTTAAAATTGAATAACTCGGGACTTCGGTGGCACAGTGGTTAAGAATCCACCTGCCAATGCAGGGGAAACGAGTTCAATCCCTGGTCTGGGAAGATCCCACATGCCGCAGAGCGGCTGGGCCCGTGAGCCATGGCCGCTGAGCCTGCGCGTCCGGAGCCTGTGCTCCGCAACGGGAGAGGCCACAACAGTGAGAGGCCCGCGTACCGCAAAAAAAAATAATAATCTTTTTTGTGTTTGGAACTTTGCGTCCTTGTTCTTGAAGAAAGCCCTACAAAGCCTGTATTCTCCAAGATTTCAGGCATTTCTCTCCAGACATTTTAACTACTGCTAATACCCAAGAACAGTTACTAACATGGAAGGTTCATCATTACACAATGAATGCTTTCTCGATTGAATAATCTTCTGAATTGATGTCTCTGTCATAGATGGGCTGCCAGTGCACCTACAAATCATATCCATTGAAAAATGGCATTTTCCTCTATTCCCTTTGCTACTTCTCTCCAGGCTGACAAAATACATGTCTGCAATTGTCTGGAGCATTCCGGCTTCCACTATTAATTAAGCGAATTTGGAACCAGCTTCCTGAGCTCATTCTCGTATTGTTCTTGGAGTTCCCATTTTGTGCTTGCAGAAGTGTGAAGAGTCCAAGTCATTTTCTGTGTAAGACGCCTGGTTTGTGGCAAGCAGCTAGTGACATTACCTCCCATGATGACTTTTCCATAAAAAAAAGGATATTTATGCTGAGGAAGAGATTGGTCATCAACATGAAAATTCTAATTAGTGACAAGGGTGTTTTTAAGCTACTAAGTTTGTTTTGTGAACCTGATGATATTCCAGCTTTAATCAAGAAATTGTCTATGGTCGTGGGGAAAATAAATATCTGTAAAAATTAAACCAACATAAATATAAAATACTTAAGGGGACTTAAATTTTATGGCTTCAAAAAATTCTATTTTTCAAAATTACTTTGTAGGTTGTCTGCATTTCTACAAATGTTTTAAAAGAAATTACACTGAGAATTTTGAACAATTAAATATGAGATAAAGAAAATAGGAAGTAATATAATAGTATTGAATAAATTCAATAATTAAAATTCTTCAAATAATCTTTCAGTGGAATTAAAGTTATTTGAGTCATTAAATTTCTGAAAAGTTCACAAAAATAAATATCAATTACTTTTAGATAATGTCAAAAATATTTGGGAAAAAGTCAGTTTCCTGATATTATAAAGGCCACTTTAATAAAATTATGCTCAATTATTATTTATTTTTAGATGTAAGCTTTTTTTCTAAGGAAAAACAATACTTTATTATGAAATTCTATCAAGAATCACACTTTAACAATTACATCAACTTCAGTAGTCAAGATGGGAGAAACACTGAGAAAATGAATAAAATCAATTATGTTCTGCTTAGGAAACTTTAACATTAGATAATGATAATGAAAACAAAAACCAAAGAATAGATAATGAAAAAATATCTCATTAGTAGGAAAAATTTTAAAACCAAAGAGAAAATTCAATAGAAAGAAAAACTAAAATGTTTCCTGAGCCACAAGTCAAACAACTTCATGTTTTATAATGAAATCGTTGCTGAAGTTATGGGATACTGACCCACAGGACAGGCAGGTAGATTAGCTACTGGAGCATTCTCTGCTATGGGGACACACGTAATGTTTTTGATGTCAAATTTATTGTAACTGAATTCAAGAAAATGGTGTTCAAATGTTATTTCAAACATTGTACATTTAATAGGGTTGTTGTTTTGTTTTGTTTAAATGTCTGACAAAGGTTTGCACACCTGTAGTCCATGGGAGACAGGCCAGATGCCTCGGTACAATGTGTGCAAAGGGAAAATTAAAATACAAGGAAAATGTTTCAAAAGCATGCAGACTCCATTGCACCTACTATACACTCTCCTCCCCCATCTCCCACCTCCAACCTTGCTCTCAACATCAATAGATTCCCCAAATTAAAAGAACTTCACCCAGAGGGAAAGTGTAGTCCTTTAGGCCAATGGCTGCCCATGGGGGTGAGGGGGAACTAGGTGACGGATGGCAGAGAAGAAATGGCCTCGTGGGGACCCTCAAACCCCCTGGTAGACTTCTTCCAAATATGTAACAGTCATCGGAGTACAGGTTAGCTGACAGGCTGTGAGCTTATCTTCTTAGGAGAAGATCACCTGACCTATCGCTCTTTAAAGGGATAACAGATCAAAGAAAAATGAAGCATGGGTCATAAGCAACTGAGTGACACTCACATAGGCCAAAATCTTTTCAATTTCTCTCCACTGAAACCGTGAAGTCGCAATTCTGCTGTTGTTTCTCACTTCGTACACTATGACCCCCTTGGCACAGAGCCCCAAGGCCATCTCTCCTCCTGGCCTTGTCTTCTCTGGGAGAACTTGGTAAACCAGCACACCATATTCCGGGAGCTGCTGAGTCACCTGGAATGAGAAAAAGGCCAATTAAGAAGAGACAGGCACATTGGTCTAAAATAATGGATTTCAAACCATTCCATGAAGAAAACACCTTCACGTATGTTCTGAAAAAAAAGAGTAGGATTGCCAGATAAGCTTAGGAAACACTGAACTAAACAGATCTCCTTACTATAGAATTCCTCCGTACCTCTAATATGATAGTGTTTTTCTATTTTATTAACCCAAGGAATCCTTTCCTAATGAAGTACCTTAAGACACTTGGAACACAGTTACTATGAAAATGGTACAAATAAATAGAGTAAAAATATTCTGAACAAAGTTGTAGAATTCAGACTCTCTTGAATCATCTCAAAGTAAAGAATTCTTTTTCCCAAAGTCTACTGCAATACAATCTGGTACAACCCCTTCATTTTACAGATGGGAAAACTGAGGCCCAGGCACAGAAAGCAAACTTCCAAACGGTTAGCATCACTGTTAAAGCAAGATGAGCCATGAACATCCTGCAGAGAAAATGACCAATCACTGGCACTTCTCACCATGTAGCAGTGCTTTGGTGGGGTCCCCACAGCACAAGATCTGTCTTCAGTTTACCAGTTTAGGAGACGGAATTTTGTCAGGGGCATGAGGGTCAATCAGAGCTGGGAACTGCATCAGGCCAACCAAAGTCTTAACAGGCCAGAGTATAAACCTAACACAAATGTTTTTATGTCTGAATGGTAATCATGTCTCTATTCTGGTCTCTACCATCTTCTTCTTCACCTGGAAGACTCCAGTTTTTACCAAACGGTTGATGCACCTCAGCTCACAGCAGGGACATCTTGCTCCGGGCATTTGAAACCCTCTCAGAAGGGTTTCACTGGTGAGATCTGGTATCTCATCTCTACCCCTGAGCAGAGGGCTCTATGTCCTGCCTCATCTCTCTCATCCCCAGGTGGGGTCACAAAAGTGAGGACAAATTATGGCTTTTGAGAGCTCCTTTCTCAAGCCCTTTGCTGACCTTTCTCCTTCTGCTGGTGAGTAATCTGTGCAGATAGGTTACACTGCCTACGAAGCCTACAGCTCTTCACATGATCTTGATTGCATTTCTGGACCCTGAACCTCCCCGCTTTGTTTAACTTTGGAGAGACCCTCTCACTGTCACTATCATCACCGTCATCATCATCATCCAAAACGATATTTGTTGGACATTGGTGCTGAAGTATCCAATGGCCAGACCAGGCATGTACTTAAAGTATGACAAAGCAGGACCATCCCAAAACAATTAGGTAAATTCTTTTAAAGAATTTGATGTGATACAGCAAAGGAAACCATAAACAAGATGAAAAGACAACCCTCAGAACGGGAGAAAGTATTTGCAAATGAAGCATCTGACAAAGGATTAATCTCCAAAATTTGCAAGCAGCTCATGCAGCTCAATATCAAAAAAACAAACAACCCAATCCAAAAATGAGCAGAAGACCTAAATAGACATTTCTCCAAAGAAGATATACAGATTGCCAACAAACACATGAAATAATGCTCAACATCATTAATCATTAGAGAAATGCAAATCAAAACTACAATGAGATATCATCTCACACCAGTCAGAATGGCCATCATCAAAAAATCTACAAACAATAAATGCTGGAGAGGATGTGGATTTGAAAAGGGAACACTCTTGCACTGCTGGTGGGAATGTAAACTGATACAGCCACTATGGAGAACAGTATGGAGGTTCCTTAAAAAACTAAAAATAGAACTACCATACGACCCAGCAATCCCACTACTGGGCATATACTCTGAGAAAACCATAATTCAAAAAGAGTCATATACCAAAATGTTCATTGCAGCTCTATTTACAATAGCCTGGAGATGGAAACAACCTAAGTGTCCATCGACAGATGAATTGATAAAGAAGATGTGACACATATATACAATGGAATATTACTCAGCCATAAAAAGAAATGAAATTGAGTTATTTGTAGTGAGATGGATGGACTTAGAGTCTGTCATACAGAGTGAAGTAAGTCAGAAAGAGAAAAACAAATACCATATGCTAACACATATATATGGAATCTAAAAAAAAAAAAAAAAATGGCCATGAAGAACCTAGGGGCAAGACAGGAATAAAGACACAGACTTACTAGAGAATGGACTTGAGGATATGGGGAAGGGGGAAGGGTAAGCTGGGACAAAGTGAGAGAGTGGCATGGACATATATATACTACCAAATGTAAGGTTGATAGCTAGTGGGAAGCAGCCGCATAGCACAGGGAGATCAGCTCAGTGCTTTGTGACCACCTAGAGGGGTGGGATAGGGAGGGTGGGAGGGAGGGAGATGCAAGAAGGAAGAGATATGGGGATACATGTATATGTATAACTGATTCACTTTGTTATAAAGCAGAAACTAACACACCATTGTAAAGCAATTATATTCCAATAAAGATGTTTAAAAAAAAAGAATTTGATGTAATAGTTCAAAAAAAAATTAAACCATTAAAGTCATCATCATCAGAATAGAGATGCCTTTGTTAGAGTTGCTTACATTTTTTAAATTGTTTAGTATTTATTTTAATTTTTAATTTTTTAATTATATAGAGAGGGATATGATACTGAAGTACTTGGAGCCACAAAATTCTTAAAATGGTAAAGTGCCATTCTGTAATGGAGCAGGACCCTGTGGGGCCTTCCTGGGATAGACACACACACAGACCCCGCCATGTCTTCCGCCTGCCTCTTGATTGTAGAAAAACTTTAGCTTCCTAGTCCTTCCTCAAGTTCCAAAGAATAAATTTAATCAGACAAGTGAGAAAACAAAGGAAAACAGTCAAGCAAGACAATTTAATAAGAGCCGTTAAACAAAGTTAAGAACGTGTAATTCCTCCTCAAAGGCTATAGATAATATTCTGAGCCATATTCTTTGAGCTGTTTTGCAGATACTGAAACCCCCACCAGGAGGAAGAAGTTAACTGTATGCTGACCACCACCAGCATGTAGACCCCCAGACTGGTTGGAACCAGAAGGTTGATGATGTTGACTCCCAATTACCTCACTGCCAACCAATCAAAAGAATGTCCCTGAGTTGATCACACACCCCACAGCCCTCTCCCTCACCCTGTCTTTAAAAACCTTTCCCTGAAAGCCATCAGAGAGTTTGGGTCTTTTGAGCATGAGCTGCCCATTCTCCTTGTTTGGCACCTGCAATAAATGCTGCACTTTCATTCACCACAGCCAGGTGTCCGTAGATTGGCCTTACTGTGCACGGGCGAGAGGACTAAGTTCAGTTCAGTAACAATTCTAAACATTTCTCATGCATTTATTTCATTTAATCTTCACAGTAATCATAAGAGATAGGTGTAGCCTTGAAACTGGTAAGATCGCATACAAATCAAATCTATTTAGTGTTTTCCATCAAAGACTAAAAAAGAAAGTTTAGAGATTACCATACTAAGTGAAGTAACTCAGACAGAGAAAGACAAATATGATACTATATCACTTACATGTGGAATCTAAAAAATAGTACAAATGAACTTATTTACAAAACAGAAACAAACTCACAGACATAGAAACAAACTTATGATTACCAAAGGGGAAAGCAGTGGGCGGTGGTGGGGGTAGATAAATTAGGACTATGGGATTAACAGATACACACTACTATATATAAAATAGAAAAACAGCAAGGATTGACTGTATAGCACAGGGAACTATATTCAATATGTTGTAATAACCTATAATGGAAAAGAATCAGAAAAAATATATATCAATATATGTATATAACTAAATCACTTTGCTGTACACCTGAAACTAACGCAATATTGCAAATCAACTATAGTTCGGTTAAAAAACAAAGATACGCCCTAAAAAATTTCCGCATTTTTGCTTACGAGATGGTGGCTTCCTTTACAACCACTTGTCATCCTTCAACCAGAGGAAGGAGGGACACAGTGAGCCCAGCACACTAAGCCAGGGCCTGGGCAGAGGCGGGCCAGGCATCGTCTGCCTGCAGGAGCCTCTGCAGACCTGAGTCCTTAGTCTCTCTGCTGGTTCTATGGTCCTGTGGCCACTTTCCATCAGATGTGTGCTGATGGCTTTGAAGTCCCCACTTGTCTCTCGTCAAGGGAATGCTGCATCCCCTTAACAAGGACGCGCATGAAGGCTGGATAATGGAAGACAGTGAGCGCTTTTCTGCCAGGGCTTCTCAAATGAGATGCTTGAGGGATTACACTGTGCTAGGCGTTGCAGACAATTCCAAGTGACTGACCAAAAAAAAAATGGACAGACCTCACCTTGGCAGTTCTGCTTTCAAATGACTGTCTCTATCAAAGGCAAGAAAACACAGAATATTTCTACCTGCTTCAGGAGACTTTTGTACAAAGAAATGTATAAATCCTGGAGTTTCCTTTTTGAAACTGATCCCCAGATCTAAAGGCCTCACCAGGCACATAACCCTGGGGAAGCTGGGGGCCTCCTCCCGCGTGCCCCCAAGCTCTACCTGCACAGGCAGAGCGGCAATTCCCTCCTACCCTGAAGTAAAGTAACTGGTACTATTATTGTTCTCATTGGGCAGTTATCACAGTGTTGCATGCCTCTGGGTACCCATCTGTCCTCCCTACAAGACTTGGGACTCCCTGGGGGCAGGAAGCATGTCCTTTCTGTCTGTTTGCTACTGTGCTTGGTCCACTGCAGGTGTAAGTTGTGGAGTGAGCAAAAGCTATTCATCGGAGGCTCTGTGTGCCCACAAACATAAGGGACTGAAATATCACTGCTTTTGCTAAAGGGCCAAAGAAAGAGTAGACCAGAGCTGCACCCATATGTATGGACCACACCACCCATGCTGTGCTGAGAACAGTTGCCCGGAAGGCTACAAACCTGAAGTCTTCCAATGGCTTTGCTTTTGGTTCGCACTCAAGTTTTTTACTTCAGTTGTCAGAAATGTCTCTATGAGAAATGTGGTCTCCTCCCACTCACCGAATAGCGACTGTGAGCTCCAAGATTGAAGAAAGGTCCTGCCATAACCACCCCAGCCCAATAAATCTTACCCATTTGGGGGGATCATTTCCAATGCCGTCTGCTTCCAAAAGTCTCTCCTTGCCCCACAGGGCGATGTAGCTTCCTTCCTCCCAAAGGCTCAAGTCCCTTGGTCATACTTCCTTGTGGGTCTGAGCACATCCAGCCCCAGAGAAATCTCTGGAGGGGATTGCCGACTATGTGCCCTTGAACACCGATACACCCTCTCAAGAGTCCAAAGGCCTCACCCTCAAGAATTCCAGCTCCGCATCCTCTCCCCAGAGCGCAGGACTTAAACGGTGCAGCTCTGAGACTTCGACTTGGACCCGGAGAGCCGTCATCCTCTCAATCAGACTTGCGGGGATGTAATCTTCAACTCGAAAGTAGGCTTTACTCTCTACCTGCTGGAAAGATGCAGAAGAAAAGAGGTGCCACAAGACGCCTTCTATGGGAATCTGAGCAGGACAGCAGCCTGTCTGCTCCTTTAAAGTGCCCACCGGGATATCATTTTCTACCATATTAGAGATTGGGCCAAACCATGTGACAGGAACAGAAGGGAGCGAGGAAAGAAGCCACCTGTTTTTGAGCCCCTTCTGTATGCCACGTGGTGCCCAGAACACATTAGCTTTCCGTCCTCACGGGAATCCTGTGAGGACAGTATTATTATTGTCATTGCCAAGATGCACAAAATGAACAAGAAAGGAAGTCATTCAACAGGGCCAAGGTCACACCACTTGTAAGTGACAGAAAGAAGATTTCATCCCCCAAAGCCCTCACACATTCCACAATGCCACTCCACTTCCCAAAAGGCACAGCGAAACCATGGCCCTAAATCTTTGTTTCTATGTATTCATTTAGCGCTTCTGTCTGCATGTGCTACCAGTACACTGTCCCCTCTCACAAGGGAGGTCTTAGCTGTGGCACCATCTCTCCACAGGTGATCAAGAAGTTGTCCCCTGAACAAGAGAAGATCTGACACCCACACCCTGCCCCAGGCCAGAGCCTACATCAAGTCTACTCTTCTGGGAACCTGAGGCTGCAGCCCACCAGGAGTTGCAGGAAGATCTTCATGACTCAGCATCACTTTGATGTTAGGTTCCCTGGTACAGACTCCGGGGCAGAGAGGGGTAGGCAGCTGGAGGCGTGGTCTCAGGGTTCACTGTAAGGAATGAGGAAAGTAGAGCTTGGCAGATGGAGAAGCTGACCCTTCCCTGGTATTCCTGAATCAGGCCATCCTAGTCTCAGGAAGCCCCTCGCAGTCTAATCTTGGGCAAGACAGGTCCCCACAGCTGAGGACAACTGCCCATGAGGGAGGCGGCTGGGAGCCGAGAGCACCTGGCCTTCTTGGGGCTGGGATTGGGCAAGTCGGTCTGATGAGGGGGTCTGAAGGGAGCAGCACAGCATCCACTACACCCCATGCCCCTGGTGTGGCACAGGAGTCCCCATGTAGCTGTGGACTGAGAATCCTCCAGCCGAGGGCTGGCCCATGCCAGTTCTGAGCTCAGCTCAGAGACGCAAAGGGAAAGAAATTGCTCAGCAATCCAGTGCATAAAAAAGCATTCAGAATGCTATCAGGGTGGCCAAAATCCAGAACACGGACAACACCAAATGCTGACAAAGATGTAGAGTAACAGGAACTTGCATTCATTACTGGTGGGAACGCACGATGGTTCAGCCACTTTTGGAAGACAGTTCTTCAATTTCTTATGAAACTAAACATACTTTTACCATACGATCCAGCAATCGCTGATATCCTTGGTATGTACCCAAAGGAGTTGGAACTGTACGTCCACACAGAAACCTGCACGTGGATGTTTACAGCAGCTCTATTCATAGTTGCCAAAACTTGGGTGCAAAAGAGGTCCGTCAGTAGGTGAATGAATAAATAAACTCTGGTACATGCAGACAATGGAACATTATTCAGCACTAAAAGGAAATGAGCTATCAAGTTGAAAAGACATGGAGGAAACATAAATACATATCATTAAGTGAAATAAGCCATTTTGAAAAGGCTGGATGATTCTGACCTTATGACATTCTGGAAAAGGCAACACTATGGAGACAATAAAAAGATTGGTGGTCGCCAGGGGTTGGGTGGAGAAAGAGAGAGGAATAGGTGGAGTACAGAGGATTTTTAAGGCAGTGAAACTACTCTGTATGATACTATGATAGTGGGTACGTGTCATTATAAATTTGTCCAAACCCACAGAAGGTAAAACACCAAGAGCAAACCCTAAAAGTACTATGAACTCTGGGGGATAACAATATGTCCGTGTGGGTTCATCAGTTGCAGCAAATGTACCACCCTGGTGGAGGACATTGATCGTGGGGGAAGCTATGTATGTGGCGGCAAAAGGGTATCTAGGAAATCTCTGCACTTGCCACTCAATTTTGCTTTGAGACTCAAACTGCTCTAAAACAAGTCTACGAAGCTTTTTTGTAAGTATGTAGGACCTTTGACCCGGCATCGCATTGCTAGGACTATGTCCTAGAGAGGTCAGCCTGAAACTAAAACAACTCCAGCACGAACATTTATTTCTATGTCATTTAGGTTAAAAAGAAAGATCAGAAGCAACTGGAACAATAATAATAGTATTATTACCACTCACACGGCGCCTCTAGGTGATGCCCACCAGTGAGAGAACAAATAAGTAAACAAAGGTCCAGCCCTGCTGAGGCATACCGCATGGCTATCCCAAAAGCTCATTAGGAAAGCCAGGGGAAGACATACCAAGGAGTGAGAAAGCAGAATGCAAATCGAAAGTGGCAACGTTTACAACTGCATAAAATCCCTGCGTGTGGTCAAAGGCTGGAAGAGAATGCACCCAGAGGAAAGTTGTTCTACAGTAATGATATGATTAAGGAGATTTATTTTTGTACCAAATTGTCTTTGTCTCCCTTTTTAAAATGCAAATGTAATCATGTTACTTCCTGCTTAGAATTCATCAGTGGCTCCCAATCTTTCACTACAGTGGTTTCTAAATCATGGGTTTTTTTTTTTTCCAGCACCAGAACCATTTATCAAACAAAATATCCACCCCTTAGGAGGGCACACGATGTTTCTCCTGGATCTGACTGGCAGTGCCCCCCAGCCTCGCAGCCCGGTAGCTAAGGCTGCCATCAAATCCCTGCAGAGCTGGACGGGACAGCCTCCTCCTCCTGCCCACTCAGTGACCCAGACACAGGGAGGGGCTCTCCCCTCTGAGTCCCCCTAATGCCCTTTGATGTGCCCACCGCAGTGCCTGGCTCATAGTGAAACGAGGCCCTAGAAGTGAGTCCTGGCTGTGCTTTCACTATCTTACCTAACCTCACAGAGGTGCAATTCTTCTATAATGCAGATAGAAATAACACCAGCTTTGCAGGGTTGGCACGGGCTTAGATGATGCAAGCATGGAGGAGGCCCTCCATAAATTAAGGCTGAGCGAGTGGCTGCACAAATGAATGAATGTGTGTAATCTGTTGCCTTTATACACACACACACACACACACACACACACACACACACACACACAGAGAGAGAGAGAGAAAGGGAAAAAGTCTGCCTTTGGAGGCCACACAGGGGCAGCAGAGAACATCTTGGAACAACACTGGTCCCCAGAGCAGCTGGAGAGGTTGAGGATAGGCAGGATCTGGGGAAGAAGCTGGAGGTGAAGGATGAGATTGGGCTGAGGCAGCAGCTAGGTGAGGCCAGTCAGAAACTGGGCAGGCCAAAGGCGCAGGGGGTTGCCAGAACTGGGCGCCTAGAGTCAGGTCTGGGCCCTTGGAGCCTCGGGGTAAGTGATCCCATAAGAAAGGTCTGGGCCTGTGTGTTCCCAGCTGCCTTCAGTGGATCTGGCCCACAGTTTCCACCAACTATCAGCCCTAGAGTTAGGGTCTCGGGTTAAACAGCGTGTCTGAATCCATAGACTGAAAGTTAGTCTTTGTTTTGTTTTACAGCAGAGCACTCCTGCTTCTGGGGTAGGGGAAGGGAAGCTTGCAAACAGCAGTTGCTACATGCCGGGCCACATACGTACGTCACCACCTTCCACCCTTACAGCAGCTTTGACCTACTACTATTTCCATTTTTCAGGTGAAAAGGCCGAGACTCAGAGAGACAACGTGCCCAAGGCCACTTAGCTACTTAACAAAAGAGTCAGGGCTTGGACCTGGTTTCTGTCTGACCCCAAAACTCAGGCCCACTCCTTTGCTCCATAGAGCCTACTAAGGGCAGCCCAACGTTCTGCCCCTGGAGGCCGCCCTCCCTACCCCCCCAATCTGCACCCCGCCCGTCCAAATGAGCCGCACACAGGTCTGGACAAGATACTGCAGCTAGGACGGTGACTGATTCACCGGGGCACCCCTGGCTGACAGCACCATCCATGAGCCTGGGCCCCTCTCCTCCCGAGACCCCCCGCCCCCCAAGTAGCAGTACAAGGGCAGGAGGGAGCTGGCCTAGGCAGGGTTAGGACCCCAGCTCTGGGGACTGAGGAGACAGGAAGGAGCTCCAGTGTAAGCAGTGACAGGCCTGCAGGCTTGTCAAAGGGGCAGGGAGGGGTTCCGGGGGCCAGGCCAGCCCTGGGAGACTGCCCACCCAGGCCAGGGGGGAGGGTGGTGCCCGGAGGAGAAAGTGAAGTCTCAGTCCTTGTGGACTGAAGTGGGAGCAGGGAAGGGAGGGTCAGAAGGACAGGGTGTTGGGAACTGAGCTACGTTTCCCTGACAAGCAAGCTGCGGACTGCCCTGATGGATGACTTTTATCCACAGTCTTATCCAGCCGGGAGCCTGTACTCCATTCATCCATCCACTCCTTAGACCAATACTCTTGAGCAAACGGCCTGTGTTTGAGACACCGCTTTGGTGCTGGGGAAATGGCAGAACAAAACACACAAAACCTTTACCCTCTGGTGGATCCCATTCTAATGGAGAGACCTACAGTAAGACTGATGAGGAAATGGATACACCATGCTGGGTGGTGAAAAACGCGAGGGGATGAAGAAGGACTTAGAAGGTTCCAGACGTGGTGGCACCTTCTGGAGATGTGCTGGGAGGAAAGCAAGATGATACTGGTGTAGTCTGAAACGTATTTTTCGAACTGCAACCTGCAATCCATTAGTGAGCTGTGAAATCAATCTTGTGGTTCATAGCCTGCATTTATAAATTAACTAGAATAGAATAGGAAAGACCAATGTGTGTCACATGGAGAAAGGGTGCATCTGATTTCCTAAACTTTCGCCTCAATTCTGTTACATGGACACATGTGTACAGGTTGGGTGGTAAATGTCCGTCATTTTTTTATCAGGGGTCATGGCACAAACCATTTGAAACCAGTGATTATAAGAACGCAGTAAATTAGTAAATTACTGTTTTTAGGCAAGACCTTAGATTAGAACTACATTGCAATGTATAAACTTGACCTGTTGACCTTTGTATCCCCCAGAGTCTAGCAAAGAACACTTGATGGTTGTTTGTTGGATGAATGGATGGAGGGATGCAGTTTACCCCAATCTCAGCAGTTGACAGGTGCTAAAAACACAGGCTCAGTCTTCGCATTTCTAACTGTTCCCCCCATCCCATAATTGCTTCTCCAGTGACCCCACCCAAGGGGCCCCAGTCTCTACCCCTACCTCCTCTGGGTAACTGCCAAACTCAGCCTGCAGGGCGAGGACCCCCAGCTGCAGCAGCATCTCGTCATTGCAGTACAGCTTCTCCTCCAGGATGTCTCTCCGAAGCTGCAGGTAAAATTGGTGCCTTGTCCAACTGTGCCTGGGAAAGAGATGCAGGAATAAATGTCACTGGAATGCTGCGGGCGAGGGAGACCACTAAAGCCTGGGAAGCAGGAAAAGGAGAGAAGATGAGACACAAGTCAATAGAACCCAGAGGGCAATGCCAGTAAGACAAAGGCGGCCTCCTTCACCCACACCACGCTTCCTGTTACTCACTGAGGGCTACTCTGTGCCAGTCATCTCCCACAACCGTGGAGATGTTTGTTCCTGTGGTCCAAGTGAGAAAACTGATGTTCAGTGAGATGGTGTTGCTAGTAAGCAAAGGAATAGAGACAGTGATCCAACCCCAAACCGGTGACCTTTCCTCGAACCCTCATCACTGGGCTGCTGGGAGGCGGGGCATGTTGGGGCCAGGGGAGAGAGAACTTGACCTTGACCGGCATATGTTTGAAACAAAAGGGTAAGTTCTCATTTTGACCAGGGCCTGTCCCCAAATACTGACTTTTCCCCCTTTTCTGTCATATTGGAATCCAATCAACAGAAGATCAGCCACAGTAACTGTTGTTATTTATACGCACATTAGTTTGCCAAGCACTTGCCTAGACCCATTATCTCTAATGTCAGCCTGGATGTACATAAACACCTTAAGGAACAAACAAAGAAGTGTGCAGCACTCACTGGAGCAGCCCATAGTGACTGACAAAGAACTTTATTCTCAGAAAGAGCGTGAAGGTATCCGGGGAGCTCTTCTTCTGGGGCTGCTCACTCCAGCCTTCGGGGGCTATTTTGCACACCCTGGTTTCAGCGTCCAGGAAAAAGAACTCTTTGCCTGAAATGGAAGTAGACAGTATTTAGAGGGAAAAGCAGTCGGTGAGGCACCACCCCTCAGACTCACAGCCCTGAGCTCTGCCTGGAGGGTCAGACAGGAGCCAATTGAGTACAGGAGAGAACAGGAAGCAAGTCATCAGGATAGCTAGTACCACAGGACCTTTGTTGGGTCCATGAGAGACCAAGAACAGGGGATAAAGAGGAGAGTGTCAGGGAAGAGAAACTCAGCACCCAGAGGAGAAAATACGATTATTTATCTTAGAGAAGATATCACTTAACATCCGCCTCCCAGCTACCATCTTATGGAAATAAAATTAAAAAACAAAGAACTGAGTATTTATTCCATTTCTGCCATGGGCCAGGTGCATCAGCTGGACCATGCCCACATCTCTCCAGCCAGAGTGTTATGGACTGAATGTTTGTATCCCCCAAATTCATATATTGAAACCCTACCCCCTGCAGGTGTGATGTTATTTGTAGGTGGGGCCTTTGGGAAGTAATTAGGTTTAGATGAGGTCATGAGGGTGGGACCCCCATGATAGGATTAGTGTAATAAGAAGAGGAAGAGACCAGAGCTGGCTCTCTCTGCTATGTGCGGACGCAGTGAGGAGGTGGCCATCTGCAAGCCAAGAGGAGGGCCCTCACCAGGAACATGACCATGCTCGAAGCCTGACCCTGGATTTCCCAGCCTCCAGCACTCTGAGAAATAAATGTGTGTTGTTTAAGCTACTCAGTCTACAGCATTTTGTTATAACCTGAGATGACTAAGACATGGCGTAAGTGGAGTCACCTTTGTCTTTTGACCTGAATGTTGCCACCTTGAAAACTCCACCAACCCAAGCTCAGGACTTCAACTGCAGTTAAGTTTGCCTTCTAGCACCTCTGGGAGGGAGGATGAATCAGCTCCAGCCACTGGAGGCCCCACCTCGAGCCCCTGCTCTCCTCAAGGCAAAGCTTGACCCTCACCACCCCTCCTGGGTGCCCTTGGCCACTCCCCCTGAACCCCTGCAGGTCTGCCCCAGCCCTGCTCTGCCCCATGCCCTTCTCCACACTCTGCCCTCACCACGCAGCGTCCAGACCTCTGCCCGCTGTGTCCTCAGCCCTGGCTGCTGAACCTGACTCCCCACACCAATTCACCCTTCCCTTTGGGTCACGTCTTCCCAAGGGATGGGCAGGTCCCCATTACAGTTTGGCTGGCAGACCCTCCCAAATGGGTTTATGTCCAAACCCCTGACTGTCACCCTTGAGTGATTTACCCAGGAGGCCCCAGCTGAGTAGGTCTAGGATGTCCACATGGAAGGGGTCCAGGGGTGGGCAGCTGACTGGGAGGGAAAGTAGGGGAGAAGCCTTAAGGTTTTTCTCCCAGAGCAAGCGCACTGGTTTTATTAAGGCTGCATGTTACAGATCAATAAAAATGTTTCCTGCAGGTTCTTCAATTCACACTTGAGGAAAGACTGAGCAAACATCAACTGACAACATCGAAGCATATAATGTTGCTCTTACTTGGGAGAGGGATTTTTCAGAGGTCTGCTGAGAACTATGAGAGGTAAGGTCCGCCCTCTACCCACCATGGCACACTGAGTGATCCTACCGCAAGCTGATAAGCTTCTCCCACTGGGGATGGGAGAATAGAGGAACACGGAGATCATGACACCTAGCAAGGTGGGCTGGTGGAGCAGGGTTTAACCTGAAGGCCTGTGTGATCCCAGCTCAGCCTGCTTCCCATCACTCCACACAGTGGTTAAAGAGCGTCCACTACAACGAAGGGATCTTTGCGGTAGATGGAAATAAAGACTCCCTTTAACAAAAGGGCAGAGCTGGGAAGGTGTAAAAACCCTTTCCTTCTGGATCTTCAGAAGGGGTTCTTAACTTAGGCTCCTGGGGTGGGTGTGCTGATTTCCCATTAGTCCTGGATGATTAGATGGACTCATTTTTATTTTTATTGTGGTAAAATACACACAACATAAAATTGACCGTCTTGGGGCTTCCCTGGTGGCGCAGTGGTTGAGAGTCCGCCTGCCGATGCAGGGGACGCAGGTTCGTGCCCCGGTCCGGGAAGATCCCACATGCCGTGGAGCGGCTGGGCCCGTGAGCCATGGCCGCTGAGGCTGCGCGTCCGGAGCCTGTGCTCCGCAATGGGAGAGGCCACAACAGTGAGAGGCCCACGTACCGCAAAAAAAAAAAAAAAAAAAAAAAAAAAATTGACTGTCTTAACCACAGTTAAGTATATAGTTCAGGAGAATTAGGTACATTCACACTGTTGTACAACCCCATCACCACATCCATCTCCAGAACTTTTTCATCTTGTAAAATTGCAGCTCTGTCTGTACCCATGAAGCAATAACTCCCATTTCCTCCTCCACCCAGACGCTGGCAACCACCGTTCTACTTTGTGTCCCTATGAATTTGACTGCTCTAGGTACCTTACATAAGTGGAATCAAACGATATCTGCCTTTTTGTAACTGGTTTATTTCACTCGGCATAATGTCCTCGAGGCTCATCTATGTTGTAGCCTCTGTGTGTCATCTAGCCGTCTATGTGTCAGAATTCCCTTCCTCTTTAAGGCGGAATAATCTTCCATTGTACGTATATACCACATTTTACTCGTCTATTCATCCGTCAGTGGATACTTGCGTTGCTTCCACATTTTAGCTACTGTGAATGATGCTGCTATGAACATGGGAATACCAATATCTCTGAGAGATGCTGCTTTCAATTATTTTGGGTACATACCCAAAATATGGGTACCCAAAAAAAAATGTCAATGTGGAATTGCTGGATCATAGGGTAAATTGGTAATTTTTTGAGGAACTGCCATATTGTTTTCCATAGTGGCTGCACCATTTTGCATTCCCACCTAGACGAAAATGTTTCTCACATTTGCTTGTCTAACCTCAAGGCACTGAGATTGGTCAACCAGACCCAGCAAATCACAGAAGCTACAACATCTTACAAGTATTGTTTCCTTACCATCCTCTGCACTTACTTGACAGTTTGCACATGAGGACTTGACATACTGACTAAGGTCTAGGTGTGCAAGGGGCAATGTCCCAGTCTCAAGCAGTTTTGTTACAAGAAATAGCACTTAGGTACCTAGACAGCGGGGTTACCTGAGGCACCAGCCCAGCTGTGGGCTACCTGGGAGCCACTTACCTTTCATGTAAGCCAAGCCAAAGTAAGTGAGCTCCCCAAGGTTGGCAAAGGACGCAACAGCGCTGAAGACGGCTCCCACTGTCGACGTGATGTCACATCTCACCTCCAAGCACTGCCCGTTCAGCAGCATTACACAGAGGGCCCGGAGAGCCAAATAGGACTTCCCTTTTTTGGTCTGAAAACAAGAATGGTATAAATTGTAACAACAACTACAAGACATAGAGTCTTTACCATGGGCTAGCTATTGTGCTAACCACTTTATATGTATTTTCTCATTTAACTGACAAACAACCCGAAGAGATAAGTACGTTTGTGATTCCTGTTCAGCAGAGGAGAAGCAAGGCTCACAGACGGTAAGGGACTTGCCCAGAGTTGCACAGTTAGTAAAAGGCAGAACCAGACTCAAATCCGTGCTCTCTGCCAGCCTCTGCAGGGGCAGGAAGGCTGGGGAGCCACATGTAACAGATCTCTCCCCTGCAGAAATCGTGGCTGCCCCTTGAGCTCTGCTTCTCTAGAGGACTGCCCAGGACCACAGTGGTGAAGCGTACACCCCCAGGAGTACTGGACAACCTGATACTGACCCCCAGGCCTTCACAGAGCACAGCAGAGAGAATTTGGGTGGGCACAGATCCAAGGAAGAGAGAGGGCTGGCGCTAAGGTGATTACTGTGAACCGAGAAATTCATCAGCAGAGCCGCATCCAAAGATATGCCTTCTGTCACTTCACCCTGCTCAGACAAATTCCAGATTCATGGCCTCTGTAGCCCCACCCTAACCACTGTTGCCTGGGCTCAACCGCCCAGAACAGCCCATCATTCTGCCGCCACAAAGTCTTGTCTGCCTGAGTCTGCACATACTGCCCACTGCCTGGAAAGCTCTTCCTCTCCCTCCCCACATGGCAAATTCCTACGAGTTTCCCAGATCAGGCTCAAGACCTTTTGTCTGTGGCCTGGAGGGTCAAGCCACCCTCTCCCTTCTCTGCTCCCCCGATGCTTTCTGCTCAGGGGCCCAGCCTCCCTAAGGACGGGGGCTGAGTATCCCCTGTGCCCCAAAGCCTAGACTGAGGCCTGGCCCAGACCTCCTCAAAGTGTCCTCATTAAAAGACAGTCATGGGTGGACTCTACAGCTGGCTTTAGTGCCATTGAGACCATGCCTGCCACCACACCATGACCTTCCTACACCCAGGGGCAGCCCCACACCCCAGGGGCCCGGGCAGGTCTGAGGACCCTGTGGGAGGGAGAGCTCTCCCATGATCCCAGGCAGGGCTGACCACATGGCACACTCTTAGCCACCCTGGTTCCTGCCTGTCCTGCACACCTGTGTCCCCTGGGGCGGTTGTTTACCATATGTGCACATGCTGGGGCGGGGAGGGTGTGGAAGGTGCTGTGAAGCACCCAGTGCTTCGGTTTAATGCTCTGCAGTTGCCCTCTTGAAATTTGTAATAATTGTATCCTTGAATGTGTGCTTTCTAAGTGATGTCCCATTGGAGCACGCACAAGGAGCGTGGGTTCACAGTGATCCTGCCTCCCCACCTCTGGTAATGGGGTCTGGCTGCCAGCTCCTCTGTTCCCTGGTGCCCCAGGCCCCGTCCAGTCTCTGCCTCCCACTCCCTACCCTGCAACCTCTGCCACCTTCCACCCAGGGCAGCCCCCGGCTTATATATTCCACCATCCCTCCCGTCCTCCCCGGGGGACTGGTTCAGGAAGGGTCCCAGTCAGGCATCTCAGAGCAGGGCATGGCAGTGGCTGTACCCACTCTGGGCCGACAGCACCACAGCTCTTTCCTTGGGCCCCAGGAGGGATAAGCCTGTCACTCACCCCCAGTCCAGGTCCGCCTGAGCTGGGGCAGCAGAGCCAAGGGAAGGGAAACTGGCTTTTCCTCCCCAGAAAACAGACAAATGCATATGCATAAATTCTAGAAGGCAAGCTCCACATGAAGAGGACTCTGCGTTGTTCATATCGGAGATCTAGGGTCTGGAGTAGTGCCTGGTACCTACTAGCTGCTTCAAGAATATTTCCTGACTGAATGGGAAGAATAAGACAGAGCTTGTCTGGAAGGACAATCAGGACTCCGTCAGAAGTCACAGGGGGTTCCTCTTAAAGGGGAAGGGGATGCTGAAGAGAGGACGTGAAGTATGAGTGTGACTTGGCGAGGGCTGGCAGGTGCCTGGAGGAGAGAGTGAGCCCCTCAGAGCTCAGTCAGCCTTGTGGCCTGCCCAGCTGGTCACTTCCCTCGCCAACCTCCAGCCCTACCCAGTCGAACCCAGCAGTTACCACAATTGTTCCAGGCAGACACAAGATCACCGGGGCCTCTCCAGCCAGCAGGGCGAACTCCGGCCTGGAGAACTGAAGAAACACGCAGAGTCACTCACAGTAGAGGAGAGAAATCAAAGTCAAGTTCCATGGAGCTGGACCCCCAGGTCCAGAACTGGGCTTCTCCCATGGCCTCACTTCCCCCTGCCCACCAGCAGCAGTCCCTTGCCCAGAGCCAGCAGCAAGCAGGTTTCAATGAAATGGAGCTCAACTGTGCTGAGGCCCTAGCTAGGCTGGGCATCTCAGAGCAGGTGTCTTACAAGTGGGTGTGGTTTTGGTGATGTTCTAGCTGTTCAGTTAGGTGTCCACTTCATTCTCAGTGATATAATTCATGCATGATCACATAGTCTTTTATATGTCTCAAAATAAATACATATTATATGCAACAAGAGTTTTCAAAAACGAAAATACCTTTAGATTTAGATCCGATGAAACGTTTTTCCAGCTCTGGACATTGAATCAGTAGTGTGCATGAAGAGCGATTCTCAGTTTCACAATACTCCATGTTTGTAGCACACTTGTGACGCAGGAAGTGCTTTAATGCCACCATTATTTAGACCCAGCCATCTAAAATGGGCTGAGAATGGGCACCCTATGGGGTGCCCATTCTCAACCCATTTTGCAGGAAGTCAAGGCTCCAAGAGGTTAAGAAACTCACCCAAATCTAACACCAGTGAGTGATAGGGTTGGGTGGACCTTCTAATCTGTCCCCCATGGGTTCCTGGCAGGACTTCTGTCTCAAGAGGCCAAACATCCAGCCAGGGTGTCCCTCAGAAGCGTCTTTAGCGAGTGGTTATGAAGAAAAGCCAAAGAAGATGAACAAGGCCTCCCTGATGCCAGTCCATCCCTCCCCCTCCAAGTTCATGAGGCCCTGAGAGTGGCCTTGGAGGGCAGCAGGGGTTGGAGGGGAGTGTGGCACCAGGGCCGCAGAGGAGAGGATGTCTTGAGGCTGCCCCGAGCTCAGCTCATCCCTAATTAGTTGAGCACATTAAGCAAATCTCTCTGCAACAGACAGACAGGCAGACAAGGCCTTCTGGGGGCATCTGGGTCTGACGTTCCCAAAGGGCTACTGATGCTCAGACAGAAGGCCTGTCAGGGACAGCCTCCTCAGTGAACAGCCTGCTTGGGAGAGGTTTGTCACAGATCCAGGGGCATTGATCCCCGTGGTCACTGTGGGCTTGTGTGGTTATTAAAACAGTTTTGCAGCTCATGTCAGTGTCATGCATCGAGGAAGGGATGCTTTTTATCTAAACACCGGAAGTGGCTCTGACCGCTGGTGCCAGAGCTGTTTCTGGCAGAAGGCGTTATCCTGGGACCATCCCTGATCTCACCCTGCAGCACAGGTGTAGCAAGTCGGCCCCTCAGCAGAGACCAGCCTGCCTGCCAGGAGTCAGGGGTCCCCGGAGCCACAAGTAGAGGTCACCCAACGTGGTCCCTCCTGTCGTCACGGACTTCCAGGCTGGGGCAGGCTGGCGTGGCTACTCTTGCGCCCCGACTCCCCACACTCGTCCAACCCCTACTGCCCTATGTGCCAACCAACCTGGAGAATCTCTCTCCCTGACTGTCCCACCCATTCCTTTGCTCCCACGTGTCACCTGTTCAGAAGGCCCTTTCCAAGTACATTCAGCCTTCTCAGCTCTCTTACCACGTCCCCTGTTCTGCCACCATCCACGCCAACGGCTGTGAACTTCCTGAACGCTGGGACCTGCTATCTTCAAACTTCTGTCCTACACAGAGTCTACAGCAAGGCCACTCAATAACACCTATTGCCCTGAATTTCAAAGTTCAGGATGATTTTAGTCCAGTTCTCTGTAAATCTCAGCCCAGGGACCCCGACCCCCGGCAGGACCCTGCCCATTTTCAGCTGCTGTGTCAGCCACACATGCCTCCTTGCTCACACCTCTCTTGGGAGTGCCCTTTGGTCCTCTCTGCTCACCTTTCCCTTTCTCTGCAGGAAACCCTTTCCAGAAGAAGCTGCTAGCCGTGAGTTTTCTGGGAGAGCAGAACCAGAGCTGAGCTGTCGGCCTTCCTGAAGATCTGGGGGAACTTCAGCTGGAAGAACGCTGGCCAGCGGTCAGAGAAGGAGCAACAATTAACAGTAGAAACAGCTTCCATCTAGCAAAAGCCCCCACACACGTGTGTACCCACTACTGCCCCTTCACCCCACGAGTTATATCCACTTTGCCAATGAGGAGGCTGAGGCCCAGAGAAGTTAGGGCTGCAGAGCCACGGGGGTTGTTTCGAGGTACAAGGGTGCAGGCCGTCTCTTCCTCACCCCACTTTGACCCTGCCTCTGCTCACTGTGCTCAGGACAGGCTGGGCCCGTGACCCCAGGTCCTGAACACAGAATGATGGGGCTGCAGAGGGTTCTGACTTTCCTCCCTAGAATTCTATCTATTGTTCAAAATGTTTCAACGATAAACACACATTATTTATGGAATCAGAAAAAAAAAAAAACGATTTTCATTGGGAAAATAGCAAATAGAGTTTTGTTTTGTTTATTTATGTTTGGCTGCACTGGGTCTTTGTTGCTGCACATGGGCTTTCTCTAGTTGCGGCGAGCAGGGCCTACTCCTCGTTGCAGCGCACGGGCTTCTCATCACGGTGGCTTCTCTTGTTGCAGATCACGGGCTCTAGGCACACGGGCTTCAGTAGTTGTGGCATGTGGGCTTAGTTGCTCCGCAGCATGTGGGATCTTCCCGGACCAGGGCTCAAACCCATGTCCCCTGAATTGGCAGGCGGATTCTTAACCACTGTGCCACCAGGGAAGTCCCACAAATAGAGTTTTAAATAGAGGAAAAAGCATTTTGAGGTGAACTCTGCAGCCTCCTGCCAAGGCCCCAGCTGTGTATTTGACATCAAGCTGGCTACAGCCCTTGGCTGATCCGTGGAGGGACAACGAATCAAGATATATATAAATAAAGTTTCAAAATGCATAATGTTCCAGGTCCAGGAAGATATGGGCCCATATGGGTTTCAAGCAGGTTTATTAGACTGATTTTGAAAATAGCCACAATTCTTCTCCCTGATCCATGCCCTTAACCGTGGGACTTTGAACCCCCTCCCATCAGAAGGTGGAGTCTGTTCCCCACTCCTTGAATTTGGGCTCACCTATAGCTTTCTTTGGCCAACAGAATGAGGTGGAAGTAGTGAGGGCTAGGGCTAGTTCTGGAGGTTCTGTGGAGATACCTGTCTCTCTCTCTCCCTCCCTCCCTCCTCCCTTTTCTTCTTCCCTCCTTCCCTCTCTTGACCTCAACTCTGCCATTGTCATAAGGACAATCGCAGGCTAGCTAGCCTGTGGTGAAGAACCAGGGCTTGCCTAGACAACAGCCAGCCAACCCCCAGAAGCGAAGTTGCCCAGCTGAGGTGCAGCTGATCACAGATGCACAAGAGTACCCTGCAGAGTGCAGAAGAACCTCCCAGCTGAGCACAGCCTAAATTCCTAACTCACAGAATCAAAAGCTAAATAAATCATTGTTTTTAGTCGCTGTGTTTTGTGGCTGTTTGTTATGCAGCCTCATGTGACGTAGATAATCACAACAACAACAGAAGCATGTTGTTCCATAACTGAGTCTGAACTTGGTTCCCAGAGGAGACAGAATGCCCTGACACCATAGCTGCCATCAGGCCCCTCATCATCTTGGCTTCATATCTGCTTAAATGTGGCTTTTTCACCTGCCAATGCAATAGGGTCAGCTTTTTCCGGAAAAGCAACAGACTTCTCAATAATCAGAAGAAAGAAGCAGGGTACAGCAGGTCCCACACCAACGTCCCACAGCAAGTTCACAGCCCCGTACACCTTGCTGCTTACCTGTTCACAGAGAGGCTGCAGCAACTGTGTGCTGAGGCACTCAGTCTGGGCTCCAGGGAGCTCTGAGTCTCTGTGCTTCTCTCTGAAACTAACCAAAGAGCATGGTGGAGGGCATGAGCAGAGGCAAAGAGCACAGCTCTCTTGAATTAAGCAACCTAGGGTGTGGATATCAGCATCACGACTTACTAGCTGTGTGCCGTTGACAAAGTTACTTGACCTTTCTGAGTCTCTTTCCTCATGTGAAAAATGGAAATGGAAATAAGAGTTACAGAGGGTTGGGGGAGTTTTTGGGAGGAAAGATGAAGCTTAACAACAAAGAGAACCTTATTTTATGGACAACAAACAGTAAATTAATTTTTTTTTAATCTCAAATTGAAAAGCAGAGAACGGTGGAAGATTTGACGATTAGTCTAAAGGCCATTCTTCTAACACACCTAGAGCAACAACAAAAACACTCTTTCACAAATTGCCTTTTCTTTCACTCCACCTAGAAATCAATTAAAGGGAAATTTTTTCTTTCATGTCGTTTGTTTAAATTTGTTTTTATCAATTTTAAAAGAGAGTTTATGTTGGGTATAAATAACTCTGCTAAATTACATCTCCGAATGAAGTTTTCCTCAGGACACAGGCGAGTCCTAAGCTCAGCCCCTTCTCTTCAGGGGCTTCCTGGAAGAGTGGGGTTTATACGGGCTTTCTCTGCCTCCACAGCATGGACATCAGGCCCACAGGGGCCAGGAAACAACAGAGTGGGTACCATCAGTCCACCCAGGGAATGCTCAGGGCGCCATACCCACCTCTGCAGGGATGCAGACACCCCGGGGCCCTCGCTGCCCGGCTCTCACAGCTGGCCTGCTGCAACCTGTTCCTGAGCAGGTAGCTTCTGTCGTGCTGCCCGGACGAGCTTTCCTCCACAGCCCTCCTCTCCACCTGAAGGTCAAGTACATCACACATCCGCATCCCAAGGTCGAGAGGGGACATTTATACAGACGCATACAACCTGGCTATCAGTTTGAGTCAGTGTGGAAGGGTCTCTCCTGCACAGTGGGAGCCCAACAGTGAGCACATAGCAACCAGAGCGAGGTCTGTGTGTACCAGCCACACAGCCTAGAGGTGGTTCACTCACCCCCACCCCCCAACACCTGCATACTCATGCACATCTGTGCCTTCGCTCACACGCCCCCTCCACGGGCCAGGGTCTCCCTGATGATCTCTCCTGTGCTTCCAAGGCCTAGAGCTACATCCTCTCCACCTCTGCCCTCTCCATACCTGCAGATAGGAATGTCCTCTCATCACCTCCCCTCGTCACTTTACTCACATCCGGCTCTATTCCACCACGTTACAGCAAGTTTGCTTGCTTGTCTCTCTCCCACAACCTCACTGTGTGCTTAACGCACCCCTGTAGCTTACTGAGTTCAGTGCCCCAGTGAGGGTCGAATAAGCGGTGGAAATCACTTCACAGGTCCCTGATGGAAATCACTTTATGATTTCCCGATGGCAACGCTGCAGATCATCACAATGTCCATCAGGGGACAACGACATATCAATGGATGGTAGGCTCTAGTGTCCTTCGAATACATGGACCTCCTCTGTCCCCACCAAATCCTCTGGCTCAATGTACAGGAGTGACATGTTTACACGCCAAGAGAGAAGGGGTCCAAGAAGGAGGACAGGATGGGAGAGGCATTTTCTTTTACTTTTTTTTCTTTCTTTTTCTTTTTCTTTGGCCACCTGCACAGCTTTCCAGATCTTAGTTCCCCGACCAGAGATCGAACCTGTGCCCCCTGAAGTGGAAGCACAGAGTCCTAACCCCTGGACTGCTAGGGACTCCTTGGTAGAGGCCTTTTCTGATTGACTGTGGGCAGCATCTCCACAGCCATACCCTCCTCTCCGTCCACATGGCCCCTGTCTCAATTCTCCAACACGCCCCTGGACAAGCGCAGTGCTGCCCAGCGAACACCTCACTTGCCTCACCCGAGTCCCAGCGAGGCTGTCTCCTCCTAAGACCACCTCCTTACTCGGCTTGTCCCCCATCCTTCCATCACTCCCTCTCCTGGGAGTACTTCCCCAATAACTAACTTGCACAAGAATGCCCACCTCTGGCTTTGCTTCAAGGAAACCCAGCCTAAGCCAAATGCTCACTCTGTGCCGGACCCCTTGCTAGGCACTGGCGAGTGCACAGGGCAGCAAGCACAGCAAGGTGACCCTCTGCAGGTACACGATGGCAGAGGGGAGGGAGCAGCCAGGGATGATGTAGGCACAGTCAGGGAAGGCTTCTCATGCAAGGCCTAGGGTTGAATTTTGATAAGCTAACCCATGGGTCATAAACACGACTGTTTTTATGAAAAGAGGCTCTTTCAAAGATCTCAAGGGTCTTAGCCACATTAGAAATCTAGGCTCGCTCAAAGGTCTTCACCAGCACTGCCCGCTAGAACTGCAGTAACAGGAATGTTCTAGATCTGTCCTGTCCAGTATGGTCCTCGCCAGCTACAAGGGGCTACTGAGAACTTAAGTGTGGTCGGTGTGACTGAGGAATTCAATGTTTTATTTCCTTTCAATGAACTATGACTTAGCTCGTTTGAACTTCAACAGCCACACGTGGCTAGCGAGTAGCCCCCGGCTTGGAAAGCGCAGATCTACACTGACCTCAGAGATGGTGCCCAGAACCAAGCCGGCCAGCTGTCTGACATGGAGACTGGCAGAGGCTGGGTGGACGGCCACTTCTTCCCAGTGAATCCGACAAGCTTCCAGGATGGACTGCAGCGGTAGCCGCCTGCCAGGCTGGTCTTCACACATGGTTAGCAGAATGGAGTGCAGGGGCTCGCAGAGCTGCAGGGGCTGGAGAGTGGGGCAGCCACATGAGAAGCCTCCAGAGCAGCGGCCCCTGAGGCCAGCGCCTTGTCGGGTGTGCCGTGGAGACAACTAAGAACGGATGTTCTCATTAACTACACAGATGCTCACTCCTTCTGGGGAGTTTAGGGAGGCTGAACAGCCTGAGGCCTGTTTATCACTGTTTATCGCTGAGGCCACAAAATGAGGAGCAATTATCTCTGCACCAGCTGTATGTAGTCTGCTGCTTTCTAATCTGGAACGTCCTTCGGGGCGCGGGGAGCCCAAACACATCCTTGAAATGCCTACGAAAAATAGGTGCTTGACAAAATGGATTTCTGCCTATGCCAAGCACCCAGATCAAACCAGGTCAGCCTTTAACTCACATTCACCTGGCCAGATTGACATTTTCTCTAATTATTTAGAGAATAATATAGGTGGCTCTCACTGGGCCCTTCCCCTAGAGTGTGAGCTCCAGGACCACAGGGACTGTGGCTTTTTCACTTTGGAATCTCCAGTGGTCAGCATAAGGTCAATAATCATTGATTGAACTTTATGTCACATGTACACATCAAGCAAAAGAAAAAATAGTTATTTTATTAAACACTTCCCTCATGTGTTTGAATGACCATAATTTATATGGGGAAGGTCTCAAATTCATACTCACTCTCAGGTGTTTTCTCACCCTCACCCACACTGTAAGTTATTTTCCAGATGAAGACTGCACTACCATCTCCTGCCACGGAGCACGAGTTGTGAATGCCTATCTTCATGTGTAACCAGGCTACTGAGTCCCACACTCATATAGCACATCAGAGGACCTCTTACGTGCCGGGACTGAGTGGCTACTTGCAGTATAAGGTGGGAGACAGCCCCAGCCTTTAAGAGGTGTCAAGTCTAATGAGGAAGATGGTCACTTAAAGAAAAAAGGACAGTACAGGGTGATAAGGGCTTTGGCCTCAGAAACATAAGACGTGGTCATAACACAGAGGAAGGGGCCTAACTCAGTCTGGGAGGGAGAAGGGAACTGGGGAAAGAACTTGAACTAAATCTCAAAAAGCACACGGGCTGGCCAGGAGAAAGGCTGGGGAGTGAGCCGCAAACAGAGGGAGCAGTGTGGGCAAATGTTGGCATGTGTCTAGAAGGAAGGAGGCTATGGGCAGGACCAGGCCCAGGGCAAAAGGACAATGCAGGGTCCCTTGGTCAAAACTGTTAAGAACTTTAATGCAGAGCACTGAATCAAGTGGGGGGCCCTTTTAAGTGCAGGGCCCTGTGCTATTACACAGGCCACATGCCCACTAAGCCAGCCCTGATTATGGCAGAGTATCAGAGAGGAACCAGGATCACAGGTAGGAACCAATTCTGGGATCCAGGTATGCTCTGCTGAGAAGAGGAATGCAACGCCGTGGGGAGTGGAGAGCTGTGAAAGATTCCACAGGAGAGGGACATGGGCAGGTCCCTTTTCAGAAGGAGCGCCAGAAACACTGGGATGTTTAATTGGAGAGGGCAAGGGTGAGATGGAAGGAAGTAAGGAAAGGGGGGGAGGGAGGAAAGAAATAGGGCAAACAGGCTGGACAGAGTTCTCCAATGTATGTTCTTGTTACACTGGTTTCTACGGAATTCTTATAGCGTCAGATGAAAATTTACACATACACACACATACGCATACTGTAGTCAAAAATTTTATAGAATGCTATGATAAAATTTAAAAGTTTCTGTGCTTTAAGCCTTCTCAGAGTCTTTAATAAACTACTCTGACAAATCTTCAAGAAGAAGACATCGTATGGACATTTTCCCAAATCAATTGAGCACAGAACCCTTTTTCATGGAAGCATCTCACTTCAGGAAGGGCTGCTTTAAAGCCTTTTTTATAAATTGGTATCTTCAGTATCTATAAAATCTTCTAGCTTCCTACTTCCTCTGGACTGGAATGGCAAATAAGTTCTTATCTTACTTGCCAATCCCAAATTGTGTCTGCCTGGAGTGCCAAGTTGAGTAGGATTCTGAGGTTCTTTCTGTATGCAGCAGGAGCAGCTCTTTAATCGATTGGTAATCCTTCCTAGAACCTAGGAGTACAGAGTGGTGGCACATAGCTCAACAGATGTGGTCCCTGCCCTGGGAAAAATCTAAATAAGTCCAAAGACATGACCTGGCAAGACTTTGAATATCTTGTTCACAGACCTGATTTGGTGGAATGTGAAACCCTGCTGACCAGTAGAGGGTCATTCCCAAAGAATAGACGTGCATCTGCCCAAGAGAAAAAGCACATGATTAGATTTGTCACCTCTGTTATTCCATGATCCTGTAAACAAGATACAATTCATTTCCGCATGTGGCAGACACTGTTGGCTGGCTAGCCGAACAACCATCTGCAACTCCCTTAAACTTTGCTGCATCCTACTCTAGAGGCTGAAAGTCTCAGTGACCATGACGCTCAATTTTTGTGAAAGATGTGAAGTAAGTCTGTTAGGGGGCTTCTGAAAAAGTTTGTTCTTTACTGTCAACAGGAACACATGTGGCTGGTCCCATCCTTTGCCCCCTGTTTCTGTCTTGAACACTGATGTGATACATGGAATCATGGCAGCCATCTTATGACCATGAGGCAATAAGCATAAAGACAAAAAGTCAACAGCTAAGAAGGATAGATTGGAAATATACGGCCTAGATCCTTGATGACATTTACCAAGCTTTTGACCAATCTCTTGACTTCTTGTTACATAAATAACTATATGTATGGTTCCAGCAGCTGTATTTTAGGCTTTCTGTTTCTTGTAGCCAAAACTGTCTCTACATGACACACTACGGTTCAGCCTGATTAAAAAGCATCATATGTTGTCAGAAAGCAACATTGTGTAACAGAAGAGCATTATCTGACTTCCCTGAGCCTCAGTTTCGTCATCTTTAAAGTGAATATTCTGCCTGAAAACTTCTGAGGATTGCGTAAAGAGGACCTGGACACGATAATAATAATATTCATTATTGTTTTGATTATTATTAGTCAGAGAGCACTTATAACAGACTAAGCCTTTCTCTAAGTCTTTTACTTATATTAATTTATTTAGTCCTCACCACCATCCTGTGAAGTATGTATTTAATTTTCCCCATTTCACAGAGAGGAAACTAAAGCAAAGACAAGTTAGGGAACTTGCCCAAATAAGACCTAAAGCCTAAACTTGAACCCAGGCACCAGAGCCCCTGCCTGGAGCCACTTGGCTTTGTCACCTCTGGATCATACTAAATCCTCAATAAATGTTTATTATTATTATCATTACTATTATTATTAGGCTTCTATTATAACTGACAAATAGCATTTCCCTTAAGATCTTTCTCTTCATGAAATGATTTCTGGGACTTTGAAAGGGAGACGTTGAATTCGCAAAGCATGATATGTAAAAACGTATCGTTACTGGAGCAATCTACTGAGTCTAATGCAAGTGGGGTTCGTTTTGGTTTTTACATTTTTAGGTCAAGGGCATGTGTACAATTCACATGTGCCAATTAGTCCTCTTCTTGGTCCGAAACTATACACATAAACCAGCTAACCACTCCTCTGGTAAAAGGCTAGACACCTGCAGGGAAGTTCACCAGCTGCACCCTCATTTCCAGAGAACTGACCCTGAGAATGGCTGCCTGGGCACTGCCAGAGGCACCGTCCACACCTGGGAACTCACCTGGATTCCAAGGGCTCTATCTTAAAGTGTTCCAGCTCAGGGCCTAAGGCTGCAATGACAACAGGCCTCATCCCAAATCCCAAATACAGCCCACTGGTAGTTGCTGCCTTGGAGAAGGGTGGTGAGAAGGATTCCGAAGGCAACTCCTGGCTCAGCGTGAAAGAACATCATGATAGATTGGTAATGTCTGCCATGATCCCGGGATGGGGTGATGATGGAATGAGTGCCTTGTAGTTAGAGACCTGCCCACACCTTCCACCTGCACCTAGAACTAACACTCCAAGCAGTGGAGGAAACATCTCAGTGTGCTGGGTAGAGCTGAATGTTGCCCTGAGGAGAGGGGTCAGAGTACATCCTCTTAACCTCAGAAAGGGCCCAGGGCTGTGGGAGGATTCTGAGCAAAGCCTCTCTTGAGACTACTTTCCTGATTGTCTACCCCACCTCCCACAGGACCCAAACCAAACTGGATGAAGACAGGAGACCCTGAGGAATGGAGGAAAACAGAAGTTAACAGAACTGCGTGGTAGGGATGCTGTAAGAGAGGGAATGGCCAGGTAACCTTGCATCCTGGCCTAACAAATAAGGCTGAAGGCCAGTGGTTTCTTCTGCTTAAGCCACACTCCCATATGCCATGCCTAGGGAATTAAACCACCAACGAAATTGTTGTTTGGTCCATTAAGGACTCAGTCCCTGCCCACATTGACCCTCTCCCAGCTCAAACTCACCCTTTCCTTCCTGGCTCAGATTCTCAGCAACACGCTTCCCTAGTTCTTAGCTCAGCTTATTCCTTGAGCCTTGGAACTCTGGGAACCCTCCCTCCTCTCCATGGAGGAATATGTGCAGAGGGAGAAGGATGTTCTTCCCCAGCTTGGCTCAGCTCCAGGATGGTCTGAGCAAAGGAGTGACTAGATCTTCAGAAGAGGCCAAGCTGCAGTCAGGAGGGTGATGTCTGTCCCTCACTAGTGAGTGTTGGGAAGGATGGGGAAGGACCCCAGGAACACTCAAGATCTGTCTCAGCTCAGGTCCTGGAGAAAGCAGAGCCTGAAGCAAGGATTCAGTATGACATTTCATTCAGGAGCAGTAAGCCCAGGGCAATGAGGGTGAGGAGAAAAGGGGGAGGGAGGCAAGGACAGATGTGATGTGTGGGGTCACTACACTGGTCACTTCCTTGTAACAAGCAACAAAGCACAGCTGGAAGCACAGCACACTAAGCCTTGGCACTCAGAACTTCTCTGGAAGGCTAGCAAGACTTTCCTAAAAGCAGTTCATGAAGAAAGGAAGAAGGGAGGATTTATCTTCTCCTTCCCCTCCCATCTCCCACTTCCCATTGGTGGAGTTTCACTCCATAGGAAACTAGGTCCCCTGCACTTTCAGGTTTCATCAGCGGGCCCCTCTAGTGTTTGCTCAGAAAGTCAGATCCCACGGCTCAGGATGTATCATCTTAGCTGAGTTCAGAGTGTAGGAGGCAACTTGGTGTGGGTGGAGCTTCACCCAAGAGACCCAGATAGGGGCAATCTGAGAGGCCCTCAAGTCTGTGTCCAACACAGGAGTCCAGGGATTCACCCCCGGAATCTGGCAGTGTAGGAAAGGGTTCAGGGGCCTGGTGTGCTGGGGCAACTGCCAGTGGGGTGACGGAGCCCAGGCCACTGCAAAGGTGACTCTCATGTTCTCGCTGTGGTGATCTGATTTGGAGACAAACCAGTCAGACATGGGCCCAAACTAGACAAACCTGGAAGCCACTGAGGTCCTATTCTCCAAGCACAAAGGAAAAGCAGCTCCCATTCCAGGATGCCTCCTGAGAGGAGCAGAAATTCCAGATTTGCCCTTTTCCAAGGAAAGGGAAAGGAACAGAACTCAATGATTAAACACACACTATGCCCTGCCCAGTACTGTGTGCCTGCCTGACATCATTCTTTCCTTAGAAATGCTTCGTTTTAAAATTGAAGATCATGTTTAACTAGAACTTTTTACTATTCAGAAGCAAAACACATCCATGGAAAAACAAAAATCACCACTGATGTTGCTATCCGGAAATAATCACTCGAGACATATATTTTTGGAACTCTGGGCATGTGTATGTGCGTGTGCGTGTATGTGTACACAACTAGGATCACGTTGTACGTGTATATATTTAATTTCTTTTCAGGTCATTAAGTTTCTACAGCTTAATTTTCATGCTATCTTGTTTCATGTCTAACTCTCACTGGAAATTTAGCTTGTTTCCAGTTTGTCACTAATGTCAACCACACAGCAGTAAACATCACGGCAGCCAAATGAATCTTTCCTCGTGCCTTGGGATACATTCCAGTTGAGGACTTGCTGGGCCCTTTTTACTGTTTTGCTACATGCTGCTGGACCATTTACCTACAATTTTTCCAGAACTTCTTTTTCAGTATTTCTAATAAGCTGATTTGTTAGGTCATATTAACCCCACTTTACAGACATAGATCTTGGAGCTCAGAGAAGTTGACTTGTCCTCATCTAAGAGCTAATAAATTACTGGCAAGAAAGCCTGGGAATAAAATTCTTTAACGCCATTCTGCTTCAGTGCTCCTCGGGGCTGAGCTGGGAGCTGGGGAGGACCTAGGACCAGGCGTTTCCCAGAGGACAGGCCCAGGGGGTGCTGCAGAGACACCACGTGCCTTACCTGAGATGAATCAGGCTGCTCGTCATCACTCTGTCCCGGTAGCAGTTCAGGGGCCTTGAAAGGAGCCACTTCTATATGAGAAACGTGGTCTTGGAAGGAGAGACTTCCAGTCGCAGAAAGCAAGACTGACCAGGGGCAGACCACATAGTCCGAGGAATCTGAAACCAAGGCAGCGATGCGGGTGTAGAGATAGGGCTGCCATCTGGAGGGCCATCTGTGGGACTGTGCCTGGCAGGTGCCTTGCAAACCCCCCCTCTGGGATGAACTGTGAGCAAGACCCGGGGAAACATGTAGTGGAAGGAATTCAAGCCTGACGCGAGCAGGCATAGGAGCATGTGTCATGAAAGGTGGCTGCAGCGGTAGCTAGGACACTAGCAGCTGCGTCCAAATTCACAGGTGGCCCAAGAGTCTCAAGGTAAAAGGTAAAGAGAGATCAGATCCACCCGGAAATTAGCACAAGTCTGAGTTCTCTGGAGCCAATTCAGGGACCAAGATAGCCGGTCTTCTGGATGTACTATAGCTGTTCATCAGAACCTCCAGGGCGAGGAAGAGGGATTGAAGACTCAGGAAGAAGATGCAGCTGAAGGGACCGGTGCACAGCCTCCCCACGCGGGGACCCTCACCCTGACTGCGCATGTGTCATCTCCCGCATGGGGAGCCTCCACGGCTGGCTGGCAGTCCCCAAGCACGTGTGACTTCGGAGCTGACATCTGGGTGTGGGCACTCAGTGTTTGTTCCAGTTATGAATTTAAGGCCTCGAATCTCCAAATCCGTCTTTCAAGACCTGCTCCCTCCCTTAAGCATCTTTTACGGCGAGCGTGATGTGCAGTTTTCTCAGTAGAGGGCGCTGGAAAGACATTGCGGGAGGCGGGCTCTCCTGCGGTTTCGAGGGAGGTGGGGGAGCGGTCACCGGTTTGTGCTTAAGAGTGACGCTCTGCTCCTACGCACGTCCCTGGGCCACCCCTCGGGCCGACCTTGTCAAGTGATCATCTTCTCGCGACCCGGTCTACACAGACTCGTTGGGCTCCAGGCCTCCTGCCGGCACTAGGTCCCGGAGCTGTGGCTCACCTGCTCCCGCCCCCAACCAGAGGGTCACCTGTAGGCAAGCGCCTGTGCCTAGCTTGTCCGGTGACTGCAAACGGCTATGGCCAGGCAAAGCAGAGAACTTTGCCATCATCGTGGGCTGCAAGCACAGCTCCTCCAGCCGATCTGAACCCCAACCTGGGGAGGGGGCTTCCCTTCAAATTTTGTCCCTCACTGGGTACTGCCCTCAATCCTAGGGGGCCATGTCGAGTTTTCTTATATCTGACAGTTACTTTTCTATGGGAGTTATAAATAATTCTTTATATTAACCTCCCCTGTTTAGACCACTGAGTGTGTGGGTTCTGTCCCCTGATGGGACACTAGCTGTTGCACCATCTTGCAGGGGGCCATTTTGCGGGTGCCAGCCATCCTGATAGCTGCCCCCTGCCTCCTGTCTCTGATTCTGCCCAGACTGCCCAGGTGTTGGGAGAGGCCCACAGAGCTGCAGCCGCTCTCTCCCTAGACACCATGCCCAGAAAAGTTGCAATACCAAGGCAAAAGAACTTTCTTCCAACTCTGCGGCATGCCATGGGTCCAAGAGACAGAGCTGCCCTCCCAGAGCAGCTCCATGGGTGGGTGTCCTTTGCCTACTCATTCTAATACCTCGGACGGATGACAGATCAATAAGCAGCACCCGGACATGTGTCTGGGAAGCTTCACATTCAGCTCCCTGTGACTCAGCTGCCCCAGTCACACACTCTTACCACCACGGAGGTCTTCCAGGAGCCGCTCAGCAGCCAGGGACAAGAGGGACCAGATCTCCTCTTCAGACAGAGCTTCGCCCCGGACCTGCAGGGCACTGGCCAGAGTCACAGAGGCCGGGCTCATGCCTGCAAAGACACACGTGTGGCAGAGCCCTTGCAGTGTCCAGGAGCATGTCTGGACCAGCACTGGCCATGACAGCCCATGCATGGTCCAGCCCCCTCTGCAGCACACCAGCCCCATGTTTTATCGCTTACGTTCCCCTGCCTGGGTGCAGGGCCAGGCACACAGGAGAAGCTAAAGAAATGTTCATTGGTGGCTGGCTGGGTTCAGCTGGTTCTCAGTGAATGAGCACATAAATAAATAAACTCCCAGTTAAGTGTTAAGTCAATAAATGAACGAATGAACAAACAAACCATGAGAATGGTTCCCTCTGAGCTGGGCATGTTCTGTCACAGAGAGCTTCCTTGTCTGGGGAATGTCTCTCGCCTGCTGTCCTCTCTGTCTGGGAAAGTGGGTAAACAACGTTTTTTGCCTCCCAGACATGATTCATGTCTTTTCCTCTCTGGCTGCCACAAGCAGAGTTGGATTTGGTGCCAGAACCAGCCCTGTCTCTAATGATCACCAACACCTGCCTGAAGGGCAAGAATCAGTAGAAGGAATAGTAAGCCCTGTGTTTTGAAAAGGTGCAGACTCACAGGAAAGCAAGGGACTGATCTGCTGGAGAAGGAGGTGAGAAAGCTGGTCTTCTCTTCCCTCTCTTCTTAGAGGCTCTCTTTAAACTAAAGCTGACGTTTAAATGTCTGTCCCCCTGACAAAGCTGCCACCCACTAATCTCCAGCGTGGAGAGCCCCAGGTGCGGTGGCAGCAGGAAGAGGCCAGGCAGGCTTTTCCTAATCCATTTGCGTCACTGATCTTTTCTATAGCCGGAGCGCCGAGGGCGGGTGTGCTGAGTTGGGGGCAGGGTGGGGAGCACATTATGGCCCAGCCATCCCTCCATCCAACATGCTAATCCCAGCTCTCCACTTGCCAGCTGCTCAGCTCCCTCCACGCACCTCCAAAACCAGCCTCCTGCAGCCTGATTCCCAGGAGAAAGAGCCTGGCTCTTCCATCTGTCCCCTGAGGGTGAGAAGGGCACTGCAGCAGAACCTAGACACTTTCTGTATGTGGTATTATTTACCACAAGGAGTCTGCGGAGAGGGACTGTTGATCCCATTTACAGGCAGGAAAGCAGTCCAAGGGAATCCAGGCAAACAATGATGGAATCAAAGCTGTAATCCAGGCCCTCACTTGTCTTTCTTTTCTTTTCTCTTCCTCCTACTTCTTCTTTCAAACTTTTCTTGAGACTTATGGACTAGGCATTCTCATTCTGCCACATTTTTCTAAATCTTTATAACCACAATGAAACACTGTCTAGTAAAGAAAAAACAATGGGACAAGATTATGATTCTCAAATAGGAAATGAAATCTCTGAATCTCAAAATGAAGTATCTCTCAAAAAATATGAAATGTGATTTTTTTTCTAGCTATTTTATGACTAGAAAAAATTGCATTAAATGTATAGAAAGTCTGGAGTCGTTAGTTAATACCATCATTTCCATATAGTAATTGAATGGAAGAAGGACAGCCTTTTCAACAAATAGTACTGGATCCATCATGAAAAAAATGCACACCTTATATAAAAATTAACTTAAAATGGATTATAGATTAATGTACAACATAAAACTGTACGTTTTTAGAAAAAATAAGAGACAATATTTGGATCTAGGACTAGGCAATGGGTTCTTAGACTTGACACCAAAAACACATGTCATAGAAGAAAAAATTGATAACTTGGACCTCTTCAAAATTAAAGACTTTTGCTCTCAGAAAGATGCTGTTAAGAGGATGAAAAGACAAGCTAGAGACTGGGAGGAAATATCTGAACATGTGTGAGGTGGTTAATGTTGCCATGTCTGCTTCTTCAGCAGATATTTCCTGTGTCAACTCTTAATATCAACTCTTGAGCAGAAGAACAATATTTGCCCATCACAGGCTTTTGTGCAGGGTTTTAAAATGAAGAGACTGAAACTGAGGACTTCGTGATTGTTGAGCATAATGTAGTCAACACTTTCCAACACATGCTAATAGGAGGAACAAAATGTATATACTGTATATATTCACATTTTCAATTTACCAAGCAGAGGGAAATGAAAATATGCACAATATGTAAAAGGGAGTAGGACAGTGCCTAGCACAAAATAAATATTATATAAGTGTTAACTTTTATGATTAATATTGGACAGCACTGACCTAGTATTCATAGGGAATTATTATACTGTACTGAAGTATTACAAAAGTTATTATAGTGATAGATGGTCTTAGATCCTAAAAGTTCTATATTTGACAAACCAACATATTAAATTTTTCTTATTTAATAGCCAGCTAAGAGGGTTTAGGCTTGGTTGAATGAGATTTCTGCTCCTATTTTAATTTTGGAATGTAAATGTACTTACCATCCTGCTTGAAAATAAATTTTACTGCACTAGAAATTTGCCCTGAAAATTTATATATTGTGCCTCCTGTAGAAGGGACACAACACCAGCTATAGTCTTACAAAGGGATTAAACCTGAGTCATATCAGGTCTCTGTATCTCGCTGCCATTTTATGACCTTTAAAGGGTAAAGAATATATTGAACTACACAGAGAGTATGCCATTGCGAAATCCAAACTTGGGAAACTCTGCAAGTCAAACAGCCTAAGTTCTTCAGCAAGTGAATTATTTAAAAAAGAAGAAGGGAAGGAAGGAAAGAAAGAAGGAAGGGAGGGAGAGAGGGAGGAAGGAAAGAAAGAAAGAAGGGAGGGAGGGAGGAAGAGAGGAAGAAAGGAAGAAAGAAGGAAGGAAAGAAAGAAAGAAAGAAAGAAAGAAAGAAAGAAAGAAAGAAAGAAAGAAAGAAAGAAAGAAAAAGAAAGGAAGGAAGGAAGGAAGAAATGGAAAGGGAAAGAAAGAAGACAGAGGGGGAAGGAAGGAAGTGAAGGAAGGGAGGGAGGGAGGAAAGAAAGGAAAGGAAAGGAGAAAATGAGGTAATGGGAATGCCAGAGTAAAAACCTCCAAAAAGCCCTCTCCTCCATAAAAGCAGTGATGAAACAAGCAGCCTTGTAGATATAGTAAAGATCAAAACAGAGTTGTAGCTCTTTCAAAACTCCATTGTCAGAGAATTATCATTATTTGACCTGTCTGGCAGTTCTCTGGAAAGCCCCTCTCACAATGTTTGCTATCACTTGACCCAATTCAGAGTTTGCCCAGTGCAAGCAGACTTTTCCCAGGGGACATTTCTCAAAAACAATCAACAGCAATTGTTTAACATTGCAGCTGCTGGAGGTAGCAATAACAGTTGGGCAAACAGCAAGCTAATTAAAAAACAAAACAAAATAAACAAACAAACAAAAACCTTAAAAGAAGAAACTGGGAAATGAGATATCTATAGTTACCTTTGAAAAGCTCCAGAAAATCCCTGAGAGGCGAAACACTCACCTCTGGCTGACCATAAGATTCTGAGAAAGTCCGAAGTGATAACTAAGACAGAGTGTGTACTGCCTGGCTGAGTGCTGAAGGCCTGTTCTCACAACACACAGAGCCCTCCAGCAAAGACTGGAGAATTACTGGTTACAAGCACTTAAAGAAACCCCTGTCCAATCATTAGGTACCCACTAAATTAACTGAGTGGAGACTTCAGTGGCCACCATGACAAAGAGTACAGACTTACAAAATTAGTTGAAGAAAGTAATTAAACAAACAGCAAATGGGCTATGAAACAGTCATCATCAGCCTTTCACCAGCATGTTGTGATGCCTCTGGGCTTCTCTCCAAGTTTTTCTAAACGGTCTGGTGGGCGAGTGCATGCTACTGCTGTACCGTGGACTAAAAAGGGGATCGTTAACTATCTAAAGGATGGAGGGATCCCACCATATGGATAAACCCAGTCCTGCTGCCAGTGAGGATGCTTGGAAAAAGCATCCAGCCAACAGGCATAACTTTTGGGGGGCGTTTCATTGCTGCACCCTCATCTCTCAAGCATCTTGCTGGATCTCACCTCCACTGCCTGAGTCCTCTGTATTGACTCCATTCTCTGAAGACTTCTGTGGTCATACAATAACCTAAAAGTCTCTTTTTCCATCTGAAACCCCATTGCCCATTCAGGAGTTTCCTGGGGCTCCCTTCCATAAGTTCTCGTGCTGTGGTACATCCTGTCAGCCACCAGCTTCCAGCAGCCTCGCAGCCGGGTCTAGCTTGGCCTAGAAGCTCCATCCATGACCTTGCTCTTTAGTGCTTCTTCTTGGGCTGCCCTCTCACGTGGGCCATGGTGGGAGCATCCCTGAGCTTCATCTGTGAGATTGCCTAGTATATTATAAGCTCTGGCTACGAATAGAATGGTAGGTCCAATAGAACATCCTACCCTCATGAGGCTTACATTCTAGGGGGGATGGGGAGAAGGGGACAGACAATGAACAGGTAAACAGATAAACAAAATAATTCCACAGAGAGAGAGAGACTAGGCAGAACAAATAGACAAGGGGAAGCACTACAGCATGCCTTTGGTGTGAGGACACCTGAGCTGGAATGGTCCAGGAAGGAGCCTTGGAGAGGTGACATTTGAGCTGAGACTTGAAGGTCGAGAAGGTGTCAGTATTGGGAAGAACTTTCCAGGCAGAGGGAACACCAGGTGCAAAATCCCAGGGCATGGCAGATTCTGAGATCAGAGAGAAGCTGGGCAGGACAGGAGCATGGGGTGAGGGAAGCGAGCAAGGGGGCAGAGAGGTGTGAGGGGAGGCGCAGAGCTGGTCAGGTGCACTTCTACCCAGCCTCTCTGGCCAAGGAGAGGAGTTTGCATATTTGCCTCAGAGCAGTAGGAAACTTGGCCTACCTGGTAGCTTGCAGCATAAATGAAACCTACGCTGTGTGACGCCACTCTGTGTGAAGCCACGCTGTGTGATGCCACGCTGTGTGATGTCAGGCAGAAGCCTTACTGACACAGCCACGCTGCTGAGTATGGACCAGAGCAGAGAGGGGATTACGATGCCTGAGGGCTGGAGTCTAACACCTTATCTCATTTCACCTATTCTGTACGTGGAGATGGCTTTTCTCAAGGGCAAGGCTCACATCTACCCCCACCCCCCCACCCCTCAGGAAGAACCATGTCTAATTCACCTAGACATCTGATGAGTGACAGTCACCGAGTGCCAGCTGGTGGATCAAGCCGCCTACCCGAGGGAGGCTGTGCCTTGTGCATTTGTTGCGGTGACATCTTACAGTGTGTGTAAAGTGCTGGCTTCTGAAGAAGTCAGGATCTCTACTAATCCTAATCATCTACTGACTGTGTAGTGGCTTTTGAACTGTGAGATTTTAGTCACGTTCCAGTATTCTGCCCTCACTTACCTCCTCTCCCTCACCCTCCACCAAGGCACCAGTGATGATCTCTGGCCTTAAACAAAGTATAGTTAGTGTGATTTACAACCCTCTGCAATGCCCTAGGAGACATTCCTGCATTGGGACAGAACTTGGACCAAGGTCTCTGGAGCTTCAAAGACCCTTCTTAGCTCAGGAGTTCAAGGGCCCACTGCCTAGGAAGAGAGAGCATAAAGGTGGAAGCGAGGGCAGCAGAGGAGACCTGTATGGTGGGGATGATGCCCAGCCTCTGGTCTCCTTGGGACAGGCCAGTGGTTGAATACTCCTTCCTTGAAACACTCCGTGTTACTTCAGATTCCTGGTTCCCCTAACTTTCTCAGTATTCTTTCTCCCTCTCGCTGTCCCTGAAATGCTGTCCCTTACGATTCTATTACAGACCCTGTAATAGTTTCTTTTGGTTGCAGTAACAAGTTACCACAAACTTGTTGGTTTGTAGAAATTATTATCACAGAGAAAACAGTCTCTCAGGGCTGAGATCAGTGTCAGCAGGGCCACACTCCCTCCAGAGGCTCTAAGGGAGAATCTGTTCCTTGTCTCTTCCACTGTCTGTGGCTGCCACCATTCCTTGGCTTGTGGCCACATCACTCTAATCTCTGTCTCTGTAGTCACCTCACCTTCTCCTCTTCTGTCTGTTTTAAATCTCCCTCTGTCTGCTTCTTACAAGGACATTTGGGATTAGGGCCACCTGGATAATCCAGCATAATCTCCCCATCTCAAGACCCTTTAACTTCACCACATCTGCAGAGTCTTTTTTGCCATATAAGGTAATATTAACAGGTTCCACAGACCAAGATGTGGATATCTTTGGGGTGTGCAGGTGGAAGGAGGCATTATTCAGCCTGCCATAGACTTTTTCATGCAACACTCTCTACCTGTTAGCTAAAAAAAAGACATGAACTTTGGGAGGTTGAGTCCCCAGCCAGGATAACAGGCTGTGAGCTTGGGCACACAGCATATGCATAACCTCTCCGAGCCTCAGTTTTGTCATCTTGGAAATAGGGTTAATCATGGCAGTTCCCTCATGGAACTGTTGGGAAGATTATATCAAAGTGCTCGATATATAAAAGGTGCTGAACTCATCTTATTTACCTCCTCTTTCCATCTCTGCTCCAACCACCCAGAGAGGGATTTTAAGCATCAGGACTGCTGAGCAGCTTCCAAGTATGAGATTTTTAAGCTATGGTGTTAATTGTTTCCATCTGTCTGCCAGGATTGAGCCGCTATAAACTTCCCATTTTCAACCTTCAAAAAATGCCTAAAATATCTCAATGTCCCCAAAATAGACACCCTGGGGAGGGACCAGAGAAGGATGTGGGGCTCCCATGGAATCAAAGCTTTCAGAATGATCCTTGTTTCTCTCCTCCTTTTGTTCCATGTGTCTCCCTTCATTCCTCTCCCTTTGGACAGTCATTAAAAACCATCCATCTGCACTCAGGCCAAAATCTGAGCAAAACTTTGCAGAAGGCAAATGGCACCCTTCCCCCCAGGAGGAAAAGACAGCTTCTGCCTCATCTGGGCTCTGTTTAAAGCGGTAAAGGACAGGGCTCTTACCTTCCAGAACTCTCCCACAGTGAGCTCCTTGGAACCTGACCTCAGGTGACATTCTCTCCACACAGTCCCGACCCTGATTTAAATACTGGCTGCAGCACCAGCATAGCATGACCTTGAACAAGTAAACTCTCAAAATCTCGTTTCCCTCATCTCTAAACGGAAATGATACTTCCTACCTTACAAGACAGCTGTGAGAAACAGAACAAGCTAATGGAAAAAAGGCAACTAGCAGATAGCCTACCTTTCTTTAGTACCCCAAGGTGGAATCTTGCATTTCTAGATAAGAGAGTGGATACTAGTGTCCAGAAAAATATTTAGAGCATTTTAAAGTAGTGTCACTCCCACCTTCCATTCTTACATACCATTTTCCCAATTATTTGCCACTTTCCTATATTATCTGTCCTAATGAGGCAAGTTTTTTAATTTAAGTACATTTATTTAAAGAGGAAACTGTATAATATACTTATAGTGAGTGAAAAATCAGTATTATTGGACATAAATAGAAGGTAATTATAACTAATTTTTTAATCATTGAATTCTTGCCAGATAATATTGCCTTCCAAATGCTCTGAGCCCAAGGCCTGATCTTTCACTGTGAAAGGAGCAATTCTTTCAAGAAATGTGAAAGGCCTTTGGCTCTGAACAGACTCTCTTCTTGACATAATCAGAATTAAAGTAAAATGTCAAAAACATAATTCAATGTCATTAACGCAGCCTGCATTCCAGCTATTCTTTGATCCTGCTTGTCCTTTGGAAAGTACTGTTTCACCCTTTTTTAAGGCCTCAGGGCCAGTTATAATGCAATCTGTACTCAGAGGGTACCAATTTTACTTACTTTATGATAATGACTTAAATTTTATTTTAAAGCAATGCCTTCCAAGGAGACAAGCCCTTTATAGCTTAGTTTTCATAAACTTGTATAATTCCCATAAAAATGTTTCAAAATAGGCAAATCAAAATGATCCCCACTTCCAGATGAGGAAACTGAGAATTTAACTGACAAAAGGTCACAAAAGTCACACGTCTAGTCAGTGCCATTTAAGCTTCTAAATGAGGGGAAGGGAGGAGTTGTAACCTAACGAGATTAATTAAAGCTATGTGTGTTTAAATTAGTATTCAATTTATTAATGTTGTGAATTTTAAAAGCTGCTTTTTCTTAAACCTTAAATTCAGTATTATGCTCCATTCATCTAGTGATTGATATAAAAAAAGAACCACTTGACAAGATATTTGCTTAATGTTCAACTAATTCATAATATTAACCGTCAGGGTGTTCTCCAGAAAACCAGTAGTAATTTGCACAGTCAGAGAGGTTTGTTCACATACCTCTTCCCAGACTTCCCTGTGACCAAATTTTTACCTTCCAAGTCCCTGGCCAGCCAGCTAAGTTATTGGCCACAGCCCATGAATCAGTATAGATTTGACCTCTGGTAATTTCTCTTTCCAGGAAAAGTCAACAACCAGGTACACAGCTAGAACTTCTGCCCACTGGGAGGACTTCCCTTCACCACTGTCCTCCTGGGTGGTCCCAGAGAGGGGCTGCAGCACTGTAGCTGTTCCACTTTGGGGTGGCGCCAGCATATCATGCAGAACCATCTGTAAACCAGGCCCCAGTTCTTCCTCAGTTAACGGGTCATAGGGAACTCATCATGAGGCCACAGGTGCAGGCTGAGAGGGAACAGGCAGTGTAGCAGGAGAGGGGACCCTGGCCTCATGTGAACTACTTGTGCCTTCAGGGGCTGCTGAGCCAGATATCACATATACCACTTCCTGTGCACACCTAACTTCATGGCTTGGTGGGTCAGACTGCACCCAGCTCATGATGGGCGGCTCAGGTCATATGGTAACTTAGTGGCTCATAGTTAAGTGTTCAGCCTCTACTAAGGTCTAGTACAGGACAAAAGATGTTCATCAAGAGAGTAGCTATCCTCAGATGATGGCAGGGCTTTGCTCTAAAATCCTAAGGGTCTGAAGGGTCTGCACTGTGATTCACTCACAGGGGCCTGACAAAACTCCAAACACCTTTATCTGCCACAGACACTTCAAGCACCATTGGATCTGCTGGGTCATCTGGGCCAAGCGTCAGAGCAGCTCTGTTGCAGAACCTTCTCTTGCTCTGGGCCCTACTCATAATTAGCAGATTTTCAGGAACTTCAGTAAATTGGCTGGAGTAGCACAACCAAATGAGGAATATGTTTCCTTCAAAATCCAAAGAGCCCCACTAAGCACTGTGCCTTTTTTTTTATTTGTAGGAGAGGCCAGATGCAGCAACTTATCCTTCACCTTAGATGGACTACTTCAACGTGTTCCACACCACTGGACCCCTAGAAATTTCACTGAGGTGGAAGGCCCTTGAATTTGGGGGAGATTAAATTCCCACTCTCTGACATGCAAAGGTCTTATCAATAAGTCTAGGTTAGTTGCTACTTCTCACTCATCAGGTCCAATCAGCATAATGCAATCAATGTAATGGACAAATGTGATAACTTGTGGAAGGGAAAGGTGGTCAAGATCCCTGCAAACTAAATTATGACATAGGGCTGCTGGAGAGTTAATATGCCCCTAAGGAAGGACACTGAAGGTGTATTACCGGCCTTGACAGTGGAAAGCAAACTGCTTCTGGTGGGCCCTACGAACAGGTATGGAGAAAAAGGCATTTGCCAGATCAATAGCTGTATACCAGGTACCAGGGGATGTGTTAATTTGCTCAAGCAATGAAACCACATCTGGAGTGACAGGAGTTACACCTTGATTAAGTTTGTAATAATCTACTGTCATTCTCCAAGATCCGTCTGTATTCTGCACAGGTCAAATAGGAGAATTGAATGGGGCCATGATACAAAACACCATCCCTGCATCTTTCAAGTTCCTGATGGTGGCTCTAATCTCTGTAATCCTTCCAGGAATGCAGTATTGCTTTTGGTTTACTATTTTCTAGTGGCTTCCACTTGGCCTTTCCCACAGTGATAGCCCTCACTCCATAGGTCAGAGAAGCAAGTTAGCATTCTGCCAATTGCTGAGTATACCTATTCCAATTATACTTTCCCAAACTGGGTAAATAACCACAGGATGGATTGGAGTACCACATCTACAAAACACGTTAACAGCAACACCCAGATTAGTGTTTGATTGAATAACTGGGTACCATAGCCTAGCTAAGTTGACATATCGCAAATTAACCATCATACCTATGATTAACATGTTAAATACTCGTAAAAAATTAATTCCATTTTCAAAATTAGTTAATGAAGTTCTCTTGAATATTTGAACTGTATTTTAAACATTAATACTTTTAATTAGGCCAAAGCAAATTAACAAACCTATCAGGCCAAGTCTTCTTATATATATATACACAACTCCCATCAATATAATGAATAAAAGTAGAATAGCAAATAAATCAGGTTCTCTTAAACATTTCATAATTGTTTGGTGCTGATGCAATTAATATTGTGTTTATAATTTCAAATTCTAATCATCAAAGAACAGTTGACTATTTTTGAATTGTATGTGTCTCCCTTTAACTTCCACCCATAAACACTGTTTATAAACTTAACTAATTACATTCATATAATTTCACATTAAATCATTAAGTCAAGTATGTTGAGTGTTCTCTAATATGTCATATTTTCTTAAATATTTCAAATATCTTAAACATATTTCTTCATGATTACAAGGCTTATCTCTAAAGGAACGTTACAATTATTAATGCTTTCTGCCTTTGTCTTCCCAAACTTTTGTTTTAGTTCCCCAGTGGAGGCTACTGGGTCTAAATATTTAGTTTATAGATTAGTTACAGACAGAGATTCTGGATCTGGGTCCAAGGTTTTGCAGATTAACTGGCTGAAATTTTAGCTTTGGGACTTTTCTATTCCACAACACAACCTCTTACAACTGGGAATGAACACTTTTTCATGATGTTTACTTGCCTGAGTTGCATCAATTGGATGCATCACTGGCTCATTATGATTATAATTAAGTGCTTCATCATCCAAGTTATACTGTTCAAACTCTATACTCTCTTTTCACTTTCTTATCTATCTCCTGTATCTATTTTATCCACCTCCTCTCCATAGTTCTTTAATTTTCCACAAGTGTCTGAGAATACTCAGATACCCCACCCCTGTCCCAACAGGCCCGTGCTTCTCAGGGAATATTCACCGCCATGCAAAGTGAAAAGCAAAGAGCAAGAAGACCCCACGTGACCATAATCAAGCCATGTTTAAATTCAGCCCTTGTGGGCTCCCCTGGTGGCACAGTGGTTAAGAATCTGCCTGCCAATGCAGGGAACACAGGTTTGAGCCCTGGTCCAGGGAGATCCCACATGCCACGGAGCAACTAAGCTCGTGTGCCACAACCACTGAGCCTGCGCTCTAGAGCCCACGAGCCACAACTACTGAGCCCACATGCCACAATTACTGAAGCCTGTGCGCCTAGAGCCCGTGCTCTGCAACAAGAGAAGCCACGGCAGTGAGAAGCCCATGCACCGCAACAAAGACCCAACACAGCCAAAAATAAATAAAATAAAATAAATTTTTTAAAAAAGTAGAACTCTTCCTTGTGGAAGCTGAGAGAGAATGGCTTCAGATAATCCACCTTAAAAAAAAAAATCTTTATGGCAGTAACGAATGGGTGAATTTGAGGAACTGTGGGGGAGGGGATTATAATACCTTGATTCAACCTTACTAAAAATTTCTGTTGAAATCCTAACAGTGTCAGTGGTGCTTAATGAAAGACTTCAAGTAAAGAAATTATTGACCCAATGTTTGAAAGCTCAGGGTTGGAAAGATTAGGGGGGAGATTAGTGATTTACCTATGAGGTATTGTAAAATTTAAGTTAAATTTATATTTATACTATAGCTTATTAAAATGGAGGTTCTGACTAAGTATTTGTTTATTTGCTTTAATAGTTAGTCTACTATCTCTGACTTGTAACCTTGAAACTGTGTGTTTGGAAACGTATATCACAGTTGTTAGAAGGCTTGCCATAGAGAAGCATGTTTGTTTCACCCAAAAATGACAACAATGTTTGCAATAGGAAGTTAGGTGTGTCCAGTCCTGTAAAAACTAATTCACTATAACTGTAAGGCTTCTTTACATTTTACACTGCCTGAATATCTATTAAAAATATATACACAAAGATACTCTTAAAGGTAAAAATGTATATTAAAGGTTTTGTCTTTGTGAAATTTACTTTTGGAAATAATATAAGTGATTCTAACAAATGGACTTTGAAATACTACACAAGGGACTTCCCTGGTGGTCCAGTGGTTAGGACTCCACGCTTCCAATGCAGGGGACATGGATTCCATCCCTGGTCGGGGAACTAAGATCCCACATGCTGTGTGGCAAAAAAAAAAAAAAAAGAAAAAAAACATGTTACACAATGTCTCGTTCCTCCACAGATCTATAAGGTGTGTGCTGGGTGACGTTCCCAAGACCGCCCCCAGGTTCCATGATTCACTAGGAGGACTCAAAAGACTCAGTTTATAGTCCTAGTCATGTTATTATTTAATACAGAGAAAGAATACAAAGCAAAATCAGCAAGAACAAAAGGTAGATATGGCAAATCCGGGGAAAACAAGGCACAGGTTTCCACAGTCCTCTTCCAGTCAAGTTACAGAGGATGTGCTTATCAATTCCCCCAACGATGAGCTGTAACAACATAAGTGAAATATTGTCTACCAGGAAAGCTCATTACCCAGCGTTTTTACTGGGGGCTGACCACATATGCACCCTCTGCCTAGTATGCACCAAAATTTCAGAGTCCCAGAAGGAAAGTATGTATTCAGCATAAACCATATTATTTGCACCATCTAGGCACAGATAATGCCTCTTATCAGTTAGGGTGGTGGAGACTCTCCCGAAAACCAAACTCCCAAACATCAGCCAAGGGCCAACCTTTTAAGCAGGCTTTTCCAAGAATAGCAATCAGTCCTGCTATGCTGTCCTTTCTGTACAGAAGGTTAATATGGCTAGTGTACAATGAAGGAGAGGTAGAATGGAACAAGATGAGATTGAGGAGGTAAACAGAGGTCACATCATAGAGAAGTGTTCAGGCCATGGTAAGGCATTTGGAATTTTTCTGAACAAAATGGTAAATTAATGAAGAGTACCTCTGTCAGGGTTCATCCAGGATAACAGAAATTAGGTATTTCAAAAGGAAAAAAGTTAATACAAAGGATTGATTGTATAAGCAATGGAAGAGCTGGAAAGACGAGAGGGTGGTTAGGAAAATGTCCAGCACAGAGAGTTGCAAGCATGTGAGCAACTGATAGAATTCATACTTGTGAAAGATCACTCTGGCAGCAGGGTAGATGGTACAATTGAAAGGCTCCAGCATCCTTCTAGTGTAAGTTCCAGAAGAGAATGGAGGGAGAAGAGAGAAGGAGGATTTGAAGAAATAAATGAATTGCTGAGGGCTGTCCCTAATTAAAGAAATGGGAGTCCTTAGGTACAAAGTACATTCAAGTAATGAACAGGATAAATCAAAATAAATTCACACCTAGACACACTACAGTAACACCACACAACATCAAAGACAAAGAGAAAGTCTGTATGTTATCATTCATAAAGACAGATTATCCATAAAGCAATTACACTAGTCTTGGAAATTATATCTTAACAGTAGCATATAAGCCAAAAAATTTTAGGGTACTCATCTCAAAGGTAGAAATCCAGAGAATTCCCTGGCAGTCCAGTGGTTAAGACTCGGTGCTTTCACTGAGGTGGCCAGGGTTCAATCCCTGGTCGGGAACTAAAATACTACAAGCCGCTTGGTGCAGCCAAAAAAAAAAAAAAAACATAGAAATCCAATCTATAGTTTCCAAATCAGCAGATTATAAAAAGAATACTAAAAAGTTTATTAATCCAACAGAAAGTAGAAAAAGGAAAAACAAAGAAAAATAATGATAAATAAATCACACAAAATAAGATCAAACACATTAATAGTATATCAGAAATCAATAAATGTAAAAAGATTAAATGTACCCATTAAAAGGCTGGATTTAATCTGTTTAGCAAAAGACACCATTACCATTAAAGAGTAAAATGCTAACCCAGAGGGGGAGATGATATCTGGAATACATATATCAAAAAAAGAACTTTTATCTAGAATGTATCAATATTTTAAAAACTACCACAAATCAATTTTAAAAGAACAGATGCAATAGGAAAAAATGGACAAAAACTTGAACAAGCACATCACAAAAAAGAATACTCAAGTGGCCAACAAACATATAAAAAATGTGCTCAACTTTATCAATCATCTGGGAATTCCAATTAGAATCACAATGAGATACCATTATACACCCATCAGAAGGACTAAAATGGAAAAGACATAAAGTACCACGAGCTGGTGAAGATATAGAATAACTGGAACTCTCATATCTCATTGGCAGAAGTGTAAATTAGTACAACGACTTTAAAAAAACTACCTGGCAGTATCCACAAAAGCTAAGCATGTGCCTACTCCATGACCCCAAATTTCTACTCTTCATATATACATGTCCACAAAAGGCAAGTAGTGAATGGACATAGCAACACTATTCATAGTATCACCAAACTGGAAACTACTCAAATGCCTATAAACAGTAGGACAGATAAATAAATTTAAAATACTCTACAGCAATGAGACAGAACAAACTACAACTAAATGCATCTGATAAATAGAATAGTGAGAAAAATAAGCCATGCACAAGAGTATATTCTGTTTGATTCAATCTATATAGATTAAAAAAAGAGGTAAAACTAACCTTTCCTGTTAGAAGTCAGGATAGAGGTTACCCTTAGTCAAGGGAGAGTGGTGGAGAGGGTACAAGTAAGGCTTCTGTCATGCTGGTAATATTCTGTTCATTGATCTGGGTGCTGGTTATGCAGGTGTGTTCAGTTTGTGAAAATTCATCAAGATGTGCACTTATGATTTGTGTACTTTATGTATCTTTAATGTCAATAACAAGCTTTTTTAAAAAGCTGAGTTCATCATATTAGAGGGAAAAAGAAAATCCTGCTAGAGTTGTTTAAAAGAAGCCATCTAAAACAGAATAACAGAAAAATTGAAAAGACAGAATTAAGGATAGGAGTGATATGGAAGCACTAACCAAAAGAAAGCTAGCATAGCAATATTAATAAAAGACAAAAGTTAAATTTTTTCAAAATAATGACCAAGAAAATCCTCAAAAAAAAAAAATACCAATCATGAACTTAAATGCACCAAAAATACAACCATAAAGTCTATAAAGAAAAAACTGACATAGTTACAAGGAGAAATTTACAAACTGACAATCATAGGAAGAGATGATAACATATTTTCTTAGAAATTAATTATTCAGATAAAATAATAAGGATACTGAAGATGAACAATAACATTAACATATTTCTTTTAATAAATCTATGATCAACAAACATGTTTCTGTTATAAAAATTACATGATTGGTAAATAGGGGAAATAAAGTCCATATAATATGGAAATAACGTTGGTAAACACTTAATTAGTCTTCTTCCTAGAACAGAGATGTTTTGCACCAGGTAGTAACAAATGAGCACCAAGTAACAGAGCTGAACTCAGCGAGCCAATAGGCTACGGAACACACTTCCCCATTCATTTCCTGTACTTCATCCTCACTCAGTGTGTTCTTTTACTCTGCTTTGGAAGTATTCTGTCTTGAAATTTTCTCTGATCTTTGTGCATCATTAGCTAAATGTTGGATTCCAAGTATTAAGCATGCAAAGTGGTTTGAAAGTGCCACAGAACCATGCTGTGACATAATTTACTCTGGCAAGTGTAAGAGAAGACAAGTTTTAACGATGAAAGAAAAGCATGAAATTCTAAAGCATTTTTTAAAAATGGAAGAACATGGGACATCCCTTGAGCTACTGAATCAAGGGCATCAACACTGTTGCACAAATTAGAGACAGTGTAAAAATAAAAGAAACTTATCTAGATGGAACAATTGATTGCTAGTTCAAAAAAATCTAAATGAAGATGAGAAGTAAGAATAATAAAGGCAATGGAAAGACCAAAGATCAAACACAGAAGTCATCAGGGGAAAACTTCTCCACAATTAAAGAAAAATCCCTGGCAACATATAAAGACCTTTTTATTAAAGCTAAAATATTTCAAGTCTGTTATCCTTTAACATTCACAATGGCTGGTTTAGTGGCTTCAAGACCTGGTATGTCTTCCACAATGTTAGGCTCTCTGGTGAAGTGCAAATGAAGAAGCTGCAAAGACTTTTTACCCGGTGTTAAAGCAAAAAATAGTCATATTATAAAACCCCTATGAATAAAATAGTGTGGCATTCGCATATGAACAGACTAACGAAATAGAATATAAAATAGAAATAGATCACATTGAATAAAAAATTTAGTAATTTAAATCAGTGAGGAAAAAGCATTGACTAATGAATGATATTGGGACGATAGTTGTTCACTTGGCAAAAATAAATTCAAATTCCTACTTCACACTGCACACAAAATTTAGGATTAATTAAAGTACTAAATAGTATGTATCTATATAGGAGAGACAGAGAGAGAAAGGAGGGGAGGAAAGGGAGAGGGAGAGAGGGATTTAGGATATAATAATGTTTATTTTATTTATAAATGAAATGCTGAAAGCCTTCTTAAGCAAGATAAAAAAATTCAAAATCCATGAAAGACAAGTGGTATATTAGACTACATTAAAAAAAAAAATGTTTGGTATGGCATTTACATGAATTAAGTCTTAAAATATGCAACAGGCAGACTTCCAGTTTCCGCTCCAGTCTGTGAAGAGTTTGGAAGTCATCACTCCCATTCTCACAATTAGAAAAAAAGTAAGTGGCTGGAGTCAGTACCAGGAAGGAAAACAGACGGTAACTGACAAGCTGCAGAGGCTGAGGGTGGACTAGCTTAAGTTACAAATTTTGCAGGGCCCAGTCTTAGAGGGACCACACACTTTCATGAGTTTTATCTCCAGGAGTCCCAGCAGGTTTTTGTGGCAAATATGAGAAAATCCCCTCATGATTTCCAGCAGGGGAAGAAAAAACATAACCATTTTGAAATAAGCCAAGAGCATTCTGATCTCCCCATTAAGGGAAACTACTTTACCAGAGTCTAACCAAGATAAGGGAAGGAAAGGGAAATACCCAAATGCAGTGCCTCTAGCCTTCCTGTCTCACCACAAGGGAGAAGGAAGCTAAGAAGAATGTGTGAAGGTCACAGCCCAAGGGAACAACAGACTTACTAAGAGACTGAGACCTAATCATAGGATTATAGAACACAACTTCTTCCCCACACCTCACCACCACATCAACAGGACTCCTGTATCATAACAGAGGATGACAGTGAAAAGAAATGCAAGGATTCTATTTAAGAAGGAGTTTTTAGAGACATGCAAAGACAACAGGGGAGACAAAAGCAAAGATACTAGAAGAAGTTGAAGCCTCAGACACCTACAGCTACAGTAAATAGTAAACACAGTGTGAATCTTGGCCAGATAAACACAAGTGCTCACACGAATGGCTTATGTATCTCAATTATTACCCAATACATCATGTCTGGGTTTCAACAAAAAATTACAAGTATGTATAAAAGCAAGGAAAAAACACAGTCTGAAGAAATAAAGCAAGTGACAGAACCAGGCTCAGATATGACAGAGATCTTGAAATTATCATACCAGGAATTTAAGAGGACATTACATAATAATAAAGGAGTTAATACTCCAAGAAGACATAACAATCCTTAATGTGTACGTGCATCACAACACAGCGTTCAGAATGATGTTAGAATGACCAAAATCCGGGACACTGACAGCACCAAATGCTGACAAAGATGTGGAGCAATAGCAATTCTCATTCATTGCTGGTGGGAATGCAAAATGGTGCAGCTACTTTGGAAGATAGTTTGGCAACTTCCTGCAAAACTAAACATACTCTTACTATACGACCCAGCAATGGTAGTCCTTGGTATTTACCCAAAGGAGCTGAAAACTTATGTTCATACAAAAACCTGCACACGAATGTTTATGATAGCTTTATTTCTAATTGCTAAAACCTGAAAGCAACCAAGATGTCCTTCAGTAGGTGAGTGGATAAATAAACTGTGGTATTTCCAGACACTGGAATATTATTCAGGGCTAAGTAGAAATGAGCTATCAAACCATTAAAAGACATGGAGGAAACTTAAATGCATATTACTAAGTGGAAAAAAACAATCTGAAAAGGTTACATACAGTATGATTCCAACTATATGACATTCTGGAAAAGGCAAAACTACGGAGACAGTAAAAAGATGAGTGGTTGCCAAGGGTTAGCTAGGAGAGTGGGATGAATAGGTGGACCACAGAGGATGTTCAGGGCAGTGAAACTATTCTGTGTGATACTGTAATGGTGGATACGTGTCATTTTACATCTCTTCAAACCTAAGGAATGTATAACAACAGGTGACTCCTAATGTAAACTATGGGCTTTGGGTGATGATGTGTCAATGAAGGTTGATCAGTTGTAACAAATATACCACTGTGGTGGGAAATGTTGATAGTGGGGAAGCCTACACATAAGTCAGGTCAGGGAGCATATGGGAAACCTCTGCACCTTCTGCTCAGGTTTATGTGAGCCTAAAACTAGAAAATAAAGCCTATTTTTAAGAAACTTTAGTGGGCAAAAGACAGGAAGAGACATTTTACTGAAGCAGTTATACACAGGGTGAATAAGCACATGAAAACAGGTTCAACATCACTAGCCACAAGAGGAAAGAAAATTAAGACTCTTAGGAGATATCACTACCCACCTATTAGAAGAGAAAAAAAAGTGATCATACCAAATGGTAGTGAAGTTGCAGAGAAAAAAACTGTTCATAACCAAAATGTCCTTCATCTGGTAAATGGTTAAACAAATTGTGTATAGCTATACCGTGGAATACTGCTCAGCAATAAAAAGCAAACTGTTGATACCTGCGACAACTTGAATGGATCTCAAGGGCATTATGCTGAGTGCTCTAAAAGGAAAGTCTATTAAAATAAAATAAAATAAAGTAAAATAAAATAAAATAGTAAAATTAAATTAAATTTAAAATATATGAAACAAAATAAATATTGAAACTTAAAGTTCCTGGAGTAGGCATTAACAAGCCAGGTTTCTGGTCCTAGTTCTCCAGACATTCACTTTGGTCTGTAAAATGGAACGAGGCTTTACATCTCAGCTCAACCATTTCTCCCTGGCAACCAAAGACAAAGAGTACATTCCTTTTGCTGGTTGCATCACCCCGTGGGAGAGGGAAAATGTGAAACAGAGGTAAGTGTGTTGGGGGCTATGGTCTGTGAATACCAGCTGGTGAGGTCTGCTGCATCCAGAGCAGTCCAGGAGCCAGATAAGCCTGGGAAGGCCCCTCTTTACAGAGACCTTAATCTCCTCTCATCTTGCAGCCACAGCTAGGAGATCAACCTCTGGTAGAGGGGACTCAGGCAGGGCAGGGACTTTGGTGGGTTCCCGATCTCACGCAAGTTGATGGGTGGCTCACCCTGTCACAAACCCCACAAAATGTTCCACCGGGGGTGACGCTATATCCTTCAGCTGAATTTATCCATCGAGAACATATCATTAAACATAACTACTGGAAAAGAAACGGTCCTTAACTATCTCTACCAGGCTTAACTGTTCCAAGAGACCTTGCTTTAGACCAAAAAAGAAACATCTGAGAACAGCGGAGGGTTGAAGAAGTGAGGGTTTTTCCTCACAAGACATTCCAAGTGGTTTCAGGGAGAGAACTACAGTCTCAAGCTCCTTGCCTGGGTTTCAGTCACCAGTTTCCCTTTCTAGGCTCTTGAGTTCAGGAGCTGTTTCCCACTGTGACATCTATAAAGTGCAATACAGTGAGCTGGGGAAAGGGATGAAGGTCAAGCTGAAAGTGACTATTTCTGTCGAGAGAGAGAGAGAGAGAGAGAGAGAGTAATCTGTGGTTCCCAATACCAATAGATAAGCAGAAGTGAGATTAAGAAAAATCATTAAAGAAACTGCAACTCATTATTAAAGCATACAGAACACTGTCCATTCCTACAGGTAATCAAGGAGACTCAACTGGAAACAGTCAGGAGGCCCATTTTTCATCCATCAAGTTGGCTTCAGTGCTGAGCACACTCAGTGCTTGTGAGGTTGCAATGAAACTGTTCCACCCAGAGACCTGACCTGAGACTGCTGATTTATGAAGCAATCTGGCAATACCTATCAGGAGCCAGGAGATGTCCATCTCTCCTGGCAAGTTATTCCTCTTCTGGGAATTTACACTAAGAATATAATTGACATGTATATACTCAAAGAGATGGGCCATAGCGTTATGTGTAACAATGAATATACCGAAATACCTAATGCCAGTGGGCCTCAGGGTTCTTCCTGCCCTGGCCTCTCTCCTCAAATCGCTCTACGTACTTTAAAGTTACCAACTGTCAACTCACCACTTCCAGTCGTGCCTCCAGTTCAGACTTCTCTCGTGAGCTCCTTTTTGGTGCTCCCTGCTGCCTACTAGACAATCCCATTCGGATGCTCAAGACTGAAATCATCTTCCCCCCAATGCCTCTTCCTCCAGCTCCGTATCCAAACAAATGGCATGACCACCTACCCAGCTACTCAAGCCAAACCTTCAAGCATCACTCTTCTCTCCTGTCCCTCAACTCCCCATCCTCTTAATCGTTACCTCCAAAACCTCTCTCAGATGCATCCATTTCTCCCCAGCTCCACTGCACAGGCTGGCCTAAGCTACCGGCATCTCCCACCTAAATGACAACTATATTCTCCCAAATGGTTTCCGCTTACCACTGCCCCAATCCATTCTCCATTCTGTGGAGACCTCTTCCTAAAACACAAATCTGGGCTTCCCTGGTGGCGCAGTGGTTGAGAGTCCGCCTGCCGATGCAGGGGATACGGGTTCGTGCCCCGGTCTGGGAAGATCCCACATGCCGCGGAGCAGCTGGGCCCGTGAGCCATGGCCGCTGAGCCTGCGCGTCCGGAGCCTGTGCTCCGCAACGGGAGAGGCCACAACAGTGAGAGGCCCGCGTACAGCAAAAAAAAAAAAAAAAAAAAAAAAGCTGTGGGTGGAAGGGACCTGCAAAAGGGGATGAAGGGGGTGGGGCAGGGGCAATGACCAGGGCCAGAGACTAGGGGAATTGAGAGGGGGAGAAATGGTCAACAGGGCTGTTTTCATTCACGCTCCCATACATGCTGTGTGCCCTGCCTACACTTCTCTGGCCCACCAAGAGCACTTCCTTAGTTCAGCAGGTCCTTCTGAACCAGCCCTCTCCTTCCTCCATAACCTCAAGTCCAATGAGCAAGGCTGATGAAGAGGCAGGATGGGCAAGGGACAGCACCCAGGAGTCTCTCCGGGAAGGTTTACATTGCTTTCCAGATAGTTTTAGGCTAAAAACACTTTGTAGAGAGTAGCATCGCATTCATTTCATAGCAGGGCAAAGTAAACATTATTTTAAAAATGAAAGGATTAATGCACAATGACTTAGCCAAAATAAATTCCATTGAGTGCTGATGAGCCGGACCTAGGGGGTTAGATGCTGGGAATTCAAAGAATAGGATCCCACCAGGGGAGTGAGCACAATGTCTCCAGGCATCAGAAGAAGTCCAGTGACATCTCTTGAAGGTTGCAAACTTCCCTCATCCTTCTCTGTTTTGTCTTTAAATCATAGTCATCTTTCCATACTGGTCTTTTCAAAGAGTCCAGCATTGACTTGCACACCTGAATCCATTCCTGTATTTCCTTTCTTGATGAGTGATGTATTTGTCCATAGAGAGAAACAGGTATTCTTCTTAATTCCTTTCTTTGTCTCCCCTTCTCCCATCCCCACTAATCATATTCCTATCCCCACGGATTCTGCTTCTTTAAAACTTTCTTGGATACTGTGCTGTGCTAAAGAAGGTTCCTACTGACTGGTAAGAACTAATTATTAAATCTCCAGAAATTTTGCAAGCTGGTTGTTAAACACAGCTATTACAAAAATTAATTTATAGAAACTTCTAATTCAATAAATTATATTGATAATATACTCAAATTCACTTTCCTGATTATATTACTATATATATTATGCTGTCTATGCTCTTGAGCTTATTTAAATCAATTCCATGTACACGGTAGAAATTATATACTGATACAGTGGTGTACTGGTGCATATCACTTCCAACTTTGTGTTCAGAGATATCACAATGGGAACTTAGAAGTGGCCATAGTGGGAGTATTTACACCAAAGAAATTGGCAAAAGCTACAAATCAGGGCTTGGTTTGTTGTTTTGTTGATTGTCTAGACTGTGGACAAAACAAAAAAAAACCCAGTAAACAGTGAATGTTGCCTGCCACTGCCGCCACCCCAATGGTGGGTCCCGCAGAGGGGAATTCAGGACAGAGAAAAACAGGATACTGGCCCAAGATAGTTAAGATGCATATCAAAGGAATTATTTCTATGAACCCAGACTCTTGCATCTTCCCATACACAGAAAGGCACTAAAATCATTCACTTGAGATGTCTGTTTTTTGTGTTTAGCAGTAATCTTTTTTTTTTTTTTTTTTTTGCAGTACACGGGCCTCTCACTGTTGTGGCCTCTCCCGTTGTGGAGCACAGGCTCCGGACGCGCAGGCTCAGCAGCCATGGCTCACGGGCCCAGCCACTCCGTGGCATGTGGGATCTTCCCAGACCGGGGCACGAACCCATGTCCCCTGCATCGGAAGGCAGACTCTCAACCACTGCACCACCAGGGAAGCCCCAGCAGTAATCTTTTGATGTTCAACTGCATGTGTTGTTTTATTTTTTTTCTTATCAGCAAAAACTCCCATGTATACTGGCTCTTCCTTTACCTCTTTGGAACAGTGTCTCAGAGCTCTCGGAGAGGCTGCCTTCCCAGGCTACAGTCCTCAGTAATGTCCTCAAATAAAATATAATTCTCAACTTTTAGGCTGTGCTTCTTTTTTTTTTCAGTCAACAAGACTTATGAAAATGATAAAGAAAATGTTAACAATGCAGATTAAAGCTAAAAGTGTGTCATGTCTGCAGTTATTACATTGTAAATAGAACAAAATTTGAGGAAATGTTCTTCCAGAATTAAAACTATTGTCCAATTCAGCACAAAAATCACTCATGTCATTGACAAATGAGTGGAGTTAACATATTCACCTTCATTGCTTAACCTTCTTCTTCCTTGGCAACGTAAACAAAAATATCAGTCAGTGTTGGAACTATACTCATTGGTCAATTGCAAATATAGGCTGACTAAGGATACAAGAGTTCAGCAAAAATCAATGAATACATTCCATGTGAATCAGTTGGCTATACAGAATTGGCAATAAAGAGTATTGTATACTTTATTGCTTGTAAATTGTGCAATACACATTCTTCACATCGATAATGTTTATAACAAACTTACGTATATATCTATGCATGTTTGGTTTTCTTCACAGTGTTTGCAGCACTTGCGTGGAGGTTCTGAACATCCCCACTATCGTTTCCTTAAATTAGGCCATCCATCATTATTCCAGGCTCACTCTCTCCGATCCCATACCCATATTACTACCAGAATCATCTTTCTGATATTTAAATGCAATCATGACATCCCCCTCATTAAAATTATCAGTGGCTCTGCAGGAACTTCTGAACAAAAGACACGCTATAGAAGGCCTTCCTTGATCTGCTCTGTTCACCTCTGCAACCTCCTCTCTTGTCAGATGCCCAACACTCGCACTTCACTCAAGTTATTCCAAACTGCCAGCTGTTCCTAGAATGTGCTCTACTTATTCATGCCACTGGGCCTTTGCACGTGCTTTACTTTGCCTAGGATGCCTTTCCCCAACTCCTCCCCTCCCATCACCCACTAGTTCCCCCGTAGCATTCGAACAGTGCTCAGACAGCACCTCTTCCAGGAGCCTGCACCACTCCAGCTCTTGCTACCAACACAAGCTGCTGTGCAGGTTCAACTCGCTGTCTCCCCCACTCACCTGGAAGATCCTGTGAGCAGAGAAATGTGTCCGCAACACCTAGAACCTGGCCTGGCACACAGGAGACACCTAGTAAGTGCTTCTTGAATTGATAAACTAATTGATTAGTTTCAGCTAATAGCCAATAGCAAATCACAGGATTGAGCCAGCAGATATTCATCTCTGAATTCAATTACTGCTTTAAAAAAAAAAGGCTGTTTAAAGTGTCGAAAAAACTCAACTGAGTTTTTTCTTTCCTTTAAGCATGCATATAAAACTAGATGAATCATTGACATTTTTTTCTTTGTTTCATTGTTTTCTGAAAGTCAACTAGACATGGCTTGAGACTCTTTATCTTAAACCACTGACTTCCTGTAAGGAATATCCAAAACACTCATTCCTGAAAGATAGTGACAGCTCTCACTTATTGGGCTACTCTTATGCTCCAAGCATGTGCTAAGTGCCTTTCGTATGTCACCTCATGTATCTTCAACATCGCTGCAATGTGTGTACTATTATCTCATTTAACAGGTGAGGAAACTGAGTCTCAGGAAAAGTATAGCATTTCTATGAGTTTAAACAGATGTTGAATAGCAAAGCAGTGATTCAAACAAGGGTTGGTCTGACTCTAAACTCCAAGTTCTCTCTGTTGAGCCCATTCTTTACTCATTAAGAACAAATGCACTGTCTGAATCAGTCCCTACCAGTAGCCTGGAATGCATAATACTCCAAACAACACTGCAAAGAGCCTTTAACACAAGACCTAGCCCAGCTGAGTTATCCTTATTCCCAGTACCCAGATCCAGTGAATGGGTTTGCCCTTCCCTTGATCCAGTTTGATAGCAGAAAAGTGAAGGATGCCAAGGAGTACCTGTGTCCTGTGTCAAAGGCTGCATCCAAAAAGTCTCCGTGACCTGGTCTAGGCCTTCATCATGGACCACTTTCCAACAGGAGCGGGGATCTCGTCTCTCGGCTGAGCTGCCTCTGTCGCCTGTACTGCTGCCTTTGTTTACTGTTTGTTACTAAGCGCTTGGCGGCCCAGCACGTGAGTCAACAAGGGCCCTTCTCTTTCCTGCGGCTTGCTCTCGTGCCCTGAGCCCTGTGCAGCCTCTGGCCTGTTAGCAGGCAGAGCCACCCCAGCAGCCCGAGTCCTCAAAGCCAGTGATCCGAGAGAGCCTGTAAGAGCTCAACTGGATTAGGTGCCACTGAAGTCAATGGGATTGCAGCTCAGCTGGGGCTTTGACAACGATGTCACTTTATCTCCTGGTGCAATCAAAAGAAAGAGCCCTGCAAGGAACCAGGGGGCTGGCCAAGAGCTGAGCCTTAGTTTCATTAACTCCATCCGTTCTCCATGACCTTTGGACCTGCATGAAAGGACAGAGAAATGTGCAAGAACATAATGAGAAATAATGGCCTGGAGCTGCCAGTGGGAAGGCAAGAGGAATGTGATTGTAATCATCGCTTATGTGCACATAATAATAATGATAATAATAACCGTGGGACAGGAGGAAACTCTTGGAGGTGATGGATATGTTTATGGCATAGATTGTGGTGATAGTTGCACGGGTGTATAATGATCTCCGTACTCTTCCAGTTGTACACATTAAATATATACTGCTCTTTGTATGTCAATCAGCCCTCAATAAAATGTTCTTTTTGTTTTTTTTAAAGGAGCACTGTGGTTGGAGAAAAGGGAAAAGGAATTCTCACACTCTCTGGTACTTACGTTCAAAAAGGAGCCAGCATAGGGCTTCCCTGGTGGCGCAGTGCTTGAGAGTCCGCCTGCCGATGCAGGGGACACGGGTTCGTGCCCCGGTCCGGGAAGATCCCACATGCCGCGGAGCGGCTGGGCCCGTGAGCCATGGCCGCTGAGCCTGCACATCCGGAGCCTGTGCTCCGCAACGGGAGAGGCCCCAACAGTGAGAGGCCCACATACCACAAAAAAAAAAAAAAAAAAAGGAGCCAGCAGAGAGAGGGAAAAGCAAGAATTAGCGTGATCATAGCTCTGTAAAGGTAGGGGTAAAAGACCTGATCTTCGGAGCCCTTTAAATCAAAGGCAGTTTCAAAACGGAGAGACTTTTTAAAAAGAGAAAGAATGCATTTTACTTCATATATTAACCAAAAAATAAAATAATTTGTTGAAACCCAGGGCTTGGTGAGGACATGGCTGGTGAGCAGCCCCATATGCCAGAAGTGGGAATGTAGGTTAGTGCAACCTCTCAGCAGGGCATCTGGCGATATTCATTAAAACTGTAAATGTACATGTCATTTGCAAACCCAGCTGCCAGGAATTGATCCCATGAGCATTTTTGCAAAAGTTCACTCAAGCAAATAAAACAGTGCAATCTATTTTGTAATAGTGAAAAACTAAAAGCCACCAAAGTGTCCATCAATAGCGGACAGATAAATAAACTGTAGTTCACACACAGTGGAAAACCAACTACACAGCAATGCAAAGGAGGCAGGCAGGTCTGTGTGTGCTGGCATTCAACACTTGCCAAGAAGATCTTTTAAAAAGCAAAAAGTGTGGAATAGGCCTGTATGATTCCTCTTAGTGTAAATATATGCATAATATGTATAAACATAAAATATATATTATTTATATTATATATAGTATTATATACCTTTTATTAGACATATTATATATTATATAGAATATGTAGAATATATAATCTACATATTATATATTTTATTATACATATACTCTTTAGAAGGAATCACTAGAAACTTTAACAGTGGTTGCTTTGGGGAGAGTTTTTGAGTTATCATTATTTAGTAATTAATTATGACTTATTCAGGGAAATTATTGTCCATTTCTGTTTTTTCCCCTTGTACCCCTTTTTGTTTTATTGCTTTTTAAAAAAACTAATAAACATTATATAATGTTTTACAAAATTTATCTTTTTCCTGCTTAAGGCTACTTGCATTCCACACTAGCTAGTAAAGCATGTTACTATATTTGCAACCATCTTGTGTTGCTTCTCCCAAATTTGTCAACTCATCAGATTTAAACTGGAACTTGATGAAATGTAAATTTCCCAACACCGCCCCAGGGGGGAGAGCCAGGGGCATCTGCATTTTAGCTAGTCCCAGGTCATTTTTATTTAGTAATTTATTCAGGTCAACCACGTACATCTGAAGAAACCGAAGCCCAGAAGGAGAACGTGAACTGCTCTGATCATGAGGCTGGTTCACGGTAGAGCAGAGAGCAGCACTAAATCACGGATGCCCAGGCACGGGCTGGTCTGCTTAAAGTCACCACCGCATTCACCTTTTTTGTTACCAATGTAAGCACTCAGCAGTAATCCCCTCCTACAATTATCTCTATTAAGATTTCATTCATTCACATTAAAGCAAGGAAAAATCCTAATTCAGTATTGACATTTTTGAATTGGCATATCTTTAAACATTCAATTGTTTTACTTTCAAGAACCATGCTAAACCATATTTACCTACAGTTCTTGAAAGCAGGGTGTAAAATCAAGTAGAATTCAACACTAAAACCGATTCCCAGTTATACCTCTTATGCTTTATTGCAAGGCTATGTCCAATGTTTAAATTGTCATAAATTGCAAATTAATTAAATTTAAAATAATAAAGTTGTATTATTCTAAACAGAATCCAGGACCCCTCATACTGCTGAGAACATAATAATGGCACAGCCACCCTGGAAAAGAGTTCGGCACTTTCTTAAAAAAACTAAACATATCTTTGCCTGTAACCGAACCCCTGGGCATTTATCCTAGAGAAATTAAAACTTCTGTCCACACAGAAACTTGTACATGATTATTTGTTGAGTTTATTTACAACAGTCAGAAACTGTTAACAACCAAAATGTTCTACGGTATGTGAATGGTTCAACAAACTGTTGTCCATAGCATCCTACCCAGCAGTAAAAATGAATGAACCATTGGGACAAGCAACACGCGAATGGATCTCAAGGGCATTATGCTGAGTGGGAAAAGCCAATTGCAAATAGTCACATATAGTATGATTCTATATATACAGCATTCTTGAAATGACAAAATTATAGAGATGGAAATCAGATTAGTGGTTGCTAGAGGTTAGGGATGGGGACAAGTGATTATAAAGGGATAGCATGAGGGAGATATTTGGAGTGATGGAATAGTTCTGCATCTTGCCGGAGGTGGTGATTATGCAAAGGATGTGCAGCTCTGCCCATCCCCAAACGCCTAGCCGGAATCTACCTCCTGTAGCCTTGACTCACCTGGCTGCCTCCATAGGGTTCAGGAGGCATCTTCCTTGCTCCTCTAACCACTTGTCTTACCTCCTCCCTCCAACTCTTGAGCCTCTTTGAGACACACGACGAGATGCCCAGCTACCCTTCTGCTATCACCTAGTCACTCCTCAGAAGCCCCCCACTCAGGCAAGAAGACCCACTCCACCCTCCTCTGAAGGCACCTCTCCCCAGTGAGTGAGAAGTCCATGGGCCAAGCGTTCATACTGACCAGCCTCTGTGTCCCTCTTCTGGGCTTTGTTCCAGGTGCCCTGGCCTTCAGGCTGGGACCCCAACTTCCACCCACCTAGAACATTTTCCCTGGAGTATTAAGTAGGAAAGAAAACAATATATGTTGCCTGAGCCATTGCATCTTGTCACATCATCTCCATTAGTATAGCCCATCACTAAAATCAGTCACCTGCATGTACGTGGGAGGGAGAGCTACAACACAGCACAGTGGTTAAGAGTAAGATTATTGAGCCAAGACCACCTGGGTTCAAATCCTGGCTCTACCACATACTGGCTTTGCTACCTTAGGCAAGTTCCTGACCCTCTCTGTGCTGTGTCTCCTCACGTGTAAAATGGAGATAATAGTACCTACTCATAGGTCTGTTTGAGAGTGAAGCAAGTTAACACGAGAAAAGGGCCTAGAAAAATTAGACCAGTGTCTGGCACGGTAAGCACCATGTGTCTGCTGCTGTTGCTTACACCATGTCCCCCCCAACCCCCACCGCCTCTCTCATACTGATCTGGGAAGCCCCCATTCTGGGTAAAATTCAGTTTTCCACCTCCTGTACCCCTATGTCCATGCAGCTGAACCAGCTTGAAGAATTGCACAAACCCGTGCTAACTGGTCTTAGTCAACACTCATGGCCACACATCTCAAGTGGCTCTCACATTTCTCGATAATCTCACTATGTTTCCTTACTTGAGTTGCCCTCAACTCTCCCAGGATACAGGCAAGCCTTTTCATCTCTCCCTATGCTCAGCTGATAACCTCAAGCTCTACTGAGAAAGGAGACTCCGCCCAAGGAGACCCCCTTCATGGTCCCAACATCAAATCTACCCACCTCTCTGCTCTCCTCAATCTGTTTCCTCACCTCTCCTCTCCTCAACCTTCTCCAATCAGGCTTTTCCCCAAGAGCCCTGAAAAGGCGATTTTTCAGACTGCCAAGCCCAAGGTCAGGTCTCAGCACTCATTTTACTTGATCTGAAACAGTACTGGGTCAGCCCCACTTCCTTAAAATGATTTATTCCCTTGGATTCCAGAATGAATTCCTCTGACTTTCTTCATACTTTGCTCAATCTCCGTGCCTGCTACCCTCCTTCCACTGATCTCTGAATACAGGAATGCCTTGGGATTTCTTCTCTTCTCTTCCCACTGGAGAATGGCTGCTATAGCTCCAGGCTTCACATCCTGACCCAAGCAGATCAGAAGGGAAAGAAAGGACTTTATCCCTTCAGGTCTCTTTGGAAACTTTTTCAGAATCCTAGCCAACTTCTCCTTTTATATGATTGCCTAGATGAAGTCATGGACCCACCACTAACCCAAAGTGGAGAGGATGAAGGTGATTGACTCTGATCAGTCACGATTTCTCCCTGGAGAGAAAGACAAGCCCATCTTTCCAGAGCACCAGCTTCCTGACATATGCACAAACTTGGGCCCTGAGACCAAGGAAAAAGGGAGCATGTGTCTCTTGGGTGAAAAATCTGAGAATTTCTGCCACAACGTTGCACCCCCAGCACCCAGAAAAAGATGTCTCTCAGAACATATGCTCACTAAATATATACTGATTGGATGATGGAATATTTGTACCCTTACAGATTAAAGTGACAGAGGACCCAAACAGCACCCACGATGACCCTGTAGAGATGTGCTCTCTTTGGCTTTGTCTCACCAGTCTCTCATAACAGCCCTGTGAGGTCAATGCTTTTTTGTTATTTTTCCAAGATGATTAAAGCTCAGAGGGGTTAAATGAACCAGGTAGGGTCACCCAGCTGGGAAGTGGATAAGGTGATCAAACCCATGGAGAATTCCAAAAGTGGCAGAAATTGCATTCAAGAGCATGGGAATGATTGATGATGAGAAGTCTTACAGAGGACCAGGACCAGGAGTCACTTGTTTTAATGAGAGTCAACTGTGTGTCAAGGCTTTTTATCACATACACATAGTATATGATTCCGTATGCACACACCCTGGGAAATGGGAAGTATTATCCCCATTTTACATATTAGGAAACTGAGGCTCAGATAGTTCAAATAATTTGCCCAAGGACACATAGCTATAATAGATGAGTTAGGATTTGAACCCAGAATAGTCAGACTTCAAAAACCTGTGTTCCTTCCACTGGAAGAACCAACACAAGGGAAAGCCTTGGAGAGCTGGAGAGGTCGTTCTTTCTTTGAGGTGGAAAAGAGGGAGAAAGGATGAGTGAAAGGGCATAGGAATGTTGAGGCCAATGGGGAGAATTTGAAGAATCTCATGTCAGATGGCTTCAATGCTAACAGGAAAGCAGCACTCAAAGTCACCTGCATGATGAGGTTCAGACTTTAAAATGGAAAGGATTTGAAGTGAATACTGGGAAGACCGAGATGGTGACCAATTTGGGAGGAATAGGGAAGATGGTGAGCAGCAGGTGGGCCCAAGGGGCTGGGGGCTGTGCAGAGGGTCAGAGAATCAGGAAGGCCAGAGGGAGGTCCAGTGAGGGAGAGGGTGACTGTGACAAGGCAGGGACAAATGCCAAAGCCTGGCCCAGTCCCTGATACTGCATGTCCTGTAGGTGGGGGAGGGCAGGGAATTTTTAAAGACCAGGCACCCAGGTTTCAAATCTGGAGCAGGTGGTACCTGGGTAGTTTTTGAAGACGAATGAGCAGAAAGGAAGCTTTGTATACAAAGGAAGGAGGATCCTGTTAATGGCATGAAAGGGGCCATTCCAGAACCAGGCAGTGCTGAGCAGGGCAGGGCTAGGTTGAACTGGATTTGTATGTACAGAAAGGACAGGGAGGGCAGGGGCTTGGAGGGAGGGGGACAGAGCCAAATGAGACTGACAGACCAGCCAGAAACGTGAGGATAGAAACTAGGACCTGCCAATTTACTTACCAGCCTCAGGGCTGCAGTTTCAGCTTCTGCTAAGATTACCTGTCAGGTGCACAGGCATCTGGAATGACTTACCTTGGTTAGTGTTGTTACTGCTTAGATAAAATGTGGGTGGTGTTTTTCTATGAACCATAATTGAAAGGAAGGCACATCCTTGACTAAGATTTCCATGGCATTGTCCTATGGTCCAGCCCCAGAAGTCATAAGGAGGAGGCTAAGGAAGCGTCCTCACGACCCACGCAGGACCACCCACCTCAGGGTCAGATGCTGTGGATGCAGACACCTTTCCCCTGCCCATGACAGTTTGGGTGGCTCCTTTTCAGGAGTGATGAGCTGAATGGAATGGTTTGGCCCAGGAAGAAAAGAAGACAAATGGCAGAGCTCAGAGACAAAGCAGCAGTGCATTGGGGTCAGAATCCACTGAAATCAGCTCTGCACAGAGGAGGAGCAGACAAGGGCCCTCAGCAGATGGAGATGAACACAAGTCAAGTCCACCGAAGGTGAAGCTTGAAGACACAGAGCTCCCGTGTCCTTTCTTCTCATGGCAATGTATTCCAGTTGTTGACAAAGTGCTAGATAGAGACAAACGACCCCTTGAGAGCCCAAGTGAAAAAGGTAACACTGAATTCAGGACAGGGGCCCATTCTTTGGTGGTTTCTCTGAACTCAGTAGGTGAGGAGCAGTAGATCTTCTGGATTTGTTCATTAAGAAAGGGGCCGGGCACACTAACTTCCCACCACTTCTTGCTCAAGTATTTTCCCTGACGGATGAGGCAGCTTTAATACATAAATGGCCTACCCAAATGTGGGGAGGAGGCCATGATGAAAGAAAGAGTGGGGTACATCGTCTGGGATGTTTCTCTTTGCCCTTATCAAGTTGCTAAAAAGAAAGTTTTTCCAAGAGCAGTGACAAGGCAGTCCCATGTCCAACAAGGCAGACCCAGCATGCAGCATCCCATCGGTGACCGTGACACCTGCTGGTCACCACTGGAACTACGCCCAACCGCCTTAATCGTGAAACGCCACAGTTCTTTGTTAGCTGACCTTGAGGGCTGCTTGGCTAGCAACGTCGCCTAATTAAGGCAACTATACTTTAGAAATTAAAGAACATTCCTCCATGTGTCCAGGGCCTGATAATCAATTTGACAGGGCCAGGGCCATGGTGGCCAGAAAGCTGGCAAAGAGGTAGCAGAGGTAGGAGGTGATGGAGAGGAGAGGAATCCCATTGGTGAGAAGGAGGTGGTATTTTAAAGACATTTAAGATGTCTTGTTTGAAAAGAGTATTGGAAAGAGGGTAAAAGAAGAATGGAAGGATTGTTTGCAAGGCCAAGGTAAAATATGGGGCTCTAGTCCTATTTAAGAATTTGATAATGATTGCATTAAATCTTTAGATAAATCTAGGGAGAACTGGCATCTTTGCAATACTGAGACTTCCAATTCACAAACATAGTGTGTCTCTCCACACATTTTGGTCTTCTTTAATGCCTTTCAAACAAGTTTTATCATTTTTTTCATAGAGGTCTTGCATAATTTGTTAGATTTATACCTGGGTACTCCATATTTTTTATACTATTTTAAAATGCCTTTTAACTCATTTAGTACTTCTTTATTTTATTATGTTTGTTGTTGGTATATATAGAAATATAATTAATTTTTATATGTTGATTACTTTGCTAAACTTGTTTATTAATTATAATAAGTAATCTGTAGAGTCTCTTGGATTATCTACGTATATTTTATAGTTCCTGAACAATGACAGTTTGGATTATTCATTACCAATTCTTCTACCTTTCATTTCTTATCTTGCTTTATCGTATTGGTTAGGACATACAATATTGATTAGTAATGGAGATGGGCTTCCTCATTTGATTTCTGAATTCAGAGGGAAAGTTTTCAGCATTTTGCCATTAAGGATGATGTTTGTTGTTTTGAGTAAACACATAATAATGATCAAGGAAATTATTTTCTATTCAGAGTTTGCTCAAAATTTTTACCATGAATGGGTTTTGAAAAATCAAACACTTTTTCAGAATCCATTAAGATGATCATATGATTTTTTCCCTTTCCTCTGCTACTGTAGTCAATTTTTTAATTGATTTTCTAAGGTTAAATCAGTATTCCTGAAATAAGCTCAACTTGGTCATCATGAATTATCCTTTTTATATATTACTGGATTCAATTTGCTAATATTTTGCCTAGAAACTGTGCATTTACATTTGTGTGAGTTTAGCTTATAATTTTCTTTTTACTGACCTTTTAAATTATAAAGGTTATGCTAGCCTCATAAAATGAGTTAGTAGTATAATAAGAGAATTATTTATTCTTTGAATTTTAGATAGAACTTGTTGATAAATCTTTCTGGGTCAAACAGAGTGAGGTAGGTAGCCCACTACACAAGTCTCCACTTCTTGGAGCTATGAAAGCTAGAAAATAACTTGACTTTGTATTATCTTTTTTAGCCTGTTTTGGTCACACAGTGCAACCATTAACAGGAAATTCTTCCTTAAGTCTGCCATGAGTTCCATTGTTTTACTTGTTCTGGTTTTGGAAGATCCCCCCTTCATTTTTCCCTCCATTATTCCACTCAGTGTTCTATAAGGCCCCATTTTTGTGAGCCTAAGTAGCCCACGTTCTCTAGAAGATAGGCAGCGAATGCTCATTACCGTGAAGTTATCACCACCAATGGAAAATTCCTAGAGCACAAGGATACTTGCACACAGGAACACTCATTTTGGTGGTCTTCAACATTTATGTTTAATTGGGAAGTAGTTGTCCTCCATGCCCCATCAAGGTGGAGAAGCAGCATGGCTTCCTGGAGGCCATTCCCAGCATGATCTGGCCTATCTCTATACTTGTATGTATATTGTGTGTGGGGCAGACACTGACAGAAGCCTGTTGTAGAGCAATCCTGGATGGTGCCACTTTCTCACCCTTCTAGCACAGGTGTGGAAGAACCAATAAGTTTGTCAAGGGAAATTTCACTGTGATTTCCAAGGCCCTCCATCCTTGGCAAGGTTTGGGGAAGAGATGGAGTACAGAGGTCAGCAGCTCATAAGTAGGCCAAAGTCATATTCTGGGATCCCTGGAGACTGGAGGAATTTGACCAAATACTGAGGTCTTACTCAGGCCTCATTATCTCCAACCTTTTCTTGATGTAAACTTCCTGGTACATCAAGTGAGTTCTTATAGAGGTACCCTGTTTAGAAATATTGGAAAATTTCCTTGTAAAGATTCATCTCTTAAAACCAGAGTGTCTTGGGGCAGGACCCAGGTATGACCAGATCTGTTTGTTACTGACATCAGGACCCCCTTAAGAGTCTTCAGTTGATTTAGGGGAGCAGAGGTAAGAAGGAAGAGGTAGGAAGAAGATTTGAAGGGCACAGAGCATGGAGGGAAGATGAGATTCCTGGCACTTTACATGTGGTGGGATAGAATCAGATCGGAGAGACTGACTAGGAGCTGGAGAGTGAACGGCTTTCCTGAGGAATCCAACCAAAGACACCAAGTCCCTGGGACAACGGAAATGTCCCATTTCAAGCCCATGTTCAGCACTCTCCAGGTGCTTTCTTTGCTGCTTTCTGCACTGCACCACCACCCTACTTCAGTACCTCTGTGGGACAGGTGGACTAGTCCACACCTTTTATACCTGGCTCTGGGCCAGTGAGGATCATGTTCAAATATGGAGACGTTTAAACAGAGCAAGAAAGCAAGCACATTATCAGGCTCCACCCTAAACCTCTGGTATCTGACCCAGGTCTCTGCCCTGTACTTCCACCCTAAACACACACACCCACACCCATAACCAGGAACTGCCTCCTCTTCTCCATGAGACTCTCTGGAGTTCCCATCGTTGTTCCTGCCTACCCCAGGGGAAATACAGCCAAGCAAACCAGAAAGCGCCCTTCTTTCTGGCTAGCTTTGTATTCAGAGAGTTTTGAAAGAATCAGGAATATGAGGGCAATTAAGTAGCAGGTAGTTTTTTGTTGTAATTTTTCTTAACTTCCCAAACTCTAATTTGGCTATGTTTCTTCTACAATATGTAATACGTATGTGTATATGGTGAACTCCAGGCCCCTCTATCCTTGGCCAAATTATAATATATGTGTGTGTGTGTGTGTGTGTGTGTGTGTGTGTGTATATATATATATGATATATGATATATATAATATGATGTGATGTCATACAGATAGATACCATATATCACCATGTAATATATATGTAATATATATAATAAATATACCATATACACATACACAGTGCTGAATATCTTTGTTTGTCCCTGTAGATTCACTTTCTGCCCTCTCACCTGCTCTGGGCTTGGGGCAGGGTGGGAGCGAACCATCTGTATAGACTGTATCAATGGGCTCCCTGGCCTTCTGCTTGTGGCTCTGTTAGGCCAATGGGAGGCAATGGGCAATGGCAGTAGACAGAAGATGAGAGGTCAGGGTATTTATTCCCTCCCTGCCTATGTGTCGAGGGCTGTCTGTATCCATCTACCACAGACCACAGCTCCTGTCAAGTGGCTCTTTCCTACAGCAGCCCTGGCTTGGCACTGAAAACCACTCCTTCCCCTTGCCCCTCCAGACCCAGGCATGGTTAAGGTTCCCAGGTTGTTGCTAGCCCTAGGATACTGCATCACCACCTAGTGGTTTCCTTTAACCCTTCCCACACCTCCGGAAATTGGCCTTTATTAAACTCTCCTTAATTACCCTGTTTGAGTGTGGGGATATTGACTGGTTCAAACAGATAATGCAAATACTTTGCGCAAATCTTGATAAAATTAAAAGTTAACCTCCTTATAAAGACGTAGATGTAGAGAATGGACTAGAGGACACGGGGAGGGGGAAGGGTAAGCTGGGATGAAGTGAGAGAGGGGTATGGACATATATACACTACCAAATGTAAAATAGATAGCTAGTGGGAAGCAGCCGCATAGCACAGGGAGATCAACTTGGTGCTTTGTGACCACCTAGAGGGGTGGGATAGGGAGGGTGGGAGGGAGGGAGACGCAAGAGGGAAGACATATGGGGATATATTTATATGTATAGCTGATTCACTTTGTTATAAAGCAGAAACTAACACACCATTGTAAAACAATTATACTCCAATAAAGAGTTAAAAAAAAACAAAACAACTTAACCTCCTTGATGAGTAAGGCAGCCCCCACCCCCAGCTTCATCCTTGAGGTAATTCCTTGCTTGAAGTTGAGCATGTGGGATTCATCTCCCCTGTCTCCACCTTCACTTGAACCTTGCTGAGGGGAAACAAACCAATCAACAACAATGACCCCCTCCCTCCAGGGATTCCATAGAGACACTTCTCCCCTCCTTACCTCAACTGCCCTTGGCCTCCCTGAAGACTGCCTTTTCAGCCCTCACAGCAAGTGCAGGCTCTCATTCCCCATGGCCCAAGCCCTGCTGTTTTAAGGGGTCTACTATTCCTTTGCCAGGCTTCCTTCTGCCATTTCCTTATTTCCTGACATTCACAACGTATTTGGGAATGTTTCTATCCCATATCAACATTCTGGGTAAATTCAATGACCAAGGCAGGACCAACTATTATAATTGCAGACCCAGGACAAAATGAGAACAGGAGGCCCCTTGTGCAAAAAGCAGGAAAGCAAAAATATCATTAAAGGTACTAAAATACAAATCTTTTTCTTTTAAAGTAGTTTACGACTCATAAAATGTAATAAGGGTAATAATGATTCATGAGTAACAGCATAAACCTACAAATTACAAAAAAGATTGTATTTTTGCTGTCATAATTTTATATTATTTCATATTACTTATATTTGGTATCATAATTTTTATAGTGAATATAATACTTTGTTATTATGGTATCTTGATTGATCATAATATTTTTCTGGCTCACTTTTCTGCAAATTTATTTGTCATGGCATCAAAATTTATAGTTTTAGCAACGTTTTAAAAATCAACTTTCAATTGATATAATTGAAAATGACATCAGTTACTCTTGGCAAGTGAAGATCACAAATAATTTTTGATACTTTTAAAATTTGAGGGAGTTCCCTGGTGGCCTAGTGGCTAGGATTCCCGGGCAGCCCGGGATTCAGTCCCTGGTCGGGGAACTGAGATCCTGCAAGCCACGCAGTGCGGCAAAAAAATAAATAAATAAAAACAAAAAACCAAAATTTGAGAAGGATCCTTCTACAGATGTAATGGCTGCTTGTGCTATTAAGAGTATTTTATAGGCTGTGATAACATCAGGATAAATTTCTCATAAATGATGTCAAAATATAAATTTTAGTATATCTGGAAATAATGATTACTAAGGAAAAGATTTTTTAAAAAAATTTAACTCAGTTTTATGTAAATCTTATAATTTTAAATGTAAATTTATGCAATGTCATTTTAATATTTCCTCTGACATCTTTTGTAACTTGTGCAAGTTGAACAAGAAACCAAAGTAGCTTCATGATTTATGTATATTTCAAAACAGCTATTTGTGCATTATTGCTGTATTGCTGTATCATCAATTACAGGGAAAAATTAATCTTAAAAGTGTCTTCCTCATTAATAATTGGTTCATCTGCAGCTTCATATGAAAATCGTATTCTTTTCCGTTGAATAAAACAATCCTTAATCTTATTTCTATTTCTAAGCTTGTAGATATTTGCTTTGCCATGTTGCAGCAGTTTTCAAAACCAGGTAATCTAAACTCTTTGAAGAACTCTAATAATTCCCTGATATGCTTTACTGCAATGTCTATGTTGCATTTTTATTTTCTAAAAAAGTACAATTTTGTAGCTAACAAAGTTATCTGCCTGAGTATGGGCAGTGTCTGTCCTTGACTTCAGGCCAAAGAATTCATATTGCTGCAGATGCCCCAGGGATGGGCTCTGGAGACTGATGGGAAGGCGCCTCTCACTGGGGTCCCAGCCCTGCCCTCATGCAGATTCCCTCCTCGCTCCTGGGCCATGGCCATTGCTGCCACCACTGCTGCTGCTTCTACTACTTTCGCTGCCATTGAATTTAGTCATTCAAATCTGGAGACTTGAAAGTATGGGAAGCACTATTAGTAATTACACTGGGGCCACAGGTGTAAACTGGGCCCATCCTGGACAACCTGGGACAAAAGGCTAACAGTTCCTTGACTACTCACTCTGAGTGATCTTTAATTCTGCTTTAGACTAACCATTCAAAGTGGTGAACGTGCCTAGGGGCTGCTTTATGTCGGAAACAAAGTACATCGTCTCCTCAAATTCGTCTCTGGCCATCTCCCTCTGGCATGCCCTTATGTGCATTGACAGCCATTCTCAGTCCTAAAGTACCGAAAACCCTTGCTCCTTGTGTGGATTTTGCCCCCAATCTATCTGTCCTCAACTGGCCTCACTGTCCTTGCCCAGTCTGGACCCCACAGTCCTTATCCTGATCCTCCCAGGAATACTTTCAATTTCCTTGCCCTCCACCTTTACATTCAACATGCCCAAGAAAACCCCAGCTCCTGGATACCCCCTCCAAGTGTTGTCTCTATTTCTCTGAGTTGACAAGGGTTCTAGAGAAATGTCCACACTTATGCCGTTTTGAATCCTGGCTTTTGATGGCAACTTAGTACCACTCAAGAATCCTTGAACTCACCATTTACTTGGTACTCTAGCACTTCTTCACTCAGATCCATAAGCTTGTATAATAGAACCGTTTGGGGTGAGGAGAAATCTAGTACCTTGTCTAGTCTCTTCAGGGGGATTTTTGTTTCTGTGTAGTTGTTTTTCTTTTGTAGTTAAAATCTCTGCCCCATAGGCCAGCTCTTGATACTTGTTTTCTCTTTGGCTCGCTTCTTTGAGCCCTGTCCAGCCTCCCTCTCAGGGCTGCTGACCTCTGAAACAATGGGGGAATTCTACCTCCTAGATCCTGATGCCACACCCTGCTGTGAGGGTAGAGTGAGCCACGTATTTGAATCTGTCAGTCTGTATGGTCCTATCTTCTCTAAGTATGTGGGTATGTGCCCACAAAAGGGGATCCAAACAGGATGGTCCTCCTCTCTTCGTGGGCACAGCCTTGCTTGGTAGAGCCTGCTTGATTGCTTGGTGATAGAGAAAACCTCATGCCATGGCCCTGCCTTTGAGAAGATATTTGTGACATCCCTATTGCTCCTGCTGATTCCAAGGGAAGGGAAATTCTGCTTTCTGCTCTGCGTAGGCTGACATTTACCAACCACACTTCACAAGGAAATAGAACACTGCAAGGGGGATGGGGAAAGTGGGCTGGGTCTGAGACCTTACCCAGTCTTCATGACTTAGCACCTCCAGAAATAAATTTCTTCCCTATTTATGCTGCATTGTTTATCCCTCAAGCTTCAGTTGGAGCATAAACTGCCTTGGATTCAGGAAAGAATACTCACTTTCTTCCCTGTGCAGTTGTCTTTCATTTAAAAGGGCCTTTTCTTGAAGGTTTATGGCATTTCCCCCTGCCTCTCCCCAAGATAGATAGAAACCTTACTCTCCTCTCCCCAAGACAGAAACCTTACTCTCCTCTGCCGTCTTCTTAGCCCCACAACGAGCCTCGAGCTGGCCAGGCTGGTACAGCTATGTCAACGCTCAGCTGAGAATTAATCCTGCTAGTTTGGGCGTGAGGGGCAATGAAACTTAGCCACAGAAGCAGGGATGTTTTTGTGTGGGAATCTGCTTCAGGAACAGGCTAAAGGAGCTGTTGAAATTCCTTTACCAGGTGGTTTCGTAACTTCTGCTTTCTAGAAGAAAGAACATCTTCTCAGGACCACTGGAGGACTTCAGATCACCTCTGGAGTCAGGGACAGGAGACAAATCCTGTCCTGCCAGAGGCCTCTGCAAGGCAGTAGCAGGAAAACACCTCTTCTAGCAATGCTTTTGCTTTCTGAGGGGCTCAAAATCCTGCCACCTGAAGACAATGACTCTTAACTCTAAAGTGATGCCAGAATCTCCTTCTTGCTACCCAATAACACCACAAAGAGACTTTCTAAATTTATCAGAATGGTAGGGACTTTTGGCAGAGGTTGGGAGTTCATAGGGGTCTCCCTTCTAAAGGGTCATTTTCTGAATGCCAGCCAATCTAACATGAATTATAGTTTTACATCTGAAAGGTAAGGGAGGGAGCCATGGAGGTGGAGATGGAGATGAAGGCAGAAATGGAGGTAGAGACAGAGATGGAGATGGAGGTGGGGATGAAGATGGAGACTGATATGGAGATGGAGGTGCAATGGAGATTATCCTCCCTAAAACTACCAAGGGAGAGGGGCCAGTAGTGAGGGGCTCTCTTCTCTCTGCCATGGGACCTAGACAAATTTTCTGCAGTACCGGAGGTACAAATGGCAAAATTCCACTGGGCTGGAAGAGACTGTAGGTGAAAGGATTGTAAATGAGGCACAAAATCCTTGTTGCGAGATCTGATGAAAAGGCTTCTTCCTAAATATATATTTATTTAAGACAACAGCAAGGATTTTATTGTTACAGAACTTCAACGACATATTCTTTCCCTCCCACTCAATTCCCTTTGTCTTCTTCTCCGGGGGATAAATATTGAATATCTTCAATATCTGGATGTGGATGGAGAGAGGGCAATTTAGCATAGGTGTATCTACACTTGGGAGGTAGGGGCAGAACTTGAGAAAAAAAGCTAATAATGAAAGAATTCTTCAGCTCTTCCTCTTTTTCAGAGTCAGCCCTCAATAGGTTCACAAGGTACCACAATCAGTTAACAAGGAACAATGCCATGAGAAGGAAGAAGGAGGCCCAGAGCCACGTCTGGGTTACAAAAACGATTTTGAATTTGCAGAACATCAGAGGTGATTACATTCAATCACAAGTAGTGAAATGCCTTCTGAAATCACACACATGCACATATACATACATAAACATGCAGGATGTCCCTTCTAGATGTAGATAATAGGAAGCTGACAGTGGAAGGCTGATGCTAAATCAGAAGCTCTTCCCGTGGAAAGAAAGAGAGGTGGTTAATAACATTACAGAACTAGGCATGAAAATTGGGAGCTGTTCTGCAATACCCCTCACTTCACAACTGCTCTGATTGTCTTTTGTTACCTCCAGGTGTTTAATATTATCTGGTGGGGAGTAGGAGGTACTTGTCAATACTTCCACCTTCATGTCCAATCACACAACCTCCACCCCTCCATGCCCCTACCCTGCTCTCCCAGGAAATTTACACTCATGCTTTTTCCTTCTCTTCTTTTTTTTTTAATAAATTTATTTATTTATTTTTGGCTGCGTTGGGTCTTCTTTGCTGCACGCGGGCTCTCTCTAGTTGCGGCAAGCTGGCGCTACTCTTCGTTGCGGTGCGTGGGCTTCTCATTGCTGTGGCTTCTCTTGTTGCAGAGCACGGGCTTCAATAGTTGTGGCACATGGGCTCAGTAGTTGTGGCTCACAGGCTCTAGAGCGCAGGCTCAGTAGTTGTGGCATAAGGGCTTTGTTGCTCTGTGGCATGTGGGATCTTCCTGGACCAGGGATCAAACCTGTGTCCCCTGCATTGGCAGGTGGATTCCTAACCACTGCGCCACCAGGAAAGCCCCTTTTCCTTCTATTCTACCCTTCCCTCTCAACAGTCTTCCTATCAGATATAAAATATGCTTGTCTTCCTCCACTGCCTGACTCATCAGTATCCACCATCTCAATTTTCAATGTCCCATTCATTCCTGAGCCCACTCTAAACTACTTCTGAATCTAAGTGCTCCAGGATTTTAAGCCTCCTCTTTTTTTGATATTATTGATCACTCCTTCTTGAATCACTCTCACCTGGTTTTCCATCTACCTCCTGGCAGCCCCTTGTCAGGCTCATCTTTTGTTGTATCCATTTAATGCTGAAGTTCCTTAAACCTGGCTCTTGGCCCTCTTTTCTTCTTGCTCAGCACCCTCCTTCCCTCAGGCCTAGGCTAACTCATCCACACCCAAGGGTGCAAGTAATCACTATCTGTCAATGATTCTTCTCTTATCCACCTGAGCCCAGCTCTATATACCCGACTGTCAACTTGGCCTCTCTTTTGTGCAGATCAGAAGCCTTCAAGCTATCTGCTCTCGCAATCTTTCCACTCAATCCCGTCCTCTTCCAAGATTCCCATCTCAGTGAACCAGCACCCACATCCACTTTTGGCCACATGCAAGAAACATGACTTTTCCTTGATGACTCCCTTTCCTTCACTGCCCACTTAATCCATCACCAAGTCCTATGCACTGGATCTCCTAAAGGGCGCTCAGAACCTTCCTCTTACTGTTTCCATGACCATCACCCTAGACCAAGCCTACACCATCTGCCATCTAGACTACTCCTATGTCAACCTGGCCTCCTTCTAACAAGGAATCTTTTCAAGTTGCCATTCTGACCATGCTACCCGCTTTGCTGAAGCATGTCAGGTGCTTCCCATTGCACTTAGGATAAAGACAAGATTTTCAACATGAGTAGTATGGCTGCACTAGGTTTGGTCCTTTTCCAATATTCCAAACTTCATCTCATAGCTCCTTCCTCCTTGCTTTTCAAGCAGCACTGGTCTTTTCCTCAATTTCTCCAACTAACCATGCTCCCTGTCATCATATAACCCTTGCACACTAAGTTGCCTCTGTCTGAAATATTTTTTGCCTAGTTGAATTTATTCTCAGTTCAAGAGGCAGTTCCTCAAGGAAGACTTTCTAGGCATTATTAATTCTATCAATTGGTTCCATAATACTATGTATCCACATCAATTTGTATTATAATGCAGGGATCATTTTGCATTGGTTTACTGTTATTATTTCTATATTACAGTGATTAAGTCTGTAAGCTCCATCCTATTGCCAGTGTTAGCTCAGTACCTGGCACAGAGTGGGCATGTAATAAATATTTATTTGAGAAATAAAGGAAGCAAATAAAGAAGTCTGAGAGAGAGGGAGGAATTAGGGAGAGAATGAAGAAATGAACACTCACATTTATGTTTCATTTCAGAATCACTAGAAACAGGTCAGCCCAACATGACATGGAAGTAGTCTACCTGAATTAATTCATTTATTCAACAAATATGTATTATTCATGATTAAAGTAATATACTTTTTTCTGATTATGAACATAATTTGGAAACCATGGAAAAATACTCAAAATATAAAAGAGAACAATTCACAGTCCAGTGATGAACTACTGTTAAAATAATTTGCCATGGTTCTTTCCAGGTTTTTTCAATGTATATATAGTATTTATATAAGTAGGATCATTCTGTATATAGACTTGCTTCTTTCTCTTAGCGATGCATGATGAACATTTTCCTGTGTGGTTCAGAATCCCTTGAACACATGGCATTTAAATTGCTAAAATGTATTCTATTGCAAGCATGTATGTGATTTAGACATCTTTCCACTCGTCAGATATTTAAGGCCAATTTGTCACTTCTGTAACTAACATATACATGCTTTGCAGGGCCCAGAGACAAATAGGGTAGTGCATGGACTTTTGTAGGAAGTGGATTTGGAGAAAACAGGAGGCAGCTTTTTCCAAGTGGCTAATATTTGCTTAAGGATTGCTGGGCCCGAAGCAGGTGTTCTCAGAATGTAACGTATTGTTAGTCATGGTAGAGAGGTTTTCGTCTCTCAGGTGTGAGCCCGGGCCGAAAGTGCCTGATGCCGGGGCGGGTCTGCCTCAATCGCACCTGACCGTCAAACCCTGGGGCGAGGAGCCCGTGAGGCTTTGGCTGGGACTAGGGTACTGCCCCCGTACAGATGCGGGGGCTCAGGCCACACGCCGCCACGTGCCAGGAGCAAGTCTCCACCCCCTCCATCTTCCCGCCACGCCCCTCACAATCTGCTCTCAGACGCTCTCGAAGGCTCTCCCCGCAGCTCCACCTCCAGGTGACCTCCGCAAGTCCTCCCGGCCCCCTGCAGTAGCCCCGCCCCTGGGCTTCGGGCTCCGCCCCCGAAATCCGGGCCCCGGGGCTGCTCCGCCCCGTGGGGCCTCTCGCGAAGCGCGGAGGCGGGGCCCTGCGCGATGACGTGAGCGGGCGTGCGCGGTGACGGCCCGCGTCCCTGTTACTCAGCGGAGGGGCCGAGGCCGGACGACGCGGCCCGGAGCGTGGAGCCGCGAGCAGCGCTGGGTAACGGCCACAGCGACCTCCAAGACGGCGCCGGTTCCCGCCGCCGGGCTTTCCTGTCGCCATTCGTTGCGCTGCCGGGTGAGTGCGGTCAGTGCCGCAGGGCCGGGGCGGCCGGCGGCCCCGCCGTGTTTGTTATTGTGCTCCCGCCACCGCCTCTCCTCAGCCTTGACCCCCTCCCGGGAGTGGGGGCGGGAGCGCGCGGCGGGCGGGGGGCGCGCGGCCGGCGGGGGCGGCGCGGGAACAATAGCAGCTGGGGTGGCGGGGGCCGGCCAGTGGGCGTGGGGCTGCTGGACCCAGGCGCGTCCCGGCTGACCCCCGCCCCAGCTCCGCCCGTGGGTCCTCGCGCGCCCTCCTCGCGCGGAGCGCGGGTCCCGCGTTCACGTCGGGAGGGGAAAATGGAGCGGGAGGTGGGTGGCAAGTTCTGAAACACTTCGACGAAGGTCCGGACGGAGGCGCCTAGGCGGCCCGCTCCGCCCCGGCTACCTCCTCCGGCGGCGGGCAGCCGCAGAGAGCGCTCCGGTGGCCCGGTCCCGACGCCTGCCCGGCGCCCACGGGGACAGTGTTTTGTTTCTCGGTGGTTTCTTTGTGCTGATATTCTGGGCGAACGCAGGCGGCGGCGGCGAAAGAGGCTAGGGTGGCCTTCAGCTCCGGGCTGCGAGGAAGAGCCCGGGCCCGTAGCTTGGGCAGGAGGTGTCCGTCAAGCTCGGCGCGAGCTTCAGTGGTCAGCGCGCATTTCTCTTGAGGGTCATTCGGTGGTGACCTTTTGACTTTTTCACCCCACCCTCCCTTCTCTTTGTCTTGGACTTGAGTTCCCAGTCCTTCGATGGGAGCCAAATCTGTTTTAAAGTACTGTGATGAACACTTTTCATTTTAATTTCTGAAAGTTTCCCGTCATATATTTACTGTGAATTTAACACGTTGACTGCATGGTAACAGACAATGTCCAGTGGTTACTATTTTTGCCTCTGCAATTCAGTGATCTTTACAGTAGAATTCTGGTCTGTCAGTCCATTGTGTTTTGAGATAAGCATCTAGCAAGTACTTCCTTGGTAATTAGAACATCTGTTTATTTCATTCATTCATTCAGCAACTGTTCAGTGTTGTACCCAGATGAGAGTTTGAGGGTAAAGAGAAATATCCTTTAATGGAAGAAGATACTTTGACTGAAATATAATAGATGTACCTTTAAATGAGACGATTGTATAAGTGATATGTGTTAAAGAAGGTATAGTTAATACTTTGGGTCATTTTACTATTTTTTACTAGTATATCTGGAACTTCTAGCGTAATGTTATACATGTTAGGAAGTAGAGTTAGATTTGGTCTAAATGTACAACAGCTTTTATGTATTTCCTTACAGTCACTTGTAACGTTTACTTCAGAATCCCCTGCTGTGGGTTAAGCCTAGGAGGTCATATGCTGTCAGTTAACATGTTTAGTGCTGTATCTGACATAAGCAAGCAATCAAAATGTGCCTTCCTTGAGGACAGACCTGCCTTGCATCTGTGTCTCTAGCACCTAGCCTGGAATATAGTAAGTGTTCAATAAAAATCAGATTGATGAAAAGCTCTTTATAATCGATAATATCTAAACTGAAGCCTTAACAAAAAATGTTTAATGTTCTCTGTAAAGTTTTGGAAGCCTCCTGCAAACTGTCACTTCCAGATGGCTAAATGATCAGTTCATATATATTATCTGTCCCGACAGCAGGGGCTTTTGAATCACTTCAGTATTAATGTTTTTTTTCCTATCACTTCTAAACGATTGGCTATCCTAAAATTAAACCTTGTCTAAAATATTTTTTTAGTATGTGTGTGTGTCTGTGTGTGATATGTATGCACACACAGACACACACAGAGTGATATTTCAACAGGGTCTAAAATGATTGCATTTATCCTTTTGTGAATATTACTTGAAAAGTTTCTGAGTACTCCTTTTTATTTTTATTTATTTATTTTTTAAGATGTTGGGGGTAGGAGTTTATTAATTTATTTATTTTTGCTGTGTTGGGTCTTCGTTTCTGTGCGAGGGCTTTCTCTAGTTGTGGCAAGCGGGGGCCACTCACTATCACGTCCTTTCTTGTTTTTTTTTTTTTGTGTGTGTTGATCGTACTTTATTTTTTTTAACATCTTTATTGGGGTATAATTGCTTTACAATGGTGTGTTAGTTTCTGCTTTATAACAAAGTGAATCAGTTATACATATGTTCCCATATCTCTTCCCTCTTGCGTCTCCCTCCCTTCCACCCTCCCTATCCCACCCCTCTAGGTGGTCACAAAGCACCGAGCTGATCTCCCTGTGCTATGCGGCTGCTTCCCACTAGCTATCTACCTTACGTTTGGTAGTGTTTATATGTCCATGCCTCTCTCTTGCTTTGTCACAGCTCACCCTTCCCCCTCCCCATATCCTCAAGTCTGTTGAGCTATTTGTAATGAGGTGGATAGACCTAGAGTCTGTCATACAGAGTGAAGTAAATCAGAAAGAGAAAGACAAATACCGTATGCTAACACATATATATGGAATTTAAGAAAAAAAAATGTCATGAAGAACCTAGGGGTAAGACAGGAATAAAGACACAGACCTACTAGAGAGCGGCCTCTCTTGTTGTGGAGCACAGGCTCCAGACGCGCAGGCTCAGTAGTTGTGGCTCACGGGCTTAGTTGCTCCTCGGCATGTGGGATCCTCCCAGACCAGGGCACGAACCCGTGTCCCCTGCATTAGCAGGCAGATTCTCAACCACTGTGCCACCAGGGAAGCCCTGAATACTCCTTTTTAAGTGGATAAGTTAGAACAGAGGAAACACATTGCCTAAAAGTTTTATTAGAAATGTTTAATTTTAAATTCTTCCTTGTACTAATACTATTGGTGAGGCATATGGGCCTAAAACTCAAAATAATATTAATTTATCTATATTACATCTCTTTCCCACTTAATACGTTTTAGCATTTGCTTTGGATATGAAAGAATTTGAGATGAGCTTATTATTCTCTGATTTAGAGTACAAATAAAGAAATAAAATGGTACTTTGTTAAGATAAGGGATGAAAGTCTTGAGATACTAAACTTTACTGCTTTACCTATGTCAGATTCCAGTAAGGGTTACTGATACAAATCCTCACTGTCAGGCTATACATGTGTCAAACCATAGTGTTTTTTTTTGCTTTGTTTTATAAATTCTGTTGGTTTTAAAAAATAACAGCTTTTTCAGTAAACCCCATACTTATTAGCAGTCACTCCCCATCTCACTCTACATTAGCTTTAAAGGAAGAGATAGCACTGATTCTGTTAGTAAGTATATTCCAGTAATGAATTTGAAAAGGGCTCCCTTTAAGTGTCCTGGCAGAGTAGGAAACTATATCCTTCGTATTCCTTTATATCCTGGGAGAAAGGCCAGTTGGAAAGAAATTAGTTTAAGAATGAATTCTACCAAAATTAATGAAGTTATAATCTTAACTGTTTGCTCAATACCTAATATTATGGAAATAACCTTGTGATGATACTCAATGCTCAGTGAAACAACTTGAAGTAATTTATTACATGACTAGTCACAAACTTCCTAGTGGTAATTAAGAGCTTGTTTAATAGATGCCCGATTCTTCATGTCTTTGTCAATGAGTTGAGTTTTGACATATTTGAGTCATCTAGATAATTGAGATGCTTTGTCGCATGTGTATAAAATAATGTCTGATACTTAGATGCCAGCTGTCTAGAGGTCTCTGGTCAAGTCAGTGGTATGGATAGTAGTCTTTTCTGATTCATGTAGTTCAAGGAAGTCATTATAGCTACATAACTTTAGATATATGTCATTTGCCTATATCTGTGAGCTGTGAAGCTTATTGTTTTAGTCATGAGTTCTTTACATGAACATTTACAGCTCTGTCTTCTTGCTCTAATGCAGATTAACTTGAGTTTTGATTTCAGAAATGAGTTCTGAGTCAATAAACTTTACTACGTAAAAGGTGACAGGAGTATTAAAATAAGCTATCCTATCAATCAGGGAAGTAGGTGGAAATAGACCTGTCCAGGAATCAGACCTAGGTTCACTTCTCAGTTCTGTCATCTGGACTTTGTCATCAGCAAGCTCTAGAGTTGTGGACAAGTGGCTAGAAGTGTAAACTGAGGCTGTTGGAACTCTTTTTTTTTTTTTAATAGAAGGGTTGTTCCTCAGATAGGTGGTTCTTCAGAAAATATATGGGGACAAAAAGAGTCCTTCTTGGGTGATACCAGAATGCCATGTCAAGAATAGCAATGAGGGCTTCCCTGGTGGCGCAGTGGTTGAGAGTCCGCCTGCCGATGCAAGGGACATGGGTTCGTGCCCCAGTCCGGGAAGATCCCACATGCCGCGGAGCGGCTGGGCCCGTGAGCCATGGCCGCTGAGCCTGCGCATCCGGAGCCTGTGCTCCGCAACGGGAGAGGCCACAACAGTGAGAGGCCCGCGTACCGCAAAAAAAAAAAAAAAAAAAAAAAAAAAAAAAGAATAGCAATGAAAATTAGACCTTTGTGATTACAAAAGGAAACAGAAACAGAGAAGATTATTGAATCAAATATTTTCTGTAATATCTATTCTTAAAAATCAAATAAAAAGCTTTTACTCATTCCACAGCACCATGCTTACTAATGAGACTTCGTGCTTTCAGAGACTTAGTGGAAAATGTGAAAGTGAAGAGTTTATTAGCCTTAAGCTTATGGTCAGGGATAAACTTAAGGCATATCTAAACAGTGAATTTATGTTCTTTTAAAAGATTATGAGAGGGCTTTTCACAAATGAACACAAGCCTACCCCAAGTCTCTGGGCAGGCTAAATTTTATTGAAACTCAATTTTTAAAATTATATGTGGGTGTGAATGTGTATAAGGCCTTTTAGAGAACTTATTAACTGCCATTCTTTTTCAGGGTGTTGGGTTGTATGACAATACAGCAAATATAGTGTAAATATATGCCTACGTCTCCTCTTACCCTTTGTAAATGCATCAGGTTTGGTTAAAATCTGCCAATTCTTTAGAAAGTTAAGGTGCCCAAACTTAATAGTGGCTGCTAGCATGGATGTTACAGAGTCAGCCCTGAGTTACAATCCATGCTCCAAATTTAATTAACTGTATGGCGTAGGCTAGTTCAGGTTTTGTAACATCTTTCAGCCTGTTTTATTATCTGTCAAATGAAAATAATAATAGTACATAGTCTCATAGGGCTATGAGGATTAAATTAGGTACTGCAGCCACAGTACCTGGAACACTAGATTTAAGTATTAAGGAAATTTTAGCTATTATTATCACTAATTATTTTTAACTTGGAACAAATGCAAAATGCCAAGTAAATTTAAAACCAATTTGATGTACAGTATACATTCAAATTCTCCAGAATATACCAGTTTTTTTTCCCCTCTGCATCTCTGGGGGTTTATTTAAAATTTGATTGTGTCATCTAATCTGAATTGACTGAAATGATTTAACATTTGGATCAGTAATCCTCTCTGCTTTAAAATTTGGAAATGTTCCCAAAGGAATATTAAAGGGAAAATTTGCCACATTCTCTAACACAAAGTTTTGCCACGTTTACCTCTCCCACTGCAGAGAATTGCTTAAGCTTTCGTAGGTTTATTTTGACAGATCTCTAAAGGAATGGGAATCCAGGAGCTGTGAACACTGTTCATCTTTTAATTTTTTTTTTTTTTTTTTTTTTGCGGTACGCGGGCCTCTCACTGTTGTGGCCTCTCCCGTTGCGGAGCACAGGCTCCGGATGCGCAGGCTCAGCGGCCATAGCTCACGGGCCCAGCCGGTCCACGGCATGTGGGATCTTCCCGGACCGGGGCACGAACCCATGTCCCCTGCATCGGCAGGCGGACTCTCAACCACTGCGCCACCAGGGAAGCCCCATCTTTTAAATTTAATCTTACTGAAATCTTTGACTCTGTGTGAAAATTGCAGATTTGTGGAGATTGGGTAATCACAACAGTTCATTAACCATTTTTTAGAGGTTATTAAGTAGCATCTGGAAATATTATCTTTCTTTTCTATGTTTTTCTCAGTTTTCTGTGTAGTATTTCTGTGGTTATATTGGTACATCAAATTTCTTGCTCCTTCTTGCAGGCAGCAACTATGAGATGATGCTGGGTTTGCACAGGCAGCATTTATTGAGAAGCCACTCTATACCAAACCAGGTATTAAGTGATGTAGGGGCCACAGGAAGTCGAAGTCAGTCTCTATGTTCAATGAGTATAACTTGACGGGAGACAAGAACAAACATAAGTGCCATTTATGTCCTAATACAAGAAAGTATTGTTAGGCATTTCATTGGGAATTTCTTAGGCATCAGGCCTGAGAGCTGGATGTTGGGGCATTTGGGGACTTTTGAACCATACATCTCTAGCCCTGCCTTTTAAAATATACTGACTAGATAAACCACAAAAAGCGAGATGTCTTCTCTCTTGATTTCTGGTTAAAGTTGAGAGTGTGGTACAGATTAGTCAAAATCTAAATCAGAAGAAAAGGCAAACCTTATAGTCACCTCATCCATTTTGGAACACAACAGGACATCAAAATAAGTAAATGAAAAGTATGAAGATAGGGAGTAGAAAAGATGCTAGTCAAATGTTAACTGGAGTCCTCCAACTCAACTGTATTGAAGCTCTGAAGACTGAAGGTTACATTTATGGTAGGAGTACTTTCTTTTTTTTTTTTTTTTTTTTTTTTTTGCGGTGCGCGGGCCTCTCAGTGTTGTGGCCTCTCCCGTTGCGGAGCACAGGCTCCGGACGCACAGGCTCAGCGGCCATGGCGCACGGGCCCAGCCGCTCCGCGGCATGTGGGATCTTCCCGGACTGGGGCACGAACCCGTGTCCCCTGCAACGGCAGGCGAACTCTCAACCACTGCGCCAGCAGGGAAGCCCAGATTTATGGTAGGAGTACTTTCTTAAGCCTTTCTCTGATATTGAGAAGTGTGGGCTTCACTGCTTCCTGTTGCTGGGAGACCTGAGCCCCATCATATTTCTGGGGACACTAGAAAAGAAAAACAGTCAAGCACACCTGCCTTGCTTGGCATGAGGCATCAAAAACATCAGGAGATTGCTATTTCCTAAAAGCTATTAATGAGAGTGGAAACCCACCATTCCCTGCCTTGCTCCTGAGAGGGTGATTTCCTCTCAAATGCCATTTGGGTCAACCAAAAGTGAGACAAAGGAAAACCACCACTGTATAGACCCTGTGACTTCAGGGTCACTTTTCAGTCAAAACAAAAACCAAAGCATCTGGCTTTGTCTGTTACTGTTGAGAATTTAGAAGTCTTAGTGATTTTAGTTTATTTACATTTTATTTATCTTTTGACTAAGTAGTATAATCACTTTGATTCAGAATTCCAAAGATTTAAGTAGATATACAGTAAAAAGTTTCCTTTCCACCATGTGCAGCCCAGCCACCCCATTCCCTTGCGTGGAAACAGTGTTAGGTTTCCTGTGAATCCTTCCAAAGATCGTTTATGTGTGTGCAGATAAATATACAGGTATATAATTCCTTTCCAAAACCTTTGGTCCAGATGTATTTCAGAATTAAGGTTTGGGGTTTTTTTGGGGGGGGGCGGTGAGGGAGGACTGTGAAAAGGTAATACAGTGTGTCTGCTATATTATCCAAAATCCCTAGTGGGAGGTAGTGTAGCATCCCATAATCAAACACATTAATATTTCTGAATTGAAAGCATAAATAGTACAGTAAGGATAAATAAAAATTATAAATAGTCTTATGGAATTTTTGGTCAGGCTTGACACCAAATAGGTTTGTACTAAACTTATAAGAAGCTTGTATTTCTCAGAGGTTTATGGATTTCGGAATTGCCAGTGAGGGATTATGTATCTTACATATATACGTCCTCTGCCTCCCCCATTTTTTATGTAAGATGCATACCATGCACATACCCTTCACCTTTTGTTTTTAACTTAACTGTCTAGCTTATAGGTGATTTTCTTATTAGTCCTATCAGTACATAAACATCATGCTTATCCTTTTTTTTTTTTAACACCTTCATGGTATACCATTTTTCTTAGCTTGGGCTGCTATAACAAAATACCATAGACTGGGTGGTTTAAAGAACTGACATTTATTTCTCACAGTTCTAGAGGCTGGGAAGTTCAAGATCAAGGTGCCAAGAGATTTGGTTCCTGGTGAGGACTCTTCCTGGCTTTCAGATGTCACCTTCTCACTGTGTCCTCACATGAAGAAGGAGTGCTCTACTCTCTCTTCCTCGTTTTACAACACTAATCCCATTATGGGGGCCCCATCCTCATGACCTGATTGATTGACCTTGTAAACCTGATTACCTAGGTTATTACCTAGGGGTTAGGGCTTCAACGTAAGAATTTGGGGAAGATTCAAAAATTCAGTCAGTAACACCATCATACAGGCCATACAGGTCATCGTACATCATACAGGTTACAGGTGTAACATATATTTAGGTAGTCCTTTTTTGAGGTACATTTAGGTTGTTTTCAGTCTTTTGCTATCAAAAGCCATGGTGCCGTGGATTACCTTGTGCATACATAATTTCACACTTGTATAGACATGTGTGGGATACACCTCCAGAAGTGGAATTGCTAGGTCAGAGTGTATGTGCATTTATAATTTTGATAGATATTACCGAAGGGCCATCTGTAGAGGTTGTTTCACTTCTACACATTCCACCAGCCCTGTGTGAGGATGCCTGCTTCTTTCCTCATTGCCAGTATGAGTGAGGTTAAACATCTTTCGTCTTTTAAGGACTATTGGTATTTTTATTGTGAACTATCTATATCCTTGCCTATTTTTTAATTGCTTTGTTACTCATTCTCTTAGATTTGTAGGATTCTTTTTTTTTTTAATTTTATTTATTTATTTTTGGCTGTGTTGGATCTTTGTTGCTGCATGTGGGCTTTCTCTAGTTGAGGCGAGCGGGGGCTACTCTTCGTTGCGGTGCGCGGGCTTCTCAATGCAGTGGCTTCCCTTGTTGCGGAGCACGGGCTCTAGGCATGTGGCCTTCAGTAGTTGTGGCTTGCGGGCTCTAGAGTGCAGGCTCAGTAGTTGTGGCACACAGGCTTAGTTGCTCCGCTGCATGTGGGATCTTCCCAGACCAGGGCTCGAACCTGTGTCCCCTACATTGGCAGGCGGATTCTTAACCACTGTGCCACCAGGGAAGCCCTGTAGGATTTATTTTTATAGGGAAATAGCTCTGTGCTATTTTTTGGAAATATTTTTTCCAATTTACCATTTGCCTTTTAAATTTGCTTATGATGGTTTTGTCATGCTGTTGTTTTTGTTTTTTTTCCTTAGTAGTTAAGCTTACCAGTCTTTACTGACTTCTAAATTATATGCCATGGTTAGCAAGTCTTTCCCTAATTCCAGATTATATGAAAATTTGCAAATGTTATTTCTCTAATACGTCTATGAAGTGGAACAGAGATGTGGTTTGGTAGGTAAGAAAAATATGCGGTCCAGTTAGTAAAAAGGAGAATATGCAGGAAAGGAGATGGAGAGCACAAATAGAGAGGTTGGCCTTTGTAAGAGAGAGGTCTTCCATCAGATAGGAGGGAATGCAAAAAAGCTGTGTGTTCTTCCAAGGGAATTTGGTGGCTGGAAGATGAAGGCTTATCCTCTTGGCTTTCATCTTCTCTCATGGTTTCTGTTTTCTCACTGAGATTGGTATGGCCAGAGGAGGATGGGAGTCTTTGAATTAGTTTGCTAAGAAGTATTGATTATTCATTTAATGGTTAGAAGTCTTGAATTTAAAGTGATATCAGTGAGCCTGGTTTTGAGATTACCCTCCCCCCCAGCATTATTTATGTGGTTAGATACAAGCACAGGTAAGGCAGATGGTTCAATTCCTCTGGAGTGAGGTTTTGCCAGGTGTCACAGTTCTCTCAAGAAACGAAATCAGTAGGAGATATAATTGTATGTATGTGTATATGAAGAAATTTCAAGGCATTTGCTTACACATTTATGGGGGCTGACAAGTCAGAAATCTGTAGGGTAGGCTGGCAAGAATCCCTTGGACAGGAGCTGATGCTGCAGTCTTGAAGCAAAATTTTGTCTTCCTTAGGAAAACCTCAGTTGTGCTCTTAAGACCTTTCAGCTAGTGGATGAGGTGCACCAACATTATTGAGGATAATCAACTTAAAGTCAACTGTGGACCTTAACCACATCTACAGTACCTTCACAGCAACACTTAGATTAGTGTTTGATTGAATAACAGGACTGTAGCCCAGCCAAGTTGACACATAAAACTAGGTCAGTATGAAAGAGTGGAATTCTGCCGTTTGCAGCAGCGTGGATGGACCTAGAGAATATTGTGCTAGTGAAATAAGTCAGAAAGAGGAAGTCAAATACTGTATGATATCACTTATATGTGGAATCTAAAAAGGAAAACAAATGAATGTCTATAGCAAAACAGAAACAGACTTACAGATATAGAAAACAAATTAGTGGTTACCAGTAGGGGGAAGGAAGGGAGGAAGGGTATGATAGGGGTATGGAATTTAAGAGATTAAAAACTACTATGTGTAAAATAGGTAAGCAACAAGGATATATTGTATAGCACAGGGAATTATATCCATTGTCTTGTAATAACCTTTAATGGAGTATGATCTGTAAAAATTCTGAGTCACTGTGCTGTACACCTGAAACTAATATTATATTGTAAATTAACTGTACTTCAATATAACATTTTTTTAATTAAGAACTTTTTTTTAAATGAAAAGGAAGAGGGAAATGAGGGCTTTTAGAGGGAGTGCTTATAGAGGAGTGGTGATGAATCATGAAATCTAACATGGACAAGAAAGGAGGTGAAGTCAGGATGCATAGTAAGGAAGTGGTAGCATCAATGTATTGGAAATTTCAATTAGAATTGTTGCGGGTAGTGGTCAGATGAAGCAAGAGAACTAGAAGGATTGAATGTGGTGGTCAGAGTGGGATGCTTGAAATAGAGATTTGACAGTTATAATAGTTTCTGGCAATGATAATGTCCAGGGTAGCCTTGGGATGGGCTGCTGAGGTGGAATAGAGGGAAAAGAGGAGACCAAAGAATTAAAGGGGCTGAAGTATTAAAGGGGTCAGTCAGTCTGCATGAATGGTAAAGTCAGCAAATGGTGAGAGGAGTAAGGGTACATACTATGAACCAGTTGCTGATGTCCTAAATCAATGGGAGAATTGGAGGGAAGGTAGATGATGAGAAGGAATAGTAAAGGTAGTATAAATTGGCTGCTTGCTGGTCACAAATTAGGAATTTCAGAAGGTCCAGTAAAGGATTTGGGGGGTGGGGGATGAGGAATTGGGTAAAATGGAGGATATACACAGCAGTGTGACAATGACAGTTCGGGGAATAATAGATGACCAGGAAGAGTAGGACTTTTTCTGGGATGTGAGATGTGATGGTATGAATCCTGCTACTAGGTAGGAGAAGGTGGCCATCAGTTCAACTGTTAGATGACTCTGTGGCGGTGTTTTTTAAATTGCCAGTATTGACCCATTTGTGGGTCATAGAAGGAATCTAAGAGATCACAACTAGTGTTGTATTTTTAAATGAAATGCAGTAGAAAATGTCAGTGTGTATCACAAGTAATAAGGGACTAAGATAAGAATTTTTAAACATCTTTATTGAGATTTCATTCACATGTCATTACAGTTCACCTATACTTCAAGTATGCAGTTCACAGTCTTTCTCATATATTCATGAAGTAATGCAATCACCACAATCTAATTTTAGAACATTTTTGTCGCTCCTGAAAGAAACTCCATGCTTATTCGCAGTCATTTTCCATTCCTGCGTGTGCACATGTACACACCCACACTCCCTGCCCCAGTCCCAAGTAACTACTTATCTTCTGCTTTCTGTCTCTATAATAAATTTGCCTATTCTGGACATTATGTAGCATGTAGTCTTTTGTGACTGCTTATTTCACTTAGCATAATGTTTTCAGGGTTCATTCATCTTGTAGCATGTATCAGTACTTCATTACTTTCTATAGTCTAATAGTATTACTTTGTACAGATACATCACATTTTATTTATCCTCTCCTCAGTTGATGGGCATTTGGCTGTAATAAGTAATACTATCATGGGGACTTCCCTGGTGGTCCAGTGGTGAAGAATCTGCCTTCCAATGCAGGGGGACACAGGTTCGATCCCTGGTCGGAGAACTAAGATCCCACATGCTGTGGAGCAACTAAGCCCACGTGCCTCAACTAGAGAGACCACATGCTTCAAACTACAGAGACCACACACCCTGGAGCCCACGTGTCACAACTAGAGAGAAGCCCGCGCACTGCAACAAAAGATCCCACATGCCGCAATGAAGATCCCATGTGCCGCAACTAAGACCAGACGTGGCCAAGAGTAAAATAAATAAATAAATAAATTTAAAAAATAGTACTTAAATAAGCAATATTACCGTGAACATTCATGCACAAGTTTCTGTGTGATGTATGTTTTCAGTCCTCTTGGTTATATCACTAGAATGGGAGTTGCTGGTCATACGGGTAATTCCATGTTTAACACTTGGAGGAACTGCCAAACTGTTTTTCAGGGTGGCTGCACCATTTTACATTCCCACCAGTAAGGTATGAAGGTTCCAGTTTCTCTACATCCTGTTAATGCTTGTTATTGTCTGTCTTTTGATACGGCCATCCTTAATGGATATGAAATGATATCTCATTTGGTTTTGATTCCCATTTCTCTGATGGGTAATGATGTAGATCATGTTTTCATGTACTTTGTATATCCTGGGAGAAGTGTTCATTCAGACCTTTGTTCATTTTAAAAATTGGGTTATTTATCTTTTTATTAAGTTGTAAGTGTTCTTTATGTAGTCTAGATACAAGTTCCTTATCAGACAGGTGAGTCACAAATATCTTCTGTTTTGGTGGTTGTCTTTTCAGTTTCTTGATGTTATCATTTACAGCATAAAATATTTTAATTTTATTGAAATCCAATTTATACATTTTTTCTTTGTTGCTTGTGCTTTTGGTGTTGTATCTTAGAAACCACTGCCTAACTCAAGGTAATAAAGATCACTCCTGTGTCTTCTTCAAAGAGTTTTATAGTTTTAGCTCTTATGTCTGTGATTCATTTTGAGTTAATTTGTATGTGATGTGAGGAAAGAATCAGACTTCATTCTTTGGCATATGGATGTGTAGTTGTCCCAGCACTATTTGTTGAAAATACGGTTGACCCTTGAACAACATGGGTTTGAACTGCACTGGTCCACTTACGTGTAGATTTTTTCGATAAATATGTAACCCTACAAGATACAGGGTTGGATGAATCCAAGGATGCGGATGTGGATAAAAAGAGCTGACTGTAAAGTTATACCTAGATTTTCAACTGCATGGTGGGGGTTCAAGGGTCAACTATACTGTGCTTTCTTATTAATGTCTTATCATTCTTGTTTAAAAAAATTTTTTTTCTGGACTCTCAGTTTTATTCCATTAATCTGTATGTCTATCCTTACGTCAGTCACCCTGTCTTGCTTATTTACTATAGCTAAGAATTGTTTTATGAAATTTGTGTTTCAGTTGAGTGTACTTACATATAGATATATACAGAGGTGTATATGTAACGGGTTGTGATGTAAAATGCTTGAAACTCTCTGATTTGAGCTTGTGGCTCCCTGCAGCAGTTCACTCTCTGGTGGCAGTTTAGTGGGATGTGCCCCCTCTTGGAGAATGTACCAATAGGGCAGGTTAGAGGGCCTGTCTGTGGGCACATGAATTCCTTTTAGATTGGAAGACTGATTTTTTTTTTACTTTAGTAGGCATTGTGTTCTTTTTTGATGTATGTGGACCAAAGGAGGGTTTAGAACAACTGTGGGAATTCCTAAAGAATTAATCAGATGAATTTAAGGATTAGGAAATGAAGTATGATTTGAAATTTTGAAGTTAGCAAGCAGGGTTTTGTACAGGGCCAGTCTTTCATGGCCCACAGTGAAAAAAAATTATTTTAATATATTAGGCATGTCTGTATTGGATAACTTTATTATCTTGATCCTGTGTGTTTTCCTGCAGGCTATTGTAAGTTTTTTTTTTTTTTTTTGCGGTACGCGGGCCTCTCACTGCTGTGGCCTCTCCCATTGCGGAGCACAGGCTCCGGACGTGCAGGCTCAGCGGCCATGGCTTACAGGCCCAGCCGCTCCACGGAATGTGGGATCTTCCCGGACCGGGGTACGAACCCGCGTCCCCTGCATCAGCAGGCGGACTCTCAACCACTGTGCCACCAGGGAAGCCCTATTGTAAGTTTTTATCATGTTGTCTTAGTCTCCTCCTTTTTATTAAGACATTATATGTAAAAAATTATAGAGGTAATTTAAGGATCATCTTAATCCAGAGACAAAAATGTTTCAAAGCTTGGCGCTCCAGAGTCTGCCAAGGCTGGTCTATTTTATTTTTTCTTTAATCCTAGGATATTACCCTTCGGGGTCCCAACATAAAACCAGGGGTGTTATCAGCCCCGTATTTCCCTACCCCCATACTTTGTTGGTTCCTTACCTCTAATGTTTAACACCCGCTCTGTGCCAGCCTTGTAGATCTGTGAAAAGTTCAGCTCGGCTTGTCAGCCACCTTTATGGGATGGACAGATGCCCCTTGAGAAAATGGCCACCACGTGTCTGGCTCACCTCTGAAGATTTTCTTGCTGTCCCCGATCTTAGCCTCCATACTTTTTTTTTTACTGCCTTTTTAGCACTGTGATGCCTTCAAAGAGGTATTTATGTTTGTTTTTCTAATTTTGCCTGGGGGAAGGGGATGTCCAGTTTTTCTCTTTGCTCTCAGTAGGAGAGCTGGTCTAAATTACCTAGTTCACCATTAAAAGGGAAAGCAATTTGTTAGCATAATGAAGCCTTATCTCATAAAATTCCCTATTTGAAATTCTATTGTATGTGGTTTTAGTTTTTTCTCAGGGTGAGAGTTTGGGTACCAGTATTCTTACATATACAATATATATTCATTATATATATATTATAGCAGTTATTAGAGAAATGAAATAGGATTAAGAGTAGAAAAGGGGGGAAACAATTGGCAGAGAAAATAATATTGCAAAGTTTGGGAGAAAGATAAGGCAACATTTTCATGTCTGTCAGGAATGAGAAAGGGCAGTCACACATAAAAAGAACTGACATACTTATTGGCATGATATTGTCATAGTTATAAGGCTGTAGAATCCTAGATAGTGTGGAGGAGGCAACGAGAAGTATTTACTCAGTTATGTTGAGTAAAATTTTAAAATTTGTTCCGCAGAGAAATCCCAGGATAGCCTTCTAAGTCATTAAATGTGGAGGGGTTGACTTTGGGGCTGGACTTAATGGTTGTGCCTTATAGCATTATATACTAGCACAGCCACTAGTATAGTAAGGCATTGCAGAGAGAACTTAATTCTATGAAACCCATTATTAATATGATATATGAAATGTTGCTGATTTTGATTTAGTGTGCTATCTTCATATGTATTTATGTACGTAAATTAGCTAACGGTCTTCATGAGTTCATTTATGTTCTTTTTTCTCCAACTCATTTGTATATTTCTGAAATTTCAGAATTACAGAAGTTTTCTGTCACTCTTCAACCACTGTAATTGAAAAGCAAAGTATCTCTTTTGTAGTCCCTTTTTTCTTCTGAAAAAATACGAGATACTGGAGGTGTTCAGTCTTAGATGTTTTTATCGGTAGAGTTTTGGTTGATATTTTAAACTTTAGAATAGGAATTGTTTCTTAAACTGATTCTATCTCTTTCATGCCCCTACTTTGCTAATGTTCATGCAGTGTATGTGTCATAGGAGACTGGTTTAAAATCCACGTTTGTTACACCTGCCATAGAATCTGCTCTTACTATCTTCTGGTGGTTTACAACTGATCACTTAATCACCTTTTTTTTTTTTTTATGACTGTATTCTTCCACACCTCCCAGCTTTTATTAAGGATGTTCAAACATAAAGAGAAATTGAAAGAATAGGACAGTGAACACCTGTATATTGCCACTTGCATACAGTTAACACTTCGTTATATTTATTTCTCTCTTAATAGAGACTTTTTTTTTTTTGCTGTATTTGACCCCTAAAGCATCTCCTAAAATTAACACATTCTCTTACAAATGTCATATTTGGCGGGGGGGAACCCTTAATATTTAGTCTGTATTCAAGTTTTTCTAGTTGTCCATTTGTAGTGGGTTTTCTCGAGCCAGAATTCAATCAAAGTTCATGTATTACATTTGATTGTTGTTGCTTTAGTCACTTTTAACTTACTACAGTTGTCCCCACCTCCACTTTTCTCCCCCATGATATTGGCATCTGGAAGAGATCAGACCAATCGTTTTATAGAATGTTCTTGCGTTCTGGATTTGTCTGATTGTTTCCTTGTAGTTTTTTTTTTTTTTTTTTTTTTCTTTGCGGTACGCGGGCCTCTCACTGTTGTGGCCTCTCCCGTTGCGGAGCACAGGCTCTGGACACGCAGGCCCAGCGGCCATGGCTTATGGGCCTAGCCGCTCTGCGGCATGTGGGATCTTCCCACACCGGGGCACGAACCCGTGTCCCCTGCATCGGCAGGCGGACTCTCAACCACTGCGCCACCAGGGAAGCCCTCCTTATGGTATTTAACTTCTATCCCTAACCGTTGTGTTTCCTAAAAACAGAAGGTTAGGTCTAAAGGCTGCATTATATTTAGATTTTTTGGCTTAGTTGCTTCTGTGTACATTGTATTGATTCATAACGCAAGGCATATCATGTTAGGTTGTCTACCTGAAATGTGATCATTTGGTTAAGATGGTATTCACTAAATCTGTCTGTTATAAACATGATGCCTTTGCAATTAGCAGTTGACTGGTGAGGTGATACTTTGGTTCCCTCCAAATATTCAGTTTCCCAGCAGACTTTTACCTGATGTTTTTAGCATATATTGATAAGCCTTATCTAAACCAGTTATTTAATTTGGGGTTGCAAAGTGGTGCTTTTGTAACCTTATCATCCTTCTGGATCTATTAGCTAGCTGTCTTCCGTTAAAAAAAACCTTTTCCATATGAACTGAGATCGAACTACAGTTCTAACTGAAAAGATGAGGGATATGCTTATTTTCCTTTGGTGTATCAACTCTTTAACTCTGAGAATTCTTTCAACTCTGAAACTCTGAACTCGATTTCAACTCTGAAAATTGGTGACTGGTTATCTCCAAAGGTGTCAATTTTATTTCTCTTTCTCTCTCTTGGTATCACAGAGATTTTTGGGTTTTTTTGGCGGGGGTGTGTGTAGTCATTTAGTCACTATTCCTTTTTTTAGTAGACTTTATTTTTTAGGAACTTTAGATTTACAGAAAAAATGAGAGCATATTATAGGGAGTTCCCATATATGCTGCACCCAGTTTCTCCTGTTATTAACATCCTACATTAGGATGGTACATTGGTTATAATTAGTGAACTAATACTGATAGATTATCAGTAGCTAAAGTTGATAGTTTATTCAGCTTTCCTTGGCTTTTACCTAATGACCTTTTTCTGTTCCAAGTATCCCATCCAGGATACCACATTACATTTAGCTTTCATGTCTCCTTAGGATCTTCTTGGCTTTGAGTTTCTCAGACATTCCTTGAATTTTTTGATGATGTTGACAGTTTTGAGGAGCACTGTACAGGTATTTTGTAGGATGCCCCTTTATTGGAATTTGATGTTTTTCTTATTTTTAGACTAAGATTATGGGTTTTGGAGGGGAAGATCACAGAGGTAAATTGACATTTTCATCACATATCAAGGGGACATACCATTAACATAATTTATGACTGTTGATGTTGACCTTGATTACTTGGCTGAGGTAATGTTTGTCAGAACTCTCCCCTCACGCCTTTCCTGGTGTGTGTACTGTTTGGAAGAAGTCACTGTGTGCAGTCTTGAAGAATGAGGAGTTATACCCTCTCTCCTTGAGAGTAGAGTACGTGAATCGTTTAGAATCCTGCTGCTTGAGAGATTTGTCTCTTCTCCCATTTATTAATTTATTCAGTCATTAATATCAGTATAGATTCATAGGTGTTTATTTTAAATTTTGGATTATAATCCAGTACTACTTTATTTTGTTCAGATTGTTCTAGCTTTGGCCATTAAGAGATCTTTCAGTTGGCTCCTGTGCCCCTCTGATTTACCTCCATCACAGTGGGTGTTTTTATTTGTTTCTGAGGACATCCTTACTTTCTGGCACTACAAGATACTCCTAGCTTATCTTGTATATTTTCTGCCCCAGACCTAGAATCAACCATTTCTCCAAGGAGTCCACTTTCATTTTATTGGAGAATGGTATTAGGAACAAAGATCTGGGTGAGATGTGCTTGTTGCTTCTGGGATGTGGTTTCTTTTAGGGACTCTCAGCAGAGTAAAGAAATGAATATGTATATCTTGACACACATGTATATAAATATGTGTCTATAATGTCTATAAATGTTTCTATGTGTAACCATCTGTGTCAGTATTAAAGTTAACATGAGTTCTTGCTGTCTTCCATTCTAATCCATTACCACATTAATCATTCTGGCATTCTCCCCTTATTGGTCATAAATTTCCTCCAACGGTGAGAAACATGCCTCCCACCATACACCATCCATTTACTTAATTGTTCCGTTCCAGTATGTATATGTGTATAGCAGTATCAAAGTTAATTTATACCCAAGTGGAAACAACTGTATCAACTAGGAGGTTTTTTTTTTTTTTTTTGCTCCATTCGTTGGGAATTTCTCTGTATATAATCATCTCATCTGCGAACAAAAGCAATTTTATTTCTTCTTTTAACAATCTCTATACCCTTGAATTTCTTTTGTTGTCTTATTGCAATAGCTAGAACTTCCAGTATGATACTGAATAGTAGTGGTGAAAGGACATGTTTACCTTGTTCCTGAGTTTAGAGGGAAAGAATCCAGTTTCCTACCATTAAGTATAATGTTAACTGTAGGTCTTTTTTTTTTTTTTTTGATAGATGTTCTTTATCAAATTGAGGAATTCATAATCTCAAATTCTATTCCTAGTTTTCTGAGAGTTCTCTTTTATCAGAAATGGGTATTAGATTTTGTCAAATGCTTTTTCTTCTTCTGTTGGTATGATCATATAATTTTTCTTCTTTAGCCTCTTGATGTGGTGGGTTACATTTATAAATTTTAGAACCAGCCTTGAATTCCTGGAATAAAGCCCCCTTCATTGTGGTATAGAATTCTGTTTATACATTTTTAGATTTGATTGTAGATACTTTGTTGAGAAATTTTGCATCTGTGTTCAAAAGAGATACTGTTCTGTAGTTTTCTTGTAATATATTTGATTTTGGTATTAGAATAATGCAGCCCTCATAAAAATGAGTTGGGGAGTGTTTCGTCTACTTCTGTTTTCTGGAAGAGATTGTAGAGAATTGATATCTTTTTTTTTTTTTTTTTTTTAAATCCTTAAATGTTTGGTGGAATTCACCAGTGAAGCTATTTGGTCTTGGTGCTTTCAGTTTAAGGTTAATAACTATTGATTCAATTTTAGGCCTATTCAGATTATCTACTTCTCTTTGTGTGAATTTTGGTAGATTATGTCTTTCACAGAATTGGTCCGTTTCAGTTATCAAATTTGTGGATACAGAGTTTTCCCTAATATTCCTTTATTATCCTTTTGATGTTCTTGCAATTAGTAGTGATGATCCGTCTTTTTATTGGTAATTTGTGTCTTCTCTTTTTTTTTCTTGCTTAGTCTAGCTATACATTTATCAATTTTATTCATATTTTTGAAAAACAGCTTTGGTTTTTGTTTTTTTCTCTATTTTCCTGTTTTCAATTTTATTGATTTCTACTCTAATTCTTATTGTTCTTTTCTTCTGCTTGCTTTAGGTGTCATTATGTATTTATTTATTTTTGATGTTCAAATTGTCCCAGATTTGGTCAGTGGGAATTTTTTAAGGTGACTCCTCTGTCATTTAAAAAATTTATTTATTTTTCACTGCGTTGGGTCTTCGTTGTGGTGCGTGGGCTTCCTCTAGTTGCATTGAGTGGGGGTTACTCTTTATTGTGGTGCGTGGGCTTCTCATTGCTGTGGCTTCTCTTGTTGCAGAGCATGGGCTCTAGGTGCGCGGGCTTCAGTAGTTGTGGCACGTGGGCTTAGTAGCTGTGGCTTGTGGGCTCTAGAGCACATGCTCAGCAGTTGTGGCGCACGGGCTTAGTTGCTCCACGGCATGTGGGATCTTTCTGGACTGGGGCTCGAATCTGTGTCGCCTGCATTGGCAGGTGGATTCTTAACCACTGTGCCACCAGGGAAGCCCTACTCTGTCATTTTGATCTGACCTGGTTGGTCATGGAGCGCTTCCTGGCTTTCTGGCAGTATAAGATGTCTGCGTTTCAACTTGTACAGACCCTGACTCAACCTGGAAGACTCGATTTCTTTAGGAAATTAGTTTCAGTCTTAATTTTATATGATTGTTCATTTCTTTCATTCACATTTTGAACAGATTTGGCACACAGGATCAGCCATTTGGTTTTTTTGGTGGTCTGCAGAACAACTAAGGCCTCCAGTCCATGCTGGTATTCGGTGTAACCTTCCTTATTTCAAAACCAGAACATTTTTCTGTTCAATTTATGTGGGCATAAAGACACTTCAAGTTACATAGAGCCATACTCTTCTATGAAGTCCCTGAAAGTGATTTGTACTTCAGCAGTTTGGACTCCTGCTGTATTCAGATATAATTGAACACCACATTGCTATACCATTTTAAGAAGCTAGAAAGTTGAGTATACAGTATTCTAAATGACTCGATTTGGCTTTTCTGCATTTCTACAATTATTTCATCATTTATTTTTGAAGTGTTTGAACTTTAACTTCAGGGTTTTGTTACTTTTTCTTTAAAAAATATTTACTATGTGCCAGCACTTTATGAATATTAACACTCATTTAATCCTTCTAACAACCTTGTACGTAGAGATTATTATTCTACCCTCTCTTCCGTTTTACAGATGGGGAAACTGAGGCAGATGAAATTAAGTTAATTGCCCAGGATGATGGGGCCAGAATCGGTACTCAGACTCTGCTCCAGAGTCTGAGTTTTAATCACTTCTTTGTGCTGCCTCTCCTCTGCTGGTTAAGTGGAAGAGTTTGTGATTCAGCATCATGTTCTCCCTTCTCTTCACATTAATTATGGCATAACGGGTGTGACATTGCAGGCACCAGTTATAAAGTAATAGAGTTTTGAGATTCCTAATTAGAAGAATTCATAGCCTTGTATTTCATTGCTGTGAGTTATTGGCCCTTTGCTGCAATTATTGGCCAAGAGACAGACATTTTCATGAATAGTGGTAATCTCCACAAAGATTGAGGTCTCTTTTTTAAAAGTTTATTAAATCCCTTAAGAGTACGAATTCTAAAGTACTGTATTCTGTGATGATATAAGATCAAAGGAGAGTAAGTGAGAACACTTATAAGGTACAGAGAGCTAAATATTTGTAATAAGTTTATTGGTGTACATAGTTCCTGCTGGCACTGTATAAGAAGACGTATTATTTTATGAGAAGAACATATTTTATTGGAAATCCTAGGTTCTTGGATCAGAATTCTAAGTTCCAGTTCTTTGATATGTTAACGTGGAGTCCACTGCATCCTGCTTCCTGGTGTAATTTTGTCATTCTCTCCCTCCTTGTAGTTACTAAGGCCTGCTGGTTCCCTAAGGTCAGGGCACACTCCTTTTGAAAAGAATATTGTCCAGTGCTAAAGAGAGGAAGAGACTAGTGGGAAGCATTTTTCCTTTTTTTTTTTTTAACCAAATGCAGGTACATATAGAATATTGGGGAAAAAATAAAGATAAAAAGATCAAAACTATCCATAAGCTTGCTAATAATGTTTTGGTGTATTTCTTTTGATGTATTCTGTGCATGTGTGAGAGAGACTATATATATTTATGCACATGGGTTCACGCATACATGTATATGTTTAAAGGGATCTAAAAGTAGTGTTAGTATATATTAATTGGGGACTAGAGTAATGATAACTGCTTTGATTAGGGATAAAGCCTAAAGAAATATATTTTGCTTAAAAGAAATGTGTCCTTAACAGAGTAAGAATTTTTATAAAAGAAGAGATTTACAACATTGGTTCTCTGTACCTTGGTCTGCTAAGGTTTATTACCATCTCTTAACTTTAACAGTGGAAAATATAGGAAGGAATTGCAAGGGTTCCATGAAGTTTAACTGTTTTCACGGTAATACTAAGATGCTATTTGCCTTTTTCCATGCTTGTTCTCAAGAGTTTTTCAGAGGCCATGTGGCCTGACCTGTGATGTGGTAACAGAGTGAGTGCAGAAGCACATGAGAGAATCCAGCTGTCTGAAATTAAACTGGACAGGAAAGGGATTTGAAAAAAGGTAAAGCAGTGACACTCTTCTCACTAGAGTTTTTAAAAAATAGTTTATTTCCCATCAAAATGCTAGTTATATTAACATGTAGTAGGTTTGTTTTGTTATTTTTAAATAAGTTTTAAAAATTTAAATGCTCAGCTTTAATGTCTAATATAGTAAATATTGATAGATATAATCCACATAAATAAAAGTTCTTTGGGATTCTCAATAATTTTAAAGGGTTTAAGGGATCCTGAAACCAAAAAGTTTGAGCTGCCACATTATATAATATAAAAAAATCATTTGTTAATATCACTACCTGTCTTATCAGAAGAACCTTGGGAAGCTGCCAAGTCTCCCACGGACAGGTATAAAATTTCCAAAATTTTAATTTAAAGTTAGAATTTTATCATTGGTAGTAAATACTGTCATTTGTTTTCCTTGAAGTAATAAGCTCACTTTGTTCATTTGCAAGAAAACATCTTCTGGATACTCTAGTCCAAGAAATGGTTTGTCCGTTTTCTTTCAAGTAAGATAGTGTTCCATGAAAAAGTGGCTCACAACTCAAATAGTTGCATGGTGCTTTTTTTGACAACAGTTATTTTTCAGTACACAACAGAAGCACTTGTGTGTACTTCCCATTTTATCATACAGATAATTTAGATCTTCCTGTTTTATATTGCACCAAAATTTAACAAATTAACTGCAGTGTGAAATCTGAAACCATATGAAGAAAATTTTCTTGCTGTATTATATTAAACCCATTGGTCTATCTTGTATTTAAATAAATCTTTTGCCCATGCATTGGTAATTTGGAAAATACTGGTTGAATGAGGTCTGCAGATCTTCTAAATGTTTATATATTTGATCATACCACCGTTGCCATCGGATGTTATAAAGACTAAAAGGCCATCACCAAAACCCCAATTGTGTCAAGTATTGGAGGGTTGAAATTGATACAGTTAATATTTGGGGGGGAAAAATCAATAAAATTGTTATCTGTAGTCAGACTGATCAGTATAAAAAGAGAGAAGCCACAAATTATCAATATCTAGACTGAAAGAGGGACATCATAATATATCCTAGACTAAGGGAGTATTATAAACAATTTTATACTAATAATTAAATAATTTAGATGAAATGGACAAATTCTTTTCAAAGATAATGCATTACCCGACTGACAAAACAAGAAAGCTGTGTATTTATTAGAGAAATTGAATTTGTAATGAAAAACTTTCGCACAAGCTCTGTGGCATCACAAAAGAACATTGATTTGATGAGGCCACTATGCCTAAAGCAGTCACTTGCAAACTTTTTAGTCTTGGAATATCTTTATGTAAAAATTATTGAGGCTCTCAAGCAGGTTTTCTTTATGTGGGCTATAGGAATCAAAATTTACCTTATTAGAAATTAAAATTAAGAACTTTAAAAAGTATTTATCAGTTCATTTACAAAGTAATAAACCAATTATAGGTTAATATAAATAGCTTTTTTATGAAAAATAACCTTTCCCAAAGAAAATACAATATAATCTGTTGTGGTATCACAAGTTTCTTAGACTCTGGAAAATTCTTGTACATTTGTGAGAGAATGAGAGTGAAAAAGACAATGATAGGCATTTTTGGATTTACATTTTTGTTTTTCAGCACTTTAAAGTTGTAGTTTCCTTGTCTCTGGCTTGCACAGTTTCAGAGGAGAAGTCTGTGGTAATTTTTATCCTTGCTTCTGAATAAGTTCTGGGAACTGTTTATCTTTTAGCTCCCTGGCAGTTGTCCTTTACCAACTTAACAGAGTTTTGCCATATGCATGCGTAGATTGGTATTTGGCTAAAGACTGAGGAGGACTCCTCTGCTGATTTCTGGAGCTCGCTCTTTGAGAGACTCTCTTCTCTCTACTCTGCCCTCAAGATTTCAGTCACTTTCGCCTTCCTAATCTGGCTTCTCAAGTCAGTGAGGCTGCTGTGCTCTGTTTAGTGTGGCTGTTTCTGCACAGTGGTGTGGAAAGGGCCCCTAGGCAGAACAACAGAGAAATTACAAGGCTTAACTTACTTGTTTTCCTCTTTTTTTTTTTCCCAGGAGTTGAAGACCTAATTTCTCCGATATCCAGTGTCTGATAACAGTATCATATTTTTTCCTCTTTCTAGTTACTGAAAGAGGGTAAATCTGATCCTAGTACTCCACCATGCCAGAAGCAGAAGCCAGCTTTATTAATTTTTATTTTAGAGTTTCTTCAAGAACTATTGTTTTAAAGGAACTGAATTCTATTTAATATATAATGAGTAATATTGGACAATGATAGATATATATTTTTTACTTTAGGAAAGTGTACATAACTATGAATCTGAGTTAAAACGTATTAATAGCCTTGGTAACTAAATATAAAAATTAGTCGTCCCTCGGTATCAATGGGGGATTAGTTCCAGGACCCCCTGTGGATACCAAAATCTGTGGACACTCAAGTCCCTTATATAAAAAGGCATAGAACAGTCACCCCTTTGTATCTACGAGTTCTGTATCTGCAGATATGGAGGGCCAACTATAAGGGAAGAAGGCTTAGGTGGCTTCCAGGACACTCACACTTGAAGTAGTAGTTTTCATTTTTCATTTGTTCAATTGGCAAATATTATTTGATATTTCCTATATGCCAGGCACATAGTATGTATGTGTGTATATCTATCTATCTATCTATATCTATATCTATATCTATATATAGTATATAGAGTGAATAAAACAACCATTCCCTGCCTTCTTGGAGTTTATAGTCTAGTGGAGAAGAGAATTAATCACAAAAAATAAGTGGTTAATTAGAACTCTGATAAATACAACGAGAAGAACATGGTGTCATAAAAGTGTATAAGGTTACCCCGTTTAAATTGGAGAGTCAGGGAAGGTTCTGCGAAGGTGACAGCTGAACTGAAATTTGAGATTGGAAGGATGAGCAGGAACTCAACAGTAAGGATAGGAAGTAGGTTGAGTAGAACTTGTTCAGAGCAGTATAGCCTGAGAGAAAGCATATGCAGAAGCCATCAGGACTGGGAGGGCCTTGCATATTCTAAGGAACTGGGGGAAGGTTAATGTAGTGGTTGGAGAGTTGTATCAGTTGCTGAGACAAGGAATACTAGAAGAGGATCAGGTTTGTTACTGGGAGATGTTGAATTGGAGATGCCTTTGGAACGTTCAGATGGAAATGTTATCTAGGCAATTTAAATGGAAATATCATGAAATCAGAGGAGAGATCAGAGTTGAAAATACACATTTAGATCTCTTGTATTGGGTGGTAATTGCTGTGGATGTGGTTGAAACTAACTGGAGCAAAGGAATATAGAGAGAGAAGAGAATTCCTAGCCTTTGAGCAATTCCCCATTTTAATGTCCAGGTAAGGAGGATGATGACTCATTAAAGAAGCTCAAAAAGAACTGATTTCAGCAAACTAAGTGAATTATTAAAGAAGCTACATTGTATTAGTTTTCTACGGCTGCTTTAATACCGCAAACTTAGTGGCTTGAACCAATAGAACTTTATATTCTCTCATAGTTATGGAGGTCAGAAGTCTGAAATTAGTATTACTGGGCTGAAATCAAGGTGTTAGCAAGGCTGTGCTTCCTCCAGAGGTTCTTACTACTTCTGGTGGCTGCCACCATTCCTTGATTTGTGGCCACCCCATTCCAATTACTGGCTCTGTGGTCACATTGCCTCCTCTTTTTCTGTGTCTAATCTCCCTCTGTTATAAGGACATTTGTGATGGCATTTAGGGTCCACCTGCATAATCTGGGATAATCTCATCTCAAGATCCTCAGTGTAATTACATCTGCCAAACCTTTATTCTGAGCTGATTTTTTTTTTTTTTTTAACCTTTCTGGCTGCACCGAGCGGCATGTGGGATCTTAGTTCCCTAACCAGGGATCGAACCTGTGCCCCCTGCAGTGGAATTGCCGAGTCTTAAACACTAGACCGCCAGGAAGGTCCCTATTCTGAGCTGATTTTACCTACACAACACTTCTGACACCAAATGTGTGGGTTTTTTCCTTATGCCAACCAATTCACCAACTTTCTGGACACCAACTGGTTGTCCTACAATTCAATTCTGACACTAACTACTGGAGTTAGTGCAGACCCTACAGGTTAAGGGCTCAGTCCCACAAGATTACCCCCACTTCAGATGCTAGTTGCAAGTCTGGGCCACTGGTACTTCTGACCAAATGGCTATGAAGTCGAGGTTGGGGGTGGGGTGGCTTCCTACAACCCCTCCTCTCTGGTTTGATAATTTGCTAGAAATGGCTCTCAGAACTCAGAAGAGCACTTCACCTACTGTTACTGGTTTATTGTAAAGGATGAAACTCAGGAATAGCCAGATGGAAGGGATACATAGAACAAGGTATGGGGGCAAGAAGTGGGCAGAGCTTCCATGCCCTCTCCAGGCACGTGGTGCTTCTAGCACCTTGATGTGCTCACCAACCCAGAAGCTCTCTGAACCCCACTGTTTAGGGGTTTTTTTTATGGAGGTCTCATTACGGGAACTGAGCCTAGTGTCCACAGTCTCAAAGGTGATTGGACAAAGGTGATTGACTCAATCTCCAGTCACGCTTCCCTCCTAGAGGTGGGTGGGCCAGTGGGACTGAAAGTTCCAACCTTATAATCATGGCTTGGTCTTTCTGGCTACCAGCATTCATCCTGAAGTGACCTACTGGCCTCCAGCCAGTAGTCGTCTCATTGGCATACAAAAGACATGCTTATTGCTTCAGAGTTTCCAAGGGTTTTAGGAGCTAGGTGTCAGGAACAAGAGACTAAATGAAATATATGTTTCTTATTGTGTCACATTTAACATGTAAGATAACATTCACAGGTTCCAAGGACTAGGACCTGATACTTTGGGGGGTGTATTTTTTAGCCTACCACATAAGGGAAGAGAATGCCTCAAGCATTCAATTGATCCACTATGTCTGGTACTTCTGAGAGATCAAGTTAAATGTGGATTGAAAAAATGTCCCATTGGTAGCCTCAGAGAGACCTGTTTGATGGAAGCAGAAGCCAGATTGGAGGTGTTAAGATTGTAAAGGGTGTTTGGTAGCTAGAAGTTGCAAGACTTCTTGTTTGATAGCTTCTCTTCTATGAAAAGAAGGAAATGATGGAGATTAGAAGTTTGAAGAGAATGGAGAAAATTTTAAATAAATGTAGAGAGTGGAAAGTAATTTTACAGAGAAAAGAACATTATTGTGTACTCACTGAGGTTGATCATGAAGTGATAGTTGTATCTATCTGTCCTATTGTGTTACTTTTTCTAATTGCACTTCAGTTTAAGTATGAAGAAAGTGGATAGCTGGGTTACCATCTGGGCTTGGGGTTTTGCAAGACAGGAATCTAAGGGGTTTGGGGAATTCATAAGAGTATTTTTAACAGAATAGAGCATGGAATTTAAGTTGCCTAAGAAATGAATATAGTAAAAAGAAGATAGATGGGTAGAAGGTACAAAGTTAAGTACTGGAAGGTCATCTGAGGTCAAAGAATGTTCACAGTGAGGGTGGTTTATAAGTAAACTTCCAGAAAAAGAGGTAGTGGTTAGAGTAGGATACCTGAACTATGTTTTTTACAAGTTGGTCAGTTTCAAATGATGACTAGATCCAGGTAGTGACCACGGGAATAGGTGGTTAGGGTTAGGTAGAAAGATAGATTATGTAATTGAGGATGTCAAAAGAACTGAAAGACCATCATTTTGGAGAGTTTGGTCTCAGGGGTGTTGATATCACCTAGGATGATAGCAGGGCTTAGGGTAAAGGGGAAGACTTTAGGTATGAAAGTTCTCAGTGAATGTGGGAAGTGACTGAGAGGCTGATAGATCATAGCAGCAAAGAGGGGAACTGGGTGTTAAAGCTGAGTAACATGAACTTTAAAGGAGCAAGTTTTTGTGTATGTCTTACAAGAGTTTGGGAAGGATATAAGGGAGCAGTGGGGAGTAAGCAAGATACCTACCTATACCGCCATTTGAGAGAGCAGCATAAGAAGTGGCGGTTTGAGAGAAGACAAGATTTCATTCAAAGCAAAAAAGCAAAGCAAAGGCTTGGAAAAAAGATTGAGGATATAGGGAATTTGGAGCTGCAGTTATAGTGACTCTGTAGAATGGTTTGGGAGCCTTGAGGAGGAGTGGAGGTCTTGGTCAAGGTCAGAGAGGTAATAGAACTCCATGGGGATGATGAAGAGCATTTGGTTGGGCATTACTTTTTTTTTTTTTTTTTTAATGAAATGAGGAATGAGAAGCATGATGAATTTTGTCTTATCCTTTTCTTTGAGACTATGGACACTAGGCCCAGTTCCCAAAATAATAACTAACTTGACCTGACATGAAAGCTTCAGTTGACTGCAGTCTTAATTTGCCTAACAAGGCAAGCACTGAATCTTGCCTAGATTTTTGTTCTACTGTTTTCAAGAGAGGGCATTGTAGGATAGGGAGCCCGAAGTGAAGGAGGCAGAGAAAAGAAGGTGGTACCATACATTAAAGTATATGGAAGGGCTTCCCTGGTGGCGCAGTGGTTGAGAGTCCACCTGCCGATGCAGGGGACACGGGTTCCTGCCCCGGTGCAGGAAGATCCCACATGCCGCGGAGCGGCTGGGCCCGTGAGCCATGGTCCCTGAGCCTGTGCGTCCGGAGCCTGTGCTCTGCAACGGGAGAGGCCACAACAGTGAGAGGCCCTTGTACCGCAAAAAAAAATATATATATGGAAAATCTGTGCTATAAAAATATCAATCAAAAACATGGGTTATTTGATATGTGGATTTGTAGTATTTGAATTCTAGATGGATTACCCATTGAACATAGCACATTTCTGGTATAGTTCCAGTTTCTCCCATTTAGGATACATTTAAGGAATGCAAATTAAATACTTGGTAAAATAGAGCAATATCAGAGTAAACAAAGATCACGTGCTATTTTGACTCTATTAATGGGTTCCCTCAGTGACCATAGATGATTTAGAAGCAACTGTAATTGGTCACCTCTGAGAATTATTGTAAGTAAATATGATCCAGGTGAAGCTTAGTAAGTGTAGGGTAACAGATTTGCTTCTCTATATACATTTTTAAAACTGCACAGATTTTGTGAGCTACTTTTTTTTTTTTTAGCTACTTTTGAGTTTACAGATTCTGGTACTATTTATAACTCCCTGTTGTCTTTATTCCTAAAGAGCTGCTCCTGTTTAAGATTGTTGCCAGATTGGCCATCTGCTGTTGTTTCCCACTAGTCATTAGTTTTTCATCATGACTTAACCAAAGCAATTCTGTTCATTCCTGCTTTGGGGAGTTTCACATTAGGCCACTGTGCAGAAGCGGACTGAATATCTTGTTGGTGGCCATTCTAAGCATACATTTCTAAACTGGCAGACTGTTTGTTTACTAGGATTCCATTGTTGATATATTCTCTAGCCTCACAATGCTTAGTGCAAAGATTAATCTTCCTGATTAAATTCAAAATATATTTGTTAAATATCTTCTATAAATAAGGCAATGTGTAAGTACTTTGGGAAGCTTTTCAAAAAGTAATAAAAATTTCTTCCACCCTCCAAGAGCCTGCAGTCTATGGAGAGATACCATATATATGAATTTGACAAAGTCACGTAGTTATAATTGCTAAGACAAGTAAAGTTAAAATGCTATAGGAGTTCAGGAATTCTAGGTAAGACTGTGATATGATCGTGCATGTCTCTCATTCTGTCTTCCTCTCTGCTGAAATCCAGATAGAATCAGAAAACAAAATCTAGGTAGATGCTTTCTAAAAGAAAATCATGTAAAACAAAGTGATGCAGAAAGATTAAAAGTTGAAAAACAAATTCATGAACTTTGAAAAAAAGGCTATGAAATTGTAAAGGAAACCAAGAATGTGATGTGGTAAAATTCAAGGCATGAAACATTAAACAGAACAGAAAGGGTCTTTTTTTACTGATAGATCCTAGTGGGAGACTTTAACATACTTACCTCTGAGAGTAAAGTGTACAGAGAATAAATAAGACCATAGGAAATGTTAAGGATTTAGACAAGCTTGTCAGGAACTCCCTGTTTCATGGCTTGATCCAATATTTTTGTGAATTGCCCACTTTATATTCTGTATGGTCGACTCTCTCTCCTAACTGTTGGGTGCCTTCTCAACTTGCCTTGTGAGTCAGCCAGTATACAAGCCTTGGGTTCTTTGTTATTTTCTGTTAGAAAGCTAATTGTAAATACTTTGTTAAATAAGTAAAATTAACTAGTATTTGTAGAGGATAAAATGAAATAGGAACATTTTTTCCTATTTCCAGGATCTGATTTTTCACACAAACGTGCACGTGCTCACGTGCACACACACACACACACACACACACACACATACACACCCCTCTCCCTGTCCAAGCCTATACCTGAAGAAAATATAAAAGTGATTCAGTGTAGACTTCTGCTTCCAGAAAGATGGAATTGATGAACATTTCTCTATTCCTCCTGCTAAATAAGTACAGCTGAAAACTGGATGTTATGAGTACAACAAATATAAGACTCTGAAAAGTGAAGAGAAGAAGGTAGATGGTCTTAGGACCTCAGAACCCAAATAATAACATGACTGTAAAAATACTGAGTTTTCTTATTGCCTCATATGTTCTAGAATGGATATGGGGAAGCTGGCAACCCAGAAATGTTTGATGCAGACAAAAGCCTTAAGAAAAGTCTGTCCTCTTTAGCCAAGGATTAGGAATGGGATAGTGAGAGAGAAAACTTTTAGACAGTAACCCCTCCACTCCAGCCAAATACACAGAAAAAAATCACCCTGATTAGCGGAAGCCAAATGGGGCCCTAAACTTTTCTCAGTCATAACAAGGCAACCCCTCTCTCCCATGGTGTTAGTAGAGGTGATGGGCGAGGGTGGTGGGTGGGGACAGTAACAGTGTGCTCCTCCCAGCCAGGGCAGTATAGTGAGGTTCCTGAACTCCCACCTTCACCCAGTATAACAAGTTCCTTTTTCCCTTCTCCCCCACCAGTGGTCAACGAAATCTAGTGAGGAAGCTGCACTTCCACCCCTGCCAGGCAATAATGAGGCTTTGTCCTTCTTCCCCCACCAGAGCAGTGGTAGAAGAAGCCTACTATAACAGAATATTTAAATAAGATCCATAGTCTCATAACAGTACCCCAAGTATGCAGGTTTCAATTGAAAGTATCTTATATCAAGAACCAGAAATGTCTCAACTCAAATTAGAAAAGAGAGTTAATCTTGCCAACACCAAGATAACACAGATGTCAGAATTATCTGACAAGGATTTTAAAGCAGCCACCAAGAACAATTATAAACACACTTGTAACAAATGAAAAAATATAAATTCTTAGCAACATTGATAAAATGAACCAATTACTTGGAAAGCACAAGCTACCACAACTCACACAGCATAATACAGATAATTTAAATAGCCCTAAACTATTAAGGAAATTAAATTTGTAATTTCAAAATGAAAACCAGACCTGGATGTTTTCATTGGCGCATTCTACCAAATTCTTGAAGAATTCAAACTCTTTGTACGCAGTCTCTGTCAGGAAATACAAAATTCAGAAACCCCTTCCTCATTTCATATTATGAAGCTGGTAATAACCTTGCTACCAAAGTCAGACAAAGACAATACCAAAAACAAAAACAAAACCCAAAAAACTGCAGACCAATATCCCTCATAAGTATAGATGCAAAAATTCCGTAACAGATTGTAAGTAGAATGTAATTCAGCAATATAGAAAAAAAATACACTGTGACCAAGTGGACTTTATTCCAGGAATGCAGGTTTGGCTGAATATTTGATAATTAGTCAGTATAATCAACTGTATTAACAGGATAGTGAAGGAAAAATCACATGATCATATCAGTTGTTGCAGAAAAGAACCTTTTGACAAAGTTGAACACCATTCATGACTAAAACTCTCAGAAAACTAGGAATAGAGGGGAATTTCCTCAACTTGATAAAGAACATGTGCAGAAAACATACAGTTAAAGTCATACTTGATGAAAAAATGAATATTATCCCCCTATGATTGGGAATAAGGTGGCAAGGATGTCCATTCTCATAACTCTTGTTTGGCGTAATATTCGGAGTTCCAGCCAGCACGATAAGATGGGGGGAAAAGTGTGTACAGAATGGAAAAAGAAATTAAACTGTTCCTGTTTGCCTTTGTCATATGTGTAGAAAAAGCTGCAAAAAGACCTGTAGAACTAATAAATGAGTTAAGCAATATCACAAGATATAAGACTGACATACAAAAATTGATTTCTATACTCTAGCAATGAACATGTGGGAACTGAAATTAAAAATACAATACCATTTGCAATTGCTCAAAAAATTGAAATACTTAGACATGAACTTAACAAAACATTTATAGAACTTGTATACTGAAAATTATAAAATGCTGATGAAAGAAATCTAAGACCTAAATAAATGCAGAGATATACTTTGTTTATAGGTTGGAAGACTGAACATAGTATAGAAATCATTTCCCCAAAATGGATGTACAAGTTTAACAAAATTCCTATCAAAATCTCAGGAAGATTTTTTTTTCGTTTGGAGAGTTTATAAATGTTTGATTTTTCTTTAATTTTAAGTATATTTGATTTACAATATTTCAGGTATACAGCAAAGTGATTCAGTTATACATATATGTATATACATATATATATTCTTTTTTAGATTCTTCTCCATTATAGGTTATTACAAGATATTGAATACAGTTCCCTGTGCTATACAGTAGGTCCTTATTGTTTATCTCTTTTATATATAGTAATCTGTATCTGTTAATCCCAAATTCCCAATTTATCTTATCTCCCCCTTTCCCCTTTGGTAACCATAAGTTTGTTTTCTATGTCTGTAAATCTGTTTCTGTTTTATAAGTAAGTTCATTTCTGTCATTTTTTTAGATTCCATGTATAAGTGATATCATATAATATTTGCCTTTCTCTGTCTGACTTCACTTAGTGTGATAATCTCTAGGTCCATCCATGTTGCTGCAGACGGCATTATTTTACTCATTTTTATGGCTGAGTAATATTCCATTGTGTGTGTTTGTGTGTGTGTGTGTGTGTGTGTGTGTGTATTGCATCTTTATCCATTCATCTGTTGATGGACATTTAGGTTGCTTCCATGTCTTGACTGTTCTAAATAGTGCTGCTGTGAACATTGGGGTGCATGTATCTTTTTGAGTTAGAGTATTCTCTAACTGTATGTCCAGGAGTGGGATTGCTGGATCATATGGTAACTCTATTTTTAGTTTTTTAAGGAATCCCTATTCTGTTTTCCATAATGGCTGTACCAACTTACATTCCCATCAATGGTGTAGGAGGAGGAGGAAGATTTTTTTAAGGTTTAGCAGAATTATTCTAAAATTTATATGGAAAGGCAAAGGAACTAGAGTAGCTACAACAATTTTGAAAAACGAAAAATAAAGTAGGGCAAATCACTCTACTCAATTGCAAGACTTACTAAATAGCTGGAATAATCAAGACAGTGTGGTATTGGCCCACAGATAGACCTGTAGGTTAATGGAACAGACTAGAAGGCCAGAAATAGCTCCACACAAGTAAGGCCAATTGATTTTTTAAAAAAATAAAGTTATTTATTTATTTTTGGTTGAGTTGGGTCTTCGTTGCTGCGCGCAGGCTTTCTCTAGTTGCGGCGAGCGGGGGCTAATCTTCATTGTGGTGTGCGGGCTTCTCATTGTGGTGGCCTCTCTTGTTGTGGAGCATGGGCTCTAGGCCTGCGGGCTTCAGTAGTTGAGGCTCATGGGCTCTAGAGTGCAGGCTCAGTGTTGTGGCGCACAGGCTTAGTTGCTCCGTGGCGTGTGGAATCTTCCCGGACGAGGGCTCGAACCCATGTCACCTGCATTGGCAGGTGGATTCTTAACCGCTGCGCCACCAGGGAAGTCCAGGTCAATTGATTTTTTTTTTTTTTTTTAACATCTTTATTGGGGTATAATTGCTTTACAATGGTGTGTTAGTTTCTGCTTTATAACAAAGTGAATCAGTCATACATAAACATATGTTCCCATATGTCTTCCCTCTTGCGTCTCCCTCCCTCCCACCCTCCCTATCCCACCCCTCCAGGCTGTCACAAAGCACCGAGCCAATATCCCTGTGCCATGCGGCTGCTTCCCACTAGCTATCTACCTTACTACGTTTGTTAGTGTGTATATGTCCATGACTCTCTCTCGCCCTGTCACAGCTCACCCTTCCCCCTCCCCATAACCTCAAGTCCGTTCTCTAGGAGGTCTGCGTCTTTATTCCTGCCTTACCCCTAGGTTCTTCATGACATTTTTTTTTCTTAAATTCCATATATATGTGTTAGCGTACGGTATTTGTCTTTTTCTTTCTGACTTACTTCATTCTGTATGACAGACTCTAGGTCTACCCACCTCATTACAAATAGCTCAATTTCGTTTCTTTTTATGTCTGAGTAATATTCCATTGTATATATGTGCCACATCTTCTTTATCCATTCATCCGATGATGGGCACTTAGGTTGTTTCCATCTCCGGGCTATTGTAAATAGAGCTGCAATGAACATTTTGGTACATGACTCTTTTTGAATTTTGGTTTTCTCAGGGTATATGCCCAGTAGTGGGATTGCTGGGTCATATGGTAGTTCTATTTGTAGTTTTTTAAGGAACCTCCATACTGTTCTCCATAGTGGCTGAACCAATTCACATTCCCACCAGCAGTGCAAGAGTGTTCCCTTTTCTCCACACCCTCTCCAGCATTTATTGTTTCTAGATTTTTTGATGATGGCCATTCTGCAGGTCAATTGATTTTTGATAAGAGATGCAAAAGACAATGGAGGAAGGATAGTCTATACAACAAATGATGGATATCCACAACTGGATATCCATAGGCAACCAAATGAACGCCAATCTAAACTTCACACCTTATACAAAAATTAACTTGAAATAGATTCATATATTTAAATGTAAATCCTACAACGATAAAACTTTTAAAAGAAAATATAGAGGAAAATCTCTGGGAACTGGGGCTTGGTGTAAAGAGTTCTTGGACGTGATCCCCAAAGAACAATTTATATAGGAAAAAAAATGTTCTTCACCAAAATGAAAAACATTTGCTCTGTGAAAGACCCTGTTAAAAGGATGAAAAGACAGGTTACATACTATGAGAAAATACTACCAAACCACCTATCTGACAAAGGACTCATAACTAAAATATATAAAGAACTCTTAAAACTCATCATGAAAAAAGCAATCTAGTAAGAAAATGGGCAAAAGACCTAAAGAAACATTTTACTGAAGAGTATATATGGATGGCAATAAGCACATGAAAAGATGTTCAGCATCACTAGCCATTAGGAAATGCAAATTAAGATTATAATGAGGTATCTCTACACACCCTTCAGGACCATTAAATTTAAAAAACGACAATACCAAATGCTAGCAAGGATGCAGGAAAACTGAATCTCTTATACATTGCTAGTGGGAATGTAAAATGGTACAGTCATTCTGGAAAACAATTTGGCAGTCTCTTAAAAAGCTAAACATACTTTTGTCATATGACCCACCAGTCACACTCCTGGGCATCTATCCCAGAGAAAGGAAACGTGTCTACATGAAAACCTGTACATAATTTTTCACAGCAGCTTTGTTTGTAACAACCAGAAACTGTTACTTGAGGACACTGAGGGGAAGGGGAAGCTGGGACGAAGTGAGAGAGTAGCATTGACATGTATACACTACCAAATGTAAAATGGATGGCTAGTGGGAAGCTGCTGCATAGCAGCAGATCAGCTTGGTGCTTTGTGATGACCTAGTGGGGTGGGATAGGGAGGGTGGGAGGGATGCTCAAGAGGGAGGAGACATGGGGATATATGTATACTTATAGCTGATGCACTTTGTTGTACAATAGAAACTAACATACCATTGTAAAGCAATTATACTCCAATAAAGATATTAAAAAAAAAAACCCCAGAAACTGTTAACTGAAATGTCTTACAATAGAGAAATGATTAAACTAATCTGTGGTGTGTCTGTACTGTGGAATCTTACTTAGCAATAAAAAAGGAATGGGATATATGCAACAATTTGTATAGATCTTAAAGTGTACTCTGCTGAGTGAAAAAAGCCAGTGTGAAAAAGTACCTGTATGATTCCATTTAAATATTGGGTCAGCCAAAAAGTCCGTACCATCTTATGGAAAAACTGAACGAACTTTTTGGCTGACCCAAAAAGTTCTTGAAATGACATTCTTGAAATGACAAAATTATAGAAATGGAGAACAGATAACTGGTTAGTTGTTGCCAGAGATTAGGGGCAGGGGATGGAGAGGGAGGTGGATGTGACTATAAAGGGGTAGTCTTTGTGACGATGGAATAATTCTGTAGCTGATTGTGGTGGTGGTAGTTACACAAATCTACACATGTGATAACATGATATAGAAATGTACACATTGTACCAAAGTCAGTTTCCTAGTTTTGATTTTATATTTATAGTTCAGTAAGATGTAATCTTTGGGAAAACTGGGTGCAGGGTATATGGGACCTCTTTGTGCAATACTACCTTTGCAGCTTCCTATGAATCTATAATTATTTCAAAATAAAAAGAAGGAATCCTAGCTAAAGCATCAGGTAAAAAAATCTCAGAGAAAATAAAAAACCTAAAGGTGCAGTATCTCTGAGGAGTTAATTGTGTGACACGAACTGGCTTTCATCCAGAGGGCATTTTTGAAACCTGGTAAACTAGAGTTTCCTTTCCTCAGCCTCAGGAAGCTTTGAGGAACTTTGAGGAAATGATAAGTTCTTCCTGAGATGATAAATATAAGTTATCCTCTTACCCTAAAAGCTGAGCCTCAGAGGGTTAAACTGGAAACCCCCACCAATCCCACCATCCTTCAAGACTGCAAAGGAAACTGATTTTTCTCTATGCTTCTCAGTTTTTAATATGCATCAAAATCACCTGGAGGGTTGTTTAAACATGGATTGCTAGTTGACATCTCCGGAGTTTATAATTCATTAGGTATGGGATAAGGCCTGAGAATTTACAGTTCTAACAAGTTCCCAGGTCATGTTGATTTTGCTGGTTGGGGACCACACTGTGAAAATCATTAATGTAGGTATGTGGGGGCAAGGTCATTGCTGAGAATTTTGAACAAACAATGGATGCTCATGTGGTTTGCATTTTGAATTTAACACCCCCTAGGTAGTCTAATAAAATTTCCCTGAGGTAAGTTAATTTGGATTTACCCCCGTAACAGTAGTGATCATATGTTGGCAGTGAGTCTTTCTAGGCTCTTGGTAGAAGTAAATACAGATTTTCATGGGAGAAACTCCTCTCTATCCCAGGGCTGAAAGTTTTCCCAGAAATAAAATTCCAAGCTAGTAGAGCAACTGACAGTCAGATTAAAAGCACAAGGAAATGTAAGTACCATGAGCATGAGCATGAGTCAGCAGGAGACCTGCTAGGAAGTAAGAATAATCAGACATAAAATATAAAATAACTGCTTAATAAGTTTAAAGACATGTTAAAATATATTCCAAGGTTAAGAAACTATAAAGAATATCCCCAGATATTTTTAAAAAGCAGCTAGAACTTAAGAATTTAAAATTATACTAATTGAAACTTACTAAAAAATCCTCAGATAGATGGATATAACCACACATTATGTAAATTTGAAGAAGAGAATAATGAACTGAAAGAAACATCTAAAGAAATTATCCTGCATATATTCAGAAGAAACAGATGAAAACTATGAAAGAGAAGTTGAGAGCCATCTAAGAATATCTAAACATTTACTTGGATGGCCTTCCATAAGAGAGACTGGGAACAGACAACAGTTGAAAAGATAATGGTTAAGAATTTTGTACAACTTAGGAACAGTGCCAACCTATGCATTCAAGAATCACAAGAACTCATGCTGGTTAAATAAAAGGAAATTCTCAGCTTTGTTACGGTGAAACGGCAGAAGATCAAAGACAAAGGGTCTTAAAATTAGCTAGAGAGGGAAGAGAGATTTATCTGCAATGGTGTCACATTTAGAAGACATTGGAACATAAGTTAAAAAAAAAAAATCTAGAATTCTACACCAAGGGAAAAAGGGGGAAATTCTGACACTTCAAACAGACAATTGGGAATTCTTCACTAAAGGAAATTTTGAAGAATGTACTCTAGGCAGGAGGAAAGTGATTCTCAGATCAATGTCCTGAAATGTAAGGAATGAAAAGCACATGAACTAGTAAATAGTTTAGCAAATCTAAGCAAATAATGATTTGTATAAAACAGTTCGTGTCTCATGGGCTTTTAAAAATGGAATTAAAAAAAATGGAATTAATATATATGCCAATAATAATCTATAAGTCAGAGAAGGGTGAATAGCTTTAGATATTCTGAGGTACTTGTTGGTAAGAAGAGTAAAGATATGCAACTTTTCAGAGTCTAAATTAATCAGCATGTGTGTTATATAAAGATTAACAACTAAAAGAAATCAAAGGAATAACTTCTGAAATAGTGTAGGCAATGGAATAAGGAAAAGTATGAAATCCAAAAGAAAAAACCAGGCAGAAACATAGTTCACAGAACAAGTAGAAAATATAAAATGGTGGACATAAATCCAAGTATTTCAGTAACTATGTTAAATATAATGTATTAAGCTAGTAATTTTGAGTGTCAGGCTGAAATTTAAAAATTCAACTATGCAATTTACCCCCCACCCTCCCAAAAAGGGAGAGAGTATAAGAAAGTTGAAAGTAAAAGGATGGAAAAAGATACATCATGCAAATACTAACGTAGATTTTTAAGGCAAAAAGTTCACACTGATAAGAGATACAATTTAATAGGGAAATAAAACAGTTCTAAATTTTACGTACCTAATACTGTGACCCCAAAATATGTCAGGCAAAAAGAATGCGAGAAGGAAAAAAGACAAATCCATAAGCATAGCTTGAGAGTTTTCAGCTTTCTCATTAACTGATAGAACAAGTAGACAAAATACTGACATAAAACTTGTTTATAGTATCCTTTTTATCTGTTTCATGTCTGTAACATCTCTTGTCACATCCATGTTTTTCACCACTAATTTTGGGGGTTTTGTGCCTTCTTCTTTTTGCTTATTCTCACCAGAGGTTTATCAAACTTATTTTTTTTTTCAAATTTGAAAATTTTTAAAGTGCACATAACATAAAATTTACCGTTAGTCACATTTAGTACATTTACAGTGTTGTGTAACCATCACCACTATATAGTTCGGAACATTTAATCACTCCAAAAGGAAACCCTGTGCCTGTTAAGTAGTCACTCCTCATTCTCCTTCAACCACTAATCTACTTTTTCTCTGTATGGTTTTGCCTATTCTGGATATTTCACATGAATGCAACCATTCACTAAGTGCACTTTTACTGGCTTAGTTCACTTACCAGTATGTTTTCAATCCAGGTCATTCATGTTGTAGTATGTATCAGTACTTTGTTCCTCTTTATGTCAGAATAGTCCATTTTATGTATATACCATATACACGTTTATTCATTCATCAATTGATGGACATTTGGATGGTTTCCACCTTTTGGCTATTGTGAATAATGCTTCTGTGAACATGGGTGTACAGGTTTTGTTTTAGTACCTACTTTCAGTTCTTTTGGATATATGCTCAGGATTGGAATTGCTGGGTCATATGAAAATTCTATGTTTAATTTATTGAGGCACTGGCCGAACTGTTTTCCACAGACGTTGCACCATTTTACATTCCTACCAGCAATATACAAGGGTTCTAATTTCTCCGCATCCTTGCCAACAAACACTTCTTATTGTCTGTCTTGTTGATATAGCTAGCCATCCTAGTGGATCTTATGGTTTCGATTTGCATTTGCCCGTTTGTTAATGATGCTGAATATCTTTTCATGTGCTTACGGGCCATTTGTATATCTTATTTGGAGAATGGTTTTGCCCGTTTTTTCATTAGGTTTATTTTTTGTTGTTGAATTGTAAGAGTTCTTTATATATTCTGAATCCTGGACCTTTGTCAGATATGAGTTGCAAATATTTTCTCCTATTTTATGAGTTGTCTTTTTAATTTGGTGATAATATCCTTTGATATACAAAGTTTTTAACTTTGGTGGAGTCCAACTCATCCTTTTTTTTTTCTTTCTTTTCTTTTGTTGCTTGTGCTTTTGTTGTCATATCTAAAAACCCATTGCCAAGTCCAGAGTCAAGAAGACTTATTCCCCGTCCTTATGCCAATACCATATTGTTTTGATTACTGTACTTTTTAATGTGTTGAAATAAAGTGTGAATCCTCCAGTTTTTTTTGTCTTTTTAAAAATCCAACTCTTGATTTTGCTGATCCCTGTACCGTTTGGTTTGTTTCATTAATTTGTGCTCTCATCTTCATTGTTTCCTTTCTTTTACTATATTTGCTGGGATTATTTCATTAGTCTTTTTCTAAGTTTTTTGGATTGATACTTGGCTTATTAATTTTTACTTTTTAAAAAATGCATTTTAAGGGTATAGCTTTCCATCAATATACTGTATAACTTTATCCCACCAGTTTTAATATCTTTTTTCATTAACTCAATTACAGATGTCACTTTTAGTAGTTTTTTGTTTATAATTTACTGTTCCATGTAGATATTTTTAATTTTGTCATTTTTTCCCCAGGTTTGTTACACAGGCTTTAACAAATCAACTAGAGAAGGTGTGGTTTGTGGGTTTTTTGTTTTTTTGCCCCGCCGTGCAGCATGTGGGATCTTAGTCCCCTGACCAGGGATTGAACCCACGCCCCCTGCATTGGAAGCGCAGAGTCTTAACCATTGGACCACCAGGGAAGTCCCACAAATCAACTAGAAAAAGACTTCAAAAAGAGGAAAACATGAAAAGATTCCCAATCTCATTAGTACTTAAAGAAGTAGAAACAAAATGAACTGAGATAGTATTAGTTCACATTAAAAATTCTTTCAATTTCAAGAATTGGTGTTACCACTTTGGAAAATAATTTGGTATCAACCAGTAAAGTTGAACATGTGCTTATCCTATAACCCAGCAGTTCAACTCCTAGGGAAATACCGTAGAAAAGCATAAGCAAATGTGTATGGGAGATAGCTATAAGAATGTTCATAGTAGCACTTTTCATCGTAGCCCCAAATTGGAAACAACCTAAATATCCATCAACAGTAGATTTATTTTAAAAAACTGGTATATTCATATAGTGCATTGCCATTCCACAGCTGCAGGCACACATACGTATTGCAGTTATAATAAGTGAAACAAGCAAACCGCAGAAGAATTTATTCACTGTGGTTTCTTGTGTATGAAGTTCAGTAAGAGGCAAAACTGAAAAATATGAGCAAATACCTAGATTATGAAGCTTTGTAAAGAAAATCAAGGGAATGGTTTTCACACACTTTAAGATAAATGGTTACCTCTTGTGGATGAGAGAGAAGGATGGTGCTGGGGAGGAATTTCAAGGATCCTGGCAGTGGGTGGCAGTTACATTGACATTCACTTCATTCTTTTTTAAAGTGTATGTGTATACTTAATACACTTTTTGATATATAATAAATTTCATAGGATGAGTTCTTTGTTCATTTCTGCACCAACAAATCTATAATCTTTGGGTTTTTTTTTTGTTTTTGTTATTTTGCGGTATGTGGGCCTCTCACTGTTGCGGCCTCTCCCGTTGCGGAGCACAGGCTCTGGACACACAGGCTCAGCGGCCATGGCTCACGGGCCCAGCCGCTCCAAGGCATGTGGGATCTTCCCGGACCGGGGCATGAACCCGTGTCCCCTGCATCGGCAGGTGGACTCTCAACCACTGCGCCACCAGGGAAGCCCTAAATCTATAATCTTGATGAAGTGGTTGATTTTTTTTTCAAAGGAAAATATAAATAACCCAAGTAGGACCAAAAGAAGTGAGAAACCTGAATTGATAAATATTATGGAAGTGGTATCAGGCTAGCTGATTCCATGGTGAAGTGGAAATCTGGCCCACTTTTTAAAAAGAGCTCCCCTGAAGAGCTCCCGCACAGCACAGGGAGATCAGCTCGGTGCTTTGTGACCCCCTGGAGGGGTGGGATAGGGAGGGTGGAGGGAGGGAGACGCAAGAGGGAAGAGATATGGGAACATATGTATATGTGTAACTGATTCACTTTGTTATAAAGCAGAAACTAACACACCATTGTAAAGCAATTATACTCTAATAAAGATGTAAAAAATAATCAACAACAAAAAAAATAAAAATAAAAAATAAAAAGAGCTCCCCTGGACTTCCCTGGTGGGTGCAGTGGTTAATAATCCGCCTGCCAGTGTAGGGGACACAGGTTCGAGCTCTGGTCCAGGAAGACGTGCCGTGGAGCAACTAAGCCCATGATCCCCAACTACTGAAGCCCGCAAGCCCCAACTGCTGAAGCCTGCGCACCTAGAGCCTGTGCTCTGCAGCAAGAGAAGCCACCGCAATGAGAAAAGCCACCGCAATGAGAAGCCCACACGCTGCAACGAAGACTGGTCCATGCTCGCCACAACTAGAGAAAGCCCGTGTGCAGCAACAAAGACCCAACGCGGTCAAAAAATAAATAAAATTTTTAAAAAAAGCTCCACTTCTGCATTAGACATCCGTTAGACATCATCATTAGACAACCGTTAGACATCATCACCTGATCGCATTACTAAGATCTCAGAATTGTCATGTCAGCTAATCTTTTCATCTTTTTGCTTCTCTGATGTTGTCAGTCTATTTTAGTTGACTCCCTTAGTTGACTTCTGATCACTACTGCACTTTATAACGTTTTCATTTTTCTCATGTTCCCAAGCTCTCTACCTCTGCCCCTAATTTCATATTGTTCCACAGGACCTCATGTTGTTTTTTCTGTGCCAAAACAGAAACCACTGAACGTGAATCCTTTCAACCTACGTTTCCTAGGCTTAATTAAATGCTTTCCTATTGCTTATAGTATAATGCTTATACTTTTCAAAAAGGAAAGGTATTTATAAATCTCCTCACTCTCTGTCTCCCTTTCAGTTTTCAAGCCAGTATTGTTTTTGCCACTCTACACTAACATTGCTGTCTCTTGAAATAATATACTTCTCTAAGTTTTCCTTCTTACCTTGATTGCTGTTGTCACTTCTTCCTTCCTCCTTTCTTCTCTCCCTTCTTTCTTCCTAAACTTTCTCAAAAAACCAAAACCTTAAATATAGGTCTTTCCTAAGGTGTTCCCTTAGCTTGCATCTTTCATCTTATCAGTTCCTGTATAAAACAGTAATTTATATGATGTAATAATTGTGTTTTCTACTTGGGTTAATACTATCGCTACCCTTCCTGGCACACAGACTAGAATGTCTTCACTTCTAGCTTCTTCTTCATGTAGTTCTCTTTCCAGTGTACTTCTTAAGTCTTCCCACATTTCCATAGACCTAGACAGGTTCATTTGCCATGTTTAAAGACCTCAGATGGTTCTGTGGTCTATGAGAATAAATTTATCCTACCTTTCTAGCCCTATTTGCAGCAGTAGAGCCTTTGTGAGGCCTGTATACCCAGAAAAATAGATGTTTTTTACTCTTTCTTAACAGTTGCCAATTTCGCCTTTTTTTCTGTATTTTTGCCTCTTTCTTCTTACCATTCATTCTCTTCATTCACATTCCTATACCCTCCACCTCCTCTTCCTCCCTACACAGTGAATCTCAGAAAGAATGATACATACTGATACATAAGCAAAAGTTGTCTTTTTCCAGGCTAAATTCTTAGCCTTAAAGATTTCTGTAGCATTGCATTTGTATCTTTTATGACCCTTGTTTCTGCCTTGCATTAAAATGAACTTGAATAAGTGTATTATTTCTGCTAACTAGTGTCTCTGCTGCTTGGGGTCAGGGAGTCATCTTTATTTCCTCTTTGGAGCTTGGAACACAGTCTCTGTTGTTTATATGAACTAATGGGAAAAAATACAAACTCCAAACCCCATTTTCTTTTTATTACCCTCTTTATTGGGGGAGGGGGCATGCAACCTAAAAAACCATTAAATTTTAGAATTAAAGTAATCTTGCCACTAATTTATTCTAAGACCATAATATTATGGATGAGAAAAATTTGCCTCCAGAATTTAAGTGAATTGCTCAGTATCACACCATTCAAGTAATTTGTGGCTTCTGGAATTTTTAAATTTGACATTCTGATTTCCAGAAGCAATGCTGTTGATATGAGTACTTTGAAGAGTTTAATCCTCTCATCCTTTCTCAGGCCTGGAGTTTGTCTTCTGCACTGTCTGAGGGTCGTCTTCTCTGCTAGAAGAGAGATGAGGGGAGATCCTAAGTGAGCTGGGGTGGTCATAACCCTAATTGGATGGAAGTCCTCAGGCAGAAAGTTGGCGTCATCATTTTCTTCATTTAGTCCTATAGAAGTTCACTGTATTCTGGTTCCTTTTTCTTCTTTCCAACAAGAGACTGCCTCCTAAATCTTTCTTATTTTCTCTGATGGCTTTTACAGACTTACGTGTAGTCTGATGGTTTTATGATGTTAAGAAAAATGTCATAAGGAGGAGTGTTTGCTTTTAGTATTCATCTTTAATTATCCATAATATCTGAATTCTGTCTGGACAGATTTGTCACCACTTTATCCTTCATCTTTCCCCAGTACCTATTGATACTTTTTAGTTTTCTGCTATCTTTTATGGATTGTAATTTACTGTTCCCTCAAACATATACCTTATTATTGTTTTTATAGAGATTGGGACAATAGGGCATTTTTCTTACACAAACTTTTTTCTCCTATCCACTAGATGGCTCAAGTGCACCACTCTGGCAGCTCATATAGACATTTGTGTGCTTTGTGATTTCTGCTTTCTGATTACTGCTTGCTTTTAAGTTGTCTTGATGAGTTCTTATCTGCACCAGTCATTTCAGCTTTACATGTATGTGATGGCAAGTTACCCCACATTTTATGATTATTTACAAACATCTGAAAAGCAGCTGATGATTGCAACGTTTAGAAGATGTTTGTTTGTTTTGTTTTGTTGCTTTCACGAGCTGTTTTGGACTTGAGTTCAGTTGCCAGTAATCTCTATATAGATTCCCTCAAACTGGGCATTCAATTATTAACTCATTCTTTTCTTCCTGACTCATAGTCATTTTGAGTCATTTTGCAGAATATGGTGGTATTTTGGGAGTTTTTGAGGCACTAATGTTACAGCTGTTTGCTTCGGTTCAGTAGATATCTGAGTGTTCCTGTTCTGGCACTGTGCTAGGCAGTGGGGGAAATACCAGATGAATAAGCAGGACATGTTTATCAGTAGGGAGCCTACCACATTATTTTTTTCCTTGAATTTCTGAAGCCAACTGATGGGTAGAATGAAATGGCTGATGGAGGTTATGTTTGTAATCAATCATGTGTGCAGTATGAGGAGAATTTTATCTCTTTTTGACATCGTCCCTGTTGATATATATGAAATAAGAATTTTTTAAAACTGTATTCTTTAGAAATATTTTGTGCTCATGGTTAGCTGTTTTGAGTTGTTAAGTGGAGAGGAAAGGGAAGTGAGACTGGCTGAATGCTCATCATGTGCTGGTTTCTTACTTTAATGTATGGTATTTAATTTGGTTCTCCCAATAACCTAAAAGACAAATACAAATATCTTCATTTTACAAATGAAGAAACTGAGGAATCAAATGGGTTAAGTAAGTTTGCCTAGGGTCAAACAACTAGAGGATGGAGAGACAAAATTTGGATCCATATTAGACCTTCTTCAAAGCTCTCATTCTCTCCAGGCATCTGTGTAGTCTCCTGGGAAGATGGCACTTGTACCTCCAAAAAGGGAACCTGGGCCTCTTTGGGATATCAGGGGTTGCTTTTGTTCGTTTGACCTAGAGAACACCATTATTTCCTGAAGTGTCACCTTTTTTTTTTTGTGGTACGCGGGCCTCTCACTGCTGTGGCCTCTCCCGCTGCGGAGCACAGGCTCCGGACGCGCAGGCTCAGCGGCCATGACCCATGGGCCCAGCCGCTCCGCGGCACGTGGGATCCTCCCGGACTGGGGCACGAACCCGCATCCCCTGCATCGGCAGGCGGACTCTCAACCACTGAGCCACCAGGGAAGCCCCCACCATTTTTAATAATTATTTTAACTGGTTGGTTACTTCCATATCCTAAAGGCAGAAAACTCCAAGCAATGCATTGATTGATTGCCTTTGACAGTTGATTTTATTACTGACCTTTGATATAAAAAAGTGTTCTTAGACTTTTTGGCAAATTAGTCATACTGTCTCTTTGACAGATCACCTTAGAATGATAGTAAGCTTTGTATAAAAATTGATTTACCCAGAGAAACTGTTTGCACCTAACCTATTCTTCAAGTATTATATATGCATATGCATATGTATATATTTTGTACCCATGGTAATAACTATGAATTACTTCTATCAGTTTGAAAGTATAGTTATATGATTTAAGGGGAAATAGGAAGTTATTGATACAGCAATACACAAAGTATTAAGAGTATTGTAACTAGATAATTGTTTCTTTTCATAAAACTCCCTTGTATTCTCTCATAAGGGTTTGGTAGCTAAAATTGTGTAAAAGAGGAAATAACGTTGTTATCCAAGGTTCTTAAAGAATCAAGACTGAAATAAAATAAGCAGTTAAAAAAAAACTATTTAAAGGGGGTTACTTAATTTTTCTGTGGATGTGGTACCATTTTTCTTGGCTCTGTAGTTTTTGTCCTTTTTCACTGTATCAGTAAACAGTCGTTAGGTACACATCCTTCAAAGTTTTCCAAAGTTGATATCAGACTTTTACAACTATTAAAAATAATCAGTACTGCTCACTTGAACTCATTGATTTCATGTTGTATCATCAGTTTTCAGTTAAACAATAACCAGAAGTAAATTTATACCTTTCATGTCATCTTATATATCATCCACACACTGCCTGAGATTTTTATTCCTTTTTATGTATTGTTGGGTGTTGACAGCATTATTAACCATATTTACTTTACTAAATGTTGCCTTGTGTGGAAATTCCAAAACTTTGCCAACTCTTGATAACCAGAATAATGATAAGCTAAAGAGAGTCTTATTCCATCTTTTGAGGGAAATGTAAAATTGTTCATCTAACTATAAAGAATCTTTGGCAAGGGTGTTTTTTTAAAAGTATGTTGAATTCCTTGCCATTTTATTATTGATAGCTATGTATCTATATGATATTTTAGGTATGAATATAAGGAACGAACTTTCAGTTGTCAAAGAATAAGCATGTTCAGTGAGTTGCAATTGTGATATGACAATTGGATAACTATTATATCTTGCTGAATCAACTCCATCTAAATCTTAAGTGCATATTGTATTGTTTAGTCACTTCCTGATTCAATGAGAAGTCACAATATGTAGCAGTTTAATAGCTAGCATGTTCTACTTCATAGCTCACAGAATGTCCTTGGTGAGTAAAGTAAGTCCACAAGAAATACAAAACAGATGAGAATTCCTTTAGAATACAACTTATCTAGTCTATTTCCTATAATTTGGTGTGACTGTGAATGAATGTCCTTATGTAATAAGAGAGCCCTAGGTATATTTAAATATTTAACCCCCTGTAACTTACTGTTAGTTGGAAATGAAGCAGGGTTTTTAAAACATTTTTCAATATATCTTTTCATTTCCTGTGTCTTGTAAATATCATTGATTTGTTATTTTGCATTTTTTGACTGTGGCCCATAGGAAAAAAAATAACTTTTATTGTGTGCAGTACATATTTGTGTATTTGTGTGTGCGTGTGAGTAAACAAAAGTTTCACAGATACTTATTAACACACAAGCTGTACTCTGATATTCTCTACTCTCTTCTGTTTCATTTAGAAAAAAATTCTAATCCACTAAATTAATTTCATGACACATCAGTGGATTGGAACTCATAGTTTGGAAACACTGCCATTTTAACTGAATGCTTAGAAAGTATAAGTCCAAAAACCATCTGAGGTACCAAGCCCATGAAGGAAAATTTAATATTGATTGAGATACCTTGGTTATTTGTGCACCCCTACAATTAAGATCATTTTAGTTAATAGAAAATGTGTTTCAAGTTTCAAGGGGCATCTTTAACCAGGACAAAGGATCAATCCTTGGTAATGAAAACATTCTAAATGTGAAAAGTCTACATTGTAGATAAATGTGATTTTGTTAATTATAAGTAATCATGATTATCATGTTTGGGAACATTAATATGCTAGTCACTTTATGTTGAATTTCTTTACATATTTTATCTTTGCTTAAACAAGAAACTTGACATTTCTTGGTTGACATAAAAGTTTGCAGTTAGGAAGGGGATCAAGATAGCAGAATAGGAAGACCCTAAACTTACCTCCTACCATGGCACACCAAAATTACAACTATCTGTGAGCAGCTATCTGTGAGAAAGACCTGAAGACTAGCAGCAAAGATTTTCTACAACTAAAGATATAAAGAAAAGAGCCACAATGAGATAGGTAGGGGGACAGAGACACAGTCTAGTCAGGACCCACACCATGTTGGTGACCCACAAATGGGAAGGCTATCACAACCACAGAGTTCCTTCCTGCAGAGCAGGGGGTCCAAACCCCACATCACATTCCCCACCCTGGGGGTCCATCACTCTGAAGATAAGCCCCAGAACATCTGGCTTTGAAAACCACAAGGGCTTACAATCCGGAGAGGCAGAGGGCTGTAGGAAATGACACTTCACTCTTAAAGGGCATACACAAAATCTCACACACTGAGTCCCAGCACAGAGGCAGTAATTTAAAAGGCACCTGGGTCAGACCTACTTACTAATCTTAGAGAGCCTCCAGGAGAATCAGGAGGCAGTCAGGACTCTCCTGGGGATAGGGATGCTAGTGGCAGATACTTTGGGGATTTCATTTTACCCTATTGACACCAGTACTAGGAAGCACCATTTTGGAATCCTCACTCTATCCCATTCATGCTGGGGACTTGCTCTGTCCACAAGCAGCCCACAGCAGTCACTGGGGAAACCTGCCCCACCCAGCAGAGCAACCTGGGCAGGGCCTTACAGCCAGCAGGGCCAGGGGCCAGTCCCACCTATCAGCATGCTCACAGTAGTCGGCCCTGCTACAACAGAAGGGTGCATGCAGTCCACATAGGGGACACCCCAGAATACTGGTGGCCAGAAGGAAGCATGCAGCTGGGCCCCATAGGACGTCTCCTGCATAAGGCCACTTTTCCAAGATTTGGGAGACATAAAGGACCTACTCAGTACCTAGAAATAAACACAGAGAATTAGGCAAAATGAGGAGACAGAGGAATATGTCCCCAATGAAGGAACAAGACAAAACTTCAGAAAAAGAACTAAATGAATGAAATGGTGATAAGCAATCTACCCAATAAAGAATTCAGGGTTATGGTTTTACAGATGCTCACAGATGGTTTTACAGATGAATTTGGGAGAATGAACAAACATAGTGAGAATTTCAACAAAGAGTTAGGAAATATAAAAGATCCAATCAGAGCTGAAGAATATAATAACTGAAATGAAAAATACACTAGGAGGAATCAACAGTAGAATAGATGATACAGAAGAATGGATCAGTGATCTGGAAGACAAAGTAATGGAAATCACCAAAGGTGAACAGAAAAAAAGAAAAAAGAATTTTAAAAATACGTAGTTTGAGACCTCCGAGACAACATCAGGCATACTAACATTTGCATTATAGGGGTCTCAGAAGGAGAAGAGGGAGAGAAAGGGGCAGATAACCTATTTGAAGAAATAATAGATGAAAACATCCCTAACCTGAGGAAGGAAAACAGATATGCAGGTTCAGGGGACACAGAAAATCCCGAAAAGATGAACCCAAAGAGGTCTGCATGAATACATAATTAAAATGACAAAAATTAAAGGCAGAATCTTAAAAACAGCCAGGAAAAAGCAACTGGTTATGAACAAGGGAACTCCCACAAGACTGTCAGCTGACTTTTCAGCAGAAATTCTCTAGGCCAGAAGGGAGTGGCACATTATATTCAAAGTGATGAAAGGAAAAAACCTACAACCATGAATACTCTACCTGGCAAGTTTATCATTCAGAATTGAAGGAGAGAGAAAGAGTTTTGCAGACAAGCAAAAACTAAAAGAGTTCATTACTACCAAACTGACCTTACTAAAAATGTTAAAGGGAATTCTCTAAATGGAAAAGAAAAGGCCACAACTAGAAATAAGAAAATTACAAAAGGAAAAATCTCACTGGTAGAGGCAAACATACAGTAAAGATAGTGGATTAACCACTTATAAAGCTAGTAGGAAGGTTAAAAGACAAGAGTAGTAAAATCATCTATATCTGTAGTAGGTGATTAAGGGATACACAAAATAAATTTATTTTAAGATGCAGGACTTCCGTGGTGGTCCAGTGGTTAAGACTCCACACTTCCCCTGCAGGCGGTGCAGGTTCGATCCCTGGTCAGGGAAATAGGGTCCTGCATGCTGCACGGCATGGCCAAAACAAACAAAAAAACAGATGTAATCTATGAGGTCAGAAACATAAAGTGGAGTGGAGGGGAGTAAAAATGTAGTGCTTTTAGAATGTGGTCAAACTTAAGAGACCATGAACAAAAATAGATTGCTGTATATATAAGTTGTTATATATGAATCTCATGGAAACCAAAAACTGTAATAGGTACACAAAAAATAAAGAGAAAGGAATCTAAACACCAAAGATAAGTCACCAAATCACAAGGGAAGAGAGCAAGAGAAGTAGAAAGGAACAAGGAGCTACAAAAACAACCAGAAAACTATTAACAAATGGCAATTAAGTATATGCCTATTGATAATTATTACTTTAAATGTAAATATAGTAAATAAATACTCTATTCAAAAGACAAAGTGCCTGAATGGGTTAAAAAAACAAGACCAATGTATATGCTGCCTACAAGAGACTCACTTCAGATATAAAGACACACACAGACTAAAAGTGAGAAGATGGAAAAAGATATTCCATGCACATGGAAACAAAAAGAAAACAGTACTTAGACAAAATAGACTTTAAAACAAAAACTGTTACAAGAGACGAAGAAGGGCATTACCTAATGATAAAGGGATCAATCCAACAAGAAGGTAACACTTGTATATACACCCAAAATAGGAGCACCTAAATCATAAAGCAAATACTAACATGCATCAAAGAAGAAATTGACAATATACAGTAGTATTAGAGGTCTTAGCATTATTTTTTTGGATGTCTCCTAAGGCAAGGGAAACAAAAGCAAAAATAAGCAAATGGGACCATGTCAAACTAAAAAGCTTTTCTACAGCAAAGGAAACCATTAGCAAAACAAAAAGGCATCCTACTGAATGGGAGAAAATATTTGCAATGATAATCCTGATAAGGAGTTAAAATACAAAATATATAAAGGATTCATACAACTCAATATCAAAAAAGCAAACAATCCAATTAAAAAATGGGAAGAGAATCTGAATAGACATTTTCCCAAAGAAGACTTACAGATGGCCAACAGGTGCATGAAAAGATGCTCAACATCAGTAATCATCAGGGAAACGCAAATCAAAAACAATGAGATATCACCTCACACCTGTCAAGGATGGCTATAATCAAAAAGACAACAGATATCAAGAGTTGGTGAGGATGTGGAGAAAAGGGAACCCTCGTGCACTGTTGGGATTATGAATTAGTGTAGCCACTATGGAAAACATTATGGAGGTTCCTCAAAAAATTAAAAATAGAACTACCATATGATTCAGCAGTTTTACCTCTGGGTATTTACCCGAAGAAAACAAAAACACTAACTGGAGAAGATAACGCACCCCCCCATGTTTATTACAGCATTATTTACAATAGCTAAGATATGGAAGCAACACAAGTGTCCATCAATAGATGAATGGACAAAGAAGATTTAAAAAATGGTACCTTGCTATTTGTGACAGCATGGGCAGATCTAGAGGACATTATGCTAAGTGAAATAAGTCAGAAAGAGAAATATAAATACTGTATGATTTCACTTATATGTGGGATCTATACAACAAAACAACTGAACAAACAAAATGAAAACAGACTCATAGATCAGAGAACAATCAGGTAGTTGTCAGAGGGGAGGTAGGCATGGTATTTGGTGGAAAAGGTGAAGGGATAAAAACTTCCAGTTATAAATAAGTCACGGGGTTGTAATATATAGCATAAGGAGTATGGTCAATAATACTGTAACAACTTTGTGTAGGGGCAGATGGTTACTACACTTATTATGGTAATTATTTTGTAATGTATTTAAATGTTGAATCACTGTTGTTCAACCGAAACTAGCATATTATTCATCAACTGTATTTCAATAAAAATGTTTACAGTTATATATAGGCAACTTTTAGTATGATATAAAAAATATTAAGTGTCCTGAGAAGTACAGGTAAAATTAAGATAAAAATTATAATTTCCTGGCCTTATATGATGGCTTATATATTTGAACACTTAGAAAGGATGGTGATGGTCGTTTCTCAGAAGGGAACAGAGGCAAAAAGGCAGAAAAGTTTGACATGTTCAAGAAATTGAAAGTAGTCTATTTGGATGAACTTTGTTCTAGAGGCAGTTTTTAAGCAGAGGAGAGAGCTAATGTCTCTTGTAGTACCCACTTGCTACAGGAGATAGTAGATGGATTTGAGTGGGGTGAACTTAGGCAGGGAGATTAGTTAAGAATTCATTGAAGTAGTTTAGAGAAGAAGAAATGAGATTCGGTAAGATAGTGTCTTCAGAAATAGAACATTTTGGGCTTCCCTGGTGGTGCAGTGGTTGAGGGTCCGCCTGCCGATGCAGGGGACACGGGTTCGTGCCCCGATCCGGGCGGAGCGGCTGGGCCCATGGGCCACAGCCGCTGGGCCTGCGCGTCTGGAGCCTGTGCTCCGCAACGGGAAAAAGAAATAGAACATTTATCAAGATTATCAGAGTAAAATCACCATTATTTGTCCATCGATTAGATTAATTCATTCATAAATATTTGGATATCTTCTGTACAATTCTGGGAACACAAGTGTGAACAAAACACATGCTCTTTGCCCTTATGGGTTTTAGTCCAGTGGGAAACCCAGATGTTTACAGTTTAGGGTGATGCATATGCTGCCATAGAAGGCCAGTGTGCCCTAGCAGTGAGTGTCCAGACTACTAATCTTGAAGTCTCATGGATGGGTAGGTCTTGACCAGGGAAAATAAGCAGGGAGAAGTATGTTGGAGGCAAAAAGAAACTGTGTATCAGCTTGGAAATGAGAGAGAGACAGTGATACATTGTGGAACTGAAAGAAGTTCATTGTGGCTATATTTTGGGATTGGAGAGGAGGCCAGGACCAAATCATCCAGAGTACTGAAAAATCCTAATGAAAGGTTTGGGCTTTATCCTTTGAGCAGAAGGTAAACATGGTATGGTTTTAGGCAAGGGGGATTCAGGGTCAAATGTGCATGTTAGAACAATTATTTTAGTTACGGATATTTTAGTTACAAGTAAGAAACTTAAGCCAAAGGCAAAGAAAGTGGTCCAGGGAAGTTCAGCATATACAAGGGTAGGAAGTACAGCTGGACCTCACAAAGGTCTAGAACCAGAAATGGTTATCAATTAATATCAGGTGCTTTTGCTCTTGCTCTCCCTCATCACTGCATGTCTTGTCTCTAGCTCCTGATACATTGTTTTTTCTTTGTATACCTGGCTTCTCTAACTACAAAGCTAACCCACAGCCCCTCTTAGCTTTTCTCCCAACTCCAGATCCCCTGGAGAGAGTCCGATTGGCTCATTATCTCAGTTATCTCCCCTTGGTCTAATCATCTGTGGCCAGTAGAGCATATAGAATAAGTATAACTGCTTCAAAGCCCACCCCTGTCGCAATTAAGGGGGTGCAGTGAGTTGTTGGCTGGACAAATTTCTCAGAATGAACCAACTTAAGAAGATCACTGGCATAAGAGTGAAGAATTAAGGGCAAGGGGATTAGAGGCCCCTTTAGGAGAATACAGTAATGCAAGCAATAGTTAATATTGACCTGAGTTAGAGTGGTGAGTAAGAAGAGAATGAATTTGTAGTAGATTAAAGATTGACTCTCCAGAACTGCATGGTAAGCGGATATGGGAGGATAAAGAAACAAGGATAATGTCTGTGTTTCTGGCTTGTATAACTGAGTGGATGATGATAGCATTCTCTGAGCTGGAAGGACATAGGAGAGGCAAATTTGGTGGGGATTGAAGGAGATGGAGTGAATTATTCATTTTTGCACATGCAGAGTTTGAGGTAGGTAGCTTTGAGACATGTAAGTGGAAATGTGTAATGGACCACTGAATATATACATTTAGAGCAGAAGAAAAATCTCAATGGTAGATAAATGTTTGAAAGCTAGTTTTACATGCTAGCTGAAGCCTAAGAGTGGGTGAGATTGCCCTGGGAGAGTGTAACAAGAGAAGAGAGCCAAGACAACCCTGAAGAGAGTCATTTTTGAGGGCTGGTAGGGGAAATGAACCTATAAGGGAAGACTGAGAAGGAACAGAAGGTAAGAAAAATCAAGAGTATGCAGTGTTTTGGGGAATCCAAGAAAAGAGAGTGTTTCAGACAGAAGAATATGGTGAACAGTGCCAGATACTGCTGAGCAGCATATGGAGTCAAGTTTTGTTGGGTTTCAGAGCAAGGAGCTTGTTGATGATGTTGGTGAATGAGTTTAATGGAAGTGGTGAAAGTAGAAGCAGAGGGTTGAGGACTCTTGGCGGGGGCAGTAAAGAGATCAAAACCACAAATGTAAACAGTGCTTGAGAAATTTGGCTGTGAGAGGAAGGAGAGAGAGGGATCAATAGCTAGTGATTGTTTTTGACAGTGAAATAGGGTTTTAAAGTATGTGTATATTTTGTTTTTAAATAGCAGGGTCTTAATCATATTTGAGTGCTAGGAGAAAGACTGATGATTACTTGAGTAAGATCAGGAGAGTTATTCAGAGTACTGTTACATTGTAATAGTGAAGAATGAAGCAAAAGTAAGTATTTGGACCCTGGTTTAGTAAAGGGAAGAAGTTATTTCCTGACTTTTCTCTGGGAAGGGATTAGGATTATCTACAGGTAAGGTAGAGTTGAAGATGTAAGGAACAGTGGGACTCTTTGAAATAGACCTTGTAGAAATTAGAGGGGATAGCTGACTAGGGGAAATCTAGAGTTTTCTGCCTGGGTTAGATTGAAGGCCTTGAACTTAAAAGCACTATGGACCATTTTGGGTTTTGTTCAGCAGTCTACATATATGCGCAAAAGGAGACAGCTAGTTTGGTTTGTGCTGTGCGATTTCAGGTTGGTGCATCAGGAGAGAGTAGGGCAGGGTTATTGGCATAGTGGTGATCTATCTAATGGGCCATAAGCTGAGGAATGAAAGAAGTAAAAACATGAGAGGACTAACAGGAAAGCAGAGTTCTTAAAGGCCTGGGTGGGAATCCTTATGTGCAGAACATAAGTGAGAGTAACTCAGTGTGAGACTGATCCTCAAATGAAGGTGACACTAAAGGAAAATGAACCAGTAGTTTCTTTGGAGAGTTGCAGCCTGTGTTGCTGGAAGAATAGTACTGCTGCTAATAGAAATAGATGTGGAAGGAAGAGTGAGTTTTGGAAGGAAGAAAAGTTTGATCTTCACTATTTAGAGTTTCAATACCCATGGAATATCCATACTGAGATGATCAAGAGGCAGTTGAAAATATAGGAGAGAGGTCAGGACTGGAAATGAAATTGGGAATCATAATTGAAGCTATGACTTTACCAAGGAAGCATAATATATAGAGTGATAAGGTGGTCTTAGGCACGGTGTGCATTTAAGGAGTGGGAAGTAGAGAAAACATGCTTGCAAGGTTTGAGCAATTTACAGAGAAACTTAAGAGAAGTTAAAAGAGGAATTGACTGAACAGGCCACTGGATTTGGGAATTCTTGAGTGGCTCTCCAGAGGGGTCAAGAAATAGTGGAACATGAAAGGAGATTGTAAAGATGTGAGGATTAACTGTGACTTTTTGGCAACATGTTTATTGCCAATGAATGATGCATATTATATGTGATTTTTAAAATCTCCCCGGTATACGGACATTTAAAAATCATAACTTTGCTTTAAAAACTTTTATTAGCCAGCTTCTGGCTTTCTGAAATGGAGTACACTGGTCATTTAATTTCTTAAAGCCTCAGGAGTATCATAATTAGTGATTATTACTCAGCACTGTAATACTGCTAGGACCTTCTGAGCACTGTTAGGACTTGTTCTTATACTGAGTGCTTCCCGTGTGCCTTGTTTTTTGACGGCTTCTTCCTCTAAGTCAGTTGACGTTATTATTCTAGAATCTTTTTCCTTCAAAGTACTTCACTGTGTTATAGCTTAAAATTGTTAGAGAATAAGAGAGCTCTTTAGGAACAAATAAATATACTTAGAGTAGTTAGCACTGTTAACATTTGTGAATCAAAAGATCCAGACTAAAAAAAAGCTAGTCATTTTATCACTTCTGCCAGTTGGCATGTTGGACACCCATGTTATGTTTAAATTGTCTTCTAAGTGACTTCATGAGGTTTTTCCATATGTAGATTATTGAACTACTCCAGAAAGTCATATATCTCTTTAGAGGGTCTGAGGGGGGAGAAGATAAGAGGAGAAAACACTTAATATCTGCTGTAGATTTATGCAGGAAAAAAATCCGTTTTTAGTCTCTGGCTTTTGTTGCTGTTACTGTGTTAGTAGTGAAAAAAGAGATTTTTATGACCCAAGCTGTAGGTTTTAGCCAGTGAAGGGCAACTTGAAGATGAGATAGAGCTTAAAATTAAAGCTGTTTCTGAGTGATTGATTATAGTTTTGAAGCTGGACAATTAAACCTTTTTACTATTCGTGCAAATCTTCAACTTAGATTTGTCATACCTGGTTAATACAATCAAATGGAAATGCTTGTTTTCTCCCCGTCTTGCTGAGCTTACAGATTCTGAAAAATGGTGTAATTTACTCTGAAATTCAGTGTTTTGTTTTGTTTTGTTTTCTCCTGCTGGGAACAGGCACATTTAATTACAGAAAGCTGTTTGTCATGGAATCATTTTCTTCTAACACCTACCTAGCACTTTTTAAAAATTCTGATCATAATTCCATTGCTGGCAAGATAAACTAGTGGTAATTATATGTGGAATTAACTAACATTAATAAAATTCCCTGTAAGATGCATCTGGGACACTTCTTATTTGCTCTTCCCAATTTGTGGTTTTAGAAGGTGTCTCTGGTGGTGGTTGAATGCAATCAACATTTTCTTCTCTTGTGAGCCTAGAATCTTATTACTAAAAGACTTGGCAAAAGTTATTAGAAAATGGCAGGCATTTGAATCTTTCTCAAGGAATAAGTTATTTTGCATGATCAATTTTTTGGATAGTGGAAGAATTTACCCAGGTACTGCATTGTACAAAGGTACCCTTAAAACTATGTATTCTTTCTTGTATAAGAATTCATAAAAATTTTATAGGAATTTACTAGTATGAATTTTTTTAACTTTAAAATGAAAATATCTTTTGAGTATCTTGGGAAATAGTATATTCTTACAAATTAGGTTACCTGTTTTTATTGAATTGAATGTCATTGAGAATATTGGCATTGCATTTTAGCCACTAACAATAATCTAAATACAGTTCAGCAGCCCAGAGCCAGTTTCCTAATATTTTGAGATTTTTGCTGTTTTGAGAACAAAGTAATTTAAAAATTTTGGATACCATCTAACTGAAATGTTGATGATAATTTCATAAGCATATTGGGTTCCATTACATAAAGTATATTATCATCATTTGTTTAAAAAGTAGCCAGCAGCCTGTTACTTTATGGCTGAGGACACTGCTATAAAGTCTTGAGATCTTCAATAAATAATTTGAATATATAAATCTTAGAAACTAGTTCTGAGGTTTTCATGTAGCTAAAGTCATCCTCAAAATACAGAAATTGTGAAGGGATACCTGTCTAAGCATTATTTTGTGGTTGGAATGTAAAAAACCTACTCAAGTAACCTCAGTTAAGGTATGGATATACAATGGAATATTACTCAGCCATAGAAAAGAATGAAATAATGTCATTTGCAGCAACGTGGATGGACCTAGAGATTATCATACTAAGTGAAGTAAGCCAGATAGAGAAAGACAAATAGTACATGATATTGCTTATATGTGCAATCTTAAAAAAAAAAAAAAGATACAAATTGAACTTATTTACAAAACAGAAATAGACCTGCAGACATAGAAAACAAATTTGTGGTTACCAAAGGGGAAGGAATGGGGGGAGGGATAAATTAGGAATTTGGGATTAACATATATACACTACTATATATAAAACAGATAACTAACAAGTACCTATTCTATAGCACAGGGAACTATACTCAATATTTTGTAATAACTTATAAGGGAAAATCTGAAAAAGAATATATATTATGTCATACACGTTAGTGTATGACATAATGGTATTTCTATATTAATTACTTCAAATATAATTGAAGAATAAACTTTGAAAAATGTGTGGAACTGAAATAGATGCATTTACATAGTGGCAGTTGAGATCTGCTCTAGAGGCCACTTGAGGGCTTTTAAGAGTGATGTTAATAGGAATTTTGAAACATTGACTTAGGTGTGAGGCCAGGAATCTCTGACTATAATCTGCAAGTAGTCAGACTTCATTAGTTAGACCTAACCTCATTTTAAAGGCTATTACGCTATTACCTACTTGCTGAGAAAGCAGCCCTAAGCAATTCCTTAGCATAGATGGATACTGTAGAATGTGGTTCTGCCACCTTGGCCATAATTGATAAGCCCAGGGCAGGCCTTTGACCCAAGGGTAGTAGTCTGTGAAGTGGCCTGGTATGAAAACTGCACAAACAGCAGTAAGGGGCATTAAACTAATCAAGCACATATCTCTTTTTCTCATGTAAATTACTCCTTGAGAGGAGGAGAATGATGGACAGTTCGTAATGGGAACTTATAGTTACAGTTTGTTCATTTGTTGTTCATTCAACACCTATCTGAATGCCTAATATTTGCCAGTTACTATTCTAGGCTCTGGTGACTTAGTCATGAACAGACCAACTTTCATGCTTTCGTGCAACTTACGTTGAGGGGACAGATAAGTAACATGTAATAGATGTCAGTCGTGTAAGTGCTTTGAAGAAAAATGAAGCAGGCTGAGGAAGAGGGTGTGATTAGAGGGTACTATTTTAGATAGGCTAATCATGTAAGGCATTTCTGAGAAGCTGATGTTTGAGCAGAGTCCTAAGTAGAAGATGATGAGGGAAAAGTCAGCATGCAGCCATCGTGAGGTAGTAGAAGCCAAGAGTTACACAGAAGAAAATTTCAGAGTAGAGTGAAATTTTATATTAGTCAAGGTTCTCCAGAGAAACGAACCAATATGATGGGTGGGTGGGTGGGTGGGTAGATGGATGGATGCATGGATGCATGGGGGGAGGGAGGGGCGAGAGAGAGAGAGAGAGAGAGAGAGAGAGAGAATGGAGGCTGACAAATTCCAAGATCTACAGTTGGCACTCTGGAGACCCAGAAAGCTGATATAACACTAGTCTAAGTCTGAATGCCTGAGACCCAGAATAGCCGATGATGTTAAGTTCTAGCCTGAAGGCCAGCAGGCTCAAGACTCAGTATTTCAGTTCTAGTCTGAAAGCATGAAAAAAATGATATCCTAGCCTGAAAGTAGTCAGGTAGGAGGAGTTCCCTTCTACTTGCAGGAGAATAAAACTTTTCGTTTTTTTTTTTTAAAGAAGACGTTGGGCGTAGGAGTTTATTAATTAATTTATTTATTTTTGCTGTGTTGGGTCTTCGTTTCTGTGCGAGGGCTTTCTCTAGTTGCGGCGAGCGGGGGCCACTCTTCATCGCGGTGCACGGACCTCTCCCTATCGCCGCCTCTCTTGTTGAGGAGCACAGGCTCCAGACGCACAGACTCAATAGTTGTGGCTCACGGGCCTAGTTGCTCCGTGGCATGTGGGAGCCTCCCAGACCAAGGCTCGAACCCGTGTCCCCTGCATTAGTAGGCAGATTCTCAACCACTGCGCCACCAGGGAAGCCCACCTTTTCGTTTTTATTCAGGCCTTTAGTTGTTTGGATGTGGCCCGCCTACACTGAGGAGAGCAATATGCATTACTCAATCTATTGACTTAAATTTTAAATGTTAAAGTCATCCAAACACCCTCACAGAATCACCTAGAGTAATGTTTGACCAAATATCTGTGTACCCTGTGGCCTAGTCAGTTTGACACGCAAAATTAACCATCACAGAGGGGGTCTGCTGGTAGCCATAAAAGCAAGATGATTAAAGATAGATAGGCTCCGATTCACCCCAGTGACTTATTGTCAAGATAATCGGACGATTAGAGCTATCTTGAATTCTGAACTTTGTTGCACTGCCTGAATTATTTTCCGTTGTCTGTGAGGCCTGGCTTTATGGCTCTATTGAACTCACTCTTTTTTCCCTGAGTACTCTTTATATAACTACTTAGTTTAACTCGTTTGTCTCTACATTCAGGCTCACCAGACCAACAATTTTATGGATGGGCCAGCCTGATAGCAGATGAGTCTTGTTTCTTGTATAGACATTACAGAAATAAACCTTGAGTTATAAAAGCCTAATTCAGCCTTTTTTTTCTTATGAAGGAAAACAATGGGAAAGATAAACAGAACTTTTAAAAGTGATTTGTTACTTTTAAAAAGGTTCATATTCTTGGTTAACATTTTTAGCAGTTACTTATTAAATTATACCTCTTTTAAAGAGCTGACATGTTTTGGAAATCTGAGAGTGTAGGAGACACAGTCCTTGCCCTCAGAAGGACCACAGTCTGACAGTAAAATCTGCATATCTAAATATACAGCAAGGTAGTTTTGATGAGAAATTAGGTTCAAGCTGGAAAAGGCTTCATGAAGATTATATTTAAGCTAGTCTTTGGTAGATAGAATTTGGATAGCTACAAAAAAGAGGTCAAAGTATTTCCCAAAAAAGAAAGGGAAATGAGTAAATCAGGTGAAAGAGTTTGGGGATGATAATTTAACCACGTTGACATGAGTGTAGTGTTCTTGCAGAGGAATATTTTGAAAGCTAAAGCTGAAACTCAGTATGTCCGCAACATTCTGTTGCATGTTAACCACTTTGAGCCTCAGCTACTCATCTATTAAATGGCATAATAATGCCTATCTTTTGTTTTATTCCTGTGAGACTCATGACCAGTCACCTCTAAATTCTATATGTTTCTTTGGTCTTAATCCACAAAGAGGCCTTTTTGAGTAGGGAAATGAGTTTTCAGATTCCATATCATTTCCTCCTCACACTCTTCCTGCTCCAGCTTCCTTATGGAGAGAATGGTACACCAAATGGATCCTCTGTAAATCTCACCAGTATCCTTAATGCCCTTATCTTAGAAATTGTTCCTTCTGTCTCAGTCTTCTGAAGGTATTTTCTGATGGCAATGCTGCATTAGTATCTCTTTCTGTATGGCCACACATGTGCTTTGGATCCCATTTCTTTCCACCTTTTCAGAGATGTTATGCTAACTGAAACCTCAGGTTTCTTTTTCACTCTCCTGGTGTCACCCTTCCTATCTTTTTGGGTCTTTTCTATTAGCAGAGAAATATGATCAGGTTGTCTTTATGTTATATATATTATGCATGCTATGCTGTAGTATATTATATATAATATCTAATCTAATCATCCTCCCTTGACCATATACCTTTCTCCATCAATTTCCTTGTGTCTTCTCCATCAACTTCTCTAAAGAAGTAGTTATATCCACTTAACTTATTTCTAAAATCATATTCTATTCACATCTAAGCTCATTCCAATCTACCTTCTACCCCCATCATTCTATTCTAATACCCTTCTATCCCCATCACTCTACTTATTTGATATTTCTGTAGCATTCAGTACTATTGGCCATTCTGTTTTTGAAAACACTCTTCCTTGGCTTCTTCAATGTGTTCTCCTCATTTTCTGTGTATGTCTCTGGCTACATCTTCTCTGACTTCTTTGTTGGCTTATCTTTCTCTAATTGCTCATTAAATGTGGGTATCCACAAAGCTGACTCTTAGGCCTTTCTTTTCTTACTACTGTATCCTCTTGAGTAATATTATTCTTTCTCGTTGCTTCAATAACAATGCCAACTTTTAAATTTATATCTTTCACATAGACTTCTCCTCTGAGGTCCAATTCTGTATCTAGCTACCAAATTGATATTTCCATTTGGATGTCTCGGTGAGGTATCTCAGACTCAAAATGCTTAAGACACAACATGTTTGTAACTTCACCTCTTCCTTCATGTCTTCTTCAGCACCAAGACTTGTTTTATTTTGGACTCAATATAGTGTATGGATGAAGGACTCAAATCCTCACTCTAAAAACAAACAAACAAACAAACCTCTTACTTACTAACTTACTTACTCTTTACTAACTTTGCAACCATAGGTAACCTTTAAAGACTCAATTCTGTCATCTGTAAAATGGAAAAACAATAGGTCCTTTCTTAACATAATGCAGCATCAGACAAAATGAGTAAATGGGACTTATACTTCCAGCCAAGATGTAGTAACAGGGACTGAATTTACTCTCTATCCATAAACAATTAGAAAACCTTCATAGGACTGTTGTGAGGATTAAAAGAGTACTTATAAGCACTTGAAACAGGACCCAGCATAAAGTAAGCTCTATGTAAAATTTTGCTTTTATTATTATTAAGCATAGATTTGATGGTTAAAAAAATTGTGGGATGAAGCTCTGAAGTGCTGCTTTAAGGGTAAATTATGGTATTAATTGTTTATATTATAAAAAGCAATCCTCAAATCAGTACTCTTAAGCTTCCATTTTAAGAAACTAAAGGATAAGAGTAATCCTAAAAAAAAAGGGAATAAAGACAAGAGCAGAAACCAAAGAAATAGAAAAGTACAAAACAATAAAGAAAAACAGAAACTAAAATTTGGCTTTTTGAAAAGATCAATAATAGTGATAAAATTCTAGCCAGACTAATCAGGAAAAAAAGAGAGAGGATGCAGATTACAATAGCAGGAATGAAAGAGGACACATGTCTACAGATCCTATAGACATTAAATTCAACAATTTAGATGAAATGAGCAAATGCCTTTAAAAACACAAACTACCAAAAGCTCATTTAAGAAGAAATAGATAACCTGAGCAGCCCTATATATTTTTTAAAAAAATAAATTTGCAGTTAAAATCTTCCTTCAAAAAATCTCTTGTCCTAGAATGTTCACTGAGGCATTCTGTCAAACATTCAAGATGAAATAATATCAGTTCTACACAAAGTCTCTCAGAAAATAAAGGGAATACTTCCCAACTCATTTTATGAGGTCAGCATTTACCCTTAGCGTGAAAGAAAACTACAGACCAATAGCCCCCACAAATATAGATGGAAAAACCTTTAATGAAATTTTAGCCAACTGAATCAATAGTATTAAAAAAAAAAAGGGTAATACTTTTTACCAAGTAAGAGTCATTACAGGAATACAAATTTGGTTTAATGTTTGAAAATCAATCAGTGTAATTCACCATATGAACCTACTAAGAAAGAAAAACCATATGATAATCTGAATAGATTCAGAAAAATCATTTGACAAAATTTAATGCTCTTTAGTGATAAAAAACTCTCAGTCAACTAGGACTTGAAGGGAACTTTTTCTGCCTGTTAAAGGGTGTCTAGTAAAATCCTGTAATTTACATCACACTTAGTGGTGAAAGACTGAATGCTTTTCCCCTAAGGTCGGGAATGAGGGAATGATGATGCTGTTACCACTTCTATTCAGGATTGTATGGGAATTACAGTCAGTGCAGTGAGGCAAGAAAAGGAATTCAAAGCCATCCAAATTGGAAATGAAGAAATGAAACTGCTTGTGTGTGTAGAAAATCTCAAAGAATCCACAAAAAAGGCTACTAAGACTAATAAGTGAGCTTAGTACAAAGTTACTATGCAAAAGAATTAATTGTATTTCTTTGTACTAGCAATGAACAACTGAAATTTAAATAAAAATAAATTAACGTGAAAACATTCACAGTAGCATCTAAATGTCAATAATACTGTGGAGAAGTTGAACAGAATTTTGCAAGACCTGTGTATTGGAAACTATAAAACATTGCTGAGGGAACTTAAAGGAGAACCAAGTAAATGGAAATGAATATCATGTTCATGGATCAGAAAACTCAAAATTGTTATAATGTCATTTCTCCCCAAATTGATGTTTATTACTCAGTACAGTTCCAGTCACTATCTCCACAGGCTTTGTTGTAGAAATTGACAAGCCTATGGTCTGTTAACTTAGGCAGAGTTAATGAGACTTGTGGTTTCAGTCTTCTCTGGAATATTACATGACTAGTTTTGTTATTGATTTTAGAAATGTTTCTCTGGGCCTTTCTTTAATTTATCTAAATCATGTCTCTACCTTCACAATTGCTTCCAGTTTATTTCTTCTAAAGCCTACACTGTTTAAACTTTTTGTTTAGTTTTTATTTTTAACTCCACCTACCTAAAACTTCTTTTTAATTTTAATTTTATTTCTTTCATTTGGCTTAGTTCAGTAGCTCACTGGTTTTCCTCTTCCAGCTCTTGCTCCCTCTCTTGCAGTATAATCTCCAAGTAGCAGCTAGGGATATAGTCAAGGCACTCTCTTACTCTGCACTTTCCAGTGGCTTCTATCCTACTCTAAGAATTGAGCTATTATGTGGATATGATAACTTAGGTCTGCGTGTGTGTGCACAGAATAAACTCAGCCACCTGCTTTAAAAAAAGAAAAAAAAAAAAAAGAATTCAGCTATTAGAATCCAGTTCATGAGCCTCTACATGATCTGGCCCCAGGACACAGCACAGTGCCTGGCACATGGTATGCATTTAATATATGTTGAATTAAATCTTTGCATTCTAAGTCTTAGCAGAATTTTTTTTTGTGTGTTTGTTTTTGTTGTTAGCATTGTCTTACAGCCACACACACAAAAATAGTAATTCTTTAGACCTAACTGGTTTCTCAGTTTATTACGGAATATGGAGAGTAGGTTGGAGCTGTCTTGCATGCATTTTAAGGCTCACTTTATTTTATTTTATTTTATTTTACTTTTTGGCCATGTTGTGTGGCATGTGGGATCCTAGTTCCCCGACCAGGGATTGAACCTCTGCCCCCTGCATTGGAAGCACCGAGTCTCAACTATTGGACCGCCAGGGAAGTCCCTTGCATGCATTTTAGAATAGGCCGGTTTTGTCTAGTAAGGATGGTTAATAAGATTTGTCAGCAAGTAATACTCAAACGGGTGGGAAAAGACTGCTTTGGCTTTCAATCAGACAAATTGTAAAACTCTGTGGTCAGAACTTAGGTTATGCTTTAGATGACCCAAACAGTTCAGAACAGCATTGTTTTGTTTCATATCCCAATATACTAAATGCTTCTCTTATAGTTTCTTATTTTTAAAATAACTTTACCTTATATATATATTTTTAATCTTATATTTTCTACTGTGATTCTTTCAACCATTACAACCTCAGCTTATGCATTACACCCGGATGTTGCTATTGGGGATCAGGGGCTCTGTTTTAATGACAGCAAGGTGCTGCTCTGTGTTTGTTAGTTTTTTCTGTAGGAGTGATATGTGATAACCAGCTTACTAACCTGTCTATTTGTTGTTCCTTCCACGAACACTCACTGAGATTGTGAATTATTTTTGAATGAAAGTTTATCAGTTACAAAAATTAAGGTTTCAACACTATAATAAACACATAAAAAGGACTAGTTTAAACTTTTAAACTGGAAGTGACCTTAAAAACAGTTATAATTATTTGCTTTTTGTTTTTCTTTTTTAAACTATTGGTTGTTTCTTAAGTATAGCAGATGCTAACCAGGCTCTGTGGTAATTTTTTCTTTCTAACTGTGTTTTTTAATGAAGCAGCTCTTTTAACATGATCTAGCAATCTGTGAATAGAGTGATGACTTGAATTTTAAGATTAAGCAAATTCATTTTGTTAACATCACATTTTGTTCCATTTTGCAGCTTCTTGGTGAATTTTTGGATGAAGCCATTAAATTAATTGCTTGCCACCATGAGCAGAAGCAAGCGTGACAGCAATTTTTATAGTGTAGAGATTGGAGATTCTACATTCACAGTCCTGAAACGGTATCAGAATTTAAAACCTATAGGTTCAGGAGCCCAAGGAATAGTATGGTAAGTTTTTACTTCCAAAAATTAGGCAAAGAATCATTAACTGCTCTGTTTTCTTCTCTCATAAATTCTTTGGTAAATATTCCTTGGTAAATATTTAGCTTACCTCAAAAAATTAAAACTATAAAATTTAAATTAAAGCTATAACACGGCTGTTTTGTTCTGAGATTAATGGCTTTTTTATTATTCATAAAACATAATTTTATAAATCAGCTCTGTCATCTTTAAGTGTAAATTATGATTAAATACTTGGTCATAAGCCATGTAAAGACAGATATGTGTATCAGGAAAGAATAAGTGACATGCTTGGTAATTCCATGTATACATTTATTCCCATAGCTAACTGTTTAATAAGAAGCTTCACTTAATCATCACTTTTACACTGTAATGAAATTCTCGAATATCATAAATCTTGTTTTACACTGGGGAATAAAGTCAGCTAATATGCCACTGTATGTGTTTCAAAACTCCTATGTATCTTTAAAATTGATCTACAGGCTAATTTTTACAAAAGGCCTAGGCTCTATAGATCAGCATAATTCCTTATAAACTGAAAATCAAAACACTCTTTGGGATAGTTCTGTTAATAATTTTAGGTTACTAAGTTAGCATAATAAGCTAGTGTTGTAGGGAATTCTAAGCCTCACTCAAGCATAATTATATCTTTTTTTTTTTCATAATTATATCTTTATTACCTCTTCTTGAACCAGATTTGTTTTGGAATCTATTAAAAAATCCTAAGTGTTTACAACCCTGCAGTTCTCCCAGGTTCTAGAAAAACTTTTGCATACAGCTCTTGCATATGTACAGAAAGAGACATATGTAGGGCTGTTCTTTGCAGTACCATTTAAAATAGCAAAAATTGGTAATAACATCAAATCTATCAGTAGGAGAATAAAAAATAATCACACAGTGAAATACTCTACAACATTTAAAATGAACTGGAGCTTATATGTGTCAACAAGGATAATCAGAAATGTAACACTGAGTTTAAAAGCAAGATGTAGAATATACATACATTATTATACTGTATATATATATGTACTTTAAAGTATGCAAAACAATACCATATATTTATGTATGCAGAAGTATAAAAACATTCATAAATACCAAACTCAGGATAGTACTTACCTCTGAGAATAGAGAGAAGGAAGGGGGCTTTACCTATAATAATATCTTTCTTTTAAAAAAGTTCAGAGGAATAATGGTAAAATATTAGAATCAAACAAATTTGTGTAATGGGGACTCTAACATTTATTCTCTTTTCTGTATTCTTAAGGTAATTTATACTATCACAAACTACAGAAGCTGGGTCATTTATAAAGCATTATTGGCTGATTGGTTGTCATTTTAACTGATGACATTTAACCATCCACAAATTAAATTTAAAGAAAATGATGTGGTAATATCAATATGCTAAGAATTCTGAAAGTGAACTATTGGTTCAGATTCTAACTCTCTGATTTATTAACTTTGTGACTCACATGGCAAATTAACTCTTCTAAAGCCTGTTTTCCTACCTAGTATACAGGGTTGTTGTGAGGAATATATTGTTTATAAAATACTTAATAGTATTTTAAAAATATATTATGTTCCTGTATCTTCACTTATCCTCAGACAAGTGCTTTTTGAAATTTGTGTACCAGAATTTTCTTTTTTAATTGCTTTGGAAGGTAATCAGCCCCTGTCCTAAGGAATAAATGCCTTCAAATTTTTGCTTCACAAAACATTACTATGAAATAGACAAATAATAAAAATTTTTTTTAAACTCACTGTTGTACTACTGTCAGAATCAACTGAAGAACTTAATTTTTTTTTTAAAGGCATTATTTTGGGCCCCAGTTATAGATGGTAAGATTCATTGGGTCTGGATTGGGGCCTCTGAGTCCCCAGGTGTTTCTAATTTGTGCACATTTAAGAATCAATAATTATGGGCTTCCTTGGTGGCACAGTGGTTAAGAATCTGCCTGCCAATGTAGGAGACATGGGTTCAAGCCCTGGTCTGGGAAGATCCCACATGCCGCGGAGCAACTAAGTCCGTGAGCCACAACTACTGAGCCTGCGCTCTAGAGCCTTTGAGCTACAGCTACTGAAGCCCGTGCGCCTAGAGCCTGTGCTCCGCAGCAAGAGAAGCCACCGCAGTGAGAAGCCCGCGCATCACAATGAATGAACATGCCATGCAGCCAAAAATTAATTAATTTAAAAAAAAGAATCAATAATTAGAAATCTAATTTCCTTGGATACAAAATAGTTCAAATTTAGAGTTTGATATAGCAGATAAAAAATTAATAGGAATGAATTTAATGGTTAAAAATAAAATACTTTATCTGAAACAGTCAAAACTTTTAATCATTTTATGTGACCCCTAATGTTTTTTGTTTTGCCTTTTTTTTTAATTTGGGAAGAACATATCTGTAAATAACAGCATTTTCTAAGTAAAGATTGTAATATGTATGTTTTGGTGTATATGTATATATATGTATATAGGCAATAGTTAATGGTATATATAGAATGTATAGATGTGTCCTTTTATGTAGTACCAATTTCTTAATACATAATTTCTTCACTATATTTGATATAGTAAGATTGCCACAGAACAAACTCAGGTTTCCAGTTAGGTGAGAGAATAATTTTAATCAGTAGTGTGCTGACTTTCCAAATATTATATAAACAGAACTCATCTTTTATAGTATGTTAGGTGGTCCAGTATGAAAAGCACGACCTCATGTCTTAGTCTACTCGTCTCAGCTTTGCTTTTAACTTTCTGGCTGACCTTGGACAAATTACTTAACCTCTGTGGCCCTATATCAGACAGTGATTAATCCAAATGATTTTTAAAAGCCTCTTTTAATCATAATATTCTATAATTTTAAGACACTTTACCTTACTTGTGCTATACTTTCTTTGACCTGTCATTTGCAAAATACGCCATTTGGTCAGAGTCATATGGTAGAGGAAGATGTGAAGAGTTAATGAGTATAGTGTTATATTTCCCAGAATTATAGTTGTTTCGTTAATAGTTATGAAGCAGCTTCTGATGTCCTGAAATCTGGCATTTATATTTATAAATACCTTGATTTTTAATTTCTCCTCCGAAACAAATTTTAAGTGTTTACTTTTTATAAAATAATCTTTCGTACAGATGCCTCTATATGCACTTTCCTCTTCTGTATTCATTTTGTTGTGTCTAAAGAGGAAGTAATGTACTTATGTAGAATTCTTCAGCAAATGTTTTGAGTAGAATTTATGACTACATGTATTCTTTATCCTGTCTTTCCTTGGTGTAGATTTGGGGTGAGGGATTCATTTGGGCTCTAAGCTATCTATTGGACCTGAATACTCATTAAACATTTGTGCATTGAGTGCCCATTGTATGCTAGGTGGATCTTGGATGACACTCAGTGAACAAGCAGTCTCTTTCTTCACAGTCCATTTTCACTTTTAATCCATTAGCATTTTAAGAAACAGTTAACAATGCTATACACTGTTGGAATATGCTCTAATAGGTATAGAAGAGACATATTGAGCATCAAGGGCTGGAAATTGGTTCAAGTGCATTTATCTTTGGAGAAAGTGAGGAATCTAAATGAATGTTTCATAAATTCAGTTTTGCAGATTTTTAAGTTTTTTGTTGTTTTTGAATTTCTTATTACAGTGCAGCTTATGATGCCATTCTTGAAAGAAATGTTGCAATCAAGAAGCTAAGCCGGCCATTTCAGAATCAAACTCATGCTAAGCGTGCTTACAGAGAGCTAGTTCTTATGAAATGTGTAAATCACAAAAATGTAAGTGAACATTTTAGAAAATTTCTTAAGTATAAATGAAATCAAGATTTGTTCATGAATATATGAATATAAAAATCTTTTAAAATAGTAGGTGCTTTAAATTGTTCTTTTGGATTGAAGCATTGCTTAAAGGGATATATAAATTTTTCTCAACTTTATTAAATTATATTAGAAGAAAAATAGCTTATGAAATTTAGATTGTATAATTTTCTGACATTTAATTTGCAAAAGGAATTTTAAAGAGGTAGATGTTTTAGAACTTTATTTAGGCTTGATCTCATCTTCTGCTTTTTGTTTTCTATTAAGCTGACATTTCGGAAAACTGGAGCCTGAGCACAGAGATGAAATTGTTCCCATTATTCTTTGACATTGGTACTTTATTTAATAATATTGGATAAAGCAGTTTACCAGAAACTTTAAAAAATATTTAAATGGAATTAGTAAAACATTCCTAATTCTATTTTCTAATGATTATAAAGACTTAAACATACGACTTTCACTCCTTTACACTTTTAAAAACTTACATTAAGCATACTGATACTTTTATGATTATTTTAATGGAATGATTTCTCCAAAATGAGAGGAAATAAACTAGGAGTAAATTGTACAAGGGACAGTTTTATGAAATACTAAACACAAAGCATCTGACTGGAGATGTGTTGTGGTGTTTGTCCAAAGGAGTTTATAAAGAGCTCAATACTTTCTGATTGCACAAAACACAATTTACCGCATTTTGAGAGCTAGCTATGTGCAAGCCTCTGTGTATTGGGGTTAGTAGATTAGCCCCAAGGGAAAAAATTTATGGAAATTGAGGATTAGACTCCTTTTTGAGGGAGCTTACAGTGTTATTTTGAAGACAAAATAAATACATAAAGAGTTAAATATCAGATGTGATAAAGCAGTAAAAGTTTTAATTGTCAAATTATGGCAGATGGAATGCAGCCCTACCCATCAGCAGACAAGTGGATTAAAGTTTTACTGAGCTCTGCCCACCAGAGCAACACCCAGCTCTACCTACCACCAGTCCCTCCAATCAGGAAACTTGCACAAGCCTCTTAGTTAGCTTCATCCACCAGAGGACAGACAGCAGAAGCAAGAAGAACTACAATTCTGCAGCCTGTGGAAGGAGAACCACATTCACAGAAAGACAGACAAAATGAAAAGGCAGAGGACTTTTTACCAGATGAAGGAAGAAGATACAACCCCAGAAAACCAACTAAATGAAGTGGAGATAGGCAACCTTCCAGAAAAAGAATTCAGAATAGTGATAGTGAAGGTGATCCAGGACCTCAGAAAAAGAATGGAGGCAAAGATTGAGAAGATGCAAGAAATGTTTAACAAACACCTAGAAGAATTAAAGAACAAAGAAACAGAGATGAACAATACAATAAGTGAAATGAAAAATACACTAGAAGGAATCAATAGCAGAATAACTGAGGCAGAAGAACAGATAAGTGACCTGGAAGACAGAACGGGGGATTCACTGCCGTGGAACAGAATAAAGAAAAAAGAATGAAAAGAAAGGAAGACAGCCTAAGAGACCTCTGGGACAATATTAAATGCAACAACATTCTCATTATAAGGGTCCCAGAACGAGAAGAGAGAGAGAAAGGACCCGAGGAAATATTTGAAGAGATTATAGTTGAAAACTTCCCTAACACGGGAAAGGAAATAGCCACCCAAGTCCAGGAAGCACAGAGAGTCCCAGGCAGGATAAACCCAAGGAGAAGCATGCTGAGACACGTAGTAATCAAATTGACGAAAATTAAAGAGAAAGAAAAATTATTGAAAGCAACAAGGGAAAAACGACATATAACATACAAGGGAACTCCCATAAGGTTAACAGCTGATTTCTCAGCAGAAACTCTACAAGCCAGAAGGGAGTGGCATGATATATTTAAAGTGATGAAAGGGAAGAACCTACAGCCAAGATTACTCTACCCGGCAAGGATCTCTTTCAGATTCAACGGAGAAATCAAAAGCTTTACAGACAAGCAAAAGCTAAGAGAAATCAGCACCACCAAACCAGCTCTATAACAAATGCTAAAGGAACTTCTCTAAGTGGGAAACACAGAGAAGAAAAGAACCTACAAAAACAAACCCATAACAAGAAAATGGTAATAGGAACATACATATCGATAATTACCTTAAACGTGAATGGATTAAATGCTCCAACCAAAAGACACAGGCTCACTGAATGGATACAAAAACAAGACCCATATGTATGCCGTCTACAAGAGACCCACTTCGGACCTAGGGACACATACAGACTGAAAGTGAAGGGATGGAAAAAGATATTCCATGCAAATAGAAATCGAAAGAAAGCTGGAGTAGCAATACTCATATCAGATAAAATAGACTTTAAAATAAAGAATGTTACAAGAGACAAGGAAGGACACTACACAATGATCAAGGGATCAATCCAAGAAGAAGATATAACAATTATAAATATATATGCACCCAACATAGGAGCACCTCAATACATTAGGCAATTGCTAACAGCTATATAAGAGGAAATCGACAGTAGCACAATAATAGTGGGGGACTTTAACACCTCACTTACACCAATGGACAGATCATCCAGACAGAAAATTAATAAGGAAACACAAACTTTAAATGACACAATAGACCAGATAGATTTAATTAATATTTTTAGGACATTCCATCCAATAACAGCAGATTACACTTTCTTCGTAAGTGCCCACGGAACATTCTCCAGGATAGATCACATACTGGGTCACAAATCAAGCCTCAGTAAATTTAAGAAAATTGAAATCATATCAAGCATCTTTTCTGACCACAACGCTATGAGATTAGAAATCAGTTACAGGGAAAAAAACGTAAAGAACACAGACACATGGAGGCTAAACAATACGTTACTAAATAACCAAGAGATCACTGAAGAAGTCAAAGAGGAAATCAAAAAATACCTAAAGACAAATGACAACAAAAACACGATGATCCAAAACCTATGGGATGCAGCAAAAGCAGTTCTAAGAAGGAAGTTTATAGCAATACAAGCCTACCTCAAGAAACAAGAAAAATCTCATATAAACAATCTAACCTTACACCTAAAGGAACTAGATAAAGAAGAACAAACAAAACCCAAAATTAGTAGAAGGAAAGAAATCATAAAGATCAGAGCAGAAATAAATGAAATAGAAACAAAGAAAACAATAGCAAAGATCAATAAAACTAAAAGCTAGTTCCTTGAGAAGATAAACAAAATTGATAAACCATGAGCCAAACTCATCAAGAAAAAGAGGGAGAGGACTCAAATCAATAAAATTAGAAATGAAAAAGGAGAAGTTACAGTAGACATCACAGAAATACAAAGCATCCTAAGAGACTACTACAAGCAACTCTATGCCAATAAAATGGACAACCTGGAAGAAATGGACAAATTCTTACAAAGGTACAATCTCCCAAGACTGAATCAGGAAGAAATAGAAAATATGAACAGACCAGTCACAAGTAATGAAATTGAAACTGTGATTAAAAATCTTCCAACAAACAAAAGTCCAGGACCAGATGGCTTCACAGGAGAATTCTATCAAACATTTAGAGAAGAGCTAACACCCATCCTTCTCAGACTCTTCCAAACAATTGCAGAGGAAGGAACACTCCCAAACTCATTCTATGAGGCCACCATCACCCTGATACCAAAACCAGACAAAGATACTACAAAAAAAGAAAATTACAGACCAATATCACTGATGAATATAGATGCAAATATCCTCAACAAAATACTAGCAAACAGACTACAACAGCACATTAAAAGGATCATACACCATGATCAAGTGGGATTTATCCCAGGGATGCAAGGATTCTTCACTATATGCAAATCAATCAATGTGATGCACCATATTAACAAATTGAAGAATAAAAACCATATGATCATCTCAATAGATGCAGAAAAAGCTTTTGACAAAATTCAACACCCACTTATGATAAAAACTCTCCAAAAAGTGGGCATAGAGGGAACCTTCCTCACCATAATAAAGGCCATGTATTACAAACCCACAGCAAACATCATTCTCAATGGTGAAAAACAGTATTTCCTCTAAGATCAGGAACAAGACAAGGATGTCCACTCTCACCTCTATTATTCACCATGGTTTTGGAAGTCCTAGCCACGGCAATCAGAGAAGAAAAAGAAATAAAAGGAATACAAATTGGAACAGAAGAGGTAAAACTGTCACTGTTTGCAGATGACTATACATAGATAATCCTAAAGATGCCACCAGAAAACTACTAGAGCTAATCAATGAATCTGGTAGAGTAGCAGGATACAAAATTAATGCACAGAAATCTCTTGCATTCCTATACACTAATGATACAAAATCTGAAAGAGAAATTAAGGAAACACTCCCATTTACCATTGCAACAAAAAGAATAAAATACCTAGGAATAAACCTACCTAAGGAGACAAAAAACCTGTGTGCAGAAAACTATAAGACACTGATGAAAGAAATTAAAGATGATACAAACAGGGGCTTCCCTGGTGGTGCATGGGTTGAGAGTCCGCCTGCCGATGCAGGGGACACGGGTTCGTGCCCCGGTCTGGGAGGATCCCACATGCCGTGGAGCGGCTGAGCCCGTGAGCCATGGCCACTGGGCCTGCGTGTCCGGAGCCTGTGCTCTGCGACTGGAGAGGCCACAACAGTGAGAGCTCTGCGTACCGCAAAAAAAAAAAAAAAAAAAAAGATGATACAAACAGATGGAGAGATATACCATGTTCTTGGATTGGAAGAATCAATATTGTGAAAATGACTATATTACCCAAAGCAATCTGCAAATTCAGTGCAATCCCTATCAAATTACCGATGGCATTTTTTACAGAACTAGAACAAAAAATCTTAAAATTTGTATGGAGACACAAAAGACTCTGAACAGCCAAAGCAGTCTTGAGGGGAAAAAAAACAAAGCTGGAGGAATCAGACTCCCTGACTTCAGACTATACTACAAAGCTACAGTAATCAAGACAATGTGGTACTGGCACAAAAACAGAAATATAGATCAATGGAACAGGATAGAAAGCCCAGAGATAAACCCACACGCCTGTGGTCAACTAATCTATGACAAAGGAGGCAAGGATATACAATGGAGAAAAGACAGTCTCTTCAATAAGTGGTTCTGGGAAAACTGGACAGCTACATGTAAAGGAATGAAATTAGAACGCTCCCTAACACCATACACAAAAATAAACTCAAAGTGGATTAGAGACCTAAATGTAAGACTGGACACTATAAAACTCTTAGAGGAAAACATAGGAAGAACACTTTTTGACATAAATCACAGCAAGATCATTTTTGATCCACCTCCTAGAATAATGGAAATAAAAACAAAAATAAACAAATGGGACCTAATGAAACTTAAAAACTTTTGCAAAGCAAAGGAAACTACAAACAAGATGAAAAGACAGCCCTCAGAATGGGAGAAAGTATTTGCAAACAAATTAACAAAGTATAAACAGCTCATGCAGCTCAATATTAAAAAAATAAACAACCCAATCAAAAAATGGGCTGAAGACCTAAATAGAGATTTCTCCAAAGAAGACATACAGATGGCCAAGAAGCACATGAAAATCTGTTCAACATCACTAATTATTAGAGAAATGCAAATCAAAACTACAATGAGGTATCACCTCACATCAGAAAATCTACAAACAACAAATGCTGGAGAGGGTGTGGAGAAAAGGGAACCCTCTTGCACTGTTGGTGGGAATGTAAATTTATACAGACACTATGGAGAACAGTATGGAGGTTCCTTAAAAAACTAAAAGTAGGGGCTTCCCTGGTAGCGCAGTGGTAGAGAGTCCGCCTGCCGATGCAGGGGACACGGGTTCATGCCCCAGTCCGGGAAGATCCCACATGCTGCGGAGCGGCTGGGCCCGTGAGCCATGGCCATTGAGCCTGCGCATCCGGAGCCTGCACTTCTGGAGCCTGTGCTCCGCAACGGGAGAGGCCACAACAGTGAGAGGCCCGCGTACCACCAAAAAAAAAAACAAAAAAACAAAAAAAACTAAAAGTAGAATTACCATATGACCCAGTAATCTCACTACTGGGCATATAGCCAGAGAAAACCATAATTCAAAAAGTCACATGCACCCCAAAGTTCATTGCAGCACTATTTACAATAGCCAGGTCATGGAAGCAACCTAAATGTCCATCGACAGACGAATGGATAAAGAAGATATGGTACATATATACAATGGAATATTTCTCAGCCATAAAAGGGAATGAAATTGGGTCATTTATAGAGACGTGGTTGGCTCTAGAGACTGTCATACAGAGTGAAGTAAGTCAGAAAGAGCAAACCAAATATCGTATATTAACGCATATATGTGGAACCTAGAAAATGGTACAGATGAACCGGTTTGCATGGCAGAAGTAGAGACACAGTTGTAGAGAACAAACGTATGGACACCAAGGGGGGAAAGTGGCGGGGTGGGTGTGATGAATTGGGGGATTGGGATTGACATGTATACACTAATATGTATAAAATGGATAACTATAAGAACCTGCTGTATAAAAAAATTAAATAAAATTCAAAAAACATTATGGCAGATGGAAAATAAGTGTTGAGATTTAAGGAGAAAGAAGATTGTTGTGAGCTTGAATGAAACGGGACAGCTTTGGGGAAGGGTGGACCTAGACTATTTCTTAAAGATGGGGTAAAAATTGGGTTATTGAAGGAAGGGAGCCTCCAAGAGGAGGAATAGTATTTAAAAAGAGGCATAGAGACAATCACCAAACTCATGTTAAGTTGTCTTATCATAATATTTCTGTCGGCGATTGCATTTAAAATATCAATGTGTGTGTGTATATAGAGAAAGAAATGTTAGAAAAGTAAATTTATATATAATATATGTAATCAGAGATACATATGTTATATATACATATGTGAGATGTATGACTTATTTTTCCTTATCCACAGAATTCAGCTACCATGTATATATAAATAAACTTATTTTATTAACCAGAAAAAAAAAAGGCCTAGAGATAAAGATTACAGTCAGTCAGTGATCGGGAAGAAGTTGCGTCAGCCATTCTTGTTCTAGATGGGAGCCAAGTATGTTGCTTGTCAAGATTTTGCTGGTGGCCTCCTGCCCTGGAATAGAACTGCTCGTACCCCTTGGAGCCTCTTTCGTGGCAATGTCGTGGTGGCATTACCTTGGTTTTGCATTGGGGAGAGACGGCCAGTGACACCTACCTCCTGAGCCTGGGTGACTGCAAAGAAAGATGGTTCTGTCAACTAAATGGAGGGCATGGAAAGCTTGTTTCACATGAGTAACCCTTTAGTGGAGGTGGCACAGATTCATCCAGGTAATACCCTTGGCACCTAGAAGAGTGCTTGCACGGAATAGGTGCTCGAAACATAACTTTTTCAGTGAATTGTTCAGTGAATGAATGTGAATAAAGATAGGGAAAAGAGGAATGGTAATGGAATTTTTCCACTCCCTGATAGATGGATGCTTTTGTAATGTCTTGCCTTTTTGTGCAAATCATCTCTTCATTGGTCTAAACATCTCTGGTTTTTCCCATTCCCTTCTTCTTTTTTTTTTAATTGAGGTAAAATACAATAACAATAAAACTTACTATCTTAACCATTTTTAAATGTACAATTCAGTAGTACTAAGTACATTCATATTGTGCATTTTCCACTCTTCATAGATGGTTTTGAGTTTCCTTTTCAACTTGGTCACTTATCTCTGAATGCACTTGGATATGTCACCTGGTACACAGTAGTGCATGTCTGATTGAATCCTCTGAGAGGAGCTGAGGCATGTCATCTCTTAACTGTGGACATTGTAATCCTGTTTGGAAATCTGGTCACCATTTGACTCACATTACCTAATAAGCAAGTTATTCTTTGTCATAGACCAGCTAACAGGTCTTTCCCATTCTTTAGTGTAGTGCTTTCTGTATCTTCCTATTCAGTTTCATATGTGAAATCTGGCTCCTCTTACTAGACTGTTGGGGATTGCTTTCTTCTTTGTTCGGATTTTTCACTTGTTGGCTTCACTTACCAGTTTTGCTCAGGATGCCTTCATAATAGTTGGATTAGTTCATTAGCAACCTGCAAAAATTACATCTCTAACTATAAAAATTGCCCATATCTCCCAATTCTTCAACCTATTCACAAGGATATTGTTATTAGTGACATTTTCAAAAATGCCTTTTTGAAATCTTCATCTATCTGGTTGCATTTCTCTGATCTGCTGCTGTTCTTTGTTGTTACTATTGCTGTTGTTGTTTTTATTCACAGAAGTATAAAGTTTCCCAGTGAATTTTTACGTGTTCCTAGTAATTTTTACTTCTTTTAAAGTAGTCATATACCATCCACTTAATCAGTCCTTGACTTTTGTTTGTCCAGTATATGACTGATGTAATTTTCTTTATTTCTCTTTTTGAGAAGCAAGACAACTGTCCCTTTTAATCTTTTTTTATATAACAGCTTTCTTATGATACAATTCACATACCATACAACTAATCCATTTAATTCAGTGTTTTTTAGTATATTCACTGATATATGTGACTGTCACCACAGTCAGTTCTAGAACATCTTCATTACCTCAAAAAGAGACGCCATTCCTTTAGCTCTCATTCCCCCATCTCCCATATTCCTTAGTTCTAAGCAACAGCTAATCTCCTTTCTGTCTCTGTATGCCTTTCATCTTTAACACCTGTCTCCTACTGTGGGATTTCCCAGATGTTAATGAGAATAGTTTTACTAATTCTCCAAGTCTCCAAGTGTACAGTTCATCTGGTTAGGAGACATGAATTCATTTAGAACAACTAGATACTTATTCCTCTGTCTTAAACACATTTGTTTTACCCTCTCTGATCTGAAAAGTACTTTTCTGAATTTATTCACTGAACATATATTTGAATGCCTTCTATAAGCAAAGCTTTATGCTTAAATGAGTAACATGGATTCTGCTCTCATGAAGTTTATGTCTAGAAAAACATTCCCATTCCTAAGTATAATTGTCAACAGACATTTCAAAAATACGTGTGAGGTGTTTTCCTGAATGCTGGAATTGTAAAGGGGAATAAGAGGCTGTTGTGAAAGGGAGACTATACTACGGTGTGTTAAATGCCATAATAACATATAAGATATCGTGGGGACAAAGTAGAATATTCAGGTCTGTCAAGGACTAGGGGTTGTCAGACCCTACAAAAGAGGCCTATCTTGCAGGTTTGTTTAGTAGTTTTTTAGGTAAATGACCAGCATAGGGAATAGTATGTTTAAAGGCCTTGACAGTTTTTTGAGAACAATATTCTTGCTCAAGTGTCAAGTTTAATAGAGGGCTTAGCAAGAGAAGAAGTGGGTTGATATTCTGTTATGGAGGGCTTTGAGTGTACTGCAAGGGAGTTTTGGCCTTTTTTTTGGTGGCATTAGGTTTTTGAGAAGCTGAATAATATGATCAGGTCTTTTCATTACCATATATTATAAGCAGTAAAATGGTAGCTGGATTTGCAGAAAACCGTTGTTAGGGAACCAAGTGTTAGAAGTTATTATAGCATGAACAGTCTAGATGAGATGCTAGAATCCTCAGCATAAATAGTGGCACAGGAAATGAAAAGAAGAGGTTGAAATTCAGACTAACAGAGAATGGATGGCATCCTTTTAAATATTTATTATGGTACAAATATTGAAAAAAGTCAAAAATCACTCTCAGCTTTCTATTGTAAAAGAAAAGACACTCTGGAAAAGTAAGGGGTTTGGGTTGGAAGGATAATGAGTTCAGTTTTATATTATTTTGTGAGACCTCATGTGAGGTAGCTGTGAAAATCTGAGACTCATAAACTAAGCAAGGACTTTTAATGAGTATTTAGAAAAACACCATAGAGATGTTTGGAGAAAAAGACATACATAGTATCACCCAAGAAAAGGGTACAGATAAAGGAGGAGGATTAAAACAAAATAGTGGGAAAGAGAGCATGTCTATGGATAAACTAGTGGAATAGACTGGAAATGAGGAAAACTGGGGAAGTGCAGTATTATGAAAAACCAGGGGGCGAAAGGGCTGAGATTATATAGAAATATTGAGTTGGATAAGAGCTGGCAGAAGGTATTTAAGATTTGCTTACAAATTATGTAGAGGGTTGTATAATGTAGGTTCTTGATAATTGAATGTTCATAAATGGAATGGATTTTGTGGAGCTCTTCTGTTGATATTGTGTGTGTGTGAAGGCTGTTTTTTTAGAGCAGTTTTCGGTGCACAGCAAGATTGAGAGAAAGGTACAGAGATTTCCCATATACCCCCTGCCCACGCACACGCACAGCTTTCTGCATTATTAACATCCCCCACCAGAGTGGTGCATTTGTTATAATCAGTGAACCTGCATTGACACCTCCTTATCACCCAAAGTCCATAGTTTACATTAGGGTTCACTTTTGGTGTTGTACATTCTATGGGATTGGATAAATGTACAATGACATATATCTACCATTATAGTATCATTCAGGGTATTGTCACTGCCCTTAAGATTCTCTGTGCTCTGCTTCCCTCCCTGCCCCCAACCCCTGGCCATAAAGTTTTATTATATAAAATAAAAGGGATTACTTAAGCTTAGAACATAAGACTTGAAAAATTTTACACTGAAGGTGGCTTTTTTTTAATCCATGTATTTGCAGTTCCCAAATGAAAATATTATTAAGGAATTTCTAATTTTCCTATTTCTCTGCTTTTGCCACAGATAATTGGCCTTTTGAATGTTTTTACACCACAGAAATCCCTAGAAGAATTTCAAGATGTGTAAGTGTGATAATTAAAATTTTGTTAATACATTGTTCTTCGATTGTTACTGTATACTTCAGCTGTCATATTTTTTCACCCGTGAAGTTACATAGTCATGGAGCTCATGGATGCAAATCTTTGTCAAGTGATTCAGATGGAACTAGATCATGAAAGAATGTCCTACCTTCTCTATCAGATGCTGTGTGGAATCAAACACCTTCACTCTGCTGGAATTATTCATCGGGTTAGTAGAAAAAACTGTCATATTCTTTTTCTAATCATAGAGGTATAATTCATGTAACATAAAATTAACCATCTTAAAGTGTACAATTCAATGATATTTAGTGCATTCACAACATTGTGCAACCACTACCGATACCAAATTTCAAAATATATTCATTGCCCCAAAAGAAAACTGCCTACCCATTAGGCAGTAGCTCCCCATTCCCCTCTCACCCCAACCCCTGGCATATACCAGTCTGCTTTCTGTGTCCATGGATATACCTCTTCTGGATGTTTCATATAGGTGGAATCATACAATATATGACCTTTTGTGTCTGGTTTCTTTAACTTAGCGTAGTGTTTTCAAGTTCACCCATATTGAAGCATATATCAGTTGTTCATTCCTTTTTATGACTGATTAATATTCTTTTGTATGTATTTACCACATTTTGTTTATCCATTCATCCATTCATGGACATTTGGGTTATTTCCACCTTTTAGCTTTTGTGGATAGTGCTGTTGTGAACATTAAGGTACAGGTATTTGTTTGAGTTCCTGTTTTCAGTTCTTTTGGGTATCTACCTTGGAGTTGAATTGCTGGGTCATATTTAACTTTCTGAGGAATGAACAAACTTTTCCACAGTGGGTACACCATTTTACATTCCCAGCAACAGTGCACGAAAGTTCCATCTTCCCCAGATCTTTGCTAATACTTAATGACTTTTTCATTCTAGCCATTACTAGTGAGTATGAAGTGGCATCTCATTGTGGTTTTGACTTGCATTTCTGTAATGACATTGAGCATCTTTTCATGTTTGTTGGACGTTTATATATCTTCTTGGGAGAAATGTCTATTCAAGCTCTGCCCATTTTTAATTGAGTTGTTTGTCTTTGTTGTTGAGTTATTAGAGTTCTTTATATATTCTGAATACTAGACCCTTATCAGATAAGTAATTTGTAAATATTTTCTCTGAATTTGTATGTTGTTTTTTTCACTTCCTTGATCTCTTTTGATATGGAGATGTTTTTACTTTTCATGAAAATCAGTTTATTTTTTTTTTGGTTGCTTGTCCTTTTAGTGTCATATGTAAGACTCTATTGTGAAATCTGAGGTCATTAAGATTCACCCCTAGTTTTCCATCAAGAGTTTTATAGTTCTGGCTCTTACATTTAGGTCTTTGACCCATTTTGAGTTAATTTTTGTATATGGTGTGAGATAAGGTGCCAACTTCATTCTTTCACTTGTGGAAATCCAGTTATCCCAGCATCATTTATTAAGGAGACTATTGTTTTCTAATTGAATGGTCTTGGCACCCTTATTGAAATTCAGTTGGCCGTAGACATATGGATTTATTTTTGGACTCCTAGTTCTCTATTCCATTGGTCTTTGTGTCTGTGCTTATATCAGAACCACATTATTTTGATCACTGTAGCTTTGTAGTAAATTTTGAAATGGGAAAGTGTGAGTCTACCAACTTTATTCTTTCTCAGTATCATTTTGACTATTCAGGGCCTGTTGTGATTCCACATGAATTTGAGTATCAGCTTTTCCATTTCTGCAGAAAAGTCCATTGGCATTTTAATAAGGGTTTCATTGACTGTACATTGCTTGGGTAGTTTTGCCATCTTAACTATATTTAGTATTCAGATTCATGAACACAGGATGTCTTTCCATTTACTTAGGTTGTATTAGTCTGTTTGGGGTACCATAACAAAATACCACAGACTGGGTGGCTTAAAAAACAGAAATTTATTTTCTCACAGTTTGGGAGGTTAGAAGTCCAGGACCAAGGTGCAAATAAATTCAGTTTCTGGTGAGATCTCTCTTCCTGGCTTGGAGATAGCTGCCTTCTTGCTGTGTCCTCACATGCCCTTTCCTCTGTGCATGCAGGAAGAGAGAGCAAGCTCTGGTGTCTTTTTCTTTTCTGTAAGGACATCAGTTCTTTTGTATTGGGGTCCCACCCTCATGACTTCATTTAACCTTAATTACCTCCATAAGGGCCTGATCTCCAAATACAGTCACATTAGGGGTCTTTTACCTATGATGAAAAATATGCCTTTATCTTAGATCAGGCTGTTTGGGAAACAAACTCAAGGATGGAGATATATTGACATGTAAGCAGTTTAATGGGGAGTCCTCTCAGGATCAACATCTGTGGGGAGTAAAGGAAGTAAAAAATAGACATAGGGGAGAAATTAGATGCAATCACTCTAGAGGCCTCAACTGGTGACTCAAGCAGACCTTGGTCTTGGAGAGCAGACTTTGGAAAAAGTGGCTCTCTGTGGCTGAGGGCATTTCCTGGAGAGAGATTTGCTGAAAACTGTCAGTAGTCAACACTGCCAGCCCCTGGAAGAATGAGTGCCTCAGTCCTAAACCCAGGCTCAGAGCAGGTATCACAGCACCCACCATAGGCCACCGCTGGTGCCATTTGTTCCTACTTCTTTCATACGGTAAGCTCTGGAAACTGTTTTTCCAGGATTTTATTTGATGTCTGTTCCTTGAGCAAGTTCCAAGAAGTTTAATGGGATAAACCATAGCACCCATTTCTATAGCTGGTCTTGAGGCCATAATTGATACTCACCTCTGTGCTCTACTCTTAAATTCTCCTTACCTACCCTCTCTGCTTGCCGGAGATTACTTGCTTGATAAAATAACCTGAGCTTTCATCCTTTAGGGGTTCAGTACAAGTCAGGATGGGGGATGGAGTTCCACATATTTGCTCAGAGATCCAAGCTAAGCTGTATAAGTCTCCAGCATCTAGATTGTTGCTGGTCCCTGTGTCAGGGGAAGAAAAAGCCAGGTGGAATGTACTGGGTCTAAGGCCATGGGCAGAACTAGTCATAAGGACCTGCCTAATTGTAAGGGAACTGGGAAATGGGGGGAGGCAGTCTTCAGAATGGTCTGTGCCATTCTGCTCTGCTTATCAAGCATTCCTTTGCTTCCTTTATTCCACACCTAGTACCTAGTCACCCCCTCCTTAGGGAAGATAACCCAGAGTCCTAGCCTATCAAGGCATTTAGTGCTAAGTGATACATAGTAATCTCTACATTAATCCAGATATTTCTTCCTTTGGTCCAGAAATATTAGAACTAAAATGACCAAATTATCTGGTCACTTGCATCTCCTCCCCCTCCCCCCATTCCCTAGATATGGTGGTCAAACAGGGTCAGGGTAACTACAATAAACAATCCCATTTGGGAAATTGAAAAATGCAGTCGTTATTTATTTGTAATTCTGTTGTGTAGACATTGTTAGCGTTCTTTTGCCCTTGTGGTGGGGAAGACTACTCCTTGATTAGGCCCTGAATCTGATCTCTGCAAGGAGTACTCTGTCCACTCTTCTCTGTGGTACCTGGCTCCACCCTGTGGAGAGTCTTTTCTGCTAGCCTTCTTGAGTATATCTGAAGTGGGTATTGGAAAGTGTGTTCTCATTGGGGGCTGCCCCTGTTTCACTCCTATCTGTTAAAGATTGGAGGCCCAAGTGTCACTTTAAGACAGTCCTTAACCTGGACACTATTGACATTTTGGATGAATAATTCTTTCTTTTGAGGGGCTGTCCTGTACATTGTAGAAAGTTTAGCAGCATTCCTGGCCTTTACCCATGAGATGCCAGTAGTACTCCCCAATTGTGACAACCAAAAATGTCTTTAGACATTGCCAAATATCCCCTGGGAACAAAATTGCCCTGATTTGAGAACCATTGTTTTAAGGCTAGAACAGTCACAGCCTTAAGGAGTTCTTTTTTTTAAAATGGTACATCTCTCTTAGAAACTCAGGAGACTTCTTATGTTTTTAATTACAGTTCTTTTCAAAGCACATCTGGTAGCTCACTGACTCTATATTCTTGGACTTAATGTCTGCCTTTATGTTTTTAGGCCTCTGTTGGCAAGTCTGAGGTATTTTCATCAATTGAAAGATTTTTCAGGTCTTCTTCCATCAAAGGCTTTCAGAATTGTTATGTGAAAATGGTGCATTAGAAACAAATTCAAGATATCAGTGGCTTACAACAACATTTATTGCTTGCTCAGGGGTCTGCAGGTTGGCTGTGTGGCACTGCTCCAGATCATGGGATCAGGTTCAGGGTTTGTTTCATGTCCAGCTTTTAGCATCCAGGCTGAAGGAGTGCCTCCCTGGGGCACATCCTTTTCTCATGGTGAAAGAAGGGCAAGAGCCAAGCTAAATCAGTCAGGCACATCTAAAACTTCTCTTCAGATTTGATGAACATCACATTTCCTCACATTCCATTGGCCAGAATTACTGTAGGCCCATCGATAAGGTGAAGAAGTATATTGGGTTAGGAGGTGGAGATATTTGCTGAGCAACCCGCTATTTTTTCTTTTTTTTTCTTTTTGAAAGGTCTAGTAGCATTTAGCTTTCCCAGAATGGCAAGGCCTTGAAATTCTAGATTCTCTGTTCCCTTTTATTTCTTCTTGTGAAGTGGCCAATTCTTTGATTTGTAGCCAATAGCCACCTATACCCACTACTAAAGTTTTGCTTTTCAATCTCCTTCTAGAGCAGGGGTCAGCAGACTTTTTTTCTAAAGGCAAGCCCAGATAGTATATATCTTAGGTTTTGCAGATGATAAGATACAGTCTCTGTTACAGCTTCTCAACTTTATCATAGTAACACAAAAGCAGCCATAGACAGTAGGTAATGAGAGTGTGACTGTGTTCTGATAAAACTTTCTTCACAAAAACAGGCAGGCATTAATTTGCCAACCCCTGTTCTAGAGCTCAAGTTCATTATGCAAGTGCGGTGCCTTCCAAGTTATTGTAGGTGACAGTGTCATGAAATGTCTTGCTACTCTATAACCTGGATCACCTTTCCAACCTTTGATATTAGTTTCCCTGCTGCCTGCTGCTCAACTACTAAGCTATGATCCTGTGTTTATAATAGTAACACTGTACTCCTGTCATCAATTTCAGTGTTAGTCAGAATAGACTAGTATAACGGAAAACATTCTTAGGTGTCTCTTTTACTCTCACACTACTACCATGATGCTTTTCACACCAGATGTGAGGTAGTTTTTCCCACACCAAACAGTCCTCAGATTCTCTGGACACCAGCCTGGGTATCCTACAATTTTACTCAATTCCAGGTAGACACTATCTACCTGGAAATAGCCTCAGATCCTCCAGGTTAAGGGCTTAGTCCCACAAGACTGCCCCAACTTCAAATGCCAATCATAATCCCAGGCTATAATTTGGAGGTTCCCACAACCCCCTCCTCAGATTCAGTTAATTTGCTAGAGTGCCTAATAGAACTCAGGAAAACATTTTACTTTCTGGATTACTGGTTAATTACAAAGGATGTAACTCAGGAACAGCCAAATGGAGAGATCCATAAGGCAAAGTATGTGGGAAGGCGCACGGAGCTTCCGAGCCCTCTCTGGGTGCACCACTCTCCCAGCACCTCCATGTGTTTACCGGAAGCTCTCTGTACCAGTCCTTTTGGGTTTTTAATGGAGGCTTCATTACATAGGCGTGATTGATTAAATCTTTGGCCATTTGAGATTGAACTCAGTCTCTAGCCCCTCTCCCCTCCCAGGTGGTCTGGGGGCCTGTGGGACTGAAAGTTTCAACACTCTAATTATTTTGTTGGTTCCCTGGCAACCAGCCTCATCCTTTGGAACTTTCCAAAAGTAACCTCATTAAGTCAACTCTGGTGTAGTTGAAAGGTACTTCTTACGAATAACAAAAAGCACTCCTTTCACCTTTATTGCTCTTATCACTTAGGAAATTCCAAGGGTTCTAGGAGCTCTGTGCCAGTAATTGGGACAATGACCAAATATGGTTTTCTTATTATAAATCACAATATCACAACTAGGTTATTAACAAATAAACACTTGAGTTTTCAGTGGCTTAACACAACCAAGGTTTATCTCCCACAGTATGTGTCCAGTACAGGTCCTAGTGGGGTGAGGACTCTGCCATACATAGATGCTCAAGCAGCTCAATATCTAGAATGTTACTAGTCACCAAAGCAGGGCAAGAGACAAAAGGATGTTATGCACTGGCCCTTCTATTCTTGATTCCCACTCACATCCCATTGACTAGAATTAATCACAGGCTGGAAAAATGTGGGAGAGAAGGTGGAATATTGTTAGTCCACTACTTCTGTCACACATTCATACAAGTTCAGTTATTCTTCACAGGTATAGATAGCAATGCAACTTAAACATCTGTAGAAAGGTACATCTTGATACGCAAGGATGAATTTCAGATGATATTCTTTTTTGACAGTTTCTTTTCCTTAACAAGATGTCTGTTTTTTAAAAGTTGCATTTTGTTCTTAATCTTTCCAAAATAAAGTGTTTAAGGTTGAAATCTTATTTCTAGACTGGAATGCAGTAGTATGAAGAGCCATTAATCATTAACCAACACTATAGACATTGAAATAGTATCGAGGCTCATAATATTTATTTTTGAACACGCAGTGTTACTTTGCAGAGGTATTATATTTTGGAAATAGTGACAACGTATTTACAGGATAGCAATAATGAAAATTTTCATTTTCTGTTTCAATAAACCTGTTGATATCTATTTTTAATTTGATAAAACCTATAGATTACATATCGCCTAACCCATCCATGATTGCATATCAAAATATGCTAAAGACAGCATACATGCTTCTCTGGATATAGACATTACAAAAGTAATTATTTCAGGCCAGCTTTATTTTGTGTTACATCAGTCACTGGTATTCAGTGTATGTGAATCATACTCCTGCTTTCTTTGGTCTAGGTTCATAATAGAATTCATGGGAGCTAACAAGTTCATGGGTTGAACTTGAAGCCATGAGTGTTTATGCTGCTGCCTTTTAATGATCATAGCACAGAATTCCTTGAGGTTGGGTTCAGGTGGGAAATTCTTCACAAAGACATTATTTGGTAGCATCAACAACAAGTAATTTTATGGATTAGTGGCACCAAGACAATGGTGTCCTACCTCAACTGGCAGTCAAAATTTTTATGAACAAATTTGTACGATTTCGGGTTGGAAATCAGTGATGGAAGGACTGACTTCGATCCTTTAGAGTTGAACGTCTGCCAGTTTGAAAGGTCAAGTGACATGTGCTTGGGTTGACATAGAATGGCCCATTGTTGGTATATAGTATCTATATAAAGCTTGTTTTGACCTTAAAATGGGATCTTTTAAAAGCTGGTAATTTAGTATACAAGTGCATATAAATGCTAACTTTATGATTCTCTCTTACTTTTACTGTAATAGTTCTTACATGAGCTTTGAGATGCCTTTCCAAATTGCTTTCACACCACTTGATTGAAAGTTTCTAGCTAATCATAATTTCTAGCAAATAAAGCATTACTAACTTCTAATAACTGTATATATTCATAAATTAAAAATGCCATCAAGCTAATTTCTCAGATTTGCCTATTATGATGAATCTGTGCAGTGATAACAGTGAGAAAAATGAACAGTAACCATGAATTGTTTTATAAGTGATCTCACAACTTGTGGACTGCAAAATATTTGTTTATATTATAGCAGCCATTTTTTTAATTTTTATTTTTGAAGGACTTAAAGCCCAGTAATATAGTAGTAAAATCAGACTGCACTTTGAAGATTCTTGACTTTGGACTGGCCAGGACTGCAGGAACTAGTTTTATGATGACACCTTACGTAGTGACTCGCTACTACAGAGCACCTGAGGTCATCCTAGGGATGGGCTACAAAGAAAACGGTCAGCAAACACTATTTACTTGAAATACTGTTCTGATTTATTTGCTTTTGTTTATCAGATTTCTTATGTAAATACTTAAATTGAAGTGCATAGAGTTAAATGTATCGCTGTATGAAATGATGTTTATCAAGAGTTTGAAAGTAACTACAAATTCTGTCATAAATGTTTGGAAAAACTTGGGGCCCCTGTTTATTTAAATACAAATACATAATCATCAATACTACCATTAGATAAAGAATTTGTTGCCATGGCCCCTGTAACAGAATATATACCATTTTCTTGCCTGTAACTTGAAAATGAGCATTCTAACATGGGCTCAAGAAATCTTAAGTTTGCATTAATGATATTTGCACACATTTCCAATCCCATGACATTAAAGTTAATAGCAGTAGCACTTAGTGCAGACTTTAAGGGCTGCAATAAAGCCATTCTGCATAGCTGATGGATAATTAATTTAAGGTTGCCTTTCAGAGAAAACAATGTTTCATCAACGACCTTGTGTCCAGCCTTAAAGAAATGGCATTATTATGTGCGAGTATAGTCAGTTATATGTATCAGCATTAGAATCAAGGTTGAAGAACATTATCAGGCATGTAGTTCGTGAATTTAAAAAAAATTATGCATAAATATACATATATTTATACTTAAGAAATTTTGTTGAATCTCAGTCATTTAAGAGATGAATAAGTCTACACAGGATTTTATTGACTTAAACTATAACTTTTTAAATGTAACTTAATCCAAAATACTTACTAGAATAGGACCTAGACATTTTTTCTAGCCAAGAATCTAAAACAACAGTTCACTTTGAATCAGGAAACTGTATCAAGTCAATTTTTGGGATTCTTTTTTATAAATGATAACATTGAACTGAGGATTTTAGCTTAATTTTCTTTTCTGAGCTCATTAAAAACACTTTAAATATTTACTACTATTCTTTTGTTCTTAAATAAACATGCTGTTGTCTTACTCTTTATCTAAAATTGCCTTATACCCTGTAAAACCCAGTGAGTTAGATTTAGTATTAGACTTTTTTTTTTTTTGAGAATTGCTGCCTTAAGTGACCGGCATGAAGATTGTTTTTGTATTTGCTGTAAAACCATTGATTGTCACAGATAATGTATAATGTGGCACTCTCTCTTATAATTGTGATCTTGGGAGCTCCCTACCAGAAATTAGCACCAAGAATAACTGTCATGTAAAGAATTGACATGCTTTCCTTTCTTAGGTAAGAATTATATAGATCTACCTTATTGCCTTTTTTTTTTTTTTTTTTGGGCCCCAGGAAACTGAGTCAAATGTAATGCTTAATTATGATAACTACATTAGCCAGCAAGGTTAAACATAAGAACTTCTGCCTTTTATTAACACCTTTCACCCACCCCCACCTGTTTTAACAACTTTATTTTATACGTCTTTTATTGAAAGCCGGCTCAAAGCTTTTTGTAAAGTGTGAGATAATGGAATATATTTAAACTGCCAAATAGACTGAGCAGTTAGACACTGTAAAACTTGCTTTATGTATGAATCAGGCTTATCATATTCTGAGGAAAGTCTTCATTAACCCAGACAATATCTTCTCTCATGCTTGCAGCTTTTGAAATCTGTTTTAAGATGTTTTTCTTAAGATTATGTACATAAGTTGTGTCCTGAATATTTAACTAAAGCTTGCTATTCTCTATAAAGTCCACAGGGAAAAATTATTTTCATAGATTTTTGCCAAAATGAAAACCCTGGAAAAAATTTTTCTCTGAACTGATTTATGAATGTTAACTTTTCCTCTAAAATTTTATTCTTGAAAGTTGAACTATGCCATAAATATAAAAAGATTTGTATGTATTTTAATGTGAAATTTTAGAGAAACTTTAGTTCCACAGGATTTCTAAAATTTGTTCCTAATCTAGCTCCTAAAATTCTGTAATGAACTGGCAGTCTCCTTATGAGTGTATTAGAAAGTACTGACTTTAAGTTCCCAAGTCCTCCTGTATTGGTAAAGGATATATTTCTAACATCTATTCCTGCCCTTTTCTTCTTTTGCTATTAGAGAATTGGGGCCTTCAAACTTCAAAAACAAATGCATGTTTCTAAAGCTTTCCTTTCAAATTGCTCATTCTCCTCTTGTATTAAACTGCAAGCACCTACTCTTTTTGTCTGATTTTCAAACCCAAAGATATAAAATGTCAGGGTATGTGGTTAGTTTTAATGAAACAGGTGGAGGTCCTCAAATTGCCCATTTCTATGTCTAGCAGATTCTTTTCAGTATTGACTAGAGCTCTCATTTAAAGTTGACAAGGGTCATGGGACTTCCCTGGTGGTCCAGTGGTTAAGACTCCGCATTCCACCGCAGGGGGCACGGGTTTGATCCTGGTCGGGGAACTAAGATCCTGCATGCTGCGTGGCCAACAAAAAAAAAGAAAAAAATTAAAGTTGGCAAGGGTCAGTAAGTCTACTAGGAGACTCTGTAGATAATAAATCTGTGGGAAATTTCATACTGTATTCAGCCAAAACCAACTTCTTAAACCAAAAGCGTTCTGGTTCTATGGGTTTAAAACACTTTAGGTGGAAAACATGAAATATACTTCTTTTACTAGGTTTTTTTAATTGATTATTTGTTAGTTCTCTATGCACTTGTTCCTTTTGGAATAGTAGAGTAAATGCAGCATGGTGTTGCCAAGGAGAAAAATGACCTTCAATTCAGAGTAAACATAGCACCTCTCAAAACGAATTTATTAACTCCAACTTGAAAATTTCTGAAGAGCTTTAGATTAACTTTTTAACTGTAATTATTCATAGAAACATTGTTTCTGTTAAGTATTTTAATATACTAGATTATTTCTGCTCATGCTTTTTTCTTTTATTTGACTTAAAGAGAGAGTATAATGCACAGTTGAACCTCAAAATAGTACAAAGATTTTATTTTTTAAATTTTGCTACCTCATGTACATTTTCAGCCTTACTTATAAGATTTGTGTTTGGTTCTTTTTCATATTTTATAAATAAATTTTCAGGGGCAAAATGTGTAGGTTTTTTAAATTATGTGATTTCTGTGCATAGCTCTCACTTTAAATTAGATACGTAGTTAAAACGCCACACGTCACATTTGCTTTTGTGAATCAGAGCCTTTTGACAAATATTTTGTGTTTTAAATTATTCCATTAGCTAAAATTAAAATCACTTTTTTCTTTTGGTGATGTTTTGCAGTTTTTATATAATGCAGTCATATTATGCTTCTTTGATTTTAACGACCTTTTGCTTTGCTTTTCCTTCTTTTGTGCTGCAAACATATAGTGGATTTATGGTCTGTGGGGTGCATTATGGGAGAAATGGTTTGCCACAAAATCCTCTTTCCAGGAAGGGACTGTATCCTTGTGCTGCTGCAGCAGTTTAATTAGTTAGGTGATGAACTTCCTTATGTTCTCTAATGAAAATGAATATAGTGTACATTCATACATGTGGGTTTTTTTAAACAGACGTAAAGTTTGTGGCTGTTATAGTTCAAAAATTGTTGAGATACGAAGCTGAAATGTTTGTAGGCTGCATCTGGCAGTAGGAAATACAGTCTCTGCTGGTAGTTAGAGCACATTCACTGTCATTCATTTTTATTTTATACTGCTTTCTATAATTTTGAAGTATACATGGTGTGTGTGATTTTTTTTAATGTTTATATATATTTTTTTATTTTAACCAAAATCTTTATGTTAATGTCATTGCATTTTGTTTTCAGTTGACATTTGGTCAGTTGGGTGCATCATGGGAGAAATGATCAAAGGTGGTGTTTTGTTCCCAGGTACTGATCGTATCCTTATCTTTGGCCTAAAATGTAGTTTCTAAAGGTCAAAATGTATGACAGCACTTCAGCTTGGTCAGGTATAATGTATTTTGTCTCTCCCTAATAAAAAGTATTGTTAAATTACTCTTTCAAAATACCACCTGCTATTTGACTTAGACTTTCCTTTCCCTAATTTATTTGTTGTTTCATATGTTAATTCTGAAAACTGCTCAGGTTAATTATCCACAATTATTTGCTGGCTTTGAGTTGATTTATTTAACCTAAATCAAAAGTCATGGCTTGTATTAAATTTTCTAATAATTATACACTTGAGTAAGTCTAGAAGTACTTAGGACATAATATGAATTTTGGAATTGTCTGTTGCTTCTGGTCATCCTTTTGTTTTGTCCTCCCCACTTCCTTTTTTGTTAATGTGCTGTATGTTCTATGTCTTTTGGTTATTGTCTCATTACTCAACATAACATACTGATCTTTTCATCTGAGAATTTCAGCAGTAATAATTTTACATGGTGATGAGTAGATTTGGGTCATGATTTTTGTTCATCTGAATGACTACTAATCTTTATAATAACAGTGATCTGTTATGTGTCTATCAGCTAGTGAAACTTAGAATTGTTTTAGGAAGAGGAATGGGAAAAACCATATTCACTGGGTTACAATAAGAAAGTTTTAGGTCTTAGTCCACGGGGAGGAGTTGGAGGTGTAAACGCTAAAGATTGGAAGGAAAGAGACCAGAGAATTCTAACCTTACACCTTAACCAAAATACTGAGTCATTTTCTTAAATTTCAGAGCTTTAAAAAAATTTTACTAACATAAGCTGAACAAAGAATGGCAAAAGGAAATGCCATCATTTTCATTGCTACTGGTTTTCTGTTAGTGTAGAAAACTCAAAAAATGCAGGACATGTAATAAATATTTCCTATCTTCTCGGAAATGCATTCACATTTTCTGATAAGCTGGAAGGAAAGGCAAATTTTGTATTCTAAAATTACGTACAGTTTACATTTAGAGTCCTTATGGGTAGTAATTGTCATTTTTCTTTGAGCCACTTATCATTTGTATTTAGAATTTGTGTATTTAGAATATAAGAATTTAAGCTTCCATTTTTATGATAAAATTAGTATTAGTAGACACACACATGCACATAATAAATAAGGTTAACAAAGCTTGTTTACTGATCCTTTTTGTCCACCTACAATCATTGCCTTTTGCAAGGTGGCTGTAAGATTTATAACTGCCACATTCTTTCTTAGGATTTTTTAATTGCCATTTTCTTATTTTAATATGGATATGACTAATATGTTGAACATTAGATACACAGTATTTTTTCTTAGCTACTTGATATTAGATATTGATCAGTGGAATAAAGTTATTGAACAGCTTGGAACACCATGTCCTGAATTCATGAAGAAACTACAACCAACAGTAAGGACTTATGTTGAAAACAGACCTAAATATGCTGGATATAGCTTTGAGAAACTCTTCCCTGATGTACTTTTCCCAGCTGACTCGGAACACAATAAACTTAAAGGTACTTTTTATAAACATATATCTTTAATTCCATTGTGGGTAGGTGGGTGGTTGTGGAGGGGGTTTATGAGGGTATATTCATATTCTCATGGGACATAACATTGTCTCTGGGTAATGGAACAGTGTGAGGTTTTAGTTCTTTTTAGTTATTTTTTTGTGATTTTATATTTTTTAATCATATGTATGACCTAATTTTATAGTAAATCTATTCTGTTTAAAACATTTTTTAATAAATGATAATTTCAAGTTTCTGAAATTTATTGATAATTGTAAAACTTTTATGAGATACGTGTACATTAACGTCTCATTATTTTTGCAGCCAGTCAGGCAAGGGATTTGTTATCTAAAATGCTGGTAATTGATGCATCTAAAAGGATTTCTGTAGATGAAGCTCTCCAGCACCCGTATATCAACGTCTGGTATGATCCTTCTGAAGCAGAAGCTGTAAGTTCTTTTCTTTAATGTTTGAAGACTATATTGTACCCTTAGAGTTAGAATTAAAGTTAGGTTTGGAGGATATTTTAAAATTTTAAATAAAAATATAAATAAATGATGATGGCGTTTTTCTGTTTTTGCATGAAAAGTTTCTTAAGAGAATGAACATATCCAAGTACCTCCTACACAAAATAAAGTTCCCCCCCCACTGTTTCTTGCCTTTTTGCCGTGATACTTGTATGCTGAGCTAGAATGTTGAGCACTTTGGGAAAACATCTTAACTTAGTTGTAAACAAATTATTATATCCAAATCATAGCACAATTCTATGATATAAATAAAATGTGACCATTTCAAAAACAGGAAGAAAAGAAAAAGACGGTTAAACATCTTTTTTCCTGTCACTGTTCTCTCTACGCAAGATCAGTGTTGATCATTGATCAATCTTGGCCTAATGATGTATTTTTCCAAGTCTGGCTAACATTTCAAATAATTGTAAACAATTTATATACTCCCAATAAACTGACTCAATTATTGTTGCCTTGTTTTTCAGCCACCACCAAAGATACCTGACAAGCAGTTAGATGAAAGGGAACACACAATAGAAGAGTGGAAAGGTAACATTCACCAGATTCTTTAAGATGAAGCTGAAAGAGCTCTGGCTTTCTATGTTGATTTATTCATCGTTTTAGGGAAATGAAAGATATTTTCTATTATTCGTAACTGATATTTAATAATATGATTTAATATTTTTACAAAAGTAGAGAGTATGTCTCCTTCCCTCACTGACTTAATCCCAGTGTCTTTGTTCCCCACCCCAGACAAAGACACATTTGTGCTTTCTGGAACTTTTATGTTCTTCCATAGTCTACAAAAATACAAACTTGTGTGTTTGATGTCTCCCCCTTCTCCTCTCCCACCCTGTTTTAATCACATATGGTTGTATACAGTGCACACTTGCTTTGTTGATATAATCGTATATTTTAGAGATTATTCTCTCTTGCTCCATATACCTGGCTCATTTGGTTTAATAGCCAGTTAGTGATCTGCTGTTCGCCTGTGTCACAGGGTTCTGTATCTAACAACCATTTGAAGAGCATTTAACTTGTGTCTGGTCTGTTGTTACAAACAACTTTGCAGTGTTCTTGTGCACATCTGAGAACATGCCTGTAAGAAAAATCCTACAAGGAGATTCACTGGGCCAAAGGACATTTTTCAGTTATTTCCGATTACTCTCCAGAGAAATTGTAGCAGTTTACACTTCCATCAGCATTTTATGGGAATGTCTCTTTTACCCCCACCCTCACCAACAGAGTTAGTTAATTTTTAATCTTTGCATATCTAATAGTTTTATTTTATTTTTTTACTTTGGTTGAACATTAATAATGCTTTGAAAGTCATGACAATGTTAAAATATTTCTTTCTTTAAAAGATTCCCTTGGACAGTTCAGCCAGGTAATTTTTAGATCCTGCTTGCCTCCATTTATATTGTTGTCATTTTATATTTTGACCACTTTTGTAACTACATGACTTTGGACAAGTCACTTAAAATCAGGTAGACAGAAGACATGTTATTAAGCGCTAAGAACCTAAATACTTGGAAGGCACAATATAAACTGGAGCATGTAATCCATCTACAGATTTATTTGGGAGGAATGAATTTGATTCTTTCTTCTTAGGAATAACCAGAGATTAGTTTTCGCTAAGTTGACTTTGGGAGACATATAGTTAGACTCTGTAGAGCCCACCAGAATGATAGAATTGGGTAGAACCTAGTGCATCTATATATGTAATATACAGGAGTATAGAAACTATAGATCAGAGTATGTATTAAAGTATCTAACCTGATATTTTTATATATCATTACATTTACAGTAAACATTTATGGTATTTCATGGAATCTTAATAGGTCACCAATTGTAAAACACACTAGTATGTACCACTAAGAAAGAAGAAACAATGCCAGTTGTACTGCACGACTGATTATAGATGCAACCCAGTTTCAAAGATATTAAACTGTGAAAAAAGTACATCTTAAAATCAGTGAAACATTGTATTTTCATTTGTATATGGTTATATCTGGGATTTTTGATTACTGTAAGCATGTTTATCTTTATTCTGTATCTTTTTCTCCTAGCCCCAAATGCCGTTTAGTAATTACCTACAAACTCCCTTTTTCAAGATCTGCTTAAGAATTTTAGCATCATAACAGAAAAATTCATTGCCAAAGCCATTAACTACAGATTGCTTTGTCTAGTTAGTACTCCTGATTAGCTTTGGTTCTTCTGCCTCAGTCCCATTTTACAAAGGAGTATTTTCTCTCTCTTTTTAATCCTCCTATCCGGAATGCTTATCATTCCTTTTTGTTTCTTTAAAGAAAAGCATCTCCCATTCTTTCCTCTATCAAGACTTGCTATTTTTCTTCTTCCCAGCCCAAGTAGGTTACCATCGCAAGCAAACTTAGGCGTCTCCAGCTCTTGTTCATCCCAACATATCCACTTGTTTTACCTTATTATCAACATAAATGTTGCCATACCCTGTGATCAGAAATCATTTATTGAAAGTTTAATGTAAAGAATTACAGACTCCTTGAAATTCTGTGCAACAATTTTTGTTTATACATTTTTCTCAGAAGAGGGTTCATTGCTTTTATACAATTCTCAAAGGATTTTATGACCCAGAGATGATGATGAATAATGGCAATGTTAGCATCCACCAGAAGGTTCTTCTTAAGTCAGCATTCAGACTCATAAGGCACATCACACTTGACATCAGGATCATGTAGAAGAATACAGGGCAGGAGGCACGTACACTGCAGGGCAGGATCTGGTGTTACTCTTCAGTTGGAGTAGTCCTCCCAGCAGTCCACCCACTATCCAGAAGCCTAGTTAAAGACCAAGATTCTCATGAAGAAATTCTTGACAGTCATAGCATGCCATGCTTCAACTCAGAAGGAGTTAAAGTATAGTTACCTGATTCTTTTCCTTTAATAAAAATATATTTATATTCTATTCTGATTAAAGAAGGTTCCACATACTCTTGCATTTAAATCTTTTAACAGATATCTGGGTAAGTACCTACAGTGTACCAGGTACAATGCCAGGGCTCAGGAAATAGAAGTTAAAGACAAATTTGATTCAAGCCCTTACTGAGAGAATTAAATTAGCATTTGCTGTACAGAATGATATGGTATAGTACAAAGTGTTGGTGGAGTAAAAAAGGTAAAGCTTCTAACCCCAGCTCTATCTTAATCCAACTTCTGGAATATTACAGCAGAGACTTTGCTTCTTTCAATATAATTCATGGTTGAGGATCAAGAAATTGTTATTAACACCTTTGAATCTTAGGCTGACACTTCTGGACCCTCTGCCATTGCAAGAACACCATTCGAAGTACTTAGTGTGTGCAAAAATTTTTTACTTAAAACATACATATCTTGGGAGATTGCCTCTCAGAGTTTGAAAAGTTTTTGTTCACCTCTTTTTCAGAATTGATATACAAAGAAGTTATGGACTTGGAGGAGAGAACCAAGAATGGAGTTATACGGGGGCAACCCTCTCCTTTAGGTTGGTTACAATATAAGCTTAGTTAAGATTACAGTTTACTTCTTGTGTTGTAGTCTTCAGTGGCCTGAAACCTTCAGTTCTTTCCATATTTAGTACCATTAGTACTCAAAGTTTATTAACTATAAGGAATACAATTTCTGTGGTAAATTTGAAAGCATTGGTACACTGTTCTATCAGTACATTGTACTAGTATATCAGTAACTGACTTCATAAAATGCATATCTTTTTCTTTGATACTGACATCCCATTGAAGAACAGAAATTTAAAACGTTTTTTGGTGGTTGTTGGCATTGTTGTCTTTAAAGAAGAAATTTATCACAATTCAATATATTTACCTTTCTGTGATTTAACAGTCCTTACTTTGGATAAATAAACTAAAACTTCATGGCAGAATTCTGTACAGGATGCCAATTTTGTACATGATACCTCTTTCTCATTTTGGTATTTTTGATTTGTTTAAGGCAGTAGCATTAAAACTGCTGTCAGAAGGTATTCTAGCTCTTAAGAACATTGGTTTGCAGGAGTTAAACATTTTCTTTTATCATAAGCTCATCTTATATTAAATTTTAGTACTTGTTAAAGCATAAAGAATTTAAAGGAAAAGTTAAATGACAGGTAACATGTACATATTAAGTACATACTACATGACAGACACTGATAGTTTTTGTACTTTGTTTCATTCAGCCCCCCAGAACCCTGAGGAAGGGGTTGTTGTGCACATTTTACAGATGAGGAAACAAGTTTAGAAAAATTAAATGATATAAGACTACAAATCTTTTGTGTAGAAAAGCAATACTTGAAGCCATGTTTATCAGTAACTTCAGAGGGCATGGTTTTTCCAGCATCCCATATGGCTGGCAACAGAGAATAGGGCAGTTTTAGGGAAGAGATTAAATTTGAGCTGAGCCTTGAAGGCTGAGTAAGGTTTCAACAGGTAGGTCTTGAATTTGCGTGAAACTATGCCATTTTAATCCTTCTAAAATTCTTATACATTCTAAGAAAAAAACGGATATCATATTTAGCATCAATGAAGTAAGATATATAGGTATAGTTTCAGGTGCCCATTTTGTTGTACTATAAACATATATTTGTTTAAATAATTTTTGTAGCTTCCTATGACATTTTTGGTTATATTTTGAGTTCTTTTAATTCTTTGTTTTTTAAACCTTGATCAAGAATGCAGTCTTCCAAATTTTAATATAGATCCTCTTGAAAACATAAATTGGTTTCAACAGCTTTTTACCTACAATTAGCTGTAACAAAAGCTATCTTATAAATGCTTTAATAACTCAGTTAATTAGCTTTGTATTGATATACAGTAGTCATATAAGTGAATTGTTCATGATGGAGGCTTGAATGGAATTTGAAAAGTCCATTTTTAGGGAAGTTTTATACTTTAGCATACTGTCCTAGTGATGGCACATCCTAAGTGTCAAATGTTTGAGTAAACTTAATAATCTCATGAGATAGATAGAGCAGTTGTGTTTGTTCTTAATTTATAAGTGAAAAATTTGAATCCTAGACAACACTTAACTATGGTTACAAAATAAGTCAGTGGAAAGGACAGGACTGCAAGTTTCTAGACATTTTCTGGATTCTCAGTTATAGCTGGCAAAGAAGAGTGTTAGTAAATTAATCTGTTATAAAAATATTCAGTTCTTGATTATATGCAAAAACAGAAGATAAGTATTTGATGACTCAGAATATCAGATAATCACAATACCATTTCGACTTGATTTTAAAAAGTAAATATTTTTCCCTCTGGATTGCCTCTTATCTTTATTTTGGGTTGGCTAATACTAAAATGAGTTTGCATACCTTTGAGTGTGTAGAGTCACTGAGAGGGAAATGACCCAGATATCTGAAATTAAAGATTTTTCCATATTATTGCTGTCCGGATATTGAGAATTTACTATTGGCTTGGCCCAAAAGTTCGTTTGGGTTTTTCTGTAACTTACGGGAAAACCCGAATGAACTTTTTGGCCAACCCAACATATTACTTTAAAGGTCAGAAGTAAACAAGTTTTTTTTCCTTAGGTATTTGATTTTCAGATTAAAAAGTTAACTGTTTAATTATGATGCATTTAAAACACAACATTGTAAAGCAATTATACTCCAATAAAGATGTTTAAATAAAAATTCAAGAGAAAAAAAATGATTTTTATTAGATTAAAAAATTTGGATGAAATAAAATCTGGATAAAGAAGTAGAGGCATGAAAAAGTATATAGAACCCTTTTATGATTTGAATGTTTCAGTACAGGTCTTTGAAGCTAGCCATAATGTTGTATACTCTTTAGTCAGAAAAGGTGCATTCTGTAGTGTACCAATTGAACTTTTAAAAGTTTAGTATCTTCATTTCACTCTGGCTGGGAGCCTAATGGGTTCTTGGGTCTAGAAGGTTATCACATTTCTCCTTTTCCTCTCTATTAGGCCTGAAGTACCCAGTCTGCTTTTCTTTCCCAGTGTACCTCCCATCACCTGCTCTATCCCTTGTGGTTCCATTCCTTTCTGTTTCCCAGTCCCTGCCCCACTGCCCTAAAGATTTGCCTATTACTATTCCCTAGCTATTTCATTGTTAGATTTGAAGACAAGCTCTCAGAGGACCTTTCATATTTAAGTGTTTTTATTGCATGCCATTGGACACAAAGGAGGGATAATTTCAAACAATGAGGTGCTGCGTTCTGGAACAGTGGTTTTCAACCTGCTTAGTTTTAACATCATTGGGTCCCTGAAACTCACGCCTATTCTTATTGCTCAGTTTGAAAACCATTGGTTTTTATTCCATGAATGTGTTCTTAGGAATTTTTGTATAACTTGCGTTATTTAATATACTCAAATTTGAAAAGACTCTTATTTAGTGCTCATGTAGTTCAAAAGCACTTACCTAGTGCATGAATCACCTTTAACTTTTCCCACCCCCACGGTGTCATTCCCTTCCCTTCCTGACCCAACCCCCTTGAGAGGATTTTTCTATAGGTTAAGTATTCCTGTTGCTTTTTAAAATCCAGGAAATGCTTGTTAGGCTATACTTTTGGTAAAGGAAACAGTCTCCCCCTACTTTCGTGTTTAATAAGTCTGTATTTGCATTTACCAAGTACTTATTAGAACTGAAATAACAAGACTTGAGTTTACCTAACTGGGGCACTTGCGTGGCTCGGCAAGTCACGTAACCAAATGGGGCGGTTGAACTGAGGATCCATTGAATTAAAATGATTTTAATCTTCGTCTTGGCTTTTGCTTAAAAACAAGATGTACCAGAAGGATTGTTTGGACTTTACAGTGAGAAGATATCATAGAGCATTTTTTTTAGGGCAGTAGTTTTTTTTAAAATTTATTTTATTGAAGTATAGTTGATTTACAACATTACATTAGTTTCTGGTGTACAGCAAAGTGATTCAGTTATACATATATACAATAGTTCGCATCTGCTAATCCCAAACTCCCAATCCATCCCTCCCCCACCACCCCCTCCTGCTTGGCAACCATAAGTCTGTTCTCTATGTAAGTCTGTTTCTGTTTCATAGATAAGTTCATTTGTGTCATATTTTAGATTCCACATATAAGTGATATCATATGTTATTTGTCTTTCTCTTTCTGACTTACTTCACTTAGTATGGTAATCTCTAGGTCCATCCGTGTTGCTGCAAATGGCATTATTTTGTTATTTTTTTATGGCTGAGTAGTATTCCATTGTATATATGTACCACATCTTCATTATCCGTTCATCTGTCATTGGACATATAGGTTGCTTCCATGTTTTGGCTGTTTAAATAGCGCTTCAGTGAACATTGGGGTATATGTATCTTTTCAAAGTATAGTTTTTGTCTGGATATATGCCCAGCAGTGGGATTGCTGGATCATATGGCAATTCTCTTTTTAGTCTTTTGAGGAACCTCCATACTGTTTTCCACAGTGGCTGCACCAATTTACATTTATTAGGGCAGTAGTTTTTAACTCTTTGAGTCATACATTCCTTTGAGATCCTCTCTCCAACAAAATGCAATGCAGACAGTTTTGCATGTATTATTAAGTGTTATTCACACACAGTCTGAAGCCAATTCATGAGTCTTGCCGTAGGACCATTTCTAACTATAGCTTGGACTTAATAATTCTTGTCCTGAACTGAAAATGAAAAACAAATTAGTAGAAAGGACAGGTTACCAGACGTTTTCAGAATTCTTACCTCGTAGCTAGCAGTGAAAACTGTTTGTTAGTGTTGTGTTGAATATCACTTGTGATTATTTTTAGTGAGCCTTTTAAAACCAAAAGAAAAATTATTGACCACTAGAGGTGGTCAGTACAGTACAAGTAGCTCGGTCTGCAACTCTGTCTGCAACTGATTTGCTGTTTTGTTTCTCATAGCACAGGTGCAGCAGTGATCAATGGCTCTCAGCATCCATCGTCATCATCGTCTGTCAATGATGTGTCTTCAATGTCAACAGATCCGACTTTGGCCTCGGATACAGACAGCAGTCTAGAAGCATCAGCTGGACCTCTGGGCTGCTGTAGATGACTACTTGGGCCTTGTGGGGGTGGGAGGGATGGGGAGTTGTTTAGTCATTGATAGAACTACTTTGAAAACAATTCAGTGGTCTTATTTTTGAGTGATTTTTCAAAAACATAGAATTCATTTTGTAGTAAAGTAGTTTTTTTCTTAATTTCAAGTGATGTAATTTAAAACTTAAGTTGTGTTTTAAAACAGCAACAAAACTGTATTTTTGCTGTAATTAACTGTATAATGTAAACCTAATTATTTTATCATGGTTTAAAATTTTTGCATATTTGCTTTATCTTATGCTGCTGATTTTTTTTTTACTGAATTTGTAAGATTTTGTTTATCAAAGCAACTATTATGTGGTGACTTGCCTATATCATGAATTATTTAAGATTTTTATAGTTTTTTTTATTAGAATTTATTCAGATGTTTTGTTCATGATGCTATCCTTTAGGGTTATGTGCTTATCAATGAAATAACCCCAGAGGAGTGAGGGAAAATAACCTGTAGCCAGTTATATTCAGGAATAACTACTGTAAATGATGAACGTGTTAAAAAAAAACCTCCAATATTTGCTACTTGCCAATTCTAATTTAGTTACAACAATTGGTAGGTAATCCTACATGAATTTTGGCAAAAGCCCCATCATCTAAATGGTAGAATAACTCAGAGCATGTCTTTGAAGATGTTGGGCATCTACCACCACCCTCCTATCCCCCATCCTACCCACCAAAAGTAAGAGAATATGGTGTTTTCTGCAAATTTGTGGCATGCTCAAAGCTTATAATCACGTAAAGTCAAGAGGATGCTTCATGAATAATACATTTCAGTGGAAATAAACAGATGGTTCACCTTTACTAGCTGTGAGCCTGTTTTTATATACACTGAGTTAATCTACTCAGGCTGTAGGTCCCAGCAATGATTTAGAGTCTGGTCTTTCTCTTTCCTGCAGCCTCGGGCCCTTGGACCTATTTGGTTTCTAGAGTGTCAGTCAGTTGAGCACCAGTTCTCAGGGTGTTTCTGGCCATTTGATTCTACCTGTGGCATAATCATATTTATACTAGCTGTTGGGAGGTTCCAAAGCCTACTTAGATTTCTGTAGGTGATGTATAAAATGAGCAATATACCGTTCATCTGAAAATAGTAGCACACAGCCATATATAGGATATCATTTTCTAAGGACTGTTTCTTCACATTGAGTAGAGCAGGCATAATTGGTGGTTATTTAGTCTGAGTCTTTAATTTTTTTATACCTGATTTTCAATAAAACACACAATGTGGATGTTGAACAGTGTAAGAATGGTGCTGCTCCTGACAGTTGTATGTTAACTGTTTACATTTTATATCTGCAGAATTATTTCTCTATAACTGAATTTTTCTTAAGTAAAATGTCATTGAAGTCTCATTATATCTGAAATACGTTGTCTGTAATGCCCCAGGCACTTTTTGTTATTTTTGGAACAAGAGGCATTTCATGTAATGAACTGGGAAATGCATACTTAAGTAAGCTAAAGGTTCTAGGCAGAAAGCCCAATGGAATTAATGACCAGCAGGAGCAAGAACTGGTGCGGCTCAACGTGCAGCGTCTGAAAGTCCACTTGGCATGTTATTCATATATTCAGTGCAAAATTCGTTTTGAGTAAGGTATTTTAGGTCATTGTTAATGTGCAATATTTAGGATTAAAATACATTAATAGCCATTTTATATGCTTTGAAATAGTAAGTTTGTCTTTGATGGTTTAAAGTGATGATTTCTAGCCTCTTTTGAAGTTGGCAGCCTTTTTATTAATCCCTTTTCTACTGATATGACAGGGTGCATTAATTAGGCAAATTAAAGTTCTAAGACTATAACACCTTTTGAATTGTAGAAACAGGATTGGATTTACGATTTCAGAAGAAATTTGAGCATGAGTGTGTTCCTAGTTTTTATTAGTCCGACAGTTAACTAGCTTTATTTCTATAGGATAGATTATTTCACTATTGCACTTTAACAACTGACATGCTCTCAGAAGATTCCCTTATTTTCTGTTTCCTCGCTGATAAGCCATCTCTTGATACAGATTTTGGTTAAGCAAGGAAAACCAAGTGTTGTTACAGTATTGTTTGTTGTAAATGCCAGCTCCCACTTGCCAACCAGCATGTTTCAGTTGATCAGAGAAAATCAACTCTTATTAGTCATGTAGACTAAAATACTTGTTATATCCTGAAAACAAAGTCTAAGTGTTGCTTGTCCTGGGTTTTTAAAAATGCAATAGCTAAATACAACCTTCCCTCTTCTCTTAACTGTATTAAATTAAAAATGTGCTAGTTCTTTGTATTTTACTTTTGAACCTTTAAAAACATCTTAAACATTTTTTTAAAGAAATTACAAATAAGTTTTCTGTCAAGCAGTACTTACGTAAAGCCACTTTGCTTATCTTATAACTTTGTTTTTTCAACTTTATATACTTAATATACCCATGGTCTTACTGTCAGAAAATTACTTTGACCAAGATATATTGTTTAACTTCATAAGTTAGGAAAGAGACAATAATTCTTTCTACATATTTCTTCCTGGTTACTGTTCTGTTACCCTCTAATATAAACTATTTGTTAAATGATTGTGTTGTTGGGATTGCTTAATTATAATAGACATAGACAAAGCATCTCAACTCTTCATACTGTTTGCTGAACAGTTCTCATTTTGTTACACACCCTCGGCTGCTGATTGTTCCTGGTATGCACTCTTCCAAGTTGGTAAAGGTACAGTGCATTCACACCAGACTTCCTAAGAGAAATGCCAGCCTCTTAAGTGAAAAGGCTACCATACAAACCCCTTAACGATATCAAGAAGCTTGATTATATGTGAAGCAGCAGACTTTCTCATAAGCCCTTTCATTATTTTGTTCCATGCTAATCCTGCTGTGTTGTCTAAAAAGGTAAAGGTGAAGAGGACATGGATGATCTGATAGTGAAATCAGCAGCAGGCAAGTGAAGCCGTTTGGGGTTACAGATAAGACTTGGTATACAGTATCGGCCAGTATGTGCTACACTATGAAGATGTAACTACTCATTGTTGCCTAGGCACAAGCCTGTACAACATTTTGAGGTAAAAACATAGTCTATTTTCAAAAATACTGTTGTAGTTTGTTTGTGAGTGTTGTTCATTAGTTGCACATTAGCTGTAGAGTGAATGCATGATGCCCCATGACCCCAGTAAACTCTTACCAGTAGAAAAACCAAACACTACTGTTCTGTCATTAGCAGACCTCTTAAATGTTGCCTCCGGATCCTTTACATTTTAGTGTACATTGTGTTTCTACTGATCTCTCTTAGGTTTTTCCCGAATCAGAGGAAACTAATTTTTCCTTAATAGCAAGCAAGATGAAGACGTATAAGGGCATTGAAGCAGAAATGTGTAGTTTGGGGTGCGATTAGAACGCTGGTAAGGAAAACAAAAGTCCTAATTAATTTCAAACTAACTGCTCTTAGTTAAGTGCTCTTAAGGAGAGTCTAGTAAGAGTAACACATTCTGGCCATTTCTAATTTAGATTCTCTTTGTTACTGAAACTTCTGAGAAATACTACCTGTGGATTAGTTTTGCACAATGTTTTTTTCTCACAATAACTTACAAATTAAACTAGGTTTTTATTGAACTACCTCACACTAATTTTCTATGCTTTCCCAAGTAAGCGGTTGCCCTTACTGTTAGATCTTCGCTGAGTGAATTATAAATGTGTGTTAAATACGTCATAGCCAGTGTCGACACAACACCAGTAAGTATGTAAAATATATACCTTGCATCGGTAAGAGAGACTCACCTGTAAAATCTTTCACTGTGTATCTTGGAGTATGGTGTTAGATGTGCTCGTTGGACGTAATTACTGTCTGTTTTTGTAAGTAGAAACCTGCTCGTGATATCAGTCCATTCTTTACATTTTACAAAAGGAATAAATCTTAGTAAATTTTACGAAGAAATAAATTACTTTTGTAGGCCCGATATTTGGTATATTTTTGAGAAGCTCTTAATCTTTTAGCTGAATGATGAAGTTAAACTGAACTAGCTGTCTACCTGGACTGTGACATCTATTTTCTCACTATAGTTTATCCTGTTCAACAGGTTTTGAAACCTGAAACCCAAGTATCATAATTGACATTTGCTTTTCTCCCTATATGATGCCATTCCTTCTTCATTTCCTCTCTCTTCCCTGTGTTCCATTCCCTCTCCTCTCCCCTCCTCTAGACAAAACAAATGGGGCACTTTGTAGGGAATGCTGAGATAATTATTGTGGTTTTTAATCATTCATGCCCTAGTCCTTAAACATGCACCACTGGAATGTAAACAATGTTATCTAGTATGTTAATTGGTTATAATATTTTAAATAAAAAAGAAAAAAGTGATATGAAAATTATGAAATTAAGAGTTTTTCATTGAAAACAAAATATAAATTTTTGATAAAAAGTTTTTCTGGGCAATTTTAAGATTTCCTATGGATTGAGATCAAAGGGGTGCTAGGGCAGGTCTCTTAGATTTGGATTTTATACAAACTGTGAAGAGGCTAAACTATCACCCTGGTTTTCTCGTTTACCTACTCTTGCTTTTCTGGTGTTTGAACTTGCTAGAGAAACATTATTTTAAAAAGGGAATTTGCTTCAATGCCCTTAACCTATAGTTCTTTGTAACCATGTGAGAGAGCAGCCACCATGGCCACTTGACAAGAATAAGTATTTTAAAAGGATCTGTTGCAAAACAAACCAGGGATTTCAGCTCTGAGCGCATTTCCAGCTTTGCCATGCAGGTGTTCTCTTTGCCTACACTGGGCAGGCTGCTATGTGGGTGTCAGGGTCTGTCGCTGCATGTGCCCAGTCTCCATGTGGTGACACTCCTCCATCTTGCTCCACTCTTGCTCCAGATAACGCTCATATCCATGAGGGTCCCACCCCCCTCGCCTGCATTCATGCTTCCCTGCTCTGAGGAAAGGATAGCCTGGGCCAAGCTTCTGCCTGACCACTGCTGCTCCATCAGCTGATGTGATTGCCAGCCTGGTGCTCTCTGCCTCATCACAGTCAAGGAAGAGGCCTCCAGTGATAGACTGGGTGGCAAGAGCAGACATCTGTGTGGAGTGTTGAGTTAATTTAATTTCCACCCAGCCATAATACCCTAGTGACACCAAATAAAATGGAGTAAGTAATGCATTCTTGTTAATTGAGGTACTACATTTATTTTACTGTTGCTCCTCAAAAGGTCCATTGACTTTATGTGAATGAAAATTGATTTGTACTGGTTTTGTGGTTTGAAATTTTTTTATTTAGCTTTTATAGCTAATACACCAATATGTCTTTGGACTTCATTTGAAACTAAAAGATACTTCAAATATGCTCTGTAAAGTTAGACTTCTAACATATTTCATTTACAACATCCTGTTGTCTCTTTTCCTGCTTTGGTAGTTAGTAATATATTTCATTTAATTCCATCAGTTAATGTGTGCATATATGTCTAAGACCCTATGTTAGAAGCTGGAAGCGAGGAGTGATCTAAAAAATGGATGACACTCAGAGTCTAGGCAGTCTGATTGAAGTAAGTGTTGTGTGAGGAACAAAGACCATGCTGAAGGGACACAGGGAAGGACTGATTAGAGGAAATGAGGGTTTCGCAGAGGAGGCATATTTTTTAAGGCATTTTTGGAGAGGAAGGGTATTCCCAGGTAAAGAGAAAGGCAAGGAGTGAGGAATGGTCTGGCGGGGTGTGAATGTAAAGAGAGAATGTGATGGGAGATAAGACTGAAAAGTTGAAGATCAGAATTGAAATGTTTTGAAGAAATTGTCATCATTTTAAAGGCAGTAGGAACTACTGGTTTGTGAGAAAGAGGAGTTAATATGATCACACCTTTGTTTTATGAGGGTCACTGACAGTGGGATCAGGTCTGGTTAGACGAGGCATGGAGATTGGTGACTGGGAAGCCAGATACTTTGTTCATATTGAGAATGGAAAATTGGGGACTCAGATTGCCATAACATAAGTGAAGTTGCCAAGATTAGCATTTGGGGCCAGTTGGTCAGCACACAAGAGATTGTACAGGGAAAATATATTCAGTGTATTTTACAGTTTGTACATCACGGTTCATGACAGAACACACTTCAGGTATGGCATCCGCTTGCCACTTAGTATTTCAGGAGTGGAAGGAAAGGAAAGATTGCTCCCTAACTGCCTGTAGACCTCTCCAGTCTTGTAGTCCCTTTCCTCGTGAGGTCTGCGTCATCCCCTTGTGTGGTCTGTGCACCATTTTCACTAGTGTCCTTTTGTGGACAGAGGGAAAAGATAGGGGATTCCTGTTGGATGTAACATAAGTAAGACTGTTAGAGTTACCCGGACAGGTGGGGGCATAGTTGTGATTGCTGAGGATTGAGTGAGTAGTGAAGCAGTAGTAAAAACAGTACTTTCCAAAAGTTGGCAGGAAATATAAAGAATCATGACAATGTCTTGAGGGGTAGACTGAGGGGTCAGAACACGTTAAAAGGGAGAATTTAAAAGCACATGTGCCTCAATGAGACAAGGTCCTGGAGAGGGTGGGATCTACTGAATCCTGTGGATCCAGACTAGCCTGAGCTCCAGATGGAGAGAGTGGGTGATCTTGGACAAGTTTCAGCTTTGCTGAGCCTGGTGCTGCTGCATCTGTCACAGGATGGGAGATAGTCTGTCACAGGGCTGCTGAAATGATTTACTTCGTGTACTTTTATCAAAATAATTAGTGTAAAGCAAATATAATTGTTGACTTTAGCCTTGGAAAGGAATAGAAATGGTTTAAGATAATGGAGAAATGTTGCAGAGAAAGGGAGGAATTTTGTGTGGTCCCCCATCTGAGAACTTATATACATGCTGACCCCCAAGTCATCCTCGTCATCCCTAGTAGTCCCAATTTTCATGTGGTTGGTAAGAATAATTCTCACTTGAGAGACATGCCTCAAAATCAGTATTGAGGGTTGTTGCTGTTGTTTTTTCTGAGAAGTAGAATTAAACATTGTTTTGATTCTATTTCATATATCATTCCTGCCATTCAGCTCATTCCAGCTGAACCTCCTCCATGGCATATACTTTACATCTTTGTGCACATTACTCCCGCCATTTGCCCATTTGAAATCCTCATTGCTGAAGGCCCACGTTTGATAATTTCTCCTCTGATAAACTTTCTCTGCAAGGACTTTTTATTTCATGTCCCCATTGCATGTTTCCTTTAATTTATTCGTTCATGCACTCCCCATTTTGTTCCACAGAGAATACAAGACAACAACGTGCTGTATGTCTTTTCCTTTTGTTCTGTGAGGGCATCCTGTGTGCTAATCTACTGATGCTTCGCCTTGGAATCCCTTGGATGGAAAAGCCTGTCTTACTCCTAGATCACGATGACTGGGAAGTAGGCATTCAATCAATATTGGTCTGGGTAAGCTAATGACTAGGACTATCTTCTATACCGTTTCTATCCTCTGAAATCCAGTATTCACTGCCTTCAAAATCTGGCATAAGGAAACTGCATACAGCACTATGAAATTAGTGTAGTAATGTGAGCATGTGCTCTGACACCAGATACCTAAAGTAGAATCCTGGCTTCACACTAGTTGCCTCACCTACAGCAAGTTGCCTAAACTCTTTATGGCTCTGTTTTCTCAGAAGGGTTTAGAGGGAGAAGGTGATTCTGATATAGAAATAGAACTATGAGGGGGATGGTTTTTCTACAAGCTTCCCAAGATGATTCTGATATGGCCCGTCCATTTGTTACCAGCTGCCTTGGAGAACTAAATACCAAATCCTCCACCGGGAGCAGCAACAAATGGGAGACAGCGTGCAGCAAAGAATGAGGTAGGTCATGCTCCAGGGTGTTAAGAAGGGAACTGGGAAGGTACCAGGAGACTGCTGATGGAGCCCAGAAAGGGAGGAGGAAGTGGAGGAGGGACAGACCATGCTGCCAAAGTGGTTATCATGCCCCCACCCTCCCTAAAACCCTTCAAGGACTCAATACCTAGCAGTGATGCCCCAAGTTTGTTGCACTGAACACTAGTTCTGTATTGAATTAGTAGCAATATTCTTGGAGAGCTTACTCTATGCCAGGCACTTAAGTGCTTTGACTGTATGAGCTCACAGTTTTTACAACAACTTTATGAGGTAAGAACTGTTACTCTCCCCTCCTATTATATGAGCAAACTGAGGCACAGAGATGCTGAGTAACTTGCTCAGGGCTACACAGCCAACAATGCAGTGGGGCTAGGATTTGAATCTGGGTAGTCTGCCTCCGTTTTCACTCTAACCACTGTGCTCTACTGCCTGAGAAATCATATGTGAATAAAGCGTTTTGTGTTCAAATAAATTTGGGGCTGCTAACTAAACGTAAGCATGTTCATCATTTTTCAGGACTTCTCAAAGAGTTCGGTATGCATTTCCATAAACCTACCTCAACTGTGTCCCCGTCCTCCATCTTCCTATCTCCTCTCTCCGAAGCCAACCCCTCCACTTTCCTTATCTTTTTTCAGACTTGCCTCTCCTCATTATTGCCTTTTCTTCCTCACCAGTCTCTCCCTCTCTGCTGGATCATTCTTGGCAGCATACAAGCGTGCTCTAGTAATCCCCTTCTTTAAAAGCTCTCCCTTGCCCCCTCCACTTTACCACCCTATTTCTCTGCTCCCATTCACATCGGCACTTCTGGAAAGACTGGTCTGGGCACAGTGTCTTCCCTTCACCTCTCATTCAGTCTTCAGTCCATTACTGTCTAGCTTCTGGCCTGTCAACACTACTACACTTGGCCTGGACCACACCAGTAGTTCCCTGACTAAATGCCCTGCTGCTACTCCCTCCTGCCCCCAAATTCATCCACTGTCCACCAGGGGCCAAAGGAGTCTTGTTGAATGCAAGCCAATTCACGTCTGTTTATTTAAAGCACTTGAATGCCTTCCTATATCCCTTCAAATAAAAATAACTCTACCATGGGAGACAGGGCCCTACACGGTCTGGCCCCTGCCTGATTCTAGCCCTGTCCATCTCCCACCATGCCAGCAAGGATGCTGGCACTCATGTAACTTCTATAGCTCTTCTCCTTCTGTCTGCGGCTGTCTGGTTGCATGACTGCCCCTTCGTGTCCTTCAGTCTCAGTTCTGTCACAAAGGGACAGTGTCTCATGTGAGACAGCTCCCAGCTAAGTAGATATGACAGTTACTCCAACACTGCTGCTGCCACGTCTTGCTGTCCCTTTGTGATGGAACTATGTAGGATACTGGGAGAACTCTCCAGGGGGCTGGGGCCCTGCATCAAAAGGAGGGGGATATTGTTACTGACTCCATTTATTGCCCACAGATCACGGAGCCTGGTTATGTGGACTCCATTCTGAAGCCCGTTTACTGTGTGGAGTGAACACGGTTCATGCCTGGTCTGTTATTCCACCAGCCAGGTAAAACAAAGAATATCTCTCCCTCTGTTTTTCTGTCTCTGCCTCTCTTTCATACACACACATCCCTAAAACTGTATTCTAACTTCTTAAAAAAGGGACATTTGCCAGTCTTTTAAAATAAGCCAACTCCCTTTTTTACAGTATGAGACTTAAAATTTCCAGTTTTTCTTTAGAGTCAAACACAAATTTTAAAACACTTTTGAAGTAATTTGGGAGCAGAATCCTAGATTTTCAATTTTCCACTATTGCATGGTTGATTCATCCATAATTTGACAGTTTTTAGTAAGTTGCCTTTACTGAGAGCATTCATGTAGGTTTTCAAAAAATTGATTCCTTGTCTTTTCACATTTATAATTCATTGGTTTACTTATTATTTTAAAATTTAAGGATTTATTGTTATTAACCCCTTAATTTCTAAACTCTGATTACAGAATCTAGTGACAGGCTTCAAGCGGTCTCTGAAAGCTGAATTTTTAGTATATGTGGTTATTTTTCTTCAGAGGGTCCATAGGCTTCATCAGATTCTCAAATGTATTTTTTTAATTGAAATACAATGTTATTTTAATTACTGCTGTACAGCAAAGTCAGTTGTGTATATATATATATATACACACACACACATACACATTCTTTTTTTATATTCTTTCCCATTATGGTTTATCATAGGATATTGAATATAGTTCCCTGTGCTAGACAGTAGGACCTTGTTGTTTATCCATTCTGTATGTAATAGTTTGCATCTGCTAATCCCAAACTCCCACTCCATCCCTCCCCCAACCCCCTCCCCCTTAGCAACCACCACTCTGTTCTCTATGTCTGTGATTCTGTTTCTGTTTCATAGACAGGTTCATTTGTGTCATATTTTAGATTCCATATGTGATATCATACATTTGTCTTTCTCTTTCTGACTTACTTCACTTAGTATGATAATCTCTAGTTGCATCGGCTTACTAAATATTAAATGATGTCATTACAATAGGTACAACTTGAATCCACAGGTTTGGGGACAGGTTCTGTAAATGCAACTCAACTGGGGAGAATGAAGCAGATGAGTACAGGGTACTGGGCCAGAGCCCCCCAGTCTCAGTGCTCAGCGTGCTTTACAGGCAGAAGTCAGTACGTTTTACAGATAGAATGGAGGGTGCTGTTAAATGGAAATTGGAGGGCAGAACGTCAGCAGACATTCATTGCCAACTAATTTTCAGAGAAAAATCACATTTGCAGGTCTTAGTTTTGCCAGCAGGTGGCAGATGCGGCTCATGAGCTGGTTTGGGGCAAGGACTTGGCCAGAAGCTGAGCTTTGCCACTATTAATGGCTAAGAGAAGACAGCCTCCCTTTCATCATGTGAAACCCCTTTGGTCTTTTCTGCTCTTTTGATAGCCTGGCAGCATTTTCTCTCTAGGTCAAAGTCGGCAGAATTTCAGGGCTGTGGTGAGGGAACTCAGGACGATAAAATACACTGGTGTTCCCACCAATCTCCTCCTAGCCTCAGTTTCTCCTCTGAATGGGGAGCATGCAGCTAATTCCTTTGTTACTGAGTTGTTGTGAGGAATCAGTCACTTCGTACTATTTTCTTTCTCCTTGAACAGAGGAAGGCAATATTTCACCTTCTGGGAAAGCTAGTCACCCAGCATCCAGTGCTGTGATGGCACTGGTCCTGGGAGCAGATGCAGGTAGTGCTCTCCACTCGTCCCACCCCTCAGAGCTCCGCAAGAGAACTCGGGCTGCTGATGCTGCTGAAGGCCCTCGGCAGCCACTTGTCCTCTTGGCTGGTGAGGCCAAAAGTGACCCAGCAGCAGACCAGTCATTGGCCTGCCTCACCACTGTTAGAGTTACTAGTTGGCTGGGCCTGTAGGCTTGCACCTTAGAGTGCAGAGCCAGCACTTCTGGGAGCACTGAGACCCTGGCATTTAGAGGATTGCTATCACATGATAGTTTATACCTGACTCGAGGTAGATGGGTGGTTGGGCCTGAATGACTTCTCCAGAGACGATAGTCGGAAATTGGGGCACTCTGTTGACCCCACTCCGCTCAAAACCACTGCAGTTTACGGCTGGGGGTAGTGAGGGGTGATAGGTAAGGACACCATGAGCAGGAGCAAGTGATGCTGGTGCTCGCACTGCCTGTGCCCCAGAGGCCAGTCCTCTCTGCTTAGAGGTGGCTTCTTTGGTGCCCCTGAAGGCCCATCCTGTGGAGCTCTGGCCCAGGCCTGGGCTGTGTGTGGCGGCAGCCACGGAAAGGTTTTCTTGAAGGATTTACCCCCGTGGAGCCTTGAAGTCTGAGGATGAACTGGAGGACGAAGGTAAGCAGGCAGGGAAGGGAGAGGGGTTAGCACCAGCTCGAGGGGAATTTGCAAGGGAGATGGGCACAGTCTGAGGCGTCTGTACCTGGAGGACAGAGAACAGGCACTACCTATCACCTTGGCTCACCTTTCCTTTAGAGGCACACCTTGTCACCCTGCACACTCCCGGGGTGCAGAAGCAGGGAGTGCAGCACCCTTGCTGAGCTCTGACTCACAGGCTCTGGCTTTGGAGCAGAGCTAGAGTCAAGGGAAGGAAAGCAGGTTACAGGGGAAGGCCTGAGAGGAATTCCAGGACAGACACAAGCTGCAGAGGCCCAGGTGGCCCAGAGAGGGAACAAGCAGTGAGGTAAGCCATCCTGCCCAGAGCACAGAAGATGGAGCTGAGAGCACAGACATGTGGCTAAGTCCAGCTTCAATGACCATGGCAACAGCTCCTCTGGGACCTTTGCACCCCACTTCTGAAGGCCCCACGCCATTCCACCCATGGGACACCTTGAGGACTCCCAACCCTGCGAGAAACAGGAGAGGTCAGTTGGTACCCTCACTTTGCATGCCCATGAAGGAGTCAGGCATCCAGGCATCATGCTTTCAGGGCAGATTTAATAAAGAATGCAAAAAGGTCCTGGTGAGCTACTCAGATCCCAGGTGCCACCTGTTTTGGCAGCCACGGGACTGTCCCCCCTGACGCCTGCCATACCCTACTCAGTCAGAGCAGCATCCAGCTCCAGAGCAGGGCTCGGGCTCCCGACAGGGCGTGTCAGGACTGCTCTCTCCAGCTGGCACCACTGAGCCCAGGGCCAAGCTGCAGAGGCTCTGGTTCCTCCCGAGGCAAGCTGAGCAGCAGCACAGAACTCTCCCCACTCCTTTACTTTGGTGCTCTGGCACCTTTTGCCCCAGCAGTCAGGCTTCCCAGGGTTGAAAAAAACTCCTCCATTTCCTTCTGCAGCAGCTGGTTCCTCTTCTCTGCGTCCTCCCGTGCCCGCTCTGAGTTCCTCAGCTTTATTTCCAGCATTGTGTACTTTTTCTTTTCCTGGTCTAGTTGTTCTTCTAGCTGTAACATTCGTTTCCTCAGGTCGGCACTACCTTCTTCGAGTCTTAAAATTCAAGAAGAAAGACATCATTTTAGACTTGGGCCTGCTGGGTTTGCCAAAGAAAACTCCATTGTCAGCAGACACTTGATGGGGCGAAGGAGCTGGTAAGGCCTGGGACCAGGGGAAGGATGTGTGCGGGCTCAGACCCGGTGCTGGGTGAGGCCACACGGACTGCATCTCCTCACCAGACCCTGGGGCTTTTCCCCAAGCCAGTTGGGCTTCATCCCCGAGACCCTCCCGCCTCAGCCTTTGGCACTAGAGGCCAGGGGCCTCCCTGAGTCCTCACTCAAATACGAAGACCACTTACCCTCCCCTCCCAGCCAGCTGTCCTGCTGAGGGATGGACTGCCATCTGGCAGAGAACAGGACTGAGCCCTGCACCCAGAGGGAAGCAGGAAACTGTCCTCATGTTTGCTCTTCTACGAGACCCCTTGAGCTTCAGGCAGAGACAGCAACTCACAGGAAACCCCATTCAGGTTGTCACTTCATCTTCTGTTCCCTCTCGGCCTTCACACCCGAGCCCAAATGTCTCAGCCTCTGGGAAGCTTCTCTTGATCCTCCCCAGCATATAACCCACATTACTGCTCCTTTTTGCTACCACAGAGCTACACCTCAGGCCTCTGTAGAGGTTAACACATCTGTCTTTTCAACCAGACGACCCACTCCTGTGAGACATGAGGGACTTGCTGCGCCTGGCTCCTAGGAACTGACCTGACTACAAGACACATGACTGTGGGCAGGACTCAAACTTCACCGAGCCCTGGTGTCTCACCCTGAAAATGCAGGGGACGGCCTTCCACCTATGCACTGTAGCTACGATGGACCAAGGAGACCACGTGTGCACAGCATACCACCTGGCACATGGTGTACCTGAAGCAAATATCCATTCCCTGCCCCATCCAGGGTGAGGCCTGGGCCTTCACCCTCAACCACTGAACACAGAGCATGGAGAAGGGCTGAAGTCTGGGAGAAGAGAAGGATGCCCACTTTCACTACTTCGATATAGTACTGCAAGTCCTAGACACAGCAATCAGACAAGGAAAAGAAATAAAAGGTATTCACATTGGTAGAGAGGAGGTAAAGTTATTATTTGCAGATGACATGATACTATATATAGAAAACCCTAGGGCTTCCCTGGTGGCGCAGTGGTTGAGAGTCCGCTTGCCGATGCAGGGGACACGGGTTCGTGCCCCAGTCCGGGAAAATCCCACATGCCGCAGAGCCGCTGGGCCCGTGAGCCATGGCCGCTGAGCCTGCGCGTCCAGAGCCTGTGCTCCGCAACGGGAGAGGCCACAACAGTGAGAGGCCCACGTACCGCAAAAAGAAAAAAAAAAAAAAAGAAAACCCTAAAGACTCCACGCAAAAACTACTAGAACTGATAAACGAATTCAGCAAGGTAGCAGGATACAAGATTAACATATAGAAATTGGTTGCATTTCTTTATACTAACAATGAAACAAACAATCCCCTTTAAAATTGCATCCAAAAAAACAAAACAAACAACCTTACGAATAAATCTCACCAAGGCGGTGAAAGACTTATATGCTGAGAACTACAAAACATTAATAATAAAGGAAATTGAAGGTGATTCAAAGAAATGGAAGGATATCCCCTGCTCTTGGATTGGAAGAATATTGTTAAAATGGCCACACTACCCAAAGCAATCTACAGATTCAGTGCAATCCCTGTCAAACTACCCATGACATTTTTCACAGAACTAGAACAAATAATCCTAAAATTTATATGGAACTGTGAAAGGCCCAGAATTGCCAAAGCAATCCTGAGGAAAAAAAATAAAGCAGAAGGCATAGCACTCCCAGACTTAAGGCAATATTACAAAGCTAGAGTAATCAAAATAGCATGGTATTGGCACAAAAACAGACATATGAATCAATGGAACAGAATAAAGAGCCCGGAAGTAAACCCACACACCTATGGTCAAATAACCCTCGACAGAGGAGGCAAGAATATACGATGGGGAAAAGACAGTTTCTTTAGCAAGTGGTGTTGGGAAAGTTGGACAGCCTCATGCAAATCAGTGAAGTTAGAACACACTCTCACACTATACACAAAAATAAACTCAAAATGGATTAAAGACCTAAGACGTGACACCATAAATAAAACTCCTAGAAAAGAACAAAGGCAAAACGTTCTCTGACATAAGTCATGACAATGTTTTCTTAGGTCAGTCTCCCAGGCAACAGAAATAAAAGCAAAAATAAACAAATGCAACCTAATCAAACTTATAAGCTTTTGCACAGCAAAGGGAACCACAAACAAAACAGAAAGACAACCTATGGAATGGGAGAAAATACTTGCAAATGATGTGACCGACAAGGGCTTAATTTCCAAAACAGCTCATACAATTCAGTAACAAAAAAGCAAACAACCCAGTTGAAAAATGGGCAGAAGACCTAAATAGACATTTCTCCAAAGACGACATACAGATGGCCAATAGGCACATGAAAAGATACTCATCATCACTAATTCTTAGAAATGCAAATCAAAACTACAATGAGGTAGCACCTCACACTGGTCAGAATGGCCATCACTAAAAAGTCTAAAAATAACATGTTGAAGAGGGTGTGGAGAAAAGGGAACCCTCTAACACTGTTGGTGGGAATGTTAAGTTGGTGCAGCCACTATGGAGAACAGTATGGAGGTTCCTCAAAAAACTAAAAATAGAGTTGTCATATGATCCAGCAATCCCACTCCTGGGCATATACCCAGACAAAACTCTAATTCAAAAATATACATGCATTCCTATGTTCATAGCAGCACTATTTACAATAGCTAAGACATGGAAACAACCTAAATGTCCATCGACGGATGAATGAATAAAGAAGATGTGGTACATATATACAATGGAATATTACTCAGCCATAAAAAAGAATGAAATCATGCTATTTGCAGCAATATGGATGGACCTAGAGATTATCATACTAAGTGAAGCAAATCAGAGAAAGAAAAATATCATATGATATCACTTATATGTGGAATCTAAAATATGACACAAATGAACTTATCTATGAAACAGACTCATAGACATAGAGAATGGACTTGTGGTTGCCAAGGGGGAGGGGTGGATTCAGAGTTCAGGATTAGCAGATGCAAACTATTATATATATAGGATGGGTAGACAACGAGGTTCGATTGTATAGCACAGGGAACTATATTCAATATCCTGGGATAAACCATAATGGAAAATAATATGAAAAAGAATATATGTATAACTGAATCACTTTGCTGTACAGAAGAGATTAGCACAATATTGTAAACTAACTATACTTCAGTTAAAAAAAAAAAGCATGGAGAAGGGAGAAAGCCTTCCTTCACTCCAGCCTCCCATCTGGGGAGCACAGGGCATAATGTCAGAAGACCCTCCCCAAGGCAGGGGCAGCAGGCCCCCCATGAGCCCCCTTCACTGCTTCTCCTCCCGTCCAGGGCCCTCCTTTGCCAGGTCCTCCCTGCCCCTTTGTGCTCCTGAGCACAGCCTCCACGCCACTCCTTGAGGGACCTTGTCCAGCCTCAGACTTGAAGCACTTAAAGCACTCAGTGTGCTGACAACCCTCAATCTTTATCTCCCTCAAGTCCACTCAGAAACTTAGTATCTCCAGCCTAACAGACCCACAGCTGAGCTCCTGCCCTCCTTCCCCAAGTCACGCTCCTATAGCCCCAGTCTCCCCGGCTCAGTGACCACCTTCTTCCAGATACTCGGCCAAAACAAAAATGGTGTGTCTCAAGTCAGTTCTTTTTCTCACCACCACACCTGATCAACTGGAAAAACCCAAACATATTCAGAATCTGGCTGCTTCTCCCACGTTGTCTGCTGCCCCGAAGGTCCGTGCCAGCCACAGGTCTGACCTGGATGGCCATGGCCTCCTGACTGGTCTTTGTCTGCCTCGTCGAGCGCTCCTGAGCACAGCAGTCAGTGCACCTCATCAAAGTGACCAAAGTCCTCCAGGTCTTCCAGCAGCTTCACATCTCACTGGCAATAAAGTCAAAGCATCACTCCTGCCAAAACAACTTGCCGCCTGCCCCACCCCAACTCCGCCACGCTTTCAGAGCTTGCCCAGACACTCTGCCAGTACACAGTGGGGCAGGGACTCGAACCCATAGCCTGCCAGGCTGCATTTCCCCTGAGAACCCCAGCCTCCAAGGTGAAAGATCTAGAAGCTCAAGTCAGCTCCACAAACAGCCGAGAAAATGAGATGTTGATTCTGACCCCCTCTGAGGCTGCCCTCAGACAGTGTCTGCCGAGTAACACTTCCTGTACACTCTGAGCTCATCTTCAGCAGTAATCACCTTCCGGTGAATCTGCAGGGAGCTCCTGCTATTACCTCTGCCTGGTAAATTCCAACCCAGTGCTTACATTGTGGGTTTTCTCCACAATTTCAAACTCGAGTTTTACTCACACTGTGTCCTTTCTCCTCCTTGCTCAGCTCAGTCCTGTCAGTCCTTCAAGTCCTGGCTCTGACATTGCCTGCTGTGACTTCCCCCATGGAGGGGCTGCTGCCCTCACGGCGCCTTTCCTGCCATCTTCCTGCCGTGAACACAGAGACTGCACACACCTGACACTCCCCAGGTGCCCAGGAGACAGCTGCCAGCAGAACAAGAGGGTCAAATGCTACCATTCCAGCTCCCTGTGGGAATCCCAGGCTCAGAAATAGAAGCATGAATCCCTTCTACTTCCACTGTCTGATGGAAAGAGGAAGCACTCAGAACCCAATGAAGCCCCCTGCTAGTGGGTGGGACATGGGTTCATAGGTCTGATGCCTAGGCTGATGCAAGGCCTTGGGCAAAAGGAGCTAAGGGGTCTGAGATGCTGATGGAAGCACCGCTCACTGTCCAGTGTAGGCTTTGCTGGTGATTTTAATTGGGGAACTCGGCCTCAGAGCTGGAAAATGCCCTCTGCACAGGGAGGCTGGAACCAGGGCCCATCAGTGAACAAGCCTGCAAGCCTTAAAGGGTGGCATGAAGGACTTCCCTGGTGGCACAGTGATTAAGAATCCGCCTGCTAATGGAGGGGACACGGGTTCGAGCCCTGGTTGGGGAAGATCCCACATGCCGCGGAGCAACTAATCCCATGTGCCACAACTACTGGGCCTGCACTCTAGAGCCGGCGAAGCCACAACTACTGAAGCCTGTGCACCTAGAGCCCGTGCTCCGCAACAAAAGAAGCCACCACAATGAGAAGCCCGTGCACCGCAACAAAGAGTAGCTCCTGCTCGCGGCAACTAGAGAAAGCCCGTGGGCAGCATCGAAGACCCAACACAGACAAAAATAAATAAATAAATGTATATATTAAAAAAAAAGGTGGCACGAGGTGTCCTCTGTGACCCAGCGGAAGGGAGGGCTTGGCTCGGCAAGGCCAGCTCCCTCCTCAGAGAAAATCGGATTTCGATCCAGAAGAAGTCCTCACTCTACATCAGGTCCAACCATGGGCAGTCAACCAGGCTGGCCTGGGGCCTGCAGTGCACGTGTGCCCTGCCCCAGTCCCAGTTCCTGGGCTACAGGACATACCTTGGGGGCCTGCCTCCTCCCTGACTGAGGGCCCCAGAGGGACCACCACTCTGAGCCTCTCCATCAAAGGCCTCTGACAGCATGCCAGTCCCTCAGCTCCTGAGCTTTCCCAGACATAGGATCCCCACCTCTCCACTCCCAGCCCTGTCCTGTGGGCATTGTCCCAGAAAGGTGGCTCCTGGGCGCTGGCTGCTCTGAGCCCTGCCTCCAGGAGACTTTCTTTCAGAGCCAGAGGCTGACTGCCCGGACCGGTGCCCAGTGAGCTGGCTGGCTGCAAGGGCCCTGCCCGGCCCAGGGAGCGCCCACCTCACACTCACCCAGCAGCTGCAGCCCTTTACCTTTTCACACTTGTCTCATACTCAGTCCTCTGCCGGCACAGCTCTGCCCGGAGCTCCGTGACCAGGCCCTGGAGAGCCTCAGTACGGTGGGCGAGGTCCTGGGTGGGGCTGCCTGGGTCACTGGGCTCACTGCTGCTGATGCAGGCGCCCACCCTGTCCAGGCCGTGGTCCAGGTCTGGGGATCTGCACTCCTCGCTGCTGCTGGGGACAGGGGAGGGCTCGAGGGCCCCCTCAGTGTGGAGGGAGCTGCAGGCAGAAGAGTCACTGGCCCTGCACGCTGTGCAGCTGCTGACCGAGCCCCTGGCTGAGGCCTCGCAGGAGGAGGCCCCAGACCATGGCATGCTGGCCACGCTGGGCGTGCTAGGAAAGGGGCTGGGCAGGGGCACGTTGTCATAGGTGGAGAGTCTCTGCTCGGAGCCTGAGTCCTTGAACCGGTCTCCCGATGAGGCCCGGCGGTGGCCTCGCAGGGAGGACAGCCCATTCATGAGCCAGTTCCCTCCGGAGGAGATGATGGGCACCTCCAGGGATGAGGTGCCCACCTTCGGGCTCCCCGACCGGGACCCTGACTGCCGGAAGGAAGACCTCCAGTTGGGCAGAGTCTGCACCTTCTTCCCAGGGGTGGCAGCAGGGCTGCTTCGGCTACCCAGGCCTGTGGGAGAGGTTCTAGAGAATGCCGCCACGGCAGCCCCATCCAGAGAAGAGGCCCTGTGCGAGGGCAGGCCAGGGGCACTGGGGCTGCCGGGCTCTGCCTGGCTGTCCCTGGTGACCTCCTCGGAGCCCCATCCCACGGTGCATGGTGGGCTCCCACGTGGGGAGGCTGGCGCTTCCGTGGTCCTCGAAGTGAAGAGCTGGCTGTGTCTGCGGATCAGGACGGTCATCAGGTGCTGGACCAGAGAAGTGCCTGCCAGGAAGAAGGAACAAGAAGAGCCTGGCTGTGAATACCTCCAGTTCAGGCTCTCCAGACCAGTCCGGGGAAGTTGCAGCTCGAACCCAGGGTGCCCAGCCCTGATAGTAGCCCCAAACCAGGCTACTCCTCAAGTGAGGACTCAACGAGAGCTTGCCACGTGCCGCCCCAAAGGAAAGGACGGCCACCACCCCCTCCAAATCCAGGCAGGGACATAAGGACCATACCCAAGAACCCCCCTCCTCCAATGTGGGCCCTGGAGCACAGAGCAGCACTGTCCCTTCGCACCCACTCCACCCGGCTGGCGGGGGGACGAGCAGGCACAATGCCTGTTCAGGCTGCGGGCTGAGCCAAGGGCAGGCTGGGACTGGAAGCCAGGACCTGGATGGCAGGGCCCTCTCGGCTGCCCCATATGCTGCCCACAGTGGCCGTGCCTGACCGTCCATACTCTGGGAGGCACAGGGCTCTGGGACACAGAGTAGAGATGTCTTACCAGGTGCGTGTAGGCACACATACACAACCCCGTGCACACAGACAGATGTACACGGCTGCCCCCCAACGTGAACAGCCCCCCACACATGCACACAATCCCTCTTCTCCAGGCCACAGCCCCTGAGATGCAGCCTGTGGCATCTGTGGGGACTCTGTTCCTGAGGCTTTGGGGTGGGGGGAGGGGTCAGTGACAAAGGGAGGCGGTGCAGCGGGACCATGGTATCGATCCTGCTGCCTCGTTCCCTCCTCTTGTCCTCAACCAAATACCAGAGACTGGGGAGGCTTCTGCGTGATGAGGAGGGTAAAGTACTTGGGTGGACCCTCCCACTAGAAGTAACTGAGAATCGTGGGGAAAACTAAGTAATCTTTAGTCCAGAAAAGTAGGTGAGGCAGAAGCTCAGCAAGTCAGTGGGGTGAGCATCTGCCCTCAGACGTTTGCACAACCTGGCAGGCGGGAGCTCTGGGGAGACCTGCCCGTCAGGCCAAGGGTGTGCCAAGCGAGAGCATCAACCCCAATGGTCACACCCTCGGCTGGGGGCGGCGAGGGACAGCTCCACAGCCCACCCTGCCCCTCCCCTAGGTCACGCTCGACAGGAATGGCCCCTCTGCCCTCAGCCTGCCTGGCGCCGGGGGCAGCGGGCTCCAGCTGGCGTCGGGTGGGTCCTGTGTGAGTCTCCGCCGGCATCTGCGCTCAGCCAGGACTGGCTGCGGGTTTCCTGCCTGTAAGCGGCTAGGCTCTCACACTAACCCCGCCAGCACAGTCTTCCATGGGGTCTCCAAGCAGGGCTCTCATTTGCATGCCAGCCTGCACCTGTGCCCTTTGAAAAGTCGGGCTGACAGAGTCACCTTGCCTCTCCTGGCCTCTCCTCTCCTCCTCATCCGTAAACTGGGGGCAGTAACCACAGCGCGGGCTGCTTGTGAAGATTAAAAGACGGTGGTAGAAGTAAAGTACTTAGCAGAGGCCGGGGCGTGTTAAAAGCAGCTGCTGTTGCTGCTATTTTTTTTAATCATTATTAGTCTTCATTATAGAATGGAATATTCCTAGGGTTTGCAAAAGCTCTGACATCCAGAAGAAGCCTGTGACAATTACTTAATCGAAAATTACTTTAGTAAAGCAAAAACATCTGTGTGTGTTCAAGGGCAAGTGCGCTGACCTTTTCCATACCTGCTCCCCAGCCTCTCTCACCATTCTAACTGCACCTTATGACCCCATCCACAGGGCAAAGCTCCTTTTCCTCTTAGAGCTGACCCCACGGGGGAAGAGGCGCTGGAGGAGGTGGTGAGGAGGTCCAGAGAGGCTGCTGCCTAATCCCCAGGGATGGAGCTGCCCTTCCTGCCGGCCTGGCGTTGAGGATGCTGAGGACTTGCCCAGGATCAAGGCGAGCCCAGAGCACCATGCACACCCCCACCATTACCTTCCATGATGGTCACTGGGTCTTCTATCTGCGGCCGAAGTATATTAGGTCCAAAAACGGTTGCCAGGTTCTGGACACTCATCTTGTTGACATCTGAGTGGGACTGAACTTCATCCAGAAACCTGCAATGTAAGGAAGAGACAGTTGGCAGAGAAGCAAATCCTGATGCCAGATCTACTGGGAGCTGCCTGGCCCCCATGCTCAGCTGCACCCACATTTCCACAGCTGCTAAGCACAGCCAGCTGCCCTGCCAGGCTTGGAAGAAGGCAGAGCTTCCTCTAAGATCTGAGAGGGCCGTCAGAAGCAAAGGCCACTGGGACAAGGGCCTGTCATGGAAGGACACATAATTCTCCCACCTGCAGTGGGGCCAGATGCCCAGGAAGGCCCAGATCCCCCCAGACACGGGGCTGGGTGAAGGCCACCCTGCATGTCCTCGCCTGGCACCCTAAGCCTAGGTCGTGGTCAGGGGGCAGACCATGGGGAGGGGATGGTGAGAGGCACACAGAGGAGGCAGAAGGAACAAAGGCTGTATCCTTTTCCTTCAGGAATGATGTGCTCAGGACTGTAAGCTCTATGAGTGCAGTGACTGTGTTCTTCTATATTCCCCATTGCCTTGACAGACATGTGAGTGGAAGCATGACCCAGGCCCCCCGACCCCCCTGAAGGGCAGGGAGCCAGAGCACAGGGGAGGGAAGCCCCACTCCTAGTCACTTACTTGCAGATATATCTGAGCAGGTTGTAATTGACCAGGGGAAGGCTGCTCACTTGTTTAGCCAACTCCAGAGTTCCCTTGGGATTGAGAGAGAAAAACAGCATTTCAAAGACCAGCAAGGAGGCCCCAGTCCTTCTCTTACTAGAGGGAGTAGGGGGTGAGAATCCGAGTCCAGACCTCCATCCACAGCCCATGGGCCTGGCCCCAGGTGACCAGAGGGCACCACCACTTCCACCTCCCTGGCTTGTGACCTCTGGGGGGAAGCAGATTTACTTTTGAGAAGCCATTGTGAGGGATGTGCCTCTGCAGGGCCGCAGAGGAATGTCAGGGCCAGCTCACCGATCAAGGTACAGATATTTGCCAGATAAAGACTCCTCATCTCCCACACGGCCAGAGGGAGGGCCAACAGCCCTTCCCCAGCCGGAGCCCACCAGGGCTGCAGGCGGGCAGTGCGGGGCGGGGGGGGGGGGGCTGTCCTGGGAGCAGTCTCGAATTCTTTTGGGAGGTGGCGGGATAGAAACAGATGAAAGGTCTGGTTGTTTCTGAACCCCACGGCCGGCCTGGGCAGCCTGAGTTGGTTGTGGGAGCAGGTGATGGAGCAGCAGTGCCTACTGGGTGGTGGCCCAGCCTGAGCTCCCTGTGCTCAGGGGCACGGCTGGGACACGGCCTGCTTTAGGAAGTACCTGCCCCTCCGGGAGACAGAGGGCCGCACACAGGGAGGGGCTGCTCCAGGCACCTCGCCCCAGCGTGCCCTCCACACACACTGGGATGTTCCGGCCCTCCCCAGATTAGGAGGTCTAGGCCTGTCCCCCCCAGAGCAGGCTGCTCCAGGGCACCACCCCCCTGACACACAGAGCAGGCGGTAGGATCTGTGTGCCATGAAGAGTCACAGAAAGTCCTGTCTCCACATACCCGCCACCAACTAGCAGGCCTACCCCCCCAGGATGGGTCCCCGTGAGCCACTAACCTCCCCCTCGTCCTTGGTGAGCAGCTGGGCGCAGCTAAGGAAGTCCTCATACCTGGCGAAGGGGACCACAGGCTCGGGGAGCTCCCGCAGGTAGAGCTTCAGCAGGGAGGCCACCGTGTGCACGTCTGTTGTGCTGCAGGCAGAGGGATGAGTGTGAGGCCTGGGCACCAGGGAACCACAAGAGTGACCAGTACCCCGGCCCACCCCCACCAGGGGCAGCCTCTGCTCTCACGTCCGTGTGTGTGTGCGCGTGCACTGTGACGACTGGCTGGTGAACAGGTGAGCGTGAAGGGCTCCCTTCCACTGCCCTGCTGCCTGCCCCAGGGTACTCTGGAGGGTGACGTGCAGCTGCTCCACACCGGGGAGGCAGGCAGCCAGGGGCACAGCTGTCCTTCGACCCAAGCCTGAGCTTGCTCCTCTGCCCAGGCTCACCCTCCAACGGAAGCAGGAGGGCTGTGTCAAAGGTGCCCACCACGCAGGGCTGCTGAGCCCCTTGAAAAAGGGCAGCTGTCCCTGGGCACCTGCCACCAGGGGCTGGGCAGGTCAGAGGTCAGGCTCTTTCTCTGGCTTCTGGGCTTCTATTCACACTATGGATGCCCCATTTCCAGCACCCCAGAGCCCCGTATGTGCACTCCCAGCCACCAGTCTCCTGCTCATAGCTGGGAGCTGCCCAGGCTGAAGTGGGCCCTGTGGAGGGCGGCAGCCCTGGGCCTGTTCGGACTCTCGGTTCAGGTCCTGGACTGCAGTCTTGGCACCTCCTCCAAGCTTGCCTCCCAGGCTGGGCTAGACCCCAGGTATTTCATCTGCTTTTCCAGGGCCCTGGATTTAAACGCTGGACCTGCATTTCCCTCATGGGAAGTGCTCAGGAAAGATGGGCCTAGGACCAAAAGAACATGGCTGTGCCGTTAAGGTGCCACCTGGCCCTGGCTGTCCAGGCTGGCATCACTGAGCCAAGCCCTGGGGTCCCTTCCGCCCTGGCATTTGGAATTCTGGGGTTCCACAGGGCTACATACACCTCAAACTCACGCACCCAGAGCCCCTCCCTTCCTCAGGACTGGTGGCTCTTGGTGGCTCTCCGTCTGGCCAGTGGAGCAGCCCCCATCTGTGCCCCCACCTCCCCTCTCCAGCCAGACATGCTGCCGCCCACGGCCTTCAGTGCCTTCTCTCAGCCACCTCCTCTGCTGACCCATCCATTTCCTGGGTGCTTAGGTCCCCAGTGAGTACCCAGCCTTGAGCCCAATGCCCCTTCTCCCACCTGGGGACCCCATCAGTTCACTGCCAGCCACTGTGTGTGCAGGAGCCCCAGGAGGATGCGGTGAGGGATGGGAAGCCAGGAGGATCAGCTGCTGGCCTTCGGACAAGGGCCAGCCGTTATGTCTCCCCCGATGGAGGAGGTGGAAGCATTTCTGATCTGGGCAAGTAGACGCAGGGTGGCCCCTCCATGCTGCAGACCCTGCCTCCGCGTCCCTGCCCAAAGCCCCATCCTGGCGGCTCCTGGCTGCCCGCGGGTTCCAGTGCTTCTGCGTCTGCGAGCTTGGCCCAGCCCTGACTGCCTCACCTTTCTCCCTCCCTAGAAATTCACTTCCTCTCTCTCTCCCCACTCCCCACAGTTGACCCAAGGCTGCTTCTGGTCACTTTCTCCCTAAACTCCCCTCAGACCCTCCCCTTCAACACACACCTGCCTGAGTCCAGCCCCAAGCTCCAGCACTCAAGGAGAATGTTCGCAGCCCACAGCACAATGGGTGCCCACCAGCCTGTGAGCCCTTTCAGGGCAGGTGTTGTCACCCGTCCCGCTCCCTCTCCCAGGAGCAGGCGCACAGTGTGCACCGGCAAGGAGGGCAACAGCTGGAGACAAGGGCTTGCCCTGGGGTCCAAATCAGCTTCTGCCCTCTCTGTTGCACAGCAGGTAACCCGCCGTGAGGCAGATAACCCCCAGCCTCAGTTTCTCCATCTGCAGGATGGATCTGGTAATGCCGCCATTCCCCTGCATCTCTTCATTCCCAAAGACCCCCTCAGCCCCACCGACACCAATGTCCATCCAGAACACAGCTGTGGTCTCCTGGCCCCTACACCTCGCTCCCCTACAGTCCACTCTCTATGCGACAGCCTGGCCCATCTTTCCCATCCCAGCCCAGTCAACAAGCACTATCTCCCTGTGGGCCAGATTGTGTGCTCTGGGAGCCAGGAGCACGCCCTGCTCTGTGCTGTGGGCCAGGCCAAGGGGAGCTTGGTGATGGGAACCCGGGCTGGTTCCCTGAGTGCATTTATTTGTCATCTGTCCTGGCCACGTGAGGGCAGGGCCTTGTCTGTTGTCTGTCCTGTTCACGGCCACTCCCCCACACCTACCAAGCACTCTCCCTCAATGGATGGGTGCGAAGTGATGTAAGAAGAGTTGTTGCGAGAGTCACCAGAGCCACCAAGGTGGGGCGTGGGGGAGACCGTCCTCGAGATGCTCGGCAACAACACGGACGGGGCTGGGAGACCTGCTACGGGCCAGGGACTAGAGACCAGGGTGGCAGGAAGGGACAGGTGTGGTGACTGCGGCTTCCAGGCCAGGTGGGGCTCTATGGAGGAGCGAGTCCAGGACTGGAGGCCGGAGTTCACGGTGCAGAGCGTATCTATGCACATGGAGCAAGCCAGCTCGGTCCCGGATGGCCTCTGCCAGCGTGTGGGTGAGGGGAGCAGCCCTGGGACAATCTCGTCAGGAAGTGGAGAAGAGGAGCCTTGGGACGCCTGTGTTGGGGGTGGGCACAATGCAGGGCCAGAGGAGATACCAGGAAGTGGGAGAGAATGGGGTCAGATACCCCAGGAGAAGCTTCCAGAAGTGAGAGGCACTCAGAGCCCGGGCCAGCTGTGGCAGTGCAGGGAACACTGTGGAGAAGGGTCCTGGAAAGGTGGGTGGAGCCCCGGTGTTCAGGGGGCTGAGGACGGGCAAGCGTGGGTACAGGAGAGGAGACCCTAGGTGAGAGGCTGTCGGATGACAGGAGGGAGAAACAGGATGGTTCTGGAAGGGTGAGCAGGCTGAGAGAGGAACTTTCCTGGAGGGGGGAATGTAGGTGGAGGGCAAGGGGCTCTGGGAAAGAGGCCAGGATCCAGCTGGGCAGAGCCCACCTCTGGGCATCTTGGGTGAGTTACATGGGGTCTCCCAGCCTTGGGTTCTAATCCATAAAATGGGCATATGACCATTGAAGAAAAGTCTGTAAACGCACTGAGGGCAGGGCTAGTGTGGGATGCTCCAGATGGAAGCAGGGGGTCAGGGAGGGAGACGGAGGGCGGGGGAAGAGAGGCTGAGGAGAGGTTGAGGTTGGAAGGTGCAAAGGGGGGGGTCTGCCCTGTGCCCGTCATGCCACTCACCCTTGCTTCTGCCCCCCCCCTGGCGTGGGGTCCCCTTTGGCCACTGGCCCCTAGATCTGGTCGCTGAGCAGAGTCACTGGGGACTTCTATACATGCAGATTTCCACTCCTCATTCGTGTGTCTGATTCCACAGGAGTGGGGAGGGCGGGGCCTGGAACCTGGACTTTTGGTAGCTCCTGGGGATCCAGATATACTGTCTTACCGCCTGATGCCAACTCGGGAGATAGCTGCAAACACAAAATCAGATCTGGCTGCCGCCCTACTCAAACTGTGCCTGGCCTCCTGGGCCTCAGGACCAAACCCAGCTCCCTGGAGTGCCTTCCTCGGCTTTGCCCCCCCCCCCGCACAAATGCTCTGTGCAAGCTGCGGTTCCTGAAGGCCTCAGCCTGGATCCTCTCCCCTTCTGGCCCACCTGCTAAATACCCACTGGAGAGGCAGAGGCCCTCAGACTCCCCCGCCTTGCAGCCCTGACTCCCGGCCTCTCAGCAGTGTGGGGCAGGCCTTCCCTGGGCTCCTGTCTCTCCCTCTGGACACGTCTACTCCTCTTCCTGGGATCACCTCCAGCCCATCCTCCAAGATGGGGCTTCTCAGGTTGTCCCCTTTCCTCTCTTCTCCCTCATGCCCTCCCAGGTGCACTCACCTGCTCTCACACCCTATTGTTGCCCTGTTGAAACAGAGGACACCCAACCCTACACCTGTCCCCAGAATCCTCTCCTTGGTTCTGGAACCGAGGGTCCCTTTGGCTACTGATCACATCACTTCCGTCAGATTTCCCACCAGCACATCACATTCAGCTCCTCAGCACCTTCCCAGTGACGGGGGGAGCAGAGAAAGGAGAGGCCGTGGTCATCCACAGCCAGGGGAGTGCTCAAGGTGTGGGGTCAGTGGCAACTGGGGCCGTGGTCCCTTCTCTAAAAAACCTCAATGTCAAGAGCAAGTTTCCAGGAACCACAGAGAAGCATTGTTTGAAGCAATCTCCAACCCTAACCCACAGCCACACAGGCACAGGATGGAAGAGGCTTGGCTGGCAGAGGTTCAGAGTGGACCACAAGCTCGCTGAGATTATAAATAATGAACTACAAGCTCAGAGTATCAGATGGAAATTCACGAGGCTCCAGATGAAGGAACCCCTGTGCCCTCCTGGGTAGACCCCCTCTGGGGAGTGGTGATCAGTCCCAGGCTCCACATGTGAAAAAGGATTTGACAGACTCTCCTGGCTGTGGTGATGGGTCTGGGCAGATGCTGGAGGGGCTGGAAGTGTTCTGCCCCGAGAGGAAAAGATCTGAAAACGCCAGGGCTGACAGCAGAAACCTGTGGACCTATCCTGCAACAGAGGGGCCCTCGTCTGTGAAGGCAGATCTGAGAAGAACGGGCAGAAGCTCCATGGGGGGCAGGGCTGGCTTGATACAGAAAGAATTTTCTATGAAAAACTGCCCCATAATGGAGATACCATCAGAGAGAAGAGGCCCCCAAACAGCTACCTCTCCCCCGTTCTTAGCCCCTGGGCTTTAAGTGAGGCTGACTATCCCGGGGTGGAGCCCAGGACCCAGTAAGCCCCAGTGATGAGGTAGGATGGGCACTGGCCCAGGACAGGTGGAGGAGACTTGCTCCCCCGCCCCCAAAACCTGTGAGAATGTGGGGCTGGAGCCACGCCTCCATCTTGGCACCAAAGGAGCCTGGGGAGCAAGTTATCCCAAGAAAGCAGAGTCAAGAGGCAGACCCTGCAGAAGGCCTGGAGCCCTGGCTGGTCCAGCAGAGGCCTTCCCCTGCTCGCGCCGGGGCGGGCTTGCGGGCATCCACAGGGGATACCGCCCACGTGGAGGTGGCAGGATCCGCCCCTAAGCGAGATGCAGGGCTGCTGCAGTGATTCTGTGCCCCGCACTCCGCCCATTGGCAGGGCTGGCCGGGCACGTGCCAGTGTAGGGCGCCATCCCAGCCTCCATCCTGCACCCATGCCTCTCAGCTGGCATCCTGAGAGGAGGCTATGCAGGGGAATGGGCAGGTGGCCCTATCTGCACCCCTCCCGGGAGCTCACCTGTCAAACAGCGGCTTCTCCCCACAGTCGAAGGAATCCTGAAGGTCCCTCACCAGGTTGGCCTGGCCAGGCATGCGGAAGAGGCCCTCCTCGGTGAGTCCGCGCTCCCGGATGAAGTCCACACACTGCTCCACCAGCAGGGGTGCCAGGCGCGGGCCATACTTCCGCTCGTGGTGGACTGTGTCCTCCAGGCGCTGCCCAAAGACCCCTGGGCACAGAGAGGAGCTGGTCACACCCTCAGCTAGCCGGCTCGGTGGTGGGGGAGGGCGCTGGGGACAACAGAGGGCAGGGGGTGCTGTCAGGGCCAAGGGTGGCTCCCCGGTGAGGGAGCAGGTTAGAAACCAGGAGGGCAGGCACCAGGCGGCTGGGACGGGGCAGGAGGGCATAGCGGGCAGGGGCCTGGCCTGTGGAGCTTGTTCAAGCCTGAGGACCTTCAGGGAGGGCCCTCAGGGAGCATGCATTATGCATTTTATTGATTGGTTTATTTATGCAACACTAACCTCCAAATGGAAGTGGCTTGCATTTAAAAACCCAACACTATGTCCACCGAAAGACGCACTCTAGAATGTTCTTAGTGGCACTCCCTTGCAATCCCTCCAAATGGGAAACTACCTAATGCCCATGAGCGGCAGAATGAGCGGGATTGCCATGGTCTACTCATACCGTGGAGCATGGGACAGCAATGACAACAGATGGGACACAGCTCAGGCAAAAAGAGAGACGATAGATGATGAGAAAGCAGAATCACAACTCAGCATCACTGATCATTAGTGAAATGCAAATCAAAACCACCTCACACCCATGAGGATGGTTACTATCCAAAAAACAGAAAACGTGTTGGTGAGGATGTCAAGAAATTGGAACGCTTGTGCCCTGTTCATGGGAATGTAAAATGGTGCAGCCGCTGTGGGAAACAGTATGGAGGCATGTCAAAAAATTTAAAACACAGTTACCATATGATCCAGCAATTCTATATACCCGAAAGAAGTGAAAGCAGAGACTTGAGCAGATATATGCACACCCATGTTCACAGTAGTATTCACAACATCCAAATGGCGGAAGCAACCCAAGTGTCCATCAGTGGATAGATGGGTAAACAAAATGTGATACATACATACAACAGAATATTATTCAGCCATAAAAAGAAGGAAATTCTGACACATGCTATAACATGGACAAACCTTGAGGACATTTTTCCGAGTGAAACAAGCCAGTCCACTAAAACAAGTAAAATACTGTATGATTCCACTTATATGGGTACTTAGAATAATCAAATTCATAGAGACAGAAGGTAGAATGGTGGTAGTCAGGGATTGGAGGACAATGGAATGGACAGTTATTGTTTAATGGGTACAGAGTCTGTTTTACAAGATGAAAAGAGTTTTGGAGATGAATGATGGTGGTGATTACACATGACGAATATACTTAATGCCACTGAATTGTACACTTAAAAATGGTTAAAATTTTATGTCAGACCTATTTTTACCAACATTTTTTAAAATGAAAAAAAAAACCCATAATTGCTAGCAGAAGCCAGACACAAGAGTGTACACTGCATGACTCCATTTATGTAAAGTGCAAAACCAGGTCAGAACATAGTTACCTTGGTGGGTCAGTGACTGGAAGGAGCCTGAGGGGACCCGGGGGTGCTGGTAATACTCGGATTCTGGACCTGGGCACTACTTACCCAACTTTGCTCACTTTGAGAAAAATCATTAAACTACACACTTGTGGCACCTGTGTTCTGTTTACCTTTCTGTTTGCTATATCTCAATAACATTTGCAAAAAAAAAAAAATTAGGAAGCAAAATATCCAAAACATTTAATAGAGGACAAGAAAGCAAATGAGGGACAGAGAGAGAGAGCAAGAAGGTAAAGGAACTTCTGACCCAGAAAACCTGTGACAACTAAATACACAACTGGGCAAAGAGGTTCCTGGCAGCCCAGGCAAAGAGTGGAAGGAGTGGAGATCCATGAAGCTCCCTAACTCACAGTGATAGTGAAGGAGAAACAGACTTCTCCCAGCCCTAAGCTCTACAAGGTCTCTGGAAGGCCCGCCATCTGCCATCTCCCTATCTCTGACTCAGAGACCATCCCCGCAGGGCGGCTGTGGGGTGGGCCAGAGCATGACATCAAAGCTCCATTCTGTCCAGGCAGTTCTGTCCTCCCAGACGGATGCAGCCCAGGCAGGTGGTGTCCCAAGACCTGAGTGCTGAGCCAGCCAGGTGAGAGGGTGGCAGGATGGATGACTGCCTACTGTAGCTTCCCACACACAATGGCTGTTTTGAAATAAGATACATCAGTCCCTAAGACAATGCCTGACATAGAGCAGGACTCAGTCAATGTTCCTTCTCATGCTGTTCAACCTAAAGACAAAGTATATAGAACCTGGGGGATGAGATTTCTCCCTTCTAGAAAACATGCCCACAAGGAAGGCACCCAGTGACACCATCAATGCTTTGGGGAGAAGTGTGTGGATGCATGTGTGTGTGTGTTTGTGAGTGTGTGAGTGTGTGAGTGTTCATGCCTACACCTGCATGTGGACTTGTGTGTGCATATGTGTGTGTGTGCATGCACTTGTGTGTGCACAAGGAAAGTGTGCTGAACTGGCCGAGACATGGCACTCATGGTACCAGGTGAATGTTCTAAGCACTTTACATGTATCAACATATTTGATCCTCAGACAACTGAATAACTTAGGGAATATTACCATTATTGTTATCATCATCACCATCATCATCATTCCCAATTTCCAGATGAACAAACTGAGAGGCAGCAGGCTCCAGAATGTGCCCAAGTTCACTCAGCATGTGGCAGGGTCAAGGTTCAAACCCAGGCAGTCTACATGGAACATTCTCCTGGATAGATCACATCTTGGGCCACAAATCAGTGAATTTAAGACTACTGAAATCATATCAAGCATCTTTTCCGACCACAATGCTATGAGATTAGAAATCAATTACAGGATAAAAACTGTAAAAAACACAAACACATAAAGGCTGAACAATATGTTACTAAACAACCAAGGGATCACAGAAGAAATCAAAGAAGAAATTTAAAAATGCCTAGAGACAAATGACAATGAAAACATGATGGTCCAAAACTCATGGGATGCAGCAAAAGCAGTTCTAAGAGGGCAGGTTATAGCAATACAATCTTACCTTGGGAAACAAGAAAAATCTCAAATAACCTAAACTTACACCTAAAGCAACTAGAGAGAGAACAAACAAAACCCAAAGTTAATAGAAGGAAAGAAATCATAAAGATCAGAGCAGAAATAAGTAGAGATGAAGAAAATAGCAAAGATCAATGAAACTAAAAACTGGTTCTTTGGCTTCCGGGCAGATGGCAGAAAAGTAAGACGCGGAGATCACCTTCCTCCCCACAGATACACCAGAAATACATCTACACGTGGAACAACTCCTACAGAACACCTACTGAACGCTAGCAGAAGACCTCAGACCTCCCAAAAGGCAAGAAACTCCCCACGTACCTGGGTAGGGCAAAAGAAAAAAAAGAAACAACAGAGACAAAAGAATAGGGACGGCACCTGCACCAGTGGGAGGGAGCTGTGAAGGAGGAAAGGTTTCCACACACTAGGAAGCCCCTTCTCGGGCGGAGACTGCGGGTGGCGGAGGGGGGAAGCTTCGGGGCCGCGGAGGAGAGCGCAGCAACAGGGGTGCGGAGGGCAAAGCGGAGAGATTCCCGCACAGAGGATCAGGGCCGACCAGCACTCACCAGCCCGAGAGGCTTATCTGCTCACGCGCCAGGGCGGGCGGGGCTGGGAGTTGAGGCTCGGGCTTCGGTCGGAGCACCGGGAGAGGCCTGGGGTTGGCGGTGTGAACACAGCCTGAAGGGGTTCGTGGACCACGGCTAGCCGGGAGGGAGTCCGGGGAAAAGTCTGGACCTGCCGAAGAGGCAAGAGACTTTTTCTTCCCTCTTTGTTTCCTGGTGCGCGAGGAGAGGGGATTAAGAGCGCTGCTTAAAGGAGCTCCAGAGACGGGCGCAAACGGCGGCTAAAAGCGCGGACAACAGAGACAGACATGAGACGCTAAGGCCGCTGCTGCCGCCACCAAGAAGCCTGTGTGCGAGCACAGGTCACTATCCACACCTCACCTCCTGGGAGCCTGTGCAGCCCGCCACTGCCAGGGTCCCGGGATCCAGGGACAACTCCCCCGAGAGAACTCACAGCACACCTCAGGCTGGTGCAATGTCACGCCGGCCTCTGCCGCCGCAGGCTCGCCCCGCACTCCGTGCCCCTCCCTCCCCCAGGCCTGGCTGAGCCAGAGCCCCCTAAACAGCAGCTCCTTTAACCCCGTCCTGTCTGAGCGAAAAACAGATGCCCTCCGGTGACCTACACGCCGAGGCAGGACCAAATCCAAAGCTGAGCCCCTGGGAGCTGTGAGAACAAAGAAGAGAAAGGGAAATCTCTCCCAGCAGCCTCAGGAGCAGCGAATTAAAGCTCCACAATCAACTAGATGTACCCTGCATCTGTGGAATACATGAATAGACAACCAATCATCCCAAATTCAGGAGGTGGACTTTGAGAGCAAGATTTATAATTTCTTCCCCTTTTCCTCTTTTAGTGAGTGTGCATGTGTATGCTTCTGTGTGAGATTTTGTCTGTACAGCTTTGCTTCCACCATCTGTCCTAGGGTTCTATCTGTCCGTTTTTTAAAATATTTTTTATTTTAATAACTTTATTTTACCTTACCTTCTTTCTTTCTTTCCTTCCTTCCTTCCCTCCCTCCCTCCTTTAGACAACGAATCATCCCAAATTGAGGAGGTGGACTTTGAGAGCAAGATTTACGATTTTTTCCCCTTTTCCTCTTTTTGTGAGTGTATATGTGTATGCTTCTCTGTGAAATTTTGTCTGTATCGCTTCGCTTCCACCATTTGTCCTAGGATTGTATACGTCCGTTTTTTTTCTTTTTTTCTTAATAATTATTTTTTTATTTTAATAACTTTATTATATTTTATCTTATTTTATCTTATCTTCTTTCTTTTTTCCTTCCTTCCCTCCTTCCTCCCTCCCTCACTTCTTTCTTTCTCTTTCTCTCGTTCTTTCCTTTCTCTCTTTCTCTCTCCCTCTCCCCCTCCCCTCTCCCTCCCCCTCCCTCCCTCCCTCCCTCTCTCTCTCTCTCTGCTACTACTAATTCTTTCTTTCTACTTTTTCTTCCTTTTATTCTGAGCCGTGTGGATGAAAGGCTCTTGGTGCTGCAGCCAGGAGTCAGTGCCATGTCTCTGAGGTGGGAGAGCCAACGTCAGGACACTGGTCCACAAGAGACCTCCAAGCTCCACATAATATCAAACGGCGAAAATCTTCCAGAGATCTCCATCTCAACACCAGCACCCAGCTTCACTCAACGACCAGCAAGCTACAGCGCTGGACATCCTATGCCAAACAACTTGCAAGACAGGAACACAGCCTCACTCATTAGCAGAGAGGCTGCCTAAAATCATAATAAGTCCACAGACACCCCAAAACACACCACCAGACGTGGACCTGCCCACCAGAAAGACAAGATCCAGCCTCATCCACCAGAACACAGGCACTAGTCCCCTTCACCAGGAAGCCTACACAACGCACTGAACCAACCTTAGCCACTGGGGACAGGCACCAAACACAACGGAACTACGAACCTGCAGCCTGCAAAAAGGAGACCCCAAACCCAGTAAGATAAGCAAAATGAGAAGACAGAAAAACACACAGCAGATGAAGGAACAAAATAAAAACCCACCAGACCTAACAAATGAAGAGGAAAGAGGCAGTCTACCTGAAAAAGAATTCAGAATAATGATAGTAAAGATGATCCAAAATCTTGGAAATAGAATAGACAAAATGCAAGAAACATTTAACAAGGACCTAGAAGAAACAAAGATGAAACAAACAACGATGAACAACACAATAAATGAAATTAAAAATACTCTAAATGGGATCAATAGCAGAATAACTGAGGCAGAAGAACGGATAAGTGACCTGGAAGATAAAATAGTGGAAATAACTACTGCAGAGCAGAATAAAGAAAAAAGAATGAAAAGAACTGAGGACAGTCTCAGAGACCTCTGGGACAACATTAAACGCACCAACATTCGAATTATAGGGGTTCCAGAAGAAGAAGAGAAAAAGAAAGGGACTGAGAAAATATTTGAAGAGATTATAGTTGAAAACTTCCCTAATATGGGAAAGGAAATAGTTAATCAAGTCCAGGAAGCACAGAGAGTCCCATACAGGATAAATCCAAGGAGAAATACGCCAAGACACATATTAATCAAGCTGTCAAAAATTAAATGCAAACAAAACATATTAAAAGCAGCAAGGGAAAAACAACAAATACCACACAAGGGAATCCCCATAAGGTTAACAACTGATCTCTCAGCATAAACTCTGCAAGACAGAAAGGACTGGCAGGACATATTTAAAGTGATGAAGGAGAAAAACCTGCAACCAAGATTACTCTACCCAGCAAGGATCTCATTCACATTTGATGGAGAAATTAAAACCTTTACAGACAAGCAAAAGCTGAGAGAGTTCAGCACCACCAAACCAGCTTTACAATAACTGCTAAAGGAACTTCTTTAGGCAAGAAACACAAGACAAGGAAAAGACCTACAATAACGAACCCAAAACAATTAAGAAAATGGGAATAGGAACATACATATCGATAATTACCTTAAATGTAAATGGACTAAATGCTCCCACCAAAAGACATAGACTGGCTGAATGGATACAAAAACAAGTCCCATATATTTGCTGTCTACAAGAGACCGACGTCAGACCTAGGGACACATACAGACTGAAAGTAAGGGAATGGAAAAAGATACTCCATGCAAATGGAAACCAAAAGAAAGCTGGAGTAGCAATTCTCATATCAGAAAAAATACACTTTAAAATAAAAACTATTAAAAGAGACAAAGAAGGACACTACATAATGATCAAGGGATCGATCCAAGAAGAAGATATAACAATTGTAAATATCTATGCACCCAACATAGGAGCACCTCAATATATAAGGCAAATACTAACAGCCATAAAAGGGGAAATCGACAGTAACACATTCATAGTAGGGGACTTTAACACCCCACTTTCACCCATGGACAGATCATCCAAAATGAAAATAAATAAGGAAACACAAGCTTTAAATGATACATTAAACAAGATGGACTTAATTGATATTTATAGGACATTCCATCCAAAAACAACACAATACACATTTTTCTCAAGTGCTCATGGAATATTCTCCAGGATAGATCATATCTTGCGTCACAAATCAAGCCTTGGTAAATTTAAGAAAACTGAAATTGTATCAAGTATCTTTTCTGACCACAACGCTATGAGACTAGATATCAATTACAGGAAAAGATCTGTAAAAAATACAAACACATGGAGGCTAAACAATACACTACTTAATCACGAAGTGATCACTGAAGAAATCAAAGAGGAAATTTAAAAATACCTAGAAACAAATGACAATGGAGACACGACGACCCAAAATCTATGGGATGCAGCAAAAGCAGTTCTAAGAGAGAAGTTTATAGCAATATAATCCTACCTTAAGAAACAGGAAACATCTCGAGTAAACAACCTAACCTTGCACCTAAAGCAATTAGAGAAAGAAGAACAAAAAGACACCAAAGTTAGCAGAAGGAAAGAAATCATAAAAATCAGATCAGAAATAAATAAAAAACAAATGAGGGAAACGATAGCAAAGATCAATAAAACTAAAAGCTGGTTCTTTGAGAAGATAAACAAAATAGATAAACCATTAGCCAGACTCATCAAGAAAAAAAGGGAGAAGACTCAACTCAATAGAATTAGAAATGAAAAAGGAGAAGTAACAACTGACACTGCAGAAATACAAAAGATCATGAGAGATTACTACAAGCAACTCTATGCCAATGAAATGCACAACCTGGAAGAAATGGACAAATTCTTAGAAATGCACAACATACCAAGACTGAATCAGGAAGAAATAGAAAATATGAACAGACCAATCACAAGCACTGAAATTGAAACTGTGATTAAAAGTCTTCCAAGAAACAAAAGCCCAGGACCAGATGGCTTCACAGGCGAATTCTATCAAACATTTAGAGGAGAACTGGTACCTATCCTTCTCAAACTCTTCTAAAATATAGCAGAGGGAGGAACATTCCCAAACACATTCTACCAGGCCACCATCACCCTGATACCAAAACCAGACAAGGATGTCACAAAGAAAGAAAATACAGGCCAATATCACTGATGAACACAGATGCAAAAATCCTCAACAAAATACTGGCAAACAGAATCCAACAGCACATTAAACGGATCATACACCATGATCCAGTGGGGTTTATTGCAGGAATGCAAGGATTCTTCAATATATGCAAATCAATCAACGTGATACACCATATTAACAAATTGAAGGACAGAAACCGTATGATCATCTCAATAGATGCAGAGAAAGCTTCTGACAAAATTCAACACCCATTTATGATAAAAACCCTGCAGAAAGTAGGCATAGAGGGAACTTTCCTCGACATAATAAAGGCCATATATGACAAACCCACAGCCAACATCGCCCTCAATGGTGAAAACGTGAAAGCATTTCCACTAAGATCAGGAAAAAGACAAGGTTGCCCACTCTCACTACTCTTATTCAACATACTTTTGGAAGTTTTAGCCACAGCAATCAGAGCAGAAAAGGAAATAAAAGGAATCCAAATCGGAAAAGAAGAAGTAAAGCTGTCACTGTTTGCAGATGACATGATACTATACATAGAGAATCCTAAAGATGCTACCAGAAAACTACTAGAGCTAATCAATGAATTTGGTAAAGTAGCAGGATGCAAAATTAATGCACAGAAATCTCTTACATTCCTATATACTAATGATGAAAAATCTGAAATTGAAATCGACAAAACACTCCCATTTACCACTGCAACAAAAAGAATAAAATATCTAGGAATAAGCCTACCTAAGGAGACAAAAGACCTGTATGCAGAAAATTATAGGACACTGATGAAAGAAATGAAAGATGATACAAATAGATGGAAAGATATAACATATTCTTGGATTGGAAGAATCAACATTGTGAAAATGACTCTCCTACCCAAAGCAATCTACAGATTCAATGCAATCCCTATGAAACTACCACTGGCATTTTTCACAGAACTAGAACAAAATATTTCACAATTTGTATGGAAACACAAAAGACCCCGAATAGCCAAAGCAATCTTGAGAACGAAAAACGGTGCTGGAGGAATCAGGCTCCCTGACTTCAGACTATACTACAAAGCTACAGTAATCGAGACAGTATGGTACTGGCACAAAACCAGAAAGGTAGATCAATGGAACAGGATAGAAAGCCCAGAGATAAACCCACGCACATATGGTCACCTTATCTTTGATAAAGGAGGCAGGAATGTACAGTGGAGAAAGGACAGCCTCTTCAATAAGTGGTGCTGGGAAAACTGGACAGGTACATGTAACAGTATGAGATTAGATCACTCCCTGACACCATACACAAAAATAAGCTCAAAATGGATTAAAGACCTAAATGTAAGGCCAGAAACTATCAAACTCTTAGAGGAAAACAGAGGCAGAACACTCTATGACATAAATCACAGCAAGATCCTTTTTGATCCACCTCCTAGAGAATGGAAATAAAAACAAAAATAAAATAAATGGGACCTAATGAAACTTCAAAGCTTTTACACAGCAAAGGAAACCATAAACAAGACCAAAAGACAACCCTCAGAATGGGAGAAAATATTTGCAAATGAAGCAACTGACAAAGGATTCATCTCCAAAATTTATAAGCAGCACATGCAGCTCAATAACAAAAAAAACAAACAACCCAATCCAAAAAAGGGCAGAAGACCTAAACAGACATTTCTCCAAAGAAGGTATACAGACTGCCAACAAACACATGAAAGAATGCTCAACATCATTAATCATTAGGGAAATGCAAATCAAAACTACAATGAGATATCATCTCACACCAGTCAGAATGGCCATCATCAAAAAATCTAGAAACAATAAATGCTGGAGAGGGTATGGAGAAAAGGGAGCACTCTTGCACTGCTGGTGGAAGTGTGAATTGGTACACCAACTATGGAGAACAGTATGGAGGTTCCTTAAAAAACTACAAATAGAACTACCATATGACCCAGCAATCCCACTACTGGGCATATACCCTGAGAAAACCGAAATTCAAAAAGAGTCACGTACCAAAATGTTCATTGCAGCTCTATTTACAATAGCCCGGAGATGGAAACAACCTAAGTGCCCATCATCGGATGAATGGATAAAGAAGATGTGGCACATATATACAATGGAATATTACTCAGCCATAAAAAGAAACGAAATTGAGCTATTTGTAATGAGGTAGATAGACCTAGAGTCTGTCATAGAGAGTGAAGTAAGTCAGAAAGAAAAAGACAAATACCGTATGCTAACACATATATATGGAATTAAGAAAAAGAAATGTCATGAAGAACCTAGGGGTAAGGCAGGAATAAAGACGCAGACCTCCTAGAGAACGGACTTGAGGTTATGGGGACGGGGAAGGGTGAGCTGTGACAGGGCGAAAGAGAGTCATGGACATATACACACTAACAAACGTAGTAAGGTAGATAGCTAGTGGGAAGCAGCCGCATGGCACAGGGATATTGGCTCGGTGCTTTGTGACAGCCTGGAGGGGTGGGATAGGGAGGGTGGGAGGGAAGGAGACGCAAGAGGGAAGAGATATGGGAACATATGTATATGTATAACTGATTCACTTTGTTATAAAGCAGAAACTAACACACCATTGTAAAGCAATTATACCCCAATAAAGATGTTAAAAAAAAAAAAAAAGATGTGGCACGTATATACAATGGAATATTACTCAGCCATAAAGAGAAATGAAACTGAGCTATTCGTAATGAGGTGGATAGACCTAGAGTCTCTCATACAGAGTGAAGTAAGTCAGAACGAGAAAGACAAATACCATATGCTAACACATATATATGGAATTTAAGAAAAGAATGTCATGAAGAACCTAGGGGTAAGACAGGAATAAAGACACAGACCTACTGGAGAACGGACTTGAGAATATGGGGAGGGGGAAGGGTGAGCTGTGACACCTCGTGAGAGACACATGGACATATATATACTACCAAACGTAAGGTAGATAGCTAGTGGGAAGCAGCCGCACAGCACAGGGATATCAGCTCAGTGCTTTGTGACCGCCTGGAGGGGTGGGATAGGCAGGGTGGGAGGGAGGGAGATACAAGAGGGAAGAGATATGGGAACATATGTATATGTATAACTGATTCACTTTGTTATAAAGCAGAAACTAACACACCATTGTAAAGCAATTATACCCCAATAAAGATGTTAAAAAAAAAAAAGGACAACATGGAAGAAATGGACAAATTCTTAGAAATGCACAACCTGCCAAGACTGAATCAGGAAGAAATAGGAAATATGAACAGACCAATCACAAGCACTGAAATTGAAACGGTGATTAAAAATTTTCCAAAACACAAAAGTCCAGGACCAGATGGCTTCACAGGCGAATTCTATCAAACATTTAGAGAAGATCTAACACCGATCCTTCTCAAACTCTTCCAAAATATAGCAGAGGGAGGAACAGTCCCAAACACATTCCACGAGGCCACCATCACCCTGATACCAAAACCAGACAAGGATGTCACAAAGAAAGAAAACTACAGGCCAATATCACTTATGAACATAGATGCAAAAATCCTCAACAAAATACTAGCAAACAGAATCCAACAGCACATTAAACGAATCATACACCATGATCAAGTGGAATTTATTGCAGGAATGCAAGGATTCTTCAATATACGCAAATCAATCAACGTGATACACCATATTAACAACGTGAAGAAGAGAAACCGTATGATCATCTCAATAGATGCAGAGAAAGCTTCTGACAAAATTCAACACCCATTTATGATAAAAACCCTGCAGAAAGTAGGCACAGAGGGAACTTTCCTCAACACAATAAAGGCCATATATGACAAACCCACAGCCAACATCGTCCTCAATGGTGAAAACCTGAAAGCATTTCCACTAAGTTCAGGAACAAGACAAGGTTGCCCACTCTTACCACTCTTATTCAACATAGTCTTGGAAGTTTTAGCCACAGCATCAGAGCAGAAAAGGAAATAAAAGGAATCCAAATCGGAAAAGAAGAAGTAAAGCTGTCACTGTTTGCAGATGACATGATACTACACATAGAGAATCCTAAAGATGCTACCAGAAAACTACTAGAGCTAATCAATGAATTTGGTAAAGTAGCAGGATGCAAAATTAATGCACAGAAATGTCTTACATTCCTATACACTAGTGATGAAAAATCTGAAATTGAAATCGACAAAACACTCCCATTTACCATTGCAACAAAAAGAATAAAATATCTAGGAATAAGCCTACCTAAGGCGACAAAAGACCTGTATGCAGAAAATTATAGGACACTGATGAAAGAAATGAAAGATGATACAAATAGATGGAAAGATATAACATATTCTTGGATTGGAAGAATCAACATTGTGAAAATGACTCTCCTACCCAAAGCAATCTACAGATTCAATGCAATCCCTATGAAACTACCACTGGCATTTTTCACAGAACTAGAACAAAATATTTCACAATTTGTATGGAAACACAAAAGACCCCGAATAGCCAAAGCAATCTTGAGAACGAAAAACGGTGCTGGAGGAATCAGGCTCCCTGACTTCAGACTATACTACAAAGCTACAGTAATCGAGACAGTATGGTACTGGCACAAAACCAGAAAGGTAGATCAATGGAACAGGATAGAAAGCCCAGAGATAAACCCACGCACATATGGTCACCTTATCTTTGATAAAGAAGGGAGGAATGTACAGTGGAGAAAGGACAGCCTCTTCAATAAGTGGTGCTGGGAAAACTGGACAGCTACATGTAAAAGTATGAGATTAGATCACTCCCTAACACCATACACAAAAATAAGCTCAAAATGGATTAAAGACCTAAATGTAAGGCCAGAAACTATCAAACTCTTAGAGGAAAACAGAGGCAGAACACTCTATGACATAAATCACAGCAAGGTCCTTTTTGACCCACCTCCTAGAGAAATGGAAATAAAAACAAAAATTTTACAATGGGATCTAATGAAACTTCAAAGCTTTTGCACAACAAAGGAAACCATAAACAAGACCAAAAGACAACCTTCAGAATGGGAGAAAATATTTGCAAACGAAGCAACTGACAAAGGATTCATCTCCAAAATTTACAAGTGGCACATGCAGCTCAATAACAAAAAAACAAACAACCCAATCCAAAAGTGGGCAGAAGACCGTAATAGACATTTCTCCAAAGAAGATACGCAGACTGCCAACAAACACATGAAAGAATGCTCAACATCATTAATCATTAGAGAAATGCAAATCATAACTACAATGAGATAGCATCTCATACCAGTCAGAATGGCCATCATCAAAAAATCTAGAAACAATAAATGCTGGAGAGGGTGTGGAGAAAAGGGAACCCTCTTGCATTGTTGGTGGGAATGTAAATTGATACAGACACTGTGGAGAACAGTATGGACGTTCCTTAAAAAACTACAAATAGAACTACCATATGACCCAGCAATCCCACTACTGGGCATATACCCTGAGAAAACCAAAATTCAAAACGAGTCATATACCAAAATGTTCATTGCAGCTCTATTTACAATAGCACGGAGATGGAAACAACCTAAGTGTCCATCATCGGAAGAATGGATAAAGAAGATGTGGCACATATATACAATGGAATATTACTCAGCCATTAAAAGAAACGAAATAGAGCTATTTGTAATGAGGTGGATAGACCTAGAGTCTGTCATAGAGAGTGAAGTAAGTCAGAAAGAGAAAGACAAATACCGTATGCTAACACATATATATGGAATTTAAGGGGAAAAAAATGTCATGAAGAACCTAGGGGTAAGACAGGAATAAAGACACAGACCTTCTAGAGAATGGACTTGAGGATATGGAGAGGGGAAGGGTAAGCTGTGACAAAGCGAGAGAGAGACATGGACATATATATACTACCAAACATAAGGTAGATAGCTAGGGGGAAGCAGCCGTATAGCACAGGGAGATCAGCTCGGTGCTTTGTGACCGCCTGGAGGGGTGGGATAGGGAGGGTGGGAGGAAGGGAGACGCAAGAAGGAAGAGATGTGGGAACGTATGTATATGTATAACTGATTCACTTTTTTATAAAGCAGAAACTAACACGCCATTGTAAAGGAATTATACCCCAATAAACATGTTAAAAAATAAATTAAAATAAATAAATAAGTAAAAGAAAAAAAAGAAGGGCACTACATAATGATCAAGGGATCGATCCAAGAAGAAGATATAACAATTGTAAATATCTATGCACCCAACATAGGAGCACCTCAATACATAAGGCAAATACTAACAGCCATAAAAGGGGAAATCGACAGTAACACATTCATAGTAGGGGACTTTAACACCCCACTTTCACCCATGGACAGATCATCCAAAATGAAAATAAATAAGGAAACACAAGCTTTAAATGATACATTAAACAAGATGGACTTAATTGATATTTATAGGACATTCCATCCAAAAACAACACAATACACATTTTTCTCAAGTGCTCATGGAATATTCTCCAGGATAGATCATATCTTGCGTCACAAATCAAGCCTTGGTAAATTTAAGAAAACTGAAATTGTATCAAGTATCTTTTCTGACCACAACGCTATGAGACTAGATATCAATTACAGGAAAAGATCTGTAAAAAATACAAACACATGGAGGCTAAACAATACACTACTTAATCACGAAGTGATCACTGAAGAAATCAAAGAGGAAATTTAAAAATACCTAGAAACAAATGACAATGGAGACACGACGACCCAAAATCTATGGGATGCAGCAAAAGCAGTTCTAAGAGAGAAGTTTATAGCAATATAATCCTACCTTAAGAAACAGGAAACATCTCGAGTAAACAACCTAACCTTGCACCTAAAGCAATTAGAGAAAGAAGAACAAAAAGACACCAAAGTTAGCAGAAGGAAAGAAATCATAAAAATCAGATCAGAAATAAATGAAAAAGAAATGAAGGAAACGAGAGCAAAGATCAATAAAACTAAAAGCTGGTTCTTTGAGAAGATAAACAAAATAGATAAACCATTAGCCAGACTCATCAAGAAAAAAAGGGAGAAGACTCAAATCAATAGAATTAGAAATGAAAAAGGAGAAGTAACAACTGACACTGCAGAAATACAAAAGATCATGAGAGATTACTACAAGCAACTCTATGCCAATAAAATGCACAACCTGGAAGAAATGGACAAATTCTTAGAAATGCACAACCTGCCAAGACTGAACCAGGAAGAAATAGAAAATATGAACAGACCAATCACAAGCACTGAAATTGAAACTGTGATGAAAAATCTTCCAACAAACAAAAGCCCAGGACCAGATGGCTTCACAGGCGAATTCTATCAAACATTTAGAGGAGAACTGGTACCTATCCTTCTCAAACTCTTCTAAAATATAGCAGAGGGAGGAACATTCCCAAACACATTCTACCAGGCCACCATCACCCTGATACCAAAACCAGACAAGGATGTCACAAAGAAAGAAAATACAGGCCAATATCACTGATGAACACAGATGCAAAAATCCTCAACAAAATACTAGCAAACAGAATCCAACAGCACATGAAACGGATCATACACCATGATCAAGTGGAGTTTATTGCAGGAATGCAAGGATTCTTCAATATACGCAAATCAATCAACGTGATACACCATATTAGCAAATTGAAGGAGAGAAACCGTATGATCATCTCAATAGATGCAGAGAAAGCTTTTGACAAAATTCAACACCAATTTATGATAAAAACCCTGCAGAAAGTAGGCACAGAGGGAACTTTCCTCGACATAATAAAGGCCATATATGACAAACCCACAGCCAACATCGTCCTCAATGGTGAAAACCTGAAAGCATTTCCACTTAAGATCAGGAAAAAGACAAGGTTGCCCACTCTCACCACTCTTATTCAACATACTTTTGGAAGTTTTAGCCACAGCAATCAGAGCAGAAAAGGAAATAAAAGGAATCCAAATCGGAAAAGAAGAAGTAAAGCTGTCACTGTTTGCAGATGACATGATACTATACATAGAGAATCCTAAAGATGCTACCAGAAAACTACTAGAGCTAATCAATGAATTTGGTAAAGTAGCAGGATGCAAAATTAATGCACAGAAATGTCTTATATTCCTATACACTAATGATGAAAAATCTGAAATTGAAATCGACAAAACACTCCCATTTACCTTTGCAACAAAAAGAATAAAATATCTAGGAATAAGCCTACCTAAGGAGACAAAAGACCTGTATGCAGAAAATTATAGGACACTGATGAAAGAAATGAAAGATGATACAAATAGATGGAAAGATATAACATATTCTTGGATTGGAAGAATCAACATTGTGAAAATGACTCTCCTACCCAAAGCAACCTACAGATTCAATGCAATCCCTATGAAACTACCACTGGCATTTTTCACAGAACTAGAACAAAAAATTTCACAATTTGTATGTAAACACAAAAGACCCCGAATAGCCAAAGCAATCTTGAAACGAAAAAAGGACCTGGAGGAATCAGGCTCCCTGACTTCAGACTATACTACAAAGCTACAGTAATCAAGACAGTATGGTACTGGCACAAAACAGAAAGATAGATCAATGGAACAGGATAGAAAGCCCAGAGATAAACCCACGCACATATGGTCACCTTATCTTTGATAAAGGAGGCAGGAACGTACAGTGGAGAAAGGACAGCCTGTTCAATAAGTGGTGCTGGGAAAACTGGACAGCTACATGTAAAAGTATGAGATTAGATCACTCCCTGACACCATACACAAAAATAAGCTCAAAATGGATTAAAGACCTAAATGTAAGGCCAGAAACTATCAAACTCTTAGAGGAAAACAGAGGCAGAACACTCTATGACATAAATCACAGCAAAGTCCTTTTTGACCCACCTCGTAGAGAAATGGAAATAAAAACAGAAATAAACAAATGGGACCTAATGAAACTTCAAAGCTTTTGCACAGCAAAGGAAACCATAAACAAGACCAAAAGACAACCCTCAGAATGGGAGAAAATATTTGCAAATGAAGCAACTGAAAAAGGATTCATCTCCAAAATTTATAAGCAGCACATGCAGCTCAATAACAAAAAAAACAAACAACCCAATCCAAAAATGGGCAGAAGACCTAAACAGACATTTCTCCAAAGAAGGTATACAGACTGCCAACAAACACATGAAAGAATGCTCAACATCATTAATCATTAGGGAAATGCAAATCAAAACTACAATGAGATATCATCTCACACCAGTCAGAATGGCCATCATCAAAAAATCTAGAAACAATAAATGCTGGAGATGGTGTGGAGAAAAGGGAACCCTCTTGCACTGTTGGTGGGAATCTAAATTGATACAGCCACTGTGGAGAACAGTATGGACGTTCCTTAAAAAACTACAAATAGAACTACCATATGACCCAGCAATTCCACTACTGGGCATATACCCTGAGAAAACCATAATTCAAAACGAGTCATATACCAAACTGTTCATTGCAGCTCTATTTACAATAGCCCGGAGATGGAAACAACCTAAGTGTCCAGCATCGGATGAATGGATAAAGAAGATGTGGCACATGTATACAATGGAATATTACTCAGCCATAAAAAGAAACAAAATAGAGCTATTTGTAATGAGGTGGATAGACCTAGAGTCTGTCATAGAGAGTGAAGTAAGTCAGAAAGAGAAAGACAAATACCGTATGCTAACACATATATATGGAATTTAAGGGAAAAAAAATGTCATGAAGAACTTAGCGGTAAGACACAGACCTACTAGAGAATGGACTTGAGGATATGGGGAGGGGGAAGGGTAAGCTGTGACAAAGCGAGAGAGAGGCATGGACATATATACACTACCAAACGTACGGTAGATAGCTAGTGGGAAGTAGCCGCATAGCACAGGGAGATCAGCTCGGTGCTTTGTGACCACCTAGAGGGGTGGGATAGGGAGGGTGGGAGGGAGGGAGTCGTAAGAGGGAAGAGATATGGGAGCATATGTATATGTATAACTGATTCACTTTGTTATAAAGCAGAAACTAACACACCATTGTAAAGCAGTTATACTCCAATTAAAAATAATAAAAAATAAATAAAAACTAGTTCTTTGAGAAGGTAAACAAAATTGATAAACGTTTTTCAAGAAAAAAAAGGAGAGGACTCAAATCAATAAAATTCGAAATGAAAAGGGAGAAATTACAACTGACACCACAGAAATACAAAGGATCATAAGATACTATTACAAGCAACTATATGCCAATAAAATGGACAACCTAGAAGAAATGGACAAATTCTTAGAAAGCTACAATCTCCCAAGACTGAAACAGGAAGAAATAGAAAATATGAATGGACCAATCACAAGTAATGAAATTGAAACAGTGATTAAAATACTTCCAACAAAAGTCCAGGACCAGATGGCTTCACAGGCGAATTCTATCAAACATTTAGAGAAAAGTTAACACCTATCCTTCTCAAACTCTTCCAAAAAAGTGCAGAGGAAGGAACACTCCCCCAAGCTTTTTATATGAGGCCACCATCACCCTGATACCAAAACCAGACAAAGATACCACAAAAAGAAAAGTACATGCCAGTATCATTGATGAACATAGATGCAAAAATATTCAACAAAATAGTGGAAAACCAAATCCAAAAATATATTAAAAAGATCATACACCAGTATCAAGTGGGATTTATCCCAGGAAATGCAAGGATTCTTCAATATCTGCCAATCAATCAGTATGATACACCACATTAACAAACTGAAGAATAAAAACCATATGATCATCTCAATATATGCAGAAAAGGCTTTTAAGAAAATTCAACACCCATATATGATAAAAGCTCTCCAGAAAGTGCAAACAGAGGGAACTTACCTCAACATAATAAAGGCCATATATGACAAACCCACAGCTAACATCATTCTCAATGGTGAAAAGCTGAAAGCATTTCCTCTAAAATCAGGAACAAGGCAAGAATGTCCACTGTCACAACTTTTATTCAACATAGTTTTGGAAGTCCAAGAAATAGAAGGAACCCAAATTGGAAAAGAAGAATTAAAACCATCACTGTTTGCAGATGACACAATATTATACATAGAAAATCCTAAAGATGCTACCAGAAAACCACTAGAGCTCATCAATGAATTCGGTAAAGTTGCAGGGTACAAATTTAATACACAGAAATCTCTTGCATTCGTATACACTAAAATGAAATATCAGAAAGAGAAATTAAGGAAACAATCCCATTTACCATTGCATCAAAAAGAATAAAATACCTAGGAATAAACCTACCTAAGGAGACAAAAGCCTCTACTCTGAAAACTATAATACTCTGATGAAAGAAATTGGAGATGACACAAACAGATGGAAGGATATACCATGTTCTTGGATTAGAAGAATCAATATTGTCAAAATGACCATACTACCCAAGGCAATCTACAGATTCAGTGCAATCCCTATCAAATTACCAGTGGCATTTTTCACAGAACTAGAACAAAAAATCTTAAAATTTATGTGGAAACACGAAAGACCCTGAATAGCCAAAGCAATCCTGAGATAGAAAAACAGAGCTCGAGGAATCAAACTCCCTGACTTCAGACTATACTACAAAGCTACAGTAATCAAGACAGTATGGTACTGGCACAAAACCAGAAAGATAGATCAATGGAACAGGATAGAAAGCCCAGAGATAAACCCACGCACATATGGTCACCTTATCTTTGATAAAGGAGGCAGGAATGTACAGTGGAGAAAGGACAGCCTCTTCAATAAGTGGTGTTGGTCATGCCATGTAATTTTAGAGTTACACTAATGTTTACTAGAAAATCTAAAATACCTGAGCACTTCATGCCTGAAACACAGGACTGTAGCTGAGTAAATCCTTGGCCCAAAAACAATGGATTTTCCCTCCAACCTTAGAAAATACTAAGTATCAATACTATGTAATTAGTACATACATAATACTTAGTACATACACAATACATATATAATTAGTAAGTACATAATACTATGTAATTAGTATTAGAATATTTCTATTTTCATTTTCACAATTAGTAAAAAATAAAATTAAAGGGTAGAAAGAGTATACTCCTGGCATCATTATAAGCTTAATATGTGAATTTTGATAACCATTTTTAAAATTCATGTTCTAAGAAAATTAACTGTTTTTAAATATTTAGAAGACCAACTTCAATATCTTGAAGGCAGTGAATTCACTGTCATATCTAATTATAAGTAAAAACAAAACCTTGAATGTAATTGTGAAGTTTTGGCTGATACCTATTATTGGATGCCCTTCATGCTATCCTGTGCTCAGATGCTGAGCATGCATTTAGGGTAGAAAATAATAGCTTATTGTCACAATGAATCTTTTATCCATAATACGCATTTTGCCTTACCAAAAAAGCTTACAAAATTGTGCTTATTCCTTATGATTTAGTTGGTGATTTGTTTATGTCTTATTTTAAAGAAAGTGCTGTAAATACTGATCTCTGAAATAGGTATTTAAATATTGCCTGTCAATACAGCCGATTTTTTTCTTTAAATGTAAATAAAATAATGCTCTTCCAATAAATTTGCTTTCATTATTTTTAAATCAATAAAATAATGCAAATATCATGCTCAAAAAAAAAAGTGGTGCTGGGAAAACAGGAAAGCTACATGTGAAACAATGAAATTAGAACATTCTCTAACACCATGCACAAAAATAAACTCAAAATGTATCAAAGACCTAAATGTAAGGCCGGACACTATAAAACTCTTAGAGGAAAACACAGAACACTCTTTGACATAAATGGCAGCAATATCTTTTGTGATCCACGTCCTAGAGTAATGAAAATAAAAACGGAAATAAACAAATGGGACGTAATTAAACTTAAAGGCTTCTGCACAGCAAAGGAAACCATAAACGAAACAAAAAGACAACCCACAGAATGGGAGAAAATATTTGCAAATGAAGCGACTAACAAGGGATTAATCTCCAAAATATATAAACAGCTCACGCAGCTCTATGTCAAAAAAAAAATAAACCCAATCAAAAAATGGGCAGAAGATCTAAATAGACATTTCTCAAAGAAGACATACAGATGGCCAAAAAAGCACATGAAAGATGCTCAATGTCACTAATTACCAGAGAAATGCAAATCAAAACTACAATGCAGTATCACCTCACACAGGTCAGAATGGCCATCGTCAAAAAGTCCACAAACAGGGCTTCCCTGGTGGCATGGTGGATAAGAATCTGCCTGCCAATGCAGGGGACACAGGTTCGGTCTCTGGTCCAGGAAGATCCCACATGCCACAGAGCAACTAAGCCCATACGCCACAACTACTGAAGCCCTCATGCCTAGAGCCCATGCTCCGCAACAAGAGAAGCCACCGTAATGAGAAGCCTGCGCACCGCAACGAACAGTAGCCCCCGCTGGCTGCAAATAGAGAAAGCCACGCACAGCAACAAAGACCCAATGCAGCCAAAAATAAATAAATAATTAGATAAATAAATAAAACTATTATAACAATTTGTGGACTAAACTAGCAGCAAAATTTGTAAAAAAAAAAAAAATCTACAAACAATAAATGCTGGAGAGGGTGTGGAGAAAAGGGAACCCTCCTACACTGTTGGTGGGAATGTAAATTGGTATAACCACTATGGAGAACAGTATGAAGCTTCCTTAAAAAACAAAAAACAGAACTACCATATGATCCAGCAATCCCACTCCTTGGCATATATCTGCAGAAAACCATAATCCGAAAGGATACATACACCCCAATGTTCACTGCCGCACTATTTACAATAGCCAGGACACAGAAGCAACCTAAATGTCCATCGTCAGAGGAATGGATAAAGAACATACCGTATATATATATATATATATATATATATATACAATGGAATATTACTCAGAGAAAAAAAGAACAAAATAATGCCATTTGCAGCAACATGGATGGACCTAGAGATTATCATACTAAGTGAAGTGAGACAGAGAAAGACAAATATCAAATGACATCACTCATATGTGGAATCTAATAAAAAAAGATACAAATGAACTTATTTACAAAACAGAAACAGACTTACAGATATCGAGAACTTACGGTTACCAAAGGGGAAACGTGGGGGGGTTGATGAACACACACACACTACCACATATAAGATAGATAACCAACAAGGACCTAATGTATAGCACAGGGAACTCTGCTCAGTATTCTGTGATAATCTATATGAGAAAAGAATCTAAAAAAGAATGAGTATATGTATAACTTAATCACTTTGCTGAAAAGTGATTCACACTTCAGTAATCACACCTGAAACTAACACAGTACTGTAAGTCAACTATACTCCAATAAAATAAAAAAATAAATTAAAAAAAAACCCAGGCAGTCTGGCTCCAGGTCCAGAGAATGTTCTAGGCCACACTGCTGCTCTCCACCCATGCTGGAGCATGGACACCTATGTGATGCTATCCACCCACCAGCCTCGCTTCCTGTGTCTCTCCTGTCTTTCTTCACCAGTAGTTCCCAAAGATGTGGTCATTTGGGCAACAGGCAGAGGTAAGCAGAGGCTAGAATACTGACAAGAAAGGAAAAACTGTCTGCCTTCTGGGATTTGGTGGGAGAGCCAAGCTGCCCCTGCCCACAGGGGTGGGGCCCGATGGGCCAGTCAACGGTCCTGAGCACAGTATCCTGGCCCCTCTGGCCAGCCTGAGAGCGGCCTGGGTTGGTCCGGGGACACAGAGCCACTGTTCCCTCTCACTTCACTTACACCCAGCAATGAACCACATGAGTCCACATGCTCTTGTTGAGCTAGTAAGATGTCTGAAACATTTTTAAATTAGTTATTTAAAATCCAGAGATTTCATATAAAAATCTGGATTCCCAGCCTCTCTTAAAAGAATCCACAGATCTCGTGGCACCTGGCCGGAATTCCCAAATGGTTACACTGACGGAGTTCAGTGGCACTTGTGCCCTTTTGATAGCCCATGTATTTCCTAATTCTCCACAGACCCCACCATTCGCTATTGCCTCACATCCAGTCCACACTTCACTCATGTGGATTTGCCAGGTACTCACCTCTTTTGCTTCAACCTCCATGGCACAGACTACCCCCCAGGGCCAGGATGAAGTAGGAGACTGGCCCTGACTCCCAGAAGGTAGAAATGCGAAACCAGGCCTATCGTGACCAGAGACATCTGCTAGGACCTCAAATGAGCAGGCAGAGAACATACAGGGGGAACTGCCCATATGCAGAGGGTCCTCAAGAGGGGAAGAAGCCAGCCTGGCACTGCATCCCTGGCACCTGCCTCCTGCCTTCCTCCCCACTCAGGCCCCTGCTCTGTCCTTTTCACTTCCGCTTTACCCACTATGCGAGCATCCCGAATACATCTGCTTTCCTGCTGCCTGGCCTGTGCACAGGAGGACTCTTCCCTGTTCAGTGTGTGTAAAATTCTTATTAGCCCTTGGGAACAGCTCAGGTGTCCCCTCCTATGTGAGCTGTCCCAGATCCTCCCTTCAGCACAACCACAGTGCTCTTGGGCTCCCTCCCTGGCCCTCTACCACTGACCATGTGAAGACACTCGCCTCTGCACGGATCCTCACTGGGAACCAGCCCCTCTCCCCAGTCCTGAGCCAATGCTGGGCTTGGAACAGAGTTCAAGGAGCACTGAGCGAAGGAGGGTGGACACACAGTCCAGGACAGTCTGTGGTCCCAAGTTCATGCACTCAGCTCCCCACCCTCGGCTCACAGTGACTGAAGGCCATAGTCAGGGAAGAGAGACACTGAGGAAAGGAATTCTAAAATTCTCTCTAGAGATTCACAACGCTTAGGTAATTCCATCCAGCCTCCTCTTGGCCCCAGCCCTTCCTACTCTCCCATTTCCTGTCCCCAGGACATCTGCTGTCTACCTGTCCATTCATTCATCCATCCATCCATCCATCCATCCATCCATCCACCCTTCCATCACTCTTGCGTTTGTGCCCCACCCTGTTCTAGGTCCTAGAGGATCTCAGAGCTGCCCAGAGGGCTAGAAACATGTAAATCCTACCACGGGCTCCTCTGCTGAAAACCCCTTGCTGCCTCCCTCCTCCCCACCCAGGATAAAATCCAAACTTGGCAGGCAGAGAGGCAAGGGCCTGCCGCCCTCCCTCCACCAGCTTCTGGGGCACAGAGTCTGGGCCCGGCAGAGGGCAGCTGCTGCACGGCCAGCCCCGCTGTTCATGCGGTGCCTGCGGTCAGGCGGCTCCCACGTCTCTGAAGCCCTCTCCCAACCTCAGCTCAACCACTGCTTCCTCCTGTGAAGCCTTCCAGACCACTCTTCCAGCCCCCTAAACAGGGCTGTGAGAGCCAGGAAATGGAAGTCCACAGGCTCCCGAGTGCTTCTAAACAGAGGCGATTTAGAGGAGGAGGGAACATCAGAATTGGGGTCTAAGAATGAGCAGGAGATAGCCAGGCAGACAGGCGGGGTGCTGGGGGCGTGCATGAGCAGAGACCCCAAGGCAGACCATGAGCGGGGGCCGGGGGGGTGTCTGACAAGGGCCCCAGGGGTTGGAGGGTGGGTGTGAGAGAGCCTGACTGAAGAGGATGGGAGCATGGCAGCCCCCAGTCCTGACATGGACCATGAGCCCTGGTGAGCACTAACCCCATACATGGCTCAGGGGCTCTGGGAAATGATGAGACTCCCCCAGAGGCCCTCCAAGCGCTGAGCCTGGTGAGAGCGCTGAGCTAGGGATAGGGAATGGGAACACAGGTGGCAAGTGATGGTCAAGGCTGAAGGCCACAGAGACAAAGATTCTGAGCCTGCACCTGCACTGGTCTGGGTGCACATCCTGACTACGCCACTGAGGAGCAGAGTAGCCTCCTTTCCTAGATCTCAGTTTCTCCATCTATAAAATGGGGATGATCACACTTGTCTTTAGAGACTGCCCAGAGGCCCTGCTCCCAGCCACCACCAGGCCCAGGACTGACTCCACATTCCTAGCAAGGCGGCGTGGAGCCTTGCATCCGACCTTGTACAGGCTTCAGGTGTGAGCTGCCCCCCTCACCACCCTTGGTGGGGAGATGCTCCGGGAGCCCCATGGGAAAGGCTCATTCCAGCTCAACCTCCCAGGGCTCTGCTCCCAGCTTCGTACCCTGTGCTCAGGCTACAGGTCCGGCCTCCCTCAGCCAGGGGCCTTGCCCACCACTCCCCTCATCAGGGTCTCTCAGCCAGAGCCTGGCAGGGCCTGGAACGGCTGTGCTGAACTTCCTCAGCCCTCCTGGCACGTCTCAGAGGGGGAGCCTTGCCAAGAACCAGTCTCAGTAGGTCTGTCGGATCCCTGGAAACCCAGCCAGTGTGCGGGTTCCTCGAGGGCCCAGCCCACACTCTTCTCCAGTGGCACAGCCGGCGCTTTGTGAGGAAGCTGGCAGAGGCTGCTTTTCCTCTGGATGAACCTGCGGACGGGCTCAGAGCTGGGCCAGGCCTCCTCCCCTGCCAGCTGCTCCCTGGCAAAGCCCGGCCCTCACTCCCCTCTCCCCAGAATCCCAAGCAGGGGCAGGAAGGGACAGGCCCAGCACTCAGCTGACTCAGATCCCTGTCCTGGGTGACCCTGGGCACCGTCCTCAACCTCCCTGAGCTTTGGTCTCTGCCACTTCATGGGGCCGTCGGCAGCCACGGGAGAGCCTACAGCACCAGATGCTTGATAAATGTGGCCTTCTCCTGACCCAGGAGGGCCAGCCCAGGATAGGGGGGGCTCTGCCTGCCCCCGGGTCCCAGCAGGGAAGGGAGGCAGCTGAGATTCCCTCTGGAGCTGATCCCCGAGAGGAGACCTCAGTCTCCTAGTATGGCTCTGGCCATACTAGGGCTCTCTCCAGTTGGGGGGAGAGGCACATAGAGAAGAGACACAATGAGGACAATAATTCTTAAATTCTCTCCAGAGATTCACAAACTGTGGGTAAACCCTTCCTGTTCTCTACTCCCCTCCCCAGGACACTTGCCGTCCTCCGTGCACGCACCCCACGGTTTGTAAATCCACTTTCCATCACTCCCACACTTGTGCCTATGGGCACTGCCCTCCGCTAGGTACTACAGAGCCTCAGCTCTGCTCGGAACAGCTGTAACTAATTGGCTGGGCTGTAGCCAAGTTTCAACAACCAAGAGGCTGAAATCAGCCCAAGGGAGAGAAATAGAGCGAGAGGCAACATCTTGGGGGGGTGTCCTGCCCGAGGCAAGCTGGTCCCCAAGGCAGAAGTGACCCCTACCCTCTGGTGTTCGCCAGCCCCACGCCCAGACACGGGTGACTTCCTGAGGCCTGGAGAGGCAAACGTGGGCTAAGCACTGGACTTGGAGTCGGTAGCCCAGAGCTGGCATCCTACCTGGTCCCCTCAGTAGTGGTGGTGGTGGTGGGGTGATCCTTTGGAAGTTCCCGCGCCCCGGAAGACTAGGCTCTTCATCCCTGCACACGGGATGCCCACCACCCGGGCGGGAGGTAGGAGGAGGCGTCCCAGCGCTGCCTCTTCCCCCAACGCGCGCGCGCCCGCTCCCCCAGCCCGGCGACCGGTCCCGCTGCTGCCCCCCACCCCGCCCGCCCGCCCTCCCCCTGGGCGCCCCGCGGCCCGCCGGCGCAGCGCTGTCCTCGCCCGCGCGTGGGGCCGGAGCCGAGCGCGCTGTCGGCCAGGAACGCCGCTTCCGCTCGGCTTCGCTGGGCGTCCGAACCCCCTCCCGCGGTACCTGGGGCGGCGGCGGGAGCGCAGCAGGCTGGCAGGCGGCAGGGCGACCGCGGGCAGGCGCGGCACCCGGAGAAGGCCCGCGCGGCCGGCATCAGGCCCATGGCGCGCCCGGGCGCGGCGGCGCGGCGGCGGCAGGAATGCCCGGCACGCGCGCAGGTAGCGTCTTGCCCGCCGCCCGCCCCAGGCCCGGACCCTGGAGCGAGGGAGGCAGGGCCTGGGCCCGGCGAGTTCCTGAAACGCTGCTCCTGGAGTCGGCCCCCGTGGCGCTCCCGGCTCAGACCTCTGACCCGCTTCTTCCTAACGCTCGGTGTTGCAAGCACCTGTAGGAATACTAGCAACTTCCAAGGATCCGCCCCTTCTTCCTGGTCAAGGGCTCGCTTTAGGAAATTCCTCTCCCCGCAGAATGGGAGGCAGGTGTTCCAAGTGGAGGCCAGGTGATTTCGGTTTGGGTCAAGCAGCGGGGTGAGTGCCTAGCCCAGTCTACAGCTGGGCTGCTGCCTGTGGAGCTGGCGTTCAGGGCTCCAACCCTCTGCCTTGCCGAGGGGCCAGCGCCCCAGTGCCACGGAGGGTGCTTAGGACTTAACACAAGCGTCTTGTGCAGCCCTGAGCTGTATGAGTATTAATGTCCCATTTTACAGATGAGGCAGCTGAAGCTCAGAGAGGTTTTGTAATTTTCCCAAGGTCACCCAACTAGTAAGTAACAGATCGTCAATTCAAACCTATATTATCTTTCTGCAAAGCCTGAGTTCTTCCCAGAGTAGGATTCTATCCCAGAGAAAAAAACCCACAATCCCACATTTCCAGAGGGTGCAAAGTGTGAGGACCGAGATGGGTGCACAGCTTCAGGCATTCACCAGGAGGGCAGGTGGACAGAGAAGCAAAGCTGGGGCCCTGCAATACCAGAAGAAGGGGTGGAGGTCCCCAGGGGTCTGTGGGCAGAATTCTGTAAGGGAAGGGCTTAGGGGAGCCCTGGGGCTGGAAGGGGTGGGAGCTCATCTGAAATCCAGTGTGTAGGGTAGGGTCACTTTTCTTGCTCTTACTAAGCAGGGCCTAGACCAGAATGAGGCAAGTGAATTTTGCACTTCAGGTGCAAGGTTAAAGGGGGTGCCAAAAATTTCAGTAATCAAGAGAAATATTTTTGCGATATTTAAAAAAATACAAATTAATGCCAAAAAATCCATGAGGAACAAAATATCAAAATTTTAAATAAAGACAGGATGCGACCCTGGACTTGCACAGACTTTGTGAGAGCCTCATTTGCCTCACCCTAATCCCACCCACAGATCCTGTCTTTAAAATTTTGATAGTCTGTTTATCATGGTTGTGGTGGGCTGAACAATGCCTCCCTCAAGACGTCCATGTCCTAATCCCTAGAACCTGTGACGTTGCTACCTTAACTAGCAAAAGGGATGTTGTAGATAGGATTGAGGACAAGAGGTTATACTAGATTATCTCAGTGGGCCTTAAAAAATGGAGGTAGAGGGAAATTTGACTACAGAAGAGGAGGCAACATTAGGAGGGAAGCAGAAACCCAAGAATGTGAGCAGCTTGTAGGAAGCGGAAGAGGCAAAGATCCATTCTCCCCTGGAGCTCTCAGAAGGAACCAGCCCTGACGCCATGATTTCAGTATCTTCAATATCATAAAAATTCAGTTCTTCCGACTGCTGACTTTTAGAAGGGTGAGCAAATAAATCTGTGTTATTTTAAACTGAATTTGTGACAATTTGTTAAAGCTGCAATCGGAAACTAACATAATGGATTTTTTAGCATTAATTTTCATTCTAAAAAATTAAATATTCATCCTGATCACTGAGTTTTTTGGTGCTCCCTTAAATTTTATGCCCCAGGCCAGGGAGGCCCCCTAGTCCTGGTCCTGATGCTAGTGTGCGGGGTGGGCGCTGAAGTCCTCCCGAGTGCTGGGAACGTGGGGAGGGGCTCGGTGCTCTCCCCTCCCAGAGTTCAGGTACACGTGAAGGCGGGAGGGGTGGTTCATGGGGCCAGGGGGCCGTAAGTCAGGGAGTATCCTGCCCTCAACCTGCCGGAAAAGCCTGGAGCCCCCATGGCCCACAGTCCCCAAGGTCTGATCAGCTCTGCCCATGTTAAAGAGAAGGGTCCAAGGGCTCAGGGGAGGCACCTACTCCGGGGGAGGGGGGTCCTCCCAGGTAGGCAGAGGGCTCTGGCAACTGACTTGCTTTCTCTTTTCTGAGCCACGGTTTCCCCACCTGTATGGTCAGAGAGTTAGACTGGCCAATCTCTAGGGAATCCCTCCACCCAACCTCCTGCCCAGATTCCCCGGATGGATGGAGGTCTGCAGCTGCCCCCCATTTAGAAGCTCTGGACTCTGATGCGCACTGCCACAATGAACTCTAGGTTAAACCCTGGCCAGGTCAACACCCACGTCACCTTGTGGAGGTCTTTTTAATCCGTGGGGCCTGAGATGGGGGATGGGTATGCAAAGATAGTCATGAAACTTTCCTCTTGGGGTGGGCCAGGGAGCTGAGAGGCTGGGGATCTGTCCTCTCACACGAGCACCTGGTGACAGGTGACCTCTTGAGCTGGGGTGGCTCTCGTTCCTGGGCTGGGTCCAGGACCTCGGGGACTACCTCTGTCCTCAGTCTTGCCTCCCTCCCCCGTCCCCACACCACTCTTAAGACAACGCAGATCCAGAGACTATGGTGCCTGGCAACAGAGCACCCTTGGATGGGCTCACCCTGGAGGCAGGCTGCCCCTGCTCCCAACCCTGCTGTGTGCTGTTAGCCAAGTTGCCGAACCTCTCTGGGCCTCTCTGTCCCTCTCTACAATATAATTTTGATACAATGAACCACTGTCAAGAGTAGCAAATGGCAAGCATGAGACCCCTTCCTCTTTCCTCTGACTGATGTGGAGGACCAAGGCTGTCTGGGAAGAAACTGCAAGCCAGCGAACCCGACCATAGGACACCCCGAGGGCTCCCGGCATCCTTCTCTCCGGACCCGGCATCCAGCCCCAGGACTCTGGGTTAGAATGCTGGCTTCCTGCTTACTTCTTTGGGACCTGGACAGATTACTTGAGCCTCTCTGCTGCCCAGTCTCCTCACCTGTAAACGGGGCTATAGCAGGACTGATTCCAAAGGGCTATTGTGAGGGTCAGCTGGGGTGCAGAGCCCCGCACGGGGGCACGCTGAACAAACAGCTGCCCTGGAGAGTGGCTACCTCAACCCAACTTCTCCCCTTGCGGCTGGGAGTCACCAGGACATCACGCAGTGCTGCTGGTACACACCTCCACTGGCCTCATCTTAGCAATGACCATGACAAACTCTTCCAGCCCTGGGATCTGAGCTCTTCTTAGCACACACGGAAAGCCAGGCAGGCCCAGCTGCAGGGGCATTTCCACCACAGCCGCTGGGAGGGAAGGCAGACTTAGCGAGCCAGCAAGGTGGGTCAAAGGCAGTTACTTGAGCAGTTAGCATCCTGAGTTTCACAGGAAGCAGTGGTGAGCAGCCCCCTATAAATCACCCCTGCTGGCTTGCCAGGCTCTCGCAAGATAAGGCAGCTGCTCCTCCACCCTGTTCTCCTGGGAAACGGCCCCGGGCTCCCCGGCCGCCTGTCAGTGGGGTCTGTGGCTGGGGGCTATTTCCCCTGTCCTGGGGATCCAAGCTCGAAGGCTCCTGGAGCACTTCAGGGGAGAAGCCTTGAGGGCTGCAGGGGAAGGAGGCCCAAGGGTGCTGTGTACTGACCCATATACTAAGAAGAGGACGGATCTGGCCTCTGTGAGCTTGGGGCTGGATGGGGTCCAAGGCCTGTAGCACCAATTTCTCCTCCACGTGGCATGTGGTCTCTCAGGGCCCACCAGAATGGGCCCAGGGTACCAGGATCAGACTCAAGTGCCCCTCCTGCCGGCTCAGTGACTGCAGCCCAGCCCAGGTCAGCGACAGTCCTATCCTTCCCCTTTTGGAAAGGCTGCCAGGAAAGACCCAGGCCCACTGGCCTGGTGGGTTAACATCCAGGGGAAATCGAAATAAGACTTTCTCTTCTTGAATCTCCCAGAAGGGCTGGGATCTGGAGTAAGTAGTGCTGGGGAGAAGTGGTCCACTTAAGATCTCAGGCTCCACCACTGCCAGCCTGGGCTGGGGTCAGTGACCTTTCATCCTGAATCTGACTGTGCCCTGAGGGCTTCCGTTTGGAGATGTCATTCCAGCAAATACTGGCCACAACCAGCTGGACTAACAAGGTTGCTTTGTGTATCTCCAAGTTGTCCTGAGGCTGGATTTTCTCCAGGTCAAGTGTCCTGCCCTGTGGCTTCTGGGAGCTGCATTCGTCCCCCTCTTTCCCCCATGATTTCTGAGGAACTTAGGACAGGACTGTCAGCTCTGAGGGGGCTCAGGGGAAAGTCTCCAGAGGCCTGTGAGAGCCACACACACATCAGGGTGGGGTCCGGCATGGGCAGCGAAGCTGTGATGGCCACTGCAAGGCTGCCGCCTGGCCCCTCGTGCCCCTCCCCAGCGAGGAGCTGTCACTCTGGGCAAGGACACCGTTCCCATACCAGGCTCCTGGCCCCAGGACTGTCACTCTGTGTTGCTGCCTGTAAGGTTGGGACAGTTGCTAGGCTTTGCTCATCGGTGCCACTGGGTAGGGGGGATAGTTAACATGCTACCAGTTACTGAGCGCTAACCCCGACCCCCAGACTCCTGCATCCAACTGCCCACTCAGGATGCCCACTGCTTTAATGACTAACAGGCATCTCAAACTCATACAAGCCCAAATAGAGCTGTGGTCTTGCTGCATTGTCCCAAACCTGCTCTAGGCCGTGTCTTCCTCACTCACCTAATGACAGTTCTTTCTGTCTGCTCGATCAGACCCCTGGGAGTCCACCTTCACTGCTCCCTTTCTCTCAAACCCACATCCAAGAGATCTTGTAGGTCCTACTTTCAAAACAGATTTGGAATCTGCTCACTTTCACCACCACCCAGCATAGTGTAAGCACCCTTGTCTCTCACCTGAATTACTGCAAACAGGTCCCCCGGCTTCCCCTTTTCCCGCTCTAGTCAGCAGTCAGAGCGGCCCTTTTAACTATCTATCAGATCACGTCCTTCCTCTGCCATCAGGCTCCTTTGCATCTGGCCCTGTCCCTCACTCCCTCATCCCACCTGCCTCCGAGCTGGTTCAAGACCACCTCAGATGCTCTCTGTTTTTGCCCAAGCTGTTGCCTGGGTCTGTCACACTTCCACCTGACATCCTCCTGGCTCACTTTCTCACTTCTTCAAGACTTTGGGTGTCACTCTATCATTAGGCTCACACTCACTACTGTATTTTAAATGGCTCTATTTTTTTTTTTTTCTTTCAGTAGCACTCACCACCTTCTAACACAGCAGTTCTCGAAGTGTGGGCCCCAGACCAGCAGCATCAGTATCACCCGGGAACTTGTTAGAAACACAAATCCTAGTGAGTTGGAAACTCTGGGGGAGGATAAAACAGTCTCCCTTTTCTTCTGGGTGGTTCTGATGAGAACAATTGCTCTGTGCCATGAGATGTACGTTTCTGTTACTCTCTGTCTTGGGGAGTAGAATGGAAGCTCCGTCTGATCCCTCCTGTGTGCCCCGCCTGCACGTGGCAGACGTTCTGTGTTGAATGAATAGAACTATTTAGTTTTGAGAGTTCTGAGCACTTTGCATCCATTTTCTCTCTTAATTCTCATGACAATTCTGCAAAGAAGATATTCTTATTTCAATTTTACAAACAAGGACACAGAGAGGGTAAGTGGCATGCCCAGAGTCACACAGCAAGCAAGGGGCAGAGCCAGATCACACACAGACCGCAGCCTGATGCCAAAACCTGTGCTCACTCTGACTCCTCTAATACTTCAACACAACCGGCTCTGCTAATAAGCACCTTCCTATGCACATAAGAGGCACCTTCGAGGGCTTGCTGGCTCTCTCCAGATAACCAGGCAAGGCAAGGACTCACCCATGAGCACCCATCAGATGCCAGGCAGCCCTGCTATCGTGTGACTCCTTTCTCTCCCCTTTTCACAGAGAGCTGGCTAGGAGGTGCTGCCCAACAGGGCCTCCCCAGGGGCCGTGTTCCTAGAGTGGGGCATGGAAGTCCAGAGATCCACTGGGCAGTGGGGCCCTCTTCACAATATCAAGTCTTCTGATCCATGAACATGGGATGTCTTTCCATTTATTTAGGTCTTTAACTTCTTTCAAGAATGTATTGTCATTTTTAGAGTATTAAGTTTTGTACTTCTTTTGTTAAATATATTGGTAAGTATTTTGTTCTTTTGGATGCTATTATAAATGAAGTTTTCTTAACTTCATTTTCAGTTTTCCCAGTGCTACTGTATAGAAATAAAATTGATTTGTGTAATTGACGTTGTATCTTGCAATCGCGCTGAATTTCTTTATTAGATCTAATAGATTTCTAGTAGATTTCTTAACACTGTCTATATACGAAATTATGTCATCTGCAAATAGATTACTTGTTTCTTCCTTCCCAATCTGGATGCATTTTATTTCATTTTCTTGCCTAATTGTTCTGGTTAGAATTGTTCTGGTGTTGAATAGAAGTGGTGAAAGGGAGAATCCTTGTCTTGTTCCTGAAAAGCATTCAGTCTTTTTCCATTAAGCATGATGTTATCTGTGGGGTTTTTTTGTAGATGCCCTTTAGCAGGTCTAGAAAATTCCTTTCTATCTCTAGACTGTTGAATGTTTTTGTCATGAAATGGTGCTGGATTTTGTCAAATGCCTTTTCTCAGTTGATTGAGATGATCATGTGGTTTTTGTCATTTATTCTATTGATGTATCCCATTAATTAATTTTCAGATGTTAAACCACCCTTGCATTCCTGGGATTAATCTCATTTGGTCATGGTTATAATCCTTTTATATATTGCTGGATTCAATTTCTTTGTATTTTGTTGAGGAATTTCCCATCTATATCCACAAGAGATACTGGTGCTCCAGCGATTCCTCTCTCCCTCACCTGTACCATCGTTGATGTTTTGTCTCCCAACTTAAAAAAATAAACAAAACTCTCTCTTCACCTGACTCCCTCCTCCAGCTACTGTCCCATTTCTCTTTTTCCCTTTACAGCAAACTTTTTGAAAGAGTTGGCTATGATCACACTCCAATTCCCCTCCTCTTATCCTTTTTCATACCCACTATTATCAGGCTTTACTCCCAGGACTCCACCAAAACCACCCTTGACAAGTCAACCATGGACTGTGCTCACCATCTGTTCTCTCCTGGTTGATCTATTGGCAGTGCACAGATACTTCTTTCTTAGATGCTCTCTTCACTCAGCCCAGGGAGCCCACTTGCTCCTGGCTCTCCTCATCCCCTGTGCTGGCTTCTCCTATGCTCCCTGACTTCCCACCTGGAAGCAGCTCAGGGCTCAGCCCTGGTCCTCTGCTGCCCCTCCACTAGCTCCATGGTGTCTCATCCAGCCTCAGGGCTTCAAACCCCATCTATGTGTCAATAGCCCCCACATTCTCTCTCCAACCCAGTCTTCTCTCCTGGTCTCTAGACGTAAATGTCAAATTGCCTACGTGATACCTTAAGCTTGAGCCTCTAACATGTATCCCAGGATAAGCCCCAAAGTGAACTCTGCATCTTCCTTCCAAACAACTGCACTTCCTGTGTTCTTTCTCATCTCAGTTAACAGCTAATCCATCCTTCCAGTTGGCTTAGATCAAAACACCTTGGAATTACCCTTGACTTCTCTCACTCTCTTACACCTTTCACCCATTCCAGTAGGGGAAATACTATTGGTTCTACCTTCAAAATATATCAAGAACTCAATTATTCCTCATCACCCACGCCATCCTGAGCCAAGCCGCCATCACCTCTCACCTGCACGACTGTGTAACGAGCTCCTAACTGGTCTCCCTGTTTCTGTCCCTGCTTCTTTCATCCATTCTCAACACAGCAGCCAGAGGGATCCTGCTGGGACCTGAGTCAGGCTTGGCCACTGCTCTGTTCAAGACCTGCCAATGACATCACCTCGCTCAGAGGAAAATCCAGAGTCATCACCGTGACAAGGCCCTACTGATTTACCAGCCCTTACCTCCTCTCTCCCCCTTCACAGACTCTGCTCCAGCCACGCTGGCCTCCTTGCTGCTCTTCCAACCCCCGCCGTCTGCCTCCAAAACGCTCTGCCCAGATACATGCGTAACTCACCCCTTCGTCTCCTTTACTCAGATGTCACTAAACTCCAAGCCCCCATCACTCCCGCTTGCCCTCCCCACCTCATCTGCCTCCACTGCGCTCTCTACCATCTAACCTACACCAGGCTTACTTGCTTGCTGTCTGTCTCCTTTCTTGGAATGTACACCCCACGAGGGCAGGGACCTTGTCTGTCCCACTCACTGCTGTGTTACCGGCCCCCAGAACACATCCTCGAGTGAATGACTGACTGGTTGAATGAATGCCCAGACAAGAGGCACTCCATCAGGACCACCCCTGGGCAGGCCGTCGGCAGTGACCGGCTGCCCTGCCCCGCTGGCCGGCGTTTCCTCTGTGTGGTGCCCGGGCTCTCCCCTGACTGCAGCAGGCACGCTGCCCACTGGTGCCTGGCAGAGGTGGCCACTCTCTGCCAGAGCAAATATGCTTGAAAGGACTCACGGGCTCCGTTATTAAACAGTGAAAGAAGGGCTGATCCTCTAAGCCTCCTTTCCAGGGGAACCCAGGCTAATAACAGCTTTGCCACGAAACCTGCAGAGGCGGATGGAGACCCCCTTCAAGTGCCAAACTTGCCCGGACATGTCTGCCACCGCTAACCCCTGGGATTTCTGCCTTTCCTCTATATTTCTGGTAGAAAGGAGATAAGCGCCTTTGATGGTGGTTCCTGTTTTCATTCTTGTGACTTCTTCGGCACACGGCACACAGCCTGAGAAGTCTGATAAACGCTGGGGAATGAGGGCCGGGGGAGGGGCAAATCTGGTTTCTATGTGGGATTCTGCAAATGGTCCCCATTTAGCAAGTACAGAGAGAGACAGACAGAGACAGACAGAGAGACAGAGAAAAACAGGCAGACAGGCACGTGTGTGGGTCAGGGAGCCAGCACACTGAGTACGGGTAGACCACATGTGACGTGACAGTGCCCTGGATGGGCTGGGACAAGACACAGCCTTTGGGGTCAGAACATGTACCTCTGTTTCTCAGCTCTGCTCCTGACTAGCTGTGTCATCTTGGGCAAATTACTTAGCCTCTTTGACCTTTAGTTTCTCTCCTTTCTTTGTTTTATTTAGCTTTTGATTTTTTATGTAGTGAAGTATGCAGACATTCAAAAAGTATTTAAAGCACCTATGCACAGAGATGCAGAGTATTATAAAATGAGCACCTGTGTAACTAGGCCTGCTATCCTGACCTTTATGGCATTCATTTCTTTGCTTTTCTTTATATTTTTGCTGCCTAATTATTTACCCATAAATAACATGGTTTCCTTCTGCCCTATTTTCGACTTTATGTAAATAGAATCACAGCATGTTCTTGGGCTGCCCTAGTCTCACGGTATGTTTTTAGGATTCATGCATGCTGTTGGGTAGAGCTGTAGTTCATTCATTCTCACTGCTGTAGAGTTTTCTGTTGTAAGAATGAATTGTGTTTATTTCTCCATTGTATTCTTGCTGAATACTTGGTGCTTTTTGTAACTCATTTAAAGAGTCTCTTGCTAGCCAAGACCATGGCAATGTTCTCCTTTCCCTGGTGCTCCGAGGTGCTACCTGTCATAAATCCAAGTCCAGAGGCATGGGTGTCTGGGCTCTATTCTGTGCCATTGGGTCACTTTCAACCACTTTGCACCAAAGGAAGCCCGTGGAGGCTGCAGAAGTTCCTGGGTGGGCTTGGGTTTCCCAGGCCATTAAATTGGGGCTGTGGGTCAAAGGTGCTGTGATCACCAGGGGGCAGGGAGGCCATGGCTAACAGTGGAGCCATTGAAGAAGCCCCCAAAGGTGAGCTTCTGCCCCTGCCTGGATGGTGCAGCAAACACTGTGAAACATGGAGAGAGAGGATGTCCACGGTTCATGTGGTCAGAACACAGCTGGCCCAAAGGCCCCTGTCTCCACAGTTAGCTGGGGGCTGGTGACCCCAGCCCAGCTGACATGGTGAACCTTTCTAAAAGCCCTTTTCAGGATGACTGCGCAGGGACACCGACCTACAGAGACAGCACCTGCACAGCTGGGCGGCGGCGTTCCTTTCTCCTGCGCCCCATGTCCAGACCATCAGCAAACCCTGCAGCCCCACCTTCAGAACACGTCTCAGCTGACCGCTCTCCACGGTCTCCTCCACTCCCACACGCGCCCAGGCCCCACACTCAGGTCCAACAACTGTCCCAGCCTGCTTCAGCCGCTCTTGTCTCTGTGACCCACCCGTCACACGGCAGCCAGATGACTCTTCTTATAAATATAAATCAAGTTGTGTCTGTCTCCTGCTCAGAGCCCTCCCTGGTGCCCCATCAATTTAGAAGATCTGGAAGCCCCACTATGTCCCCAAGGCCTCAGGTCCTCCATCCTCCTGTCCTCACTCCCTCAGACCCTCTGGCCTTCCTGAGGGTCCTTGTGTTTCCATGGCCCTTTCCCAACCCAGGGCGTTTGCACTCGCTGGTCCCTCTGCCTGCACGCTCTCCCCAGCATCCCCTGGATCTCCTGGTGACGTCATTAAGTTGGCTTAATGAACAACACCTGACACAGTGCCCCCTCCATCCTCCACTTGGCTCTACTTTGCTCCCTGCGTTTCTCCCTACTAGACGTCGCGAGTCACCTTTACTTGCCTATCGCTTGTGTCCCCCAGGACAATGGAGGGGGCGGGGAGGGCAGAAGCACCCTCTCTTTGGTTTCCCACTGAATTCTTAGCACCTGGAATACCACTCCATACATTTTAGGCACCCAATAAAAGTGTAGAATAAAGGAGCAGGTGAGTAAACGGCAACCTTTGTCTTCAGGTCAGGGACAGAGAGCCATGCAGGGGCCACAAGCCGCATCAGAGGGAAGGACACGGTACCTCGCCCTCCGATATGACCCTGAGTGTCCACTTCTGGCCTAAGTGTAGACCACCCATACACACCCAGCATGCAGCAGGGTCTGGACACAGGGAGGCAAGGACACACAAGCCCCAGGGCTATCCAGTCGGAGGAGGGCATGTTTTTGAAAAGTGGTCCAAATCTCCCCTGCGAGGACCTGCTTAGTCCACCGAGGGGTGACCCCTGAGGGCCAGCAGAAGAGGACGACACTGCCTGTCTGCAGTAGGAAGCGTGGGACTCAGCCAGCGCTACCTGAGCGAGAGGGATCTTGCAGGCTCAGAGCAGGGCGGAGGGGCGTGATTACCTGGAGGCAAGGGTTCTAGAGGGTGAGCATGCGCGCTACGGGCCGTACCTCCGCCGAACGGGGCCCAGATGACCCGGCGGATGGCCTGCACCCAGTCCTCCATGTCCCGCTGGGAGCTGGCCATGAGCAGGAGCGCCTCGGGGTTGGCCGGCACCTTCTCCCGCTCCCCGGCACCACCTGCAAGACAGGGAGAACAGGCTTACTGCAGGGACCCCGGAGGACACGGGGGGCCTCCCCCGTAGGGCTCTCTCCAGTCCCGACCACAGCTGGCTTTCATTCCCTGGGGTGTGAGAAGGTCGTCTCTCCAAAAACCACTCAGCAACAGCTGTGCTTTTTGGTTCTATACTGGCAGGCCACCCCCTTCCCACATCCCACGTCACACATCTGGCTTTGGGGCCCTCTTGGGTTTCTTCTTCTCCCTTTGTCTTCTTTGTTATTTCTCCACAGCATTAAAATCATCCTGGGGTACTCGTAGGAAAAAGCATGCAGATGTGACACCAGCTCAGAGAAGTTTGGATGCCAGAGGAGCTTCGCTATGTATTTTATTTAAATCAACTTCACACATCTGAAATGCACAGCTAAATGTCACTACGTGCTATATGTCACCTATGTCACTATAAGCTAACCGGGCTTATCTGCTGGTGGGGTGAGTCGCAGAGATCCGTGTTCCCAAGGGGCTGGGATGACAGGAGAACTGTGAGACCAGGCTGACCCTTGCTGGGGCCTGCAGCCCAGTGACAGAGACCAGACAGGAGTTAAGTGCTTACTGAGCTCTTGGTACCTGCCTTCCAGTGAACTAGAGCGGTGCCTGATTCTTCCAGTTAACAAAGCTGACAGACTCGCCTGCCCTCCTAGGATTCTTTCATCTTCACAATGCCTCTGAGCGAGGTACTATTACTATCTGCATTTGACAGACAAGGAAACTGAAGCACAGAGTGATTAAGGAACTTGTCTGAATTCACACAGCTAATACGTGGCAGAGCCAGGGATTCAAAGTCCCCAGCTCTGGGCTGGGGCTGGGACCCCACCCCCTGCTCCCCCCATTCCCCATGAACGAGGCGACCTGCTGGGGTCAGGCTGACAGTGGTCACAGCAAGGCCGCTGAGGACTAGGGAAACCGAGGGGACAGCTCTGAGGGCTGGAGCACAGCATGAGGTGCATCCTTGCTGGGGGAGTGCCACAAGTGAGGCCTGGAAGCTGGGTAGCGGGAAAGCAGGCTGGAGGGGCCCACGGGGCCCAAAGCTCAGGAGAGTGGTGTGCCAGGGTCCTAGGATGCCTTTTGAGACCCGCAATATACACACACTAGCCCAGCTCCTTTGGGTCCAGGCAGCAACTGGGCAGCAGCACTGCAGCGGTGGAGAGGTGGAGAGGAAGGGAGCTTGAGAGAGCAGAGCCTGAAGCCCAAGAGACAGTGCAGGCCGATGGAAAACAAAGACTGTACCCACAGCTGGGGCAGCTGCATGGTCATTCACGGGGCAAGGGCGCCGCCACTGAGAAGGGGACAGCGGCTCTGCATCTTTAGGGTCCCACTCAACGTGGACCATGAGGCCTGGGGTGGCCGAGTGTCCCATGTGGGGAAGGGAAGCCAGGTGTTGCCAGGAAGCTTTTCCATGTATGCTTTTCTGGAAAAACATCTCCAGATGACTCAGAAGGAAGGGACCTGGAGATGGATGGCTCTAAGAATTTGTTGTGGTTACTTGTTTGTCCTAAATGAATACTCAGGTTTGTATCTAACTGGAATTTCTCATTTTTTTCAATTCTTTTTCCTAAAGAGGGCCACCCACGTCACAGAAGCTTCATTTACGAAACCTGGATCCACCTTGCCCAGAGGTTGACAGATGCTCTCATGTCCAGCTGTGCCCCCGCCCAGGGTCCTGCTCTAAGCCTGTGTGTTTAACTTTTCAAGTACTTTTCATGTATGTATGTTTATTTATGTATATTTGTATATATGTATATTTAACTTTTTGAGAAACTGCCACAAACTGTTCTCCAAAGTGATTGCACCACTTAATGTTGCCACCAGCAGTGTATGAGGGTTCCAGTTCTTCCAGTTCCTCACCAACACTTGGTATGGCCGGTCTCTTTACTTTTAGCCATTCTAATGGGTGTGTAGGAATAGAGCACTGTGTATGAATTTGCATTTTCCAAATGACTAATGATGCTGCACATCTTCTTACGTATTTAATTGCCATCCATGTGCCTTCTTTGGTGAAATATCTGTTGAAATCTTTTGTCCATTTTTAAAAGAGGTTGTTCATTTTTCATTATTGAGTTTTGAGAGTTCTTTACATCTTCTGGATACAAGTTCTTTATCAGATATATGCTGTGCAAATATCTCTCCCAGTCTGTGTGTTTTCTTTTCATTCTGTGAACAGTGCGTTTCCAAGAGCAGAAGTTTTTAACTTGGATGAAGCTCAACTTATCAATTTTTTCTGGTTTTGTATCTAAACAATCTTTGCTTAACCCAGGTCATAAGTTTTCTCCTAGATTTTCTTCTAGAAGTTTCATGGTTTTAGGGTTTACATTTAGGTCTATGAGTTAGTTTTTGTATATGGTGCAAGGTATGGATTGGAGTTCATCCTTTTATACATGGATGTCCAGTTGTTCCAGCACCATTTGTTGAACAGACGATCCTTTCCCCACTGACTTGCCAGTGCACCTACACAGGTGATCGTGCTATCTGCGAATAAAGACAGTTTTACTTCTTCCTTTCCAATCTGGGTGCCTTTTATTTCTGATTCTTGTCAAATCGCGCTGACTAGAGCCTCAAATAGGATGTTGAATAGAAGTGGTGAGAGTGGACATCCTTATCTTGTTCTTGATCTTATAGCAAAAGCATTCAACTTTTCACCATTAAGTATACCTATTGTAGGTTTTTTGTTGATGTCCTTTCTCAGCCCGAGGAAGTTCTCTTCTATTTCCAGTTTGCTGAGAGGTTTTTGTTTTGTTTTGTTTTTTTTGCGGTACGCGGGCCTCTCACTGTTGTGGCCTCTCCCGTTGCGGAGCACAGGCTCCGGACGCGCAGGCTCAGTGGCCATGGCTCACGGGCCCAGCCGCTCTGCGGCATGTGGGATCCTCCCGGACCAGGGCACGAACCCGCGTCCCCTGCATCGGCAGGCGGACTCCCAACCACTGCACCACCGGGGAAGCCCGAGAGTATTTTTTTTAATCAGAAATGGATATTGGGGTTTTGTCAAATGCTTTTTTCTGTATCTATTGAGAGATCACATTTTTTTTTTTTAGTTTGCTATTATGATGAATCACACTGAGAGATTTTCAAATGTTAAACTAGCTTTTCATTCCTGAAATTCCAATTGGTCATGATGTATTATCCTTTTTATTATTGTTGGGTTCAATTTACTAAAATTTTGTTTAGAATTTTTCATCTATATTCATGAAGGATATTGGTATGCCATTTTCTTTTCTTATGTCTGTCTGATTTTGGTATCAGGGTAATGCTGGCCTCACAGAATAAGCTGGTAAGTATTCCCTCTGTTTCAATATTTTTGGAAGAGTTTGTGTAGAGTTACTATTTTTTTTTTTTAAATATTTGATAGAATTCACCAATGAAGCCCCCTAGACCTGGACTTTTCCTTGTGGGAAGGTTTTTTAATAAATTAAATTTCTATAACATATACACCTATTTCTTCTTGAGTGAGCTTTGTAGTGTGTGTCTTGCAAGGAATTTGTCTGTTTCATCTAAGTTGTTGTTTCTATTGACAAAAAGTTGCTCATAATATTTCCCTTATTATCCTTTTAGTATTTGGTAGTGATGTCACCTCACTCATTTATATTATTGGCGATTTGTGTCTTTTCTTTTTTCCCCTGATCAGTCCTGCTAGAGGCTTACTGATTTTATTAATCTCAAAAAAGAGCGTTTTGTTTTACTGACTTTATGTCTTTTTCTTTGTTTTTCTGATTAGCAAACTTTTAAAGGGCTAGATAGTGAATATGTTAGGTTTTCGGGCCATATGGTCTCTGCCAAAACTACCTACGCTGCTGTTGTAGCTAGAAAGCAGCCATAGACAGTACGTAAGTGAAAGAGCAGGGCTGTGTCTGTGCAAACACTTGTCTACAAAAAGAGGGAGCCAGCCCACAGGTGGTAGTTTGCCAACTTGTATCTCATTAATTTACACTCTGGTCTTTATTATTTCTCTTCATCTGTTTACTCTGTGTTTAATTTGCTCTCATTTTTCTAGTTTCTTACAGTGTTTAGTGCTATAGTTTCCCCCCTAAGTACTGCTTTAGAGGCATGTACAACCCTTGTATATTGTTTTTTCGTTTTTATTCAGCTCAAAATGTCTTACCCTTTGGATTTTTTCTTTGACCTATGAGTTATTTAGAAATGTGTTATTTCCAAGTTTGGGGGATTTTCCAGAAATCTATTATTGATTTCTAATTTAATTCCATTGTGTTCAGAGAAGATATGTTGTATGATTCGAATCCTTTTAAATTTATTAAGACTTGTTTTGGGATTAGAATACGGTCTATCTTGCTAAGCATTCTGTTTGCACTGAGAAAAATTACTCTGCTGTGGTTGGGTGGAGTGTTCTATAAATTAGGTCTAGTTGTTGAGTTTTCTTTTTTTTAAATTTTCCATATTCTTACTGACTTCCTGTCTACTTGTTCTTACAGATTTTGTTTCTAAGATTTATTTGGTGGGTCCAGAGTTCTCAGTATAGAGCTAATAACTCCCCACTGCTGAGAGAAAACCCTTCTGTGTATGCTATGCAATGCCCCAGGAGTCCAATGGAAATAGGCACTATTTCCTGCCCTGTGTCAGAGTGGTCAGTGTTGCCTCTAACCCTTTCCAGTGGTTCTTTCCTCAGCCTCAGGTAATGTCCTCATGTGCATGTGGTGATGAGCTCCCAAGGGGGTTTTCTCTTTGAGTAGCACTTTCCTCCTTGGTATTCTATCCTGAAAACTCAAGATGCTTTGGTCTCCCCAGCTGTCTCTTTAACTCGTGGAGTCCACTGGACTCCACCTGGGTTTCCCCTTCCTGCATCACGCCTGAAAACTTTCTCAAGCCAGTAAGCTAGGGCATGTGTAGGGCTTGCCTCATTTGTTTCCCATCTCTTGCTGGGGTGAGGGTGGGGTGTCACAGTCCTTCACTGCCTAATGTCTAGTACCTTGAAAAACATTGTTTCATATTATTTGTCCTTGTTTGGTGGGGGTTGTTTTAGGTGGGATAGTACATCGGTCCACCGATCTTATCCAGAAGGGAAAGTCCTGCAACCGCTTCTAAGGGCCCACTATACGTAAACCACTGTGCAAGACAGTTAACACACACAGTCACATTTAATCCTCATAAACACCGTGGGAAGGAGTGCTACTGACTCCATTTTACAGATGAAGAAACTGAGGCTCAGAGAAGTTAAACATTTAGCTCACAAACAAACAAATGGAGGGGCCAGGACTTAAATCCAGGTTTTTTCAACTATAAACTCGTTCTTTTTGCAGTAGAAAACCTCCTCTATGTTAGTGGAGGGGAATGCAAGGAAGATAAAATAGATAGGTCATCAAAGCCAACATTGGGATTTTCTATAGCATTCAATTGTGTACGCTTACCTTGTCCTCTGTTACTTAGAAAAGATTAGTATTAGCTTTAGTTAAGGAAAAAAAAATTCTAACAGCAAACATTTCAGGAAGAAATGCATCATGAAGGATGAGGGCCTCTTGTTACTGTTTCTGGTTTTTCCCTTTTCTTGTGTTTCCACCTATCCTGCCACATACCCCTTTGTTTGAGGCCCTCCTGAACAGTGCTGAGAGCCAGACCCGGGTGAATGCTCAGATCCACCAGGTGGAGCGCAGGGACTTAACTTCCCCCAAATGTCAGGCACACAGGTGTAAGGTGAGAATGTCTACCTTTTTGGGAGAATGAAATGAGCTAGTCCCTTAGCTTAGCACCTTGCAACTAACAAGCACTCTCTAAATGTTCACGTTTATTATCACACTCAGTTAAATCCAGTATGGAGCAGAGTTTCTCCACCTCGGCACTAATGACGTTTTGGGCCAGATAATTCCACACTAGGGTGGCAGCGGCTGACCTGTGCACAGCAGGGCGTTTAGCAGCACCCCTGGCCTCTACCCACGGGATGCCGGTAGCAGCCTCTCCCTCCCTCTCAGGTCTGACAATCAAAAATGTCTCCACATGTTGCCAAATGTTCCTTGGGGGGCAAAGCTGCTCCCAGTTGAGAAGCATTGATAAAGAGCAATAAGATCTTTACTTCCTATGAGTCTAAATGACTTTATGATTCTACCGGTGTGGGACATCCCACAGGCACAACATGGCTTGTCTGCAAATCATCACTACCTCACCCATCACACCAGCTTCCTCTTGTGCTCCTATCTTAGTGCTGGGCAACCAGGTGCCCAAAGCAGAAAGTTTGGAGTCACTAGGCCTTTTCCCTCCCCTTGTCCCCATACTGACCCATAATGTCCCCTGGTGAGCTCATCCAGTCTGAGAGCTTTAACTGCCGTCCCTATGCAGATGACTTCCAGGTTCACTGCTCCCTGCCCTCCAGACCCCTCTGTGCCCTCACCCAACAGCTCCACTGAGATGTCTCCAGCCATCTCCCACTTACCAGCTACAAAATCCATCTCCAGATCTGCCACCCCTTCCCTTCTCGAGTGAGGGCAACTCCACCTTCTAGTTACTCAAGTGGAAACCAGACACATCCTCAGCTCCACTCTGTCTCATATCCATTCCTATCAGCAAATTCTACTGGCTCTTCCTTCAAAACATATTCAAAATCTGACCATGTTTCACTGGCCCACCTGGTCCGAGCCACCTTCATTTCTCCTCTGGCTTACTGGCATGGTCTCTAGGCTCCCTACCTTGCCCCCCACTGCCTGTTCTCAATATGGCAGCACAGTGACCCAGTTAAGCCCCAAACTAGCTCACGTACCTCTGCTCAAAATCCCGCAGTGGCCCCCCTCTCAGCAAAGTCCGTGCGGTGATCTTCCAGGCCTCCTGACCTCTTGCCGGCTACTCCTCTGGCCTCACTGCTGCTCTCTGCCTTGCTCTTTGTCATTCCGCAGACAGCTGGGCACGCCTCTGCCCCAGGGTCTTTGCACTTGCTTCTCCTTTGCCCTTGTTCTTGCTTGGAAAGCCATTCTTCCAGACACTGCCATGACATGCTCCCTTACCTCCTTCAGGTCTTCCCTCAAGTGTCACCTTCTTTGGGAATCCTTCCTGACCACCCTTACTGAAACCTCAATCCACATCACCCACTGCAACCTGGGCCCCTTCCCTGCCTTAATCTTTCCATAGCACTTATAACAATCCAGTACACATATTTTATGTGTTTATATGACATGATTATTTACACTATTTTCAGCCTGCCCCCATTCTGTCTGTTTTATAAGCAACTCCAGCACACTGAGCAGTGCCTGGCATGGGGAGGGTGTGCACGGAATCTGTGATGAATGGAAGAATAGCGATAGCAGAACCAAGGTGACTGGCACACACAGAGCACCCACTCTGAGGCAGACATGATGTTAACAAGCTGATGGGAAGTGCTGTCATTATTCCCATTTAAAGGAAAGGAAAGGTAACTGAAGTCCAGAGATGTTTAGAAACATGTCCACGCAGTAAGAGCAGTGAACTAGGACTCCAGGCAGCCTGATTCCTAACCTTGACCCCACTCTGTGCTCACTACTTCAGCCTGTGGCTTGTTTAAGGGGACCGGCCCCTACATGACCCAGCCAGGTCCCAGCCCAGCTTTTCTTCTTCCCAGCTGGGCTTTATTCCCCTCTGGGCTCCTGGATTTAAGAACTTGCTTTTGAGTTTCTCTTTCCACCAATCCAAGGGATTTGGGGGAGAGGAGGTGACTCCAAAATGCAGCAGATCCTGGCAAGGGTTCCAGGACAAAAACTCCTACCTTTCAACTTTTCTGTATAAGAATTTTCATAATGAAAGGAAAAAAGAATAAGTGATATCTGTGAAACCATTTTGTAAACCACTATAGCCCATGGAACTTCTTCTATGACATTCAGGTCAAAAAGTTGTCATTCTGATGTAATTAATCAAATGATACCTAATAAGCCCAGGATTTATGGAAAATGTTCAAAAATCAAAAGAAACCACTATTTAAAGGTGACAGCAGCTGCAATGTATGATGTGTCACAGGGCCCACCATCATTCTACAGGCTGCCCAGGGGAGCAGGGAGCTCCAGGGAGGCCTCCAACACCTGGATTTCCAGGGGTGAAGGCCAAGCATGGGGATGCAGCTGTCCAGAGCAGTGTAATCCAATGAAAATACAATGCAAGCCACATGGATAATTTCAAATGTTTTAGTAGCTACATTAAAAAAGTAAAATGGGGCTTCCCTGGTGGCGCAGTGGTTGGGAGTCCGCCTGCCGATGCAGGGGACACGGGTTCGTGCCCCGGTCCGGGAAGATCCCACATGCCGCGAAGCGGCTGGGCCTGTGAGCCATGGCCGCTGAGCCTGCGCGTCTGGAGCCTGTGCTCCGCAACGGGAGAGGCCGCAGCAGTGAGAGGCCCGCGTACCGCAAAAAAAAAAAAAAGTAAAATGAAGCCGGTGAACTTATGTTAAATGATATATTTTGTTTATCCCAATACATCCAAAATAGTGTCATTCATTTCAACACATAGTCAGAAACTATTGAGATATTATATTTATATCCTTTTTGTACTAAGTCTTCAAAATCTAGGGTGTAGTCTGTACTAAGAATATGTCTGGACTGGCCACACTTCAAGTGCTCAGTTGCCATATGTAGCTGTTGGCTGCAGGACTGGACAGCTTTCAGACAGCCCAGGCTAGCGCTGGAGGGGAAGGGGAGAGCCCACTATCCCCAGACATCCAGAGACTGTGTGTGTGTGTGTGTGTGTGTGTGTGTGTGTGTGTGTGGCCAGCTCTGGGCAATGCCTAGTTGCCGGCTGGGCTTTTCTGCAGTGTCTCCAAGGTTGGCCTTCCCCGTGCATGCCTGCCACGCTGCACTGGGCTGAACTTGAGCAGAGGCCCGAGCTTCCCACGTACCCCTGTTGACTCTTCTTCACTCAACTTCTTTTGCTTGGAGCCACCGAATGCCACTTGCCCTTTGAGGGTTAACCATCCCCCAGTCTGGTGTCCCTGCAGCCTGCTCTTGACCCTGGCTGTTCACTTACCCCTGGGCAGCTGCCTGCTCCTCTTCAGATGCCTGGCAGGGCAGAAAGGCATGGTGCAAGAACTGGCGGGGCTCTGGTGGCAGGAGGGGCAGCCAAGCTCACTCAGGCCAGGGACAGATGCCAGGCAGACGAGGTGCTGGCGGCTCCGGGTTGCAGCCGCCTCCTGGCTGCCTGTGCACTCTGCCCGTGGGCTGGGGACCAGACACGTTTTGTCTCTCCTGGGGAACTTCTGTACTTCTCAGTGCCCCAAAGCCGGGACTGACCTGGGTGGGGCGGGGCGAGGAGGAACAGCGGGTTCCTGCGGGGCCCTCCAGCTGGTGCTGGGGCTGGTGCATGGCCTGCCTGGGTTTCCTACAGTGGAAATCGCAAGGCAGGTCCCAAGCGCCTGCCACCTTGCACACTCCCTCCCCTATATTCTACCGAGAGCACGGGGCTGGACTCCCAGCGCCACCAGCTTTGTGCCTCTGGGTCCTCCTCTCCAAGAGGAGCCTACCTCACCTGGTTGGTGGAGATTAAATGAATACATGGGAGAAGGTTGATAAAATGTAAGGGCTTACTGGCCACATAATGTTTCTACATTTCCATTTCTTCATCAGCAAAATAACTGGACCTAACTTGTGAGATTCTGGTGAGGACTGAATGAGACAAGGAAGCCAGGAGCTGGACACGACGCCTGCACATGCTTCCTAAGTGCTGTCATACCCTCTGTAACCATCACCATGCCTGTGTTACGACAGGGCAGCTGGAGCTCCCAGTGGCCCAGGGCCACCTGGATGGGAAATGGCACAGCAGGATTTGGATTTAGCAGTTTGGGATTCTTTTCATTAAATCAGCTCCACCCTTATGGTGTATCCCTGATCCCAGAGACAAAGAGCCTGAGACAGCCCCCTTGCCCAGCCTGGTTGCTTCTCCTACATCACTCAGTCCTCCCAGGGCACAGTGTCAAAAGCCTGGACCACAGGCAGCCCTGAAGATACCATCCTAAAGGGTTGAGGCAGGCAGCAGGCACCAGACTCTGGTGAGAGAGCACAGGGAGCGAGGCTGCGCTTGTGTTGATGCCACCTGTTTATCTGCCCATCCCTCCCGTACATCTATCCATCGGTCCATCAGTCCACCCATCCCTTCAACAAGGAAAAGCAGTCACCTAAGAGCAAAGCACATCCAACTCCTTGGAGGGCCTAATGTTCCTGGAATAAAAATCCAACTCTGATGTGACGCTGGGCGTCCAGGTCCCCTGATCACATCTCCTCCTACTTATCCACCCTTAATGCCATCAGCCATCCTGGGTCCCTTTCTCTTCCTCAAGCTCACCCTCTTCCAACTAGAATCTCTGCACTTTCAGGTTCTTGGAATGTTGTTCCCCCAGCTCCTTGCAGAGCTGGCCCCCTCTCACCTTCAGACCTGGCGCCCTCACACCTTCAGACCTTACCTCAAACATCACTTAGAGAAAACTTCCCTGGGTGAGAACATTTGTCAAGTAACTGCCCCTCCTGCCCAATGACTCTCCCACTCTGTTCTCTATAGAATATAGCACAGCGGAAAATTAGCTTGTTTATTTGTATATTTGTTTATTGTGTCTCTGCTAAAGGCATGTAAGTTTCATGAAAGCAGACCTTGCCTCCCTTGGCCTCCTGGAATCCCCAGGGACTAGTCCAGTGCCTGGAAAGGGACAGGAGTTCAGTGATTGGTAGTGGTCACTGTGGGGACACATGGGGGGCTCTGTGCAAGTGACAGGCAATCTCTCTTAATAAAACACTCAAGTTTTATTGGGTGTTTACCACATGCTTGGTACCGTTTTAAGAGCTTTGCATATCTCAGCTCCATATCCTCAGGACAACCCTATAAGGTGATACGATTATGATACCCATTTTACAGATGTGAAAACAGAGGCTGGGGGAGGCTGAGTAATTTGGCTGAGGTCACACGACTAATTACAGTGGCGCTTCCCAACTGGTCAGCAAGGGGAAATTACTTGCCAACTGGTCTCCTAAAGTGCTGGCCACTCACAACCTGTCTTGGATCTGAACCCAGGCAGTCTGGCTGTAGTCTGTCCTCCTGGCTCCATCCCTGTGCTGGGCAGCCTCCAAGGTGGCCCCCAGTGAACCCTGCTTCCTAGTACTGTATTCACACTCTTAGACAATCACCCCCTTGCATGTGGTCTGGACCTAGTATCTTATTAAAATAGAACAGGGCAAAAAGGGACAGGATGTCATCTGTGTGCCCTCCACTGCCACAGCCCTCAGCCGGGAATGTGAGGAGGCTGACGACCCCCCTCTGCATTTCTGGATGGCTTTTTTATTGTCATAAATGCAGAGAGAGAAAGGAGAGAAGGGAAGGGGGAGGGGAGAGTAAAGGGGGCGCTGAGCAGTCACCTGACACGGGGACTCTAAGAAAGTATGGGAAGGCTTGTCTTGCGGCCTACATGTGTGCCACAAAATACCTCTGAGCACGTAGGGAAAGAAGGCACCCCAGGGAAAAGGATACGGAAGAGGACTGCTGGAAACACAGGAACGAAGCCCAGGTCGTCCGGCATCTGCAGTCCACCTGCCCTGCCTGTCAGATGCTCCTGCCAAGGGAACTAAATCACAGTGCATTCCTGTTCTCATGGTGACTGCAGGGCCCAGAGTCTCATAAATACTCACCCTCCCCACCCTGCTCCATCCCCAGCACAGCACTGCAGTAGGTGCCCCAGCTCTGTCACCGTCTGTCACTGGGGAGGCGAGATGGCCCGGGAGCTGGGAGACCTGGAGGGCAGAACGTCAGGAGGGGAGGCGACGGGCTGAGAGAAACAGAGACTTCAGGTCCCTATGGTTCCTTTAGGGCTCTCTGGAGTCTGTCCCTTAGGGTTGCTGTACTGTGCCTGGAGGAAAAAGGATGTAAACCCCAGGGCAGGTCCTCAACCTGCGCAAAGCTTCACGCACATAATATCTACCTGGGCCCCTGGGGCTCTGTTTTCTGAGAAGCAAGACAGGATCTGGTAAAGAAGGGAGAAAGCTCACTCAAGCAGGACCGGACAAGCAGAGACCCCTGTCCCGGCACAGACTGCACCCCACGTCACTACACTGGGGCACGTGAAAACCTTATGTTGGCCTCTCTCTTCCTGGGGCTGAGCTGGCTGAAAAGACTTCTTTTGTCTCAAATAGTGAAACTCCTGAACAGTGTCCTGGGTGCCCGGCTGTCTGCAGCGCCCCTAGATATTCCACATTAACAGCCTCACTGGCCCCCTCCCCCAGGGCCAGAGCCGTCAAGGAAATTGCTGACACCTTGAAAAAGTGCACCCATCTCCCCCAGTCTCGGGCAGAGAGTTAGAGTCCTCTCCCCCAAGCAGTCAGCACGCAGTGCACTCCCTGTAGCCTCCCCATGGCCCCCGCCCTCTCATTTACAGGGTTCTGGGGACCGACTCTGAGCTTTCAACCACACCTCTTGATGAGCTGGAACCAGAAGTGAAATTCTAATTGGGCTGAGAAAGGCACTGGCCACAGCCTCACCCGGAGTGTTTGGGGGCTCAAAACGCCCCAGTGGGTGGGCAACAGCTGAACCCAGTACAACGTCAGAAGCCACGTAATGGCCAAAACAGGGGAACGACTTAGGAGAGTGCGCACATAAACCAGATGGAGTCATATGTAGCCACTAGAAAATGAGCGCTTACGAGCCATTAAGGAGATTTTTAAAGAAATGAAAAACATTTATACTTTACAGGCTAAGACTGGAAGATGCAGCCTCTGAGACACAGGGGAGGTCCCTGGAGGGTCTTCTGAGAAAGGCTTCATGACTTCTAAGAAGGACCCCACAAAGAGACCCCGCTTCATCCAGGCGGCATATCGTGCCTGTCTCTGGGATGTTTGGTAGTCATCTTGTGACCATGCTGACCAACCAGCAAAGCTAACAGGCCAAGAAGGGCAGGGGAGGAGGGGGGCCCACGCCCTTGCTAACTTGACTGAGACCCTGAATCGCTGACCCAGGAGCTGCCTACCTCAGGGCTTCTCGGTCGGTGAGAATAACACATCTCCTTTGATTTAAGCCTGTTAGGTGGGCTTTTCTGCTTTCTGCTGCGGAAAGCATCCCAGTCCAGACACGAGAGCCCCCAGGCAGCTGAGAGCTGCACCGGCACCCCCAGGAGCTGCCAGGGAGGGGCAGGTCTGGGGCTAGCTGAGGTGTACACTGGTGGACCTGCAGCCCGGGTCCAAGAGAAACCTTGGAAGGCATGTGACAACATTCAACATCCATTTTGAGATTCTACGTTAAGTAGGGATAGATGGATCCTTCCTCAACACAGATGTAGCCGAAGCCAACACTGTGTTTAAATATTTTTTTAAATTTTTTTAAAATTTATTTTTTATTATTATTATTTTGGGGGCTGCATTGGGTCTGGGTTGCTGAGCACAGGCTTTCTCTAACTGCGGCGAGTGGGGGCCACTCTTCGCTGCGGTGCGTGGGCTTCTCATTGAGGTGGCTTCTCTTGTTGCGGAGCACAGGCTCTAGGCACGTGGGCCTCAGCAGTTGCAGCATGTGGGCTCAGCAGTTGTGGTTCGCGGGCTCTGGAGCACAGGATGAGTAGTTGTGGCACACGGGCCTAGTTGCTCTGTGGTGTGGGATCTTCCCAGACCAAGGCTCAAACTCGTGTCCCCTGCACTGGCAGGTGGATTTCCAACCACTGTGCCACCAGGGAATTCCCAACACTGTGTTTAGTGGAGAGATGCTAGGGGCATTCTCATCAAAACCAATGACAAAACAAGCATGTCCACCATCACCAGTGTCATTTAACATTTTCCTGGAAGTATCTGCCAGTGCGATTAGATTAGAGAGAGAACATAAAACTATAAAAGTGGGAGGGGAGGGTGTGGTGGTATTATTATCGTTGTTATTATTTATATGTGTGGAAAACCTAAGTCGACCAACTGAAAAACCATTATAAGCAATAAGACAGTTCAGTAAGGTACCAGACACAAAATTAATATACGGAAATCACTATTTATAAATTAGAAGTAATAGAAATGCATACCATAATGTGTAACACAATAAAGTATGAATAGCATTTCTTTTTAAATTAGACAAGTTGATTCAAAAGTCATAAGCAAAAATAGCAAATGCATTTTAGTAAAAAAAAACTAAGGAAGTCAGACCAGCCCTACTAATTATTAAAACAGAGTAAATTACACAGCTATAATAATTAAAACAGCATGGTACTGCATAACGTGAACAGATAGACTCAAAACACATTTGAGAGTCTGGAACAGAATTAAGGAGTTATTTCAAATGGGCGAGTACAAGAGGAATTATTCAATAAATGGAATAGGGACAATTGGAGAGCCACCTGGAGAAAAATTATCAAGTTGGATCCTTATAGCACATCTTACAACAAAATAAAAAATCATGATGTATCAATGATTTTAAAGATTAAAAAATGAAACCACAAAAGTACCAGGATCAATTGTGGGAGAAATTTTGTATAATCTCAAAGTAGGAAAGGTCTTTTTAATATGACCCCCAAACCAGAGCCCATGAAAGAAAATTTCACTTCAGGAAAGTTAAAAATATTTTCAAGGCGGGATGAATTGGGAGATTGGGATTGACATATATACACCAATATGTATAAAATAGATAACTAAAAAGAACCTACTGTATAAAAAATAAAATAAAATGCAAAAAAAAAACTTTTCATGGCAAAGAAAAGTGAAAAGACAAATGACAAGGAGAGAAGAGGAACAGACATTCATCAAATGTGATGATTTGCAGATATTTAAAAAAATGAGGATGCACTTTACACCCAGAATGTTCTCTACTAGACACTGTTAAGTGAAAAAAGTAAAGGGAAGAATAATACGCTATCATTTTTGCAAAAAAAGGGAGGGAGGGAGGAAGGAAGATCAGAAATATACTTGCTTGTGCAAAATATCTCTGGATGGAGACAAAGACGTTGGAGCAGCAGTTCTGGGAGGAAAGGGGATGGCTAGGGGAAAAGGGTGTAGGGAGACGGGCACTGGCCTTTAGATATTTGAACCATGTTACCTATTTTAAACACTAGATGAAAATAGAATTTAATATAATGTGGCAAGTGAAAGAAACCTCACATCACTTGTGAGCAGTGGGCTGCAGGCTGCGCACAGTGGAAAACGGAGGTGGAGGGCACGCTGGCACCTGAGAGTCGCTCAGAGCCCTGCGACCAGCTCACCAAGGGGCGTGGGGCTCACAGCCGGAGGCACCAGCCCAGGGCGGACAATGAAGCAAGTGGACAGCCCTAGCACGTTGGTAATATTGATTTTCCCACGACCCCTTCGCGCTGCATAATCTGACAACAGAGTAGCGCCCCTCCCCCCATATCCGCGAGAGATTTGTTCCAAGATCCCAGCGGATGCCTGAAACCGCGGGCAGTGCCCAACCCTATAGGGACAATGTTTCTCTATACATACATACTGGCGATAAAGCGTAATTGATAAATGAGGCCCAGTAAGAGATTAACAACAATTAATAATAAAATAGAACAATTATAACAATATACTGTAACAAAAGTTACGTGAATGCGATATCTCGACAGTCTGATAACTGAGTGAGCTGCTAAGTATACGCAGACTCGGGTAGCTGGGAATATGTATATATGGATCCGCTGGACAAAAAGATTAACCTCCTGGTGGGACAGAGCAGGACGGCACAAGATTTCAGCCTGCTGCTCAGAGCGGTGTGCAATCTAAAACTTTTGTATTATTTCTGGAATTTTCCACTTAATGTATTTTCATACTGCAGTTGACCGCGGGTAACTAAAACCACAGAGAAGGAAACCACGGAAAGCAAAACCACGGATCGGGGGGCACTACCATATCTTGTGGAGCCCCACATCAAGGACACCCTACATCAAGGACACAGGACAAAAACTCCGGAATTAACAGAGCCCTCATAGCAACTGCTACCATGGGCTCTCCTAATCTAAACCGGACAGCCCCCGACTCCGTAGTAGACAAAATAATCACCATGTAGCAACCTTGCAGCACCCTGACCAATCACCTAATGCCATCCTGCCAGCAGGAATTTTCTTTGTCTTGAGGCTATAAAAGTTGGCTACTAGCCCACAAAGGGGGTCAGCTCTCCCTGGTCTATCAGGAAGTCGGCCGCTGTAATTGCAGCGCCCCTCACTAACTCTGCTCTTTGTTCTCCAGAAACTCACTCTTGTCTAAAATACTTTGTGTCTGGAAATTCTTCTTCCAACCCACGCGGGGACCATGACATACCTATCAAAATTTTAAATGACTCAGCAATCCATTCCTAGGGGATTTACCCTTCAGATAGATTTGCACATGTGCATAAGGAGACAGCGAGAATAACAGGGAACAGCCTGACTGTCCATCAAGTTAAATAAATAATGTGTTGGTTAAATAGATGACGTACATCCAAAAAAAGAAGGTGGTGGAACTATGTGATATGAGATGATACATTATTATGTGGAAAAAGCAAAATACAGCGTGAAGCACACGCTGCCATTTGTGTGAGAGTGATGTGGACACACGGCGGCGGGTGGTCGGGCCCATTTCTGGAAGGACAAGCAGGACCCAGGGACCCAGGCAGGGGCCTTCGGGAGAGGAGGCAAGGGGCTCCGGAATGCGAGGCTTACTTCCCGCTATAGGCTCTTTGAACTGCTTGCCTGTGTGTTATTGCCTGTGTGTTCTCACAGGCACAGGTTACTTTCTTGAATGAAGACTGCTGCTTCTCATTGTTAAGAGAAGTGATAGATCCTGGTTTGGCCCTGGAGCAGTCAGACCTGCCCCGTGCTTTGAGTACTTTTAATTTAGGAAAATTCCCCAAATGTCCTCCAATCGGTTTGCACTCCAAGTTCCGCTACTGCCAGCCCAACCCCACAGCGGAGTTTCATTTCTCAAAACCAGCATCTCCCTGGGAAATCTTCTTGTGTGGTTCCGGGGATGTTTGGGTTTTTAGGGAATCTGTGTTGACCTTGCCTGGGGCAGCACCCTGTGGGAAAACTGGGGCTGTGATTTTTCTCACAGGGACAATTGCAGAGGTGAAGGAAGAGCTGGGGCCAGCTGGGGAATGCTTGGGCCTGGCCAGAGGGTCTGCTCTGAAATATGAGGCAGGTCTCTACCTTGCCTGGTAAAAATTCCACACCACAGCCTCTCTCCTCTGCCTCCACGAAATGTCCCCGCTCACTGCTTCCCACTGGGGCTCCTCCGTGATCAGCTGAGGGGACCTCTCCAGCCCAGCCAAGTGCTCCCCACCTCACTGGACCCAGCAGGCACTCCGTCCTACTTATTGTTCCCGGGATACACCATGTACTTCACGCCTCTCTGTCTTTGCACATGCTGTTCCCTCTTCTTGGGATGCCTTTTCATTTTGTCCACCTGGTAAACTCCTACTCATTCATCAAGACCCAGCTCAAATAACCCCACTTCTTCACCTTCCCTAACTCTTCCCCCCTCACCCATTCCCAGTCTTCCTTATCCCATTCCCCCTTCCACAAAATGTGTATTAAAGATCTACCACGTGCCAGGCACTATGCCATGTGCTAGAGACACAACAGTGACAAAACCAAGAGTCCCAGACTGGTTGGGGAGAGGGGCTTCAGCCATTATCACAAATGCAAACCTGCAACTTCAGCACAGGAGGGATTCCAGAGGGGAGGTCAGGGGTCGGGGGTGGGGTGGCTAGACAGCACTTTGAGAACTGTATCCCCAGGGCCACCAATAGCTCAGCTTGCCTGGCTCTGGGCCTGGCCTGACTTGGCCTCCTCTTGTCTCCTGACCTCCCAGGGAAGCCGGAACAGGACTGGAAAACACCACTGATTGTAAGGGTAATCCACCCCCCTACACACACACCCGCGCCCATTTAAAAATAAACTTCTGTGTATTAAAAAAAAAAGCTAAAAATAGCAACATATGAAAATGGAATATGCCAACTGTCAGATGAAGAGCAGGTTCTGAACTGTTCCAGGGTGGGGGGTTATGGGGGAGGAGGGGTGGGCCTGGCACTTTGAACTGGGGGAAAAAAATGTGATTTATGCTCAGTGACCATTAGCTTGACTCATTATTCTAAGGCAGGAAAAGAGAACTAACGTTTATGAAGCGCCTGCTCTGCACTCGCTTCCTTATACACAGTCAGATTCAACCTCTTCCACGAGTGTGTGCTGGGGGGTTAATTTCTACGATGTCACAAACAACGTCAGCTGCAGAGACGTAACAAGGACGCCCCCCCGCAGCTTTACTAGCACCACCATCCCCACTGCTACTGCTTGTAAAGAGGGGCACCCCTCCAAGGGACTCTAGGAAGCCAATGTTCTGATCACATTACCACCCCTACTACGTGCAGGAGAAGCTGAGGCCAAGCCCTAGGATCTAGTAAAGGATGGAACCTTGATTTGCATCCAGGACTCTCCTCAGTATCGTTCCAGCGCCAGGTTCCCACCCGCCTGGGTCTCCCCTTCAAGCCTTCCTGAGGTCTGCGATGCACTCCTGCACCTCTCCCAACACCTAACGGAGAACTCTGTCCAGGTAGGCGTGTGGACATTTGTTAAATGAATGACTGCGGCACTGCGGGCTAACAGGAGCTGTCATTAACTGCAGGAAACTTCTGTCTTTTGTTACTTCGTGTTGCTTCTGAGAATGTTTCCCCCTCACACTGCGCGTCTTAGCCTGGGTTCCCCGAAACCAAAGCCAGAGACTAAGGGTTGTGTGCAGGCAGTGGGCTTGGGAAGCAGGGCAGGAAATAAAATGAGGAAGGAGGGACAGCCCACAGGGATGTGAGATGCTGCTGGCCACCGTTTGGAGACCTGGGGCCTCCATCCTGCTGGCACCGTTAGTGCAGCCTCCTGAAGTGTGGATCAGAATTGCCAGCCCAGGGACAAAAGGGGAGTAGGGACCCATGCCCCAGTCACCATTGGTCACATGTGGTACCAGGGGCTTTAACATCCCTCTTCCATGCCCCCCCTCCCCATACCCCATCTTCTCTGTGGGGCTTCACTGGTGCAGGAGACCTCAGGCAGGCTGGGCCTGGCCTGGCCAGCATGTGTAAAGAGGCCCTTTCTTTCAATGGACAACAGATACTCCTCAAGGCCCTACTGTGTGCCTGGTACCGGGGTGGGGTGGAGGGGGCACACAGGTGAAGGGGAGGGCAAGGCACTGCCCTCCTGGAGCTTACTCTCCTCTAGGGGGAGTCAGACAAAGGATGAGGGAGCAAACCAAGGAGGGAGGGAGCACAGACAGGGCGACTGCCGCAAAGATGGGGTGGGCTTGCTACTTAAACAGGGGGTCAGGAAAGGCCCATCTCAGGGGGTCCCTGAGCTGAGAATTAAGTGTACTAGAAGGGCTGGGCCGGGCGTAGAGGGTAGGGGGGTGGGCAGCAAGTGCAAAGGCCCCAAGGTGGGAAAAGTCCTGAGGTCCTTTGTGTATCTCAGTGCACCCAGGAGGGCATGAGTGGGTCCAGAGGTGGAAAGGACCTGTTCCCCAGTTCTGGCAGGGGTCCGGGGGGAGAAGCGGTGGCGTGGGTGAAGGGCGGGTGACGAGCACCTGGGTTCAGGATCTGTCTTGGTCTTGGTGGTGATCCAGAGGAAATTGAAGAACAAGGCTCACTTCTGGGGCTCCAAGTCCGCCTACCCCCGGGGGCATAAGTAGAGCCTAGGCAGGTGCTGGGCCCCTTGCTGGCGGCAGGAGGGGGTGTCCCAAGTCCCATCACACCCTGCTCACTGCCTCCAGAAACTGCACATTTAGACTAAATAAAATCACTTTGGAATTGTAAGCATCACTTCTTTTAAATGCCGGGGGCATCCCCTCTCACCCGCCTCCCAGTTGATCCCCACCTCGGGCTCAAGCCCAGCTGCCTGAAAAGCACAGACCCAGGATACCTGCCAAGAATCCCTTTTTCTGGCTGTCAGCTCCCTGTGCCCAGGCTCCCCAGCCTGGCATCAAGGGGGAAGGCCTGGGGCATCAGGCAGGGGCTGACCTTCATCCAAGGACCTGGACTAGATTCTTATCATTGACACCAGGAGGTGGCAGCCAGCCCGTGCCTACATCTCCCCTTCTCCCACCACCAGGGGGAAGTTCTTGTTTGTCCCCAGGTGCCCCTCTGGACAGGTGCTTGAGAACCGCTGCCCTGAAGGACATTCTCAGATCCTATCCTGCACAACCTTCCAGACGCCATGCTAGGAACTGGGGACACAAAGATGAAGCCCTGGTCCTCAGGGAGTCAAGGGCAGGCGGGTCAGCCACAGACTGGGAAGCAACCCAAGAAGCCAAATTAGCAACAAGGACATCCGCTCTTTCCTTCAGAGTCTGGGAGAATGTACTGCCTCTCTGCTCTTTATCATGAAGATGCTCTAAGCCCCTTCCCCAGTTCTGCATCACAAAACCTCCCGGTCACAGGAACTCTTCCTGGTGGGGGAGAAACCTGGCTGGCAGCCTGGGTTACCTCCAGAAGCTTGGAGGAGTGGGGGAGGGGGCATTCCTACCATTTCTGCCTCCCCCAGAGGGGGGTTTAACTCCCTCCCTGAGGCCAGGGTGGAGGCTTGAAGGAGTGCCTCGGGCTGAATGAGGAGACTGGGGCTGGGGAAAGTGACATGCCAAATGGCAGTGCAGTGCCCGGGGTCTATGGGACTCCAGGCCCATTACCCACCCAGCATGTTACAAGCAGTACAACCTTCCCAGTTCCTTTCTGCCTCTGCTAGCCGGTAATGTGGACATTTGTTGAGCCACAATATCTATGCTGGGCACAGGAGAAATCCCTTACTTTGATACAGACACCATGGATCTCTGTCTGGTGCTCTTTTCCTCTTTGCATGGGTTCCCCAGAATGTAGGCCCACCTCCAGCAGGTGTGTGAGACCTCAGGGCTTTAGCTAATGTTCTCCCCATGCCCTTCTTCAACCAAATTCTTCAGATTCCTTAAAAAACAACATACTATTTGGTAAACTGCCTCCTTCCTGGAGGCCAGTTATAAACAACCAGACAAGCAAGAAGTTATGCTAGTGCCAGGATAGAGGTTTAATAAGTTCACTGATAACTGTAGCACCACTCCCCAGCACAGCTCCAGGAGGCAGCCATTCACATGGTAGTCTAAGTGCCTGGAACCCTCTGGAGGCAGCCATTCACCTTAGAGTTTGAATGAATGGCACCCCTGGAGGCCAACACTCACACTGTAGTCTAAGTGCTTGCCTACTCCCTTCCCCCAGACAGCCATTCTCATCGTAGTGCAGCAGTCCCCAACCTTTTTGGCACCAGGGACTGGTTTCGTGGAAGACAATTTTTCCACGGACTGGGGATGGGGGATGGTTTGGGGATGATTCAAGCTCATTACATTTATTGTACACTTTATTTCTATTATTTTACGTTGTAATATATAATGAAATAATTACACAACTCACCATAATGCAGAATCAGAGGGAGCCCTGAGCCTGTTTTCACTTGCCACTCACTGAGAGGGTTCTGATATGAGTCTGCAAGCAATTGATTCATTTTGGTCTCTGTGCAGTCAAACCTCTCTGCTAACGATAATCTGTATTTGCAGCCGCTCCCCAGCACTTGCATCACCACCTCAGCTCCACCTCAGATCATCAGGCATTAGAGTATCACAAGGAGCATGCGACCTAGATCCCTCGCCTGCGCAGTTCACAGTAGGGTTCCTGCTCCTATGAGAATCTAATGCGGCTGCTGATCTGACAGGAGGCGGAGCTCAGGTAGTAATGCAAGTGATGGGGAGCGGCTGTAAATACAGATGAAGCTTTGCTGGACTGACTGCCGCTCCCCTCCTGCTGTGTGGCCCGGTTCCTAACAGGCCATGGACCAGTACCAGTCTGTGGCCTGGGGACTGGGGACCCCTGCTGTAATCTAAATAAATGGCGCCCTCTGGAGGGCCCGTTCACACTGCAGCTTTTGTGAATCCCCCCTCTGCTGGAGTGATGCAACATGGTGGCCTCTATGTTCTCACATTTAAGCCTCAAGACAACCTTGAGAAAGGTCTTACCTTTCCACATTCTACAGAAGAAAACTGCCCCAAACTCCCGGCCAGAGAGCCAGAGCAGAGATTTGCTGCCTCACCTATTTGTTGTCCAGTGCTTTTCCCTTCAGCAGAGCTGGCAGGGCTGGGGAGCAAAACCTCAGCTCCTCCAGCCTCTCGGGGCCTCCTGCCTACCACAGTCCCACAGCAAGCCCCAAACTAGGCCTTATGAATCCCACTTCCCTGATGGGGAAAATGAGGCATGGAGATGTGTGTCTCTTGCCTGGAGTCCTGCAGCCTGTGAGTGTCATGGGTCTGCTCGTCTCAGAGAGGGCCCGCTTCCCAGGGCTGCCCTGCCTTCCACCAGGATGGTCAGAATCCAGTTCAGCTGCCGGGGCTCAAATGCTGGGGTGGCCGTCGTCTACACTGAGGCAGATGCTGTTCTTTACATGGTGGTGCTTTGAGGACCCCCAAACCGTCCCTGAGGTGTCAGTCTCTCACCTGACCCTCATCCCAAACAGATTTACCCTGCCAAGCAGGGCCCTTGTCAAGGGTCACACTCTATGCTAGGTTGTGTGTAATGACCCCACCACTGGTCAGGGGGTGGCCCAGTGTCCTTTGTCAACAGCTATTAACAGGGACTCATCGGACACCTGCAGAGGACATTTAAAAACCCACCGTGAGGGCTTGACATCAGTCTGAGCTGGACATCAGTAATGGCTGGCATAGCTGCTCAGAGAGGTATCTGCCAGTCTGGCTGCCAAGCCTTTCCGTGCAGCGATGGGGTCCCTCCAGACACACAGCAAGGCCCACCGCAGGCTCTTAACCTCAGGCACAGCCTAGGAGAGCTAAGCTGCCTCCTTTTGGAGGACTGTCTGATTTTCTATGCGATACATGGATAGGTACCAATGGGGGGGGAAAACGAAAACTGGAAAGTCATTAAAACGTTTTTTTTTTTGTAGTACGCGGGCCTCTCACTGTCATGGCCTCTCCTGTTGCGGAGCACAGGCTCCGGACGCGCAGGCTCAGCGGCCATGGCTCACGGGCCCAGCTGCTCCGCGGCACGTGGGATCTTCCCGGACCGGGGCACGAACCCGCGTCCCCTGCGTCGGCAGGCGGACTCTCAACCACTGCGCCACCAGGGATGCCCCAAAAACTTTTGAACAGATGGGCACCCCACCTGTGGCTCCAGTCATACCCGCATCCCGGAAGGATCACAGGAAGGTATGGCTAGAACGTCACTGCCCAGCCGGCAGCTGTGTGAGGAAGGGCCTGCAGGTTAAGTAGAGGCGACCCAGTGCACAGTCCTTTGGCATGGTGAAGGCGCCAAGAGGTCCAGCTTCAGAGAAAACACTCAACTCTGCTCAGCTCTTCCCAGGTACCACAAAACGCATCGCTAATGGAGACACCTGTTAACATACGGAGACATCCCGAGAGCAAGTGTGCCTGAGAAGGCGCTGAGGGTACTGCTGAGGTGGGGGAAGAGAAACACAGTTGATGAGGACACTGCTGTGACCATCTCATGATGAAACTGAGTACGTACACATAGGGAGCAGAGATGCCAGAGCCTTTGACTCTGGACGCAAAAGGCTACATCTTCATGAGTCTCTCCCTGATCTTTGTTCCTGTCCATCCACACAACTGTCCTTGAGCAAGCCCGGGTGCGGCCTAACGACGGGGCGGATTAGACCTGACCTCCCCGGGGAAAGGCCAGGGCAGGATCTCATTTACGGAGAGCCGGATGCCATCCTGTACTCCCTCTGCCGGCCATCCTGGTCCAGGATGCACTCCAGGCCAGCGTGGGGGACCAGAGTCCATGCCGGGCCCCACGGGGCCTCGCTCGGGAGCACTCAGGACAGGGAGAGCCCCAGCATCCCCGCCCATCATTGGGGCAGCGGGGTGCCCTCCGGCTGAGGCCTGAACGGGACGCCGAGCACAGCAGAGCTTTGTTCCAGCCTCCGCCATCGATCGCCGCGCAGACGCTCCGTGAATGGCACTGTTGTGGTATTTTAAGAAGATTCTACAAATAGCACTAACTCAGAATCGGCCTCAGAGCCAGCTGATGAAGTCTGCCTCAGCGAGGGCCGGCCAGCCTGGGAGCTCGAGCCAGGACAATGGGGCCTCACAGGGAAGGCAGAGCAGGATGTTGGGTGACCCAGGCCTTTTCCGGGGCTCCGTGGCCTCATTTCCCCCAGACTCACCCGGCGGCACCACCCCTCCTCTGTCGCCCAGTCCTGGTTGGTGGCGTCCTGGGAGTTTATTGGGAAGGAGTGACTCCCCAGCCTCTCTGAATAAAGGAAGGGGGCCCCTGACATCCTTTTGGCGCCTGCATCTCCCGGATTTCCAGGGATTTCCAAGCTCTGCTGTTTTGCGGGTCATGGAGGAGGGGGGCACAGGAAGGAAGGATGTCCTTAGGTTTTCATCAGAAATAACTTTATTAGGTAGCCAGAGAAACCTCAGAGACCCGCAGTCCTAGCAGCCAAAGACTATTAATTGGAATCTTTCCAGAAGAGTCCATTCTTGAGACTTGAAAGACAGCTTAGGGAGAAAAGAAACAGTCTGGATTTAGGGTCATTCAGAGCTGAGTTTAGACTTAACTTGACCGACGACACATGGGTGGCCTGGGGCAAATTATTTACTTCTCAGAGTCAGGATGTCTTCATCTCTAAAACCCACAGTATTGGACGCCCCTCGCGGGGAAGGTTGAGAAATCAGAGGCAGAGCATGCGCTGTGCTTGGGACTGTGAGTGGTCAGCAAATGTTGGCCTCTCTTCCCTCTCAGATGAAAGACCGTTTATCTAACGCATGTGCGCATTCCATGCATAAAATGTTTCTGAACTGTGGCGGAGAAACCTGGCAGACATTAAGGGAACCACTCTTGACCCTGTGAATCCACAAATACATCCGAGCTGTGGTGTTGATGCAAACTAGCAAAGCAGGACAGTAGAGAGGCCCACGGCCTGCGGCAAAGTAGAGGCTTAAGTCTAAGCCCATCTGGTACTTGGAAAACGTTGAGATAATGGAGGAAGGGTCATTTCTGACGGAGCTGACCTGACCACCCCCCCACCCCACCCCAGCACATTCTGAGCAGGGGCTATGGCCAAGGGGCTGGCTGTGCCCTCCAGCTGTCAGAGGTGGTCTGCAGGGGGGCTCCCCACACCCATCAGCTCCCTTTCCCCAGCCCTCACCCTTGCCTTGAATGTTTGGCCCCTTCCCTCTATTACTCCATTTGCAGTAATGAAGGTGCGACACCCGCCCTGTAAGTGGCCTAGCACAGAACTTGCCCTCAATTCATAGGGACTAAACTAGAACAAACTTAGGCAGCCTTACTCAGAACCAAGAGCAATCTGGGGCCCCCAGACTCAAGGGTGAGGTCCCTACTGGGCCACTGACATGGTGGGTGGCCTTAAGCAAGTCATTTTTTCTTTTGGGGGCTTTTAAAACAACTCACCTAGAAAACAAGGTCAGGCTAGGTGGATCTCTGAGGACCTCTCAAGCCTGCCCCCTCTGAGCCCCTACATTACATCTCTAAGTCCCCACGTTTTGATCATTAGCAAGATGAAACTCAGTGTAGACTCTCTCCCTGACCCTCCCCAGGAGGCCTTCACTGGCAAAGAGCTTGCTTGTTCCCCAAACCGGATTGGGGCGAGGGAGGTAGTGGTCCATTTGCAGGCAGGTGGCCCTGGACATGGCCTCTGGGGCCGTGCTGAGTCAGAGGTGCAGGTGTCTCCCAGAGGACCCCAGAGCCCGCTGTCCTGGGGAAGAGAGCGTTTGGTGCTGGGGGGCACCAGCCCTTTCCCTCCACGCCCTCCGGTGACAGCCCGGTGAGGCAGTGCTCTCCCAGCCAGGTGACACCGAGGCCCCGAGCCCAGGGCGCCCAGCCAGAGGCACCGCAGGTCAAGGTGGGTGAGTCAGGACTTGGGCCTAGAGCAGCCTGACTCCAAGGCCGTCCATGCTGTCCCCCGCCTCTGCACCCCCTTGGAGGTGACACGGGCTCTCTCAGTCAACTGTCCTCAACAGTAAACTGAGGAAGTAGAAACTACCTAAGCTCAAAGATCTCTCCTTGCTCCCAGGTTCAGGGCTCTCTGCCTCCAGAAGTTGTTGACGCAGACTGGGTGATCTTCAGAATCCTCAAAAATGGCTCTGCAGGGACCAGGGTCAACCACAACAAAAGTGGGCCATAAGCCACATCTGGTCCTAGGTAGCTGCGTCCTAGAGAGTGGGGGGGCTGGGGGCAGTGATGGTTTACTAACTGGTTTGGGAACGTTTCAGCAGTTTATAAACCTCCTAGCTGTTCTGGTGAGCTCTCTCTGAAGGTCTGTCATGGCTGCAGACCTCCCGGACAGGAAGGTATCTGGGAGCCTGTGGGTGAGGGCCCTCCTGTGGGGAGGCATGAGAAGGAAGGTCGCGAGCAGGTGCAGAGGGCCCAGTGCCAGCTCCTGATACACTTGCACAGACAGTCACATGGCAGGTGGGGCCACTATGACCTCACTGATTGTGATGGTGGCTGTTATAAAAGACGAACTCAAGCCCTGGGGTGCCCGCACCTTCATGGCCCTAGTGTGTCAAGGTGAGTGCCAAGTTATTAACCATCCCTCCCGCTGATGGTGCTACCAGCTCCTGGGCATCCGTGTGGAGAGCTGATGAGGGTGGGAGGGACCGAAGGCAGCAGTGTCCCCCCACGCCGACAAGCCCTCAGTCCGTGTGAGAGTCTGAGCAGGCTCAGGGAATGGCTGTGCTCAGGGCAGTGGCCAGCTCCAGGGACAGGCTGCAATCCCCAGCCCAGGAGGAACTCCAGTGGGGTGAAGGTCCTGTGTGTGCCTGGTCTCAGAGAGGAACCTGGCCAGGCTCTGTGGCCCAGCTGAAGCCGCAAAGCAGAAGCTGCTGGGTTGAGCCTCTGCCCTCTGACCTTTTCCAAAGTCAATGTGACTCGGGAGTATTCAGTCCTTTTGTTCCAAGTTTCATTAGTAAAGGGCAAAGGCTGCTTTTCATTTTACTCTCACTTGAGTGTTCTCCACTGCCAATCATCCAGGTGAACACCCGGCTTGGAGGTGTGTGGTACTAAAACAAAACAGTGAAGTTGAGGACTGCAAGACTCTGGTGCCAGACGGCCTGGGTCAGAATCCCAGTTCTAAGCGGCCTGGGGCAGGAACGTCTATGCCTCAGTTTCCTCATCTCTAAATGAGACTCATAATAGAATCCACTTGAGGTTCATGGTGAGGACTAAATGAATTCCCATGTACAAAGTGCTTAGTGAGTGTTACATGGGCTATAAGTGCTTTTATTTCAACAAAACACCAGCCCCATCATCTTTTCAAGTCTTATCCTAAGCCTCAAGACAAATAATAATCATTTCCATGAGAGAGCATTTTTCCGTGCGCCAGCAGCCTCACATGCAGAGACTAATTTAGATTTTCTCTTGACACAAACTGGTGAGGTTGCGGTAACCCAATTTACAGACAAAGGTATCCTTCTTTGGCTCAGAGAAGCAACTTGTCCCCAAGGCTGCAAAGGAAGAGCCAGAATTCAGCACCAGGTCTGCCCAACTCCCAGCTGCAGGAGCTCACATTTCACACTACCAGCTTGAGACCAAGCCCTCAGGCACCTTACTCACCTCCAAGTCACCACTTAGCATCTAGGTAAAGGTGAGGTGAGAAGGACAAGGCCAGAGAAGAGCTAAGAGCTATGCGGTACTCACATACCTTGGCATGAATTAGCATCTTCGAAAGTCCCATCCTGGGACACTGTCACAATTTGACCTGTTATGCAGCTCCCTGAAAAAGCCCTATTTACAGAGCATTATCATTATTTGACCTGACTCACTCTGTGGAAAAGCCCTATCTCCAGGGCATTTGTCAAAAAAAATCAGTGGTAATTCTTTAATACTACAGCTGCCTAAAACTGTGATACTAATTGGGGCAAATAAGCTCTGGCCAAAAGGAAGTTATTGGGAAGGAGAAATCTACTGGGGACTTTGAAGAGGTCTGACCTATTTCTGGATATCCACAAGGCCATGTACACGTGTAGAGCCTTGTCCATGAGCAGGAAAGACTTGAGAGGTCTCCGATCTCTGACCTCTGGCCGACTTTGGGTCCTTGCACAAGCAGGAAGTGAAGATTAAGTCACAGTCATAAACTACCTAAGCACTGAAGGCGTGTCCCAACACACACACACAGACACACACACACACACACACACACACACTCAGCACAAAGTAGACTTATTGGTTAAAGGCATTTAGTATAACTCTGACAAATCATTAGCTGACCACTAAACGAATCAATGAGAGACTTCAACGGCTATATACTACAGGTTTTATAAATTTTGTCCAGGAAAGTCACTAAACAGCTAAAACAATAACAACAACAAAAGCAGGGGAGGGGAGGGAATCTAATTTGCAGAGTTCCCACATTATATTATTTAGAGTGTCCACTTTTCAACAAAAGATTATAAGACACATAAAGAAAGAAGTATGGTCCATACACAAGGGGAAAAAAGCAGTAAATAGAAACTATCCTTGACCTAGATGTTAGACTCACTAGACAAAGATTTCAAATTGGCTATTATAAATATGTTCAAAGAAACCATGTCTAAAGAATTAAAGGTAGGTATCACAATGATGTGTCACCAAATAGAGAATATCAATAAAGGGATGGAAATTACAAAAAGAATCACACAGAAATTCTGGAGTTTAAAAGAATAATGACTAACATGAAAAATGTACTATAGAGAGTCAATAGCAGATTTGAGCTGGCAGAAGAAAGAATCAGTAAACTCAAAGATAGGTCAACTGAGATTATGCAATATGAGGAGCAAAAAGAAAAAAAAAGGATGAAGAAAAATGAACAGAGCCTCAGAGACCAGTGAGACATCATCAATGTACCAAGATACACATAATGGGAGTCTTAGAAGGAAAGGAAAGAAAGGGTTAGACAGAATATTTGAAGGAGTAATGGTTGAAAGCTTCCCAAATCTGTTGAAAAACATTATAAATCCAAGAATCTCAATGAATTCCAAGTATGATAAACTCAAAGAGATTCATACCCAGAAATATCATAGTCAAACGGTCTAAAGAGAGAGAATCTTGGAAGAAGCAAAATGATTCATCACATACAAAGGATTCTCAGTAACAGTTAATGTCTTATCAAAAACCATGGAAACCAGAAGGCAGTGGGATGACATTTTCCAAATGTTGAAAGAAAAAAGACTGTCAACCAAGAATTCTATACCCAGCAAAACCATCTTCAAAATGAAGGAGAAATTAAGACATTCCAAGATAAACAAAAACTGAGAGGATTCAGTTCTCTGTCCTAGCAGACCAATACTACAAGAAATCCTAAAGGTGAAATGAAAGGACATTAGATATCACTTGGATCTACATGAAGAAATAAAGAACACCAATAAAAGGTAACTATTGTTAAATGTAAAAGACAGTATAAATTTTTTTTTTTGCGGTACGTGGGCCTCTCCTATTGCGGAGCACAGGCTCCAGACGCACAGGCTCAGCGGCCATGGCTCACGGGCCCAGCTGCTCCACGGCATGTGGGATCTTCCTGGACCGGGGCACGAACCCGTGTCCCCTGCATCGGCAGGCGGACTCCCAACCACTGTGCCACCAGGGAAGCCCTAAATGTATTTTTTGTAGCACTTTTTTTCTATCTGATTCAAGAGATAACTGCATAAAGCAATACTTATAGAACTGTGTTGATGGACTTATAATGCATAAAGATGTAGTAAGTATGACAATAATGACACAATGGAGGAAGAAAGAACAGAGCAATATTGGAGCAAAATTTCTGTACACTATTGAAGTTAAGGTAGTATTACTCTGTACTAAATTGCCTTAAATTAAAAGGCCAATTGTAATCCCCAGAACAAACACTAAGAAAATAACTTTTAAAATACTATAAAGAAACAATAAAGAAATTAAAGCAGTACATAGAAAATATCTACTTAATGCAAAAAGAAGGCAGTAATGAAGGAATAGAAGAACAAAAAAAGACATAAGTCACATAAAAATAAACAGCAAAATGGCTGGCATTAATCTATATTATCAGTAATTATATTAAATGTAAATGTATTAAATACTCCAACAAAAAGGTAAAGACTGACAGAATGGATTTAAAAAACAAACTATATACTGTCTATAGGAAACACATTTAGATTTTAAAACAGAAGTAAATAGAAAGTGAAATGATGGGAAAAGATATACCATACAAACAATATCCAAAGAGAGCTAAAATGATTACACAAATATTGAACAAAATAGACTTTAAAACAAAAATGTTACTGGAGAAAAACAAGAAGATTTTATGATGAAGGGGTTGATCCAGCATGAAGATATCATAATTATAAAAAAATGCCCTAACAACAGAGCTCCATAATTCATGAAGTAAAAATAGACAGAATTGAAATGAGATTCAACAATAATAGTTGCAGACTTCAGTGCCCATTTTCAATAATGGACAGAACAACTAAGCAGAAAATCAATAAGGAAACAGAACACTTGAACAACACAAGGAGCCAAGTAGGCCTAACGTATAGGACACTCCACCCAACAAGCACAGAATACACATTCTTCTCAAGTGCACATGTAACGTTTTCTAGGATAGACCATATGCTAGATCATAACGCAAGCCTTAAACACTTAAAAGGGTTGAATGAGACAAAATACGAAAGTATACTCACTGACTACAGAGGAATGAAATTATAAATCAATAAAAAAAGGAAATTTAGAGAATTCATAAATATGTGGAAATTAAACAACTCACTCCTAAATAACTAAAGAAGAAATCACCACGGAAATTTAAAAAACATTTTGAGATGAATGGAAATGAAAACACAACATATCAAAACTTACGGGATGCAGTGTGCTTAGAGAGAAATTTACAGCTATAAATGCCTACGTTATAAAATAAGAAAGTTGTCAAATTAAAAATCTAACCTTACACTTGAATAAACTAGAAAAAGAACAAACCAAACCCAAATCAAACAGGTAGAAGGAAATGATGAAGATTAGAGTGGAAATAAGTAAAACAAAGACTAGAAAAACAACAGAGGAAATCAATAAAAACAAAAGTGTGGTTCTTTGAAAAGATTACCATATATGACAAAATTTAACTAGACCGACCAAGAAAAAAGAGGATAAGACTTAAATTACTAAAATCAGGGATGAAAGAAGGGACATCACTGCCAACCTTACAGAGATAAAAACGATTATAAGGGAATAATATGAACAACATTATGCCAACAAATTAGATGACTTAGATGTAAAAGAAAAATTTCTAGAAAGACATAAAGTACCAAAACCGATTCAAGAAGAAAGAAAATCTAAATAAACTTTTAACATGAGACTAAGTTAATAATTTAAACATTCCCCCAAATGTTTCACTAATGACTTCTACTAATCATTTAAAGAAATAATATCAGATAGTTTCACTGGTGAATTCTACCAAACATTTAAAATATTAATACCAATTATTCACAAACCCTTCCAAAAAGTAGAAGAGGAGGGAATGGTTCCCAACTCCTGTGCAGCCAGGATTCCTCTGATAACAAAAACAAAGACACTGCAAAGAAACTACAGACCAACATGCCTTATGAATACAGACACAAAAATCCTCAACAAAATACTAGCCAAATATGATTCAAATGGTCATTTGAGGAGTAGATAAACAAAATGTGGCATAGTCATACTATGCACTATACACAGCCATAAAGAGGAATGAAGTAGTGATAACATGCTACATCATGGATGAACCTTGAAAACATTATGCTAAGTTAAAGAAGCCAATTACAAAAGACCATATATTGTACAAAAGTATGCAGTTTAGTGGTTGCCTGGGGCTGCAGGACAAGGCAGGAGGGTTGTCTCAGGAATGGGAAGTGACTATTAATGGGCATGGGATTTCTTTTGGGGGTAATAAAAATGTTCTAAAATTAGATTATGGTGATGGTTGCATACCTTTAAATATACTAAAAATTACCAATCTTAACAATCTAAATGAATGGATTCTGTGATATTTGAAATATATCTCAAAAAAGCTGTTTAAAAGAGTCTGGTGATGGGTGTTTAGGGGAAGAGCCCAGCAAAAGATGTAACTCAGGCAGGACATGCATCAGCTACATAGCTGAGTTGGGGCAGGTAGGATAAGGAGAACTATTTAGGGGTTCACTTCACTTGGATGCTCCCCATTTGGGGCCCAGGATTCCTGAAGGAGCCTCCCTTATGGTGAAAGGACTCGCAGACCAAGAAGATGAGAAAACACACATCAAGTGTTTTCTTACCCTCTCCCTCCAGGAGTTCAGGACTCTGGAGCTCTCTGGGAGGCTTGCTGCCCTAATGGCCAAGGTCAAGGACTTCAGTCTCCTCCAGGATTGGCTCCTCTTTGGGGCCATAAGTCCACCCCCCAACCCCAGGGCCAGCAGTGTTGACCGTGGCTGTGTGCTGGTTAAACAGACTTGCTCATAAACTCTGTCCACTGACCTATCCTTGCTGTCTCACACCGCCCCCCAGATAAGTGCTGGCTGAGCCCTCTCTGAGCGGGTGGGAAGAGGCATTTGACCTTCTGATGCCCTCCTGCTAGGAGCATAGAGCAATTCTGAGTTTCCTCAGAAAATCTTCTAAGGTTCAAGCTGACAGGGACATTGGAGATAATCCAGTCTTGCCTGTTTCCCTCTTTACAGACGAGGAAACTGAGGCTCTGAGTGGTAACTCAGAGAGGGGTGGTACTAGGACTGTTATCTGGCCTTCTGACAACCCTGGCAGTTGGCATGCCTGTCCCCATTCATAGGTGCGGACGCAGAGGCTCAGAGAGCTGAGAGGTGGCCTGGGGTGCCCCAGCTAGGAAATGGAACCAAATCCTATGCCTGAGGCTGCTTCCCTTTTTGAAAAACCCACAGGACTGCTGCCCCAGGACATTTGAATGGGGAAGAGGTAACAAAGAGGGACACTTCTTGGAAAACAACTGTGACCCCTGCAAGGCCTGAGCTACAGACAGGAGGCCTCTGGGCTCTGGGCCATGAACACAATCTCTGGAGCAGCAGGCTTGAACATTCTGACATATCCTTCCCACCATACATGTCCTTAAGGCCAAGTCAGATATAAGTGCTCTCACTCCTGGCTTCTGCCAGCCTTCCCAGTGGAGAGAAAAGACAGAGCCTGCCCTGCCTTCAGGGAGCTTCTCTGGCTCACATGGTGAGGGGACAGGTTTTGCAAACAGACACACATATATTTATTCATTGTGATAGGTGTTTTAGAGCAGGGGTCCCCAACCCCTGGGCCGTGGACCGGTACCCGTCCGCGGCCTGTTAGGACCTGAGCTGCACAGCAGGAGACTGAGCAGCGGGCAAGTAAGCAGAGCCTCGTCTGCCGCTCCCCATCGCTCGCGTTACTGCCTGAATCATATCTCCCCTCCCCCCACCCCCGTCCGTGGAAAAATGGTCTTCCGCGAAACCGGTCCCTGATGCCAAAAAGGTTGGGGACTGCTGTTTTAAAGGAAAAGTATGGGATGGCACGTGAGCAAATAACAGGGGTCAGGGAAGGCCTCTCAGGAAAGACTGACGTTGAGAGTTCACTGTGGGCACCACTGGAGTCCCTGAGCATTTCTGAGCAAGGAGCAGTGGGTCCCGAGGGCCACTGGAACAGTCACTGGCTACAGCTGGAGGATGGATTGGAGTGGGGGAGGGTCCAAGCAGGAAGACCCGCCGGGAGGCCACTGCAGTGGTCGGGCGGCAGGCCAGCGGCTGGACCCGGGGAGCTGGTGTGGATGGAGACAAGCAGAGGGATTCAGGTGCACTTTGGAAATGGAACTGGCAGGACCTGGCGATGGCAAATTGGAGGAGGAGGATGCAATTGAGAGCTCAGGTTTAGCCTGATGAGCTTTGGCCATTCTCTAGACCAGGAGACACCCAATGGAGGCGTCAAGTGGCTCTGGTGCTCAGAGCGAGGCCTGGGCCGGGAAACTCACTGTGACTCCGAAGAGGCTGCCAGCAAGAGGGCCGAGTGGGTGGGGGCAGAAGTGAGCCCAAGGAGGATCTGCTCATGCAGGACCCTGGGAGCAGTGGCAGAGAAGGGACGGCTGGGGAGCTGCAGCTCAGGGGAAGCCTCGACCCCGACCCACCTCCACAGGCCTGGAAAGCCCTTCCCTATTGTCTCTGTTGGTCTGGCTGCTCATCCTATGAGAGCCAGCTCAGGCATCAGCTGGTCTGGGCATCCTCTGAACCAGCCCTTGCAGAGCACCCAGGCTTGCTGTTCTCCCCGCATTTCTTCTCGGCCTGCAGTGTCACCATCTGATTCCTGGGTCTCTGCTCAGCCAGGCTGTGAGCACACTGGGGGCGGACGCTGTACCCTCCCCAACTCTTTATCCTCATGCCGGGCACGAGGCCTGGAGTGGAGCGGGTGTCCCACAAATGACTGTTAAATGAACCGCCCAAGATTGCTTATTAGCAATCATGGAAGATTCTGTGAAAAATGGAACCTTCTCAAGAAAGTGGGCTCAGAGGCTATACAAGCGTTTACACAGAAGAACCAGTTCTATCAACCCCACCTCGGGACGGCCACGCCTCCCTCCACAGCAGCGAGGGGCACCTCGTCTGCCCAGCTTGAGCTGTGCCCAGCAGCAGCGCTCCTGCCTGGCCCACTGGCCTCTGCACCCTAGCCACCAGGCACCCTGACAAGCCTGTTGACCTCAGGAAAGGGACAAGGAGTCCACGTCAACACCTCCCTCTATCACTTGGAGTGCTACAACAAGTGAGGCTGGACTCTCCCAAGTGGACTGCTGCTGGGACCCCCAGGCATCAGGAGACAGGAACAGGTGCAGGTGAGCACGACTGTCTCCCCATCTCTGCTCCACCCACTGCTCTCCTGCCAGCTTCTCTGTTGAGTACAGTGCCAGATCACGGAGGTGACAAGACGACCGCCACCTGGGGGAACAGACCCACACCAACCAGGCACTGGAGAGAACGAAATGAACTGGGCCCCCGGGCCAGGGTTTCAGAGATGGCTCCAGGTGTAGGCCACCTTCCCAGGTCTTGACCCCTCTCAGTCCCGACTGAAGGCACCGTGAGAGGGTGTGGTGTGTGCAGGGGCCAAAGAGGTCCAGGCTGTGTGGTGGGGGGAGGCTAAGAGGGGGCTGGAGAGGGGTGACAGGCAACACCAACAAGGCTAAGAAGCTGGGCTTTCTTTTGCAGGCACTATGGGGCCAAGATGCAGCTTGAGGAGGGACATAAGGTGACAGGAGCCGTGCATGAGATGCTGGCTTGGGCAGCGGACTAGCAGAGGCAAGGATGAACTTGGGATGACCAGTTGGGAAAGCCAGTGCAGTGGAGATGATGAGGGTCTGCACAGAAACTGCAGTGGCCTTGGGGGCAGGGATGGGGACACAGCCCTGGGCAGGATCTTGGGAGCTGTCAGCCTTTGGTCATGGGAAATGAAGCAGGAGGCAGGCTCTCAGGAAACGAGAGCCAGGAGACTGGGAGAAGGGGCTCCAGCTGGAGTCCTGGATCTGCAGGCTGGAGGCGGGCAGTTCAGAGGTGGGGGCAGAGGATTTGGGGGCTTTTTCCTTAGAGGTGCTCACAATCATTGGGGCCCGGGGTGAGATGCCTGGAGGAGACTTATAGACAGAGCTCAGAGGGTGAAACAAAGAGGATTCACAGCCAGACTCGGTGCATGGGTCAGGGAAGAAGAGCTGGCCAGGGGAGGTAGGAAGGGTCGGGCAGGCGCAGTCCGGGAGGGGGGGCGCATGGGGCGGGTTCCCAAGTGCTCAGAACAGCGGGACTGTTCACCAGGTCCAGCACCAGCACGGGGTCAGGGCTAAGTATAGGAGGAGCATCGGGGGAGGCTGGGACCAGCAGACAGTTACTGGGGGCTCGTGATGGAGGGAAGGAGAGATGGGCTGGGCTTGTGGGGCACATAAGGGCAAGAGACTGCCTTTTTTTTTTTTAAATGCTCTAATGAGAGACTGAAGCAGGTTCATGGGCTGATAGAAGGAGCCAATGGAAGGTGCTGGGGACAGAGGACATGACAGGGGGCAAGATCCCGGAAGACAGGAGGGCTCCCAATGCTGAGACCAGCAGGAAACATGAGGCGCAAAGAGTGGCAACAGGGGGTCTCAAAGGTCTCAGGGGCCTCCGGTCTGCCCTTGACCCTCCCTGGCCTTGAACAAAAGCTGCCTCAGTGGGACTTCCCTGGTGGCACAGTGGTTAAGAATCTGCCTGTCAATGCAGGAGACATGGGTTCGAGCCCTAGTCCGGGAAGATCCCACATGCCGCGGAGCAACTAAGCCTATGCGCCACAACTACTGAGCCTGCGCTCCAGAGCCCACGAGCCACAACTACTGAGCCTGAGTGCCACAACTACTGAAGCCCACGCACCTAGAGCCTGAGCTCCGCAACAAGAGAAGCCACCGCAATGAGAAGCCCGCGCACCGCAACGAAGAGTAGCCCCCGCTCTCCACAACTAGAGAAAGCCCACGTGCGGCAATGAAGACCTAGCACAGCCAAAAATAAATAATAAATAAATTTTTTTTTTAAAAAAAAACTGCCTCAGTGCTGCACTCCTGCACCACTTCTTCCTCCAAGTCTTGGCCTTGGGTCACCATGCAAACTTGAAGAGAATGAAATCTGCCACTGAACAGCCCCACCACAGAGCTCTACATAGCAGAAGCATCTGGAAACATTGTCCAGAAACAATGAAATCAGACAGTGTCCTCAGAGTTCAGAGCAAGCCTGTTCGCTTCTGCTCTTAGGAGAGTGTCATTCTTCTCTGCACATCAGATCCTGCTCACTGACCTTTTGGCTTCTGCAGAAGAACCTGGGACCCAGGACTGCTCCATTGTAACCATCTGTCCTGTGTATGATAGTAAATGTGATTTATATCGCAGCATATCACACCCCGAAAAGCACCTGCAGCAATCCCTCCTCAGGTCCAGGTTGCCCACCTGCAGCTCCACCACCAGCAGGAGGGCAGGTGTCCTCTGGAGAGAGTGCCAGGCTTTCGATTTTAAAGACATTAAGCCTAGATCTACTATGGTGACTCTGGCATGTGATGTATTTTTGCTGCTCTCTTTATGGGATTTATTATGTGAGCTTGCCTGCTTCATCAAGTACACTTTTACTCAGGGACATGGTCAAATATCCTGTTGATTGAGAAATACTCAAGAATGAAATCGATACAACAGCTGTTGTCTTGGGGAAATTTATACCAATGACCAATGGATTCTCTTTTGACCTTAAATTTAAAAACACACACTTTTCTAATCTGGAAAGTCAGAAAGCTTCTTCACAGGTAGCTTGTAACAGCTAAACACACACAACATGCACGTGCACACACACACACCCCTCGGAAACAGATGTACTGTGTCACTGCTATGACAACTCAATCACAGTCCAAAGCAGCATTTCTCAAAGTGTGTTCAAAGATATGGATGCCATGAGATGCTCTGTGAAAGGCAGGTTCCCTGGGCAGAAGTTTGGAGACTGTATCTACCATCCACCTAAATTGGAGATGCACAACTGCACCAATGTGTTGAAAGTTCTGAGAAGTCTTGCAGTGAAAAACCTTCCAAACTTTAATAACTCATGACTTCTAAGGTTATGGCCAAGAGAAACCTGCCCCCCTGTTTATAGCAGAACTCATTTGGAACAGTGGTCCAAACTGTCTCCTGCCTAGCCGGACTGGCCACATGGGTTCAAATTGGTTAAATAAGGCAACATTTAAATATTTGGGGATTTTACATTAAAAGACCAAATGTCTGCCCTCTTTGACCATCCTTCCTGCCTGCCAGTGGCTGGCTGCCTGCTCTGGACAGGGCAGGTACACTCTGGCACCCCAGTGCTGCCTAGCCCCTCTCGCTCCAGTCTTGGCCAGCTCTGCTACTTTAAATGGGCTTTGGGACTTTGTGGGCCCTTCAGACTGGGTCCCTGCTCCCAGGCTGCTGTGGCCAGCTGTGCCTTAGGATGGGTTGGGAGGATGGGGGCAAACTGGGAAACACTCCTACACCAGGCCTGTTCCTCACATGGACAGTATAGCCTGGGGTCCATAGTCCCCAGAAGACAATCCTAGCAGGAGATGCCCCTGGCTCCCTTCTGGGGCTGCTAGTTGAGTAAGTACCTTCCCTAACCAAAGCCTTGCAAATCCACCCTTGCTTGTGGGACTCAGGCTCCACCTCCCTGCAGGGTTGACTGAGAAACGATCAGGAAAGACTAAAACTGCTCCAGCCCTGCCAGGCCCCCAGTGAAATCCTTCCTGCTCTGCTCTGGGCTCTGGCCTGACCTCAGCCAGCATGCAGCCAGACCCTGCCCTCTGAGTCCTATGGAGGCCCTGGCTACTGCAACAGCCGAGACACGCTCACCCTCGGTCTCTTCCCTCCAAATGTGAAGACGCACGTGCAAAATTCTTTTTTCTTTTTAAAATCAAAGTTAGGAAAACTGTTGCTCTGGGGCAATGAGAACCATGGATGTATTCATATTTCACTTGGGCTGCAAAAAAGCTCAACCACAGATACTATCTTATGGCCAGATTAACTGGGCTCTTCTCTCTTTGCTCTATATGACCTGTTCAAATGCAGGGTCCAATTTAGTTTTGCTATATTGAATACTCATGTTATAAGCTACCTCAAACCCTTTGTGAAACAAACCAATACATTTGTGCCATCCTTATCATCACCCGGACAAGAGTCCTTCAAGCTGCTTGACACATTCAAACCTTTCTTTATCGGGATCCAGAATATACTTTTCAAGGAACTGGGACCTGGCGCCCATCCTGGTAAAGCCTGCGCTGACCTTACAGTTTAAAGGAGGCTTCCCAGACTCACCTTGTCTTAACAGTCACTTAGGGAAGTCCTTAAACACACAGCTTCTCAGGCTCTTCCCCAGAGCCTATGCAGAAAGAAGGTCAGGATGGGGCCCTGTAATCTGCATGTTTAACAAGCGAGGGGCAGGTGGGTTTTAGGTTCCGGCGAGCTTGGGAAGCGCTGCAGTAAAGAGTTGCATCACTACGTTTCTGACAATCAACAGGGATCGTTTCAGTCAGTCAAGGGTTAAGTTAGAAGGGCCACTGCCCAAAGGAGGCCGGACCTCATTAGCAGCCAACGTCCTCGGCGTGTTTCTCAGCTTGGAGTTCTCCCCAAGCCCGCTGCATTCCACAAGCAGCTCCCCTCGAGGTTCTACCGCGACTTTTGGAAAACTCTGAGTCAGGGCCCCTGGGTACAAGTCTGTGACAGAGGCAGGCAAGGAGAGTGAATGGCCCTGCTCCGGGGCGGTTAAGCCGCAGAGGCGGCACCAGGCGCAAGCCAGGTTCCCTCTGCAGAGGACCTGCGGGCGGGGCCGGGAGCCAGGGGTTCCGCCGCCCCAGCCCTGGACTTGTCGGACTCTCAGCCGGCGCTCACCGTCCGCTCCGGACCCCACAGGGCGGGCGCTCCCCTCCGCTCGGCTCCACTCCTACCCCGAGGACGGACCCTAACCCCCAGCAGGGTTCCAGGAGGAGCCCCTGTACGCGTGCTCCAAAGTTCAGAGACTCTGGGGGAGTTACAGCCACCTCTGAGCCCTTTCTAAGGCGGAGGAGGCAGGTGTCGGGTGGCCCAGGGGGATCCCGCGGACAAATCCCCGAGGCGGGACTGGCGGCTCCCAGCGGCGGCTGGAGGGAACCGGCGGCGCGCGCTCCGCGCCGGAGCGCCGAGGTTCCGAGCCCGCGGCGCACGTGCGCGCCCGAGAGTTACCTTTGGGCGCTCGCAGGTGTCCCCTCCAGTCTTTGCAGCAGCACAGCCCCATGGCAGACGCCCGCGCCCGCCGCTCGGCTCCGCTGCCTGGCGCGTCGCCTGCTGCCCGCACCCCCGGGGCGGCTCGACCGACGTCCGGCCGGCGGGCAGTCTCCAGCCCGGCGCGGGGCCACCGGCCGGGCAGCTCCCTTGCCCTCACGCTCCGTACTGGTCCCGCTCCGCGGGTCTCCCGGCCTCCGGGCAGACCCTGCTAATCAATAGGAGAACGCGCAGATCGCGCCGGCTGCCCGCTTTTATCTCCGCGCGCCGGCTCCCTGCCCTCGCGGGCGCCCTCCCCGCGGCCCGTTACTCTCCCGGGGCGCCGAGCTGCGCGCTTCCGAGGGGCCACCAGGGAGCGCTGTGCGAGCCGCCGCAGTCTGTAGCTCCCTCCTCTGCCAGTTGGGAGCCGGCTAAGGGTGGGGGTCGATGCTGGCCGACCGCAGACCGGAAGGAAAGGTCCCCTCGCTGTGCAAGGGCGGCGCCACCCTTCCCCCAGCATCCTCTAAGTAGTCATCTCTTAGGTGACTTGGGGGGCGTCTACCAGGGCCACCCTGCTCTCAGTTTCCCAGCTCACCTGCACTCCACAACTGTGCAGTTGCCCAGGTTACCCCCCAGACCTGTCTGGGTTACCTATGGACTAGTGACGTTGGGTAAGTCACTTCCCCTCTGAGACTTCTGAAACGTGAAGGAAACGACACCGTTTCACATGTCATTTAGCACAAATGAAAGGTTTGATGGTATCAAGTTACGCAAACACTTGTATTCAGTTTTCTCATCTATCAGATGGAAAGAATAATAGAACTTCATTGGAGCTTTGTGAAGATTAAATGAATATTATTCATTTAATCATTAAAATGTTTTAGGACACAACTGGCATATTGCTAAGTGCTTTGTAAGTGTGAACTATCATCATCATCAAGTGTTGGTGAGGATTTGGAAAAATGGGTAATTTTGCCAGGAGGGTTTGCTTTGGTGCAATCTTTCTGGAAGGTAACACTCAATCAAGCTGCTTATTAAAACTAAAAATGCTAATACCCTGGGACCAAGCAATTGCATTTCTCAGCATGCATTCAGCCCACACCCCCAGGAAAACCCGTACCAGGCTTCTCATTGCAGCCCTGTTTGTAACTGCAAAAAATTGCAACCAAAAAGATGTTCATCAGTAAAGGGATTATCAAATACACTGGTATTTTCATGAAATGAAATACTATCAAAGGAGGGAGATGCAGCTGAATGTTCAAGGTCTATGGATTCATAACACTTATGTAAAACACACACTCTCAGAATATGATTTCCCTGTATAGTGCCCTCTCTATGCTGGGCACTGCTCTAGGCACTTGGGCCTGGAAAAATACTTAGGAAGAAGACAAAAAAATCAAGAGTTGTTCCCTCTAGGGAGAGGGCAAGTGATAAGAATGAATTGAAAGTAGGTGTCAAGGGAATTTAGCATTCTTATAGTGGTCTAATTTCTTAAAAGGAAGGCATATTTACGTATTATTGTGTAATTAAACAAGTAAGAGAAATGATTTCAACTGTCCAGCACAGAGTAGGGTTCTTAATATTAGGTTCTCTCTCACCCACCCAGTTCCTAGGATCTGTTCGTGCCCCTGAAACAGGCTGTGGTTAACCTCTGATGGCCTTGGCTTGACTGGGATTTTCTCCTTCCCTCCCCATCCCGCCTTGAGAAAACAGACATGGCCTGGAGGAGAGCAGTGGCAAGGCCAGGCCAGAGGCAGAGGCTGCCTGTAGCATGGAGCAGAAGAGTTAATTGTTGAGGGGGAGGCTGGGGAAGGGAGGAAAGAATGACTTGGAACAGGGAAGAGGTTTTTCCAGGAGTTAAGTCTCATTCAAAGGAGAGATTAACAACAGTGGGACAGATTTCTGCTTCCCTCTCTAACTCTCCAGAAAGACCAGGGTGAGGCTTCTTCAGGGAGAGAGGAGGGTTGCCCCGCACTAGATCCGGAAAGAAAGATGTTTTCATTTCATGACATGAAGGCGGGGGTTACAGAGAGGGAGTAACTGAGAAAAAACAGAGAGACCTGACTTCTGGTTGCTGCCAAGTCATTTTAAACAGTTTTAGCACCAGGCAAGATCACTTAGTCACAGCGGGCTTAATGAGGCCCCAGGAATTCCAAGCTAGAGCTCCCTGCATTCAGGGAGAGCATGTGCGGGGAGTGAGCCCCCGGGTGATTGTCCAACGGCCAAGTCCTACATTTGGAAAGCAAGATTTAAAAGAAAACATCACAGCGGCCATTGTGGGCTGCTTGTTTATCTTTCTAAGAGGAAGTAGCAAAGCAGGATCATTTCAAATGAACCTATTATAGAGGGTCAGCATCCCCATTGAACCGTTCAAATATATTTGGGGATACTCAACTTTTCAAAGTGACTTTAAATATCAAATCCCAGGGCAGTTTACAGGACAGAACGCAAGGCAAGAGCTTATAATATTATTGCCTTGGGTTTCGCACACTTTAATTCCTGATTATATTGATATATTGTCTTTTTATAGTTTTCTAGCTGTGCGTCTATTTCTCAAGAGGGGAGGAAAATAACATTCACTATGTTTCCCACCATGTGCCAGGCAACTCACAAGTGCTATTATCTCCATTAACCACAGGACAACCCCATGAGGCATCCTTAGATTAAATTTACAGAGGAAGAAACTAAAGTTCAGGGAGGTGAAGAGATTTGCCCAGGATCAATGAAATGGTAAGTATCAGAATCAGGATGGATGGATGGATGGGTGGATGGACAGGTGAGTGGGCTGAGTAGGTGAATGAGTGGGTGGATGGGTGGGTGGGTGGATGGATGGATGGGTGGATGGGTGGACAGACAGATAGATAGATGGATGGATGGCATTTACCCCATCACGTGTAGAGTCATGGGCTGCAATTGCAAAAGCACAGACTGAGCAAGGAATTCACCTGATAATTAAAATCCCTGAACATAGACCCCTGAATTGATCATGACCCCAAACCATCTTGAACTGAGCCAAAACGTCAGGATCACTCACCGCTCCAAGGCTTCAGCTGAGCTCAAGCCACTCAACTCCAGAAAACTGACCAGGGAGGTGGGGGCCCCTGAGACATCTTCCTGAGCTAGAAGGCCAACATCCTACACATCAAGGGAAAGCAGAGCCAGAACCAGGGGGCGGGTATCCAGTGAGTACAATGAGCTCTGGGAGGAGGATCGGATGCCAGCTTTGGAGGACAAAGGCTCTGTGGGGCTGGGGCTACACCCACCCATCCAGAGCTCCACCTCCTGCTGCTTTAGTCCATTTCTCTGGGAGCCTCAAAGCTCGGTGGTGAGGATATGGGGTTGTTGCTAAGGAGGCTGCTGCTGCTGGGATCCTAGCCCTCTGCAGCCTGAGCCCCTGGTTCCAGACACGCTCCAGGCCACTCGGGGATTTGCTTAGGAGTCTCAGGACCCGGCCTTCATACCCCTCTGCAGGAGTCTGGTTACTCCTCCCAGCTCATACCCAAGGTACCCCTAGGGTGCCATCTGAAGGTGTGAGCTCAGCCCTAGGCAGCTCAGGGAAGAGTAGAAATGGGGACATGGCATCTTAGTCACAGGTGTAGCTTTGGGGGGCTGTGATGATCATTCATTCATTCTTTCATTCATTTATTCATCCATGTACCAAACGATGACTGAACACAACTGAATACCTGAGAACAGCCCAGGGCTGAGCTCTGGGGGGACAGTGCCCCGGTCTGCTGAGGGTGGTCAGGAGAGGCTCTCCAGAGGATAGGTCTCTGAGGTGAGAGCTGAGACATGAGGAGGAGTCCAGCACCTTAGGGATGGTGTGGGAATGGTCCTCCAAGGAGCACTGTTGGTATCATGTGAAGGAGCATGGTTCCAGGGTTGGGAGCAACACAGCAGGGCGTTTAGAGCATGATGCAGTCTGTGATTCTGACTGATCAGGCTGGTGCTGGAGTGAAGGAGGGACTGGAAGGGGGCAACCGGGAGAAGGGAGGAAGCCTAGAAGCAAAAGGCATAAGGCAGGTGAGAAATGCAGGGCAGAGGAGATGGAGATCGGGCGGGACTGTGTACTAGTGAGGTGGCCCCCAGTGCCCCACACCACCCAGTCCCCACACCCTGTGTGCTCCTATCCCCTTGAATCTGGGCCACCCTACGACTTGCTTTAACCAACAGAAGGTGACAGAAGTGAAGTGACTCTGGGCCAGCGCTGGGCCTAAATCCTAAAATGGCTTGGTAGCTTCCGCTGTTGTCTTCCCGGGAGAGCCACCCCCTTGTGAGCAGTGGGACTCAGTCCTGAGACCGCCATGCTCCGGGAAGCCTGAGCCAGCCATATGGAGAACTGAGGTCAAGGCCAGCCACGCGAGTGAGGCCGCCCTGGAGACGGTCCAGCTGTGTAGAGCAGTGATGAGCTATCCCTGCTGAGCCCTGCCCTCATTGCAGAACGAGAGCAAATAAATGTTTAAGTCACTTAGCTTTGGGGTAGTTTGTTATGCACTAACACAACTGAAACATGGGGGGCGGGGGTAATACGTCCTCCTAATAGCCAGCACTGCCAGGCTAAGAGTGTGACATTCCATTCGAATTCAGAGCAATCCTCTGTGTTCGGTATCCTCATCATTTCCACTTTAAAGAGGAGGACACTGAGGCACAGAGAGGGGAAGGAATTTGCACAGGTAATTCATACAGCTAATGAGTGGCCGAGCTTGGATTAGAGCCCAGCCTGTCTTGTTAAGGAGCCTCCGCTCTTAACTCTGTGGTAGATACTTTGGAGGGAGAGGAAACAAACGGCAATGGATTCATGCCGCATGGGTCTAAGGCATGTCCGTAGGTGAGGCTCGTGGTAAAAAAAGACAGCCCCTGGGAAGTGCTGGACGGGGTCTGGCAGGAAAGCGCACTGCTCACTTAGCTTTTCAGAGTAATGCCTGTTCCCTGGCGGCCCTGACACCTGGTTAGAGGGGGCTTCGTGAAGGTAAAAGCACTTTGTAGACTGCTTATTACAGACCTACCCCATACTGGCACCGGTATCTCCCATTTAATTTTCACAGCAGCCTCATGATGGTGATATGTCATAAGGCTCATTTTACAGGTGAGAATATAGTCATCTGCCCAGGTTATGTGAGCTCTCAAAGTCACAGAGCTGGTAGGGGGGAGAGCCTGTCCTTGAATGTGGGCAGTCTGACCACCATGGGACACCTTCTTAATGATCAGCTCCCTGCCTCCTGCTTTAGGGCCTGAGTCACCCTCTCCCATCTTCTCCTCCCATCACAGTTCTGATCTGTGTCAGGAGTTTGCCCACAATTCAGTGTGCATATTATGCTACACATACAACACTCACAGATATTCTGGAATTGGAAAGGACTTTACATTTTAGTACGGCCTTCTCAATTTTCATGGGAAATGAGAAGTCCAGAGAGGCTAGATCCACTCCACATCAGGCATTTCTTGAGGGCCTACTATGTGCCAGGCACTAAAGTTGAGTTGGAGACAAGTTGGGGCTATCTTCAGTCAACTGCAGTTTTTGCTTTGAAACAAATAGATGTAGAGAAATGATAAGCAGAAAAGAGGCTTCACCCACCATCTCTCAAAATAAGTTTTGTGCACTTTTACCACAGTGCATGGAAGGCAACTGATCTGGATTTAACTATTTGGTTAAACATATTAACTAGCTCCCTCCCACACCCCCATTATCCCTCATCAACAGAGCTGCTGTTATTCACTTTACAGACTCATTGCTCTGGGTTCTTTTTTCTAAAATGATGTCACTCTGGGGAAGGTGGAGTCTATTTGAAGCAAGCACACACTGCTTTGTGCTAGAAGAGGCTGTGGATCCCATAAGGAGTGGTATGCTTTTTCCTTTCTCTTAATGAGACTTAAGTCTCATTTCTCTTTTTCCTTTGGCTGCCAGGAAGCTCAGAGAAATTTTAAAGTTCGGCTTTGGCAAGTATGAAGGCACCAAAGTAGGCTTTCACATTTACATTTTGTTTCCTGATTTTGCTTTTCTACTTTTATTTGCATTTTCTTGGGTCCTTCAGTTTTATAATTATTACCATTGTGTTACCTTCATTTTAAGTGTTCTCATTAGAAGCCATTTCAAACCCTCTGTGGAATACCATAGGAGTATAAGTCGATAAGTGAATGTGATACCTCCTGTTTTAAACGAGGAGTTGGTAAACTTTTTCTGAGGGGCAGATCATAAACATATTTAAGCTTTGCCATATGGTCTCCGTAGCAACTACTCAACTCTGCCCTGGTAGCATGAAATCAACCATAGACAATACAGAAATGAATGGGTGTGGCTGTGTTTCAATAAAACTTTATTTACAAAAGCAGGTGGTAAGCCAGATTTGTCCTGTGGGCTTTATGTAGTTTGCAATCCCCTGTTTAGAAGACTTTTAGACCATTAGGAAATTGTTTCCTCTTAAGTTGGGAAGTACTTGGCTTAGAAAAAAAAGTGAATTCTCATCTCTAGGAGGCGGGGATTCTGTCCAAGATGTCTAGTTTCCATTTCTGGGTGACAGATTAGGAAAAAGCAACTGCACAAACTGTCTGGACAGTTGGCTCTCGGGAGAGATCCACAGTGCCCGGGAGGGGTCAGTCTCTGATACAGTGGGCTCTGAAGTCTGCCAGCCAGAACCTATTCTCCTGCACATTTGCTATGCCCAGTCCTCAGGGAGGGGGGCAATGGGGGCCGGGCCCCAAGGTGCATGGCCAGCCGGCTTCCCCAGCTCCGGCCAATGGGCCTTCAGCCGCTGCGGATGTTGTTTGTGGAAGGAATGTGTCTGCAGCTCCAAATTCCCACAGAGAAAGACAAGGGGAATCGTTGGGGAGAAATTCCTGGGCCACATTTTTCTTGCTGTTCATGTGGCCTGAAGCCATTGAACTTGGCCAGACTGCCCAGAGAGGGATTTTACAAAGCCCATTGTCCTTCCTGAAGCCTCACCCCCAGCCCTGCTCCCACCTGCTCTTTCTGCCTTTCTTTCTTTCCTCCCCCAGCCCCAGGAGAAATGCAGCATGGGAAAGAGCAGGAGGCCAGGACCATGGCCCCGAGGGCTTTTGCTCCTTGTCCAGGATTGACCGGCTGCAGCAGCAGCTCCTCGAAGGCAGGCAGGGCACTTCCTGGTGGCTGTGATGGCATCAGAACTTTCCATACACTACAGGGGCATGGTCTCATCTGCTTGAGCAGGAGTCACCAAGTGGTACACTTGCTTCAGTAATAAAAGCAACACATACTGAGCATCTGCTGTGTGCCAAGTACTGAGCATTCTACATACATTTACTCAAACTCCATAAGAACGCTATTACAACCCCCATTTTACTGATGGGGAAACTGAGGCGCAGAGCTGCTAAGTGATTTATCTGAGGTTCCACAGCTAGTAAGAGACAGGATTTGAACTGAGGAGCCTGGCTCCAGCGTGGCTCTTACCTCTCCCTTTCAGTACGTGGGATCCCCGTGGCTCAGCATTCCATTACAGATACTGCCCTAATGGCGAGTCTCCACAGTATTAGAAAAATCCAGGTGACAAAGCATTTGCATAGATAAGACCTGTGCACCTTTGAAGGTTCCCAGCATCCCCACGTGCCACAGAAGATAAGACCCTCTACCATGAGCCTGGCCCATCTGTTGTCTGGTCCGCCTGGCTGAGGGCACAGCACTGTGACCTGGGGGTTAATTAGTCCTCCTTGCGGTTGTCACCATTGCTGCTGCAGCTGCTGACAGTGGAAGGGAGTGACCTCAGTTACCGGGTGAGTCTCTGAGTGTTTGCAATGCACCAGCCTCCAGGATTGGCAATTTGCATACATTATATGTCTTAAGCACAACCACCCTGAGACTGAATGTAGAAAACCCCATGTCACAGATAAAGAAACCAGCACGTTAATCAGGTAATTAATGCCGGCTGCCGTTACAAAACAACCGCAAATCTTAGAGCCTCAACCCTATAAACATTCTTTCATGCTCAGGTCACCATCTCAAGTAGGTCAGTATGAAAGGCGGGTGGGAGGACGCTCTGCTCCAGGCGGTCACTCAGGGACTCAGGCTCCTTCTAGGACCTCAGCGTCCTCCCCTGGATCCTTTCCATCAGAGGAGGGAAGAGGGAGCAGGAGTATCTCAGGGAATTTTAGGGGCTGAGAGCAGCCTGCAGTCACACTCCCACCCACATTCCATTGTCCAGCCTTCAGTCATGTGACCCATCTTGCTGTGGGCGAGGCTGGAAAACTGTCTGCATGGACATAGGAAAGGGAAACAGGTTTGGCTGCCACCCTGGGGTTCAGAGAGGTGAGGTGCTGTGAGGGGCAGGTGGGCCATTAGATGCCCAAGCCTGTCTTTGGCCTCTGTACTGCCTTGACTAAAACTGAGTTGAATTCCAACTTCCACCACCTTGAAAGATCTTCTGTCTTTCAGTGGGGCAATGGATGGGGCCGAAGGTGCTGAGGGCTATGAGGATTAACTGGGATATTAAGAGAAGTAAGTGCCCCACAGCCTTCCCTTTCATAGTAGAGCTGCAGCCAGCGGTGCTGGGCAGGTGGAGGGGCGGCACTGGGACAATCTCAGCCCAGAGGAGAGAGGTGGGGATGGCAGAGTCCACAGGGTGGGGGTTCAAGTACCTGTGCTTGCTGCTGCCACCTAGCTGTAGAAGGAGGAAGCACAGGACAAGCCGGCTTCGCGATTCTGGTTCTGGTGGGCAAGGGTCCAGGCCACTTCCATCCCATCCTGATGCCCATTAGGTTTCTTAGCAGAAGCTGGCCTTGGCCATGTGTCTAAAGCATAGATGCTGGGATGGGTGAAGTCCCCGTTCCCCAAGGTTTTGCTGTGGAAGCAGCAACTCTTCCAGGATGTTCTGCTCAGGCCTCAGCATTTCCCTCAGTCTGGAGGACTCCTAGCCTGATAAGGCAGGACCTCTGAGGTATGACTGTGGATGTCCTTGCTGACCACTCTCACAGGGCTGCCCCAGGATGGTGGGCATGGGGTGGGCCCCTCCCAAGCTGGCCTTGGTGTGTCAATGAGATCACAGGTGTGTGGGAACCGGCTGCTGGGCACCACAGAAATACCCCCGTGGGGAGGGAGAGGGCCACCAAATCTCTCCAGGGCCACACAGCACCTCTGGCACATGACATCTTGCTTCGGGAGAGGGTCCACAAGCTTCTACTCTGTCAAATCACACCCAGACACACACAATTTCCAGGGGCGAGTTGGCCTCAGATGGCCAGGTCAGATCCAGTTCTAGCATTTGACAACTCCCAAGGACCACCGTTTCTCTTCTCCCTACTCAGTCCCAGGTGGAGCTCACTAACCCCATGGCCACAGCACCCTTCCCACAGCCAGGCCTTGGTCCACCCGACAGGTGTCCTGAACACCAAATCCCAAGAAGAGTTTTTCAGACTATGGACTCCAAGCCAATAGGGGGGTCATGAAATCACCTCAGTAGGTCTTGGCCAGTCTTTTAAAAAATGAGATAGAATCACAGAGAGTGGAAAATGCCAGTGGGCACTGCATAGAGGAACAGTACTGTTCTGTGAAACCCTTGCTTCAGTGTGTGCCTGAGCCCTCAGGTGGGATGTAATGTTTATTTCTTGTCAAAAAAAGTGTGAAAACACAGTGGTGATGCAGCCATCTCATTCCTTCCAGAAAACTTGGGCTCTTTGTGCAAATTAGTCCACACATGTCTCTTCCTCCCCAATTCTCCCCACAGATCCCCCTTCTGCTGCATGCCAAAGGAGGGCACGATCTTTGCCAAGCCACTCAAAAATACAAAATAGAACCCACCACTACCGGCCACAAAAGGTCCCCTTAAGCACAGATCCCAGGATGCTGGGTGCTTACTCGTCTGGCATTTGCATCTCTAAGAGGGCCACTTAAGTGACCCTTCACAGAACAAAGAAGATCAGCTTCTCTCAATTTAAAAGAAAAGAAAAGAAAACCTTCCGCGCTGCACATCTCTTCAGTGGAGGCTCCTGCGCGGTGGGCTGGTCTGGCAAGCACTTTGTTCTGACACATCTGGTGAGTTGTTCCCTCTCCAGCATCATTCCTGAGACAGTTATTTGTGGAGTGCCACTCAGTGCCAGACACGGGAAACCACAGACCAGAGCCCCCTGCCCGACGGCCCTTCTCAGCCCGGCGTGTGTGTGTGTGTGTGTGTGCGTGTGCGTGTGTGTGTGTGTGTGTGTGTGTGTGTGTGTGTGTGTCTGATGAGGACGGCCGCTCCTCTGCCAGCTCCAGGCCTTTCCTCCCAGAGGAAGGCTCCGCCCATGGCAGGTGTGTTCTGGGCCTCACCTGCTCCAGCTCTTCCCCAGAGCCGGTCAGGAAAGGCCTGGCTCTCTAGGATGCTGGGATTCTCGTCATTCCTGCCTGTGGGTGGGAGAGGCCCCTCACGTGTCTGAGTGGCTATGATGTACCAGGCACCGCTGCATCCCGCATCCCTGCCGAGGCCCATCAGGGTCATTACTGTCACCATCCAGTGAGGCTCAGGAGATGAGGTGACTTTCTAAAGCATGCACACAGCCAGGAAGAAGTCAGTTCTTCCCAGGATCTCAGACTCTTGTGGCTCTGTTCTTCCCACTCGACCACAGGCAGCATTTGGAAGTGACCAGGTGGTGGAGCAGGTGGCGCAAATGACGGGCCATAGCTGGGGTAGCAGGCTGCTCAGATGGAGGGGCTAAGAGGATGCGGGACCTTCCAGGGAGGAGGGGAGGAAGGTGAGCCAGGTCTTTGAGGTTTGGGGCCTTGAGAGTGTGAGCTGGATTCTCCAGGCCAGTGAAAGTCAGTTCTGCTGCCAAAGGCCCACTGCTCTGGCCGCTTCACTACTAACTGCGTGTCTGTACCAGTTTGCTAGGGCTGCTGTAACCAATCAGCACAAACTGGGTGGCTTACAACAACAGAAATCTGTTCTCTCAGAGTTCTGGAGGCTAGAAGTCTGAAATGGAGGTGTTGGCAGGGCCATGCTCCTTCTGAAGGCTCTAGGGAAGGCTGTCCATGCCCTTTACTAGTGCTGGCGTTGCGGGGACTCCTCGGCCTTCCCTGGCTTGTAGCTGCATCACTCCAATCTCTGCCTCCATCCTCACATGACCTCTCCCTTGAGCGTTTGTGTGTCCAAATCTCTTCTCATAAGGACACCAGTCATTAATTTAGGGCCCACCCTATGCCAGATGTCATCTGAACTAATTTTATCGGCAAAGACCCTATTTCCAAATAAGGTTACATTCTGAGACTGCCGGTGGACATGAATTTTGGGGGGACAAGAACAACCTCCATCTTTTCCCAGCCATGGCCTCCTCAGCTCTGCTTCCTCCAATGCAAGTCTGCAAGAAAAGCAACAGGAGCAGCTGTGCCCTCAGAACCCAGGAAAGTATCACTGACCTTGAGGAAAGCTTCCAAATCTGGTGTTTTGTTTTGTTTTTATTTTAGTTATTGTAGCCCCAGTTTTTAACATTCTGGCATTCCAGAATAATGTGCTTTTAAAACACAACAAACTCCAGGTTATTTTTGTGATATATTTTTTAAAAATTGGAATCATTTACACCTGGGGATATGCTTCAATAGACGTTTAGATCCAGTAAGGAAAAGTTGTTTAGAAAGTGGTTTTCTATTCCTCCATAATCCACAGTGGGGAAGAGAACCAAGGTGCCTCTATTGCAACATAAATCCTTATTCTGGTTCAAAGACTTTCCGAACCAGTGGCCTTCAAACACAACTCCTCCCAGCAACCCGTCCACCAGATCCGTGGGATCACCTACCCAGGAGGATGCTGCAGAAGATGAGACAAACTGGAAATGCTTTTTCGGAGATAAAACTAGAGGTCATGATTCATTAAAAGATGTAGCCCCTGCTAACCACGAAAAGCAGTTAAAAAAACCCTCTAGCATACTGAATAAGAAAGAAGATTATTTGAAGGTAAAGCACTCAAAGGATAATCTTAGATTGAAATTTAGTTTGGAACAATATCCTCAAAAATTTTATAGCAACTAGAAAAAAGGGCCCCAAATATGCTCGTGATTCAAAACTAACATCAAATAGTGTGATTTCAAGCGTTCATTATTATTAAACTTTTCTTTGTCTTATGGGGCTTGGTTTGTTTTTGTTTGTTTGTTTGTTTTTTGCGGTACGCGGGCCTCTCACTGTTGTGGCCTCTCCCGTTGCGGAGCACAGGCTCCGGATGCGCAGGCTCAGCGGCCATGACTCACGGGCCCAGCCGCTCCGCGGCATGTGGAATCCTCCCGGACCGAGGCACGAACCCGTGTCCCCTGCATCGGCAGGCAGACTCTCAACCACTGCGCCACCAGGGAAACCCGGTTTGTTATTTTTGAATAATATTTTATTAATTTCATCTGCTAATAATTTTTATTAGGAGGGTAATATTTTCAGTGTTTATGTTTTCACTTAATGCTTTTCATATGTATCCAGTTTCTATTTGAAATGTATAAAATATGTAGCTTCACTGAATTTAACAATTTTATGTATTCTGTAGCCTTTTGGTGGAAAATATTGATAATTAAGGCTGATATTTTAGAAACGCAGGGAATAAATACCTGCATTCACGTGTGTTGTTTTGCTCTGGCAACTGCAATTACTAACATCTTACTTATCAGCTTCTGCTAACTATGTTCCAGGCCTGGGGATTAATGCTCCACATGGAGATGCTCTTATTGAGCCCATTTTACAGATGAAGAGACTGAAGTTTAAAGGGTTATACGACTCGCTCAGGACCCCAGACCTGGGCAGAGGCTGAGCCACAGCTGAATCTCAGACAGTGTGACTCAACACCTCGCCCTTAACCACAGCCGCACAAGAATGGGGGTGTCCAATGACTCGGCCAATAAATGGGGGTGTCAAGTGACTCGGCCGATACACAATAACTATCATTTTCTAACCATCTTTGATTTTGAGTTTTTAATTGCCTACGCTAGAGCTCCCAGACTCAAACCCTTATAGAGAGATGAGACAGGTAAGTTGAACTGAGAAAGCAGGTGCCAGGGGCAGAAGGGGGCCTGGGATGGGGACGATAGGGAGAGGTGGGGATTCTGGCCAACTGGAGGACACTCAAGCTCTGTCCAAAAGGAGCAGCTGTTACTGAGATCCTGTTAATTGTTTATATGGAGAAAGTAGGCCCAAATTCACCCTTATAGAAATCTACATTATCAATGGGTAAAACCTTTTGCTTTTAAACATGTTTCATGAGCCAAACAAAATACGTCTTGCGGGCCAGAACCAGCCCATGGGCAATCAGCCCTGGTTACAGCTCGGCTTGCAGCCTGGGAACTACACTCAATTTCTTGTCACTGTTTGCCTCTCTCTACCATCACTTTCAGCTCCCTTCCTGCTTTTGAGTTGCTGCTCTTTCACAGGTTTAATTTCTCAAGCATCTTGAAGAGCACGGCACCCTAGTTTCTGCACGCACAGATGCAAGACCCTCCTTCAGAAGCTTACAGTCCAGGGTTGGGTAGCACTGATGTTGTTTCGCTTGGGAGCATGGCTTTGCATTTAACATGCACACAAATCACTCAGGGCTTATTGCTATAACCCAGATTCTGTTTCAGTAATTCTGAGTGGGGCCTGATAATCTGCATTTACAACAAGCTCCCAGTGATGCAGCTGGTCCATGGACCACACCTGGGTATGAAGGACCTAGACTAAAGAACAGCCTTGTGTCTAAGTTCCTAAGCTAAAGGCTCTCCATCAGAGGAGACTCTGTACCTGGGCTTGGCTTCCCAGAGGTGACCTGGGTCATTCAACCGCCCACCCACTAATCCCCTGCCACATTCCTCCCCACATCCTAATTTATCTAGAGATTTAGTCTAGCTGAGATCACTCGTAAAGAATTTTATCTACATCTTTGTTCTGAGCTGGCACTGAGTATACCTCCTCCTGCACATCACCCTTTCCCATCCGGTATGCATATCTCTAGCTGAGGAATTTCTGTCTGCGCCCCTCTGTGTCTCAGACCTGTGGTGCCCGGCACCCTCCTCGGCTCCTGTTGGCAGCCTAAGATGGGACCCTGGACGGGGACTCACCTGGATGGACCCCGGTCTCCATCTTGTACTAGTCATGTGACTTTGGACAAGTTACCCCTCTGTGCCTCAGTTTCCAAATCTCTACAACAGGAGTGTAAGGTGCAATCACCTGGGAAGACTGAACCAATACACTGTAGGGTGCCCTTCCCACTTGTCTTTCTAAAAAGAAACTCAACAGATGACTTTAAGAATCTCATGTTGCTTGTGTCCTGCGGAAAATGTTAATATAGGGAATTTATTCCTATTGCTGTCCCAGGAACACGACCAGTTGCTCTTGAAGGAATTTAGCAGGTTTCCCCTGTGAGTGGTCTTTCATTCCGTCTGTCAGCAAACATGTTCCTGTACCTGATCTGGGTTGGGGCGTGTGAGGGGCAGCCATACAGAAGGTGGGCAGACACGTGCACAGTCGCCATAGCTGCAGGAGTGCCACACACAGGTGTCTTGCAAAGTCAGGAGATGTCAAGCTGTTAAACCGGGCATTTGCCAATTTTCAAATAATATTCTCAATGTTTTTTCATGTGAAACACCCCTAAGAAACAAGGGGCCCAGTGGTCAGTCAATCAGTCAATAGACCACAGAATGGCCAGAAAGTCACAAAGTTCTGAGAAAGTACTGTATTTGTTATACTTTTTGATATAAATAACTTGACCCATTGCCTTATAGTATATTATTTGAAAAGGTTACTAACTACTCTTTAAAGATACATTGATCCTTTGTTTCTAGGTTTTGCAGACACCTTATTGTAATACTTGCTAAACTGTATAGAATACTTAACACAGGCCAGTATTGTCCTAAGATATAGGTGTATCACATCACAAAAACACTATGGGGTATGTACTTTAAAAAAAAGTTTTCTTTTGAAATAATTCTAGATTCACTGGAAGTTGCAAAGAATTGTACAGAGAGGTCCCATGCACTCTTCACCCAGCCTCCCCCGATATTAGCATCTTATATAACTACAGCACAGCATCAAAACCAGGAAACCGACCTTGTACGATCAATCCACAGAACTGATTCAGAGTCTATGCAGTTTTATCACATGTGTAGCTACATGAAACTATCACCACCATTAAGTTACTTAACTATATCATCAGAGTAAGGCTCCCTCTGCTCCTCCTTTATAGTCACATCCAACCCCTTTACCCCCATCCCTAACCCAAGATATAGATATACCCAAGGTATAGGTATACTTTAATTATTCTCATTTTATATATGAGGAAACTGAGGCACAGTGAAGTTAGCAATTGACCAAGTCACATAGCTAGTAAGTTCTGGGTCTGGTTTTTGAACTCTATCATTAAAAAGACGCATCGCAGGGAGGGGTTTGTGGGAGCATGTGGGAGTGGAGTCTGGAAGGGCTTCCTAGATCTTTGTCTCGAATAGAGAAAGAGCATCACTTACAATGGGGGAGGGATGGAACATCGGACGACGTGGGAGTGGAACTGAGGGCTGCAAAACTGAATCCAGGTTGTCACAGCTGCTAGTCTGGGCTTCCGTGACCTCACAATGACCCAGTCATCTTCATTCCCAAACTTCTTCTCCCTGTCTGTCCTTTTTTAGTTGCCCAGCAGCCTGGCAGTCATTTTGGACTTCACCTCCAGCATCCTGTCCCTCACCGGGTCTGGCCTTTCTGCCTCCCAGCCATCCCCCATCCTCCCAGCCACAGCTTGGTTCCAACTTGTCAGTACCCAGTGCCTGCTGCTCTATTAAAGCAGCCCCCCCCCAACTGGTTTCGGGTCTCCCTTGTTACCACCCACGCCAGTCCGGTCTTCTCATTGTTGCTGAATACGATCATAACTTTCCCCTGTTTAAGAACCTTCAGTGGCTCCTCATTGCTTATAAGACTGTCCAAATGCCAAGGCTCTTTGGGATCTAACCCACGGCGAATGGCTCAGAGTTAGCCAAGCTCTCTCATGCCCCAGGATATTGGCACAACTGTGCGTGTCTCCTCCCGTGCTCCTCGTCTGGGCCAGACACTGAGCACCGGGCTGAAGTTGCAGGTGTGAATCAGACATGGACCCCGCCCCCGAGGAGACCTAAGTCTGATGAGAGAAACGTAACTGCCCCCAAAAGAGAAGAAGGTCAAAAACCAAGAGGTACTTTCAATCGTGCATGAAACGTGCACAGAAGCAGGTGCGGCTCTGAACGAGGAGCCCTGAGGTGGGAGAAGGTGGGTCACCTGGCTGGGACGAGGATGACAGTGGCAAGCCTGGAGTCTGGATCCACGCGCCTCCCCAAGCCAGGGCAGGACACTTCCTGGAGTCCCCGCAGGCCATGCAGGTGGCCCTCACTGTGCTGATCAGGAGGCCGTGGGTCAGGCAGAGTGTCACACTTGCCAAGGTGAGGCTGAACCAGCGCACTGGGGTAAGGACCGTGTTACGCACTCAGGAAGCCAGGCTGCCCTGGTGGTGGGCAGCCCTGGGTGGGCCGCTAAAGGCAATTTCTGATTGGCCTCATTCAAGAGAGGTGGCTTCAGTCTAATCACCTAACGGACCACAGCCTTGATTTGCAAGGGATGCAGGCACTGCCTCCGAGGGCAACATTCCCTGATGCCCTCTGGGGTGGCGGCAGTTCCATTTAAAGGCCCCTCTGCCTTAGTGGATCAGGATGTGGGAGAAGCGGAGACTTCAGCAAGTGCAGGAGCATCTCTATTAACAGGCCCAAAGGGAGAGGACAGGGCAGCAGTGGCTTCGGGCCCAGGGCAAGGGATGGACGGGAAGAACACAGGGCTGGGCTATGATGGGTGTAGCACGCTCAGCGCCTGGAGAAGCCACATCCCTTCTGGGTGCCAAGTTTATGAATAGGATAAAGACACTGATAAGATGTGCACTGAATTCATTTATGACTGGAGGCTCTGAGGGCTAGTGAATTTGCAAGAAGAGATCAACAGGGGTGTTAGGCTGAGCTCACAGGCTGGAGTCTAGAGCAAGAGAACAGAAAGTCAGGTCCTGCGTTTACGTCCAGTAGCCCACAGTCAGGGCTGAAGGGCCTGCGACCAGGGCAGGTGCACAGGGTCCCTACTCAGAAGGACCCTGTGTTAGGAATTCACTGCTCTCTGGTGGCTGTCTTGAGGTTGTCAACCATTTTGTCTTTAAATTTGTGTTTTATAAGTGAACTCTGATGGGCCAGGGGAGCGTGTGCAAGGGCTTGGAACCTCAATTCTCTGGTGGTCCTGCCCCTGGCAGCCTCCTGCTTCCAGGGGTGCTGAGCCACCCACTGTTTCCTGGTGCCCCAGGCCAACAGCCCCCCTTCCCCCTCCCCCCAGTGATTGCTGCCACCCCCTTCCCCTAGTCTGGCAGAGGGCTGGGGTCAGGGCCACCAACCCAGCACAGTCTCAGGGTGGAGCACGGTGGTGACAGTCCCGGACTTGGTTGACAGCACCAGTGCACAGGGTAGGGCATCGGGCTGCGGGAAAGGGAGATGCCTGGTTGGACTCCCTCACCCAGGAAGGTGCACGGCGCCGCGGTCCAGTGGCTGCCGAGAGGGAGACCGCAGCTGGTGGGAGTGTGCGCTGCACCTCGGGGGACCCTGGGTGCCTGTGAGTGGTCTCCTCTCATCCCACGAGTATCTCCTCCACCCAAGGGAGTGCGCCATTTAAACAGCAAATAGAAAACCCCGTGCCTGGTCTGGCCCTAGGCCCCTACAAAGAATAGCTACACCTGCTCCCGTGTCACAGTGCTTCGTGAGGCTGTCAAGCCCCTTGGTGCCCTCTTCCTACCACAGTGGAGCAGCTCAGCCTCGTTTGCATAAGGCCCTCAAGCACAGTGCTGGGATCATCACCTCCTTTATTCCAGACTCATGTCTCCATGGACACAGCCTCTGGGCTCCTTGCTCCTGTAGCTACCCCTCCACTGTACGCAGGACCAAGTACCTAATTTGTGGGGCCCAGTGCAAAGTAAAAACGCAGCGCTCCGCCTCCAAAAAGCAGGGAAAAAGCACCATTAAAGGCATCAGATATAAAATTTCCCCTTTCTTCCATGAGCTCCCTTTCAATCTGTCAAAGTGTGGTCCCAGGCCAGCAGCGCAGCATCACCTGAGAGCGCATTCGAAATGCAGGTCCTCTGGCCCCATCCCAGACCCTGGAATCAGTAACTTTGGGGATGAGCCCAGCATTCTAGGTTTTGATAAGTGCTCCAGGGGATTCTGATACGCAGGAAAACTTGAGAACAACTGCTGGAGAGCTGGGATTTGTTTGTTTTGAAAGCCATAAACTAAAGAAATTTGAAATCTTATTTGAAGTTTGTATATGGTAAAGAGGAGTTGAAAGAAAGGGAGAGAGGGAGGGAGAGAGAGAGGAGAGAGGAAAGAGGGAGGGAGGGAGGAAGGGGAGAGTGAGAACGGGCTGGTGGAGAGCAGAGGAGTGTTCTCTGCACGTCCACGTATCTTAGTTCACTTGATGTTCACAGCCTTCTTGCCAAGTAGGTAGTTTTCTTTCTATTATCAGATGATGAAAATGAGACTCAGAGAATGTAAGTTATTGGCCCAAGTTCTTGCCCTTAGTGTGTGGTGGAACTAAACTGTGAATCTTGGTGTCTGACTTCAAAACCTAGGCTTTGGGTTTCCCTGGTGGCACAGTGGTTTAGAATCTGCCTGCCAATGCAGGGGACACGGGTTCGAGCCCTGGTCTGGGAGGATCCCACATGCCGCGGAGCAACTAGGCCCGTGAGCCACAATTACTGAGCCTGCGCGTCTGGAGCCTGTGCTCCGCAACGAGAGAGGCTGCGATAGTGAGAGGCCCGTGCACCGCCATGAAGAGTGGCCCCCGCACAGAAACGAAGACCCAACACAGCCGTAAATAAATAAATAAATAAAGCAAACTGTCAACAAGTAAAAATAAACACTATTATATTAAAAAAAACCCCAAAAACCTAGGCTTTTCCCCCAGTTGTTCCTCCTCCCTCCTCCCCCCCCTTCATTTCAGGGGTACCTGCTGAGCACCTATTCTACGGCAGGCATTGCACCCAGTCGCCTCCGCACCCAGGCCTGTGCCGTGCGGTACGGCTCCACCACACACACGTGGCTGCTGAGAACTTGAAATGCAGCTGGCGTAACTGAGCAAGGGGATGGTCAATTTCATTACAAGCGCGGCTTGCTTTATATTTCTATTGAACAGGGCTGCTCTAGAACATGATTTTGGCCAAAAGGAATGAACTGCAACCTCCTCTTCAAGGGCATCTATTTCCAGAGACATCAGTGGGAGCTTCCCATACCTGGTCCTGTGTTTTGTTAAGAAAAGTGAGGTTAAGACAGTAGGGCCAGACCACAAAGCAGGGAAGTTCCAGAAACCACTCTTGTATTTGCTGATTCTCCCACCCTCAGGGGTGGGGAGCGCTTGTGAACTGCTCATCTAATTTCATTTCTAGTCATTACCCATCGTCTGGCGCTCTGCAGGCAAACTCAGCAGGGCCACCCGGGGTCAGGCTGATATGCCGGCTGGCTGGTACCAGGTGCCGAGATAGGCTGAGATCGGCATCCTGCTCAGGAGGCGGCTGAGGAGATGAGCGATGCTCTGGGGATGTCAGGAGCACCGTATCAGTCTACTTCTACAGAGTAATCTGTGTGCGCTGGCTTCGCTCCAAGGTCAGGCCTCACAGATAGCAGGCAGCAGTTCTCCTATCTGCTTCAAGCTGCAGGCGGATAAGGACAGCCAGCTGTAAGCTCAATGCCCGAGAGAGGCTTCAAAGATCCAGTGTAGCCGTAAGAAACTGCTGGAACCCGTTCTCGCAGGGGAAGCTTGCTTATGGAAGGCCATTCTTCTGGCACCATTCTACTAGGGCAGGTGGACACCTCGGAGGCCCTCTTATCCTGCAGTTGGAGAAACCAAGGAAATCTGATCTGGTTTCCCCAGCAAGTTAGAGACTGAGCTGGGTCTGGGACCCACTCAGATCCCAAAAGCATATGCTGATCAGGGCCCCCTTGCTAAGAACTTGGCACACGAGCTTGGAACTGCACAGGAAGAATCAGAGCTCCGCTTTAAGTGGCCTGGCTTCTGAGTTGCCTCCCCGACGGTGAGCGCTTTGGCAGGGCAGGGTGGTCTCCTCTGTGGACATTGGCTGGGGCGAGGGTCCGGGCAGAGCATGGACGGTGGTAACGAGGAGTGGCAGCTTACCTCCTCATCTCCAGCCGGGTCCTTGCAATCCCCCCATCATTACATTAGTGGGTTTGCTAACACACAGTTCTGGTTTTAACCATCCCTCCTGCCTGCTGAAGAAGTGCAGTGGCTAAAGTCCAAGCCTCTGTGTCCAGCATCCAAGGTGCTTCGTGACCTGGCCCCGCCCCCCTTTCCTCCTTGGTCCTCTACACCACGAGTCTCCCCCACAGAATACTTCCCCAGGCCTCTGTGCCTTTGTGTACTCTAGCCCCCCATCATTTGGGGATGACCTTCTCTTGTTTGCTCAGCTGGGTCATTTTCACTTCCCTGTCAAGGTTTAGCTTGGGTGAAATCTTCCCTAACCACCCAGGCGAGCCACCCTCACCCTCTGCTCTGGGCTCTCAGCCCTGGGGACACCCTACTGGGGCACTCATCACACAGTATTAGGACTGATAACTTACAGGTGATAGCTAAGCGGGAACTGTGTTGTTGTTATTAATAATAATGATAAACAGACAGACTGCAGAGAGGAGGGAAGAAGAGAAAAATATTGGCATCTACACTGAGCCAGGCACTAGGCTCCCCCTGCAACCTCACCAAACCCAAGGCACTTGGCTTTATTATCTTCAAATTAGAAGTCATGAGACAGAGGCACGGGGACATTGAGTGACTTGTCTAAAACCAAGCAGGCCCTGGGTGGCAGGGTCGGGCTTCTGTCCAGTCCTCCCTGACTTTGGAGAGGACAGTCTGGAACACTGGTCAGAGCTAGCTGCTGTGTGGTCACACGTGCCCTGCTGGAAGAGGGCAGAAAACAGGCGCAAACAGGGATATGGCACGTGCACTCGGCCTCCCCACTCTCTCCCCTGGAACCTTCCTTTCTGTGTGCAGATGTCTGCCCCTAGGGAACGGCGGCATCGCTGGCAAGCCTGGGTATACTCCACTGTCTCCCCAACTTCCATGGAGTGCCATTGCTCGCTTTGCTCGTACGAATGCCTGGGTGGAGCTGAAAACCCAAGGCCTCAAAGCCATCCCTGCCCAGGCCCATTGCCCGCAAGATGCCCACCTGGTGTCTGGGGAGTGGGTGGGGATCCCAAGCAACGTGGTAGAAGGAGGCAGCGGGGGGCTCTGTGGGAGAGCAGGGCACCTGCCAGACCTCTGAACTGGGCAGTTTCCCCACCAGAGCCTCCAGCACTTTATCTTGAGAAATGTGGTCTGTGGGGCACAAAGCAGACAGGCGCTCTGTGATGGGAACTGGGCCCAGATGTCAGAGCCACCGTGACACCCTCCGTGTCCTCCTGCTCCAGAAGACAGCACTTTCCTGCTCTGAGATTCCGGGCGGCCTTCGTGTTTCACCCAGGTCATCCTCAGCCCCGCACGCTGGGACCCTCACACTCCAGGAGGAAATGCTGCCGGGAAAGGCGCTCGGACCTGGGACCCCGGTGTGGATTTGCAGAAAGAGCCACGGTCAGCGTGGACACTTGGTCCCTAAAGAAACAGCCATGGACTGTGTCTGATGCAGGGCACCTCCTCTCCCTTCCCTGGAAGCACCTGAGTTCCTCTGGGGGGTCCTTGTGCCTACTGTGTGAGCCTTTGTGGGCGGGTCTGTCCAGGCACTGGAGTGGACAGGTCCTTCCTCACCACCCCAGCGTCACCAGTGGCAGGCACACGGCGTAAACACAGCCACCTCAGACCCTGAGCCATCGACGCAGCCGGGACTGAAGAGCCTGTGGGATTCGGCCTTCCCTGCTCAGAGCACCTACCACTCTCTCTTCCTGGCTCCGGGGGCCCTGAGCAGCCCTGCCGCCTGCCCCTTCCACACGCATCTCTCCAGCTTCCCATGGGCTGATTCTGTGTGGCCCCATAGCCTCTGGCCATTTCCCCCTTTGTCTGCATTTGTCAGAGCTGGCTTCTGCCACCTGCCATCGAGGACTCTGGAAAGACATGCCCAGCAGTGGAGAAGCCGTGATAGACCAGCAGTCACTCGCCAGCACGACTTAGGGCTCCCGTCTGAATGCCTGTAGTCAGTGGGCTTGCCTCCCTGTGGTAGCATCAAGGTAATACTAGAATAAGGATGTTAGCGAGACGACTTCTAGGGATCACCTAACTCGACCCATCAAACATAAGCACACGTTGTGGGTTTAGCAACTTTTTGTCCAGAGCGCCAAAGCAGGCCTCTCCACCCCTTCCCCCATCCTTGTAGGTTCGGAGGAAGGCCTAAGCTTGCCTGTGCCCAGATGCCTGCAGTGCCAAGCAGTGATGGTCTGGGAGGCCAAGAGGATCAAGTCTGCAAGGGGCAGACGGCTTTCAAAGGGCTGGGAGGGGCTGCTTTGCCCCTTCCTGGGAGGGGAGCAACTGCCAGGCTAGAGAAGAGGCCTGAGTGGGAAGGAGACCGAGCGTCCTCGAATCCCAGCCCCTCCTGGGGCCTGGCTCCTTCCGGACTGACCCAGGAACCAGCCTCAGACTATTGGTGGATGCGGGGCTCTGGGGCTAGAACTGGCTCAAGCTGCAGCCCCACTATTTAGTGGCGGTCGGAGCCCGTTAAGAATCAGAGGTGTGGCCTGGCTGACTGAGATGGCTGGGGGCTGGCTGGAGGACACGCGAGGCCTGTCATGAAATTGGCGTATCTCTCCACTAGATGGCACTCACAGTATAATTTTCCTCATATTTTAAATTCTATCTTGATGAAAAATTGTGATTTTTTTTATACTGTTAAAGAGCATGAATAGAGCTATGACTTAAAATTCATGTAACTGACCTCATGCATTATCGTTCTTGGGTTTCTATCACATGTCCAAGAGTTGTCAAGTTTCCCTCCCTCTGAGGTCTTGGGTGTGGCAGATGTGCACTGCAGTTCGGCTTTCCGGGGCCAGAAAGATGCATCCAACGGAAGCGGAAGCGACTAAGTCTTTCCTTTCAGCGCTTCCCAAAGGCTGCCTGGGGCTCTGCACTACCTACCACCTGACCTGCTTTCCCTGAGTGGTCTCACAGCTACCCTCCACCCCCAGCCCCGGCTTTCAGGAGCGGCTGCACATCCAAAGGCAAGAGGGCGGCGCTTCGAACCTGCATATATTTGGTGCTTCGACCACTGCTGTGCTTGGGAAAAAGGGGTGTGAGGAGCCTTTCCTTCTATAACCGTGTCCTGAGACCTCTCGGGCCCACCCACGTAGGAAAAATGCCAGACCTGTACCAGGTACCTGTGTTGAAGGGCAGCATAAGTGTGTGGCTTTGGAAGTCAGACTGCCCAGGTAGAAGCCCTGACCCTACTGCCATCCAGCTGTGTGTCCTTGGGCAAGTCACCAATCCTTTCTAACCCCCGGTGTCCTTTTTTATAAAATAGGCATGGAAATACCCCTTACCTTAGAGGGATGTTTTGAGTACTGTGGTAGCAGAATAATGGCCCCACAAAGATGTCCACGTCCTAAGCCCTGGAACCCGTGAATATGTTCCCTTACGTGGCAAATGGGTCTTCCCCACCGAGTCAAAGAAATTCTTGTAAATAGCTCTGACCCAGATAAAGAGCATGCACACTGGTGACCATTCCCATCCGGTCCCTGGGGGCACACGTCCAGTGCCTTTCTGACTTCATGGTGGTGCGCGCTGACCTCCACCTTGTGGCTCTGGCCTCACCTCAGCCCTCCCCAACTCCCAGGCCCAGGCCCCCGGCCCCTCCCCAAGCCTTCCTTCCATGTGTCCAGCTCCCCCTCCCCTACATGGCAGGGCCCTGCCTACCTCACTCCCCTCCTTCATTTCTTCTCTACCTTCTTGGCAGAAACCTTTACTCCTGTTCCATAATCAACCAAGCCTCTATTTTCCACTCCATGCCCTGGGATCCCTCTGTTGCCACCTTCTAATGTGTCCTTTCAGCAACAAGATTCTTGCAGTAGATGAAATACCCAAATGAAACCACGGTACTTGAATTCTGCATATGCGGCAGGCAGTTGGGAGGGTCTCCCTGCACTTCACCTGCAGCCTGTACCTCCTGGAGTTCCCAGTATGGACAGAGCAAAGGTGAGCACACCCTGCCCCAGGCTTGGATTCGCTCAGTCCTGCTCCCAGTGGGCCATAGCTTGCTGGCCTGAGCCTGGGCTGATGCGTCCCCTGGTGCACAGCCCGTAGCCAGGTCACTTTGTCAGAGAGGTTGTGTGGCTCTGCCTCTCTGAGACTGTAAACTTACTGGCTCACAGACCCCACAGGCCCTAGCACACTCGATCCACAGCCACCACTTCCCAGAAGGAAGTCTAGATTCGATTGGCACATGATAGGGTGTGATGACTAGCTGCCTGTAGCCTCTGCTCTCGGTGCTCTGCCCAGACCCCTGGGCACTCACTGTTCCCATCCACACTGGCAGCCTCTTTCCTCAAGCACCTGCGGCTCTGCCTGAAGGCCTTCTCTGAAGGCAGGGAGCTTGGCCAAGCGCAGGGCGGGCCAGAAATGCCAGAGTCAGCCTCCCAGGGAGCAGCTCTCAGTTAATGGCCGGTGGGACTTGGTGGGTAAACCCTCAGCCTCCTCACTCCTTGGGTGAGACACCTCTGAGTCGGTTCATTGGAACTGAGCCCCGGGCACCCCCAGTGGCACCAGCTCACCCTGCTGGCTCTCCCTTCCTGCTCCCTTTCTCGTGCTTTTTGGGGTCACCACAGGATGAACTGCTCAGATCCTTGCCTGAGGCCCTGCAACAGGGGGAGGCCAAGCTTAGTAAAATACCACCTCACCAGCCAGCCCCTCTGTAAACTGACTCACTTGCAAGACACATTTACTTAGTTCAATAAGAACCACATTTTAAAACTGGGAACTTTAAAAACCTGCTTTGTAACTGCTAACATGTCGGCGGTTCTTTGAGTTAAATTGCTCCCCTTCCTCCCACCACATTGCAATGCTTTGTTCTGGGATTCGTGACAGAGCTTATTTTAATGCTCTGAACCTGTGCTAGTGGTTTTCCCTGGACTTATTTGCATGTGACCCAGATATTGTGTTTGGACCTTCACTCTAAGGTGTCCCCGTGGATTGGTTACCTCCCTTGTTTTATTTTGAACTTAAAAATCCACACTTTCCTCTCATCAGAAGCTAATTACCTAGATAATTGACTGGACTTTCTAAATTCCCCCCAAATGTGTAATATCCTCTAGATTTGGCCCAAATTTCCGAATTGTGCTTGGAGACAGCGCTGGCGTTCTCACAGAGAGGAGTGTTGCGGAGGTGGCCCTTCCCAGGCCAGAGGTGCAGTGACACTGCCATTGGGGCCACCAGGGCCAGCCCCAGCACAGAGCTGAAGGGTGCTCAAGCCTACCTGGGCTGATCTCAAAGAGGTGCTTTCCCGGGTCCTCAGGGCCAGGAAGAAGTTCAGTCACCTGGGTCCCTTGTAGAGAAATAAAGCCCTAAATAGAGAGACAAACACAAACACGAGAGCGTGAGATGGCTGGGAAAGGGCTTCTGCGGTCAGGGCTCTGGGGAGCAGAGGGTGAAGCCGCGGGTCAGAGTCCCAGCCCTCCAGGACCTGGATGGGCAGGCTGGGTGCTGGGAGGAGCACAGGCCTCCTCTCCATGGCAGGGACCGAGCGCACATGAGGCCTTGCATGGGGTCCCTGCTCGAGTGGGCCGACACTACCTTCTGACACCCTTGGAGGAGCTCTGCCCACAGAGGACTGCCCAGGGTTGTCACTCTCCTGGTTAAGGCATGGTAAGCCCAAGTCAGGAGCAGGGAGGAAGGCTCCATTATTGGGGCGGGGGCGGGGGGGGGGAATGTGCCCATTTGCAGGCTTTCTGGGGCAGGAGAGTCAGGGAGAGGAAGGTTTCTTGTATGTAACTGTCCAGGCGGTAACATGGGGGGAAGGATGCACAGATCTGTGTGAGCCCAGTATTGCCCCCTCCTGGCTGGGTGAGATTTCATTTCTTTACCTGTTACGTGGGAGTCAGCTACCGCGAAGAAGGTACCATACCTACAGTCTAACTGCCTGGGTTCAAATCCTGGGTCACCTACTTACTGGCTGTGTGACCTCAGGCAAAGTATTTAACCTCTCTGTGCAACTTCCCAATTTCCTTATCTGTGAAATAGGAATAATAATTGTCCTTTCCAGGGCTGTTGTGAGCATTAAGTGAATTAGTACTTGGGAAGCCCTCAGAGCAGTACCTGGCATAGTGAAAGCTGTTTATTTGCTAAATAAACCCCAGCTATTACTGTGTGTCAGGGCTCCACACTGGGTGGGGGAACAGCATCCCTGCATCTGCACTTGCCCAGGTGACTGGCGCGGTCACTTGCTGTATCCACACGGTTGCCTCCAGTCCCCACCCCCATGTGTACTCATGGAGCGCTCTTCTTTCCACTCCCATCTTTTCCAGGCAATTCCTGGCTTTCAAGGTGACTGGAGGCTCCACGTGGCTGCTGGAGTCTTGTGCTGCACGGACACATGGAGATGCCTTTTCTCATTTAAGCACCGTAAAGGCAGAACGGCGTCTTTACCTACGGATGCTTGCTTTAGAGAAATTATAGCAATAAACCGGAGAACCAGATGGTAATCGCTGTAACTGAACTAACGGTGTCTTTCTAGGAAACCGAGGGCTAGTGGGAATAAATCAGGGCTGCAACCCCAGGATGGGGAAACGTGTTCATTACAGGATGTGGATGAGATCCATCACTGGCTAACGGGAAGGGTCTCTGGTGTTTGCTGTTTCAGTAACTGTCTCTGAGTACTTCTGAGTACTTTGAGTTTTTTTCCCTCTATGCCTCAATATCTGTCATCCATAAAATGGGAGTAACAATATTGACATTGACATTACTTTCTACTCCAGCTAAATGGAAAAGCAGTAATAACCCTTGTTTACAGAGCTTGTACTATATTCCTGGCTCTTTGTCTAAACTATTGGATTTAATCTTTCTAGAGGCCCCACAGGGGTGAGTACTACTATTCCTATCGTCTTGGGCAAGCAGATGGAGGTCGGAGAGGTGAAGCAACCAGTCTCCTGGTCCCACTGCTGGCAAGGGCAAGCGGGGACGTGCACTCCGGGGGTGTCTGATGATGGAGCACTTTCCCTCCTGTATTTGTGACAGCAGCTGCCGGCTGACTTTGTGTGCAAGAAGCTGCCCTGGAGAGCCAGGCTGTGCCTTTGGGACCCACTGCTCATCACTCACTCAGAAGAATCCCAGTGTGGCCCCCATTACTGCAAGGGGCCCTCAGAACTGGCTTTTGGTCACCCAGATCCCTCCTGCTTCCCACGGGTTAAGAGCACGGCTTTGATCCCAGCATTTTGCTCAAGCACTTGTGGGGGGAGGGCTGGGAGTGGGGAAGAAAAGGGGAGGGGAGAGGAAGGGGGCAGGAGAGCAGAGGGAGTCTGCTTTCCCCTTTCCGGTATGTCATTTGTTAAGGCTGTGATGAAAGACACGTAGAAGTCAGTATGAAGCATCCAGCTGAGACCCTCGGGCTAGGTCTCAACCTTGAGAGGGCATGAGAGTCACCCCAGGGCTTGTTAAAACACGGAGTACCAAGTTTGGTGGTCTTGCAGTAAGTGTTTAACAACAGGTTCTCCAAAAAAACTAAGGCAAGCTGATTTGTAGTGTTTGCCAACTTCTGTGATATAAATACCCTCCATGGCTGATTTCATGTCGTCATTGAATGTGGCACTGGGGACAAATGCACCGCAGTGTTCCTGCCACGTGGATACCATAGGGGTCAACAGGCTCTAGAGCACAGATAGGAGTAAATGAAATCAAACAATTCGGGGGTGATACATTTTGAGGACTGATTATCTTTATTTTTTTAATGTATTTTATTGAAGTATAGTTGATTTACAACATTGTGTTAGTTTCAGGTATTCAGTAAATGATTCAGTTATATATATATGTGTTTATATACATATTCTTTTTCATATTCTTTTCCATTATGGTTTATGACAAGATATTGAATATAGTTCCCTGTGCTCTACAGTAGGACCTTGCTGTTTATCCATTAATTACCTTTGTTTTTAATATAATTTATTTAATTGTAGGTCTGTATGATTTAATTTCTAATAGTGGAAATGTTTAGCAACTGGCTGGTAAGCATAGCACTAATAGAACTACCCCTGGGGTTTCTGACTCTATAGGTCTGGAGAAAGAAGGAGAATCTGGGGATTTCTCTGCTGGTCCAGTGGTTAGGACTCGGCACTTTCACTGTCGTGGCCCGGGATTCAATCCCTGGTTGGGGAACTAAGATCCCACAAGCGGTGTAATGTGGCCGGAAAAAAAAAAGAGAGAAACAAAAAAGGAGAATCTGCATTTCTAACCAGGTTTCTGATGCTGCTGGCCCCCGGGGATACACGTTGACAACCACTCTCTAGGGGCACTTAGAGTAAGTAGCCAAAGGAAGGTGCCTTTTCCATAAGCTTATTCAGCACATCAGTTTCCTCAAGTGTAAAATAAGGATAACAGTATCTGCCTCATGAGGCTGTTGTGAGGGTTAAAATGATCCGATATTTTCCTGCTGGCCTTGGAGAGCCAGGTTTTGGTTGAGCTGCTGTGCCTTGGACACGTGCAGTTCCGAAGGACAAGGAGTACCTCCAGCCACTCAGATCGTGCCCTGGACTAGAGGGGTCCGGGCTTTCCCTGAGGAGCCCAAAGTGAGTGTTAGCACTTTGGAGGGGGTGGCTGGTCTCCTTCCTGCTGGGCCTGGGAAGGGACCAGACACACCATTTGCACCTACAACTGCACAGATGGGCAGCTGGGTGCAGAAAGAGATCGTGCAAACTCCAGTCACACTGACAGCTTCCCACAAAGGTTAGTCCCCTCTCCCCCTCCCCCTGCGTCTGAGCTATGTGCATTTGCTCTGTTTTGCTATTTACTCAGCCTGCATATCCCAGTTTGTCCTGAGAGGCTGCCAATGACTTCATTCATCTCTAGCTTCACACCAGTGCAAGTCCACTGGTGTAAGGGAGTAATGGTCAAAGGATGTGCTATTCTGTCTGTGTGTAACCGAGCTCCACTCCAGGCCTGCTGCTGGCTCACCAAAGCTCCCTCCCCAGCCCTTGTGAATGTACCAGCTTGAGAGGACCCGTGGGTATCCAGTGGAGGCCCCAGACAAAAGCTCCAGAAACTCCTTCTCTCAGAGAGCAACTTTGGGAGAGAGTATATTTCTTATATTAGTGTCAGCTTAGATGGTTTATTCAAAATCCATCATTTCTACAGCGTAATAAATACAAACTCCAGGAACACTGCAGGTGGAGGGGAAGCAGCCCAGTGATTAGCCTTGCTCCCTCTCATTTGTCTAAACCCAGCAATGGGGCACCTAGGATGTGGTACAACCTTCAGGGACTGGTGAACATGCTCAGAATTCAGAAAGCTTCCTATGTCAGATTCTGAATGTCTTAGTTATCTATTGCAACATAACAAATTACCCTAAATCTTGGTAGGTAAAAACAACAATAAACCTTTATTCTCTTACAGGGTTTCTGTAGACCAGGAAATTTGGAATGGCTTAGCTGGGTGTTTCTAGCTTGGGCTCTTTTACGAAATGATAGTCAAGATGTTGGGTGGAACTACAGACATCTGAAAATCTGACTGAGGCCAGAGGATATGGTGACTCCCTCAATGGCGGATATAAAAAAAAGTCTCAAATCTACATTCTAGAGATGAGAAGTACAATGTGCAAATAAAAAATACAATGAGTGGGATTAACAGCAGATTCAATGTTGCAGATGAAAAGACTAGAGAACTTGAAAATATAGCCATAGAAACTACTCAAAATGAAACAAAGAGAAAAGAGAAGTAAAAAGAATGAACAGAGCATCAGTGAGATGTGGGATAACGTCAAGCAGTGTAATTTACATGTAATTCGAGTCTCTGGACAAGGAGGGGGGAACTGAAAAATATTTGTGAAGAAATTATAGCTGAAACTTTTCCAAATTTATGAACAGTATAAACCCACAGATCCAAGAAGTGCAATGAGCCCCAAGCATAAGAAACATAAAGAAAAGTAAGTATATGAAGGCATAATCAAATGGCTCAAACCCAGTCATGAAAAGAAACTCTTAAAAGCAGCCAGAGGTGAATGATACAATATGTACAGAGGAGCAAATGTGAGGATGACAGCAAATTTCTTATCAGAAACAATGTAAGTTAAGAAATCAGTGGAACAACATCTTTAATGGTATTGAAAGGAAAATCTGTCAACCTCGTATTCTGAATCCAGTAAAAGTATCCCCCAAAAATAAAGGCTAAGTAAAGACCTTTTAAGATACCCAAAACAAATAGGAAATAATGCATCATTAGCAGACTCATACTACGAGAATTGTTAAAGACAATTAGGCAGAAAGAAAATGATATTAGACAGAAAAAAGGAAAGGAAGGAAGATTAATGGAGCAATAGGAAGTAGACGATTAAAGTAAAAAAAAGTTCATTATCTATTTATCAATAATTGAGAAAACAAGTAGACAAAAAAATCAGTAACGATATAAATGACCTGAATAAACACTATCAACCAATTTGACCTAATTGCTGCCTTCCTCAACAGTAGAATACACGTGTTTTCAAATGTCCATGAAACTTTTACTAAGATGGCCATAAACAAGTCTTAAAAAATGGAAAAAAGTTCAAATACAACATATGTTCTCTGATCACAATGGAATTAAGTTAGAAATCAATAACAGAAAAATTTCTGGAAAATCCCCAAACATTTGGAAACCAATTAATGCATTTCTAAATAACCCATACATCAAAGAAAAACATCAAAAAGGAAAATTAGAAAGTGCTTTGAACTGGATAAAAATGAAAACACAACATATAAAATTTTGTTACATGCCTCTAGAGGAGTAGTTAGGGGGTAAATTATAGCACTAAATGTTGATATCACAAAAGAAGAAAGGCTTCAATCAATGACCTCAGCTTCTACCTTAAGAAATGACGCAAAGAAGAGCAAATTAAACCCAATGTAAAAAAATGAAAAAATAAAGATCAGAGTGGCTATAAATAAAATGAAAAATAAAAAAATAATGAAGCCAATGAAACTAAAAGCTAGTTCTTTGAGAAGATCAATAAAATTGATAAGTCTCTAGCAAGACTAATCAGGAAAAAGAGAGAAGATAAATTGTCAATATCTGGAATTAGAGAGGTGACCTCACCACAGATTCTTCAGGTATTAAAAAGATAAGGTAATGTTAAGAAAAACATTATGTTAATAAATTTGGAAATTTAGATGAAGTGGATAAAAGAAGACACAAACTACTGAAGCTCAGTCAAGAAGAAATAGTTAAATAGCCCCATATCTAGTAAAGAACTGGAATTTGGGGGCTTCCCTTGGTGGCACAGTGGTTGAGAATCTGCCTGCTAACGCAGGGGACACGGGTTCGAGCCCTGGTCTGGGAGGATCCCACATGCCACGGAGCAACTGGGCCCGTGAGCCACAACTACTGAGCCTGCGCGTCCAGAGCCTGTGCTCCGCAACAAGAGAGGCCGCATCAGTGAGAGGCCCACGCACCATGATGAAGAGTGGCCCCCGCTTGCCACAACTGGAGAAAGTCCTGGCACAGAAACAAAGACCCAACACAGCAAAAATAAATATAAATACAAAGAAATGGAATTTGTAGCTAAAAACCTTCCCACAAGGAAAACTCCAAACTCAGATGATTTCACTGGTGAATTCTACCAAATATTTAAGGAAGAAATAACACCAATACTACACAAATTCTTTTTGAAAAGTGAAAAAAAGGCATGGTTTCCAGTGCATTTTATGAGGCCAACATTACTGTGATATAGAACAGCCGAAGACATTATAAGAAAAGAACACTGTAAACCAATATCGCTCAGGAACAAAAATTCTCAACAAAATTTTAGCAAATCAAGTTCAACAATATATAGAAAGGAAAATAATGACCAACTGGGGTTTATCCCAAGTATGCAAAGTTGGTTTAACAAACCAAAATCAATCAATGTAATTAACCATATTTATAAACTAGAAAAGAGAAAAGATCATCTCGATAGATGCAAAAAAAAAAAAAGCATTTGACAAAATTCAACATCCATTCCTGATAAAAATTCTCAGCAAACTAGAATAAAAGAGAACTTCCTCAACCTGATAAAGGGTATCTCTGAAAAACGAAAAGCTAATATCATACTAAAAGCTTTTCCCCTAAGACCAAGATCAAGACAATGATGTTTATTCTTATTATTTCTATTAAATATTGTACGAGTCCTAGCTGTTGTTATAAGGTGAGAAAAAGAAATAAAATTTGTCCAAATTGGAAAGGAAGAAGTGAAAGTGTTTCCACAAACAACATAATTGTCTATGTAGAAAATCTGCTGAAACTTTACCAAAAAAAAAGCTACTAGAATTAATAAATGATTTTGGTAAGGTTTCAGGATACAAGACAAATGCACAAATTTAAGTAGTATCTCTCTCTATTAGCAATGAACAATTGGAAATTGAAAATCAAAACCATTTTACTTGCACCCCAAAATATGAAATACTTGGGGATAAATATGATGAAAGATCTTCAAGATCTGTGCACTGAGAACTAAAAATCATTGCTGGGAGAATTGAAAGAAGATATAACCAACTGAAGAGATATACTGTGTTTACTGGCCAGAGGACTTACTATTGTTAAGATGTCAATTCTCTCCAAATTGGCCTAAAGATTCAAAGCAATCCCAGTCAGAATCCCAGTAGTGTTTTATAGGACATGACCTATAGAACATGATTCTAAAATTCATATAGAAATATAAAGGACCTACAACAGTCAGACAACTTTGAAACAGAATAACAAAGTTGGAGATCTAATACTTCTGGATTTCAGGACTTACTATAAAGCTATAGTAATCAAAACATTGTAATATTGGCATTAAGATAGACAAAGAAGTTAATAAAACAGAATAGAAGGTTCAGAAACAAACAAACAAACAAATGGATTTTTTTTTTTTTTTTTTTTTTTTTTTTTTTTTTTTGCGGTACGCGGGCCTCTCACTGTTGTGGCCTCTCCCATTACGGAGCACAGGCTCCGGACGCGCAGGCTCAGCGGCCATGGCTCACGGGCCCAGCCGTTCCGCGGCATGTGGGATCCTCCCGGACCTGGGCACGAACCCATGTCCCCTGCATCAGCAGGCGGACTCAACCACTGCGCCACCAGGGAAGCCCAAACAAATGGCTTTTTTTTTTTTTTTTCTTTTTTTTTTCCGGTACGCGGGCCTCTTACTGCTGTGGCCTCTCCCATTGTGGAGCACAGGCTCCGGACGCCCAGGCCCAGCGGCCATGTATCACGGGCCCAGCCGCCCCGCAGCATGTGGGATCTTTCCGGACCAAGGCACGAACCCGTGTCCGCTGCATCAGCAGGTGGACTCCCAACCACTGCGCCACCAGGGAAGCCCAAACAAATGAATTTTTGACAAAGGTTCAAAGGCAGTTCAGTGGAGTATGGATAGCAGGATGGTATTTTCAGTAAATGGTGGTGGAACAATTTTATATTCTTGTGTAAAAAAATGAACTTTGATCCATGCCTGACATCACACATAAAAATATACTCAAAATAAATCATATACCTAAAAGTAAAATCATAAGGCGATAAAACTTCTGGTAGAAAACCTTTATGACTCTGGTTAGGCAAAGACTTCTTAAATACAATGTCAGAAGCACAATTGTGAAGCGCTATTGTGATTTGTGAGTTATTACATAGCCAAGGAATAGAGTCTGCTTATAACCATTTTACAGGAGCTGGAATACATATAAACATTTAAAAATAATTATAGGGGTTTGTAATTATTGTGACATTGACACTTAATGTGGGACTCAAGTGGGTCCAGGGCTGATGCCTGGTTTTATTACCTGTACAATGAGGACATTAACCTCTGTCCTTTTGTCCTCACTGGGCTGCCTGAGCTGGTGCTTTGTAAAGAGCTAAAGGCTGAATGAATATGAATGAGTACTTGTCATAATTATTATTTTACAACCATTTTGGCCGCTATGCCTGTTCATTTGGTTTGTCTCTGGGAACAATCCCTCCCCCAATAACACTATCACTTGTGCCACAAAATAAGGTATGGTGTAGATTCAGGAGTCCCAGGATGGTGAAGGACTGGGTTCCTCCTTCATAGTTTGCGGTGACGATGCTGGTGGGACCTCCTGCAGGGGCCGAGTGTCTGCCCTTCTACCACTGGTCTGGGTTTTGGGCTTCCTGATCGTTCTGTGAACTTCACACTCTAATCCAGCTCTCTCTCCCACCAGATCAAAGCTGGCTCTCTGGGAAGTTTTCATTTTTCATCTTGTCTAGAGGGAGACCGTCTGAAGAACCAACTTCTGAAATGCTTCTTAACAAGTGGCATGATAAGATTCTCCACTGGCAGCATCTTGGAAAATTGCACACGTTTTAAAAAGCAATCACTCGGGGTTCTTTATCTCCTATTATTCTGATTGTGGCCTCAGATCAATCTTAAAAAGCTTTAGCCTCTGACACCCAACCAAGAACTGAATCACTCCAGATTTTAAATAACGCAGATCAGAATGGAGTTCAGTGCCAAGCTGGGAAACATCCTCCTCCTTCTTATCATACAAGCCTTTAACCAGGGTCCATTACTGTCCAAAATGTAGATACTTAAAAAGGCAACCTAAAAGTTGGAGACAAATTGCTTCTTGGTTGGGGCACCTTCTCTCCTTAAGGAGTTGAGATGAGTCACTTCTCTGGCCTCATTCTTTGCTCAGGACTTCATCCTGAAGATTCTCCCAACCGATTCCAGCCAGAGGCTGCCTCCTGTGCACTCCAAATGCACTTGGTGTGCTCCACACGTCTCCGCGTCCCGCTTCACCACCATGTCGGGGCTACACCTGGTCTCCTGATAGAATCTGTCAGCCCGTGAGGGGTGCCCCTTGGGGCAGAGTGTTGGAGGGACAGCACTGTGCTTGGCAGAAAGCAGGGGCTTTGGGGTCTGAGCACCAGCTCCCTGCACCTTCGTGAACCACCCCAGATGGCCACAGGCCCTGAAGCCCTCACCAGGAAGGCCACCCAGCCTAGGGCCTGAGCCCATACAAGTCTGCTGGGATCAAGGGTGAGCCTGGGACCCAGGGCCTGGGGCAGACTTGCGGCACTAAGCCTGGGGTCTGGGCAGAGCCCTCAGCAGCCCTCCAGCCTCACCGTTAACAGTCTCTCCCAACCTTAGAGGGAATGTCCTCTCCAGGGTGGGTGGGTCTTCCTCCAGTGGTCCTGGTTTTCCCTGCAGTAGTTCTGTGCCACTCCAGGACTCTGATCTAGGCTCTGCCCCAAATCATGAATGCCTGACTCTCCCTGAGTGATTCCTGAGCCTCCCAGAGGCTATAGGATTGAGGCTGCGCCCATGGTCCCAGCACTGTGAAACCTCGGGCTCCACCCAGGCAAGGGGTCCCAATACAATCACCCCCCAGGCCCTTGTCATTAATGCCTGTGATCATGTTCATGAGAAAAAGATGCATGCCATGTTGCAAAGTGTCTGTGTGAAGCCAGCACTCACTAGATTTAGTGTCTTAGCCTCTCTGTGTCACTGTGATAGGCCCAGTGCTGGAGTGCCAAGTAGCTTTCTAGGGAAACAGGGGAATGAATGCTTGTGACCAGTGGACCAGAATGCTTACAAGGGGGGCTTCCTGAACCCTCTAGTGGTGACAGGGCTCTGGCCACTGGGACTAGGCGGTATGACTTCATCTACTTCTGGGCCTGGGCCTTTAGAAATGTAACCTCCGTCCTTCTCTCCTCCCTCCCTCACTGTGTCAACCTTAGAAGGCACAGAAACAGATGAAGCTGCCACCTTATCCACAGCAGACTTGCCATAGCCAGAGGTAAACTGTTATTTTGTTTAGGTGCTGGGATTTCAGGAATATTCAGCATTGTTTATTTTGACTAATTAGATGTCATTTTATTTTTTTTTATAAATTTATTTTTATTTATTTATTTTTGGCTGTGTTTGGTCTTTGTTGCTGCGCATGGGCTTTCTCTAGTTGCGGTGAGCAGGGGCTACTCTTAATTGCGGTACGCGGGCTTCTCATTGTGGTGGCTTCTCTTGTTGCGGAGCACGGGCTCTAGGCGTGCGGGTTTCAGTAGTTGTGGTGTGTGGGCTCAGTAGTTGTGGCGCACGGGCCCAGTTGCTCCGCGGCATGGGGATCTTCCCGGACCAGGGCTTGAACCCGTGTCCCCTGCATTGGCAGGCAGATTCTTAACCACTGCGCCACCAGGGAAGCCCTAGATGTTATTTTGAGTAAACACATTTCAGATAATTTTGTCCCAGACTGCTCACCTGGCCCAATAAAAAAGTTTTAAAATCATAGTACTGGGACTTCCCTGGTGGCGCAGCGGTTAAGAATCCGCCTGCCAATGCAGGGGACACAGGTTCAAGCCCTGGTCCAGGAAGATCCCACATGGCGCGGAGCAACTAAGCCCATGCGTCACAACTGCTGAGCCTGCGTTCTAGAGCCCGCAAGCCACAACTACTGAAGCCTGAGCGCCTAGATCCCGTGCTCCACAACAAGAGAAGCCACCGCAAAGAGAAACCCCTGCGCCGCAATGAAGAGTAACTCCCGCTCGCCGCAACTAGAGAAAGCCCGCGCACAGTAACGAAGACCTAACGCACCATAAATAAATAAATAAATTTACTTTAAAAAATAAATAAAATCATAGTACTATTGAAACACTGTATTTCTATGCAAAGCCATTTAATTAATGATTATTCTCTTGCTCCTCTGACTGGATGTTGGGAAGGAAAAGCAATGAGAGGGCAGGCCCATCTACTTGTGATACAGCCTTGGGGGCACAGGCTGCTGGGATCTGCCTAGCTCTCATGGTCAGAGCTCTGAGCAGGGCATGGCAGAAGGTCTGGGTTCTGGCCTCCAGCTACGATGGCTGTGGAGAACCCCCTTCCTGCCTGACCCTTTGGACTGGAGCACAAGAAACCCAGCAAGGATACAGGTCACTGTCCGAGAGGGGTCATGGCTCCCACTGTCCCTGGCCAAATGCCCAGTCTGTAAAGGATCTCCGCTGGGCAGTGGGAGGTCCTGGGAGTGTGAAAATGCCCCCCTTCCTCCTTGGCTCAATGGACCGAATGGTAGGTCTCTTTGCCTCCTTAAAATACCTGGTGTTCTAGCTGGAGGAGCTCAGGGAGAACTAAGCCTACTCCCTCTGATGCCCATTTGGTGGCTGCATCGGTTAACTGCCGTCGAGGGCTGATGCATTCAGAAGGGAACCAGCCATCAGAGGCCATGTGCTCTGAGCTTCCTATAGGGGAGTGAGTCTTCACTGGTCAGCCACTTCTTTCCAGTACGTTCTCTGACCCAAGATTCAGGCAGATGTTGGTGTCAATTTCTGCCCCACCTAGATGCTAACTCTGCCCTTGGCTCTTTGGAGCCCATATGGCAGGTGTGGAAAAGCCTCTGCTTCAGAACTGGGAGCCCTTGGTAGGCAGTGCTGCGTGGCCTCCACTCCATGCTGTGAGGAGTCCAGGGGGACCCTGCCTCTCCACAGCCCAGCGTCTGCAGCACTGAACCACAGGGCTATTCTTCCACGCGGCTGTCTCTGCCATGTTTCTGGGGCTGCACAGCTTCCAGCCTTCTCCCCCATGATGAACAGTCTGCCCCTGCCACTCAGGCTGGCCTGGGCCTTGGAGCACACTCCCTGGGAAGTGTGTTTCTGCCCAGAATATGCAGTCGGGACATGGTGATGCCGGGTCTGGGGGGTTTGCCTTGGATGATCTTGACTGCAAGTGGTTTGGTCTGTCTTACTGCTCTCCAGGCCCTGCAACTAGTGCTATGCTCTGGGGTATATGGTGATTTGGGAGAGGACTGCTATGCTGTTTAGTTGAGAGCAAGTTAGTCTGAGAAACGCAGTATAGACTCTTTTGCTTTGATCTGTGCCAGGCTGACCTGCTGAGCAGACTGCCGCTGAGGGGCACGTGCTGCCTTCTGCTGAGGAAGGCACACCCCATCCCAATCCTCTGCAAAGGATCATTCAGGAAGCCTACCCATCACCTTCAGCAGACCAGGCAAGGCGGCAATCCCACAGCAGCACCCCCAGATCACCTCCATTTTGCTGATAAACAGTAACTCAGTACTCGAATTTTGTCCCCGAGTGTTTAGGCAGCATGAATGAGCTAGAATGTCCCAAATGTAATTAAAAGTAAGTTATGCTCATCACACAATGAATAAGATATGTTTTCCATGCTGCCTCAATGTCATTCGATGCAGTTTTTTGCCTAGTAATTGACAAAATGAGTCATCTACCAACCAGGCTTCCAGCTATTACTGTAAATTAACTGGGTTCAATTGAAAGCCAAAGGATTGATCTATTTTAAGTGGAAGACATTTAAATACTGTAAATGAATATCCGTGGCTGACTTAAATTAGCAGAGCCTGAGAGAAGCTTATTACATTTCCATGAACAGGCAGCCACATTGAAGGAAACACAGAAGCCATTTTTATAAGATGAAGATCCATTCTGTAGGCAGAGACACTCTGAGTACGAAACAATTTGGGGGCAACCAAGACACTTGGCACTTGATTTACATACTCCCAAGCGTGTCATCAGGCTTCTTAGTAACTGGGTTTTCTTTCACCACGACAGTGGCAAAATCTTGTCATATAATGATGAGTTGTAGGTAATCATAAGGTATTGTGATGTTGTTATTCCAGCAGTCGCTTTCAGAACCACTGGTATATGGTGCAAGACAAGCTTGAAAACTCATATTTTTGGATGATTACTTCCATCTTATGTTTTTCCTTGACAGGTCAGATGCAGAAAAAAATTGCTTTAACTAAACAGTTTAAAAATTGTTTAAAAACGAGTTGGCTGCTGCCGCCAATTTTGAATTTACTAAATACATTTCTGTTTCATTTAAAATAACTATTTGATGAGGATTTTCATTTTGATCTGTTAGTAGAGGGGAGTTACATTTCTCAAATAGCTACATAAATGTAAAGTATCCCTTAAGAAAAAGCCACGCATTCTGACATTTGAACCTAAATAAATGATAACTCTTTTTTTTTAAATAAAACTCCAGTGAGTATTTCTTCACAAAAGCAGCATTTGAAGTTATCCCCAAGGACATTTAAAACAAGAAAACATTTACTGTTTAATTTTTTTCTGGGGTGCTAATGGCAACGTTAATATCAGTTCCCAGTTAGCTCATGGTTATCCCTACCGCCCTGTGGAGGACGTTTGCTCAATAGCTACTGAGCTATCCTGAGGCGGCGAGCAGGGCTCGTCTGATGCTTCAGTGTCCTTCCCTCTCACTCACGCATGTTCCTCTGAGCACAGCTTGATCAACTGGAGTTTGCTGTGCCAAGATCTATGGGAGCTGCTATGGAGGTAACCAAGCCCTTGTTCTTCTGTGCACAGAGATGTGCGGGTGGAAAGTATGAAGGAGGAAGTGAAATCAGGCTCTCCTGGACCTCTCAGGGAGTCAGGGGCAAGTTCACGAGGCCAGATGTGACTGGTAGAGATGCCAGCTGCAAAGGCCCCACTGCACCAAGGTCTGTACACATCAGCTCTCTTGCCGCCAATTGTGTCTCTGCAAGATCTTTGCTAGGAGCCACCATTAAGCTTGGCACTAAATGGCCACTAATGACCAGGAGTGACATCAGCCACAGGAATTCTGGGAAATCCCCCTGCTCTGGCCAGACCCCCACAGCTTGCCTGCTTCTCTTTCTTACTCATCCAGGATGGAACTTCTGAAAACCTCTATGGCTTGGCTGACTCTAGGTATTGTCCCTCCATTCCTCCTTGCCTTATAAGGTCTCCACTGACCTCCTGGCTCTGAGAGTTGAAAGGGCACTTGGAGATCAGCTGTGGCCACCTTCCTACCCAGCGACAGGCTCTCCTCCAAGCTTCTTAGTCAAGTGCTGGTCTGGCCTCGGCTTGCCCAGCACCAGGGACTGGAGCTCACCCCTGCCCAGCAGACCACTCCATGGGAACAAAGTATCTTTCCTATATGGAGGGCACAGTGGCCTCCGTGCAATTCTATTTATCCGGGCTATAGCTTCTGGAGGTTCACAGAATAAATATAGTCTTGTTCGCATAAGGATGCAGTGCCTGATCTAACGCCCTTTCCACGATTTCTCTTCAAATTTCTTATTCAGTTTGTCCCTCATATGGGCAGGAGTTCAGACCCCTCATCCTGGTTGCTGGCGGTTGGAATGGGGCAGAAGGTCCAAGGATGCCCTACTTGTCTGTCTGGGCCATGTGGTCCGTCTCCTCATAATTCTGTGGTCCACTCAAGCATCCTGAGAGCATGGCAGTGGCTTCCCAGAGCAAAAGCAGAAACGGCTTGGTGTCTCAAGGACCGAACCTAGAACTTGCATGGCATCACTTCTGCCTCATTCTATCGGTCAAGTAATCACTAGGGCAGCTCAGATGCAGAAGAGAGGAAGGAGACTCCACTTCTTGTTGGGAGGAGTGGTGTGTGCATAGGCAGGGGAGGAATAGGGACAGCTATCCTTGGAGACTATCTAGCAGGTGCCTTGTAGAGTTGCTGTGAGAATTAAGTCAATACGTGCCAAGCACTTAGGATCGTGCTTGGTTCGTATGCATGTAAGTGTTAGCTTTTATTTAGATTTAAACCCATGAAGTAAGGCAGAGCTGAGATCAGGCCGTGCCGCATGCCACGGGACTTCTCTTGCTTGACTGAGCTGGATGGCTGCTAACCCTTTACTGTGTACAGTTCCACCGAGGAGAGAAGGCCGACACTAGGCTGTTTCCAATATGTTTAATCTTACCCTGACAGCAGCCCTATATAGTGGGTGTGGTTATTCCCATCTCACAAAAAGAAAAGTGAGGCTCAGAAAGGGAAATACCTTCTCTGGTAACTAGCTAGTAAGCAGTGAAGCCAAAATTCGGAAATCTGTCATTCTCTGTCATGCAGGATTCAGTAAAATGACTTGCTAAGGTACAGCCTGGACTCTTAATTGGAAAAGGCAACATAGGGTTGCTCTCAGGGAGCCTCACGGGTTCAGGCAATCCCCGCTTCCAGGCTCTGTCACCTGCTTTTCACATGTCATTTTAGAAGCCTTCTTGGAGGACTTCTATCTTAGATCCCATTCTAAGAATTACAGGAATCTTGTCCCTGAGTATTTAGGCAGCATTGACACCACCACTGCCGCCAGCTGCCATTTGTCCAACTCTCAGGGCAGCCTCAGAACAACACACCAAATGTGGGAGCAAGAGGGTCTTCAATGATCTACCTAAATCTACAACCTGTAGGTGGTATAAACGGGATTTGAACCCAGGTTCTCTGATTCCAAATATTATTTTCTTTCCATAGTACGCAAGCTTCCATTCCACCCTTCTGAACATCATTTTCCCCACCTATACGATGGAAATGAATTGTATCTGCCCTGTTAAGGTGGCTGTGAGGCTCAATGGAAATTATGAATGTTTATTTAAAAAGGCTTTAGGGCTTCCCTGGTGGTGCAGTGGTTGAGAGTCCGCCTGCCGATGCAGGGGACACGGGTTCGTGCCCCGGTCCGGGAAGATCCCACATGCCGCGGAGCGGCTGGGCCCGTGAGCCATGGCCGCTGAGCCTGCGCGTCCGGAGCCTGTGCTCCGCAGCGGGAGAGGCCACAACAGTGAGAGGCCCGTGTACCGCAAAATAAATAAATAAATAAAATAAATAAAAAATAAAATAAAAAGGATTTATTGAGCTTCTACTAGGTGTCAGGCACTGTTCTGGACAATCAGGATACAGGGCAAACAAAACAAACAAAATCCCGACCCTGATGAGCTTACATACTAATAGGGGAAGGCAGTCCAATAAGCTCCTTGTCACTTTTCAAGCACTTTACAAAAACAATGAAATATTTTCCCACCAAGGATCTAACACAGGCTGGATCAGTGTTCACTCATTCAGTCAATTTACTCATTTCTTCATTCATTCACTCATTCATTCATTCAATTATTCATGTAAGTATCAAATGTTACTACATATCAGTTATGTGTCAGGCACTGTGCTGGGTGGTAGGAAAAGATAAGTAATAAGATAGACTGAGGCCCTGCGTGAATGAAGTGTACAGACTAGAAGGGAGGAAACATATAACTAAGGAAGTGTTATAAATTAACGGTAGCAATGTCAACAACAGCAACAATGGTAACAACAACAATAACAATAATGACCTCTAGGCTGGTTTGAGTAACAGTTTACAACCGATGAAGGATGCTCAGTTAGTGTTTGCTGAATCAACTCCAGCTGAGTCGAATTTACAATGTCTAGATGTGAAAAAGCATCTGACACATGGGCTGCTCTGTGACTTGCTGTGAGCATGGACCGGCTCAGACCAGCCTGACAGCATCTTAATTATGCCCCCAGATAGAGCTGAGATAAGGGCCCTGGTGGGTAGAGTCTTACTAGACAAAGCTGTGAGGTTCCATGGGCAGACATTAAGCAAAGACTTCAGGCGCTATGGTAACACACCCACTAACCTAGGCCTGATGCCAGCCCCCAAATTCCCTCATCCGGAACATGGAGACAACCCAGGCACCTTCCTCAGGAGCCAGGACCCAAGGAGCCAGCTCATGACAGCACCGTTTTTGTCTTTGACATTCAAGCTTGGTAAACAAAGGAAGGAGGAAAGGGGTGATTGGCGGCCTGCTGGAACATTCCCTGTGACCTTCAAGTTCTGGAGTCAGATGGCCTCTCTTTCCTCCCCTGAGGTTTCCTCTTTCTTAAAGACTGCTGGTTTCTGATTGCCCCATATTAACGTTCTCCCCTAGAAGTGCATCTGCTTTCCCATCCATCTTGTCTCTCCTCCTCCCAATTCCAACCTTTTACTCTAAATTAAATGAAACTTTAAATCAATCTTCTCTCCCACTCCCATTACTTACGCTCCTGGAAAACAAAACAAAACAAAACCCAGTCTGCTCTCAAAGTGATTTTTAAATTGCCTCTGCTAGAACCTACAGCTGCATCGGCCACATGGGCGTAGATTTGAGACTCTGCTACCCAGGGATGCAGGCGTCAGCTCCCACACTTTGTCCCCTGCTGCTGTCAAGGCTCCCCAGCCCCTTGTTCCAGCACCTGGCGGTCTTCTAGGCCACACCGGCTGTCAGGACAACAGCCCCATTTGGATGGTCTTTCTGCCTCCAGCCTGGCACCTTGACATTCCCTGCCTGTGCTGCCGTGGATGACTTTCCTCTCGGAGTGAGGAAGGCTAAGTCTGAGCTCCCAAACCTCACAGCTCCCCAGTGCTGCCAGGACCCAGCTTCTGAGTGTGGCACCCGAGCCATCCACATCCAGCTTCTGGTACCACGTGTGCAGTCTGGGTTCCTGACAACACGATGACCCTCACACTTCTGCTTCAGAGGCCCTGCGCTCCACCCTGGGCATGAGCTGCCTGATATAGCCCACCTCCACACATGAAGTTACACAATTTCTGAGCACCTCCAGTGTGCCAAGGCCAGCTCTGCAGAGACCAGCTGGGCTTGGCGACTCTGTCTGGAAGAGGGAGCTCTTTGTCTGCTCCCCTTTCTGGTTACCTGAAGAGAACTCTCTAGGGCTGTGTCCCTGTTGCCTTCCTTTTCTGCTTTTAGTTTTTCTTTCCTTGTTTAACTTAAAATATTTTAAAATATGGACATAAGTAAATATAGTCTCATTGTGAGAAATGAAAAGACAATCACCCCTCAGTACTGGTGGGGAAGGGCTCCTATAGTGCTCCCCCATGAAGTTACCCAAAACCTCGAATTCTCAAGTCCCTTATATAAAATGCTTGTAATTGCATATAACCTAAGCATATCTTCCCATATACTTTAAAGCATCGCTAGATTACTTATAATACCTAATACAATGTCAGTGCTAAGTAAAATAGTTGCCGGTGTACAGCAAATTCAAGTATTGCTTTTTGGAACTTTCTGGAAATTTATTTTTTTTTCTGAATAGTTTTAAGCCTGGTTGAATTCATGGCTGTGGAGCCCATGGATATGAAGGGCCAACTGTAATACAGATAAATATCAAGTTTTTTGATCATCACCTCATTGTCCATTTTCTCCCCAAAGCCTTACCCTATAGCTTTGGTTTGTAGTAGCTATATTCTGAAAATCCCCAAATTAAACTATTTTAGCTTTATTTCACTTATTTTTTTTAGTGAAAGTTATATCTAAACACAGTTTAGAGAATCAAATAGCTCTACAAGGCTTGTTATAAGCAGCAATTTCTTCCTCTTCTACTACTGCCCAAATCTTAGTCACCACTTTCAGCTCTTTTAGGTGAGGTTTTTTTTTTCTTTTCTTATGTTTATTTCTAAATAAGATCCTTACACTACCATGTCTTGATTTAAAATTTTAGGCATTATCTATGGAATTCCCAGCATGGCAGTTTGAGATTTTGCTTTATTTCACTGCCCTCCCTGCCGCCCCTCCCTATGTGACTTCCTGAACCTCCACAGTAACTTTGGTTATATCAGTCAGCATTCACTGTTTATACTCCCATCCTAGGAAATTTAATTTAACTGAATATTTTTTCTAAGGAGGACTTTCATCTCTCTTTCTAGAACTTCTTCTCAGACACTGAGTTGTCTCTCCTCTTTTCCTCTCCGTTGTTCTTCTTTCCGGGAGATTATGTTAAGATTTTCATCCAGCCCTTCATTTGAGTTTTTGTTTCTGGTATTTTATTTCTGAATTCTGGGAGCTGGTTTGTGCTCTGACTGTCCATTTTTATAGTCTCTCTCTGAGGATGTTAAAGACAGTTTTATTTAAAAGTTTTCTCCCCCCTGCACAGTTTTTATTGTCTCCAAGTTGTTTTTTTCCCCCTTTCCTGTGTTCATCTGGCCTTCATATGCAATTCTTTCCTTAAGTGAAAGAATTCACTTTGGGTGAATTCTTCCAGTCACCTTCCAGTGACCTTCTAGTGACCTTCTAGTGACCTTCTAGTGACCCAAGGTTCTTTACTCCTACTAGTTACAGTTCTCTAAGCAGCTGATTGGAAATTGTATGGGGGCGGGCGGTGAATGTTTACAGAGAGAGAGATCTGCCTGGCCTGTTTCATGGGGGACCCCTCCTGTCAGTATATTTTGTGTTTTTCTTCTTGGCCTGTCACATTCTCCAGTGAAAATTCTTCATTTCCTTCCTGAGGGCTATTCCTGACTGCTGAGATCTGGCAGCCAAGTGTGGGATAAAGACTGGGAGAGCTAAGGAACTGATATGATGCCCACCTCCCTCTAAGCCTCCTGTTCTAGTGAGGTACCCGCCCCCCCACCCCCAATGACGGGGCAGCGTCCTCAGCTTCCTTCCAAGTGTTACGCCCTAATGAGGGAGGGCAGTCACAGCTTTGCACAAGGTGGTTCGGGAGATCTGGGACCTAATTGCTTTTTTTTTTAATAGATCTTTATTGGAGTATAATTGCTTCACAATACTGTGTTAGTTTCTGTTGCACAACAAAGCGCATCAGCCGAATGCATACACATGTCCCCATACACCCTCCCTCTTGAGCCTCCCTCCCATCCTCCCTATCCCACCGCTCTAGGTCATCGCAAAGCACGAAGCTGATCTCCCTGTGCTGTGCTGCTGCTTCCCACCAGCCAACTATTTTACATTCGGTAGTGTATATATGTCGTTGCTACTCTCACTTCGCCCCAACTTCGCCCTCCCACCCCATGTCCTCAAGTCCATTTTCTATGTCTACCTCTTTATTCTTGCCCTGCAACTGTGTTCATCAGTACCATTTTTTTTTTTTTAGATTCCATATATATGCGTTAGCATATGGGATTTAATTAAACTTAAAAGCTTTTGCACAGCAAAGGAAACCATAAACAAGAGAAAAAGACAACCCTCAGAATGGGAGAAAATATGTGCAAATGACACAACAGACAAAGGATTAATCTCCAAAATATACAAAGAGCTCATGGAGCTCAATATCAAAAAAACAAACAATCCAGTTAAAAAATGGGTGGACCACTTAAATAGACATTTCACCAAGGAAGACATACAGATGGCCAAGAGGCACATGAAAAGATGCTCAACATCACCAATTATTAGAGAAATGCAAATCAAAACTACAATATCACCTCACGTCAGTCAGAATGGCCATTATCAAAAAATCTAGAAACAATAAATGCTGGAAAGGGTGTGGTGAAAAGGGAACCCTCTTAACTGCTTTTTAAACTGACTTTCAATCAGAACTCCTGTTTGGAGCTCTTCTTTTGCCCTCATTTCCAGAGATAACTGGTCCTGCCAATGTCTGAGCCTTTGCTGGGCGGTGAGGGGATTTGCAAACCCAACGGATTTTTGTGCTCTCTGTGGTGCTGGCTTGGAATTTAGCTCTCTGGGGTTTGCTGATCAGCTACCTCCCACCCACCTGCTGTCCAGCATCCAGAATGCTGCTGTCTCCCTCCTGCCCTCTCCATCTAGGTGTGTCCAGACCTTCACAAGCACACCTTTAGTGCTCTTTATTGGAATTTTGGGGGTTTTAACTCTGTCATCCTTGACTAGAAGTTTGAATTTAAGTTTTGACTTTCTTATTAACTTAGGAGGTGTTATGAAGTATGTGTGTGTTTTATTTCCACGTGTATAGATTTCTCTCTCTCTTGCATATATACCCTCACTCACTGTCATTTTGTTCTTAATCTCTAAGTCTTTTTTTTTCTTTTGCACTATTGTCAGTGAATGTGTCTCTATAATTTCATTTTTTTTTAAAAAATGGAGAACAATGAGAATTCTTTTTCTTTGTTTAGGTATCCTTCAAAGCTATGTCATTAAGAACATAAAAGTTCACAGCTGCTCTATTTTCTCAGTAGGTTATTTATATTATAATGAAATGTTTCTTTTGTTCCCTTTTGTTCCTATCACCTTGAATTCTATTCTATTTGATTTTGATATTCCTAAATCTGCTTTCTTTTTGCTTGCATGTGCTGGCTTACGTTTTTCCCATTGTTTTGTTTTTCAACCTTTTTATTACTTTCTCTTTTTTAAGCCAGACTTCCACTTTGTCTTTTAAGAGACAGATGAATCTGACCTATTCACATTTATTATGACAACTGAAAGGTTTCTTCCTATTCCTTGCTATCTTATTTATTTACTTTTTTGTTTTCTATTTACCTTTTTCTTTTGTTTTTTCCTCCCCTCCATTTTCTGCCCATTTGTTGAAATGATCACATTTAATTTGTTACATTCTTTCCATCTCACGTTTTGGAAGTTGTACTTTCCATTTCTATTCTATTCCATTTCTATTCAAAGCCAAGAAACCCACAGTGAAGGAGTGGGATAACTAGACTTAAAGTGAATCCTCAAACAGTGGAAACAGACCAGGCTGACCAAGAAAGAATGTGGCAGGAGTTTTCATGGTGCAAGAAACATTTCGCAGAAGCTAAAAGTATTTAAGAAGAAAAAACCTGGAATCTTTTATTAGTAAAACTGTAGGATCTGTCTGCTGGAAACTATTAGGGACATGTGTTGGGAAAAGCTGGAGGGACAGGGCCACACTTTCAGGTTCTGTTTTAAAGCACCTTTGCCTAGTCTTTCTATCTGAGTTTCCATCTGAGCCAATTCTTCCACCATCTTGAATTTTCCCCGTCTCTGTGCTCTACGTCCTCTGCTGACCTTCATGCGAGAAGGGGAGAAGGGAAGAGCTAGGGCTTTGGAGAGAGAACAAGAATATGGGCTGGGAGTGATCCTTATCACGTGTATGCGCTCTGGGCAGCATCAAGGGTAGCTGGACATCCCTCCTCTCCACAATTACATCTGCTGGACAGATGACAGGCCATCTGTTAGGAGGGAGCTCACTGCCTGGGCACTTCTATCACCGTAAACAGTGAGCAGGGCCCATTTTTCCAGGAACCAGATATTGAGAATTAGTCCATTACATGTAGTTCATGCAATTAAATGGAAATCTGAGGGTTATTCTGCCAGCAGGCATGTAGGTTTGAGGTCATACTATAAAGATAAATGAGTCAAATTTGACCAAGAGTCTCCTTGAGATTGGGAACCTGAGCAACAGGGCTGCCAGAGCAGTCAGGCTTTGCTGGGGAGGGGGGATAATGGAAAAGAATAATCCCCCATGAGGATGTGGCAGAGACCCGGAGAGGCCAAAAGAGGAGCCCTGGGCATGATGCTGGCATCTGTTGGAGACGCTGGCTCCTATCAGGGATCCAATGGCTCCCTGGTGACGACTGCGCTGGTTTAGCTTGGGTCAGGCCCCAGGGCTCCTCCTTTGCCCAGGCTGGTGACTGGGGATGTCATTACTTCCATTCAATTAGCTATTTCCACCAGAAGCCATTGATGTCTGGAGAAGGTGGCAGGTGAGGGAGAAGAATGTCCAGTCTGGAAAATCTGGGGGATGGAGGTTCCTTCTGGAGCTGCAGTGACAGGTGAGGGCCACCTGAGACTCACCGTGAAGAATATGTGGGGAAGCCTGGGGCAGGGGTTCACACGTAGGCTGGTGACCTCAGTCTGTTACTTTAGTCCACTGGGTTCACCCAACATTATAATGCATTTCTCCCAGGAGATGGTGCTATGGGCGGGCCAGGAGGGGGATGACAGTAGGGGCCATAGGCAGGGCTCTGAGGTGCTAGGGACTGTGGCAACTTTGATCACCATCATCAGAGTGACATGTCACCAAAAGGACAGCCAGGAAAGCCAAGAGGCCACTGAAAGGCCAAGGCTGGTCTTCAACACAAAACACAGAAGCCAGAAGGAAGATGGCAGTGGGCAAGCCAGAGGTGTGGCTCCTGATCTGGGGAGCAGGCTGAGGGGCAGGGCTGAGGTAGCGTGAGGGTACCCAGACTGAAGTATCCCAGGTGCTAGGATCTGCGCTCCGTCGCGTATATGTTCTACAATCTAATTCTTAGTGCATGAGGTAGGTAATAATGTCTCCATTTTAGTAATCATGAAACTGAAAGTAAAAAAAAAATTAAGTGACTTCTACCAAGTTATTTAGCTAGCATGACTGACCTAATTCAGATCAAATTCAAAGTTCCTGTTTGTTCCACTCCACCTCTCTGGGAGTTCTATTCCTTCCTTATAAAGCCTGGGAGGCTGGACAGGATCAGAGTTCCCTAAACTTTAGCTTCGATCCACCTTCATGAGTCTTGTCATCCTCACCTCTCATCTCTACTGGTATTGATGTAAAACTTTTCCTCAAGCAGTCTCACTTGTTTGTGTGTGGTTAAAATGTACATAACATGTAATTTTCCATTTCAATGATTTTTAAGTGTACAGTTCAGTAGCATTAAGTACACTCACACTGCTGTGCAACACTTTTTGTTTTTAACTTAGATATATTTTAGAAACAAAAACATGCTATGACTCTCACGAATGGAAACCAGTATGGCTTTCCATAAACAAAAGTTAACCACTAGAATAAATACAGTGAAGACAGAAAGTTATTTACTTGCAGCTGGTGACTAGTGCCACTGAGGTCTCTGAGATGAGGCCTGCTCCTTCCCACCCCCAGAGTCCCATGTTTTTAAGGGAGGGTCCCAAGTATTGGAGAAGTGCTAAAGATAGGACAATTCCTTCTTCATACTCAGAAAATTTGGAAGAGGAGTGACAGGGTCATTTTCTCGCTGTGTTGACGACGTGATACCGTGCTGTGCCCAGCTACCTCCTTCCACCTTGCCCATCACAGAGCCCCCTCCCAGCCCCCCAGGCCCCCAAGCACACCGTGGAACTGCTGGATGTGCACAGGCTACAGCCCTGCAAAGCTCTGTGACCCCTGACCCCAAACAAGGGGATCTCTCTTTTCTTTCCAACTTGGATCAATGACTAGGAGCCACCTTTGGAAGAAGTCCTTCAAGTTCCCTTCCCCATTTTCCCCAAGAGAAGCGAGGGTAGCTCCCAGACATCCTTTCTCTGTCTGAATCCCATAACAAGGGTTAGCTTTCCCAAGCTCCGCAAGCCCAGTCACCATGGCCGGCAGCATGCAGAGCGCTCGGTTATGATGTCTGCACAGGGCAACTGTGACCAGGCTGCACCATGGCGGAGGAGGCCACCGACTGCTCTGAGTGAGCGAACTTAGTGGAACTGGGTAGAAAGGCAGACGTGTTAAGCGCCTGAGGTGGAGCTTACAGTGCCTTACAGGCCCCTGAGAGGCAGAGGCCTCTGGCACAGGGGTTTCACCACGAGCCAGAATTCAGTATGACGTTAGATTTGTCTGGGCGCCCGTTTCCCTGCATAATGGAAGGAATGGAATGTGTGCACCTGTGTCCTCCTTGGAAGCACTAAGAGGCTGAAAAGGACATGAGGAAGAGTTGTATTTTTAAGCCATGGACGGATGTTCTCTATCACCATTATAAGGAAACATTTCCATCACTGAAGCTGTGGATGTGTCACAGTGAAACAAGGTGTGATACCCGGAACGTGGTAGCAGGGGATAAAGCTCACTTTGGAAATCCCATTGAAATGTTATGCTGAGTGGAGTCAGGGGCTTGGTGCTTGAGGGGTGGAGGTGCTGACGGGAGGGTCACTCTCTGCCTTCTCCCCTCTCCTGGACGTAGTTAAACACGCCCGCCCACCCCCGCCTGGAGCCCCGCTGTGATGCCCGCTGGACACAGGACGCACGCTCCTCACCTGGGGCTTGCTCTCATCTTTGTCCTTGTAGTAGAAGAGCTGATCCCCACGCAGTACGAACCAGCGTTGCTGCCAGTTCTTCATTATGCTCCTCTGCTTCTTCAGCCAGCCCGCCTTCAGGACGGGGCCCAGCCTGCGGGGGCAGGGTGGCTGCCCAGGGCTCCGGCTCTGCTCCCCCATCACCAGGCTTTTGGAGCGGGCTGGAAGCCAAGCACACACACAGTGAGCACGAAGGATGGCAGGCCAGGGGTCAGTCCTTGCCCCACCCTGGCATCCCAGCTGCCCGGTGACCAGAGTATGGGAGCTTCGGCCAGTAGGGCATGATCATGCTTGGCCTATCTCCCCCTTGGGTTCAAAGGAACATGGGTTGGGACCCCTCAGCACCGCAGCCCAAGGTCATCCACCTAGGGGAGTGCACAGCCTGCCTGATTAGTTTCTGCTTTGTCTCTGGGATCCAAGATTCTGCCTTCCCCCAGGTCTGTTCATCCATCCATGCCTCCATGCACCCATCCATCCATCCAGCTTTCCATTTGTTCAATGACTCATTCATTCATTCAGCAACTATTTATTAGTACCTACTATGTACCAATCACTGTTATAGGTGCTGGGGAAAAAGCAGTAAGAAACAAGAAAAATAAGAAACATAAACATCTGGATCCTGCTAGAGCTCACATTCTAGCAGGTTCCTGTCACTCAGGCCCCGAGGGAGCTGGCCCCAGCAGACTCCCCCCCTGGTACCTGCGTGGCACCTCTCCCCTGGCAGCATCAGATCTCAGCACCATTGCCCAGAACCCCCATCCCACCTGGCAAACCACCTTGCTGCTTCCCTGGGATCATCCTGGCAGCTGGGCCTGCACAGCAGGGCCTCTGCGACAGTTGCTTGCTGTGACTTGTCGACGGCTCCCTGGCAGGGTGAAGGGGCCGTCCCTCCTACCTAGAGCCACCGAGTGCCTCGAGCACTCCTGCTCCGCAGATACCACTGAGCAGCGCTCTGCCAGGGTTGGTACTGCCCTTCACAGTGATTGAGTTCTTGCCCCTCCCATGCCTCCCCTACCCCTTCCCCTCGCTCTCCCCTCTGTCCTGGGGAAAGCTTCTCTCCTCTCTCTGGCCAGTATCAAGGATACTGCTGCAGTGGTCGCTAGGAGGGGCCATCCTGAACTTTGGAGGAACAACTCTGAGTCCAAATGTAATCACACTTACAATTCTTAGACCACAGATCCTAACTTATGATTGGAACGCGCGGTCCCTGCAACCCCCAGTTGTTTCTTCCATCCTTTTCCTACTCAATTTCTGGCTTGGCTGCATGGTGAGCTCCTATCTATCCTTCAAGATCCAACTCTACAGAACCTTCCTTCTGATCTCTTCCAGATAGTCCTTCCCTCCTCCACCAGGACATGTGGTCCATGGCTGGTATTTATTAATCTGTGTGGTTGCCTTTCTGCCCCTCTAGACTGAGGGGTAGGGATGGGAGGACATGACGTCTTATCTAGTTCTGCACTTGTGGCTCTCATCACCACACCAGGCAGGTAACGGATGTAAGACATGGTTGTCAAACATCATGGGCTACTTTGGCTTACTCTTTTATTTTAAATTGAAGTATAGTTGATTTGCAGAATCAACTCTCCTTGACAGAAGCAGGGCTCCAGTGGAGGAGAGGAGAGGCCAGCCCCTGCTCCCCTCAGTTCACCAGGGAGGCGCTTCCTGCAGATGCTACTTAGGCTGCCCAGCCAGCCTGGATTGTCCCCCAGCCGGTCAATCACACAGATATTACTCATAAGGCCCATAGAGCATCTTGAAAGGAAAATCGTTGTTGTTATGATTTATTAATAACCACTGTTCCTGTCTTCAGCATTTCCTTGAATCAAGCCATGTAAATATTCCAGTTCTGTAAACATTTAAGCCAAGATTTCAACTGAAACAGCTCTAACCTTCTAAGGCTCCAGAACTACGGGGAGTCTCTGGAGTTTCTGGCCCAGGAGCAGGCCTGTGACCTGGGGAGGAGCAGGGTGCTCTTTGCCCTCCTCAAAGTCAAGTTCTTCGGCTCACAAGCACAATCATTCATTCACTCGTTCATTCATCCATCCCTTCCAAGTCTGCGGAGCTCCTCCAGGTATGGGGCAGAACCCCAAGTTGTTTGCGTTCCCCCAGAGCCCCAAGGCTGGCAGGAGAAATAACACAAAGAAGAGCCACACAGAGATGGAAGAGCCACAGGCCACGTGGACGGGCAAAGGCTGCAGACACTTAAATGAAGGTGCACCTTTCCGCTGTAGACATTTGCAGAGCCACCCAGAGGAGGAGTGCCTAGGCTGAGCCTTGAAGGATGACCCACCTCAGGGGAGGGGGCACTCCAATTTGCAAGGAAGGAACAGGAGTAGCATTTGCTACCTCTTGGCTCAGATCAACGAGTGTGCCGGGTTGATGTGGTCACCTATTCGCACTGACAAGCATCTCCTGAGAGGATGGACCACACTCCCAGTCTCTCCTTCCTCACCCCCCAGTCCCTGCCAACCCCTTGCATTTGGAGGTTTTGTCCTCTCCTGGAAACTGCTCTGATGAAATCCGACAGTCTGGTTCTGATTCTCAGCCTCTGAGACCCTTTGGTGCTCAGGCACATTGATTACCCTCTTCCTGAAGCTCCTCCTTCCGCCCCCCCTGCAGAGCCCAACTGCCTGGTACACCCACGTCTCTTACCACCTGCCCAGCCCGTTCTGGCCTCAGTTCCTCCTGTTCTCCCCGAAAGTCCTGCTGTTGCCCAGGGCTGCCCCAGCTGCCCTCCATTCCATCATGAGTCCACGTCTTTATTTCTGCCCAGATCTTTCTCTGAAACTTCAGGCTCACGTTAAACCATCTCCAATGGGGGACATCTCCATAGGGATGGTTCATGGTCGCCTGTGCCCATGTTCAAATTCAACGTCTACTGCCTACTCACATCTCCCAAGCCTGCTCCCCACTCCCTGCTCACCAAGGATTCATGACTGGGACCGGCCAATCTTGACATCTTGGAGTTGCTTTGACAAACCCCTCCCCATCAAGTCCCACGGCCAATTAGTGTGCAAATTCTGAAGATTCTCTCTTTGCACTCTTTCTTTCTTTTTTTTTTTTTTTTGCGGTACGCGGGCCTCTCACCGTTGTGGCCTCTCCCGTTGCGGTGCACAGGCTCCGGACGCGCAGGCTCAGTGGCCATGGCTCACGGGCCCAGACGCTCCGCGGCATGTGGGATCTTCCCAGACCAGGACACGAACCCGTGTCCCCTGCATCGGCAGGCGGACTCTCAACCACTGCGCCACCAGGGAAGCCCTGCACTCTTCTTTCTTTTCACTTCTGTTTTACTGAATCAATTCGAATTCTTACCATCCCTCGCCTGGACGCCTTCCTCTCGCTCCCTGCCCTCTGCTGGAGTCTCCAGAAGAGATACGCAGCTGCCGAGGAAATCTTTCTAAACGCAGATATAATCAGCTTTACTCCTTTTCTCCACAGTAGTTAGGGCATTTATCAATGACGTGCAGAGTAAAATCCAACCCCAGCCTGGCCGTCACGATCAGTTCACGGGACAGCGCCACCCCTGCCTAACCATGCGCCTCCCTGTCAGCCCAGGGCTAACGGCTGCCGAAGGTGCCTGCATATTACGCCTACCGGGGACCTTAGGAGATCCGGTTTCCAGGTTTGTTGAAAACGCCTACCTGGGACCTTAGGAGATCCGGTCTCCAGGTTTGTTGAAAACGCCTACCTGGGACCTTAGGAGATCCGGTCTCCAGGTTTGTTGAAACACAACTTCCGGGGGAAGGACCTGGAATCTGGATGTTGAAGCAGCCCAGGTGATTCCAATAATCACTGCCCTGGGGTCTAGTCACCCTGGACAACTCCCCAGCGTAATGCCCTTTTGCTCATCTTCACTGTCAAAGTCCTACTTTCCACTCAACATTTGGGTCCCGTTGCACCTCCTTCATGTAGCTCTCCAAGAGTCACTCCACTAAAATTAGTCTCTTTCTCTCCACTTCAATTTCACCTTTAGAATAGTGTGAATAACAGTCTGGTGTACAGTAGTGTTGTTTGTGCAGTGCATGTATCTACCTCTCCCCAGAACTGAGGGCCATGGAGAGAGAGGGGGTCCAACTCCCTCCTGGGAAAATCTGTGTGCATGAGTGTGTGTTTTTTCTCGTATGTAAGTATGTATGGGCATGAGTGTGTACGAGTATGTGCATGTGTGAGTGTGCATGTGCATCCGTGTGTTTGCAAGCATATATGCTTGTGAATGTGTGTGTGTGTGCAGGCTGCAGTGTGCAAGTGTGTGCACACATGTGTGTGTCATTGTGAGTGTACAATGAGGGTATGTTTGTAAGTATGTCTGAGAGTGTGGGTGCATGCATATGTGTGAATGTGTATGAGTGTGAGTGTGTTTGCAAGCTTGTGAGGTGTGTGAGCACATGCCTGTTTGGAGCAATCCTAAATTCAGAATCTGGGGTCTCGGTCCAGGCAGTCAGTTCTGAGCAAGGAGACCCTGAGCACAGGGCCTGCAGACTCATCCAGGAGCCCTGGAGGCCTGAGATCCTTACTTGGAAGCTAGGCTGTTGGGAAACTGGGAAAGCTGACAGGACAAGCCAGGGGAGGAGAGACAGAGGGTAGAGGCTGGGGGTGAGTCTCTGGGAGGGTGGAGAGGAGGGGCCACCCTGAGAGACATTTAGGAGGCGGGGCTGATGGCTGATGGCATGGAGAGGGGGACAGGCCAGCAGTCAAGGAGGGGCAGCAAGATGGTGCACGTGTTAGATTTTGCAGTCTCTCTGACATCCAAGAGGATGTGTCCAGGGGAAATGCGACGCGGGGGACGGAGCCAGCTCAGGAGAGAGGTGCTGCAGGTCAGCGCCCAGCACATAGGAAGCACTCAGTCAGGATCTGCTGAATGACACTGCGCTAAAAACCTTCATGAATTGCTCATCTAATGCTTACAACAAGTGTTCTTCAGCAACAGGGGTCACACCACGCATAAGTGGCACAGCCTTGTCTGTGAATACAAATTCTCCCTCCTCAGGGCCTGCTCAGGTGGTGATGGGGGCTTAGCTTGGAACAGCCGCTGGGTGTTGGTAGACTCGGCCCTCATTGCATTAGCACTGGGCTGGCTTTCCTAGAAATGCTGGCCCAAGAGGGGTCAAAATGGGAGAAAGAAGGACCTCGATGGGTGGACAGGTGAGGGTAGGGTGGGTGGCAGTGGAAGGGACGGACATGCCTAAGTGCCTGCAAGGGCCAGAGTTGGGGGTGGGAGCGCAGCAGCTGACATGAGTAATTTCACTTATTCCTCAGAATAATCCTGAGTTCTCAGATGTTCTGACTGAGACTCAGAGGAAGAAAGCTGAAGGTTACACAACAATGTTGTTATGTGGCGAAGCCAGGATTCAAAGCCCAGTCAGTGTTGGTCACCGAGGATGCTACAATCCTTCCCAAGCAAAACCGATACTGAGCGGGGCCCTAAGTGCTTCAGCTCAGAGATGCCAGGAAGGGAGGAGAAAAGCAGCCTGCACAGAAAAGCGCCCAAGTGTCCGCAAGGTGACAGCAACAGTCACTCCAACTCAGAAGGTCAGAACCCTGGGTGGAGGAAATGGAATGCAAGGACCCAAAGGTTCATTCATTATCATAGGACAAAGGCCTATGCAGGCAGCATCAAGGTGCAGGGCCAGCCCTGATTTTTTTTTTTTTTTTTTTTTTGGCTTCATTGTGTGGCTTGCAGGATCTTAGTTCCCCAACCAGGGACTGAACCCAGGCCGCAACAGTGAGAGCGCTGAGTCCTAACCACTGGACTGCCAGAGAACTCGCATGCCCTTTTCCTATCAAGGAAGTGTAAAACATTATTTTTTAACATCTTTGTTGGAGTATAATTGCTTTACAGTGTTGTGTTAGTTACTGCTGTATAACAAAGTGAATCAGCTATATGCATACGTATAACCCCATATCCCATCCTTCTTGCGTCTCCCTCCCACCCTCCTTATCCCACCCCTCTAGGTGGTCACAAAGCACCGAGCTGCTCTCCCTGTGCTACGCAGCTGCTTCCCACTAGCTATCTATTTTACATTCGGTAGTGTATATATGTCAATGCTACTCTCTCACTTCATCCCAGCTTACCCTTCCCCCTTGCTGTGTCCTCAAGTCCATTCTCTATGTCTATGTTTTTATCCCTGTCCTGCCCTTAGGTTTATCAGAACCTTTTTTTTTTTTTTTTTTAGATTCCATATATATGTGTTAGCATACAGTATTTGTTTTTCTCTTTCTGACTTACTTCACTCTGTATGTCAGACTCTAGGTCCATCCACCTCACTACAAATGACTCAATTGCATTTCTTTTTTTTTTGCTTTTGTAATTATAATTGCATTTATTTTTATGGCTGAGTAATATTCCATTGTATATATGTGCCACATTTTCTTTATCCATTCATCTGTCAATGGACACTTAGGTTGCTTCCATGTCCTGGCTACTGTAAATAATGCTGCAATGAACATTGTGGTACATGACTCTTTTTTTTTTTTTGCGGTACGTGGGCCTCTCACCGTTGTGGCCTCTCCTGTTGCGGAGCACAGGCTCCGGACGCACAGGCCCAGCGGCCATGGCTCATGGGCCCAGCTGCTCCGCGGCATGTGGGATCTTCCTGGACTGGGGCACGAACCCGTGTCCCCTGCATCGGCAGGTGGACTCCCAACCACTGCGCCACCAGGGAAGCCCCATGACTCTTTTTGAATTACGGTTTTCTCAGGGTATATGCCCAGTGGTGGGATTGCTGGGTTGTATGGTAGTTCTATTTTTAGTTTTTTAAGGAACCTCCATACTGTTCTCCATAGTGGCTGTATCAATTTACATTCCCACCAACAGTGCAAGAAGGTTCCCTTTTCTCCACACCCTCTCCAGCATTTACTCTTTGTAGATTTTTTGATGATGGCCATTCTGACCAGTGTGAGTTGATACCTCATTGTAGTTTTGATTTGCATTTCTCTAATGATTAGTGATGTTGAGCATTCTTTCATGTGTTTGTTGGCAGTCTGTATATCTTCTTTGGAGAAATGTCTGTTTAGGTCTTCTGCCCACTTTTTGATTGGGTTGGTTTTTTTTTTGATATTGAGCTGCATGAGCTGCTTGTATATTTTGGAGATTAATTCTTTGCCAGTTGCTTTGTTTGCAAATATTTTCTCCCATTCTGAGCGTTGTCTTTTCATCTTTTTTATGGTTTCATTTGCTGTGCACAGCTTTTAAGGTTCATTAGGTCCCATTTGTTTATTTTTGTTTTCATTTCCATTTCTCTAGGAGGTGGGTCAAAAAGGATCTTGCTGTGAGTTATGTCATAGAGTGTTCTGCCTATGTTTTCCTCTAAGAGTTTTATAGTGTCTGGCCTTACATTTAGGTCTTTAATCCATTTTGAGTTTATTTTTGTGTATCGTGTTAGGAAGTGTTCTAATTTCATTCTTTTACATGTAGCTGTCCAGTTTTCCCAGCACCACTTATTGAAAGGCTGTCTTTTCTCCATTGTATACTCTTGCCTCCTTTATCAAAATTAAGGTGACCATATGTGTGTAGGTTTATCTCTGGGCTTTCTATCCTGTTCCATTGATCTATCTTTCTGTTTTTGTGCCAGTACCATACTGTCTTGATTACTGTAGCTTTGTAGTATAGTCCGAAGTCAGGGAGACTGATTCCTCCAGCTCCGTTTTTCGTTCTCAAGATTGCTTTGGCTATTCGGGGTCCTTTGTGTTTCTATACAAATTGTGAAATTTTTTGCTCTAGTTTTGTGAAAAATGCCAGTGGTAGTTTGACAGGGATTGCATTGAATGTGTAGATTGCTTTGGGTAGTAGAGTCATTTTCACAATGTTGATTCTTCCAATCCAAGAACATAGTATAACTCTCCATCTGTTTTCATCATCTTTAATTTCTTTCATTAGTGTCATAGTTTTCTGCATACAGGTCTTTTGTCTCCTAAGGTAGGTTTATTCCTAGTTATTTTATTCTTTTTGTTGCAATAGTAAATGGGAGTGTTTCCTTAATTTCTCTTTCAGATTTTTCATCATTAGTGTATAGGGATGCAAGAGATTTCTGTGCATTAATTTTGTATCCTGCTACTCTACCAAATTCATTGATTAGCTCTAGTAGTTTTCTGATAGAATCTTTAGGATTCTCTATGTGTAGTATCATGTCATCTGCAAACAGTGACAGCTTTACTTCTTCTTTTCCGATTTGGATTCCTTTTATTTCCTTTTCTGCTCTGATTGGGAAGTGTAAATCTTTTGTTTGTCAGAGTTGAAGAAATTAAAGAAGTGAATGTACAAAGAGGAAACACAAACAGCCAATAAAGATGTGTAGTGATGCTGGATTTCAGTAGTAATCAGGGGGAAGTACAAATTATAGCTATTTTATGATGCAGTACTGTGTACCCTTTAGGGAGGTACATTTTTAAAATTCAGTAATATCATGGGTTGTGAGTTATTGTAAGCTACTTTATAGAAGGCAATTGGGCTGTGTTTATTAAAACTGAAAACATGCCCACTCTATAACCCAGCAAATTCCATGTCTTACCTCTTTCCTGCAAAAAGAACCACAAGTGCCTAGGTAGTCACGCCCAAGGATGCCCTTGGAGCACACTGAGTGATCCCTAATAATGGAAAAACCCAAATGCCCAACAATAGGAAAATAGCCAAATAAACTGTGCTGTATTCACATTACAGGATGCACAACAGAAGTTAAAAAGAATGAGATGAATGTATATGAGCGAACACGGTTAGCTCCCCTCTTCAACGAACACCTCAGAAGAGGTGTCTTCATTCTTTCCAATTCCTCTCCGATTCTCCTTTTTTTTTTTTTGTGGCGCATGGGCTTAGTTGCTCCATGGCATGTGGGATTTTCCCGGACCAGGGCTCGAACCCGTGTCCCCTGCATTGGCAGGCGGATTCCTAACCACTGCGCCACCAGGGAAGTCCCTCTCCTTTTTTATTGTAGTAAAATACACTTAACATAAAGTTGACCATTTGAACCATTTTTAAGTGTACAGTTTACTGTGGCTTTAAGTACATTCACATTGCTATGTAACCATCACCACCATTCATTTCTAGAATTTTTTCATCATCCCTAACTGCTTCCTGTTCTCTTTTGATCCCACCCTGTCAGCCTTCCCCTACCTCTGTACCACCAAAACTGCTCTTATCAAGGCCACCAATGACCCTCACAGTGCTTAATCCAAGGTCAAGTCAGCCCATCCATTCCTTCCCCTTATACCACCTGACCCCAGTTGATCCTTCCTGCCTCTGTGACCATTTTTACCCTTGGCTTCCAAGATCACTCTCTCCTGCCTCTCCCCTTCTTCACTGGCTCCTACTCTCAGTCTCATCATCCCCACCTCTTAAAGTCCAGCACCAGGGGCTAGTCCTTGGACTCTATTTCTGTCCACACTCACTGTCTCGGTGATCTCCTTCCATCTCATGGATTAAAACACCATCGATGTGTGGAAGGCACCTGTGCAGAGCTCAGCCCTGAACCCCAGACCCAGGCGGCCATCACACCATCCACCTCCAGCATCTCATGGCAAAGCTCAACTCCTGGTCTTTCCCGACCCCCAAACCTACTCCTCTCATTGTTTCCCCCATCTCAGTCAATGGAAACACTATCAGACATGCCTATTCCCAGCCACCATCATTTCTCACTTGAGTTACTGCTACAGCCTCTTCTCCAGTCTGCCATCTGCCATCCCCCCAGTGCAGTTTCTTAACAGGGCAGCCAGAGACAGTTTTTAAAGATGGGAGTTAGACCATGTGACTTCCCTATGAAAACCCTGCAGGACTCCCCCTCTCACTCAGAGTAAAAGTAGGAGCCATCACTACAGCCTACAAGGGTCCTTGGGACCTGGCCATGTGGCCTCTCGGACCTGCTTGCACTTCCCTGCTCTTGGCCACACTGGCCTCTGCTGTTCCTCAAACAGGCCAGCATGCACTGGCCTCCTGGCTCTGCACCTGCCATCCCTGGCCCCATAGGGCTTCCTCTCAGCCCCTTTGTTCTTTATTCAAATGCCATTTTCTCAGTGAGGACTTCCTGACCACCCTTAAGAAGATATATCCCCAACCTTTCCATCTCCCCTCTTCTGCTTTAATATTTACTTAAGTTCTATTATAGCGGTCGAAGAGAGCAAATAGCAGAAAAATACACAAATTATAAAACTACATAAAAAGGGAAGAAAAACACAACCCCTTAAACAAAAGGTATATTCACAAAGTATATTCAGTGGGTACATGCATTTGCATAGAAGGAACATGTCACACCTGTAACGGTGACTTTGGTCATGAAGGGGAGGATGGGGCTGTAGTATTGTGGTTTTATACATGCATTGCTTCCATAAATTAAAATAAAAACTTTAAAAGAGAGAGCTCTTTTGGAATGGAGCTAAATCCCCTCAGGAGATCTAAAATAGCAATTAAAATATCACAAGTTTGATAAATGTTTATGCATATTTATCTGCAACAAGCACTGCGCTGGGCTGTGGACCACAACACAAAGAGATGCCTAGCCTCTGCCTACTTGGAGCTTCCAGGCTGAACAGATGACGCTTCATGGAAGCATGGCCCAGGCCCACCTGTGGACCTTCTATGGGATCAGGTCGGGGGCCCCCTCTCTGTAGGTGAGCCCCTCCACTGGGCCTGGGTCTAATCCAGCCCGTCTGCTTCACCCCATCTCGCATAAGGAGGGGCTCAGCAAGGGTGTGCAGGTCATTCACTCCCCCAGTGTTTCAACGAGAATACCTGGCAGCTGCCGCATCTTGGAAATGGCTGAGAACACATTAAAGATACCTTACACAGTGGAACATGTCAGAGCTCTGCCCAAATTCCCTTGATTCCTTTTTCCTGTCTTTATGCGCCCTTACTTCCAACAGCTTACCCCGGGTGGTTTTTCAGGGCTGCTGGCCCGTTTTGAAGTCTGCCCTTGGGTTATTGGAGCCATTCTGAGCAGGCAGTGGGAGAACTGGAAGTGCCCAGGAATTTACATCCCTCCCTCGCCCCGCAGCCCTTGGCCAAAGACTCATGCATGTGGGAGCCTGAAAGCCCCTGCAGCCTTGTTTCTAGCTGGACGCCACTTGGAGGGATAAAGAGGTGCAATTCACGTTCAGAGTCTCCCTGGGGCTCAGGCTGAGACCCCTCCTTTACCGGCTTTGCACCCCAGCTTGGCTCTCCCCGTCCCGGTGCTGCTCCCCCGCTGCCACCCCTCACTGGTGTCCCTTGGGAGCACCTGCTTACGAAACTACCACATACACTGCTCATCTCAGGGCCTATTTAGGAGATGCACACCTAGCACACCTGATCGTTCTCAGGGCCTTACGACCACGCTGTGGCAGCACTGGCCTTGGCACCTGCTGGGGCATCGGCACCCTGTTTTTCCATCTGTAGCTCTGTTAGTGCAGTCCCGAGAGCGTGGAGGAGTGGCCGCACGTGAACTAAAACACAATTGATTTATAAAATCAATGGGATTTTAAAGCCGGGCTGGGGAAGGAGCAAGATGGCTCTCAGAGCTGAACTGATTTAAAGGATAAGTATTGAGGCAGAAAGATTAATGGAGAAGAGAGAGGTGAGGTAATGGAAGGGGCACTCTGCAGGGGGCCGGAGGAGCCGGTTTCATGAAGTTAATGCAATTTGCAGCTAAGGGCACGGGGGCCTCGCCAGGTTCCTGTGCTGTCCTGGGAGCACTGCATGAGCCGCAGATGATTTATTACAGGATGGCTCCTGAGTGCCCCCTACCTTTAAAAATTTTGTTTAGTTACTTAGCTTCTTTCTGGGCTCCCCTTGGTCATCTGTTCTTTGCTAAGTCCCCCATCTGAGGGGTCTAGAGAATCAGCCAGGTGCTCCTAATGGGTCTCACTTAGGGGCCTGACAGGTGAAGGACAAAGGGGAAACCTACCACCCCCCTTAAGTAAAAAGGATTAATTTTAATATAACTCTGAGGGAGTCTAGAAAGTTTGGATTTTTTCCAAAATGATTATTTTAATGCTTTCAAAACATCAATATAAAAGATCACTTTCTTTACCATTATTTTTATTGGCTCTTCCTGGGTCTGTTTCCTGACTCAGCTGGTGCTGGTCTTCAGCGAGGGGGTGCAGGAGGCAGGGCACCCCCCCAAACTGCTTGACCTGCACTTCCATGCAGTGTGAACCCCCGGGTGCAACTGGATCCAGTATTCTTTTATGCATTCATGGGGCTTATAGGGCCTCCTGGGTGTCCACCCTGTGCAAGCCACTGGAGTATGGAAACGAAAGGCACATGCCTGCCATGGTACAAGTAAAAGGAGAACAGAGACATCCAAATACAAGAGTCTGTCATCTCGGCACATATAAGGGGAAATGAGAGCGTGAAGGCAGCAGCAAGGAAGTCAGGCTGGGAGGTTGGGAGGCCAGAAGTGAGGCTGAAGCGGGATGAAAGAATGGACTAAGCTGTTAAAAGGGACCAGGTTATGCCACCCCCAAATATGCCACTTTGGCATACTGATTATTTTGAGCTGAAGGCAACTGAGGAACAGCACACAGGAAGAGCTCTTTTCCCTCCCCCTTTCTGTTCAAAAGCAGGGCATAAATTTCCCTTTGTAAAGGTGCCTTGCAACTCCTGTACCAGGAAAAGGAGAATGAGATTCTTATCATCAGGAGACGACTTGAGTCTGCATAATGAACCTTACTAAACAACGCTTATCTACCATTTTCCTCGTCACCTTCCCACAGTTTACTGACCCTGGGTTTAACTGCCTCTTTTCTATAAAGCACCTGCCCATACACTTAAAACTATCAATAAAATGTATATGTCTTTTCTCCTGTTAATCTTTTAGCAATTTAATCAGCAGGCCTCAGGTGCAGAACTTAAGGGGGTAGAGGAAAAGTTTTTCCTCCCCTACACTATGGAAGGCTGGGAGGGAGAAAGGGTGTGCCCAGCAGATGGAACAGGAAGACACGCAGGATGAGAGAGCATGGGGTTAAACCCAGAAAGTCTGGCTCCCAGGCTCTTAACTCTGACTCTCACAGGACCCATGTCCCTGCCCTAGAACAGACCAAACCCTAACCCCTTCCTACCAAGACTAATGAAAAAGCCCTTTCTTTGAGAAGGACAAGCCTGATCGACATCACCTAACCTCTAGCCACAGGCTGGACCTCCAACCATCCTGCCATGGTGGGATCCCTCTTGCTGCAACTCCTTCGAAGAGGCTATGCTTTAGCCATCATCGACATAGGTATGAAGTCGGGAAGATGAGACGGCCTCGGTGAGCCTGTGTGCAGTCAGGTCTCCAGCTTCACTTCCCACTCATACCACACACCCCACTCTTTCCAGATCAACGACTGGTCCCCACAAAGGCCACTTTGTGCCAGGCAGCTGCACCTCTGTGCTTGCCCGCCTGATGAGCCCTGACACGCTTGAAGTGTTGGTGCAGCCGTTTCCTACTATGTGAAGACTCCTCTAGCAGGTTCCCAAAGCAGGGGCTTGCCTGCCATCCATCATGCCACCCCATAGATGGCACACACTTCTGGCCAGACACATGCCTCTCAAATCTCTGTGTTGATCTGTGAGCTTCTCATGGCCAGAGAGGGTGCCCTCCTCATGCTTGATTCCTGGAACGTAGCAGAGAGCCTCTCAAATGCTTGCTGAATGAATGAGTGGATGTAAGACAGGAATCCTCAAGTTCAAAGAAGATGGGAAAGATCAAATCCAAGAGACCTTGTGCCTCTAAAGATGATCTTCCTGGGCTGGAAGAAATCTGCCAGCAGGATTTCTCCTACCCATGGCCTGTTTCCACATGATGAAAGGTTTAAGGGCACAAGATCACTGATTCCACTCCTGTAATCAGAGGAGCGCAAGTAGGAGCAGGAAACACGGAATGTAGTTTTCCTACTTTTCCTAGTTTGGTGGTGGGAGTGAGAGGCCAACTGAGGTCATGGAAAGGGCACAGGATTTGGAGGCTCCTTAGCCTCTTGGAGCCCCAGGTTTCCACATAAAATGAGAGCAAAATACAAATCTTATCCACTTCCTAGACCATGGTGAGGAAGAAATGAATGACACTTTGAAAGTGCTTTGTAAACAGAGAAGCACTGAAAGAATGAACGGTGGTGAGTACTGTTTCTCTTTGCTGCAGGCTGAGGCCTTGGGAGGCCTCTATTCCCTCTATTGGACCTCGTCTGGGAGCAGCTGGCCCTAGGTTTGCTGCCTCTGCTCCTGTTCAGATTAGCAAGCCATTCACCAGGAGCCAGGGATCAGTGGAGTCGATGTAATTCAATATTGATTATAAATTTCATTTCTGCCTGCCTACGGGTCATTAGCTTAGATCAATACATTCTCCACCCTTGGTTAGGTAATCATGGAGCTGTTGATGATTTCAGCAGTCAGGCAGGTCCCTGGCTGCCTTGGTTGCGGGAGCCCAAGGCAGCTCTCCCGGGCTAGGTCTAACCCAGTTCAGGCCTGTCTTGCAAATAAATCATTTATTCCTGTCTGCAAAAATGAAGGTCATGGCCAAATCTTCAATTCTCTGGGGCCGAAAGTCCAGCCTGGAGTTCTTGGAGCCCAGCATCCGGAAGTGCCTTATATCCTGAGTGTCTAAGAGTGCTGGGTTATGGACTCTGGGTACCTTCCATGGAAGAACTCAGTTTTCCCATCAGCTGGTATCTGGGAGGAGAGGCAGGAGGAGGGAGGAGGCCTGGGTTCACTGGACACAAACTTCCACCTTCATCTCCTAGCACAAGAGCCTCGGTGGCAGTAGATGGACTGGTAGTCTGGGGCTGGGGTGTGTCCAGAAGCAGGGGAACCTGCCTGGCAGTGGCTGAATGCTCTCAGTAGATGTGCTCTGACAACGGTCCTGCTGTCCCCTCACACCCTCTTCAGATGGCAGATAGGAAACACCATCAATCCCACAGCATTTACTGAACATCTATCTCTTTTCTCCCTGCCCTCAGGGTCACTCTCTGTAGACCCACTGCCCACAGTGCAGCCAGCACCACTGTCTAATGCTCTGTCCAGACACATCACTCCCCTGTTGAGAGCCCTACCTGGATGTGGGATGGGTCTGTTCTCCCTGCCGCATCACCTGGTCCCCTTCACTGCCTTCCTGCGTAGCAGGCTCACAGTTGGCCAAGTGCATGTGCCTCTGGGTCTAAATTCTTCAGAGAATTTAGATTCTCTCTGCATCTCGGGCAAAGCAGATGCCACATCACCTAATTAGGTTACTGGCCCTTTGCTGTCCCACTCTCAGGGCCCTAGAGGTAGTCTGTCTTAGGGAGCCCTCAGAGCACCTGACAAGCCTGGGCAGGGGCAGCATGGGATGACCATGGGCATATTCGGGAAGGCCACACTATTCAGAACCAAGCAATCAGAGGAGGCCTATGAATCCCATGGTCACCCCTTAAGAGCAGAAACTCCCCTCTGAACAATCTTCCAGTGTGAACTGGTATGAGGTCAGGTGACCTCCAGTCTATCACTTCTTGACCACACCTCACATAACCCTGCAAGCTTTAGGGTGAGACCTGGCAGGCTCCTGCTCTCCCACCCCCTCCCTTCCCCAGCCCCCAGAGGCAGCCACTTCAGCTGGCTCCTTTGGTATTTACCTCCACTCTCTTTTTTTTTTTTTTTAATTGCGGTGGCTTCTCTTGTTGTGGAGCACGGGCTCTAGGTGCACAGGCTTCAGCAGCTGCAGCACGGGGGCTTAGTAGTTGCGACGCGTGGGCTCTAGAGTGCTCGGGCTTTAGTAGTTGTGGCACACGGGCATAGCTGTCCCGCAGCATGTGGGATCTTCCCGGACCAGGGCTCAAACCCGCGTCCCCTGCATTGGCAGGTGGATTCTTAACCAATGGTCCACCAGGGAAGTCCCTACCTCCACATTTCCAAATAGTGTTTATTTATCGCTCTTTCTTTCTTTCACTTTTTCTTGATTACCCTCATCTAGTTAATTAACACATGCATCAACTCACATATTTATCTTTTTTGTGTGTGCGAGAACATTTAAGTTCTACTCTCTTAGCACATTTCAATGATACAATACAGGGTTATCAACTATAGTTACCATGTTATACATTAGATCCTCAGATCTTATTCATCTTATAATTGAAGGTTTGTACCCTTTTACCAATTTCTCCCTATTTCCCCCACCTCCCAGCCCCGGCAACCACTTTCTACTTTTTGTTTCTGTAAGTTTGCTTTTTCTGTTTTTGTTATTAGCTTCTACATATAAGTAATACCATGCAGTATTTGTCTTGTGTGTGCCTTATTTCACTTAGCATAGTGTCCTCAAGGTCCATCCATGTTGTCACAAGTGGCAGGATTTCCTTCTTCCTCATGGCTGGAAATTATTCATATATATATATGTTTTTATATATAACATTTTCTTTATCCATTCATCAGTTGATTGACACTTAGGTTGTTTCCATGTCTTGGCTATTGTGGATAATGCTGCAATAAACAAGGGAGTACAGATATCTCTTGAGATCCTGTTTTCATTTCTTTTCAATATATACCCAGAAGTGGAATTGCTGGGTCATATGGTAATTCTATTTTTAATTTTTTGAGGAACCACCATACTGTTTTTCATAGTGACTGCACGAATTTACAGTATACAAGAGCTCCCTTTTCTCCACATCCTTGCCAATATTTGATATCTCTTGTCTTTTCGATAGTAGCCACTCCAACAGTTATGAGGTGATATCTCAATCTGGATTTTGATTTGCATTTCCCTGATGATTAGTGACACATTTTCATGTACCTCTTGGCCATTTGTGTATCTTCTTTTGCAAAAATGTCTATTCAGTTCTTCTGCCCATTTTTTAATCTTTTTCTTTTTCGCTATTGAGTTGTATGAGTTCTTTGTATATTTTGGATATTAACCCCTTATCGGATATATGATTTGGAGATATTTTCTCCCATTCTGTTTCTTTTAATTTTGTTAGTGGTTCCCTTTGCTATGCAGAAGCTTTTTAGTTTGATGTAGGCCCACTTGTTTATTTCTGTTTTCCCTTCCTTCGCTTTTTGTGTCTAATCCAAAAAATGATTGCCACCACTGATGTCAAAGAGACTACCCCATATGTTTTCTTCTAGGAGTTTTGTGGTTTCAGGTCTTATCTTCAAGTCTTTAGTCCATTTTGAGTTGATTTTTGTGTATGGTGAAAGATAGGGGGCCAGTTTCATTCTTTTGCTTGTGACTGTCCAGCTTTCCCAACACCATTTTTTTTTTTTTTTTTTTTTTTTGTGGTACGCGGGCCTCTCACTGTTGTGGCCTCTCCCATTGCAGAGCACAGGCTCCGGACGCGCAGGCTCAGCGGCCATGGCTCATGGGCCCAGCCGCCCCGCGGCATGTGGGATCTTCCCGGACCAGGGCACGAACCTGTGTCCCCTGCATCGGCAGGCAGACTCTCAACCACTGCGCCACCAGGGAAGCCCCCCCAACACCAGTTTTTGAAGAGACTGTCCTTTCCATATACTGTCCGTTGTATATTGCTGGCTCCTTCGCTGTAAATTAATTGACTATATACACATGGGTTTATTTCTGGGCTCTCTACTTTGCTCCATTAATTTATGGTCTGTTTTTATGCTGAATCACTTCTTGATTTTTTCCATTTTAAATGTTACCTATTGACCTCTAACTATGGAAGATGAGGATTTTATTTATTTCACTCTCCTGTCCCCATCCCACATAAGCACCCACTCCATCCTCCCAGTGTACTTTTAGTTGGATCAATATGCAGAATTTGCATTATTAGTACTACGTAATTGCTAGTCCCAGTTGAGCTATGTAGTATACTGTAATATTTTGTGCACCACTTTTTGTTTTCCCTGGAGTTCATAATTGGCTTGCCTTTTAATTTGCTTAGTGTTCTACTCTGTATCAATAATTCAACCTTAAATATTCCAACAGTTCTTCAAATCTAATTTTCATGTATTCACAGGCAGTGGGCATCTTCTTAAAAATCACACTGCATTTTATTACTCAAAGAATTTATAGCTCTCCTGGAGACATGCAGGGCCACCTGCAGTGGTGTTTGGACAGTGTGAATCCCTGTGTTGGGTTAGGGAGAGGGCATAGGCCTCAGCACTGGATAGACGTGAATATGAATTCCACCACTTGTTGGCAGGGTACCCACAATTCTCCTTCCACATCTGTTGAAATGGGAATAATGATGCCTCATCATAGTGTAGTCATGAGAATTAAATAAGTACAATGGAAATGCCTGGAGCACGGAGGGCACACAATAAATGTTGGTTTGCTTACTTGTGGGAAAATCAAGAAAAATAAGGCCAGTGAAAGTACTTCATCTCACTCATAGAGCTTTCTCTCTGTATCCCCAAAGTATTGACCAGGCTCTGCACATTCATCAGGGCTTCTAAGACACTGATACTCCTTTGAAGGAAAATAGCTCAAGCTACTGGAGCTTTGCTCATCAGGCTAATGACCTCCTTTAAAAGAAGGAGCCTCCTTAATCGCAACGTCAATTTTATTTTGAAATATTCTAAACAAAGGCAGAAACTCTATACGAAAATATTGATAAGATTGATGGCATTAAAAATTAAAAACTTATACACATCTGGGGGAAAAAAGCCCTTGATATAAAAGTAAAGGGCAAGCAACAAATTGGGAAAATATTTGCAACATATAAATCAATCAAGGGAGGGCTGACTTTCCTAAGCACCTGGACCAGTTAGGTCCAGAGACAGTGCTTCAGCCTTCCAGGCTAATGCTTTCTCTGCTATTAAGTCACTCACTCACTCATTCATTCATTCATACATTCATTCATTCAACATAAATGTATTGAGTACCTACCAGATGCCTGGCTTTGGGGTATAATGATATTCAAAAACAGAAATGGCCCCTGCTCTCCTGGAGCGCACAGTCTAGTGGGGTGACAGTTATTCACCAAACAGTCATACTCAGGAGTGTACAACTACAACCCAAGGTAAGTGCTACAAAGGAAAGGAGAGCACGGAGCAGAGGACCCAGTTTAGACTGGGGTGTGTGGGAGCACTTCCTTGGCTGGCGACACTTGAACTGAGAACTGGAGGGTGAATAGGAGTTAAGGTGTGTGTGTGTGTGTGTGTGTGAGAGAGAGAGAGAGAGAGAGAGAGAGAGAGAGACAGGCAGACAGACAGAAGGAGGCATCCCAGCTGGGGAAACAGGGTGCCAAAGCCCTGTGGTAGGAGGCCCATGGAACAGTTGAGGAATGGGAAGAAGGCCAGTGTGGCTGGAGCTTGGAGAGTGAGAGGAGGCTGGAGGTTTGGCCAGTGGCTAGACTGTAAGAGGTGCCTTACGGGCCATGGTAAGGACTTAGGATTTTAACCCAAAGAGCGATGGGGAAGCCAACCAAAGGATTCCAAGCTGGGGCTGGAGGAGGCCGGAGGTGGGTACAGGCTGGATTTATATTTGAAAAGATGGCTCTGGCTTTGGAGTGGAGAATGGATGGGAGCGGGTGGGGTGAGGCAGAGTGTTATTGCCACAGGTTAGAAATGATGATGGCTGGGATGATAACATGAGATTGAGTGAGACAGGCAGAGTCAAGAGCTCTTTGGGGGGTAAAACAACACGGCTGCCTTCCATACCTTATCCTTGTGGAACAGGGCAAGACCAAATCAATAAACCTTTATTTTGGGCAGTGCTAACGGGCACAGAGGAGGCCTCAGTCAAGATTGGGGGAATACACAAATCTTTGAAGAAGCAGACCCTGGGTCAGTGGATTTCAGGAAAGGGAGCAATCCTAGCAGGCTGGGGTAGCGTCAGGGTCAAGTATTTTGGGCTTTGTTCTGACTATGGCCTGGACAGATGGGGATGAACCTAGCACCCCTCACAGAATCTGGCATGAGCTTACGGCTTGGGGCGCTGCTGCCTTTCCGCACCCTGCATAACTACCCACGTTGCTCCCAGGACAGAGGGTGCCAGTCTTATGTTTTTATTTTCTATCTTAAAAAATAAATTGCAATCTTTACAGTGTCACAGAACATGTGCACTTGTGACTTGCTCCACTGTGTGATAAATTCATGGAGTTTTATCTTATTTTTCTTCCGGGAAAACTGGCAGGGGTGGGGTGACCTGTCTCTTCCATTCCCACTCTGGAAATATGGCAAAAATTCTCAGTGGAGTTAGAGTTTGCCAGGCATGGCATCAGGAAAGGCTCCCTGGACAGGACCCTGGGAGTCAGGCAGGAGCTGAGTGGGGCAGAGTCAACCACACCTGGGTCCAAATGGCCTGGTCTGGCTTCCACAGGCCATGACGAGCTAGGGTGAGTCTGAACTGGTCCTAAGCAGGCAGTAGCAAGCTAGAATCACAGTATCAATGGCTAGTGTGAGCTGGTATGAACCAATGTGGACCACTTTCCCAAATCAGTCTACATTGTGTGATGCACGTAAAAGCAAGCACACTGTTTGAATTTACTGGCCTGTTTTGAGACATTTCCAGCTGGTTTGGGTGCCTCCCTACTTTTTAAAATTATTATTGTCCTCTTCTGTGTGTGGGGGGGTGGGGTACGTGTGTGGGTACAACATCTGCCTCATCTGCCTCTAACTACTTCTTGGAAGTTGAGCTCAGATTATTGACCAAACTTAGTTTTATATGCAGGTAAGTGACAGTAGGGTTTCTCCTGGGAGGTTCTCAATCTCGACATCTCCCCCTGCACAGGACAGCTTTAGGATGATGGCAGCCTTTGCCGGCTGTCTCAGGGCTGGCCTGGATGGGGACCTTCCAGGGAGTTAACAGCCAACATGACCCTGGGGAAGAGTCCTTGGGAAACCCCTATCTGCAGAGCAGCAAAGGCTTCTGAGCCAGCTGACAGGGGCTGGTTTTATGAACTGTTCCAGAAAGTGACCCCAGGTCTTTTTCACTCAACCCACTATACCCAGGTGGTGGTGTAGTCTGGAAGATGTATCATCTGGAGCAGTCTGGACAAGGCAGTGTGTGGATACCAGGGTCTGTGCTCTGTATCCTATAGACAGGCAGGGTTTATGACATGCAGCTTGCCCAACTCCTAAAAGGTGCAGCGGGGGATGAATTTTGAGGAAAGGTCTTCCTTCTACCAGAGCAGAGCCCAATTTCTTAGAGGCATTCACACATAATTTTGGCCTGTATTCTTACAGAAATGTCCCTGCGTGATCTGACTCCCGACCTGGTCTCCGCCCCAGCCTCCTGGCCCTGTGTGCCCCTCCCCTCCCACAGCATCAGCACATGCCGATCGCTGCCTGAGATGTGGCCTCCTCCCTCCACCACCCTTTGCCAGCGTAGCCCCACCATTCTTCAGCTCACAACTCAAGCACCACTTGCTTCCTCTGGAAGCTTCATTTGTAGTATATGTTCTTATGCTCTTAGAATACTCCTTGTCATGGTTTATGGTCATGTATTTCTATGAGTAAATGATTATCTTATAAATATCTGATATATAGCACCATAAACTTTATCTTTTAGCATATCCTACAAGATAATATTATCTACTAGAGGGGTTCTCAACCTTAGCACTGTTAACATGTGGAGCTGGAGAATTCTTTGTTGTGGCGACTGTCCTCTGCATTGCAGCCCGCTTAGCAGCATTCCAGCCTATATCCACTAGATGCCAGTAGCACTCCTTAGTTGGAACAACCGAAATGTCTCCAGACATCGACAAATGTCCCCCAAGGGGCAAAACAGCTCCTGGTTGAAAACCACTGACCCAGAACAAATGTTTTTAAGAAGTTTGACATTTCAAAGGCAGGCTTCCTGAGACCCCCCTGCAAAGCACTGGTTTCTTTCTGACCAGCCCCATCCAACAGAAAGATAATGTGAGCCACGTATGTAACGTATAAATGTTCTAGTAGCTGCATTAGAAGCAAGTAAAAGAAAAAACGGGTGAAATGAATTCTAATCCATATTTTATTTAACCCAATATATCCAAAGTATTGTCACTTCAGCAGGTGACCAATGTAAATAATCATTGAGATATTTTACATTCTTTTTTTCAAGTCATCAAAATCTAGTGTGTATTTTTCTCAGTTTGGATTAATCACACGTCGAGTGCTCACTCAATAGCCAAGTGTGGCCAGCATTTTAGACAGGAGTGGGAGAGGAGACCCAAGCTCTCTTAGAGAGCCTGGCCCAGCCCACCCCTTGCATCGTCACCGGGCTGTACTGCTACCCCTGAGCAGAGCCATGCACAGTCCTCCTTTGCCCACTGGGGCCCACAGGTGACAGCCCATTCCGAGCACCCCATGGAGGGGTTCTGACTACACTCTAGAGGGCCAGCCTGCCCAGGAAAGTCATCCAAATGCCTGCAGAGTACTAATGAGATGGGTGTGTGCCCGTGAGCTCACAAGAGCCTGGAGGGTTCCTGCCTCAAATACACAAACACTTGGGTGAGGCAAGCACTGTTTCCAAGCTCCCCAGGCAGAAGCTCCACCCACCTCCAAACCACCCTCCTCGTGCTCCTTGCTCACAAGGGAGGCTCAGCCCTCCACAAACACTGGCCACATGGAAGGACACATTCTATTTTCTTAAAACACAGATGTTCTCATCTAAAATGACACTTGCACTGGCCAAGAAGTTGCTGTCCAGGGAGATGCTGTCCCTAGCCCCAAGACTTGTCCTGAGGCCCCAGGCCATTCTGTAGGGCCACGGCCTGGGTGGGGCGCTAGCCCAGGGCTGCAGGATCACCCCTGCAAGGCACTCCCGACTCGCATCTCTTACTTATCTCTAGACACTCCCAACACCCACAACTCCAGGCCCTTCTGCCTCCTGGGAGTTCTCCCGGGGGGAGCCCCTGCCTGCCTGAGGGGTTGCTTCCTGCAGCCCAGTGGCAGCCCCTGCAGGCTCTGCAGAGCAGCCTCCCAGGTAGCCAGCATGAAGACCTTCACTGGGACCTGGCTGCCTGGAGAAGCCAGGGCATTGCCCTTCCCAGTGAGGGCTACTTTTGTCTTGGCAGCTAGGGCAAATCTTGAGCATTCAGGATTTCCCTTTTAGTAGAAAACTAAAGTTTTACCAGAGTTGTCACCCGGTCACTTTGGGCAAGCCAGAGACTCTGTAAAACATGGCATGCGGGGTGAAGCCTGCACACCCACTGGGGCAATAAGCTGGCCATCGCCCTTTGGCAGTCTCAGGTGTGACCCCCCCAGACCCCAGGAGCGTCCCTAGAGAGGGCTGTCAGTCATCCAGATGCCTCCAGAACGCCTGCCCCATCTGACCCCAGCGTGGCAGCCAGCTGAGTATCCACGCCCATCGGCCAACAGACACACGCACACTGTGTCCTGATCCGCCTCAGGAAGTTGGACTTACCCCTCCTGGCTTGCCTGATCTTTGGGCTCAGCATGTTCCTGCCGCCTCCTGGACGGAATTGCTGGGCCGATCAAGCTGTCATCCACTTCCCTTTTCTCTTCCTCTGGCCCAGTTGCCCCTCATGCCCCGCTCGGGCCCCCATGGCCACTGGCGTCACCAGCGAGGCTCCCTCGGCTGCCTTTCCTGGCTCCGGACCGACGGCTTGCCTCGGACTATGGAAACCTCAATGCATTATTTTTCCACCTCAGAATTAATTCCCACCCAAGCGAACCATTAAGAGGCTCAGTAACCGTTGCTGGTCAATCACCGGGCCAGGGCGGGAAGGCCTGACTGTCCCTCCGCCTGGCCGGGGCGCACGCGGCACAGCCCATCCCAGAGCGGAGCTGGCGGCCGGTCGGGGCGGAGGCGAGAGGAGGGCGGGGCGGGAGGAGCTGGGCGGAGCGCGCGGTCCCAGCTGGTCCGATGGCCCCAGAGGGCGGGCGGGCTCCGAGCTCGGATCCGCCCTCTGCGCGGGGAGGGCCTGTCGGGGATGCGCGCCACTGGCTGGAGCCACCAAGAGGCCGCTGGAAATGCAGGGCATCTGGCCGCCCGGGTCCCGCACGCTCTGCCAAGGCCCCGGGGGTTGGGCAGGGGGTGGCCGAGGCCCGGGGGGGCCCAGGATCCGTCCAGGGTCCGTCCACTGGGGACATGCCCTGCCTGATGTTTCCTGCCAGGAGGGCCCAGGAGGCCGTCTATGACAGTTCCAACTGTGGACAGGCAGGTGTGTCTTAGAAGGAGCGTGCCGCTTTGGCACATTCAGAGCCTCAGGGGACTGGTCCAGCAAAGCGGGTTAGGGATGTTAATTTTTTGCCACCTTAATGAGGTGAAAGGAATAAGGATGCGGTGAAGCACTTAGTTCAGGGCCTGCACATCGTAAGCAGGATCTCCAAAGCTGTTCACTGGGTAGTGAAATCTCTGCTGACTGCCATGTTTCTGTTTAACACTAGTACAGTTCTAAAGAGTGTACGGTGGGGACTTCTGGGAGGTTCAGACTCAAGATCCTAAAAATCGCCCAAGAAATGCAATCACAGTAACCGTTCTCATTTCTTAGGTGCCTACTACCTGTCCCTGAGGTTGGTGCTTTATATTCAGTATCTCATTTAATTCTCAAATTCCCTGAGGCAGGGGAGCCTTTATCATGGCTTTTCAGATGAAGAAAATAAGGCACAGAAATGTTAAATATCTTGCCCAGAGTCACACAATCCTGTCAGGGCTGGGACCTGAACCCAGGCTGTCTCTACATCTTATGCTTCTCTGTGATGCCAGTCTAAGTACCCCAATTCCAACCACTTCCTGTGAACGTTCCCAGCTTGAGAGCCCTCAATGAACTTGCTAGATGGTAAGGACCAGACTTTGTGCCCCTGAAATCACCCCACGTGCCCTGTTAGGCATTTGCGCCTGGGGCTGGGTTCTTTGGGCCTGGGTGCTGTGTGATCCTCTTAATAGGTGGAAGATGAGGGATTTGAACAGGGACCTCTCTGCTTTGAACGGCCATGCTCCCACCCTAATCCTCATAGTGCCGCTATGTCCACTGGTCCCCAAATGGCGGATTGACGTGTAATCAACTCTAGTAGCTGGAAGGGAAGTGGGTCCAGAGGCTGAGGGGTCCACTGCAGCTGTCCGTGGACAGGATCTGGACTGCGGAGAGGAGGGGAGGATGGGAGAGGTTAAGGACTCACCAGGATGTGGTAGGTCAAATCGCCAGGGTGAAGGGAGAGAGCAGAATCCCTGGAGACAAAGCTGTCTTACTTAGCATCCAGTCACTTACCCTGGCCCTCAGCTACTCCTCAGAAGGGATGAGTAAGTATAAGTAAGTTTGCTATAACATTCAAGGCCTTTTATGGTACTGGCCATGGTTTCCTCTGTGACCTCTCTTGCTAATGCTACACACAACCATATGCATGTACAGCCCCTGCTCCTGTGTGCTCCCAGTTCCTTCTCTCTGGAGTGTGTGTTTCAGCCACAGAAGTCTGATCATTCTAAGCAAGTCTCGCATGAAACTGTCCTGATTCTACCTCCAGAAGGAGAGCCAGTAAGCACTTCCTCAGGGCTCTTATCTGTGTCCCTCAGACTGCCCAGTGCCCCTCCTGCACGCCCAGCCCTGAGCCTCAGGTTGGACTCAGACCAGGAACCCCATGAGGAATATTGGTTTGACGGGCAGATTCGAGAAACACCACTGAAATGACAGAATCGCCCTCCTGTTTTTTGGGGGCCCAGGTAAAGGTCAGATCAGGCTGGGACAGAGGCCATCTAGCAGGAGAGGAGAGATACAGAGCTGGAAAACCTCATGTCACATCAGGGTCACAGAGGGAGGTCCCGTGGCCATTGACAACGTCTTGAGCAATCACGAAGGCCTGTGAGTAATGCAGCCTGGACCACTTCCAAGCCAGAGGCAGGAAAAATACCCTGAAGACTTAGTTTGGGTCCACTCACGCTTGTTTTGGTTAAGAAACCACTCCCGGGAGCTTCTTCTGTGCAGCTGTTTCCCTGATGATATTTACCTGCTGAGCTTACCCACCTGCTTTTCTGGGGATCAGCATTGGAAATGGGCAAAACCACAGAGGCTCTAAGCTCAAGCCCAGAGTAAAGCTTGGAAAAGGGCAGGAGCTAATCTGAACTCTGCACCAGAGAACGGTGGGGGGCATGGGACGGGGGCAAGCTAGCTCTTTCCTTCTCTATGCCCTCAGACCACGTTCCCAGTACTTCTCTAGATGAAGGGATCCATGGGTTCCAGCTGGAAGGGACATGAGCACCCCCTCCTTCCTGAAGTTTACAAACCCTGCACCACAGCGCTCTGTTCCTTCCAGCTCCCTCTGAGGCCACCAGGAGGGAGGGTGGGGTGAGGACAAGGGCAGGGCAAGGGAATCTGCTGAACATGGTGGCCTCCTGAGTAAGCTTTTATTTGAAGGAATTGCCCCACTCCTCTTACACAGGCAGGAATCCGAAGCCAAGGAGGGGAAATACGGGCCTCACTTAGGAGTAGAGACAGAGAGATGGCCCCCTTTCCCACTGCCCTTACAGCACTGTACCTCCCGGCCGTGGTCCTGGGTCCCCCTTTGCTGGTTCCCTGCCCTGCATCATTTCTGCATTTTCTAAGGGCTCCTCTGGGCCAGGCACCTCTGGGCACTGAAAGACAAGTGGAGAAGATTGGGAGGGCAGAACTTTCCAGAAGGCATTTGCAGAAATGCACACTTCTTGGTGGGATGGTTCACCCACCAACATCATTGGCCCAGAGCCAGGATGGCTTCAGATCGGTGGTTCTCAACCTTGGCTACACACCAGGGAGCTCTGAAAGCTAACTTCTGTTTCACCCCTGTCAGCTCCGATTTAACTCGTCTGGACGTTGGTCCTTGGGAGGTGTAAAAGCTCCTCCAGTGATCCCATGTGTGGCCAGGGTTGAGAACCACTACTTTATTAGGTAATTTCATATCCTTGAGCCTGGAGCCACCAGAAGCAGTCTTTGCCTGCTCTTGCCTCGAGGGAGGCTTCTTCTGAGGGAGGTACACATTTGCCAATCAGTCTCCCAAATAGAAAGTGGAAAGGGGCCTATATCTCAAGGCTCAACATGAAACAGCTCCATGAGAGCTACAGGTACTGTTGTACAGGTTGTGCACTGCACAAAGGTATCCAATAGGAGGGGGAATAGGGCTGGGTTTGGGCTCTGCTGGCAAAGGCATGTGTTCTAGCATGGTGAAAGAGATCTGCCACCAGAAGGGCAAGCCTTTCTCTAATTTATACCAAGATGCCATACAGATATCAGAGCCCTGAGTCTGAGATGCCTGCTCAGTGGTCACCAGCACCAATGTCCCCTGACTCCCTGCTTACGGCACTCTCAGTCTCTGTTGCCAGGCAGCTGAAGCTCTAGCTCCCTAGCACACCACTTTTGTCCATCCCACTGGTGTGCTGGACCAGCCAGCTGGTCCCAATAGCCCTGAGAGCTGATTGTTAAATTTTTAGGAATGTTGTAATTTTAACACAGACATCATTAGAAATTAAATTATGTAAACTTACAATTAAATAAACTATATTAGAAACAAAGGTAATACATACTCAACAGACATGACTTTCTAATTACTTACTACATTTTCCTGTTGTCTACATTTTTAGGATTATTTCTCTCTATCCTATCTGTATGGTGCAAGTACTATTATGATTGTTGATTTTTATGTCATCTTGACTGGGCCACAGGGTGCCCAGACATTTGGTCAAGTATTATTCTGGGTGTGTCTGTGAGGGTGTTCCTGGACAAAACTAACATTTGAATCAGTAGATGGAATAAAGCACATTGCCCTTCCTGAGGTGTCTGGGCCTCATCCAGTCAGCTGGGGGCCTGATTAGAACAGAAAGGCTGACCCTCCCTTGAGTAGAAGGGAACTCCTCCTCCTGAATGCCTTGAGCTGGGACACTGGTTTTTTTCCTGCCTTCGAACTAGAACTACATCGGCTCTCCTGGGTCTCCAGCTTGCCAACTACAGATCTTGGGACTTCTCAGCCTCCATAATTATGTGAGCCAATTCCTTGCTATAAATCTCTTGATATATACAGACAGTTCCTGACTTATGGTGGTTCAACTTAGGATTTTTCGACTTTATGATAGTGTGAAAGCAATACACTTTCAGTAGAAACTGTACTTCAAATTTTTGAACTTTTATCTTTTCCTGGGCTAGCCACATGCCAGATGATACTCTCTCATGATGTTGGGCAGTGGCAGTGAGCCACAGCTCCCGGTCGGCCAGGCGATCATGGCCAGGAACTTACAACAGATACACTTACAACCATTCTAGACCCCTATAACCATTCTGTTTTTTCACTTTCAGTACAGTGTTCAATAAATTACATGAGATGTTCAACGCTTTGTTGTAAAAGAGAATTTGTGTCAGATGATTTTTGCCCAACTAATGCACATGTTCTGAGCATGTTTAAGGTAGGCTAGGCTAAGCGAAGATGTTCAGTAGATTAGGTGTATGAAATGCATTTTTGACTTAACGATGGGTTTATTGGGACATAACTCCATTGTAAGTTGGGGAAGATCACTGTATATACATATAATCAAGCGATTTATATATCCTTGAGATACATATATATATATCCTTGATTGGTTCTGTTTCTCTGAAGAACCCTAATTCAACAATGTACTGGGCTGCTACTATACATCTCTTCCCAGCTCCTTGTTCACTGATCACGCTGGTATGCTGGAAGTTTGAAGCTGATGGTGGTGGGAATATTTATAATATACCAAGTAAATCAGCAAATGCTATCAATGGTGAAAAGAAAATAAAAAGTGGAGTTGGTATTGCTATGAGAGGTCTCTAAAATGAAGCCTGGAGGCCGTTGAGGAAGTGTGGCTTACCCATGTCTCAGCCCAGATGGAATCTGATCTTTTAACTACATATTGTCCTAACGAAGACATCCAGAACACCTGCTAGAACCCCGAGATACTTATCAGACCCTTACCCTAGAATAATTCATGACAGCCTATTCCTTAAGGACAAATATTTCTCTTCCTGTGCAGAGTATAGCCTTGTGGCTTTTACCTTTATAAGCCCCTGACTCTTTCTCTTCCCCGGAACCCTGTTTGGAATCTGTCTCCCAAAGTGCAATTCATAAGACCCCCAAATAAAGCTCTTTGTTCTCTGCAGCCTCGATATTGATTACAGTTTGACATAACCAGGACTTCCATTTTGTTTCCTTCCAGAAAGCCAGTTGTTAGGCAGTTGCCAGCATGCCTCCGGTCGTCCCCTATGAGGTTTGCTCTGTGTGCTCCAGTCACTGTCGACTCCCTGCTGTGGGCAGAGGATGTTTGCTCTCCACCCAAACTTGTTCTCCCCGTCCTCCTGGGCACACCTAGATGCTCCACATTTCCCAGCCGCCTTGCAGTTTGGTGTGGCTGGGCCCCGGCATTGTTCATCAGCAGACATCTTGTGGCCATTTCTAGACGTGGCCCACAAAACTCCTCCCCTCCACAATCCTCCACGTTTGCCTTCCTTTTCTGGGGCCACCTTGGAAGCCCTGTGTAAAAGAGGGCAGAGGCCCCGCAGTCTGGGTCCCTGAATGATTGAGTGAGCCCAGCCTCTACTGTCAACCAGAAACATCTCAGATGGTTGCGAGAAGAAGGACCTACTTGGTCCTCTTTGTTCCTACACCCGACCTTCCCACCAGATATACGCGTTGCCTGCCTTTCTTCACTTCCTTTGATGCAGCCTTTTGGACCCTGTTTCAGTGTCACCTTCCTGCTCGGAGCCCTAGAGTTAGAGTTTACCACCTTTAATGTCTCCCTCGTCACCCAGGCCTGAGGACACACGAAACTTCTAAAAGCGCTCCTGCCAGACCCTAAGACTTTACCCGTAACTTAGATATATAACATTTAAATTACCCATATTTATTACCTAGAATTTAAAAATTAACCCATATTTTAAATATTATAGCCTATAATTGAAATATAAACTATAAACAAAACTTATAGTATGCTGACTTTAAAATATTCTTTCTAGATTTTTTTCTTTTTTTTAAACTTTTTATTTTATATCGGAGTATAGTTGATTAACAATGTTGTGTTAGTTTCAGGTGTACAACAAAGTGATTCAGTTATACCTATACATGTGTCTATTCTTTAACTGCAAAATTGTGTCAGATTATCAAAGGTGAACCTTTCTCCCACTCTGGTGGCCTTGCCTTGCTGGTACTCTGAGCACAGCCGTGGTTTCACCTCTGGGCACTCGGGTCCTGCAAGTTGCTGTGTCCCTGAGGGAAGAGGGCAGGGCCTCAGTCCTGTTGCCTTTGGCCTGAAGTCTGTCTCTGTCCTTTGGCTCAATGCCCCCTCCAGATGTGTAGCTTGGCTTTTAATTTCAGTCTTGTCCACACACTGCAGTCTATGGTACACCCTCTTACACATAGCCCAGGCCCCCAGAAGGGGTCTAGAGCCCTGGACTCTTACTTTTCTGGGTCTTTGGTGTCCTGGGATCCTGGGCAGAGAGTCAGCAGAACAAAGATGCAGAACCTAGGGTTGGGCCCTGGAAAACCACCAGACACACTGGGCCAGCAAGAGGTTCAGACCAGAATTCGGAGGCTTTGCTTGGAAAGCCCCCTACTTGTGACCTGTAGCCTCAGGCATGTTTCCTTGAGTCCTGCAGCCCTGGCCTCGGGGGAGAGGTGGCTTAGGCGTAACTAGGCGAGCTGGTTCAGACACCATAACCTTTGGTTTGAACCTCCACTATACCACTTGTCACCCATCACCTTTCACTTTGCAACAGCTAATGTCCAGACAGCTGGTGTCCAGGGGGGCTTAGTGCTGAGTTGATGGATGAGTGGTGTACCGGCTGGGTTCTCCAGTGGCAGATGCGGAGATGAGAGTTTTATGAGGGATGAACACTTGTTCAGGAAAGGGGAGGATGCAGGAGTGGGGTGGGAGGGGAGTGTCTGGGCCATATGCAACCTGACAGTGTCTCTGCCAGCCCACCTGGGAGCTCCGAGGCAGATGGCCCAGAAGAGGGTATGGCTTTGGGTGGAGGTGGTTAGGTCCATGTACTACCGTTATTGTCTGGGGGCCTTCTCGGAGAGAAGCATGACCTTGGCTACCACTGCCTTGTGTAGTCATTGGCTGGGAGCCACCCAAGAAAAGCATAAAGTTGGCTCAAAAGCTGAGGCTGACCCTAAAAGAGCTAACAGCTGGCGGGGTCAGCTGACCCCACTCCTTGCAGCTGGGCGGCAAGTCCTTTCCTGAAAGGGACGCGAGCAGCTCAGTTGTGTGTACCTGGCAGGTCCTGTGAACCTCGCAGGCCTCATTTTTAGGCCTCTGTAAATCCTGGGTTCAGACTAACTCTACTCACCTAAAACTCTTTGCTGCACCTGGGCAACTGTCTCGGCTCCCCATTTCATTGCACAGCTTTCAGATAAAATTTCATTCAGCTGCAAAGTCTCACTGTGCTTTCCTCAGAAGGGAAAGCTTCCATTAGAGGGGTGTGTAGAGCCAACAATGGGACAGACCCTGCCCCCCTTTCGCCTGCAGTGGGACAACATGTTCAAAGGGCTCCATGAAAAACTGTCAACCTCAGGGCACTGTGGGAAGTGGCAGGTGGGACCCCAGCCCGCCAGGCCTGACACCCTGGGCCAGGCAGGGTCCCCTGCTAAGTTCCTGCTTCTAGCAGTCAGAGGCTGAGAGGAAAGAGGGAAATGATGCTTCACTAGTGGGTTTTGGGTCCTGGGAACATGAGGTTCTGAGGTTTCAAGGAGCTGTCACCCTTCCCCTGTAGCAGGGGGTGGGGGACCCAGAGGTGGGGTTACCACCAGCGTCAGCCTGCCCAGGCTCCAGTGACAACCCTGTCCTCACTCAGGTCCAACGAGGAAGCAGGTTTGAAATGATTTCCCCTCCCACAAAGAGTCGGATTTTAGAAAATGATGAATCACCACTTTGGTCAGTTTTGATTATTGAAAAACAAGTCTTCTCCCTCGTGAAAACACCTGCTTGTTGTGGAAAGGCAGGGATTGGAACAGATGGAAAGAATGGAAATTTCCCAGGCGCCTTCTCTCCCAACTCATACCTCTCCCCAAAGTCAAGATTCCTCCTCCGCTTGACCAGCCCCTCCCACCTGGGCACACAACCTCCATCTGCTCTTCCAATCGTTTCCCCTACTTTTGCATCTTTAATCCCGCCCTCCCTCACTGGTTCTCTTCTCCAAGTTGACAAACACACTCAGGTCCCTCTTCTCTCAAAATCACACCTCCCTTTCCATCATTTACTATAATGGAACGGGACTCGTTTGGGGGTTGTACAACATCTGGCCCCTTCCTGTTCTGGAGCGACCCCCCGCCACCTCCCTTTTTGGTCTGCTCTGTCCCTGCAGGCAGTTGGATGTGGCCATGTGTTGTACACTCAGGCCATCAGATGGTCCTGCCTGGGTTTGATCTAATCTTGAGCATGTCATGAAAAGACTGAGAGATGGTTAGATGGACTTCCCAGCACTGGCAGCAGTGATGATGTCCTGTTGTGACCTTGGTGCCTTCTAACACAGTGGAGGTGTCCTGCAGAGGTGTCCTGACCACGCCATTCCTGCAAGATTCCTGTGCTTCTTGCTTTTAGGCCCCCTGGAGCCACCATCATTCTTGGCTGTTTTCCAAGCCTGGTTCTCCAGCTCCCAAAGGATTTTGTAAATCTCATATATTTAGAATAAATTCCCTTTTCTGGCTTTAGCTGGCTTGGGTTGCCTTTCCGTGACCTGCAACCCACAGAATTCTAATTCTAACCATATCATGTCTCTGAGCCCCTGTTTTCACAGTCCTCTCCTCTCTCACTTCCTAATTTTCCTAACTCAGCACAGATGGCACTGTCTCCCAGTTGTCTGTTCTCCCCCAGATGACATTTCCTTCCTCATTTCCCCAATTATGCCACCAAGCTAATCATTGCTTGTCTCAGACTGGAAACCACAGGCCATCCTTCCAGACCTTGGCTCTAGTTTTCTACAGCCTATTGTCATATTTCCATGACCGACGGTACTCACAGCTCATCCAGAAGGTGCTGCTGGAGGAGGCCCTCCCACCCAGGCAAACACTTCTTTCCTCCCAACCTTTGCTTCATTCTCATCTGTTTCAAATCCAGCTCCTGTCTGGGTGTACACGTCTGACCCTGGTGAGGGTCTGGTGCACACATGCTGCCTTGCTTTCGCCTGCAGTGAGACAGCATGCTCAAAGGGTTCCATGAAAAACTGTCAACCCCAAGTCAACATCTGGCAAAATTATTCTTCAAAATGAAGGGGCAATTAACATATTCTCAGATAAACAAAAACTGAGACAGTTAATTGCTAGCAGATGTGCCCTACAAGAAATGTTAAAGGGACTCTTTCAGGCTGAAATGAAAGGACACTAGACAGTAACTCAAACCCACATGAAGAAATAAAGAACATCAGTAAAAGTATTGGTACAGGTAAATATTTAAGATGGTATTGATGCATTTTTCTTTGTAACTTCTCTTTTTTCTTATCTGATTTCAAAGGTAACTGTGTAAAAAACTTATAAATCTATGTTGATGAGCACACAATATTTAAAGATATAATGAGTGATGAGAAAATATATAAAGGTTTTTGTTCAGCAGATAAATGGATAAAGAAGATGTGAGGTATATATACAATGGAATACTCAGCCATAAAAAGAATGAAATTTTGCCATTTGCAACATGGATGGACTTGGAAGGCATCATGCTAAGTGAAATAAGTCAGAGAAGAACAAATACTGTATGATATCACTTATATGTGGAATCTAAAAAATACAACAGACTAGTGAGTATGACAAAAAAAGAAGCAGACTCACAGATGTAGAGAACAAACTTGTGGTTACCAATGAGGAGAGGGGGGTGGGGCAGTAGGAGATACAAATTATTGGGTGTAAGATAGGCTCAAGGATGTATTGTGGGACTTCCCTCGTGGCTCAGTGGTTAGGAATCTGCTTGCCAATGCAGGGGACACAGGTTCGAGCCCTGGTCCAGGAAGATCCCACATGCTGCGGAGCAACTAATCCCGTGCGCCACAACTACCGAGCTTGTGCTCTAGAGTCTGCGAGCCACAACCGCTGAGCCTGAGTGCCACAACTATTGAAGCCTGCCCACCTAGAGCCCGTGCTCTGCAACAAGAGAAACCACCGCAATGAGAGGCCCGCTCACCACAACGAAGAGTAGATCCCGCTCGCTGCAACTAGAGAAAGCCTGCGTGCAGCAACGAAGACCCAAGGCAGCCACAAATAAATAAATAAATATAATCTTTACAATTGTGAATCACTATATATTGCACACCTGTAACTTATATACTATTGTACATCAACTATACTTCAATTAAAAAATAAAATAAAAAGTTTCTGTATACTGTATTTATTAATCCAAACTAGATTGACACAGATTAAGGTGTAATCCCCAAGGCAACCACTAGGAAAATAACCCCAAAACTATACAGTCAAAGAAACAACAAGGTGATTAAAAGGTTATGACAGAAAATATCCATTTAAATGGACAATATCCATTTAATTCTTTAAAAAAGAATTCAGTAATTGAGGATGTGAGGAACAAAAAAGATATGACACAGGAAAAAAATAGCAAAATAGTAGGAGGAAGTCCTTTCTTATCAGTAATTACATTACATGTAAATGAACTGAACTCTCCAAATAAAAGGAAGGTGTAGGTAGAATTGACTTAAAAAATCCAACAATGTGCCCTTTAAAAAGTGTTACTTTAGATTCAAAGACACAAATATGTTGAAAGTGAAAGGATTTAAAAAGATATTCCATACGAACAGTAACCAAAAGAGAGCTGGAGTGGCTCTACTAAAATCACACAAAATGGACTTCAAGACAAAAATTACTGCAAAAGAGAAAGAAGGACAATATATATTAATAAAAGTGTCAATACATCAAGATATAACAATTATAAACATATATTTGCCTAACAATAGAGCACCAAAGTCCATGAAGCAAAAATAGGTAGACTTGAGGGAGAAATGGAGAATGCAACGATCGTAATTGGAAACCTCAATATCCCACTTTCAGTCATGTATAGAAAAGCAACAAAGAAACCACCTAGACCTAACAGACATCTATAGAACTCTCTACCCAAAAACAACAGAATACATATTCATCTAAACTGCACAGGGAACACATCCTTGGATAGACCAAATGTTAGGCCACAAAACAGGTCTCACAGATTTAAAAGGATATCTTCTCTTGTGGAAATTTTTTTTTTTTTTTGCAGTATGCGGGCCTCTCACTGATGTGGCCTCTCCTGTTGCAGAGCACAGGCTCCGGATGCACAGGCTCAGCAGCCATGGCTCATGGGCCCAGCTGCTCCATGGCATGTGGGATCTTCCTGGACCGGGGCACGAACCCATGTCCTCTGCATTGGCAGACGGACTCTCAACCACTGCGCCACCAGGGAAGCCCAAAAGGATATCTTCTCTTACTAGTCAACATTGTACTGGAAGTTGTAGCCAAGGCAATTAGGCAAGAAAAAATAATAAAGGCAGGACCTGTCACATTTCTGAGCCCATGCCCAGGACTGGGTTTGAGAGAGAGAAGAGAACAAGGGACTATACAGTGTCCTGTTCTGTCCCTGGGTAAGGCAATGGGTGGCAGCTCTGACCTATACCCATGGCATCTTGCTCCCTTTCCCAATTTTTTATTTTGAATTTAAGTCTCCACTGATATCCCAAGGGATTTATGAAGATCCCAGAGGTCACTGTCATGACTGCATTGCAGTCCAACTTCTCCCTATGCTCAGCCCTGCTTCCTCACTCTTCATATCTGTCACTCTTCAATAAACTTACTCCATGCTGACCTCCATCTCAGAGTCAGCTTCCCAGGGGACCTAGTCTTCAATGGAGCTAAAGGCTGGTGTCTGGAGTATTGTGAAATGACTGGCGTACAGTCATAAAGTGGACATTGTACAGCTTCAAGAGCTGATTGTTAAACTGTATGCATGTTCCAATTCCACTCGTGTTCTTGTCAAAAGGAAAGATGCATATATGTGTCAAAACTTTTTGGAGATAACAGTAGTTATTTCTGCAGAGTAGGGATGGAAGTTTGGAGTCACTTGTTTTCTGCTTTACACTTTTCTATGGTGTTTGAATTCTTTCTCTGAACATGCAATGATTTCTATAGTGATAATTCAAAGGAAGGATGGATCCAGTAGTTGAAGGGTTGGGGTGCAGTGAAATGTATATAAAATCAGAGAAGAATCTGGGCAGTGGCTTGTCAAGCCCTACTCAGCTGTAGGGTGAACAAAATCCTAGTTTGCTCCAGATTATCCTGGTTTTAGCATTGAAAGTCCTGCATCCTGAGGGACAATTCAGTACTAGAATAGAATCAAGAGTTCAGAAATAAACACTCTTATTTATGGTCAACTGATTTTTATCAAGGGTGTGAAGACAATTCAATGGGGGAAAGAATAGTCCTTTCAACAAATGGTGCTGGGACAACTTGATATCCACATGCAAAAGAATCAAGTTGGACCCCTCTCTCATACCATACACCAAAATTAATTTGAAAATGTATCAAAGACTTAAATATAAGAGCTAAAACTATAAACTCATAGAAGAAAACTAAATAAGAAAAAAATAGATAAACTGGATGTAATCAAAATGAAAAATTTTGGGCTTCCCTGGTGGTGCAGTGGTTGAGAGTCCACCTGTCAATGCAGGAGACACGGATTCGTGCCCCGGTCCAGGAAGATCCCACATGCCGCAGAGCAGCTGGGCCCGTGAGCCATGGCCTCTGAGCCTGCATGTCCAGAGCCTGTGCTCCGCAATGGGAGAGGCCACAACAGTGAGAGGCCCGCGTACCGCCAAAAAAAAAAAAAAAGGAAAAAAGAAAAATTTTGTGCTTCAAAGGACACCATGAAGAAAGTGAAAAGATAATCTGCTGAATAGGAGTAAATTTGTGCATATCTTACATCTATTAAGTCACTTGTATCTAGAATATATTTTTTAAAACTCATACAACTCAAAAAAAAGTAGTTTGCAAATATTTTCTCCCAGTCCATGGCTTCATTCTCTTCAGAGTGACTTTCTCAGAAGTTTTGAATTTTAATAGTTTTATTTTAATGGAGCACCGTTTTGGTGTTGTATCTAAAAACTCAGTGCTAATCTAAGGTTACCAGATTTTCTCCTATGTTTTCTTCTATAAATTTTGTATCTTGTGTTTCACATTTAGGTCTATTGTCATTTTGAGTTAATTTTTGCTAAAGGTATAACGTCTGTATCAAGGCTCATGTTTTGTTTTGTTTTGTTTTGTCTGTGGACATACAGCTGTTCCAGCAACAGCTGTTAAAAGCACTATCCTTTCTCCATTAAATTGCCTTTCCTTTTTTGTCAAAGATCAGTTGACTATATTTGCGTGGGTCTATTTTTGGGCTTTCTATGTGATTCCACTCGTCTATATGTCTATCCTTTTGCCAATACCACACACTATCTTGGTTATTGTAACTTTAATATAATTAAATTGAATTTGGGTAGTGTGATTCCTCCAACTATGTTATTCTTCTTCAGTTCTGTATTGGTGGCTTTGGGTCATTTGCCATTCTATGTAACCTTTAGAATCAGTGTGCTGATACCTATAAAATAGCTTGCCAGGATTTTTATTGAGATTGTGCTACATCTATAGATCAAGTTGAGAAGAACTGACACCTGAACTCTTCATTTATTAGATCCTCTTTGATTTCTTTCATCAGAGTCTTGTAGTTTTCTGCATGTAGATTCTCTACATATTTTGTTAGATCTTTATATATGTATTTAATTTTTCATGCTAATGCAAATGGCATTGTGCTTTTATTTTCAAATTCCACTGGTTCATTTTAAACAAGTATAAAGGAAAGCAACTGAATTTTGTATTTTAACCTTGTATCCTAACCTTGTTATAATTGCTTTTTAGTTCTAGGAGGTTTTTTGTTTTGGGTTTTTTTTTTTTTGTAGATGCTTTGTGTTTTTTGCATAGATAACTTTATCATCTATGAAGGAAGCCAGTTAAAACTTCCTCCCCAATCTGTATAATTTTTATTTCCTTTTCTTGTCTTATTGCACTAGCTACAGCTTCCAGTACAATGTTGAATAGGAGTGCTTAAAGGGAACATCCTTGTCTTGTTCCCAAAATAGGGAGAAAACATCCAGTTTCTCATCATTATCATGTTAGCTGTAGGTTTTTTGAGATGTTCTTTATCAAGTTGAGGAGATCCTCCTCATTTCACAGTTCGCTGAGAGTTTTTATCATGATTAGGTGTTGGATTTGTCAAATATTTTTCTGTATCAATTCATTTGATCACATGATTTTTCTTCTTCAGCCTATTGATGTGGTGGATTAAATTGATATTTTTTCTGAATGTTCAACCAGTTTTGCACATCTGCAATAAACCCCACTTGGTTGTGTTACATAATTTTTTTATACATTGTTGGGTTCATTTTCTTTTTCTTTTTTTCAATAAATATTTTTATTTATTAAAAAAAATTTTGAAGACGTGGACCATTTTTAAAGTCTTTATTGAATTTGCTTCTGTTTTATGTTTTGGTTTTTTGGCCACAAGGCATGTGGGAACTTAGCTTCCTGACCAGGGATTGAACCTGCACCCGCTGCATCGGAAGGCAAAGTCTTAACCACTGGACCACCAGAGAAGTCCCTGTTGGGTTCATTTTGTTAATATTTTGTTGAGGAATTTTGCACCAATATTCACAGGAGATATTTGTCTGTAGCTTTCCTTTCTTGTCTTTATCTGGTTTGGGTATTAGGGTAATACTGGCTTCATAGAATGAATTAGGAAGTGTTCCTTCTACTTCTATTTTCTGGAAGAGATTGTAAAGAATTTGTATCATTTCTTCCTTAAATGTTTGGTAAAATATACCAGTGAAACAGTTTCAGCCTGGTGATTTCTTTTTTTGGAAAGTTATTACTGATTCAATTTCTTTAGTAGTGGTAGGCATATTCCAATGATTTCTTTTTGGCGTATTGATTATACTTATTTAAAAAAATTTTTGGTTGCCCTAGAGTTTGCAATATATATTTACAGCTAATCTAAGTCCACTCTCAAATAACACTGTACTACTGCTTCACAAATAGTGCAGGTTCCTTACACAGAGTATTCCTAATTCCTCCCTTCTGTTCCTTATGACATTGCTGTTACTAGTCTAGCTATCTCTATACCATAATCACCCAAAACACTGTTACTATTGTTACTTTGTGCAGTTATCTATTAGATCAATTAAGAATAAGAAAAAAAAAGATTTTGTTTTACCTTCATTTATTCCTTCTCTGGATACTCTTTCTTTATGTATACCTCAGTTTCTGACCTATATCATTTTCCTTCTCTTTGAAGAACTTTTAACATTTTGTGCATAACAAGTCTACTAGTGATGAATACACTCAATTTTTGTTTGTCTGAGAACGTCTTTATTTAGCCTTCACTTTTGAAGAATAATTTCAATAGATATAGAATCCTATACTGGTTGGGATGTTTTTTTCAACACTTTAAATATTTCACTCCACTCTCTTCTTGCTTGTATGTTTCTGATGAGAAGTCTGATGTAATTTTTATCCTTGTTACTCAAAGGTAAGGTGGTTCCCCCTACTCCCAGCTTCTTTCAAAATTTTCTTTGTCTTTTGCTTTCTGCAATTTGCATATGATGTGCCTAATATGCACATAATTTTATCCTACTTGGTGTTCTCTGAGATTCCTGGATCTGTGGTTTGTTGACCGTCACTGCCTGGAGTTGGCAAAGACACAAAGTTTAGAGTCAGCTATCAAGTTTGAGGGCACACAGTTCTCCATAAGGCCAACCTCACTCCTGACATCAACAGCAAGTTTGGGGGTGTTCCCCCAAACCACACTCCGTTCAGTAATTTGCTAGAAGAACTCATAGAACTCACTGAAAGCTACTATACTCATAGCTGTGGTTTATTACAGGGAAGGAATACAAATTAAAATCAACCAAGGAAATGATGAATAGGGCAGAGTCTGAGAAGGTTCCAAATACACAGGTTCTATTGTTCTCTCTCATGGAGTCAGGACATATTGCCCAGCCAGCATCAATGTGTGACAATACAGAGTAATGCCACCTGAGAAGCTTGCCAGAGCCTCAGGCTTCAGAAGTTTTTATTTGGGCTCTATTGCACAGGCATGATTGATTGTCCACCTGGTTGATCTCAGCCTCAGGGTTGACCGATACCACTTGACCCAAAGCTCCCACCTTAAATCACATGATTGGTCTTTCTAGCATGAGCAGCTTCTACTATCAGGTGTGGTTAGCAATACTCTAAGATCTGGTATAGCCAACCCTTGCCCTAAATGAAGACATTCCTATCAGGTACAACCAAGGTTACCTCCCAGAAGCCAAGGAAAAAGGCTAGCCCTCTTTTTGGGCAAGAATTCTCTACTACACAGTCATTAATTTTGGAAAATTCTTGGCCATTATTACTTTAAATATTTCTTCTGTTCCCTTTTCTCTTCTCCTACTGGCATTCCAACTATGTGCTTATTACACATTTTGAAATTATCTCACCATTCTTGGATATTCTGTCTGCATTTTTGTTCTCTTTTTTCTTTGTATTCAGTTTGAATTTTTTATTGACATATTTTCAAGCTCACTGATTATTTCCTTAGCTGTGTCCAGTCTACTGATGAGCCCATCAAAGGCATTCTTCATTTCTGTTGCACTGCTTTTTATTTCTAGCATTTCTTTTTTATTCTTTCTTAGGGTTTCCATCTCTCTGCTTACATTAACCGTCTGTTCTTTTTTTCTTTTCTTTTCTTTTCTTTTTTAAATTAATTTTTATTGGAGCGTAGTTGCTTAACAATGTTGTGTTAGCCTCCACTGCACAACAAAATGAATCAGCTATATGCATACAGATATCCCCTCCCTTTTGGACTTCCCTCCCGTTTAGGTTACCACAGTGCATTAGGTAGAGTTCCCTGTGCTATACAGTATGTTCCCATCAGTTGTCTATTTTATACATAGTATCAATAATGTATATGTGTCAATCCCAGTCTCCCAATTTCTCCCTCCCCATCCCTTTCCCCCTTGGTATCTATACATTTGTTCTCTACATCTATGTCTATATTTCTGCTTTGCAAACAAGATCATCTATACCATTTTTCTAGATTCCACATATATGCATTATTATATGATATTTGCTTTTCTCTTTCTGACTTACTTCACTCTGTATGACAGTCTCTAAGTCCATCCACGTCTTTACAAATGACCCAATTTCATTCCTTTTTATAGCTGAGTAATATTCCATTGTATATCTGTGCCACATCTTCTTTATCCATTCCTCTGTTGATGGACATTCAGGTTGCTTCCATGTCCTGGCTATTGTAAATAGTGCTGCTCTGAACATTGGGGTGCATGTGTTTTTTTTGAATTATGGTTTTCTCTGGGTATATGCCCAGTGGTGGGATTGCTGGGTCATATGGTGGTTCTATTTTTAGTTTTTTAAGGAACCTCCATACTGTTCTCCATAGTGGCTGTATCAATTTACATTCCCACCAACAGTGTATGAAGGTTCCCTTTTCTCCACACCCTCTCCAGCATTTACCATTTGTAGATTTTTTGATGGCCATTCTGACCGGTGTGGGGTGATACCTCATTATAGTTTTGATTTGCATGTCTCTAATAATTAGTGATGCCAATTATCTTTTCATGTGTTTGTTGGTCATCTGTATGACTTCTTTGGAGAAATGTCTATTTAGGTCTTCTGCCCATTTTTTGATTGGGTTGTTTGTTTTTTTGATATGGAGCTGTATGAGCTGCTTGCATATTTTGTAAATTAATCCTTTGTCAGCCATCTGTTCTTGCATGTTGTCTACTTTTTCTATTAGTGTCCTTAACATACTAATCATAGTTATTTTAAATTATCTATCTGATAATTCCAAAATCTCTGCCATATCTTGGCTGTTATCTTCTGAATTTCCCTGTGCCTTTAGATTTGGGGTAGTGGTTTGCTCTGTGACCTCAATTCTCTGATGGGTCGAAGAAGTCATTGATTTTAAGTTCATTTAGTTTTTTCCTTATAGTAAGGGTGGGAGTGATAATTTCTAAGCTTTTTACACACCAAAGATAAAACCAGAAGCCTGGGTCTTTAAATTTTAATAGCTGTTGCATAATGACTATTCTTTTTCAGACAACTCCTACTGCACCTCCCAGCTCCCCATTCCTAGAAGATTCCAGAGGCCTGTGACCCACATGGAAGACTTCAGAGAACAACTTCCTTTAGATCTCTCCATTAGATTAATACAAGTAATGAATGTAAGCTCCAGGAAGCAGGGATTTTTATCTGCTTTGTTACCTACTGTATTCCCAGTAACTAGAACAGTTACTGGCACAACAATGTATACTGAGTGACTAATTATCAACTTCTCATTAGGGAAGCATTGAGTCCACCTTTAATAGCCCCAGCTAGCTCTCAGCTCTATGATGATCTGCCTTCCTCTGGGACACTCAGTTGACTAGCCTTGGATTTGCCTTCCTTGAACACTGGAGAAGTAAGGCTGGGGGCGTGGCTCCAAATATTGGGTCCCTGTGTCTGCACACAGAGTCTGAATCAAGTAAAAACCCATTATTCTACTTTCTTCTAAAAAAATTCCCAAAGGCAACAGTTCACAACCTGAGATTAAAGTAGGATCCAATGGTTTACCTGAAAGGGAATTTCTATTCATTCAGGAATTACCCTGTGCCCTTTCTTGAACTCTCTGTTTTTTACTAGCTAGGCAATCCTTATAAAAGTTCTGTGAGATATGGTCTATCATGATCTCCCTTTTATAGTGAGGAACCCAAGTGGAGAGGTTATATCACTGGAATAAGACCAGAGAGTAAGTAATTGGTGGAACTAAGATTTACACCTAGGCCTGGCTTTCTTTAAAGACTATTCTTTTCAGAACTGGCAAAATGATGCCAGTGTCAAGGTGGGAGGGTTGACTTTCCCTGTTCACTGGGAAGTTAAGAAGGACTGGATCATGACATAGGGCTAAGAAGAGGAGGAAGCAGAGGTCTGGGGAGAGGAGAAAAAACAGTTTGTTTTTGGGGTTGGGGGGGAATAGAATGCTTTTTTTTTTTGTCTGTCTAAGAACAGATGAGTTGGTAGCAGTTTAATACAGATGGAAACAAATACAATCCATATAAAAACAGGATTTGAAGCAGGAGGCGGATATATCAACCAAAGTAAAGTTAGAGCTTTCGGCCATGCAACTCAACATCTGAGTTCTCTTCACTTAAAAACCAAACTAGGGGGCTTCCCTGGTGGCACAGTGGTTGAGAGTCCGCCTGCCGATGCAGGGGACACGGGTTCGTGCCCCGGTCCGGGAAGATCCCACATGCCGCGGAGCGGCTGGGCCCGTGAGCCATGGCCGCTGAGCCTGCGCGTCCGAAGCCTGTGCTCCACAACAGGAGAGGCCACAACAGTGAGAGGCCCGCGTACCGCAAAAACAACCAAACAAAGAAACTAGACGCTTTAATAGGTGTTCGTAGAGAAGGCTACAAAAGTATTGCAAAATGTTAGCCTTAAATATACCACAAAAAAGAGAGAGAAAAACAAAATTAATACACCCCCTAGGCTAATCACAACAAGTTTTCCCTAACAGAGACAGACACTGAAAAATAACTCTTTACAAGCTTAGCTTCAAGGTATGAGGTACAATACCTTACAGCTCTCACTTGGGTGTTTCCCACTCATGCTCTTTTCAGTATAAACAAATAGGTTTACGTAATGGAATACATATTTGAAGAATTCCTTAAAAAAATCACAAGTTCCATTTTATATACACAAATTTTTAATTATGTACTGAAAATAAATTACAGGAAAAAAATTTAAAATGCAACAGAGGACAAAGTCACAATAAACATTCCCACTGAATTCCCTTGGTCGGGGGCATGGTGAGACTGCAGTGCTCAAGAAGATAAATATCACAAATATAACAAAAACTTCAAATTGTCTATGCACTCACACACTGACATGAGCCACAAACATTCCTTCACAGGGACTGTACTCATTAGCCTACCACAGAATCAGATTTTGTCATAAACTACAAAACTTTTAATACAAAATCCTATTTATATATTTATAATTCATATACTTGCCCTATCTGTGATTTTAGAAAATAAAAGCTACACACTGTATAGATACTCTTAACTCATAGCTGTAGGCAACATTTTTGGATGGAATTTCCCCCCAATAAAATTAATGGCATATTTTATGTACATGAAGGCTAAACTGCATAAGGACAGCTCAGTTTGCCAGATACGTTTCTCCTTTTAGGGCAGGTTTATAAATTTAAAAAGGCAAGACAAATGTACACCTCAGAATCACTTTCTTAGCTACAAGAGTTGTCATATAATTTCTATGAAGTTTCTGATACATGCATTTATGTAATACTGGTATTGAAGGCAGTAAAGCAATATATACTTTTAATGTCGTGGCTCAATAAAGGCTTCTTTGTCATTCCAATCTGATTCTTGATACAGTGATTCATAACTTCTCTAAAAATTAAAATTTCAATGGGACACTGTGTTAAAGAGACTCTAAATAGATTTCTTAAAATATTTCCCTGAAATAGCCTTTACATAAGACAAATTTCACTAACATTAGATTAAGTAAAAAGGGAAACAAAAGAATTAAACATGGCACAAGTGTGCATGAAAACTAATGCTCCTCAGCCAGTCTTCATGTCTTAGGAGCCATGAACAGAATGCTTAAAACCAACAAACAATTTCACACTCTGTGGCAGCCATCTGTGAAGCCAGTTATACTAAACTACTTCTACAGTTGATTGTAAACTTTGGTTTATTTTTATTTGAGTTCTCACTGTACAGCAAGAATGAAAAAAAGAAAGAGTGGAGTCCATGAAGAGATGAACTGTCAGTCTGTCTTTAAGCTGGTATGATGAGACACCTGGTCAGTCAGGTCTGCTTTGATAGAGTTTGTTACAGATTGCCTTATGTTTTCCTCCATGAAATTATCAACCAAGGGTCTTCAATACCTGTTCCCATAGCGTTTCAGCAATCTGATCAATCATTGTTCCAATTTCTCTGAACTCCCCAGAGTATTTAACATATGCCCAAGTACAAAGAGACGTCAGTGCTAACCCCATGACAAGGTTACACAAGACGGTTATAGAGTTTAGGCCAATGAAGCCAGTCAGTCCTGAGATTATATACATAGCAAACATGACTGCAAACAGTGTGGCAGGGGTATGAGCAACATAGAAGATATTTTTGCCATCATTGTGCTTTATAAAATTTGCATAGGTTTCTTCTATTTCAGCCTCAAACTGGTCCTGATAACGACGGCAGAATTCATCTCCACCCATTTTTTTTTTACTGAACAAGACTGTTTAATTGCCACTTCCTTGAGATCCAGGTGTTTTTGCTCCAGAGTGCAGTGTAAGGGTTGTCCCCACCGCCTGCTTGCTCCATACTTTTGCAATAGATCTCTCTTGCTCCTGCTACTGCAGCAAGATTATTAGCTTCAGCTGTTGCCTGAAGCATGGACTTTGGATGTGGAAGTTCCTCTCCTTGATAAATTTTAATGTAAGCCTTGAAGTATTGTACAAGATCTTTACAAATGACTTTAGATCCACTTATCTCTTTTTCTAACAAATTTTCTGGGGCAAGTAGCAATGGAATTAGATTTCGAAGCTCTCGTTTAAACTCTTCATCAATATCTTTCAATCTCCCATCAAAACTAGGATTAGTTGAAACTTTAAGACCAGGATTTGGCAAAAGGAAGCAACCAAGATTTGAGAAACAGTTGTGAATGTGCTTCCTTACATTCTGCAGCTCTTCATGTTGACTTTGTTTTACCTGCAATCACTTTTCAAGGAATTGTTCTCCACCTTCCAAACCATATGAATGTTCATAAGGATAACTCCAGTCTCGAATCAAAAACATTAATGTCTGAAATGGTTTCTGGTAGATTTCTTCCATTGCAAGTCTGCCGTATTCTGTAAATAATTGCAAGTGTTGAAGATCATCTTCTTGAATATTTTGAGACAAATTATATACCTGGACAGAGCCAGTCACAGTGCTCAGAGCAAACACTGTTGCACTAACTTTGATAGTTGACTGGCTATCAAAGGCACCCTAGGTATCCCTCAGCAGCACAGCCACTTTTGTTCCATTAGGTCTCTCGATCACATACACTTCATTCCAAATGTGTATGCCTGTTGTTTCTCTCTTGCAACCAACCCACCATGTAAAGCCAGTCAATGGTTCATTGTTTCCACCAATCCAACTTTGAGAATCCTTGTTATACATATATCTAAGCATGAAGTCCAGTAGAAATGATTTCCCTTTAGGAAAAGCTCCTGCCATGGATACCACTACTATGTTAAGATCTCCTATGTGCTCCTGTAGCAATATCTTCTCCAAAGCTTCTTCATCAAGCTCAAAGTTATGGTCATCTTCATGTGCAAGAACAATCTATACTGGACATGGTTTCTTCATAACCTCATCAGAGTCTACTAGGTCATCATCTTCATAATTCTCACCTAGGAGGGTCCTGGACAAGACGTGGTTAACCCCGGTGTTTGGGTCGCTGGTTCGCCTCCGGCACTGCAGCCCCTCGTGTGGCTGCCGCCTCCGCACTGCCTCGTCCCCCTCAGCCGTCTTGGACAGATTTAAAATTAACTCCCCCTAGAATGCTATTTTATTTTTTTAAATTTAAGTATAGTTGATTTACAATGTTGTGTTAGTTTCTGGTGTACTATTTACAATAGCCAGGCATGGCTAAATGTCCATCGACAGATGAATGGATAAAAAAGACGTGGTATATACATATATACACACATGCGCACATGCACACACACACACACACACACACACGTACACACAATGGAATATTACTCAGCCATAAAAAAGAGTGAAAACAGTTTCTCAACTGAACACTGGGCTGAGCTGGTCTTCAGGATGCACTGAGTCTTAGATGGCATTTGGGGCGGGTATCTGAAAGTCCATGCTATGAGCATCTTTCTCCCCATGTTAATCCTCTCTTTCCACCCAGGCCACCAGGATGCTGCTTCTTCCCACCACTGTTGCTATGGTAACTGGCTGGCAGTCTTACATACCAGCCATCAAACATGCTGAGAGAAGCCTGTCTGTACCACTAACTCAGTCATACTGCGGAAAGCCGGAGGGATATACATTCCAGTTGTGGTGGGGGACTTGATGGCTCTGGCCAACGGGTGCAGCCAATGTCCCTGAAGGCGGAGGTGTGGCTGCAAATGAGCAGTAGAGATGGGTCAGCTCAGATCTGGGTCGAGTCCTGCTTCTGCCGCTCAGTAGCAATGTGCCCTTGGGAGTCAATGAAATTCCTGAATCTCAACTTCCTTATCTGGCCAACAGGGAGGGTTGTTCTGCCCCCACAGAGCTGGGGCAGCAGTAAATGAGACCACAGGGGAGTACAGAAGAATTGTGAGCCCTCACTGTGGTTTGCCATTTCGCAACCACTCTCAGGGTCGAGTCATTTCTCCCAGATGTGCAGGAACAGAAATCAGCGTAAGAAACTGGTTCCCTAAGGAAAGCCCCTGACTCAGCCCCTATTTGGTTCAGTTGCTGAGGGTGGGTAAGTGTGGGCTTCCGCTGGCTTCCAGAGGGCAGTGTGTCTGGCAGAGTTTCTGTCTAGACACTGGCTGAGGGCTCTGCCCAGCCTCTCCCCAGCCTCCTTGTTCCTGGGGCACAGATGCCTTACTATTCCTCAGGGCCAACAGCTCAGGATCCAGGAAAGCAAGAGGGCTTTTCCCTGCTGTCATGGGTTGAACTGTGCCCACTCTGCATTCATATGTTGAAGTCCTAACCCCCAGTACCTCAGGATGTGACTGTATTTGGACATGAGGTCTTTAAAGGGGTGATTAAGTTATACTAAGTCATTAACATGGGTCCTAATCCAATATCACTGGTGTCTTTAGAAGAAGAGATTAGGACACAGACATGCACAGAGAAAAGACCGTGTGAAAACACAGGGAGAAGATGGCCATCTACAAGCCAAGGAGAGAGGCCTCAGAAGAAACCAAACCTGCTGACACCTTGATCTTAGAACTTAACCTTCCAGAATTATGAGAAAATCAATTGTTGTTTAAGCCACCCAGCCTGTGACACTTGGTTATGGTAGCCTGAGCAGACTAACATGCCTGCCCTTCCTCCTCACTGTAAGTAAGAGAATTCCAGCTCCCATGGGGACCCTTGGAGACAGGGACCCTTCTGGAACCACCATGAAGTGGGACTCTTCATCTTGTTTCCCGTCGCTCTGTCTCTCACTGCTCGCTGGCCCCATCTCTGCACCTCTGCACTGGGGTTCCCAGGACCCCAACTCCATGTCTCCCCAAGCCTGTCCAGCTCACATATTGCCCCCAGCTTGGAGAGAGGGACACATTAGGGGCATAGGCTGCAGCTTGTAACACAGCTCTGGGCGCCACAAGTCCCATCTCTGTGACCAGTTCTGATTTCAGTCACAGGTGTGATACAGAGCTCTTGTCCACTGGTGGTTCCCACTCCAGGCTCTCAGCTGCTGGGGGCTTCTCTGAAGCCAAAGGGAACCTACAGACCCTGTGCAAATGAACGAAGCCCAGAAGTGCTGGGCATCCACATCTCTAGGGGCAGACTTCAGGTGAGGGAGAAAGGGAGCAGGGTAATTCTCCTGCCTCTGTCCTTCCTGGACCATCTGAGAGGCACTCCATACTCTTCTCAGGGTTCTGCGAAGTCAGTCTGTTGCTGACAGCGCGACGTTTATAATGCCCTTTACGCAGGCCTGCCTTCCATGTCTCACTCTCCCCAGCCCCTCATTCCTGCTTCCTGGCATCATCTCCCAAATAAACCACCCGCACCCAAGCCCTTGGGCTCTGCTTTTGGGAAAGGCAGATTTGGGCATAGCTTTACCACTTTCCAGCTAGGGAGCAGTATGGAAAGATTTCACTTTCCTCATTTGTAAAATGGGGACATGACTATCTCACAGGCTGGTTACAGGAGTTAAATGAGATCACCATGGTGAAGTGAGTTGTAAACTGTGCAAGGTGATCTCAAAGCTAATATTTGTTATTATTTTTAGTTTGGTGGTAGCATAGGTCCTTCCTTCACTGTTCTTTCATTAAAAAAGAAGAAAACCCCACCTCCATCTCATTCCCTAGGATCCCTTGTGCTGCCAGGTGCAGGTGAACATCCTTGAGGAGGAATGGGTGCTAAGGGGTTGACACAGCCCCTCCCCTCCCCCTCCTTCCCCAAACAGCATCAGTGTTTATCAGTGGGCTTCTATAAAGACAGCTGGCAGAGAGGGCACTGAGTGGAGGAGACACAGGGGTGGCAGGCCTTTCCAGCCCAGCTGGCGTCAGTGCTGTCTGTGTGTCTGGGTGTCACAGGCTGGGCTTGGGGCTTATGCAGGAGCCCGGGGAGGAGCAGGATGGAGGCCTCAGATTTCCTGACACAGCCCTGGCCCTCTTCCAGGAACACCTGCTGCGGGCTACCTACCTGGCTGCTTCTTACCCCTGCTCCAAAGGCCAACTTGGCTGTTCCCTGCTCTGGGACCCTGCACTGACCCAGGAGCAGCATTGAGACCCTCCTCCTGGTTCCCGCTCTTCTTGCACACCCTCCACCAGAGCCCTGTGCTTCTGCAGACCAAGAGCTCCTTGAGAGGAGGGCTGCATCTCTGCATATGTGTTCAAGCATCTAGAACAATGACTGTTGGCCAACAGTACAGGCTCGACAAACATTTGTAGACCTACGGCTAAGGTATGCCTGGGGGGACAGTGGGAGGCAAGCAGGGAGTCTTCACTCAAGGTAACTTTGGCTGGCACACAAAGTCCAGAATGCCGGGAGGCAAGTCAGGAGGGGTAGGATAAGGGGTGCGGGGACAGAGCTACTCACAGAGCAGAGACGTGAAGGCAAAAGGCAACGTGCAGGATGCAGTGTGGGTGGGCTGGGGTCTGAGGGGCTTCCTCAGGCTGGCTGGAGCTTTAGCTTAATTCTGAGAGTTCTTCCAGTGTGAAGGGCCAGAGCGAGTGGGTGGGACAGTCAGAGAAGATGCCCTCTATATACACTTGGCCACCATCCCTACCAGATCAGTCCCTGAGAAGCTGATCCCCCCAGAAGCCAACCAGATCTCTGGTTGAATACTGCTGAGTCCCCTGCAGATACAGACAGGTCCCAATGCAGTATCTATGGTGTCGGGTGCTGGGCAGGGGCAGATGCCACGGATCATTGCTTGTGTGAGGCTGGGCAGTGGGTGTCTCTCTTCACTCACAGAGCTGCTGCCCAGAGCACCCCACAGGGAATGCATGATGGATGGTTGGATGGATGGATGGACGAATGGTGTTGGAGTTGCTGAGATGTGATAGTTAGAGAACAGAGAATGCTGAGGGTCAGTCAGGAATGGCACCAAGCAGTCCTCCCCACACCTGTCCCTCCTTCTGTGCCACCTCCCAACAACGGCACCTCCTCCCTCCCTCCTTTCCACATGAGCCAGACACCCAGCTCTGTGCATTCCATATTCTTAGACTGTTCTGTCTCTACCACCACTATATTGGTCCAACTTCTCATCAGCCCTTCCCTGAACTGTTGAAATGTCTCCCTGCCCTGGCCTCTTCCCCCTGCCCACCGGCTTCCCCTCCCAGAGCCATCCTGCTGGAATCTTAGAATGGCCTCACATCTTCCGTGAGCTTCCCATATCCAAAACCAGAGAATAAGAACCCGTGATGGCTTTCTAATACAACTTGGCGAGGCTGAAGGACACGTCCCAGGCTTCCCTTTCTTGTATGTTTCCCACAGGCTACAGGGAGATTCTTGGGAGATTTGAGAGACTGAAGGGAAGCAGCAGCCATTTTGCAGCACGTGGGCATTATTGCTGATAAGCTGATTCATCTCATTGGCATGAAGCAGCAGCTAGACCTGCCATTGTCCCTCCTTCCCACAGAGCCTCTTCAGCTTCTCTGACTCCTGGGCCATGTACATGTGTCTTTAGCTCTGTGACAAAGGTCTGGAATTCTGCAGAAATACTTTGCAACATCAAAACCAACTGCGTGGACATACTCAGTGCCTTCCCTGTCTGGCACTGCCAAGCATTGTCCATCTTTTTTCTCCACCATCTCTTGAACCCACTGTCCCCTTTATATTCTTACTGACTCAGATCCTCAAGGAGGCTACCTGACCTCCATTCGTCTTCTCTCCATGCTATTCATTCAGTTGTTCAACAGTCATTAAGCATATACTGCATGTCAGACATCATTCTAGGCACTGTGAAAACAGCTCTAACCTTAACTTTCACCCTTCCCTCCTTATTCTAAGTGGTGCTTGAATAGTGACCAAAGGGGTAGTTGCAATAAAGCCTGCAGAATAGAGCCTGTATCTTAATAGGAGAGGGGAGACAGATAGTAGATGAAATAGGTAAGTAGGAGGCAGGACTTCTAGCTATGTCTGAGTGATGAGGTCAGCAAAACCTCTTCGCCAAATGCAACTATAAATCTGGACAAAACTGACAAAAACAACCATTTCCATACTCTGAAATTGACCAAAGGCACGCAACAATCACTTATGCTTGAAAAACTGCTATACTTTAGGTAAGAACAGTGAGAGTCTGTGGTGTTCTTGCTAAGGGGTGCTTCTATCCCACTTTCCCCAGCTCAGTCCTCACAGAGGTTCTGCCAGGGTGGGGCACATCATGGGGACCAGCAACTTTGCTGACGAAGTCAAAAGTGGCTTATTCAATTTTGAGCAGTGGGTGGTGCCTACACCCAGAGGCATTGTCAGTGGAATAGACAATCTTGGCAGCAAGTGAATGGGGAGAACTAATGCTGTGTCTGAGTTTTTAGTCATTGTTGGGGCAAACATGTGCCTGGCTTAGGGTGCATGCACGTGCAGTGGAGACCAGAGAGGGCTCAGGGTACCCATACACTCCTGCCAACCCTAAGACTGTGGCAAATGCAGAGGTAATGTGAAGAGTCCAGCAGAAAGTAAAAGCCAGGGCAAACCTGAAGAACTTGAAAACAATCTGAACTTTGACTGCGTTTCCCTACCTCACGCAGATCTACTGGCAGAGAATGTAAGTTCTACTAGTTCAACGTTTGAATGCAACATCTGTCCAATCATTGGCTGATCACTGAATTACACAGAAACAGAGGTGACCCCTAGGAAGCCAGTTTAAAAATAAAAGGAAGAATAAACAACAAATATAACCAGAGATATTAGTGACTGCATATTGTAGAGGAGACAGATTTAACAGATTTATCCCAGGCAAGTTACCAAACAATTCAACAACAACATTGTTTAGGTGAGTAAATTAGAATTCAGAGTTCCTACAATACATTATCTAAAATACCCAGTTTTTAATTAAAAAATTATAAGTGTACAAAGGAAAAGGAAAGTGTGACCCATACTTAGGAAAAAGGCCAATAGAAACTCTCTGAATATTCCCAGATTTTTGTATTTAGCAGACAAATACTTTTAAAAAACCCTATGTAAATACATTTAAAGAACTAAAGGGAACATGTTTAAAGAATTAAAGGGATGCATGATAATAATGAATCAACACATAGGGAATCTCAATGAGATAGAAAATATAAAAAAACAAATGGAAATTCTTGAGTTGAAAGTCCAATAATTGAAATGAAAAATTCACTAAAGGGGCTCAGCAGAAGATTTGAGATGGCAGAAGAAAGAATACATGAACTTTAGAACAGAGCTATAGAAATAACCCAATGTGAAGAATATAGAGAAACACGGAACAAAACAATTGAAGGAAAAAGAACAGACTCTCAGAGATCTTTGAAGCAACAATAAGTATGCCAATATATGTGTAATGCAAGTCCTAGAAGGAGACAAAAGAGAGTAACAGAAAAATTATTTCAAAAAAATAGTGGCTGAAAACTTCCCAAATTTGATGAAAAATACCATGTTTCACATGTAACCAACTTAAAAAATCCCAAGCAGTTTTAAAATACAAAGAGATTTATAGTTCAACACTTTAGAGTCCAAGTCTTGAAAGATAAAGAGAAAATCCTGACAGTGGCAAGAGAAAAACTTGTCCCCCTCATCACATGGAGGGGGACATCAACACGATTAACAGCTGACTTCTCATCTGAAACAATGGAGGCTAGAAGTGGAAGGCCATATTCAAAGGGCTGAAAGAAAAATAAAAACCATTAACCAGGAATTTTGTATCCAAATAGCTGTCCTATGAAAATGAAGGCAAAATTAACACATTCCCAGATAAACAACAACTAACAGAATTCCTTGCTGGCAGACCTGCCTCATAAGAAACACTAAAGGAAGTTCGTCAGGCTGAAAGGAAATGACACCAGGTGGCGACCAGCATCCACAGGAAGAGATGAAGCACACAGGAAATCATAAGTACATGGGTTAATATGAAAGACTATATAAATATAGATTTTCTCATTTCTTCTCTCAACATCTTTTAAAGACTTAACTGTGTGTAAAGCAATAATTATAATAGTGTCCTTTGGGGTTTATAAGACATAGATGTAATACATATATGACAATAATAAAAGGAAGGAGAAGAGAGGAAATGGAACTACCTTGGAGCAAAGTTTTTATGTTTCACTGGAATTAAATATTAATCTGAAGTAGATTAAGATACAATGCATATTGTAATCCCTAGAGCAAGCACTAAGAAAATGACACAAAAATATAGTAAAAAAAAAAAATTAAAAATTAAAGTGGTATACTAGAAAACATCTAATACAAAGAAGATGGTAAAGGAGGAACAGAGGAATAAAAATAAAGGAGACATATAGAAAACAAGTTACAAAATGGAAAATGTAAACCCAATCATATCAATAATTTCATTAAATGTGAGTGGTCTAAATATCCCCATTCAAAGGGCAAAGACTGTCTTCATGAACTAGCAAGATCTAATTATATGCTATCTATAAGAGACACATGTAGAGTCAGTGATACAAACTGGTTGAAAGGAAAAGGATGGAAAAAGGTATGCCATGCAACAGGAACCATAAGACAGCTGGAACTGGCTATATTAATATAAGATAAAATAGACTTTAAGAAAAGAAACATTACAACAAAGAGGAACGTTTTACAACGATAAAAGGGTGAATACATCAGGACGCTATAACAATTATAAACATACACAGACTTAACAAAAGAGCCTCAAAATACGTGAAGTAAAAAGTGACAGTAGACTGTTGAATAATAAGAGTTGGAGATTTCCCTACACCAATCTCAATAAATGACAGAACAACTAGACAGAATATCAGTAACAATATAGAAGGCTTAGACAACACTATTAACCAATTTGACCTAAGTGATATATATAGGACACTCCTTACAATGACAGCAGAACATACATTATTTTCATGTACATATGGAACATTCTTCAGAATATGCCCTAAAATAATAAATCAACTGGTGAGTGTATAAGCAAAATGCACATCCATATATTATTCAGCTAAAAAGGAACAACTACTGATACACACAAGAACATGAATGAACCTCGGAAACTTTATGCTAAATGAAAGAAGGCTGATGCAAAAGACAACATAGTATATGGTTCTACTTATATAAAATGTCCAGAAAAGGCAAATTTATAGAGACAGAAGGCACATCAGTGGTTTCTCAGGCTTGGGGGCAGGAGAGGGGATTAATTGCAGATAGTCAGGAGGGAATTTTTCCGGGTGATAGAAATGTCTAAAAACTGGATAATGGTGATGGTTGGATAACTCTATAAATTTACCAAAAATTATTTAATTGTATACTTAGAATGGGTGAATTTTATCCTGTGTAACCTACATCTCCATAAACTGTTAAAATATAGAAATATATGAGATAATAACAAATGCTATGAAGAAAAATAAAGCAGAGAAGGACAGGAATGTCAGGGCGGGATTCAACTTGTGCAGTCATTGGTGTTGTTTGCCAACCCTAACCCTAACCCTCCCTTCCAGGCATGTGGTCGGACTGTACTTCCTGGGCCCCTCGTGGGTAGTTGGGGCAATGTCCAGGCTGAGGGTTTCACTGCTGACATGAGACCCTTCTGGAGCTCAAACTCTCCCTTTGCTATCTGGCCTCGCCACCAGCAGCACTTGAAATAATGGTTGTTCCATTTGCCTGGGTCTTTGAGTCACTATGATGGGCAGGTGACCCGTGACCCAGTTACTGTGTAACTTATCCCATTGTGCCACAGACAGGCAGTCAGTGAAAGCCTCAAGAGAAGGTGACATTTGGGCAAAAATCTGAAAGAGGTGAGTTTGTGAGTCATATGGATATCTGAGGGTTAGGGTGCTCTGGAGAGAGGGGAGAGCACGTGCAAAGACCTGGCATGTCTGAGGAAGAGCAAGGAGGCTGGTGTTGCTGGTGCCAAGCAAGCGGGGTACATAGGAGATGATGTGATGGGTAATGTTGGGCCGGGTGGAAGAGTGACATGGGGATCCACTGGGGTGTGTTGAGTGAATGACAGATCTAATCTGATTTAGGTTTAAGAAGAGCCTGTTCCAGTTGCAATATTGAGAATAGATTAAAAGGCCATGGGTAGAATCAGGAAGACCAGTGAGGGCGCCTTTGTAAGAATCCAGGTGAGAGCTGACTTCATACCCAGCTGCCATGACATTCTTCCTATAAACAGTTCTGATCAGTCCTATTCTTACAACTTTCAATAGCTCCCTATTGCCCATAAGAAAGAGTCCAAGTTTCTCAAAGTGACATCAACCTACCTTTCCTCTTGTATCACCCACCACTCCCCTTCCTATATCTTCAGTTCTCCTCTCTCTGAATCTCCTGTTCTCCCAGGACATACTCTTGCCTCCCTACCTGGGATCTCGTGGTCTCCTCACATCCCTGTATCACAGCAGGGAGGGGTGAGGGTATGCTCTGGAAGAAGGAAAAGTAAGCAAAGCCACAGAATTGGGAAGGCCTGGAGAAGGGGTGTGATGGAGGATGCCCATTCCAAGCTGCCCCCTGGCCTTGGTCCTGAAGGTCAGCTTGTGGGCCAGGGAACTGGGGACCTGTAGGAATGGCTTCAGAGCTACCTTCTTCTCTGTGGACTCTCTGGCCTGGTATGGGCAGGAGCCGCCATCTTGCTTCCCACTGTGAATCTGACATCCAGTGGCTATTCATGGAGGGTCAGCTAACAGGGAGAAGTCACCACCTTGGCAGAGAACCAGGCAGCTCAGTGAGCAGAAGTTTGGGAAGCTGGGAGCAAAGAGACTGCACCTGGTCAGACCAGGCAAGACAGTGGCACAGGAAAAGCTCACAAGAGGTGGAGCTAAAGGTGGTGCCCATGGCTGGGTAAGAGTTTTAGCACAGCGCCCCCCAGTGAGAGGCCAAGACCTGTAGAGGTTGGCCTCTGACTTCCTGCTACATGGCAGGTCCTCAACTTGGCAAAATTATAGGCAAAGTGGTTAAGTGAAGTACAGAAGCTCAATTTAACTCCAAAGAATCTTCTGTTTGCCCCAATTCCCTGAAAATCTCAGTTAAAAGCAAGCTCAAGTTCCCCAATAATCTCCTCTAGAATATATGGGGGGAGAGAGAGAGAGAAGGGAGGGTCAGAGAAAGAGAGAAAGACAGACAGATAGACAAAGACAGAGAGAGAGAGAACAGACAGGGCTGAATTAGAGAGACCAGAGACGGGGCAGGACACTCCCCTGTGTTGGCTGACTCTCCCGTCCTTTCTGAAGCTTCCGTAGAACGGCACGGCTCCTCCTGTCTTACAAAGCTGCCGAGCTGTTTGTGGTCAGATAATAATTTAAAAATTAATTCAGTCTAAAGGAATAAAGTTCCAACACATGCTATAATGTGGATGAACCTTAGAAACATTACTCCAAGTCAAAGAAGCCAGACACAAAAGGACACACGCTGTATGATTCGATTTATAAGAAATATCCGGTATAGGTAAAGCCCATAGAGAGAGAAAGCAGGTTAGTGGCTGCCAGGGCTGGGGGAGGTGGGAAGCAACTGCGTCATGGGGGTGGGGTTTTTTGGGGGGTGATAAAAACGTTCTGGGGCTTCCCTGGCGGCACAGTGGTTGAGAGTCCGCCTGCCGATGCAGGGGACATGGGTTCATGCCCCGGTCTGGGAGGATCCCACATGCCGCGGAGCGGCTGGGCCCGTGAGCCATGGCCGCTGAGCCTGCGCGTCCGGAGCCTGTGCTCCGCAATGGGAGAGGCCGCGACAGTGAGAGGCCCGCGTACCGCAAAAAAACAAAAACAGAAAACAAACCGTTTTGGAACTAAAGAGAGATGGTGGCTGTGGGACACCTTGAAATTGCCACTGAATTAATTATTCACTTTAAAATGGTTAAATTTATGTGAATTTCACAACAAAAATTTAATTCAATCAAATTCTTTAAATTCAGGTATCTCATGCAATAGCTCATTTGTCGTTTTCTCAAACAATTAGCATCTGTACTCTGAAGCCGGGGACATCTGCTACACCACGGGAATCTGGTGACTGGAACCTTCCACAAAAGTGTGACGGTGACTTTTCCTTTCAACTCAGATGATGCCATAAACCCAGATGAGAGAAAAATACTGGATATTTTACAGAACACTCCCCCACCCCAATGCATTAGGACTAAACAGAGGTAAAGGCTAATCTCAGCTGCTCTCCACCCCCTATTGTAGAAAGGAGGCTCCAGAGAGGTTAAACGTGCAAGAAGGGTCCCACAACACGTGTCCAGCCCAGAGTGGAATTCTGGCGACCTGGCTCTGTGGACCCAGAGCTTGACTCAGCATCCCTGTGGATACCTGTGCAGACCATAGCAAAGGCTGCTGTGTGGTCTGGGGGCTCTGGGCTGTGTCTGATGGCTCTTGGGCCTGGCTACACACTAGGTTCACCTGGGAACTGCTGACATCCACCCCACACCAATTAAGCCTGATCTCCAGTATTCAAAAATGCCTGGGGAGGGAATTCTCTGGCAATCCAGCGGTTAGGACTCCACGCTTCCACTGCAGGGGGCATGGGTATGATCCCCGGTCGGGGAACTAAGATCCCTCATGCCACGTGGCATGGCCAAGAATAAAAACATGCCTGGGGATTTTTAAAAGCTCCTGCATGATTCTAACATAAAGCCAGGTTGAGTACCACTGACTGCGTTTCTCCTACTAGTAGCTGGGATTTCAATCATCACCTGAAGGCACTCAGGTCCAGAGGACGTGAGATGTCACTGCACAAACACTCAGCCAGCACCTGTTTGACTCACCGAGCTAGTCAGCGCTTGTATGACCACACAGCGGTTTGTCCCACTTTGTCTAAGTTACCTCCTGGACACTTTACTGAGGACTACTGAACCATCCTCATTGTTTCTGAATTAACTGTTAGCTGGATTGTTTCCAAGCAAGATACAGGGCAGCCTCAGAATGCACAGCCTTCCCTGTGATGGCCTTTTGTACCCATGGTCTGTGGGCACAGTGATTCTTACAGACTCTGAATGTCATCAGAGCCCTGAGCCACTGGAGCCAGGGTCCCTGACAATCGTGGTCATGATGAAGGCTCTGTTTTTCAGGCAGACATGAACCAGCTCCCGAGTTCAGGGGTGAGGGCTGAGCCATCAGTCAGTGCCTGGGCCCTGGCCACAGACGCCCCTAGGTGCTCTCAGATTACAAGACCAAGACAGCTTCTTTGGGTGGCCACAAATGAGCCCATCCCTCAAGCAAGAAGCCAAGAACCAAGGTAATCATACACCACATAGAATAAAATAAACTTCTTACCGAAATACCTGGCTGCAAACGTTCTTCTTTTGCTGGAAGCTGTCGGCAACATAACGAAGCTGGCAGTCTATGTGCAAATTTCTTGTATATCCTTTTTATAAAGAGCCAACCACATCCTCAAGCAGACACGCTAATTCTTGTTTTCCAGTAACAGGAGATCAGCATCTATAGAAGAGAAATATATTTAGAATGCCCTTTATCTGGTGTTTTCTTGGGTTTCCAACAAGAAGCCTCACTGTGAGGAATTAGTCCCTTTAATGCAAGTGTACCAGGGATCTTGGGATGGCCTTGGGCAAGTCAGACCTCTGGGTATCAGTTCCTCAAATCTGTAAAATGGGAACAAGAATGAACCACCCCTCAGAGTGAACGATGGGTCAACGAGATGGCGGGTATAAAACAGCAAAGCCCTCCACACGTCAGATGCTATGTTTGATCTTTTCAATCAGATGGCCTGGATTTAAAAGGAGCTGTGTTTTCCAGAGAGCTTCAAAACAGCTACAAACAATAACCTGCAAACGTGCAATGTGACTTCCAGGACTCTCACCTGATGTGCACGGCAGTCCTGTTAGTGGAGAGACAGAGGATGCGGACCCCACCCCTAGATGGAGAAACAAAGCCCCAGCAGCACCCGTGGCAGACCCTCACGTGGTACACTGCTGCTAACAGCATGGCTTCTCATTCTATTTCTGGAAATTTAGCATCATTATTTCATAATTTACAGTTGTGGAAAGTGGAAAAGAAAAATCCTGATTAGGAAACAGCCAAGTGACATTTATGAAGCCCTCAACATCATTGACATCTTGGTCTTGGCAAACTAAGGAACAGGCAGCTCCCGGGGAGGGGGGGCAGTGTTATCGTGTTTAAATACACATGGAGTTTATACAGTCTGAGAAGCAACTCTTGGTGGGGACACCCAACAGAATGTTCTCCCAACTACCCTTCTTATTTCCTTTGCTTCCCTGCCTCTGCTGTGTTGAGTTTGTTTCGTGTTTGTGATTATAGAACCAATCACTGTTACGCAGATAAAACAAGCATAGCCAGCACTCATTGTTGGCGTGTCCCCTCCACCCTGGGGCTGTGGGCTGCTGGACAGTACTCCGCAGGCTGCACTGGGGCAGTGTCACCTCGCTCCATGCCTTGGTGACCAGGCACAGCTCCTGCTGCTGGTGTTCTGAGGGGAGCATTAGGACAATCCAGTGGAGGGGCCAAGCTGCGCACTGGGGAGTGACCTGGGGCAGCTGGGAGCAGAAGCTGGTGGGTGAGAGCAAAACTGCTTGAAGAGAACAACAAAGCCCCAACCAGAGATGCCAGTGTGCCCTTGGGCCCAAGTGAACGGTGGTTTGGCTTGCAAAGGGAAGCCGGGGCAAAAAGCAGAGTGAGAAGAGTGATGGAGCCCAAAGTACAGAGGCAGCAACAGAGCAGAGCCAAGGAGCTAGAGGAGCGTCAAGCCTGAGACCCTTGGAACTGGGACAGACCTAAGAGGCCCTTGCGGACAGAGTGACATCTCTCTGTATACTCTAAGCATCCAGGGGTGGGAGGGTGACGGAGGGGGTGGGGAATGAGAGGAAGAAGCCCATCCCATGACCCCATGACCTAGTGTAGTAAGGGCTTTAGAGTTTAAAAATCTGGGTCCGTGTCCAGGTCCAGGGTTTTTTTTTTTCCCCTAGTAGTGTGAATCTGGATGTGTAGCTGAAATAGGGTTACCAGATTTAGCAATTAAAAATACAGAATGCCCAGTTATATTTTTAGTATAAGTGTGTTACAAATATTTCATGGGACATAATATCTACTATAAAGGTATTCCTGGTTGATATTCATTGTTGATAACTGATCTGAAATTCTGATTTAACTGGGTGTCCTATATTTTAGCTGGTTACTCAGCCTTCTGAGTATCCATTTTAGCTTTGGTTAAAAGAGGATGATCAGGTAAGAATCTTTCAGTTTCTGGAAAAAAAAGACAATCAAAATTGGCTTAAAAGATAAGGGGGTATATTTTGGCTTCTTTAGTGAGAAAGTTCTTGTGATATGGACTTCAGGTATGGTTAGATCCAGCAGCTTGACAATGTCAACCAAATCAGGTTTTTTGGTTTTTTTTTTTTCTTCCAGTTCTCTTGTTTGCTTCCTGAGGTGTCTCCTTCATCTTCATCAAGGTTGCCTTATTATTAAAAAAAATGCTGGAGGTGGAGATCAAGGTGGTGGAATAGAAGGACCTGGAACTCACCTCCTCCCACAGATACATCAAAACTACATCTACATGTGGGACAATTTTCACAGAATACCCACTGAACACTGGCAGAAGATATCATATAACCAAAGCTGCAAGAAAGATCACCACATAATCGGGTAGGAAGAAAGAAGAAAAAGGAATTGGGATAGGACCTGTGCCCCTGGAAGGGAGCTGTGGAAGAGGAAATGTTCCCTCACCCTGGGAATGCCCTTCACTGGCTGGGAGATCAGCCAGGACAGACAGGGAGCTGTAGAGGCTCAGAGAAGAATGCAGCAGCCAGTTTGTGGCAGGCAGGGCAGAGAGAGACCAGCACAGATGGTCCTGGCCACCTTGCTGCACGTCCTCCCAGCCCGAGTCGTGCACCTGCTGGTGTGCACAGTGGCTGGATGTGGAAACTCGAGCTTCAGTGGACAGACCAGGGGAGAGGACATGATGTGGCTGCATGGAGACAGCCCAAAGGGCCTGGAGTGTGGCCAGGCTGCAACTGGGGGTGTGTGCGGGACAGAGCCCAGGTCCACCTACGAGCCCCATTGTCAGTGCATGTGAAGGGCGAGTGGTTGGCCCCACCACAGCAGCCTCAGCATGCTCAGAGCAGGCGGCTCCACCACCAGGAGATCCGAAAGCATGCAAGCTCTGGCAGGCTGCCCACATGTGGAGGTGGGGCTGAAATCAGAGCCCATTCCCCGTGAGTGCACAACTTGGAAAGCGGGGCTGAAATCTGAGCTGATTCCCTGCAGCTGCAAGATTTGGGTGGAGACGTGTGAGTGCAGCACCTGCAGGACATCCCAGAGGATTACTGGCGCTCCCCTGGCTAGGATGGGTCTGACATCAGCAGTGGTGGGTTTTCTGGGTACACACACTGAGAAGCTGATTCCCAGCTCTCCCATAGAGGGTCTGGGTGAATGACTACAGTGGGTGCTGGTGGATCTGTGCCAACGGCTTTGTCAGCACAGCGCCTGAGGAACATCCGGGCTGATTGCCTGTGTTCTCATGGCTGAAGTGAGGCTGAGGGAAGTGCCAACAACAGTGTACTTTGTGAGCACACACAGTGGGTGACAGGTGACAGCACAGAGCACACATCCTGGTGGACATCTCCTGTGGAGGAATACTCAGTGGCTCCACCCCCAGCAGGAGCGCTCCAGTCCCACCTACCTCCCACTGAAGCTTAGAACCAGATCTGGGGGCTTCTCCTCCAACAACTGGGGAGCAGACCCTGCCCCAACAGGGCTGTGACAACCATAGAGCAAAGAGGAGGCCCTGCTCAACATCCAGTTCAGGCTCTGGTCACCACAACACCAATCACATCCCCTATCGAGGGGATAATGGCCAGCACACCCTAAGGAAAGACATGGCAGGCATCCATACCAAAAAGCCCTCGCACCAAAAACATTAGACTCACGAAGGCTACACAGGGACACTCCCACACGAAAACAGCCCTTCAAGACTACAGCAGATAACTGTTTCTCCTAAATTCAGAGTCTGAGAAATATAAGTAAAATGAAGAAGCAGAGGAACCGCTCCCAATGAAAAGAATAAGAGACTTATCCTGAAAAAAACAAACAATGAAACAGACCTCTCCAGTCTGCTAGACCCTGAGTTCAAAAAGGAGGTAATAAAAATATTGAAGGGATTAAGAAAGGCTATCAATAGAAACGCAGATCACTGTAACAAGGAACTAGGAGCTATAAAGAGGAGCCAGTCAAAATTAGAAAACTCAATTGCCAAGATGAAGACCAAGCTAAAGGCAATAAATAGTAAACTAAATAATGCAGAAGAATGAATGAGTGGTCTGGAAGATAGAATAATGGAATCACCCAATCAGAACAGCAGACAGAAAGACAAATTTTAAAAAATGAAAGCAATATATGAAACCTATGGGGTAATATAAAGCATGCCAATCTATGCATAATAGGGATCCAGAGGAGAAGAAAGAGAAAAGGGGATCAAAAACGTATTTGAAGTAATTATAGCTGAAAAATTCCCAAACCTAAATAAGGAAACAGATATCCAGGTACAGGAAGCACAGAGGGTTCCAAACAAGATGACCCCAAACAGACCTATACCAAGACATATTATAATTAAAATGGCAAAATTTAAAGATAAAGAGAGGATTCTAAAGGCAGCAAGAGAAAAACAAAGAGTTAGTTACAAGGGAACCCTGATAAGGCTATAAGCTGATTGCTCTACAGAAACATTGCAAGCCAGAAGGGAGTGACAAGATACATTCAAAGTCCTGAAAGGGAAAAACCGGCCATGTAGGATACTCTACCCAGCAAGAAAATCATTTAGAATAGAAGAAGAAATTAGTTTTCAGACAAGTAAAAACTAAAAGAATACAGCAATACTAAACCTATTCTAAAAGAAATATTGAAAGGTCTTCTTTAAATAGAAAAGAAACAAGAATCTATAGGAAACAGAAAATCACAATAGGAAAAACAAATATATAAAAGGATTGTAGATCACTTAAGTAAACAAGTTCATAGATTTTTAAAAAATCAAAAAAATTTGTGAAAGCAATTATAACTATAATGAACAGCAAAAGGATAACACTAAGATGTAAAACAGGACTTCAAAGTCATAAAATGTGGAGGAGGGGAGTAAGAAAGTGTAGGGTTTTTGTAGAAGGTGTTTGAGCTTATATAAACATCAGTGTAAACCAAGTAGCTATAGTAATGGCTTAACATACTTGAAAACCAGGGTAACCACAACTCAGAAACATATAATTGATTCACAAAAACCAAAAAGAAGAGAAAAGCATAATACAAAAGAAAACCATCAAACCACAAAAGGAAAAACAAAAAGATAAAGAAACAAAGAAGAAATACAAAGAAACAAAGGAATCAATTGGAAAACAAGGTTCAAAATGGCAATAAATACATACTTATCAATAATTACCTTAAATGTTGATGGACTAAATGCTCCAATCAAAAGACACAGAGTAGCAGACTGGATAATAAAACAAGAGCCTACAATATGCTGCCTACAAGAGACCTACCTTAGGGCAAAGGACACACGTACATTGAAAGTGAGGGGAGGGAAAAAGATATTTCATGCAAATGGAAATGACAAGAAAGCAGGGATAGTAATACTCATACCAGACAAAACAGACTTTAAAACAAAGGCCATAAAGAAATACAAAGAAGGACACTATATAATGATAAAAGGATCAATACAAGAACAGGATATTATACTCATTAACATATATGCACCCAATAGGAGTACCCAAGTACATAAAACAAATACTAACAGAAATAAATGGAGAAACTGATAGGAATACAATAATAGTAGGAGGCTTTAACATCCCACTGACATCAATGGACAGATCTTCCAGACAGAAAATCAATAAGGCAACAGAGATCCTAAATGACACAATAGAATAGTTAGACTTAATTGATATTTTCAGGACATTACATCCAAAATAAGCAGAATACACTTTCTTTTCAAGTGCACATGGAACATTCTCTAGGATGGACCACATACTAGGACACAAAACAAGCCTTAACAAATTTAAGAGGATAGAAATTAGTTCAAGCATCTTTTCTGACCATAATGGCATGAAACTAGAAATGAACCACATAAAGAGAAAGGAGAAAAAAAACAATTACATGGAGACAAAACAACATGCCACTAAAAAACCAATGGTAACTGATGAAATCAGAGGAAATTAAAAAATACCTTGAGAATAATGACAATGAAAACTCAACCATACGAAATCTATGGGATGCAGCAAAAACAGTACTAAGAGGAAAGTTTATAGTTATACAGGCCTTCCTCAAAAAATAAGAAAAATCTCAAATAAACAACCTATCACCTAAAAGAATTAGAAAAAAAGAACAAACAAAACCTGAAGTCAGCAGAAGAAGGAAATAATAGAGGTCAGAGAGGAAATAAATAAAACAGAGATTTAAAAAAATAGAAAAAAAAATCAATAAAACCAAGAACTATTTTTTTGAAAGGATAAACAAATTAGACAGACCTCTGGGCAAGCTCACCAAGAAGAGAAGAGAGAGGACCCAAACAAAAAAATAAGAAATTAAAGAGGAGAAATAGCAACCAATACTGCAGGAAAAAAAGAGAGAATATTATGAACAATAATATGCCAACAAATTGGACAACCTAGAAGAAATGTACAAGTTCCTAGAAACATACAGCCCACCAAAACTGAATCAAGAAGAAATAGATTATTTGAACAGACTGATCACTAGAAGTGAAATAGAATCTGTAACAAAAAAACTCCCTGCAAATAAAAGTCCAGAACTGGATGGCTTCCCTGGGGAATTCCACCAAACATACAAAGAGGAACTTATACTGATCCTTCTCAAACTATTCCAAAAGACAGAAGAGGAGGGAACACTCCCAAAGTCATTTCATGAAGCCACCATCACCCTGATACCGAAACCAGAAAAAGATGCTACAAAAACAGAAACCTACAGGCCAATATCTTTGATGAATCTAGATGCAAGAAATCCTCAACAAAATATTAGTAAACCACATCTAAAAACTCATAAAAAGTATCATACAACATGATCAAGTTGGATTAAACCTAGGGTCACAAGTATGATTCAACATATGCAAATCAATCAATGTGATACATCACATCAACAAAAGAAAAGACAAAAACCACATGATCATCTCAATAGATGCAGAAAAAGCATTTGATAAAATTCAACATCCATTAATGATAAAAATACTCTCACCAAAGAGGGTATAGAGGGAACATATCTCAACCTAATAAAAGCTATTTATGACAAACCCACAGCCAACATAATACTCAACAGTGAAAAGCTGAAAGCCTTCCTGCTAAAATCTGGAACAAGACAAGGATGCCCACTCTCACCACTTCTATTTAACATAGTATTGGAGGTCCTATCCACAGCAATCAAACAAGAAAAGGAAACAAAAGTATCCAAATTGGAAGAGAAGAGGTAAAATTGTCACTATATGCAGATGACATGATATGATATATAGAAAACCCTAAAGACTCCCCACAAAAACAACTAGAATTGATAAATAAATTTAGCAAAGTAGCAGGATACAAGGTTAACATACAGAAATCGGTTGCATTTCTTTACACTAACAATGAAATACAGAAAGAGAAAGTAAAAAAAAAATCCCTTTTAAAATTGCAAAAAAAAAATACTTAGGAATAAACCTGACCAAGGAGATGAAACACTTATATGCTGAGAACTATAAAACATTGATAAAGGAAACTGAAGATGATTCAAAGAAATGGAAAGATATTCCATTCTCTTGGATTGGAAGAATTAATATTGTTAAAATGGCCATACTACTCAAAGCAATCTACAGATTTAATGCAAGCCCTATCAAATTATCTGTGACATTTTTCACAGAACTAGAACAAATAATCCTAAAATTTATATGGAACCACAAAATACCCAGAGTTGCCAAAGCAATTCTGAGGAAAAAGAACAGAGGTTGGAACCATAACCATCCCAGACTTCAGACAATATTACAAAGCTACAGTAATCAAAACTGCATAGTATTGGCACAAAAACAGACACATGGATTAACAGAACAGAATAGAGAGCCCAGAAATAATCCCACACACCTACAGTCAATTAATCTTCAAAAAAGGAGGCAAGAATATACAATGGAGATAAGAGAGTCTCTTCAATAAGTGATGCTGGGAAAATTGGACTGCTACATGCAAAAGAATGAAATTAGAACATTCTTTAATACCATAAACAAAAATAAATGCAAAATGGATTAAAGACCTAAATGTAAGTGAGGATACTATAAAACTCCTAGAGGAAAACATAGATAGAACAATCTTTGACATAAATTGACGCAACATTTTTTTGGATCCATCTCCTAGAGTAATGGAAATAAAAGTAAAAATAAACAATTGGGACCTAAGTAAACTTAAAAGCTTTTGCACAGCAAAGGAAACAATAAACAAAACAAAAAGACAACCTATGGACTGGGGGAAAATATTTGTGAATGATGTGATTCAAAAAGGATTAATTTCCAAAATATACAAACAGCTCTTATGGCTCAATATCAAAAAAACAAACAACCCAATCAAAATATGGGCAGAGGACCTAAATAGACATTTCTCCAAAGAAGACATACAGATGGCCAAGAGGCACGTGAAAAGGTACTCAACGTCGCTGATTATTAGAGAAATGCAAATCAGAACCACAGTGAGGTATCACCTTACACTGGTCAGAATTATCAAAAAGTCTATAAATAATAAATGCTGCAGAGGGTATGGAGAAAAGGGAACCCTCCTACACTGTTGTTGGGAATGTAAACAGTCACTATGGAGAACAGTATGGAGCTTCCTTAAAAAACTAAAAATAGAGTAGCATATGATCCAGCAATCCCACTCCTGGGCATGTATCTGGAGAAAACCATGGTTCGAAAGGGTATATGCACCCCAATGGTCACTGTAGCATGCTTTACAATAGCCTAGACATGAGAGCAACGTAAATGTCCATCGACAGATCAATGGATAAAGAAGAGGTGGCATATATATGTGTGTGTGTGTGTGTGTGTGTGTGTGTGTGTGTGTGTGTGTGTATACATTATATGTGCGTCTGTGTATATATGATGGACTATTACTCAGTCATAAAAAGAATGAAATAACGCCATTTGTAGCAACATGCATGGACCTAGAGATCATCATACTAAGTGAAGTCTGACAGAGAAAGACAAATATATGATCTCACTTATAGGTGGAATCTAAGAAAAATGATACAAATGAACTTACATACAAAACAGAAACAGACTCACAGACATAGAAAGCAAACTTATGGTTACCAAAGGGGAAAGGGTGAGGGGAGGGATAGATTAGGAATTTGGGATTAACAGATTCACACTACTATATATAAAATAGATAAACAACAAGGTCCTACTGTATAACACAGGGAACTATATTCAATATCTTGTATTAACCTATAATGGAAAAGAATCTGAAAAAGAAGATATATATATATATTAACACAACATTCTAAATCAACTATACTTCAATTAAAAAAAAAGGTGTCAAGGTAATTCAGTGGGGAAAGGATAGTCTTTTCCATAAATGACGTTGTAACAGAGACACAAGGAAAAGAATGAACACCATGCACAAAGGCTAACATGAAATGAAGCATAGACCTAGACATAAGTGCTAAAATTATTATGCTTCTAAAACAGTGCTACCCAATAGAAGTATAATCTGAACCACAAATCCGAGCCATAGATACAATTTAAAACTTTTTAGTAGCCACATTAAAAAACATAAAAAGTAATGGGTGAAAATAATTTGGATATTTTATTTAAGCTAAAACATTCAAAATACTATAATTTCATCATGTAAGCAATAAAAAGATTATTGATGAGGAAAAAAAATGCTGAACACCAACTTCAGGAGCTAATATTTCCTCCTGCATGTCTAGAGGTAAGAAAAAACATATCTCCCAGTGTCTCTCTCAGAAGCGCTGGGAAGGTTTCCCTCTCTATTTCTCCAAACAGCTCTTCCCTCACGGCCTTGATTGGGCAAACAATCTTTCCCTGAAACGATCCTGATGGTTGGGGAATAAGATGCGTTGATTGCCTAAAGCAACCTGGTCTCATCCCAGGAGCTGGGTGGAGTTGGCTTCCACAAAGCACCTGTGCTGGTACAGGATCTATGTAGATGCTAAAAATAGATGTCAGGGTACTGTGATCAAGGGGAGGGGGGAAGGGCTCAAAAAATACAATGCCCACTGCAGGTTGCTCTAAGATAAATGACACTGACCCCCCAGGCGTGTGTGTGTGTGTGTGTGTGTGTGTGTGTGTGTGTGTGTGTGTGTGTGTGTGTGTGTGTGTGTGTAACAATGTTAGTTCTTCCCCCTGGATGTGTTGATTGCCCTTCCTTTCCTCCCCAACCCCTACCCTTCTCCTGGCTACCCAATCTCAGCTCTGCCATCACACAACAGAGGCCTCCCTGGAAGGCAGTGAGCGGGGCCTCTGTCCTGTCTGTGCCACAGGCCCTGGGCAAGTCCCTGCCCCTCACTGCCCACCTGCATCATGGGGGGAGTATATATGTGTATGAGTGTGAGTGTGGGAGGCCTGATTATACCCGCAGGGCTCTGGTTGGAGGAGTGACCTTCACTGACCTCAGCCTGCAGCAGGATGACAAGGCCCTGGGGCGTGGGCATCTGCTTTGGGGAAAACATGGGTGGAAGGGCAGGTACGGTGGGTTCTGCTCTCCAGCTGGGGGAGAGCGACCTCAGGGCAGAGCTGCGGGGAGAACCGCTCTCCAATCACCTACCCCAGCCCTTGCCTGCCCCTCACCTGCCTTTCTCAGCAGCTGTGCTCCAGTGCAGGCCACAGCCCAGCTTAGCTCAGCACAGTAGGGGCACAGCTTCCAGGCCTGCCGTGAAGGGCAGTCTTGGAGAGCAAGCTGGGGGATGACTCAGCCAGGAGCAGCTCTGGTTGGTACCGGCCACACAGCAAACGGGCTCACCGTGGGGGTGGGTGCTGGGAACACCAGGTCTTCCTGAACTCAGGCCAGTGTGCCCTGTACCTGGGCATCACCCCACCCACAGGCATTATTACTAATGACAGCTAGCACTGAGTAGGCACTGACTGTAGACCACGCACATTAACCTGACAGCACCCAGAGGTGAATATTTCAGTGGAATTGCGAGTCATCCCAAGTCACACAGTTTAACATGGCGAAGATGGGGGTGTGATTCAAACCCAGATGGCTCTGGCAGTCACTGCCACCGCATTCTCCAAACTTAGACAGAGGGACCCTGTTGTCCTGGACTGGCCTAGGTGTTCACCCTATGCTTCCTCATTCATCTCCCACAGGGCCCCCCGCTGCCAGCGTGTGTGAGCACGGGGTAAAGAGCACCCCATCACCGTGTGGGCATCTGGGCCCGGCAGGCAGGGGGAGGCCCAGGCTTCTAGGAAAGCTGCCTGGGTGTTGCCCAGCCAGGGGTCTGCTCACCTGGTACAGGGGAGCCGGACACCTCCATTTCCGCTGCCCAGAGCCTGCCGGGGGTTCCCTCTTCAAGACACTGCCTGGAGGAAGCGACCGGGCTCCCTTCCCCCTCTTCTCACCCCGGAGGCCCTGCCATGGCCTTGGCCCTGCCCCCGGCCCCCATGTGACCAGCGGGAAAGGGAGGAGGGCAGGACAAGGAGGAAGCTGCCCAGGCCGAGCATCATCAGTCAGATCCAGGCTCCCTGGCTCCTCGGGGCCTCTGGGGATGGTGCGTTGATGGCCGTCCCTGGCCTGCTAAGAGGCTGCAGCAATCTCGCCTCAGGAAACGTTCCACGGGTGAGGCTGACCTCCGCCAGGAAGGGCTGTGACAGGGCGGCTCTCGGTCTCTGGCCTGGAGTTTGACTTGGTACAGAGCGCCGCCTGGTGGGCACCAGCGGCACTGCCTCCCACGGCCCTGGACCCCTCCCTCGCAGCCCCATCTCTGCATCCTTCCCCGCCTCTGGACCCGCAAATGCCAACTCGCCCCACCCTCATCTGTAGCCTCACCTTTCTTGGGGTCATGCGCGGCTCTCGCAGGTTGTACAGGATTCCTGGGGCTTCCTATACGGTCTTCCTCCGAGCAGCTGAATTCCGCGCAGCTGATCCAGTCCTGTCTGGAGTACGAGGAGGAAGTTGGGGCTGGAGAAGTCATTAGCAGCGGAGGAGCCCTCAGGTGGCAGAGGGAGGAGCTGAGCCACTTCCCAAAGTTACGGCCTCACCCACATCTCCCCCCTCCGTGGACTGGGAAGCAGGTCAGAAAGGTTCAGTCCACTTCCCAAGGTGACAGATTACATCGCTGAGATTTGAAACCAAGGCCCGCTGATTCGAAAGGTTTTGAAAGTCAAGGCCAAGGAGGGAAGCAGGCAGATGGCCCTCAGTAACCTGCCTCCCAGTTGGGCTCTGGCGGGCAAAGAGCCCCCTTCTCCAGAGTAGACCGGCCTCCCCCTCACCTGGTCTCAGAGTGGCTCCTCACTCTTGTTCTCCCTGACCAAGGCAGGTGGGGAGCTGGCCATGGACTGGTAGCCTTGGAAGCCTGATTCGGCATCTGGGCGGAGTGGGGCCTGGGGTGGAGGCTCGGCCAGTTCAGCCTCAGGAAGGTGATGATGGCAGAGGCGGGTGATCGCCCATCCTAAGCACTGGGAAAACCTCTCGCCAGTCCTTGGAGACTGCTGAGAGTGGGGCAGGGTGGGCCATGGTGGAGGGGAGTTGCTGGCACAGGTAAGGTGGCATACATCCTGCTGCAAGGCCAGAGCTCAGGGGTCCTGAGGAGCCAAGTGTAATGTCCTGCTCTTGGACCTTCCCATGAGGGACTCAGTTGGAAAGCAGCAGACTAGGCCTCCTCTGTGCTTGCACTGCGGAGGGCTAACTCTCTGTTCAGCCCTGCTGGGGGAGGCAGTGGAGCTGGTGTGGAAGGAACGAGCGGGCTGGAGTCAAGCAAAGTTGAATTTGAGTCCTGCCATGGACACTTAGCTGGGTCACTGAGTAAGTTACACTGTTTCTCTCTGCACCCCATTCCCAATCTGTAAAATAAGGATAATAATACAGCTGACTCCAGGGTCTGTTGTGAGAATTAAGGAAAGTAAGTCATGCAAAGAACTCTGCTAAGTGCTTCCCGCTGGTCCTCACAGCCATGATGCACCAGCACTTAACAGGGATCCAGGAAGGGCTCATTTCCTGCATATTTCTCCATCAGCGGCCTCAGCATTAATTAGGGCAGGGTTCGGTTCTTAAACTGGGTTTCCCGCACAGTTTAATAAATTCTGCATTTTAATTTAACACAATAAATTAAAAAGTAAGCCCTTTTTAGAAGGTGGGATTACCACCTGACACTCAAACACTCCCAGGTGATTTTAATGCCTGAGTTTGCATTTGTATTAAAACCAAATTGGCAGCAAGTGACGGAGAACGTGTCTGTCGTTAATGTTTAGCACGTTGGGCCCTGGTGAAGTGGGTTCCTGGGGGAGCCAGCAGCCAGATTGTGGCTGCCTCTTGGGAGAGTTTTCTGGGGCCTCCCAGGTGACTGGGTGGGGACCCACAGCCCTCACCAGGAATCAGTCATCATCACTGAGATAACTGGCTTCCATGAAATTAGGGTTCTGTATAGGGGCTCTGAGGGCTTGGAAGTCCCCAGAAATCAGGGTGGCCACACAAAAATCCTCTGGAGGCCTCTGTTCAGTGAGCCATTGAACCCCAGCAGTCACAAATTCAGCCTGAACCACACTGTAAATCACATTTAATTAAGAGTTCCTAGGGGATATTTTTTTACCTAGCAAAGTTGTTCTGTTTTTCTAGTTGTTATAAGTTATAAGCATAGGGAGGCTACATATTGTTTTATGAGTGTATTGAAGTTGATGCTGGAGCCCAGGGGTTGCTTCCCCCTTCTTTTGGAGAGGCTTCCCATTATTGGGTAGAAGAAACACAGAACTAATTATAAACGGGTACTGAGCAATCCTGGCTGTAATTGGCAACTATGGCCACAAGATGGCGCTCTCAGCACACTGCTTCCGGCATTACTGGGTTTTCCAGCTGCGCATGGCCGCCAGTCTGAGGAGGCCCTTCCTCGGAGGACAGGAGGTATCTGCCTCAGGGGGCTCAGGGGAGTCACCTGCAGAGCACACAAGGGAAACACATACTTCTGGGGGGGTCAGGGCTGGGACCAGGGTAAGGCAAGTGAGGCATCTACGGTGCAAACTTTAAGGAGGCAGTGAGTGCCTCACCCTCGTCCAGGCCCTGGGTCTACTGGGCTGGGATGTGTATGTGAGTAGTGACATGGGCACTGGAGAATGGTCCCCAAGACCTTAGGAGAGAGGAAGATGCTTTTGCCATAGCTCTGGTCAGGTGGGGCCCTCCTAGCTGGGGCACTAAGGTCCCTTGTCTCCCCAAGATGGTATGGCCAGGGAAATCAGATGTACTTTCTGGGAGGGAATTAAGAGGAATGGACAAGGTGCTCCCCATCCCGGATCCCACTCGAATCAGAGGCAAGTGTGTGTGGTGAGCAGAGAGGCCAGCAGGGTGTGGCAGCTGAGCAGAGCGCTGGCCTGGAGGCCCCTATCCCGCCTGCAGCTCAGGCTTGCCCCAGCCTTTCATGGCTCCCACTGGATAGAGGAGGAACAGCTGTGCTCCAACAGAGGCACGAGACCCTGGCACCTGTGGCAGGTGGGTCTCTGCCCAGGGTCTAGGTCCTCGGTATCACTGGTGACACTGCCCACAATGCAGTGGGCAGTGTGGCCCCTGGAAGCTGGGTGAGGAGAGCTGATTTGTGAAGAAAGCGTGGGATGCCGGGTATACAGGTGGATGTAGAAATCAGCAAACATGTTGGTAAGTCTAAATCATCATTATGTATAAAAGAAATGAGCGTAATGAATTAAGGTGGGGTGTGAAGAACAGGGTGGAACTAAAATCACATACGACACAATAGCCAATACTGAACACAGTAACGTGTGCAACAAGAGTGGGGAGAATCAGAGCATTCTGACTTCTGGGTACTTGGGGCTTTAGCTCCGGACGAGCACTGTCCAATACAGATATACTGTGGGCCACACATGTAATTAAAACTTTTCTAGCAGCCACCTTCAAGAAAGAAGCAGAAAGAAACTAAAAAATTAGTTTCATATTTTATTTAATGCAATATATGCAAAGTTTTATAATTTCAACATGTAATCAATATAAATATTATTATTGAAAGATTTTATGTTCTTTTTATACTAGGTCTTCCAAAATCTGGTGTGTAGTTTATATTTATAGTGCATCTCAATTTGGATGCTAAATTTCCATTGGAAATAGTTCATCTATATTTAGATTTCATAAAATTTAGAGTTGAAAGAGATGATTCCCCTATCCAAATTGCTCCAGACATCTGTCAAAGCTTTTCAGTAACTGTACTGTGTATCAATTTTTAAATTAAAATTTAAATTAATTACAATAAAACTTTAATTGTTTGGTTGATCCCATTTCAAGTGCTCAGTAGCCACAGGAGGCTAGTAGCCCTACTGTATTTCACGATGCAGCACTAGACATCTTAAAGTCAAGTATGCATGCTAAAATTTTAAGAGTAACAAGTGAAGAACAGAGGTAGAATGTATAACTTCCAAACCAGTAGAGGGAGATAAAGATAAAAACAAAACAAAACAAAAACAAAACTATTTAATAAATTCAGCAGGAGGAAGAAAGGGAGAAAAAAAACTTAAAAGGAAAATCATGGCAAATGGAAACCCCAAAGAAGAAGGTAAAAAATACGTATAAATCTATCAGTAATCATAGTAAATGTAAACAGATTAAGCTTACATATTAAAAGGTAGAGATACTTGTTTGATTTTAAAAAGATTATAGCTGTATGCCAAGATATACCTAAAACACAAGAACAGAGAAATACTGAAAATACATGAATTGGATACACCAGCCAAAGAATAGCTAAAAGGAAACTTTGTAGTAATATTAATATAAGACATTGACAGATTAAGGAAAAGGGTTTATTGAGAATAAAGATTGTCAATATAAGATGATAAAAGAAACAAGTCACAGAGATGTGAAGGTCTTGAATCTATAAACACCTAACAATAAAGCTTGAAAGTTAGAAAACAAGCAAACACAAACCTATGACATAATGAGGAGAATTTGACAAATTCACAACCTTAGTGGAAAACCTAGAGGTCATCCCGACCTACTCCATGAGTAAGCCTTACAATTACTTCTACTTCCAAGGTACATGCACATCCGTCCTTTTCTCTCCATCCCCACTATTATCCCCCTAGGCAGGCCACCACCATTTCTTTTTTTCTTTTTTCTTTTTTTTTTTGGTTGCACCGTGTGGCATGTGGGATCTTAGTTCCCAGACCAGGGATCAAACCCGTGCCCCGTGCAGTGGCAGTGCGGAGTCTTAACCACTGGACAAAGAGGGAAGTCCCAGGCCACCACCATTTCTTGTCTGTCCTTATACAGGAACTTCCTCACTGGCTTCCACACATGCCCTGTTATCCCCAGGCTGTTCTTCATACAGCAGTAAAAAGTAAATTGGAAAAATATTTTACTATTAACATGCTTCCCATCATGCAAGTCTCAAGTCCAAACTCCCCTCCAGATCTTAGAAGGGCCCCCCAGAGGGCTCCTTGCCTGTTTCTTCCACTTGTCCCCACACCCTCCACTCCCCACACACCTTGCCAGCATTATGCTCTGGGTGTACTGGCCACTTAACTCCTTTTCTGCCCCAGGCCCTTTGCATCTGCTTCTCCCCCTTTTTGAAATTCTCCACACATAGTCTCTCAATAAACACTTTCAGTTTGTTGAATGAACAAATACATACTAACCTGTTAACATAGGGATTTTAAAAGTCCTTATTTAATAGCTGAGGCCCAGAAAGACTGAGTGTATTTTTCAATATAGCATATTTGGCTATAGGGATATAAACCTAGTGGTTCCAGCAAATCACCAGAGATGAGCTCTGGCTGGACCATTGTGGGCTACACACATGGTCCTGCATGCATCACTGTGTCCAGGGCAGAGAATAATTTTATCTAATGGGCCTTGGTCACGTGTCCATCCACTGCCAAGAGGTGAGATCAGCTCCAACCAAACCCATGGAGTGAGAATGCATGAAGAGAGGCTCCCTAAACAGCTATATTTGTAATAGCCCCAAACAGAAAACATTCAAGGTAAACAGGCAAATAGTTAAACAGTGGTCCATCCATGCCATGGAATCCTACTCAGCAATAAAAAAGGAAGAACAATTGATACACACAACAACATAGAAGGATCTCAAGGGTATTATGCTGAGAGAAAAAAGCCAATCTCAAAAGGTCATATACTGTATGATTCTATTTATATAACATTCTCGAAATGACAAGATTGTGTACATGGAAAGCAGGTTAGTGGTTGCCAGGGGTTAAGGAATCCAGAGGGCAGGAGGTGGGTGTGATGAAATAATTCTGTACCTTGGTGGTTACAGAAATCAACACATGTGATAAAACATCAGAGAATGATATCCATGGTACAAACACCAGTTTCCTGGTTTTGATACTGCACTATATTTACTTGAGATGTAGTCATTGGGGGAAACTGGGGAAAGGGCATGTGGGACCTCTCTGGATCATTTTTGCAACTTCCTGTGAATCTATTATCATTTCAAAATAAAAAGTTTAAAACATAGAACACAAAATAGTGAATACTCACTAACAGCACCTATATACATTCCTAATTTATTATGTATGCACATAGAAAAGTCTTCTTAGGATGTTAAAACTTTGCTAATATATATTATTTATCATACTTTTAAAGATTTCTCTAAAGATCAAAAGGCAAAACATATATGATAATTAGTGAATATAATTCCCCTTCTCCCATCAAGAGGCGGGACGTGATGCTGAGACATTTCTGCACATAGCCCCTAAGAAGCCTGTCAGCTTCACTTTCTCTCCCAGGAAGTCAGCTGCTCTGTTGTAAAAGGCATGTGTTAAAGTCCAAGAGTGATGAGAGGCCATGTGGGAAAAGAGAGGCTGCCAGGAGCACTGAGGCACCAGTCGTGTAAAGCTTCCTGGATATTCCAGCCCCTCCCAGCCCCCAGGTGAATGCAGGTGGCGGCTCCCAGCCCACACTAAGTGGAGCAGAAGAACTGCCCAGCTGAGCCCTGCCTGCTTCCTGTCCCGCAGAATCGTGAGACGCAATACACAGCTGTTATTTTAAGCCATTATATTTTGTCATACACCAGTAGATATCTGAGACACTCTTCGATAAAACTTGGAGAAATTTGACAATTAAATGTTTGATTGAGCACCTACTGTTTGTCAGGTTCTGTGCTTGGGGCAGGGGCTACAGAATGAATAAGAAAGAGTCCCTGACTCAAGAGCTCACAGATGGAAAAGCAAGGAGGCAACTCTAACAGTGATTTGCAGAATGGATGAGCAGGGGGGCAAGTGTAGGGCGTTGCAGGGGGCAGAGGAGGAGAAAGCATTCTATCCCAGAAAGGCAGGAACCGGGATAAGATGTCTCTTCCTGTTGCTTCAGCCAGCAATAACTACCAGGGGCACTTTGTGATATTTCCCTCTGGTATCTTATGTGGGCGGATTTTGCCATAGATGCAGTAACGATGCTGATTATAGATAACGTCAAAGACTTACCATGTGCCAGGTGCTGTGAATCACAATTGTTGTCCTCACAACCACCCACGAAGAAGGATATTGCTAGGGTCCCTGTACCAATGAGAAAGTTGAGGCTTAAAGAACTGAAGTTAGTTGCCCAAGGCAGCTAACAAGGGACAGAGGCAGGACTCAAACCCAAGTGCTCTGATCCCAGAGCAGGTGCTCACAGCCATGATGCTGCTAATCTGCTTTTTAATTGAACATTATAAATCAAGCATTTCTTCATGGTGCTAAAAATAACATCTGAAATGGCATATTATGGACTGTATAATAGGTTATTTTAAAGTCTTCTGAAATTGAACATTTCACATTATTTCCAACATGCAGAGAGTGCATTTTCACACAAAGATTTGCTTTTGCATTTATGTCCCCCCCTCATTCCATTATTTTAAAAAAGATTTGAGGCCAATATGAAACAAGCCTTTTCTGAATAGTGGGTCATTTCCTTAGGATAGATTCACAGAAGGGTAAATAAAATACTTTAAGTTTGGGGTTTCCTGAAAGGAATGTCTGGAAGGAAAGGGCAATCTCTGTGGGTCATAGTCACATCCACCCATATTTGGAGCAATCGTTCCCACATTCCATGGCTCTCTAGAAGCACAGAGAGGTGCTTCTGCAGAGGACCCAGCCATCATGAGCTGTAATGAAACTGCCTGTCAGTGTTCCCTCAGAACTTGAAGTGAACCTGCGGCTGAGGTTTGAGAATTCAAATGTGCTCTCTGGGCTGGTACCTCTGTGTGTGAGCGGAAAGCAGAAGTGGCCTGCCTCTCCACCTCTTCCCCATACTTCAGAATCAGGCCAGTCTCTGCAATGGCTCTGGTGCTGGCAGCTTCCCAGGGTCTCTGGGGGAGCCTGGCAGTGGGTGACCATGGGTTGTTTGGGCCACAGGTTCTATTGGTAACTGGTGGTGGGGATGGGGACACCTCTCTTCAGGAGCAAGCACTGCTACTGTGCCTGCACATCCTCACGGATGCCCGAAGAGGCTGAGGGGCAGCGATCAGCAGCCCCTTTTTAGAGATGTGAAGGCGAAGGCTCAGAGAGGCGTGACCCGCACTGTCAGCACTGCTGTTTCCCAGCTCTTTTCCCCTGTCCTCCATGAAGAGCCCTGGCTGTCCTTCTAATGAGTCCTATAGCCCCTGGGACCACACTGGCCCTGGAGCATGGGAGGAGGAGGCGTTTCTCTCCATTTCCTCCTAGTTTCTTATGTGATGTAATGGTAGGAGCAGCAAGCCTCTGAGACAGTGGTGTGCTGGTAAATGCTTAACAGTCGGTTCTCAACAAATGCACCCACGTATCCATCTGCCTACGTTTATTATAAATTTTACTGATGTAAAGTATGTGTAGCACATAATTCACTAATAATAAGAAAAACATACAATTTTCTGTTGCAAATTCCATACAGCCAATTGATTCTTATAGAATACTTTTATTAATTTTTGCCAAACTCTTGACTCTGTACCCAACCTATATAGTCTCACTTTAGCCATGATTTGACAGATGGAGTTGCATCCTAATCCACAAGCCTCTACCCCATCATTTATAGTCATTAAATCTAATATGTAACCTACTGTTAAACTATTTCTCACCCTCATACAGATTATATTCCTTAAACTGAAACAATTTTCAGCTTTAGCACTATGTATGTGAGAACTTGACTCCATTGTCAGTGTTCTGAGTGACTTTGCTGAATTGGATAATCATTTTCAGACACTGGAAAAATATTTCCTCAGTTTTTTTTGGTGCTATTCACAACGTGATGGGTATAGACCCAGCACAATTTAAATTTAATCTGCATTACTAACACTTTCTCCACTAGTTAAGTCTAGTCAACAAAACAATAATTTAAGCACTTGTTTGTAGCATTTTCCAGTTTCCATGATGTGAATTCTCCCACCATGGTCAATTTCAAAGTACTGGCATGACGTCACTAAATGCAGAGCTGGGAGCTGTGCATCAGGGCACCGTTATAGGGCTTGTCCGCCACACGGACAAGATGCATTAGGTGCTGGTGACCTCAAGAGCACAAGAGCAAAAGGTAACAAACTGAGTTGATTTTAAGTACTTATTACCTTTGTTTTAAATATGATTTGTTTATTGATAAGTTTATATAACATATAATTTAACTTGAAAGTTTAATGACACAGGAGTATTTTTCTCCTCTCTGAGTCAATCCTGTTTCTGGGTTCTACAGTGAATATTATGATGGAAACCACCATATCATCAATGTTGTTTATTTGTTTTCTAGTTTTTAGAGTCAACATATTGACAAAGCAAGGAAGAGACTTAGTTAACTAACGCAAACATTTTAAACCACAATGACAGGAATACAATAATATAAGAAACAAAGATAGGTGGAGGAGAGAATAAGGAAGAATAAACTAAGCTAGTATTCTTGTCTTGCAGAGTAGCAAATACTGTCTTAATTTAGTACATAGAAAAGTAAATATACTGTTTAAAGTCAGAAAGGCAATTACTAGAAAGAATTATAAAAATATAATGAACAAAGCTGGGAAGGCAACATTTGGAGGAATAAAATAAAAATATAATTACAAATCAGGAAGGAGTGTGGGAGAGGAAGAAGAAAATAGTGTAAGCATGCTAATTTTCTTATTTTTCATGTCTGCAGGTCTAAAGGTACCATCTAAAATGAATCCTAAAGTAGAAGTCTTAAAGTTGTAATGGTAACCATCGGAAGGTCTAAAAGCAATCGCTTTTAGTGATTATTTGGGAGAGGGGAGAATGATCGTGGACAAAGGGAAACTACTTTTTATGTTCTTATAAGCTGAATTTTATTTCCATGTGTAGGTATAATTTTATAAGTAAAAAAAGAAAACATAAGTACTGTTAAAAAAGCAACTTCTGCTTCCTCTGGTCTAGACTGCATACACTTTGCCGTAATCCCTTTTACAGTATAGTTTGCTTTCAACCACATGTGCAAACATCCTGAAAGTACTGCAGTCACATTTAATCCCTCTTTCCAGTTCCCATGGCCTCCACCTTCGCCCTCCAGCCAGGGGGATTTGCTAGTTACACAGGGGAGTGCCCCCGTTTTGTGCTTGTCTACACCACACCTATTCATAACGGGCTGAACATTGCACTTGGCCATATGGTGCATTCTCACCATCTATTCCTCATTACCCTAAATTTATGTGAATGGAAAGGAAGGCCCAAGGCAGTTAGATGCCTTCATCAGAGTCCTACAGTTTAGTGGCTTCATTTGGCAGGTTCCTTTTCTCCACAGTGAAGTATTAAGACAGTTAAGGTAAGATAATATCGTCCCGGGCATCGTCCCTCCTCCCCTTCCAGGAAATGCAGTGCTTCCCCAAATAAGAAGTCGATGCCTCAGGCTCCCACCTTAGAGAACCTCAAGGCTCACGGTCCCCTCATCAGGGGGCAGCATGCAGCCTGGAGAGGGGGGTTTTCTCCCCAGCAATTCAGGGGCAGGGCGGTGTGGGGAAGGAAACCCCCTCTCTTATCTGTCCCTTGAGGCCCCTCGAACTGTACTCTGCAGAGAGTAAAGGATGTGCCCCCAGGTAGGGCCCTGGTGGGAAGGGGAGGGTGGCCTGACCTGCCAGCTTTACACACGTATTCTATTTAATTCTCATTAACACACAATCGGTATGAAACAGCTGTAACTGTCTTCATTTTCAGATGAAACAGTCTCAGTGCAGTTAAGGAATATGCCAGAGATCACCTTTTCCCTCCTGCTCTCCCGACCCGGCCCCCAGCAAGGTGTGGCCGGTCCTTGAGCTGTTCCTTCCTCTGTCAGGCCTCCTGGCTGCTGGGAATGACGCTCCCGGGAGGGAGAGGACAGGGTCCACATGAGCTCAGAGCCTCTGGTGGGAAATGTGGCCTCCCTGCTCCTGCTGATGTGTGGAGCTCACGTTGCTCTCTTCCGCACCATCTTTTTCTGCAGGGCACATCCGGGAGCTGCGCCTGAGCGGAGGCCCACAGGGGCCACAGGCCAGCTGGCAAGGTGGCTGCTGAAGTGTGGAGCCAGCCCCACCTGCAGTCCCCCCCCCCCCCCGCCCACCTGCTTCCACTGTAACTGAAAGCTGCTGTCTGGAGGGGGGTGTGCCAGAGCAAAGGGGCCCCAGGACGGCCGTGGAAGGGTTGGGCTCTGCACCCTGTGGCAGAGGACCCGGGACCCGAGGAATGGCCCTGGGACGTGGAAGAGGGTGCTTCCCTTCCTATTCATCATCTCATCCGTCTTGGCAGGAGCTTGGCGGGAGGGAGGCTCCTCCGCACGGAGTCATCTGACCTTGACCAAGTTCACACCTCCAAGAACGGAAGCTTGGCCACCCTGCTCTTTCTGCTCCACCACCTTGCCTCTCGGTGCTGTTCTCAGGGGGAGCACTGCTAACCTCACCCAGCCCTTCTGAACCCACCAACCTCAGCCTCCCAGGCCTCGGGGTCCCTCTCCCCTCTTCCAGAGTCAAGCATGGCAACATCTCACTCAGCATCTCCTCCAGCTCAAGAAGAGGACGTGCATAGCTGTCTGGCAGTGACTGGCTGCAGGGCGACCTCTTTGGGGCACAAGCATCTGGCCAGGCTGGGGGCGGTAAGGCTCACTGATGAGACAGCCTTCCCTACCCAGCCCCCATGTGGCTGCAGCCGGGCAGGCAGTTTGCTCAATGTGAGCCGGGCGGGCATTCCTGCCACCAGTGATCGTTCTGACTGGGGGCCTGACCCAGTGACCCACAGTGACCTAATCACAGTCACTTCCCACGTCCCATCCAGTCCACATTTTGTTGGTCCAAGTGTTCACTGATCCAAATGGAGACGGAGAGTAGAGAGCATCTCTGTCTGTGAGGCTGGACCTCACACGAGGGAGGACACTCTGGAGCTGTGCAGGACCGTGTTCTGCTGTGAGTGCTGTGAGCCTGGGAGGGAGCTGGCCAGAGTCTGACATGTGGAAAGATGCAGAGAGCAGGGAGCAAGGGGCCAGCACCTCCTGCTCACGTAGGCCAAGCCAGTCACTTGTTTTCTGTGCCTCCCACCAAAAACCTACCCAGTAAGGCATGTAGGAGAAGCACCAAGAGTCCAGCTAGCTGGGAGAGGGGAGATGGGGTGTTGAGGACACACCTCCTGTCCAGACCCTTCCTGAGTCTTTGCTAAGGACAGCAAAGAACAGGCTTGTGTCCAGAAACTGTCTTCATCCTCTGCCCCAGCCTCCCTCCAAGATGTAGAAGCCACGGTGCCCAGACATCAGAGCCAGTGTGCGCTGTCCTCATTTAGCATTTGCTCAGGGAGTCAGTCCTAGTTCTCAGCCTGAGGGTGCATATCAGAGCCTTGGGTGCTGCTGTGTCTACTTCATTCTCCTGGTCACCACCCGGGAATGCTGAACACATCTGCATCCAGCGCTTCCCATGAAACCTGCGCTGGGAACGCTGGCCTCCTGCACATTCCCGGTGGGCCTCCACCACCCTTCCCTCAGGGTGTCTCCCCCTTCCTGCCCATCTGCTTCTTGGCCCCCCTCCAGCGCCACGTCCCGGCACTCTCTGTCCTCTCGGTGATGGGGGAGGTGTTCCTGACTACTTCAATGTGCTTAGTGCTTTATTCTCAGGTGGCCTAGATACTCTCCCATGTTTTCTCCTAGGAGCATTATAGTTTTAGCTTTTTCATTTCAATCTAAGAAACACCTTGATTTTGTGTGTGTGGTGTGAGGTAGGAATTGAGACTGATTTATTTTCATCATGGAGATCCATGTTGTTTCAGCACCATTCCTTGAAAAGGCTTTGTGTCTCATGAATCTTTTCAAAAAATCATTTCTTCACCTTCCTTATCGCCAGAAGCTGCAATCCACTCCACTTCCAAGCCTGCTTCTCCCTGATATTCTCACTCTGGTCCCATGAGATCTCCCCCAACGTCAAAAATCTTTAGGGAGGATCTAATTTCTATCAGTGCCACGCCAATGGTGTGAAGGCATAAAGGCGCTTGGAATTAAACTGAAGTTTCAGCTGTCTATTCCTACTTCCCCAAAATAAAACCGTTTTGGCGTGACAGGTGTGTGGCTGTGCATGGTAGCTGAGATCTGTATGGGGTGTGTGTGATGTCTGTGACCTCCCCAAAGACAGACTGGATCTTATCACCCCAGGCATCTTGCACAGTGTCAGTCATATGATAGTGCTGAGGAGATGGAGGTGGAATAAATGGAAGTGTCAATCGTGAGAGGCCTTAACCAATGTCTTACAGAAGCTCACATCCACAGTGATGCAGTATCTTCTCATCCACCAAAGATAAGTAAGCTTACATTTGCAGCGACATGGATGGAACTAGAGATTATCATACTAAGTGAAGTAAGTCAGAAAGAGAAAGATAAATACCATATGATATCACTTATATGTGGAATCTAAAATATGGCACAAATGAACCTACCTAGGAAACAGAAACAGACTTACAGACACAGAGGACAGACTTGTGATTGCCAAGGGGGAGGGGAGTGGGGGTGGGATGGATTGGGAGTTTGGAATTGGCAAATGCAAACTATTATATAAGGAATGGATAAACAAGGTCCTACTGTATAACACAGGGAACTATATTCAATATCCTGTGATAAACCATAATGGAAAAGAATATTAAAAAAGTATATATATATATGTACAACTGAATCGCTTTGCTGTACAGCAGAAATTAATACAACATTGTATTGTTGTATTAATCAACTATTCTTCAATGAAAGAAATTTTTTGAAAAAGAAAGATAAGTAAGCTTAGCCTAAAAGTTGTTGAAAGGTTTGAAAGCTCCTTGGGGAAGGCATTCTTACCTATTATTTGTGCTTGCAGAACCCAGCTTAGGACTTGGTCCTGGCAAATCATTAAGCTGATTGAAGTGAGTTGAAAAGCCTGCATTTAACTGAATGGTAGCTTATGACTCTTCTTTATCTTTTTTGATGGGCTCCTTTTGAGTTTTATGTCAGTCCTGCCAACTGGAGTTGTAGATGCCAACCTCCAGGTATTTTTGAAAATTAGTAAAGTATTTGGCCACTTGTAGTTTTCCAATCTTCTCTCCCTTCTCCAAGTCTCCCCTTGTCACCAGCCATAGCTAGCATTGTTCCTGTGGGCTCCAGGTGTCCTGTGGAAGTATTTACCAGTTGCTCCAGGACTCATACCCTTCATCTCTGAGGAAATACAATTTGCTGGTTGGATTCCCTCTGTTTTTCTGGAGTTCATCATAATCCTCACAGGGAATGTGTAAATACAGCTAGTTCCAAGGAAGTTGCCTTCTCTCCAGGGTTAAAAAAAAAAAAAATCCCCCTGCTATGTAAATAGTCTTCCTTCTTCTTGATCCCAAACTTGGTGTAAAAAATACACTGTAATAATGGAATAGGAGAGTGTTTAGGATGAATTAAGTAAAAAAAAAAAAAAAAAAGAACAGGTTATGAAGTAGAATTTGTGGCATGATTTTAAATTTATTAAGAAAAAATTAAGATCAAAGAAATATACTTTGGTAAACATGGAAAAAAAGAATGTAATGCTGTTCTCAGCATAGCTATTGCTTAGCTGTTTAGGGTATTTAGAGTATTAATAATTTTTATTTTATTCTCTATTTCTTATACTTTTTTGTCATGCATAAAATTAACATGAATTATTTTAAAAGTCAGAAAAATAGCATTAACTTTTTGTGTGCATTGTTTGGAGTGTAGATTATGTCTCTGAAGAGAGTATGGCAGAGACTGGTAGCCTACCAAAATGCATTTGCCCTAATAATAGGTTAAGGCTGACACATGACTGGACTGCATGTCCCAGCCTTTCTTTTTTTTTTTTCCGGTACGCGGGCCTCTCACCGCCGTGGCCTCTCCCGCCGCGGAGCACAGGCTCCGGACGCGCAGGCTCAGCGGCCATGGCTCACGGGCCCAGCCGCTCCGCGGTATGTGGGATCTTCCCCGACCAGGGCACGAACCCGTGTTCCCTGCATCAGCAGGCGGACTCTCAACCACTGCGCCACCAGGGAAGCCCTGTCCCAGCCTTTCTTGACATTAGATATGGCCATGCACTTAAAATGGAATGTGAGCCAGAGATACGTGCCACCTAGAGGGTGGGCTTTTATGTGTGGAGATGTGCTTTGTGCTCTCCCTTTCTCCTTTTGCTGACTGGATGCAGATGACAACAACACTCTAAGGGACAAAGGAGTTTGTGTTCCTGAATTATTATATTGGGCGAATCACCTGCCTACTTGAACAGTTGTAGGAAATCATCCTAACACAAGTTTGCCTTATTCATCTCTGTTTCTCTAGGATCTAGCTGGGATCTGGCCCAGAATAGATGCTCAGTGTGAGTTTGTTAATTAGAACTGAACTCTGACTTTCCTGACATCTTCGTCACAAAACTATAAATAAAATACCACAATTTTGTTATTACTTAGTTAATAAAGTATGATTTCATATAAAATGTGAAAAGCTTGCAACAGCATGTTTCCATTCACTCCTTCATCTTTTGTGCAATCGTTGTCATATATGTTTCATCTACAACGTATATGAACTGGGGATGGTATAAACTCCAAAGTACAGTGTTACACTTTTTGCTTTAAGTAGTTATAGTCTTTTGAAGAAATTAAGATAAGAAAAAGTACATAGTTTGTTTATATTTGATCACATATTAGCCATTAATAGTGTTCTTCTTTCCTTTCTGTAGATTCATGTTACCATCTGGAGTCTAGCCTCAAAAACTTCCTTTAGAATTTCTTGTAGTGCAAGTCTTCTGGAGATGAATGATGTCAGCTGTCATTAATCTGCAAATAACTTTGTTTCATCCTCAGTTTTTCAAGGATAATTGGGTTAACAATTCTTTTTCTTCTAGTATGCTAGAGATATCTTTCCATTGTCTTATGATTTCCATTGTTTCTGATAAAACATCTGCCTAATTTTGTTTTTGTTCCCCAATATGTAATTTCTTTTCTCTTACTGTTAAGATAATTTTTTATTTCTGATTTTCAGGAGCTTGACCATGATCTGCCTAAGTGTGGTTTTCTATCCATTTTGTTCTTCCTGGGGTTTACTAAGCTTATTTTATCTGCAATTTGCTGTTTCTCAACAAATTTTAAAATTTTTCTTCAAATATTTTTTTTCTGTTCTCTTCTCTCTCTTCTTTCTCTCTGGGACTCCAGATACACATATATTATACCATTTGATATTGTCCCAAAGGTGACTGAGTGTGTGTTTGTTTTTCTTCAATCTTTTATCTCTCTGTCCTTCAGATTGAATAATTTCTGTTCATCAATCTTCAAGTTCATTAACTTTTTTCTTTTTTAATTTGCACACACTGATCTGCTGTTTGGCTATTAGTAAAATTTTCATTGCAGATATGCTTTTCACTTCCAGAATTTACATCCAAATCTTCTTATACTTTCCATTTACTTCCTGAAATTTCCCACCTTTCAATTATAATGGCTCTCTCTTCTTTTAGGTCCTTGAATATATTTCCAATAGCTGCTTTACAGTCCTTCTGTGATAATTCCAACATCTGGTTCATCTTGGGATATATTCCTATGGATAGGTATTTTTCTTCTTATGAGTCACATTTTTCTGTTCTTTCAGATTTCTACTAATTTTAGTTGTATGCTGGACAGCGTGGATGCCACACTGAAGGGATGCTGCATTATGTTTTCTTCCTTTAAAGGATGATGTGTTTTTTCCTGGTTGACAGTTACATTACTGGAATATCCTTTTGGTTCTGCCAGGCTTTTATTCTTTGTTAGGGCTGTTTTGTTTCAAGTTTGAACTTGTTCTAGTTCATGGCTCCTACTCTAGGCTGTAGTTCTTATTTCTCAGGTTTGGCTTTTCTGGGGTGTAAGATGAAATCCCAAGATGCTCAGGGAGGTCTCTCCACTCTGGATGGTGTGGAACTCTAACGCTGTGAACAGTGCCCAATCTCTATTACCTCAGTTCTCAGCCTTGGAGCAGGTGATCTCTGCTAGGTTTCTTGGGGTCTTACCCCATGCATGTATAGGCAACCCTCGGCCAAGGACACACACAATGAATTCCCACAAAACACACCCTTCTCAGGTCCCTGCCCTGAAAATTCTGGCCTCTTAAGAAACTTGGAACTCTCTGACTTACACCTTTTTAGTTCAAGGATATTACTGCCCCTGGGGCTCCACCTCCCTGTACCATGGCAGGAAAACACCTATAAGAAGAAAGCCAGGGCAGCTGTGGGGCTCACCTTGTGTGTTTTTCTTATCTCAAGGATCAGTCTTATGATGCCTGCTACTCAATGCCTGAAAACAATTGTCTCATATATTTGTCTTTTTTAGAGTTTCCTTCAGTGGGAGGTTATCTCCTGTCATAACTGGAAGCAGAAGTATAATTGCTATTTTTAGATATTTAAAAAAAATTACAGAATCTCACATTTCCCCTCAACAAAAATATATATTTACATGAGCAGTTCATAGTTTTCCTGGCAGCTTCAGTGTCTTAGCATGGTCAACTCTCTCAATAATAATAAATCACATTTGTACAGACATTTTTAGCATTTAAAAATCCTCTTGCAAATATTGATTTGTTCCTTACAACATTGCATTTGTCTCATTCTACAGATAAGAACCAGACTTAAAGATGTTAATTCCTTTTGGGCAGTAATGAGAATTGCAACCCAGATTTTCCACCCAGGAGTGCAGACTCCGCTAACCTATCATTTTAGTCAACAAATCAGGTACCTCCCTAGGACGAGTCTTGCACCATATGCTGAGAAAATTAACATATTTCTCCATAATGGTACACACTATAGTACAATGGTGCTGGAATATAGTATAACCAGGAGCTTAATTTGTTGCTCTAAAAAAATTGGAGCCCCTTCTGGCTTGACAAGGTGATACTTGCACACACCTCTTGCATGTCTCAAGGTGGTCTGTGTGCAGAACCCTTCCAGTTTCCATTCTAGCTTCTTTTCTACCCATGAACGGTCGAGTGAGAAAGGAGAATTTGATCAGGGATGTTGGTACCTCTGACTACTGTTGGGGAGTGGGTGTGGGGTCAACATGGGCATGTGACGAGGTCTTAAGCTGGACAGGTCTCCTAGGTTGACTGCTATCTACTGGCAAGTTTGCACTGGCAAGAGTTGAGATATTACTACGAATGTTTTCATCCTTTGAATCAGTCTCAGAGCCTTTTGCCTCCCATAAAAGATGATGGTGCTTCTCACTTATAGTTACTCATAAACAGTCAGTTGGTCGCGCGCTAGAAACAGGTGCTGAGCTAGCTTTAAGGATCAGGCGTTTGTGCTAACCACTGCTCTTGCTCGTGTGGCACAGGGAGATACTGTGTTTGAGTGGACATGCTGGCTGGTCCTACATGGATGATGCTGTGCAGAGAGGATATGAAATGATTCAACCTAATAAGCCCAAAGGAGCAAGAATCTTGATGCTGAATTCCAGAGAACTTCATTCTGTTACTTAAACTTTTCTTTCATCATCACTTTAATGTTACCCACTGATCTTAAGGGACTCCTTTCTCTTTTTTTTGTTGTTATTGCTTTTTTTTCCTTTTTTAAATTGAAGTATAGTTGATTTACAATATCGTGTTAGTTTCAGGTGTACAGCACAGCAATTCATTTATATATATACACATATATGTATACACATATATAGAGACATATATCTTCTTTTTCAGATTCTTTTCCCTTATAGCTTATCACAAAGTATCGAGTATAGTTCCCTGTGCTTTACCAGAGGCTCAGAGAGGAGAGGTGAAGCCAAGGAAAGGAGGAAAGTCCAGCCAGATAGTCCAGGGCTGAGTGAACTCTGCGTCCACTCTTACTAGTTTTCCCTCTTTGCCCTTAGCCCCACCCAGCACTGCTTGACCATACTGCCCTAAGCGGCTTTTCTACAGGGCCCGGGTCACCCACCAGAACTCAGGCAGCTCTGCTGATGGCTGGGAAGTGGGCAGAATCAGGCATCTGTCGACTCTCCACTTCTGCTTTCTCCAGGAAATGAGCAGAAACCCAGCTCAAGTGATTCATAGTGAAACATCGTTAAAGACTGAAGATTCTGGGCTCGATCCTCTTCCCCTAAGCCTGAGGGGCTGTGGCTGGTTATGGGGGCGCCCATGCCATCTGACGTCTCTAGGCCCTGACGGACATACTCCAGGTAGGTCACCTTGCTCTTGGCCACGCTAGGTCAGCCCAGAGGTGGGCATGGGGGTCCTGTCTTCCAGGGCAGGCTGATTGGCCGCCTCCTGGAAAGCTGAGCAAGGGAGCACATGTGACCACCAGTGCCTGATCTGGGTTTGTGCGTGTGGGAGAGGAGGTAAGCTGAGGAGCAGGAAGTATGTGCAGGGCAGGTGGCACATGTGCTCAGGGCCACTCCGATGTCTGGGTCTGCTGGGGTATCCCACTCTTGGGGTGTCTCAGTGTCGGGGTGTTTGTCACTGTTGGGCTTTGCTGAGCCAGGCCAGGCTCTGGCACTGTTCCTCATCCTCCTACTTCAGGTCAAGCCCTTTCTCATGGTTCTGTTAAGGAAGGTGACCTGCCACACCTAGGAGAGGCTGGACACGGGCCCGTGTCTGCCAACTGTCCAGGGGTGGAGAGAGGGGCTGGCCGTGAGACTCCCCTGCCCACCCCCCACGTGGGCCTCTGAAGGGTCCCAAACAGAAGGGAGCACTTCAGACTGGTCACCAAGAGATCTGGCTCCTTCCTGGCCCTGTGGTCACTGCTGGGCATCTGGTAAGTAGGTACCCCTTGGGGCCATCCTTTCCTCGTCCGAATTACTACATCAAACCTTAGCAACATCAATATTTTTGAATTAGCAGGCCCACTGGTTTCAAGAATTAGCTCTTTTCTCCCTGCCTAATATTGCACCTTATGGAACACAGAACCAATCCTTCGTCCCAACCTCTCTGAAGCATGAGGAGCTAATCTGGTAACTAAGGAGTTCGTGTGTTACCTTTTCCATGGAAAGTTTCAATTTTAATATGATTTTCTGCATAGTCATCCATTTAATTGTTCAACAAACATTTATTAAGAGCCACTTCCTGCCAGGCACTGCTAAAGACAGCCGGGTCAGTGGTCAGGGGAGGGTGGCGCCCAGTGCCACAGGCTCCAGTGGGCTGGAGAGCAGAGGGTAAGGAGTAGGGGTCAGGAAGCCCGGGAGAGCACATGTCTTCTGAGTGGAGGCCTGAAGGAAGGGAGGGCCTGAGCCATGTGCGTTTCTGAGAAGCTTTCTTGGCAGGGGGAACTGAGAGGGTCAAGGTGCAGAGGAGGAGGCCTGGTGGAGACCAGGGTGGCAGAGAAGGCTGAGGAGTGTGCCAGGTGACCTGGCCAGAGAGGGCTGGGGTTGAGTCAGGTCAGGGAGGGCCTTCCTGTCCAGTGTGAGGACCTGGGCTGTAGTCCCCCAGACTTGGGAAGTTTTGAAATATTGAGTAGATAGAGAAGAAAATTTAGAAAAAACGTATAGGGTATAAGGAATAAAAATTGCATAAGCCCTGTGTGCTGTCACCTCAGTGTTGTTTTAAAGATCGTCAGCATCTTTGAAGTCATCTGTGTGCTCATCCTTCTCTGTCTCTTCAGAGCTGTTGATATGAATTTTGGGTTTACTGTTCTTTTGCCTTTCCTTATAGTTCAACCTTGTATATTTAAATTGCTAAATATGTTATTTGGTTTTGCATGGTTTTGACCTTTGTAAATAGCAATTAAATATTCTTTTAAGACTTGCTCAATGGCCTCAAAATTGTTTCTGATATTCCTTCATATTGTTGCATGTGTCTCTAATTCATTCACGTTTATTGCTGGATAGTATTCTGTTATCCATGAATATACCTCAGTATTCTCTCCCAATATACTGCCAGTGGGCACTTGGGATATTTCTAGGTTTTGTTTTGTTTCGTTTTCCTATTATGAGCTGCTAGGTGCTGTTAGCACCTGTAAGTGCTAGTGGAGCTCTCCTTGCACATATATCCTGGGGCGTGTGTGCAAGAATTCCCTAGGGTGTATATATCCTAGAAGTAGAATTGGTAGGTAGTAGGGTATATAAATCTTCAGGCTTATTGGATGATATCAAAACTTTTTCCAAGCCAATCGTACCACGTTACCCACTCATCAGCAATATGTAAAAGTTTCCCTTGCTCTACCTCTTCACCAACATTTGATCTTGTTAGAGTTTTATACCAACTCAGTGCAAATGAAAAGCCATCTATGTTTTGAATTTGTAGTTTTTGAATTACTAAGGTTGGGCATCTGTTTATATGCTTATCGGTCACTCTAAATTCTTTTTCCTCTTCAAATCTTTTTCTCTATGGGGCATCTGTCTTTTATCCTATTGGTTTTCTGTAATTCGGTACATATTCAGATGTTAATTCTTTGTTTTTTATGTATGTTATAAATACTTTTCTCTTATTTGTGCCTTGTCTCCTTATGTTATTTGTGATTTCTATTAATGATTGAATTTCTCAGTTTCAAACAAGCTTAATTTACCCATATGTTCTCTTATGATATACACTTGTGTATTGTCTAAGAGATTCTCTCCACTATAAAGTCATAAAATTATTCTCTTACATTATTAAATTTTAAAAAATAATTTTGCCCTTCATATTTAGTCTTTAATCCTACTTAGTAATGATTTTCCTATATGGTGTGAGGTAGCAGGTAATGTTTTATTTTATTTTGTTCTTTCCATATGGATAACCAAGAGTCTTAGCTCCACAAATCAAAAAGGCCATTCTTTAGCCACTGATCTACAACTCTGTTGTAAATCTGTTTAGTGGGTCTGTTCCTTGGCTCTCTTCTGTCAATGTGTTTCTCCCTTTGCCAACACTAAATAATATTATTAACTAGAGGCTTATAATAAATTTTGGTATCTGGAAAGAGTCTCCTCATTTTTTTCTTCTTCTTTCATTCTGGCTTGACATCCTTGGTTCCTTCTTACTTAATATGGATTTTAGAATCAGCTTATCAGGTTCAACAAAACAGGTATGTTCAGATTTTATTAGAAATATGATTTGAAGAGAAGTGATATCTTTAGGAACATGACTCTGCCAACTCACGAACATTGTTTGTTTCCTTATTTATTTAGGTCTTCATTAAAATATCTAAATAAAATTTTATAATTTTCTTTATAAAATTAGTGTACACTTTGCCTAGATTTATTCTTAAACGGTTTATTTTTATATCATTGCCACTGTTTTTAAAAATATGTTTTTTTGACTCTTGCTGCCATATGCTCCCATTTTAAAGAAAAATCACTTTCTATGGGTATCAAAGGGAGAAGAAAGACTAGCAGTTAAGAGGCTGTTGTAATAATCCAGGCTGGAGGTGATGGTGGCTGGCCCCAAATTGATAGTAAAAGAAATAATGAGAGGTGGTCAGAGTGGTGAGATCCTAGATATTTCTGAGAGGGATTTGACAGTGTTGCAAGCGTTGGGTGTGGGAGAGAGAAATTTAAGATGACTCCAGAGCAACACAGAGACTGGAACTGTCATTTACTCAGCTGGGTCAAGGGTGGAAGGAACTTATTTGCAAGGTGGTGATTATTCCAGAATATCGATGTGGACATATGTAAAGGTGGAGATGCCTATTAGACATCAAGCGGAGGAATGAATTCTTGGCACGCCCCCCCCCCCAGGTGGCCTTCATGGTAGAAAAGCAAGGCAGCGTGGCCACTTGGGGGAGGGGGTGTTGTTACACAAAACAAACTGAAACACCAGAGTTTGGCGCAGAGAAAGGTTTATCAATCGAGGAGGCGCCGACTCAGAAGATAGGAGGCCTAAGCTCATCTCAAATCTATCTTGCTACTGGCTGGGGCACAAGGTTTTTAAAGGCAAAAGGGATAGGGTCGTAGCATATGTGATCAGTTCATGGACCTTCTTCTGATCAGTTGGTGGTACGGTAACGGTGATGTTTTGGGAATCTCAATCATCAACCTTCTGGTTCCAACCAGTCTGGGGTCTACCTGCTTGTGCTCAGCGTGTAGTCACCATCCTCTACCTGGGTGGGGGTCTTAGTTTCTACAGAACAACTCAAAGATAAGCATCAGATGTTATCTATTTCCCTTCAGGAGGAACTAGGAGTCCTGTGACTCTCCTGTCCTAATCATTAACTGCTTGAGTCTGCTCTTTGGAACACAGACTAAAGCTTTTTTTTCCCCCTATAAGTAAGAAATGGGGGGCATGGAGGGTCTTTTTCACCCGGGAGGGCCCCATAGGGTCGCGCTCAGTTTCAATTTCCCCTTTCATTTGTTACTCTTCAATCCTGAGGGGAACAGGTGCTGGACAAGATCTTTCTTATTCTCTTTCGAATGAAGTTTTGGATAGAGGGGTTAAAATTCAGCAGAGGAACTCGATTTTACTGGGACCTGGTTTCAGGAGTGGAGATATTTTGTGCAGAAGGGGAAGCAGGAAGATGAGCTCCTCAGAGGTCCTTGAACCACACTGTAGAGTTCACACCCATTTTATTTATAACTAGGGCCTTGCTTTGGTTGTCTCCCTCCAAGGGCTTCAAACCATCAAAATGCACCTGCATTTTGCATGGGAAATGATGTCTCCAGGCAACATTTCTAAGCCCTCTGCACACCTGTTAAACACTTAAGTGTCAAAGTCCAGATCTGCGTTATCCAATACAATAGCTTATAGCCATCCCTGAAAAGTGGCCAGTCTGAACTGAGATGTGCTGTAAGTTGTAAAATGCACCTCGGATTTCAAAGATATTACAAACAAACAACAAAAGAAATATAAACTATCTTATCTCATTAATACTTGAAAATATTGATTACATATTAAAATAATATTTTGATATATTGGCTTAAATAAAATATATTTTTAAATATATTTAAACAGATAGATTTACCTAATTTAACCTATTTATTCTTACTTTCTAAATGTGGCTGCCCCCAAATTTAAAATTACACACGTGGCTTGAATTTGTGGCTAGTTTTATATTTCTGCTGGGAAGCACCCTTCAGAGAAATGATGCTTCTTGTTCCATGGCTAAGGCTTTTGTGAGGAACATGGTTCAAGAAGGATGGGAAGTTAGAGAAGTGAAAAGTCACTTGTCCTACATAATTCCAAGAAGAAAGAAAGGATGGAGGATAAGAAGAATGGATATAGTGCTTACAACAAGCTGTACACTAGATAGGGCACTGGTATTTGCAATCTCATTTGATCCCCACAGTGAGATCAGTTTCATCACTCTCACTTTACAGATGAGAAAATGGAGGCTCAGAGAGGTAAGGTCCTTTGCCCTCCGACAGTAAGTGCTTTGTCTGGGATTCGAGCCTGGTTCCACCTGATAAGTCTGCATGCTTTGCATTAGGAACACTACCACTGAAAAGCTGACGGAACACTTCTGGAGAGATGTAGTCAACATTTGGCCGGAGTGTGAAAACTGCTCTTCCCTTTTGGCCAATGGTTAATCCTTTTTTTGAGAATTCATCTTCATAGATAATTCACAGCAAACAAAAAGATTGCATGGGGATCCTTTCTCCCAGCATTGCCCATAACAGCAGTGGAGATGCCCAGAGCATCCCATTAATAGGGAGTAAGAGAGTCAATTATGGGGATTCGACCAAGAGGATGCTTCTTGGTCATTAAATCTGATAATTTAAGGAAAAGAGCAACATAGAATGCATTTATGGTATGATGATGGATGATTAATGCATTAAAACTTTGTACATCAATTACAAGTAAAATATACTTGGATGGAAAAGTAGTATGCAAAAAAAAAAAGGGCAGGAAACACTTGTTGATTTTTGTATTTTCAATAATAAGAAAATTACCAAGCAGCACTCCAATATCAGATTTTTAAAAGATATACACAAAATATAAAGAGTTATACAGTCAAAGATGAAAAAAGATACGCACACATGAAGAAATTGTGTTATAGAGTGGTCAGAGCATATCGGGAGTTAATGATGTTGAAACCTCCAGTGAGCCCCCAGAGATTTCACTCCTCCCAGGTATTTGGAGGGTGAGGAATAGGGTGGGGGAGTCTCAGCATCTGGAGACCTTCATACAGAGACATAGCCTCTGCCCACACTCTCCACCCTACTTCCACCCCGCATCCCTCACAGTGGCACAAAACCATCTGCGGTTCAGCCTCACCTCTCTGTCTCTTTGCATGCCCTCCCCCCTGGAGCAATTCTCTCTAGCCCATCCACAATCTTTCTTCACCTCCCCTCAGGCTCCCTCTCCAAAGTCCCTGCTTCTGTGAACCCTCTCTTACTATCTCCCACCCTCACCCCACCCCACCTCATCTGCAATTACCAGCTCCTTCCTCCCTCTTCCCTCTGCTCCTTCCCCTTAGTGCTGGATTCCTGCTCCAAAGGTTGTATTTCAGGCATTGTATTACAGCATCCTTTTTCCTGCCTCCTGTCCCCTGCAGGCTGTGAGTGCCTGAGGGCAGGGCTGGGCCCTCTGGGCAGGCTCAGCATCTACCAGAGGGTCTCTGTACGCCATCTGTGACACTCCCTGCTGAGAGCCCCACAGGGACTCCCAGGATACTGCACGGGATGAGGGCCATGTCCATTACTGGCATTCATGGTCCTTTCCCAACACACATCCTCACCCCATCCCTGCTCCCTGTGCTCCAGCCTTGAATCCCACCTTTGTCTCTGAACACACATGCTACCTGGACTGTTCGTCTGCTTCGCTTTGGGGACACCTCCTCCTCATCTCCCAGTGCCCATCCTGGGTGCAGTCTTTTCTGAGAAGCCCTTCCAGACCACCACTCCCCTTTCTGGGCTGGGCCATGAGCCTTCTCTGTGCCCCACAGCCAGGCACCTCCATGCCCAGCACCTACCCCACTGTGTCTGTTTCCTCAAGTCCAGGGTGTGGATCAGGGGCAATTCTGCTCCTTACATGTTTAATAATCAAATGGCCACAACACAGAGAAAGCTGAGTAAAGCCGCAGCTCTGGTGGCTAGCCTGGAGGGTGAGTGATTAACGCTGGGTGTGCTGCTGGTGTCAGCCCAGGAGTGACTGGCCAGCTACTGCCCACCTTGTGCCGGGGCTAATGAACGCTGGACCCCATGGCTCCCAGAGAGCAGCTCTTTCCTGGGGGGATGGCGAAACCACAGGGTCCTGCTCTGGGCCTGCTTGCCTGCAATGTGAGGGGGCCATGGCAGGCCTTGTGCTAAACATCTCACAGCCAGGGGTCAGCAACAACTCTGCAAGGCCAGCCAGGGAACCCCTGTAGAGCTGCTGGCAGTAAGAGTTTCCAGCTAGTACCTGAGGTGCCCCTGAGGTCTGTTTTTACCACTGTTGACCACTGTGTCAAGCCAGCCTGCAGTGGTAAAAGGGGGTGGGGGGCTTTGGAGTCAGAAAAGTCTGCATCTGACCTTGATTCTGACACATCAGCAGTTTGATTTCAGATAAGTTACCTATTTTCTCTGAATCTCAATTTCTCTGAGTCTTGCTTTCCCCGTCTGTATAATGGGCATAATAATACCTACGTTACAAGTTTTCTAAGATTAGAGAACACCGATGGCCTGTTAGTGATGCTCATTCCATGATGGCCATTCTTACTTAGGAATCATTTCTTTACGTTCCAGTGGAGGCCAAGCCACGGATTAACTCCCTCGCTGGGAGCTCCTGATTATGGGAGCTGGGCTGCATGTTACCTGTGCTGTCACCAGCCCATGTCTTTTGTGACAGTGGTAGCTCAGTTGCAGCTAAGCTTTGAGGGTCTGGCCAGGGGAACTGCTCCCTGGCCATTTTTGGCAATGTGGAAGTCGGTACACATACCGAGATATAAAACTGGGTCCCTTCCCCAGGACACCATGAGTTCCTATATTTTGTTGCTGTTGCAAAAACCACAGAGGTGTGTGCCAGCCAGGAGTGCACGGACTGAAATCAGAAAAAGGAAGTGAGGAGGGCCGTGGGAGGTGTTGCCCCACCTGCCTGGTTCCCGCCAGTCAAGTCCCCATCTTAGTCTTCAGGGGAATTCCTGAACTTCTGGAAACAACCTGAGCTGCCTCCTTTTCCTCTTGGGTCATTTGAGGCAGGATGTAGGGCCCCGGCATCTGCTGTTCTCTGCCTGCGGGCACTCTGAGCCCTCGGCTGATGTAAGAGGTGGTGTCACTTGCTAACTGGAGGGGCTTGGGGCTGCACCAAGGTGATCGCGGGTCCTTGCCCTAGAGCTGGGTGTCAAGGCTCTCAGGGCACCTCTGGCTCTGCTCACCCCTCCACCCTCCCAGCCATTGTCTGCAGAGCTTCTATTTTCCCACCTGCCCCTCCTGCGGCGTCCCGCTGCACAGGCTTTTGTTTTTGCCCTGGAGCCTCGCTCCTGGGGACAGCATTCCTGCTCCTGGTTTCTACTCTTTATATTTGAGATGACCAAATCCTCACTTCCAGTCCTGTCTCCATGCACTCCTGGGCCCACACCTCTTAAGGCCTCAATTTGGTCCACTCAGTGTGCTATTGTCCTTTCAAACCAGCTCCTTGTGAAAAAACCCGAGATTGGACAGACTCAGTGGACAGGCCAGCAGGGACGTGATGCAGAAGAGAAGCCAAGGACTCCGGAACACATCCACAGAGGGCCTTGCAGGCTGACATTCCCTCAGGAAGTGCAGGTAGATTTCAAGAGCGTCGAGGCAGCAATATGCACAATGGGGTAGGGTGGGGGGGGCACGTACGATGGCTGAAGGTGCCACTGTGAGGCCCTGGACGTGGCCTCACATATATTCACATGCTTAATTCTTCCCACAACCTTGCGAGGAAGATTTTGTTCCCATTTTACAGCTGCAGACACTGAGGCTCTGAGAGCCTAAGTCAATAAGACTGCAGGTTAGAAAGAGAGCTAGGATTTGAAACAGATCTGTCTGATGCTGCTCTGGGTCAGCCTGCCCTGGGTGGGGAGGGGTTGAGACAGGTCTAGCCAAGTAGTCTAGGCTCAGGGTTGTGGTGTTATCTTACTATCAAGGCCAGAGGCTGCCACACATCCTAGACTCATAGGGCCCATTTCCAGATGCGCTGAGCTGGCCTGCTGGTGAGCTTGGCACTCTTGGGACCTGCCCAGCTCACAGTTAACCCAGGGCCTGCTGTCTGGCCTTCAGACCACAGGGTTTCCTGGGAAGCAGGAGAGACCTAAAGTTAGTCCCTCACTCTCTCCCTAACCAGGACCGTGACGCTGGATGAGTCACCCACCTCTCAGTTCTCTAGGCGTCGCACACTCTGGGATTCTTTAGCAAGGCACCCTTCCGGGGACTTCCAACATCTTCCCAGGCCCCCACCTCTCCTGGGGACACACAGGCATCACCTGGGGCCTTGCAGAAAACACGCCTGCTTGGGGCCCACCCAGACCAATTAAGTGGTAATCTCTGGGGACCAAGGTGTGCAGCCAGGGCTGGTGAGGATGGCTCTATTTCTAAACTCAAGTGGATTCTTCATCTCTTTGGATTATCTCAGAGGTCCCTTGGCCTCCTTGTTTCCAAGGTGATCCTTCTAACTGCAGTGCTCGTCAACTACGTGTGGGGTGTGCGTCAGGCCCCCGGCTTGTCTTTCCCTGTTCTACGCCTGGCTTATGCCATCCAGGAATAACCTTTCTAGATCTGTGCTTATCACATTGTTCTCCTTTTCCAGACTTTCAAGATCTCGCCATTATCTAGAGCCCCACGTCTAGCTGTGTCGGCCTATGTGACTCGGCTATAGTGTGACTTCTCATCACGCCTGCACTCAGCCCTCCCCTGTCTGGAGAGTCTGTCTGCTCTCACTGAGCCGGGTGCTGTTCAGGGTCCTCATCTAGCTCTTTAGTCTGGTTTGTGCAGATCAGGTTGGGATGTTAGTGAAACCCCCTCTGAGCAGCAGCCCCAGTAGAAGGAGCAGGGGAGGCAGGGGGACGCTTCACACCGGCATGTTACTGACGACTTCTTTGTCTCGGGACCCATCGTCCACAGTTTCACGCCCACTTTTTCTTCAATGTGTTCTCAGATGCAGAGACAGATAGGAGGGTGCATCTTTTATCCACAACCCCAAGTACGGCTACTCCTGTGCCATGTGCTCCTAAGAAGGTGCAGGCTAACGTGTGCCTGTTGCACGGAGCCACTCAAGCAATGAGGGTGGAATTCAAAGTACGTGGGAAAGGCTGGCTGGTGGAGGGCTCTGCCGGGCTTTTTCCAACATTGCCATGCTGCTAAGCTCAGAAGCGGGGCAGAGGTCTCTCCTGTGCCTCGGCTGTTCAGGAGCTAGATGCAGACCCAGTGGGCACGCCCAGGCTGCAGAGAGCTCCTCCTGCGGTCCTGACACAGGCTCTGCTGTTTCTCCTCTTGCCCCTCCACAGACAGCAAGGGTCGTTTCCACCTTTTTGCTCTTGTAACTAATCATGCTCGTGGGTAGACAAGCATTTTGGACTCTTTCCTGAGGGGTAGGCTTTTACTTTTTATAATTGAGCATCTTGTCTATTATTTCAGCCAATTTGACCCAATGATCATTTAATAAATACAGTCGATGCTTGAAAAACATGGGTTTGAACTGTGTGGGTCCACTCATATGTGGATTTTTTCAGTGTAAATACTACACCATCTACGGTTAGTTGGATCCACGATGCTGAACCATGGATGTGGAGGGCCGAATAAAAGTTACACGGGGATTTTCCCCACGTTATTCAAGGGTCAACCGTATAGTATTTTTAATTGGATGGAAAAGTGGATGGGAACTTGGGGTGCAGCCTCCACCCTTGACCAACATGGAGACTGAGGCCTGGGAGGGCCTCCAAGTGAGCCCCTATCTGAGTGTGGCTTCTGTTCATAGGAGATTTGATCCTGGCCCCAACCAGTGACCTTCCGAGGAAGGAGGGGGTGAGCTTAAGGAGGAGCACGTTGGCTTTGCAGTCAGACACACAACGTGCATCGTGGCCATGTGCGGAAGTGACTGACCCTCTCTGAGCCTAGCTTTCAGCACCTGTAAAATACTGCCCCTGTTTGTTTGCGCCCTCACGGGGTGTTGTGTGAAGATAAGGTGAGATGATACAGAGATCAGGATGCAGAGCCATAGTAAAGTAAGCTTTCAGCAAGTGGAGTTATTATACAATTAAACACGTGGGTGTAACCCTTTTGTGCTGGATAGAAACAGGTGAAGGGACTAAACCCTTGGCCTCTAGCTTCTCTACTGGTGCTCTTTCCACCTCAGTATGTTTTTTATGTCAGGTTGATTGACATGTGATTTACAGACAGAATATTTTACCCTTCTTAGTGTGCCCTTCGGACACACGTACACAGTTGTGTGACCACCACCACGGTCAAGATATAGAACATTTCTACCAGCCCTTTGCCCTTTGGAGCCACCCTCCTACCTGAAATCCCTGACAACCACCAATCTATTTTCTGTCCCTATAACTTTGCCTTTTCCAGAATGTCACGTAAATGGGGTAAGGCGGTACGTAGCCTTTTGAGACTGGCTCCTGTCACTCGGCATAAGGGCTTCGAGACCCATCCGGGCTGCCGTGGGTCAGTAGTGTGTTCCTTTTTACTGCAGAGAAGCGTCCCAGTGGATGGAGATACCTGTTTGTTGTTTCATTCACGCCTTGACAAATATTTGGGTTGTTTCCAGGTTTGGGCAGCTGTGAATAGATCTACTATAAACATTCATGTATAGGTTTTTATATGAACATTAAGTTTTTACTTCTCTAGGGTAAATACCCAGGAAGGTAATGGTTGGGTATACGTTTCACTTCCTCAGAAGTCGCCAAACTGTCCTCCCAAGCGGCCGTACCGCTTGCATTCACAGCAGCGAGAGTGACAGTGTGGTTGCTACGCATCCTTGTTAGCACTTACGGATTTTGTTTGTTTTTAAAAGACACTCTGATAGGTGTGTCCTGGTATCTCAGTGTGGCTTTAATCTACATTTCTCTACTGCTAACGTTCTTGTCCCCTCCGTGCTTCTGATTAACTACAGTAGGCTGTGGAGTGAACAGAGCATCCACATCATTGCAACTTCCGCCCACCCCTCCCCCTTTTCACTTGCTTTTTTTAAACTTTTAACTTGTAAGCTCTCTTGTTAGTGTGTAACGGTGGGGAAGAAGGAAGCAAGGCCGAGCCCCACCTTGCACAATGTTTTTGGAAGAAGATCGGTTTGTTATTTTTTTTCTGAGAGAACTGACACAGGAGAAGAGCATTGGATCTGCTGACATACAGCGAGGAACTGACTTTTGAATGGAAAGGAAAACAGGTCATTTACAGCCATACATGGGAAGTTGCTCTTCTGTTCCGTATCATCTGGTTTAGAGGCTCCCCCAGCTCCTGGGCCTGGGGGACCATGCCTGTGATACAGATGGCAAATAGGTATGCCTCTGCGCTGGGCGTGTACAATCCAGAAAGGGTGACGGTCATATACGCAGACAAGAAAAGGGGGGCACTTCAATCTTGAATTTTATCATAGCAACTCTTTGTCATTAGGTCTGAGCTTCCCCACAGAATGCACTGAGTCCCGGGTTTCCTCTGACCTGCCCCGTTGGAGGGTGGCTCCACACAACTTCTTGCTCCGTTTCCTCCAGAATAGCGTCCTTGCATCTTAGCCCCAAGGGCTGCTAAATCACATCTCATATCCTGAGACTTTTACCCATTGGCAGATCGCCCCACAGGAAGTCAGGGATGAGACGGTCAATCAAATGTGGGTTTAGCGCCCGAACATCAGTAACGCAGCTGATTCTTCAGGCTCCAGATGTCGCCCTCCAGGGCAGCAGCTGTGAGCGGGATGGCCTGGATGTTCTGCTTCTGAGATATTACAAAGCAGAGTTTGGACGACGCTATGGATCTGTGCAGGATAGGTGGGTTGGGGGAGAGGATGGGCAGTGATCCCCAACCCCGGGGGCCCGTATGGCCACTTCCAGCCCCAGTGTCCCAGAGGTCATAGGGAATCCCTCTTCTCAGGTCCCTGCAGACTTGTCACCTGGCACCCAGCGCACAGTGCACAGACAGGGGAGCACCTGGTCCGCACCCCTCACCACACACAACCCACAGGCTCTCAGTCCACTCAGGCACCTCTCCAGCCATTCTGCACTGACTCACTGGCCTGCATCTCTTCTGTGGTCAGTGTGTAAAGCTCAGAGGGTGGAACTGAGATCACCAGGGCCATTTCAATGAGAAGAAACTTAGACTCAGAGAGGGGAAGTAACTTGGTTAAGGCAGTACAGCAGCCAAGCTGGGACTGGACTCCAGTCCTGTGACTCCCATTTTGGCCTGTAGCTCCCCTCCGCCTGGGGGCTGAGTGAGTAGGCAGGTACCTGCACAGCTGCCAGTCTATCACTGCTGTGTCCAGGCTGCAGAAAGGCAGGGTCTCTAGTCGGCCTGGTTGGGCATGCGGAGGAGCCATGACTAAACTGGGCTACGTGCCACATGCCCTGAGCCTGACCCAAACTGGGAAACAGCTTGCAGGCACAGAGCAGGGCTTTGTCTTTCCCTGGAGACCCCTGGGACCCCTAGCAGCCTCCAGACCTCTCATCCTGCCAAGGCCATCTTTCCCTTCACCCCTCCCCAAACTTCTACTTATCCAAAACACTTTTAGTGTGGTACCTGGCTAAGCCCCTCCTTCTTCCCTGGGCACCAAGCAAGGCCTTTTTTGAGTCCAGCCTCCGGTGTGCAGTGCTGTCTACAGACCCAGGGTAGCCTCTACTTTGGCTACTGACTCACAATGGTACCCTGCGCAGGTCACTTCTCTGCTCCGAGCCTTAGTACCATCTGCAGACAAAGGCTGATAGATTTGACATTGTTGGATGGAAGGAAGATTAAGTGAAGGGATGCAGGTAAGTGCCCGTACAAAGGAGGCTCCAATAAATGCCGTCCCAGAGCACTGACTTTATTCCCTGAGGGGTCCCATTATTAGCCCATTTCACAAAGGAGGATGCTGAGGCTGGGACACGTTTTGTCACTTGGTCTAAGCCCATTGGATTCAAACTGGAACAGCCTGGCTCCAGAGTCTGTGCTGGTGCCTGCACCTGTTTACAGAGGTAAGCAGACACTTTTGGTAACGAGTGAATTAGAATGGTTTCTTCTTGCCATTCTTTATGCAGCCCTGAGAGGCTACTCCCCATGTCCTTCCTTTTACAAACAAAACCGAAGCAGGCCTACAGGACAGGAGAGGGGATGGCCACAGCTTGACATCTGAGACATACAACTTCTCCACGGGATGCACAGATCCCATTTTGTTAGAAATTCTTGTTTTTCAAAAATCCGTCTTTTCAAGGGAACATGATTCAAGCGTCTCACTTCAGTAAACATGGCTTCTTAACTTCAGAGGAGATCTGAGGGGCTCTGATACTTCCCCGAATGTCCAGCTGTGTTCCCTAGGAACACATTTTCACGTCTTGTGACCCAACACTCACTTTGTCTTCTCACCTGCTTCTCCTAGAAACGTGGTGTGTTAGCAGGCCCTCTGATTCATTTTATTGAAAGAATCGGTTAGTAGCACCTGCTGGTATAGCCCCAAAATGACTTTTATGTGATAGAAACAAGCTTAGCTTGGCTCCAGCCACCATCCCGTGTGTTGGGATGTCCGTGCTGGACTTGGGCTGGCTCTGCTGATGATGGGAATGTTGGTCTGACTGAGATATAATGACTTACAGAGTCTGGGGAGAATCCAAGTAGAAAAAAACTTATTGAGAAGAGGAGTCTGGGCTATACATAGCGAGAGATTTGGGTGCCATCAGCATATAGGTTCATTCATTCATTTATTCAGGTATATGGTAACAGTTTATTGAGCATCTACTCTGTGCCAACCCCTGATAAAGGTGCAGTGGTCTTCTTGCACAGAGCTAACATTTAGTGGATATGTGGCTCTTGGGGGTAATTAATGCCGGGGAATAGCTGAGATCTTCTACAGTAAACTTTTGAAATAAGAACATGCGGCATCTATCTGAAACCAGAAAACTGTTGTGGGGAGTCTGGAAGGACACTGAGCAGCAGACAGACAGAAACGCATCCAACAAAATACGTAGTGAGATACAACAAAGATGCCATTGTTTTTTTTTCTAATTAAAAATTTTTAAAAATTATGTAAGTTACAGGTGTACAATAGAGTGATTCACAATTTTTAAAGGTCATACTCCATTTATAGTTCTTACAAAATATTGGCTATTTTTCCCGTGTTGTACAATATATCCTTGTAGCTTATTTTATACCTAATAGTTTGTACCTCTTACTCCCCTACCCCTGTATTGCCCTTCCCTCTTTCCTGTCCCCACTGGTAACCACTAGTTTGTTCTCTGTATCTGTGAGTCTGCTTCTTTTTTGTTACATTCACTAATTTGTTTTATTTTTTAGATTCTACATATAAGTGATATCATACAGGATTTGTCTTTTTCTGTCTGACTTTCTTCACTTAGCACAATTCCCTCCAAGTCCATCCATGTTGCTACAAATGCCAAATTTTCATTCTTTATTTATGGCTGAGTAGTATTCCATTGTGTATATATATATCTTCTTTATCCATTCATCTGTTGATGGACACTTAGGTTGCTTCCATATCTTGGCAACTGTAAATGATGCTGCTATGAACATTGGGGTGCATGTATCTTTTTGAATTAGTGGGTGTTTTTTTTTTTTGGATATATACCCAGGAGTGGAATTGCTGGGTCATAAGCCAGTTCTATTTTTAGTTTTTTGAGAAACCGCCATACTGTTTTCCACAGTGGCTGCACCAATTTACATTCCCGCCAAGAGTCTACGAGGGTTCACTTTTCTCCACATCCAGGCCAACATTTGTTATTGGCTTCTTTTTGATGACAGCCATTCTGACAGGTGTGAGGTGATACCTCATTTGTGGATTTGATTTGCATTTCCATGATGATTAGCGATGGTGAGCATCTTCTCATGTGCCTGTTAGATGCCATTGCTTTTTACCCATTAAATCAGCAAGAATTAAAAAATGGTAACTAAGGAAGTGTGGACTCTGGTACTTGCTTGATAAGAAGACTGTACATTGATGAGGTGTTTCGGGAGAAGCTTTTTGGAAATACGTGTCCAGAGCCTAACATTTTTACCTCTCTTTAGACCAAGCTATTTCCTTTTAGGAATGTACTGCAATCTGGTATTTAATCATGAATATATGGAAAGGCTTAGACACGAGGCCTGTCATCACAGTGTTGTTTATAGTAGTGAAGCATTGGAAATGACTTAAATGCCTAAATGTAGGGGATTAGTTAAATAAAGGATCAGCATGGTTCTGCAGCCACCACACACCATTAAAAATGAAGATGTAGAGGATCTTTAACAACATGGGAAATATCCACAATACTTTTCTGTGACATAAAAAAAGTTATGAACTAATTTATGAGGAAAAAAATGGATTGAGAGAAGATATTAGCGATTTTTAAAGGCAACAAGGGATCAGTTTCTAAAATATACTCTCTCAAAGCAACAGGAAAAAGATAGGCAAGGACAAATAAGCAAAGGTTATGAGTAATCACTTTTCAGAAGAGGAAATCCGAAAGGCTATGAATCATATAAAGAGATGCTCAGACTCATTAGTAAGTGAGAGAGAAGCAAATTAAAATGAGGGATCAGGACTTCCCTGGTGGTGCAGTGGTTAAGAATCCTCCTGCCAATGCAGGGGACACGGGTTTGAGCCCTGGTCCAGGATGATCCCACATGCCGTGGAGCAACTAAGCTCGTGCGCCACAACTACTGAGCCTGCACTCTAGAGCCCGCGAGCCACAACTACTGAGCTCATGTGCCACAACTACTGAAGCCCGCGTGCCTACAGCCCGCGCTCTGCAACAAGAGAATCCACTGCAATGAGAAGCCCATGCACCACAACGAAGAGTAGCCCCTGCTCACTGCAACTAGAGAAAGCCTGCACACAGCAATGAAGACCTAATGCAGCCAAAAAAAAAAAAAAAAATGTGGGAGCACTTTACTTCAATCAGATCAGCAAACATTAGAAAGCAGTGTGATGTTAAGCCGGGGTACAGAGAAGATGGTAGAGGAGCCTGTGGGGGGAGAGTGGCCTGGTGCCAGCTTTCTGGAGGCATCTGAGTTGATGGTACTTGGTTGAACTGAGAGACATACACCCTTGACTCAGCACTCCCACTCTGGTGTTTATACCCAGAGCCAGTCACATGCAGCCCCATGAGGGGAGTCTCGTGGGAATGTCCAGGACAGGATAGAGGGCAGTCTGAGAAGTCTCAGGCAATCTAAACACCTACTGCGGAGCAAACAAATCACACGTGATGCCCACTGTGTAACACGGAGCAGCGGTTAGAAGAAATGAGGTTGACAAATACAGAGCCACGTGCTTGGGTCTGAGGTCATAATGTTGAGTGAGACAGTAAGCTGAGAAAAGATGCAGAAGGTCGTTCGGGGAACTTAAAATGATGCATCCAGAAATCATGTTCTTGTGCCAGGTTTTATAACGACTCGTGCTATCAAGCAGGTGGGCTGGGTGGGGTGGGGAGGATGGGACTGGGGGATGAAAAGCCAAGGGAAGAATGAATAAACCATCAGTGCCAGAGAAGAACCTGGTCCTGGTCAGGAAAGAGACCACGCTGAGACTGAGAGATGTGAGGCACCCCGCCACCTGTCCCTGAGGGTCAACCTCAAAACGGAAACAAATAAACCCACACCAAGTCCCAGACAACCAACCAAAAAAATCAAAAGTACAGATAAAAAGTTTGCTTCAACAATATTATTAAACAGTCTATTCGTAGATAAAAGCCTGAATATCAACAGTCATTTTTCTGGATATAGGCCTTGATATTCTTCCTGATATTTTTTTTTCTTCCCAATTTTCAATGCTGAACATACATGGCTTTTGTATGAGAAAGTGTCTTCTGCAAATGAAGTCTGAGAGCAATAGGCATGTGTGATAGAAGAAGAGCCAGGGACTCATGGAGTTCTGTACCTAAAGGGTGAGAATGTTCCAAAGAGGGAGGACTCATCTGGCCACGTGACCCTTAGTTAACTCCCATTCTAGCCTGCAAGGGGTGTGTGTTTGGGCTAAAACTAAAGCATGACACACCTCCGCAGCTGCTTAGCCCAGAGCAAAACACCGGGAGACCCACCTCCGTGTCCATCTGTCTGTTTGCTGTCCCTTGACTGGTGGCTGTCGGTTGCTGGCAGGATGCCGGGATGGACTCCTATGTGGTGACATCGTGGCCTGGGAAGGCTTCTTTCAGGGAACCTGGACACTCTGGTCCCTGCTGGGAGTTTCTTGCACTCCTGACAAAAAAACAACAGGCAAACCTTTGCTGTTCTGTGAGTCAGTCCTGACATGGCTACAGAGTATGACAATTGAAAAGTCAAGGACACAAATAAAGGTACCTTCTCAAGGTTACCTATCTGGTAAATCAGGCTTTGGCTAGTTTCATGGTGTATGTCCCGATCGTCACGCCTGCTGACCCTGGGTCCCCGGCTCGTACACATTACTTTTGTGTGCACTAACGGAGAAGTCCTTTTAAGTTAACTTGGGGGTTTAAAGAGTCATTTTGAGGACAAATTCCTCTAAAAATATTGAGTGTGAAGCAAATGTTGCTGAGAATGAACTTTCATCCTTTTCATCTCATGTGGTAGAAGGAAGTTAAAATAGAAGATACAGAATTACATGCCTCTACAAATATTGGTGGGACATTTACACGTCTATTCTATTTACTCAGCCTTTTTAAAGAGGAGCAGTGTCAGGTAATCAAAACACAGGCTTTGGTGTTAAAGCCTTGCATTTCAACTGCATGTCTCACTACCCTGGTGCCCTTTGGTTCAGTCAGTTTCCTTACTTACATAGAAAAAATAGGAAAACCCATCTCTTTCGTGAGAGAGTCTGTGTAGAGAGCCCAGGACGGTGCCTGGCAAACGTTAGATTGTCAATATGAGTCACATCTAAATTGGAGTCTCTTTTTTCAGAAGTGTTCCTTATTTTAGTCAGTTTCAGATTCTTAGAGGAACCATCTGCAACAGGAACTGGACTGAATGAGGATGGTACCTTGTCCCACAATCAGTTTCATCAGAAAGTGTTGTGACAGGACTGTTCATTTTTCTTTTTTGCTCTGAATTCAGATCTGCTTTGCTGAGGCATGGAGGCAAAAGAGGTCTCAGAGGCTGAAGACAGAGCTGAGGATCCAGGTTCTGAAAATAAAGGCCAGCCTGATGCTGCTCAGCCTGATTTCCCACCAGGAGGGCAGACCCCTGGCCCCACTGCCCTCTGGGAGATGCTAGAAAGGAAGTTTCTGGAATACCAGCAGTTGGCTCCCAGGAGCCCAGCTGAACATCAGAAGAGCCTGTTGAATCTTCTCCCACTATTCCTAAAGGTTGGTGTTCTCATTTTTGAAACTGTAAAAAGATGATACAGCGCTCTGGGGACACTTCCGGGATGATTGGAAGCTGGAGTCAGTAGTTTTAATATCATCACAAGTGGTCTCTGACTGGTTGCTTAGAGGAGAGTGTTGTGCTATTTAATAAAGATAGCAAGCAAGACTCATCTCCAGGGTGAGGATGGGCTTGGAAAGGATGGACAGTTGGCTCTTGAGTACCATTGTCTCTTTAGTTTAAAAAAATGATATTGTTTAACAATGATATTTTCAATCCCAGCTTGGGAGCCAGAGGAGAAACCTGTACCTTCGGGAGCTAGAAGGGCATCTGTGTCCTGACATGTGAGTGGCAGGGTGGCTGGTAACCTCAAACACCAGTAATGCCAACACCAGGGCCTGGGAGAACCGGAACATAAATTGTGCCAATGATGCAAACTGAGGTGTAATCCATGGGAGCAGCAAAGCAGGGCTCCCTCCCCTGGTTGCAGACACACAAGAGAAGTCCAGCCTGTCCACTGGGCTGGCACTCTGACTAGTGGCAGCTGGTGACAGTTTGGGTACAAGGGATTTCCTTTATTGTCTTGGAATAAAGCTCCTGCCAGTGAGGTCTGCCTTATAGCTGAAAACATTGAAGTCTAATTGTAGAGCTGGAAATGCGTCTTTTTATGAAGACTTAGCTTTTGCTTGACTATTGATTTTGGGTTATTAGTACAAAAACCATGTACCTACATTCAAAGTGCAGAGAATATGAGATACTTTTCACATTGGAAAGTAAACTAGAACAGATGGAAGCTTTGCAGGTTTTTATTGGGAAACCCCTTTGTTAATATGTTTCATCTCACTTATTAACCAGGAATACTTAAGGATTTCCAAAGATGACTCAGAATTTTCTTGGGATCATATTTATAGGATGCATGGAATACTTAAGCATGCCTTTCTGTAAAAAATTGCCAAGTAACTTATTGTCCGTGAATTCATTGTTTTTCTCCATGTTTCAGATTCGGATACTCCATCCAACCCATTTCACAGATTGGATAACTGGGGCATGGGGAACATACTGGAAAAGAGGAACTAGATAAGGAGAGAGGGCCAGGTTTCTCCTTCCCAGCCATCCCTGCTCTAATGACCCCAGCTTCTGGGAGGTAGCTTTGTCTCACCCAGTTCTCAGATCAAATCTGCCTTATAAAAGGAAAAATGTGAGCATTGCCCCCTCCCCCCCAAATCACTGGGAAGGCATATGGGGTCCAGCCACTGCACTGTATCTTTTCCACCCCTCTGGGCAGCCCTAGCTCTGATGAAAGGACTCTGCATCTGAAAGCCAGGGCTTGATATTTCCTTGCCTCTCTCCAGATTGTTGATTTGAGAATTCATTCATTTGTTGTACAAATATTTATTGAGCTCCTATACTCTGTTCTAGGGCCTGGTGCTATGAAAGTAAGGACGACAGATAGAGGTTTTACCTGCATCTGTCCAGAGCAGAGGATAACTGACTAGCACCCAGAATGTGTTCTGTTTGGCTTGTAGGGGTTAAAAATGAATTAGTGCCATTTTTTCAAAGTGGCAACTTTTCAGGTGAGACTTAGACTTCAGATTTCTCTTGAAAATATTTGTAGCTGTAATACCGATAATTGGATGGAGATGGTTAGGGGCACCTCTTTTAAACAGAAGATGGTCTTGGTCTCTCAGTTTACCCTAGTCCCCCACTCCCTAATATCTTTCACCCAACCCATATCACTCATTTATGTTATCTGACCCTGTAGGCATTGACCTCATGGATAGCAAGCTGTTCCTATTATAACTGAACCTTAGTATTGGTCCATGTTTCCCAAACCCTTTCCTGGTAAAAGGAGGAACAACAGCCCTATTGCTGAATACGTGGGCTTTAGAGTCAAACAGTAGGGCTCCAGTCCCAGCTCCATTGCTTATTAGCTGTGCATCCTTGAGCAAGCTACTAAATGTTACTGAGCCTCAGTTTCCTCATCTGTAAAGTGGAATCAATACCAATTTGCTGGGAGACTGTGAGGGTGAGATCAGATGAGGATTGTAAAGTCCACAGCACATGGAAAACAGACATGATCCCCATCACCTTTCCACCAACCTCCTGGAAACTGACTGCACATGTGCAGTTTGAGATCCTGTCACCACGATTCCCCAAACTGCTGACAAAATCTGCTGTGTTTTGGATCCCTGGAGCCCACCTCTGATGAACCCTGTAGAGGCAGATTATTACAGGCTTTTGATCATTTTCTTAAAATCTGTATCTTTTATTAAGTCCTATATGTTTACAAACCTGTTGTTCTTATTAAGTTCTGACTAATAAACCCTGCCAGAACCACAGCCCTCAGGCTTCTTAATTAAGAGCTGGTAGCAGAACGGAACATGGGGAAGGTGGGAGGTTTTGGGGGGTTGTAGTGCGGATAAAATCCGAGCTGTAGATGAGGACTGAGGACAGCCATTGGAATACAAGTCCCTGTGTTAGAAGCCAAGCTTGTAACCGCTCTGTTCTGAATTTTATACCCACAAAACAGAACTCTTCAAGGTTGTCTGCAGAGAACCCCTTAGAAATATCAGGACTTTAAAAAAAGTCATGCCGTCTCCCATGGCATGTGGTCGATTAATGTCAGATTCCTCCAAACACACAGCAGGGGATGAACTTCTCCCTTATCCTGTCATTGTTTATACATAAATCTGCATCTACTATGAGGCGAATACAAAGAGGGGCTTGGTTGGTTCTATAGTAAATTCTAGCCCCACTGCCTCCCAAGTTGAAGAAACACTGCAGTTGTTAAGGAGTAAACCCACTCAACCTTTTGGTGACTGTCTTGGTGATAAGAAGTCTCAGGGCACTGGAATCCCAGCAGGGAGCTGCCCTGAGGGGATGAGTCAGAAATGAAGTTCTCACTGGGATCTGCAGGCTCTCCTCCTCTACCAAGCTCCATCACTCCCTTTCCTAGGTCAAAGCCAGGGCAAGTGGTTACTTTCACTGATGATAGGTAGTAATATTCACCAAGCTCTAACTAACTAAGCCAGGCATTTTGTTCCATGCTTACAAGCCCTTATAATAACCCTGTGAAGTAGGTGCTATTTTTATCCCAGCTTTATAAATGAGGAAAGGGAGGTTTAGAGATGTTGCATAGCTTGGCCAAGGTCAGCCAGCTGTTAGTGGGGAGCAGAACTTAACCTGGGCAGTCCACCCGGGCTCGTGTTGTTAACCATTGCGTTCCCTCGGGCAGTGCTGAGGTTCACAGAACGGAGCACATCTGGTTTCTTTCCCTATCTCATGACTCACTGTGCGATGGCTTTGCCTGGCCCGTACCTATGCCCCCTTTCATACAAAAAGGATGCCACCCCCTGCACATGTGCTGTTTGTTTAGCTGACTCCAGGATGTTGCAGACAAGGAGGAGGTTTTATTGCATCACACAGGAAGCAGCACAAAGCCAATGACTTCAGAGTAACCACTCTGAAGTAACCAGAGTGCAGAGCAGTGCTTGCAGGAAGGATTCAATTGACTGCTACTCTTTCTCTGCCAAGAGCCTTGGGCTTTGGTCTTTCTAGCACCCTTCCCTGTCATAAGATCTTACACCAAGAGAAGAAGGCATTCTGCTAGCAAGCATGGGTAGGTCCTGTTGGCCTTCAGTTGAGTTTGCTTTGGGGGAAAGGGGACCACTTGGGTCCTCTCGTTGCATAGAGATATTGGGTAATAATAGATGGAGAAAACTAGAGCTACAGATGTAGCTGTTGAAGATTGTTCTTAGAATATGTACTTTGAGAGAAAGCAGGCAGCGAGACAGGGAATCCTTAGAAATTAGTGTAAAATTCCTCACTGTCTGGGACAGACCACCTGGGGGGTGGGGCTACATGGGAAAAAAAGGGACTCTGTGGATGTGGTAGGTTAGAGATACTGCGGATGGGTTCACACTGCTCCCTTCAAGAGGTGACATCTATGTCCCCTCCCCTTGAGTCTGGATGGGTTTGTGATGGCTTGACTAATGGAATAGGGCAAAAATGACATTTCTGGGCTCAGGCCTCAAGAGACTTGTAGCCTCTCTCTGTCACTTGAAATACTCATGCTTCGAACCCTGCTTCCATGTTGTGAGGAAGCCCAAGCAGCCCCGAGTAAAAGCCTATGTGGAGAGAAACCAAACCCACTGACCGTGCAGCTGCACTTGCTGCTGAAAGTCAGCACAACTGGCCAGCCATGTGAGTGTGCCATGCTGCAAATGGATCTCTTAGCCCTTGTCTGCTGCCCCAGCTGAAGCAGAGAAAAGCTGCTCCTGCTGAGCCCTGCCCAAAGTGCAGATCCGTGAGAAAAATAAATGATTGCTGTTATTTTAAGCCACTCAATTTGGGTCCAGTTTGTTATACAGCAATAGATAATCAGAACAGTAGGTAACATGGACAGGAATCCATTTATTTCCTAGTGTGGAGGGATTGGAATTAACACTAAATCAGTTGTACTTGGAGATGAGTGTATTTGTGTGTGTGTGTGTACAGTTACTCTTAGGCTAACTGCCTGGCCAGTGGTACAGCGTTTATACCATTGGGTGTTGTCAATTATTCTCATACAAACCCAGCATGGACCCAACTGACTATGGAAGAGAGAGAAGTAACATTAAATATAATAATAGGGATGACCAACAGTTATTTCCAAGTGTGGTATCCAGAGGGGATGGTGAGGGTAAATACCCCTTCTTGTCCATCCCTGACTCTAACCCACTTCAGAGTGGGGCCTGCAGTATGGTTTATTCCCTCCTCAGGGGAACAGTATTTGTGTTATGTTAGTAAAGTTCTGATGCATCAGTTTTTTTTTTTTTTCTGTTTACAAAGGAGAGAATCAATTGTGTCACATTATCAGGGGAAACTCATGTGAAGTCTCTGAAATGTTTTGAGTTCACTTAAAGGTCAAACCACCAAACTCTGAGGCAATGAAGAAATAGTAATACTGCAGTCACACTTGAAAACTAACCAGATTCTCTGTCATTCAAAGCTGGGGTTTTGTCCCATCTCCTCTAGAGCTTCTGTCTTCCTTATGCTCTGGAGACCAGAGCATCATTTTCTTTCTCTTTCTTCCATGTGAGGGGACAGCCACGAGGCATGATGGTGCAGTTTAGAGAATATAAGTAAATAAAAGTTTTTAAAAATATTGAACAATATTCTCCCAGCGTGAAAATCCCAGTTTGGGAAAAAAATTAGTTCCTTTCAAAAGCTGCCGTAACTCTTTGGGGTCTCCACGGTACCATTCAGTAAATGATTGCCTCTGTGCATCAAACAGCACCCCAGTGGCCTGAAAGAGTTAATGGGGCCTCCAGAAGTAGCCATCTTGGTCCCAGGAAGGAGTGTGAGCCTTGGGAGAATCTGGCTGAGCGTACAATTACTGTTCAACTCACAGTGGCCCGATTTGCTTTATTGCAGAATGCCTACTGGAGTCCCACTGCTCAAAGATTATCTCCATGCCTCTGAGTCAACTCCCTGCAAATTGGTCTTTGAGGGGTTTGCCACTGCAGGGAGGAGGCACAGGAATTTGTTAGGAAGATATCATAGCAGATATGATATCAGTCCTGGGGAGGGAAATAATGTTACCACTGAAATTCCCAGCCAGAAGGACTGACTTTATCTCTCCAGAGATTAACCTTTCCAGGTGCGAGCTGGTTTCCAGGTGGTAGCCATACATTTCTTAGACATGCCCATGCTACTTGTGTATGTGTGAGATAACTCAGCTCTTTACTCTGCTGTTTAACTTGTTCTCTAGGATTACCCTATGGCTCAGCCTCTGTTTCTGTAAAGTGGGAATAATAATAATCCCAATCCCTATGCAGATTAGTGGAAACAATGCATGTCAGTGCTTGGCCCAGCATTTGGCACAAAACCAGCGCTCCGCAACACATTCGGCCATCGTTCTGCACACTGTGGGTCTCATAATCATGTGTTTGCTTATCAAATATTTGGTGAAGGTCTCCTATGTATAATAGTGTTTAACATTCACCTAGTATTTTTGTAGTTCTAGCAAAGTTCTGACGTACTGCTTTTTTATTTACAAAGGAAAGGTGCGACTATGTTCGTTTATAGGGCAGAAAATTTTTAAGTGTTTCAGATACAAAGTTTTGTTCAAATCAAAATACCCAAGTACTCACCACCCATATAAAAGAAATGAAGCATTTCAGATAAACTAAAGCCACCTGTGCATGAATTCTAGAACTCATTCCCCTTCCACCTTCCTCCAATGGTAACTCCCAACCTGCTGAATTATCATGCCCTGTGGGAAATGATATATAGAGACAGCAAGTTACAGAAGTATATTACAGTATCATTCTAAAATACCTGTGAGACTATATGTAAATTATACAGTAATATGGGTGTATTTTTATAACCGTAAGTAATATTATTGTGTCATTTATGTATAGTCTCACAGGTTTTTGTAGACTCATACTGTAATATGCTGTTACAATTTGCTTTTTCCACAACATTCTATTTCGGGATTTATCCATATTGATACAGCTCTATTTTTCTTTTTCCGTTCTATATGATATCCTTATATAGATATGTCACAAATTATTCATTCATTATCCTATTGATGAACACTGTTTTTCCCAATCAAAAATAACGCTACACGAATATTTCTTGTTAACGTCACCTTGTGCATGTGTGCATTTCTCTAGGGACTAAACCAAAGATTGGACTTGGTGGGTTTTTGGATGTGTGCCCCTTTAACTTTATTGGATTACGTTAAATGCTTCTTCAAAGAGGTTCTTCTAAGTGACACTCCATCATAGAGTATGGGGGTTTCATGGTTCCTCACCTTCACCCACATTTGATATTGTCATTTTTCATTTTGCTAACCAGAAAATTATAAAATATCTCCTTGCAGTTATAGTTTGCATTTTCCTGATTATTAGTAATTTGCCATTTATCTTTCAATAAGTTACTTGTTTCATTTGCCCATTTTTTAAAAATCAGATTTTTTTCTTATTAATTTATAGGAGTCTAAATACCAGTCCTTTGTCAGTTATATGCATTGCAGATATTTTCTCCCAATCTGTGGTTTGCCTCCTCATTTTGTATATGGTGTCTTTTCATATAGAGAAGAGTTTTAAAGGTTTTTACTTTTAAACAAATGTAGGTAGTATCTATTGCAAGGAAACATATTGAAAATGATTTCTCTTTGGAAATTTTATGTGTTTCTCACCCCTTCTAAAGGAGGATCTCAGCTTAAAAAAACTTGGTCAGGCCTCTGGGCAGGAACATAATTTAATACGGCTGGTGAGTGGGAGCAGGAGTCAGGAGTCCAGCAAAATTACATTTCATAGAGGCCACTAATTGGCACAGCAGCTTACCTTCCTGGTGGGAACCTGGGATCAGGAATTGCCAGGAACTCAAGTCTGGGGCCGAGGACAGTCACTCCACTCTGTACTCAGCCTGTGACAAGAAGGGAGAACAAAGGGGAAAGGCTTTGCATGAAAAGCAGATCTAGGGATAGGATTACTACGGAAACTGGGAGGAAATTTTGAAAAGAGTCTGGCATCCCAAGCAGAACTGTAAAAGACTTCTATTAAACAGTATCCTAAACAATAAGGGGAAAAAGTCTGAGGAAAATGATGAGCAGATGGGATAGAGATTAAAGGGACAGATAAGAAAGGATTTTAAGGAAATTAAAAAGAAATAGGAGATTTAAAAAAATGACAACAACTTGGACTCGGAAAGGATTTCCTAAGCTTGTAACTAAATCCAGAAAGCAAAGGAATGGACTGAGAAATTTCTTTTCATAGGAATTTCAGATTTCTGTACAGCAAAACCAAACAATACCAAATTTAAAGATGAAATGACAAATTCGAAAAAATCGAGATAGTATTATAGACCAATGGTTAACGATTTTTATATATAAAGAGATTTTTGAAATAAATAAGAAAATAGTGAAAACTCCAATAGGATAATAGGCCAAGAGTAAAAATGGACAATTCAAGAGGCATGAAAAGCATTCATCCACTCTAGTTATCCAAATATTGCAATTGAAATGAGATATTTTTTCTTCTACAAGTTTTCTCATTTAAGATGAAAAAGCACCATAGACCATAGTGCTTGACGTTGGCATGGGTGGAGAGAAATCAGCCCTTTTCCATGGAGCCCTTGGAGGCTAATCTGGTAAATTGTTTCTGGAGAGTGAGTTAGTAGTTAGTAATAGGTACCAAATCACTAAAAAGAGAAAAAAAACCCACTCTTTTAATTGAAAATCCCACATTTTTAATCCTACAATTAAATTAATTGTAGGATTAAATTAATCCTTTTTAGAATTTATCTGAAGGAAATACTTGCATGACTAAAACTAAGATATCTGCATGAGGTTTGACAAGTGTGTAAGAGGAGAATCAGTGAGACACAGCAATTGATGGTGAGGAAGGGGAGGGATGCGGGATGTAGAAAATCACTCCTGGAATTTCCCACTAGGGCAGGTGGGTGCCTGGTAGGGACATTCACTGAGGCAGGATGCAGCAGGTCTGGGGGGAAGGCAGTGGATTCAGTTATGTGTGTTTGATGTTTCAGGAGCACGAGTTCAGGGGAGACGTCCAGGGGCCAGTTGGAGGTGTTTGGAGCTCAGCAGGAAGTTGAAGAATTCATAGGCACTAGTGTAGGGAGACAGTGGAAGCTGGAGGGTAGGTGATTCAGTGGCCTTTGGATGCACCTGGCTCAAGCGAGTTGAGCCATTGGTTTGGGCTGGCAGGGAGGGAAGGAGGTGATTCTGATGCCTTGCTTTGTAGCTTTGACATCTCTGAGCGAATCCTGCATGTTGCACTTCAGGCCTGGGAACACTCCGTGGGGATCATCTGCTTTCCCAGTCTCCAAAGGCTGGCTGAAGATGTTTCCAACCAACTTGCCCAAGAAATACAGAAGGCACTGGTGGGAAAGCCTGCAGGTGAGAGAAGAGAGGTCCTGGAGAACTTCACAGTAAGCAAAACAGCTCTGTAGACCCCTCCCAGGCCTCCGGCTAAGCCCCTCTCTGCTTTCTAGAGGAGTTAGAGTAGTGACTTCGAAAGCACACGGAAGGCCAGGTTCTGCCACTGAATACCCTGGAGAACAAAGGAAAAGGCTAAAAGAGGGAAGAGAAGAGGGACTTGGGAAACTCTGCTGCTCCTGGGAGGGACACAAACACACACACATACATACACACACAGACACACAGAAACCAAAGGCAAGCATGTTTCCTGCTGCAGGTCTCCTGACTTGCATCCCTCCACTCAGGGAGCTGGACCCCAGAGGCTGGGCTATGAGACTGAGGGCAGGAGGGAATTCCAGGGGGAAGGAGTGGCTTGAGCATGGTGTAGATTACAGGAATCCCTGTGACAAAAGGGGCTGTGTGATACAGGAAGTGGGGAAAAGACACTGGATTGTGGCAAGTCCAATTGCCGAGGAGCTTGTTATTATTATTTAGCAATAGGGAGCCATTGATGGTTATTGAACAGGGAGGGTGGTATGATAAAGGCTATCCTCCAAGGAGATTCATGTGGCAGAGAGTGAAATGTTTGGTACAGATGCAGGTGTCATTGTTGGGAGGGCAAGAGGCAGAAGTTCCCTAGAGACGCTAAGGCACATCTCATGGAGAGAGGGGCCCACGTGGAGAGAAGCTGGGTGACCAGGCCACCACACTGCCCTGCTGGTGACCCTTTCTCCCCTCCCCCACACTCTTCCAGAGCAAGCACGGGTGGCAGCTGGGCAGTTGCTGTGGTGGAAGGGAGATGCGGATGCAGAGCAGGATGGCCACCTGCTCCTGAAGTCAGTGTACGTGCTCACGGGGACAGATTCGGTAAGTTCCAGGCCCCAGTGGCCCAGCCTGGGTGCTTCTCACCTGTGTACAGAGGGACGTCCCAGCTCAGGGCAGTGGCATGTCTCAAGGGTGTCTTTATTTTCATGAAACTGATTTATCATTTTTCCTTCCCTACTTCCCCTCGGATATAGAACGTGGGCTTCAGAGTCTGAAATTCATATTCACATCCTGCCTTTTCAGTTGACAAGCTGTGTGTAACCTTGAGCAAATAACTTGACCTCTTTGCATCTCTGTTGTGTTGTTAATTCTAAAATTGGGGATAAGAATGCCTCCATGCTAGGGTCAGTGTGAGGATCAAAAATGACTGTTGTGTATGGACTGTATTTCCTGTGTGTCAGGGTGAGGCTGGGCGCATCCCATGCATTGTACTAATTAATCCTCCCCAAACCCTACGAGGCAGATTACAGTAATGCTGCACTGGTGACAAGAAATCAGGTTCGCCCGTGATATGCAGCTGTAGTCTGTCTGACTCTGTGCTCTGAGCCACTGCTCTTTACTACCTCCGGCTAAATTCAGACTAAAGGAGCAAGGCCTGTAGGCACCTGCCCCGTGTCTCCCCAGAGACGAAAGCGACCGCTCCTCCTTCCCTTCCCACCCAGGCCCCATCCTGGCTGCAGTCACGGCCTCCCACCATGAAGCAGGGACCTTGAGTGATTGGCCAATGACTGGTGTCCTCTCAGGCAGAAGCAGTCCCTGGGAGCTGTGGCCATCAGCAGCAGTAGCAGTGGCCGAGGCCCCGTGCAGGGCAGGCCCAGAGGCTCCTCCATCTGCGAGGCTGCCCACTGTGAGCCTCCTGGTGCCCAGACTAGGAACAGCAGGGAACCAGGCTGGGGTGGTGGCTGCCCTCTGTCTAATGGTGAACAGAGGCATCAGACAGGCATTTGGAGACAGTGCCAGGAGGTGAGAGAGGAGCACAGCGAACAGTTGTTCACTGGTGGGAGGACCATCTGACTTTTCTTCCATGTAAACTGCCTGGACCACCATCAGGGACAGTGGCCTGGAGCACAGGGTAGGGGCTTTTCAGCCCCTGGAGAAGGACTGTTTTCAGTCTGAAGAGTAAAAAGTAACGTAAAGCCTTGTTTTCTGCTGCGAGGAGTCTGCCCCCAAAGCAGTGAGAGAGTAAGCAGTTGGCTTTCTGGGGAGGCAGTGCAGTTTGGAGGACAGGGAGAGCCACCCTGAGTGCAGTCATGCAGGGCCACATGTCCAATATGGGGGCAGACACTACCTGCAGTGGAATCTTTTAGGGACTAGTGGCCTGCATTACACTCCTGCTGCTGGTCCAGGCTGTACATTCTTCTTTTCTCTTTTCTAATTTACCCACCATGTCTGTGAGATTAGTCAGTCGGGTGGGAAAGTGCATGGACAATGTAATTTTTAATAACCGCGCATGCGCTGTCTCACGGTCACGTGTGTGTGCACACACGCATGTAGAGGCCACAGCCACAGTGATCCTGGTGCAGCTGCAGGCACAGCCCGTGAAGAGAGGCCCTGGGAAGCTTCACACTCAGGCTGGCCCCTCTCTGCCAGCTCCCTGTCTCCTCTCTGTCTGGCAGTCCTGGGGCTGTTTAGCTGTGGTGTGGCTCTCTGGATTATGGGTCCTCACCTATAGGGCTGTTTTGGTCATGATGAGGTCTTAGATCTGGACGAAGGGATGGACAGGGCCCTGAGCACGTCCTTAATTCAGTTGCGTGTACTTGTTCTCAACCACCTCTTCCCTACTGAGTTTCCAGTTCCCTCATCAGGAGGAAACCTACCAAAATCAGAGGTATGATTGCCAGGAAAGCCCTGGATTTCTGCCCTGCACCAGTTCCACCCTCCTGCCCTCCCTCCTTTCCTTCCTTCCTATCATCTGTCTACTGTGTAAAAGATATAATGTTTATCGAGCACATAATACACACTTTATAGCAACTTAATCTTCACAGCCATCCCAGTGGGCCCTATGATTGCCTCCATTCTTAACTGAGAATGCGTCGCCCAGAGAGAGGAAGTGACTTACCCACGTTCGTGGCTAAAACAGCTTCACTGGCTGACCTCTCTGGTCTGGGTCTGGAGTCGTGCTCTGCCTGGCTCTGCGGCCCTGGGTCACGTCTGCTCTTCGCTTGCAGGAGACGCTGGGCAGAGTTGCCGAATCGGGGCTCCCAGCCCTGCTCCTCCAGTGCCTTTACCTCTTCTTTGTCTTTCCTCTGGGAAAGAAAGAGCTTTTTGAGAGTGATGTTCAAGTTCAGAGGATGTTTGTGCAGGTGAGTGGGAGGAGGGCTGGACTCCCCTGGGCCGAGACCGAGCTCTGCTTCTCCAACCTCCTTTCATCTCTCTCCCCCTAGTTCTGAAGCTCCTCTATTCTCCTGGAGGGTCCAGATCACCCCTTTCCCCCAGGCTCTGCAAATGCTGGGGAACCCCACGCATTTGGAAGACGGAGTTTCTCTCCATCTCGCTGTATCCTTGTATTGCCCTTGTTCTCTCCCAGGACGGTGTGCTCCTCCTCCCCCACTCGGCCACACCAGCTCCTTGTCCTCCAGTCTGTGTTCTAAGGTCCCGCCGACCCTCCCGGACATTTGGAACCTCCTGTCTCTGGCCCCTGCACCTCTGAGAACAAACATGCTAAGCCCCCTTGCAGAACTGTAGCCAACATTTTCTAAGTACTTGCTATGTACCCACCCTTATGCCATAACCTCACCTCTGTCACCTCCCCGAGCCCTCTCTTCCACCACAGGATGTGTGTGGTTTTGTGATCTAAGGCACGGTGAGTAAACATGAGTCCAGGGTCACAGAGGGGGTGGGTCGGGGCTGGGATTGGAACCCTGGGAACCTGGCTCCTGAGTCTGCTCACAGAAAGGCATTTAACCACTCTGTGCGGTCACCTCCGTCTCTCCTCTCAGAGGCCATCTCAGGCATCACATGCTATGTCCTCATGTCATTACCCATCTTTCCTATCCTCTCTGACCAGCAGCGACTTTTAACATAACTTCTCACCTCTCTCCCCTGCCCCCTTACTGACAAGTTCTGCTTTCTCAGCTTTTGGGATGCTGCATTCTCCAGAAAACTCCTCCTGCCTCTCTGGTGGGGGGACTGTGTCTCTTACTCATCTTTGTGCCTTGGCCAGGGTCTCGCACAGAGCAGGTACTTCGGACCATTTGGGGATTGCCGATGCAGCTGTCCACTGAACGTGCACGTCCACATCCCCATCCATTTTAGACCAATTCTCAGGCCAGAATCATCTTTACCAGAGGGTATCTCATAAGTTCTGGCAGGTTCCACTTATGGTGGGTTGTCCATAAGCTGCATCTGTTAGAAATTTAGGTGTCCTTTGCCCACACATAAATCATATTTTAAGTGGTGACCAGGACACAGTACTGGGTACTTAAGTCTTTACTGCGTGGCTTCTATGTGCTCTGCAGGGAATTAGTACAGCCCTGTCTTCCTGGTCCTCTCCATGTATGGACAGAATGTGAGCCACAGTGATACCACATCAGAGTTCCTCAGGGTTTCCTTATTTCATTCCACAAAATATAGAGAACTCCTCTTGGGCTCGTCACTATGCTGGACCCACAGTCTCTCACAGAGATGACAGAGAGACAGAGAAGTTAAACGGGGAGATCAGTCACGCGAATAAATGATCAGCGTCCAATTTTTTAAGTGCTCTGATGGAAAAGTGAGAGATGTGCTGGGAAATGAGGACAAGAGTATAAATGGAGGCCCTTCTGAGGAAATGGCATTGAATCTCCCTGGTTTGGGGCAGAGGGTGACCACATATGACCCCATCCTTCCCGCTGAGACATGGAAAATTAGGGAACAGATTCATCACAGGAAGGAGGCTTCCTAACCAGAGTCTCTTTGGCTTTTTTTTTTCCAGATGTTGCTCAACATTTGCGGTGAGGCTCAGGGTCTGGAGGGACTTCTCTCTGGAAACGAGCTCCAGTCTCTTGTGATTGCCACGACGTGTCTTCGGGAGCACAGCTGCTCCTTTTGGAAGGAGCCCACCTTCTGTGTGCTGAAGGCAATCTCCAAGGCCCAAAACCTTAGCATCATCCAATACCTGCAGGGTATGACCCTGGGAGACCAGGGCTGGGCTGTGGGCACACTTTCTAGAATAAGACCTTGGGATGCCCTTGCAGCATCAGTATAGATTCCAGGGACCAAAATAGTGATGAACAAACAGGATTTTCACCGATGCCCAACTATGCCTAGTAGGTGACCCTACATTGCTTGGGTCCATTCATGAAAGTGTCTTTATTGTTCATTTTGATGCTCTACTGGAGGAGAGAGGGAAAGGGGAACTCATTTACTACACACATGCTGTTGAACAGACACTGTGCTGGGCTCACTTGTATGTTACCTCATTTGCTTCTTTGAGATACATATTGATAATTAATGCCATTTTCCAGCAGAGGAAACAGATTGAGTGATAGAAGAATTTGCCAAGGCTCCCCAGCTAGTGAAGAAGAGAATCAAATATTAACCCTGGAGATGCCTGATTCCAGTGCCTTAGGTTCTGCTCTGGGCAGCATGTGTAAGGGTTAAGGACTTAGATTCTGGAACCAGATGGCCTGGGGTGCGGGCTCCAGCTCTGTCCTCCTAGCTGAGTGACCTTGGGCACTTAACTGCTTGGGTGCTTCAGTTTTTTCATCTGTAAAATGGAGATAATAATCCCGTTGATCTCAATGGATTGTTGTGACACTTCGATGAGTTGGCATATTTGAAGTGCTTAGACCTGCTTGTCCACAGACACTTGCCCTGTGACCTGTCTTCTTTCTGGGGCCTCCTATAATAGCCGGTGTCAGCTGGTGAGAGCTGGGAAAGTACAAGCCCACCCTCTTACTGTAATTGAGCCCTGGGACGAAACTTCATCCCCAGTTTCAAGATTGAAATTTCCCAGTGAAGCCAGGGCCCAGTGGTAATGGTGCAGGGCTGAGCTGGGCCTGAGGTGCTCAGCATCCCCTGAGAAAAGGCTGCCTGCCTTGGTGGCGGGGGTCTCTCGCTGCGGTCATTATTCTCAGTTGGAAAGAAAAATGCCACCGCAGTGAGGAGCTGGCCACAAAAGCACTGTGCCATAGGGGAATGAGTAGTTTCCATGGGCGTACAGGCTGAGAAGAAGGTCAGGAAGTAAGGACTAGCCTGGCGTCCACAACTCTCAGTGCTGCCCTGTCTGGCATGCAGAGTTTGGAACTTGTCCTTGGCCTCGCAGGTGAGGGACTGAGAATGCCTTATCTCAAATTCTGGTAGACACTTTTCCTGATCCACTGGTGTGACTTTCTTGGCACTCAGAAGAGGCTTCCCCCAATGAAAGAGCCCTAAAAACAGTGATCCACCCAAATGCAAACCCAGTGACATCTCTCCGCTGACTCCATTCTTGCCCTGGCTTCTCACAGCTCTGGGGTGACCAGTGTGTTCCACAGCAGGCCACATACCAGTGGGGCCTGTCTTCCTCGCCCTCCCTTGTGGACCACACTTCCCGGCTCCAACCCCCTGGATTCTTTAGTAGCTGATACACACCATCTTTTTGCCCTTCATCTTCCCACGTGTTCATATATCCTTCCCTACACTTTTCATCAAGCTCATTTCTGCTCAGCATTGCTTCCTTAAGGTCTTCTGTGACACTCAGGTCTGGTGTCTTGCATCTTGTTATTAATGGGCCTGGACTGTCCTGTGTGCTGGGAATGAAGAGCAGAGGGCTTAGAGGCTCCCTTCCACTTCCTGTTTCACCTGCTCTCCGTCTGGGCCCTCGAGTGTGGCTCTCAGGATGACACTTCTCATGGAGGAGGCTTCTTCTTGATCCAAGAGCCAGCAGAAAAGTGTTTTGAATGAATTCTCATTCACATCTTGATATACAGTGTAAAGGCAGGTGGGGAGGGAATGACCACTGAAGAAAAGCTATTGCCTTTGAATTAGCAGGGGTGTGTTTCCTTCCTGCAGCCATGGATTGCATCAAGATCTCCCTCCAGAACCTCTCCAGGCTTGCAGACACTCTCCCTGCTCCCGAGGTGAGCGAGGCACTGAGCCTCGTCTTGGGCTTTGTGAAGGACTCCTACCCTGTCTCCTCTGCTCTGTTCCTGGAGTTTGAGAATGGGGAGGGCTACCCTCTGCTACTCAAAGTGTTACTTCGGTAAGTGGCTGTGCTTGGTGGGGAAGAAACGGTGGAAGCCAAGGTCCTCACAATCATTTGCAGTGCTTTGGAGAAAGACAGATATTGGGGCTTCTCAGGATGTCTTCTGAAATGCAAATCTCCAGAGAGCATGGCCAGAGCGACTTTTATTGCAAAAGTAAATCAACGTGCAGCCGGGTTTGGAGCTACTTCTTTAGGAAACCAATGGGTGATCACAAGAATAGTTTTACCAAGTCCATTTGGTGGCATGTACCGCCTGCATGCCTGCTGGCCTAACAGCCACCTGTCAGAATCCACATCCTGTGTTGGAGGGCTTTCTGGGATGGCTGTGACCAGCTCTGCCTATATGCTTTGGGGTTGGAAGTGCCCATAGATCAACAACTCCAGGACCAGCCCTCTACCAATGACTGGTAGAAGCTGATGGATCCGTACCCAGCAAATTTGCCCCTTGGGTGGGAGAGCTCTACCCTGCCTTCCAGAGTCCCTGGGAGAATTAGAAACAAAAACAATACTCACTCTTGAAATAAGCATGAGGAAGTCTAATAAAGTCCAATTATGTCCCATGATGTCTGTATTGTTGCCATTCTGAAATATCAAATCTCTCATTTTGGGGGTGCTTCTGCCCTGCTGGTGCCCTAAGCTCGTGACTTCTGGGGGGCCTGGCCACGGAAAGCAGCCTTCCGGTGAGCAGATGCTGTGGCTCTTCACAGCTTTCTCTTTATTCTAATTGCACGTCCTCAGATCAAGGGCTGAGGCTTGCAGACAGAGTGACTTTCATCCCTCCCTGCGTCTTTTGGTGCTGAACTGGTGGAGACCTTTTGGGTCTTGCCCAGCACTGCGATTTCCATTGCCTCTGTATCCCTGCAAGGAGCACCATGAGCAAACCTGGCTGCTCCGTCCAAGACGTCCAGGGAGCTGGCCTCGTCTGTCCCCACAGGTATGACGGGCTGACCCAGAGTGAAGTGGACCCCCACCTAGAGGAGCTCCTTGGGCTGGTGGTGTGGCTGACAACCTGTGGGAGGTCAGAGCTGAAGGTGTTCGACAGCATCACTTACCCGCAGCTGGAAGGCTTCAAGTTCCATCACGAGGCTTCTGGTGGGTCATTGGGTGTCTCTGGGTGCCTGACAGCACTTGGCACTGTGCCCTGACAAGGCAATGCAGGTCATTCCCTGATTCGCTGTGCAGAAACAAACATGTGGCACCTGTCAGTGATATAGTAGGGGCTGATTCTGTCATGCCTTTGGGGACATTTAAAATCTCTCCTTTATAGATTTTTCCAGACGACCTGGGTGGGACTGAGACGAAATGTTTGCTTTAAAAAGGCAAAGACTCTCTCAGATAATGGAGGGAGCCTGTGATCTCCATCACAGGTGTGACTTACTTGGTAACATCTGCTTATCTAACAGGGACTGATGGCCCTGAAACAGCCATCCAGGCTCAGAGTCAGTGCCTCCTTAGCTCTACAAGATACTGACTGATTGATTGACGAACTCAATCAACATGTACTGATAATTTCTGTCCAGCAGCCACTCCACCCCATGCTGGGTACCACCGTGAAGAGGCCAGGTGTCTGCTCCTTAAAACTTCTCTATAGAGACCATCACACAAACCTTGAGCCATAATCTACTCAGTAACTGGCTGATAAACAGGCACAGTGGTGACACCAGTGCAGAGAATTAGCTCTGCCTGGGTCAGTCAGGAAACCCGGCACAGAGGGTCCCATTCAAGACAAGTTTCAAGGCAAAGGATGGGTCATCCAGGTAGAAAAGAGGGGGAAGAAATATAAAGACAGAAGGTACAGCCTGGGGAGAGAAATGGTGACCAGAAACATCTGGGTGAGTCTGGGGAGATGGGCAGAGAGACCTGCGCAGACCAGAGGTGGAGGCTGCAAAGCTGTGAGACCAGGTTAGGAAAAGCCACTGGATGTGACTCCAGCAGACGCACAGGGGAGTGGCTGGATTAGAGAGGAGTTTCAGAAACATCTCGAGTGTCTGAAGCACAGAGGGCTGGAGGCAGGGAGTTCTCTGAGGAAGTATCTCCTGGGTAAGAGAGAATGAGACTTAACCTTCTAGCTGGAGAGAAAGGAGGGAGTGGGTTTGGAAGGTGTCTTTATTTAACAGCTTGCCTAGAAATGAAACTGACTTTGCTTAGTAATCTTTAACATCATTTGATTTTAATTAATTGAAACCAATCCTCCAGTCCTGTGCTGCCTGATGGAAATATAATGCGAGCCACATTACGTAATTTTAAATGTTCTAGCAGCAAAATTTTAAAAATTAAGAAGAAACAGGTTAAATTATTTTTAATAATATATTTTATTTAACCCAATATATCCAAAATATTACCATCAAAAAATGTGATCGTACAAATAATTGTTAATGACTTTTTTTTGCCTTCTTTTCTTAGTGCTCCGTCTTGAAAATCTGATGAGTATTTTTACACTCAGGGCACGCCTCAGTTCACAGTGGCCACATTTCAAATGCTTAATTATCCAGCATGTCTTGGACAATGCAACTCCAGCCTTATTCACATTCTGGGCATATGGCTTTTCTGGACTTCTGATAGACATTTACCCACAGGAGCTAGAAAATAGAAACTTTAAATGGTATTTCCTCGTGATAATGCAAGCATGTATTTCTAGGCATAGGCAGGTGAAATGATTTGCAGGATTATTTCTTTTTTGCATCTTCAGGGGTGACCGTGAAGAATCTTCAGGCCTTCCAAGTCCTGCAGAATGTTTTCCACAAAGCCAGTGACCCTGTCCTCTGCACCAAAGTCCTGTCATCCATCAGGACCATGTGGGCCTGGAACGCCCGCAACTTCTTCCTGCTGGAGTGGACCCTGCAGCCCATCTCGCAGTTCGTGGAGATCGTGCCCCTGAAGCCGACCCTGGTGCAGATGCACTTCTTCCAGCTGCTGGAGGTCCTGGTGTTTGAGCTGCATTACGTGCCCCATGAGATCCTGCGGAAGGTGCAGCACCTGATCCAGGAGAGCCCAGAGCCGCTTGTCACCCTCGTGGCCTTGAAAACTGTCCTCAGGATCGCCGGTGGGGACCCGCTCTTCACTGACATCTTCCGGGACTCGGGGCTCCTGGGCCTGCTGCTAGCCCAGCTACGGAAGCAGGCTAAGATCCTGAGGAAGTCAGGTGCCTTCCAGGAGCTTTAGGAGGGGAAGTGGGGAATGGGTGGGGGCCAGTGTTAGCTGGGCCTGGTCTGTGTACCAGCCCCACCACCCATTAACATAACAGAGAAAGTGAGTGTGCCCATGTCACCTGGTGCCCTGAGAGTCAGAGAGGGTACCCCTGGGCTACATGGCTTCACAGCACAGGCAGCCTCCCTATTTTCTATAACTTGCCTGATCTTCCCCATGAAGAGGTGGGAGGGATGGGTGTAACTAGAAGCCGACTCATGGGACTAACTCAGGCCTGATGAGTTCTTAGTTTTCAGATACCTCCTGCAGTAGATATTGTCTGAGTGTGTAGGTAGGGAAACAGCACAGGACAGGTCCTCAGCAATGCAAAGGGGAAAGGAGGCTCAGAGAGGCTTGAAAGTCCAGGATGGAAGGGTGTGTGGGACACGTCCAGGGTCAGCTGGGATACGGCCACCTTGCTCACATGGTGCTGTCAGACCCAATGGCCTCCCACCTGGAGCAGAGGTCAGTCACCAGGGCCTTGCTGGCCAGCTTGCCCCTCTAAACCTTGGCCACACTTTTGCATGCCCTGCTGGGTTGTACACCCGTGGCTCCTTGGCAGCACTCCCTCACCCTGCCTCAGGAGCGCGGGCCTGGGATTTCCCTGCCTAACATGCCCCATGTACATACCCTGGATTTTACAGCAAGTCTTCCAGGGGATTTTGATGCACTCAAGTTGGAGAACCTCTGATGTAGGGTTGTAGGGTCACATCTTACAAATTGGGATGCACCCTCCTTTATAAGGGAAGCATGATACTCATCTTTTTTAAGAGGATAGGAAACTAACGGAATTGGAGATTTGGGGCCATAGCACATGTACTTAAAAATGTTTCTTCATTGCTTCTTAAATATGGCAGGAAACAAAGAGTCCAATCCTGGAGTTCAGGATACAGAAAGAGAACTGACTTGTGTGATGCTGAGAACTGTGGTCACGCTTCTGAAAGGATCAGTTCGGAATGCAGGTAAGGGTGGTATCAAATTCACCTCGTCACTGGTTGGGAAAACATTAACTATTTCCTGGTGATTTATGTCATTGTTCAAAGGCTATATCCAAGGAATAACCAACACTATCGCTGTGGCTCATGTCCATTCACTGGTTGATGTTCAGGGATCAACAGTAGATTGGTAGACACATCAGTTGACACTTTTTACTGTTTAGGTTGCTAAATAAGGCTGGGAATCAAAGAGTTATCTTAAATTTATGAGACCACAGAAACCCCATCTCTCTCAAGTAAAATCTTTTAATATACTGCTGCACTGACTATAGATACTTTTTAAAAAATATTCAAATTGTAAAATACAGGCAAAGAAAACTCATCATTTTTTTTTTTTTCGGTGTGCGGGCCTCTCACTGTTGCAGCCTCTCCCGTTGCGGAGCACAGGCTCCGGACGCGCAGGCTCAGCGGCCATGGCTCACGGGCCCAGCCGCTCCGCGACATGTGGGATCTTCCCGGACGGGGGCACGAACCCGTGTCTCCTGCATCGGCAGGCGGACTCTCAACCACTGCGCCACCAGGGAAGCCCGAAAGCTCATCATTTTTAAGAGACATAATTTGATGTGCTTTCAGCCCATGATGGATTTAGTACCTTCATCCATTCAAAAAAAGTTTAGCTTCCTAAGATCGTGTGGCTCTCATGCTTAAAAAATACGTGCCTAAAATATAAATGCATGTATATTATACTATGAAGCAGATGCATCAGCAAAGTGACATCGGTGGGTTTGGTGATTTGGTGCATCTTTATCTGAGGCCCTCACAGGTCAGCTATACCGAATGTGAATGATTATTTCACTATGGTAGAGCGTCTCTAATGTTAGACTATAAGAGATTCCCTGGAGGTTTTGGTTAATAGGGAGGTGCATATTCCTAAGCTCCCTCCCAGAGATCTAATTATCAGGTCAAGGTAGAGCCTAGTAATCTACTTGTAAACAGGCTTCCAAGGTGATTTCCATGTAAGGGGTACCTGGCCCATAATTGGGGAAATCCTGCCTTATGGAGTTGACCAGCTCAAATCCATGTCACACCATTTGAACGATCCAGTTACTTCCTAGTTCTTATTCTACACGTGATTACTTCAAAGATCAATCCTGGGGAAGAAATTCTTAGGATTACTTTTAAACAAAAACACACCATTAGCCAAATTTCTTAAATCCTGCCTGCCGCCCACCTTGCCACAAGAAACTACCTATGAGTTAAACATACTCTTAAATTCTGGTTTGCTTTCAATAAGAATTTGGGCAGAGACAAGAGAGAATTGCCATTGGCCCTGGATTAGGGGATTACGTGGAAATAAATACCAGAGGTATATCCAATTAAAGTTTGTATTACTTACGTCTCTAAAAACAGAAAAGGGGGAAACTTTTTTTCAAAAACAGAATTCTCACTGGAGAAGAAAGCGGTTTTTCTTTTTAATTCTCAGCTCCATAGTTTCTCTCTTCCTCTTCTTATTTTAACAGTAGGTATGGATTTTGAAAAAAAATTTCTAATGCGTGGAAAACACACATACACATGTAGTCAAACAAACTTGGAAATTGTGAGGAAAAGCTTTCCTTGTAATTGAAGCTAAGGTGCCAAGGCCCCCGTCGCTCTAGCCCCGTACTCTCTGTCTGGTCCCCAGTTGTCCTGAAAGACCACGGCATGGTGCCCTTCATCAAGATCTTCCTGGACGATGAGTGCTACCGGGGAGCCTCGCTCAGCATCTTGGAGCAGCTCTCAGTCATCAACGCCGAGGAGTACATGAGCATCATTGTGGGCGCTTTGTGCTCGTCCACTCAAGGGGAACTGCAGCTGAAACTGGATCTCCTGAAGGTGATGTCAAGTCCTCCTTTGTGATGGGTTTCCCATGGACATGCAGCAGGTGACCGGCATTTGCCCACGCATTCATTCATTTAGTTGGTCACTGTATCATACAGGTAGAGTGCTACTGGCTGCTGTGACAAATAAATCCCCCATCCTCAACAGCCTGGCACATTAGAGGTTTCTTTCTTACGTACCGTCCAATCAGTGATTGGGAGAAGTGTCATTCAGGGACAGCAGTCACCTGGGCATCTAATCCAGCCATCAGACAAAGGAAGGGAGAGCAGAGAAAATGGCACACGTTCTTTTTCAGGCCTAAAACTGGTGCACGTTAACTTCTGTCCAAGTTTCTCTGGGCAGGACTCATCTGGATGCAAGACATGCCAGGAACTGTAGTCCCTGGTTGGGCAGCTACTTCCCAGCCACACTGTAAACTATGGAAGTGGAGCCCAAATTGGTGGTGGCCAAGCAGCAGCCTTGTTTACTTGCCCAGCATTTAGTGAGCATCTACCAGTTACCAGGTCTGATGCAGAGTGCTTGGGACACACTGTTGTATGAGATTCAGCCCTTGCCAACTGGTAGCTCGTAGACTAGGGCTAGTATTAAGCAAGCAGTCATGGTGATGCAGCATGGTAATGCCCCAGAGGTTGAAGGCAGGCTGCCATGGGAACAGAGAAGTAGGAGAGACCAATGCTGCCTTACATGTTTGAGGAAGGCTCACAGAGGAGGGAACACCTCAACTGGGAAGAGGAAGCAAAACGCAGTCAAAGGCACAGAAACAGTGGTTACAAAGGGAGAAGTAAAACTAGGCTGTCACCTTTGGACAACAAAGAGAAGCATATATTTTTGTTTTTGTAATACTGTTAATAATCATCAAGTTATCTTAAAACAGTAAAAGATGATAATAAACATCATCAGCCTTACAGCTCTCACAATTTTGTTGCTCTTCCTGCTTTTCCATTTCTTTTGTCTTTGCGGGCTTATGCCTTAAAAGAAAAAAAAAATCCCCTTTCTTTTGTTTATGCTGTTTAAGAGAAGAGCAGATGTAAATGCAAATATCTCCCAAGGAACTGACTTGGGGACCTGTCATGTCTATGTGCAGAAGAACCCCCTATGCAATACACACTCATGTTGCATTATCGTGCCACTCCGGATCACTGGTGAATTTTATACAATACAAAGTTGCTCTGACTTCCAAAATTAAACCCTCAACCTTCTTTAGCTATGACTATCTCTGTACAAAACCATTTCACCAGTTAGAGAATGGCATTCAGTTTATTTTACCTACTTTATTTCTCAGCAGAGCCAATGTCAGGCACTGATGCAACTGTATTCATGTCTTCTCATGACCTAATCCTGTGGAGTTCAGCATGGCCAATGTGTCACGAGAATCCCATCCAGAAGTGGCATTATGACCATAGTTATCATGTATTTCGCAGATGACAAGAACCAAAACAGCAATTTAATCACAGGGTCAAAGAATCAGTGAAAGTGATGAAACAAAAAAGGAAAGTTAAAGGTCTGTTGAAAGACACTGGAGTCCCATGATTATGTGAAGTAACAGGATTGAGGGGAGCATGTAAACGGGAGAGTAAGGGAGAGAGATATCAAGAATTAATGACAGTTTGCAGCTGGAGGGCACCTTAGCTTCATGTGGTCCTATCTTAATATTGGGCAGAGATAGGCCCCGAGAGATTCTAATACTGAATGGTGAAGTTGAGTTTGGATCTAAGACTAGTGATTTAAAATCTGGTGATTTTTCCTCTTCATTTTGCTGTTTGTTGCATTTTTTCTCATATGTCTGTGTTCAGCTTAATTCACATGAGCCTTATTCTAATAAGGAACAGGGAAGGCAGAGAGCAAGGCAGTTAGGACTTTGGTTTTCTATTGGGTGAATAATTGGAAGCCCTGTCTATTTCTGACATTTTCATATTGAAAGTCAAACAGATTCATGGAGAGAAAAGTTTTGGAGAGCACAAGTGTTTTTGTGTCCATTATAGAAAAGCTCTCTGCTTTGCTCCTGGAAAGTTCATCTTGCTTACTCTATAGCCCAGAAGCACCTTATTGGAGTGACAGCCCTTGGGTAATAGGATTGAATTTCTAGAATTAGCAATGTAAAGCCATTATGGTGTTTTACAGATTCAATATCATTTCAGAATCACACTATCAACAGAGCACATCAGGGATGAACACTGTGTAAGCTTATTTAACAGAGCCATACCCCGCACTCAATGGGCTGTCTTCTCCCTGTGTACCAAGTCACTGCTGGGCAGTTGGGAGGGTGCCCAGAGCCGCCATTGTTCTTCCAGGACTAGGGTGATAACACGTTGTAGCTCCCGTGGGTGGCGGGGAAGGATTGGGCCCCAGAGCCTGTTCCAGCCTTGCCCACCACTGAGTCGTGTGAGCAATTAGCCAACGTTTGCTGGAATCTGATGTGGGATCTGCCCTTGTTCTGCATCACTTTGGGAACCCCTCGGGAAACAAAGATGTAAAATTAGTTCTTTCTGGCTAGATTTCCTTGTTTGGCAGTTGACAGTGGACTCTGCCCAAAGCACTGTGCCTGCAAAGTGGGTCAGATGTAGGATGAGGTGAAAGTGGTGGAGGGAGGGGACTTCAAAGGCAGGACTCCCTGCCTCACCACCCAATAAAGGTTTGTCATCTCTGAAGCGTATTCACATCATGGTGCCACCCTCATTTCCCTTCCCTGAGAATCAGCCAGCTGCTCTGGAGGAGAAAATTCCTCCAGAAACATGTGACTTAAGGCAGTTGCTCCCAAAATCCAGTGGTGCTTCCATACCAATACAGAGGCACATGTGACTTCACCACCTAATTCTGGCAAATGATAACCGAGTTAAAGAATAATGTAAGCAAATGAATTTCCTCTCCATGGCCAGTGGGACTGTGATTGGGTTATGCACAAATTCAGATTGATTTGCTAATATACATTTAGCTGTTCAACTCTGAGCTTAATCGCGTTACCTCACCGGTCCTCCAGCATGACACGTGGAAAATTATGAGGAATAACAAATAATAGAATGTGAAATAAATCCTGTTAGTCCTAACGTAGTTAGCGCTTTGCAGCAGACATCCATTTTATAGATTCAAGCTTGAGGAATACTAACTCAGAGAGGATGACATGGTAACTGAGTTAAGGAGGAGAAAATGTGCTTAACGCTGACCTTTCTTGAAATGTGTCAACCCTAGCCTGATTACTTTGACTTCAGCTGATTAAATTTACTCCCTTCCGTAGACTCTCAAGCCTAGGTGATGCATTATCATGCAAAGTTGAATGACAGTAATGGAGACCCTCCTCCCAGGTCCCCAGTTCCTGACAAATCGTTTCCCGAAGTAGTGCAGTATTTATTTTCCTTTATGATAGAAATGTTTCTCTTTAGTTGCTATGAAATTAAGCCTTTGTAATTGGATTTGGGGCTCTTTACTTTATGACTCTGCAAATATGAAATTAACCCCATCCCAAGAAATAATAGAGCAGTCTAAGTTCTAATGAGATTACCCCCATTTTAGATAATGACTTTGAATTTAATAAATCAAACAAAGCAACAATTAAGGTCAGCCATTGCTTTTTTCTCCACCCCTCCCAACCGGAGGAGAAAAGAGCCGTCTAGGAATTACAGAGGATAGACCCTCTGAGAGACACAGACACTATTACTGGTTTGCTTTCTTTTTAAAATATCTGCTCTCAACATTCCTTGAATGATGGAGACCTTCTGAGCAACGTCTGGTGTCAACTTGGACAACTGGAAGATGGTTTCTTAAGGAAAGAGGGGGGTTTTAGTGGTCATCCAGCACTTAGACAATTGCTCTAATCTGATTAGTTTTATTTTTTAATTACTCTCTCTTTTGGGTGTTTGTTTTGTCACACGTCATGTGATAAACAGAAGAGCTCCATTCATTCCATTTGCCTTGAACAACCTCATCGTAGTTTTAGGAGCCACCGAAAACACTCACATACATCTAGACAGTTTACAGTTTCACAGCTTAAGACTTCCTGATGTCTCGGTGATGTATTTATTTTCCACGGCACGAGTCACATTGAGACAGGTCGAGACACACAATGCAATGCACGCTGTACCACACGTTAATGCTCAGCCTTTTGTGTGGGTTATCAGTTGGCAGGAAGAAACTACCACCACCACACGCACTTCAAGGTTAGAGTTCATTTCCAACTTGACCAAAGAAACAATATTCTGTGCGGAGTGAGTTGCTCACACAAGGCAGGCACAGAGGACTGGCCCCAGTGTCCTGGGGTTGGGGGTGGGGTTTGAGGAAGGCAGCTGTGGTGATGCAGTCTATAAAGAGAAAGGCCGTGCCTGGTCTAGAAAGCTCTGTGTTGCTAAACCATAAGGTTTTACATTCACCAAATGTCACTATTCTGAAGAATCTGCTCTAACAGTCTATATACAATCTTCTCTTTAAGGACCTGTCTACAAATATCAAACTTTCCTGGGTTTTGAGCCAAATTCAGAAGTAGTTGGGTCATATCCTCACCCAGGAGGAGAAAGCAGTTGTCACTGCCTGGTCCTTAATGTTTCACTTTTGCTTCTAGCTTTCAGGCAGTCTGGAAAGCCCATTTCCCTGAAGTCTATCCCACCACTCTCATTTGATCCCCGGTTAGTGCACGGCCCTGATGCTGTTTCTTTTAAAGAACAAAATGACAATTCAATTTCACCACAGTCACTCCCTGAGCTGTGGTGAGTAGTCTTTGATCTAACCACCATAAGTCATGCATTGTTTTCTCCTATAACTGGGAAAAGATCAACTGACCCACACTGGTAGGGATGAATCTTTCTACATCACTCTATATGATAATTTGTCCATTTTGAACATAATCGTGGCCTTTGGCCTTTTACAGATTCTCCTAGTTTCTACAATCTTTGTTTTTAATTTCTTGAAATGTCATGGATGGGGCCGTGGGAGCATGTTAAGCAGCGCCTTGGTCGTCATTTCTCTCCATCTTTGAAAGAGTCCTTGCCTGTATGCATTTACTTAGTCCTGCCTCATTTTGTGCTTTCTTACCCCAAGCTTGGGTTGACTGCCTGCCAAGCAGCTCAGGCTTCGTGTAGCAGAATATGATATTAGATAACAGAATTTGGGTGTTAGGGGTACACATTATATTGTTTCAGATAAAACTCTAGTGTTAGGTTAGGGTTACCAGCATTTTAGAGATAGAGCTAGAAAATCACCTTTGCCCTGCAAAGTGCATGACTTCATATTTCATAGCTACCTGTAACTTTACTGAATTTCTATTTGACTTTCTCTATATGAGAATTTAAAAATCGAATCCCTTCCCTCCTTTTTTCTGACGCACCAGTTTTCTCTTTGTCAATGGACTTTCATGCATTATGCTATAGACTGTCACCCTAAACCATGCATTTAAGACACAGCATCATCCCCTCTCTCTCAAATTGGGAATTTCTTTTTATTTTTTCTCTTTGAAACTTGTTTCAAGCATCCTGAAATTGACTTTAAGTTGTGCCTGCCCGGACAACCCTCTTTCTTGTGTCACTGAACACTAAACACTTGAAAGGACAAAACAATTCAAATCTTCCTCCAGAGCAAAACTACAGGGACTGGCCATTCTCTGGGAAACATGCCTAAGAAGCCTGGGTCTTCGATGCAGTCCCATGCAATTTTCATGAATAGTAAATAACTAAATACCAAAAGTTAGAGGCTTTTGATATTTACCTAAGATCATCCATGCATTCTTCACTTTTAGGTGTGAAACTTTAGCACAGAATGAGAACTTCTTAAATGTAGTCCTTCTTTCCTTCCGAAACATTTATTGAATACCTAGTGCATATCGTGCACAGGGCTCAATGAATAGTATATTGGAAGTGCTTAGTAAATATTTGATTTTAGAAGGAATTAAAAGTTTGGCTGTCCAGTAGAAATCTCAGCAATCTGTAGAAGGTAGATTGCATATGTGTGTTGAAATAGCCTAAACTCCACACACGGTCTATATTATGTGCTATATCTATATGTTTCCTTCCATTAGGATTTCTCTTCTCCACCTTAATTTCCTCATATTTTCACACCAGGTTTTAAGTAGATTTGTTTGACTATCTTTCATTTATTAGAAGTATCTGTGCTTGCACAGAGAGGGAGGTAAATAGTAATAAGTTGCTTTATATAGATTTCACTGAGTCTCCTTTTGCAATACAGGAAATGGTTCATTCCATAAGTTTAGCAAATATTTATTACGTAGGTGCTATGTTCCACAGCAGTGAGCAAGCCTGATTTCATGGGGCTTCAATGCAGGCGAAGGCTGAGACAATTTTCAAGTAGCTTCAATACAGTGTGGTGAGAGTTTTGATTGGGGATTTAGAGGTGTGAGCGCTCAGCCTGGGATGAGAACAAGCTAAGGGTCAGGGAAAGCTTTGTGGAGGGAGATGCATTTAAGTCAAGATACAGGACTGTAAGTCAACACTATAAAGCAGCATAGCCTTTAAGAGCAGCCATTTGAATGAAGACACTGAGGCACAACCCAAAACTAAAAGTAAGAGGAATGGTACTGACCTCCCAGTGTTTCAGAGTCGCGCATCGGTAGCTCGCTGTTCCTACGGAGTGGAGCGCAGAAGAGCACCCGGAACGCTTTGGCAGGGATGGGTGGGAGCTCAGCGTTAAAGATCTGCCTCCTCCATCTCACTCACTTGTATCTCATTGGTTTCAGTCTCTGCTCCGGATCCTGGAGACCCCCAAAGGCCGTGCTGCTTTCAGAGTCTCCAGTGGGTTCAATGGGCTGCTGTCCCTGCTCTCTGACCTGGAGGGGTCTCTCCGGGAGCCCCCACTGCAGACCTGGGGGGCAGTGTCCCCCAGCCAGACCCTGGACCTGGTCCTGCACACCCTCTGTGCTGTGTCTGCAGCACTGTACCTGGACCCCGTCAACGGTGACTTCTTTAGGAGGACCGGGCTGTTTGAGAAGCTGGCAGAGGACCTCTGCTTGCTGGGCTGTTTCGGGGCCCTGCAGGAAGAGGGCGCTCCTCCGCACTCCTGGGAGGACACAAAGGCCAGGCCATTTGCCGATTTGATGAGTGCGGCTTTTTCCTCTGCCAGCCCACTCCCACCCAAGATACAGAGCTGCCTCCAGATTCTCAGCTTCCTGGACAGCATGGCCCGAGGCACCCTCCACCTGTGCAAGGACCTGAAGGACTCACCGAGGGCGAGGCAGGAGGCGGTTGTGGACGCTCAGAAGGGAGAAGCCGTCAGTGACCCCCAGAGAAACTTCAAGCAGTGGCCAGACCTGGAGGACAGGTAGACCTTTGCTGCCTGCTTCCCTAATCTGTAATCAGTGTATCTCTGTCTCCCGAGTCCTACGTAAGCACCCCGCGCACGCGTAGTACAAACTGGCTGTGAGGAACCGTCACGTTGTTACTTATTCTTCAGAGTAGGTGTCCCCGCCCGGCGTTGTTCCAGCGAATAGAACGAGACGGAGTTGGATTCAGAAGCAAAGGAAAGCTTTCTTCTTTTATCAGAGAATGGAGAGGTGCCAACTCACTTGCTCTCCTGACAGGCCAGGGGTGGGGCTGCCGTTTAGGGATCTAGAGTGGGGGGGGCGGGGGGCGGAGATCGCAGTGCCGGGTGCAGCGTCTCTGCACACAGCTCACCGCCGCCATCTTGAATTGAGTATCGTATGCAGCGCTTCTGCGCACGCTCCACGGGCTGCAGGGTCCCGTGCAGCCGTTTCGCGCTAGGAACTCCGGTCTGAGGTGCGTGGTGCGGGCCTCTGTGTGCAGTACCCTATGAGCAAGTGAAACTAGACTAAGCACAGGAGAGGAGGTGAGACCTTATTTTATCACCTAGATTCCATTTTGTTTTTCCTAGGGACCCCAGAGGGCTTTGCTGGTGAAAGCAGGACTGTCTTTTCTTTAAATCAAGTTAACTTTGTTTTCAAGCCCCTCTCCCCGTTCACCCACCCCCACCCTGAGAGCTGGCAGAAAACCAATCCAACTCAATACAGGGCTGGGGGATGCTGTCGGGTCGCAGGAGAACCAGGGAAGTTTACCCGATCTTGGAAACTGAGGGCAGAGCTCTGCTGCCCATAGGCTCACTTTCTTCTTTGGCATCTTTGCTGCTCCTGGGAGCTTTGATGCCTGGGCCCAGCCTCCCTGGTATGCCCGGCAGCCTTTGCTTCCTAGGTCTTATCTCCCCCCCCACACACACACCTGCCAGGGCACTGCCAGGGTGTGGGTGTGGTCCTTGACTTGTAAGACACAAACAACAGCATCCTTCCCAATCATGGGACTCTTCCTGTTCTTCTTGCTGCTTCCATTTCCCCTAACAAGGACAATTTCTCTTACTTCTGCAGGCTCATCTCCTCAAGGACCTCATACTTTGATAACCTTTTGCTTTCATCCCTGTAACACAGAATTCCACTAAAGCAGGGGAGCACAAAGAACCCCCCACCACCTTGGAGCGAGAGGGGAAAAACAAAAGAACAAGGCAACAAAATAGTTGGTGTCTTTTTTTCATTCCTCTGAAGCAGCAATGACAAAACACAAATATTTCAGTAAACTATCCTGCCTGCCACCTCTCCAGGTCATCTTGCCTTTAACACCACAGGACAGTCTTCTGAAAGACATTGCACGTGTTTCTCCAAAGAGAGCCCCCTTTGGCCAGACATGTCGGGGGTTGGTGGTGAGGGGGATGGATGTCAATTCTCCAGCTACCATAATAATCATATGATTGTTCCTGTTACATTGGTTAATCTGGTAAATCGATTAGTTTTCTCACCTTGCATTCCTTCACAATTTGCTCATGATATAATTATTGCTAGATTTGATTTGCTAATTTTTGAAAAGAATTTTTGTTCTTGAGAAAGTTCAGCCTTTCACACTCCTTTCTTGACTATTTTTACTATGAAATTTGTGTTACCCTCATAAATTGGGCAGTGTTCCCTCTTCTATTCTCTGGAAGAGTTTATGGAAAGATTACTATTTCTATTCCTTTCTTTTAAAAATTAATTAATTAATTAGCTGCATTGGGTCTTCGTTGCTTTCTCTGGTTGTGGCGAGTGGGGCTACTCTTCATTGTGGTGCACAGGCTTCTCATTGCAGTGGCTTCTCTTATTGCGGAGCACGGGCTCTAGGCATGTGAGCTTCAGTAGTTGTGGCTTCAGGGCTCAGTAGTTGCGGCACATGGGCTTAGTTGCTCTGAGGCATGCGGGATCTTCCCGGACCAGGCTCGAACCTGTGTCCCCTGCATTGGCAGGTGGATTCTTAATCACTGTGCCATCAGGGAAGTCCTACTATTTCTGTTCCTTAGCTATGTGATAGAATTTGCCAGTGTAATCTCAGGAGCCTGACGTTTTCTTGAGAGAAGATTTATTCTTTTTTTTTTGTTTTTTTACCTTTTTAAAAAACAGCTTTACTTTTACATAATTCATACACCATAAAATTCACCCATTTAAAATGTACAATAATTTGTTTTGTATATTCAAAGAAATATACAATCATTACCACAATTGATTAGAACATTTTTATCACACCAAAAGAAACTCCATACCCATTAGCCATTATTTTCCATTTCCCCTGCCCCTACCTCCAGTCCCAGGCAACCACTAATTTACTTTCTGTATTTAGGAACTTGCCTATTCTGGATATATCATATAAATAGAATCATACAGTATGTGATTTTTTTTGTTTCTGGATTCTTTAGCATAATGTTTTCAAGGTTCATCCATGTTGTAGCATGTATCAATACTTCATTCTTTTTATTGACAATTTTCCAGTGTGTATACCACAGTTTACTTATACGTTTATCAGCTGATGGACATTTGGATTGTTTTCACTTTGGGGTTATTATGAATAGTGCTGCTATGAACATTCATGTACAAGTTTTTGTGTAGATACATGTTTACATATTTCTTAGCTAGATACCTAGGAGTGGAACTGCTAAATCATATGGTAATTCTACATTTAACATTTTGAGGAATTACCAAATCATTATGCAAAGTGACTGTACCATTTTACATTCTCACTAGCAGTGGGTGAGGGTTTCAGTTTGAATACCTTCTTGCCAACACTTGTTATTATCTTTTTGATTATAGCCCTCCTAGTGGGGGTGATGTGGTATCTTATTGTGGTTTTGATTTGCATTTCCTTGAAGGCTAATGATATTGAGAAGCTTTTCATGTGCCTGTTGGTTATTTGTGTATCTTCTTTGGACAAATGTCTGTTAGAGTCTTTGCACATTTTTTAAATTGATGTAACATTGGTTTATAACTATATAAGTTTCATGTGTACAACATTATAACTCGACTTCTGTGTATACCGTAGTGTTCTCACCACCAAAAATCTTGTTTCCAATTCATCACTATACAGTTGATTCTCCTTACCCATTTTGCCCTCCCCCATCCCTCCTTCCCCTCTGGTAACCACTAATCCGTTCATTCTCTGTTATCTATGTGTTTACTTTTGTTTTGTTCTGTTTGTTCATTTATTTTGTATTTTTTATATTGCATATATGAGTGAAATCATACTGTATTTATCTTTCTCCATCTGACTTATTTCACTTAGCATAATACCCTCAAGGTCCATTCATATTTTTGCAAATGTCAAGATTTCATATTTTTTATGGATGAGTAGTATTCCACTGTGTGTGTGTGTGTGTGTGTGTGTGTGTGTGTGTGACATCTTATCCATTCATCTGTTAATGTGCACTTAGATTGTTTCCATATCTTGGCTATTGTAAATAATGTTGCAATGAACATAGGGGTGCATATATCTTTTTGAATTAGTGTTTTCATAACCTTTGGATAAATACCCAGAAGCAGAATAGTTGGATCATATGGTAGTTCTATTATTAATTTTTGAGGAATCTCCATACTGTTTATTTACATTCCCACCAACAGTGTATGAGGGTTCCTTTTCTCTGCACCCTCACCAGTACTTGTTGTTGCCTGTCTTTTTTATAATAGTTATTCTAACAGGCATGAGGTGATATCTTATTGTGGTTTTGCTTTACATTTCCCTAATAATTAGTAATGTTGAACATCTTTTCATGTGCCTGTTGGCCATCTGTATGTCATTTCTGGAATCTCTACTTAGATCTCTGTCCATTTAGAAAATTTTTGTTGTTGTTGAGTTGTGTGAGTTTTTTTTTTTTTAATTAATTAATTTATTTTTGGCTGCATTGGGTCTTTGTTGCTGCACGCAGGCTTTCTCTAGTTGCGGCGAGTGGGGGCTACTCGTTGCGGTGTGTGGGCGTCTCATTGTGGTGGCTTCTCTTGTTGCGGAGCACGGGCTCTGGGCGCGCGGGCTTCAGTAGTTGTGGCACATGGCCTTAGTTGCTCCGTGGCATGTGGGATCTTCCCAGACCAGGGATCAAACTTGTGTCCCCTTCATTGGCAGGTGGATTCTTAACCACTGTGCCACAGGGAAGTCCCTGTTTGACTTCTTTATATATGTTTTGATTACTGTAGCTTTGTAGTATAATTTGAAATTAGGGAGTGTGACACCTCCAGCTTTGTTCTTTTTTCTCAGAATTGCTTTGGCTATTCAAGGCCTTCTGTGGTTCCATACAAATTTTAGGACTTTTAAATTCTATTTCTGTGAAAAATGTTGGGATTTTGATAGGGATTGCATTGAATCTGTAGATTGCTTTAGGTAATTATGGACATTTTAACAATGTTAATTCTTCCACTACTATGTTAAGTAAGAGTGGTAAGAGTGGCATCCTTTTCTTGTTCCTAATCTAAGAGAAAAAGCTTTGTTTCTCACTGTTCAGTATGATGTTGGCTGGGTTTGACATATATGTCATTTATGGCCATTATTCATTTTATTCAGAGTTTTATCATAAATGGATGTTGAATCTTGTCAAATGCTTTTTCTGCCTCTATTGAGATGCTCATGTGATTTGTATCCTTTTTTTGTTTATGTGATGTATCATATTGATTGATTTGCGAATGTTGACTCACCCTTGTATCCTTAGAATAAATCCCACTTCATCATGGTGTATGATCCTTTTAATGTATTGTTGTATTTGGTTTGCTAATATTTTGTTGAGAATTTTTGCATCTATGTTCATCAGAGACATTGGCCTATAATTTTCTTTTTTTGTGTTGTCCTTGTCTGGTTTTGGTATCAGGGTAGTGCTGGCCTCATAAACTGTGTTAGGAAGCATTCCCTTGTCTTCAGTTTTTTGGAAGAGTTTGAGATTCTTCTTTGAATGGTAGAATTCACCACTGAATTTGTCTGGTCCTGGACTTCTGTTTTTTGTGATATTTTTTTATTACTGTTTCAATCTCCTTACTAGTGATCAGTTTATTCAGATTTTCTGTTTCTTCATGAATCAGTCTTGGAAAGTTGTGTGATTCTAAGATTTTATCCATTTCTTGTAGGTTGTCCAATTTGTTGGTGTATAGCAGTTCAGAGTACTCTCTTAAAATCCTTTGTATTTCTGTGATATCTGTTGTAACTTCTTTTTTGTTTCTGATTTTATTTATTTGAACCTTCTCTCTCTTTATCTTGGTGAGTCTAGCTAAAAGTTTGTCAATTTTGTTTATCTTTTCTAAGAACCATATCTTAGTTTCAGACTATTGTCTTTTTAGTCTCTATTTCATTTATTTCCATTATGGTTGTTATTATTTCCTTCCTTCTACTGACTTTGGGCTGTTTGTTTTTCTTTTTCTAGTTCATTTAGGTGTAAGTTTAGATTTTTTTTTTGAGATTTTTCTTATTTCTTGAGGTAGGACTGTGTTGCTATAAACTTCCCTCTTAGAACTGCTTTTACTGCATCACACAGATTTTGACACCGCAAATTTGTGGTTTTTCCAACTTTCTTCTTGTAGTCGATTTCTAGTTTCATACAGGTGTGATTGGAAAAGATGCTTGATATGATTTCATTCTTCTTAAATTTATTGAGATCTGTGTCCCAACATATGGTCTATCCTTGAGAATTTCCACGTGCACCTGAAAAGAATGTATATTCTGCTGATTTTGGATGGAATGTTCTATATTCATTTAAGTCCATCTGCTCTAATGTTTCACTTAAGGCCCGTGTTTCCTTGTTGAGTTTCTGTCTGAGTAATCTATCTATTGATGTAAGTGGGGTATTAAAGTCCCCTACTATTACTGTGTTGCTGTCAATTTCTCCCTTTAGGTTTGTTACAATTGCTTTATATATTTTAATGTTCCTACATCAGGTGCAAATACATTAATAGTTGTTCTGTCTGCTTGGTGGATCATCCCCTTTGTATAATGTCCATCTTTGTCTCTTGTTATCTTTTTTGACTTGAAGTCTATTTTGTCTGATCTGAGTATGGCTGCACCTGTTCTTTGTTTTTTTGTTTTGGCTGCCATTTGCTTAGAGTATCATTTTCCATATCTTTACTTCAAGCCTATATTTGTCTTTAGAGCTGAGATGAGTCTCCTGGAGACAGCATATAGTTGGGTCTTGTTTTTTAATCTGTTCAGCCACTCTCTGTCTTTTGATTGGTGAATTCAGTCCATTTACATTTAGGGTGATTATTGATATGTGAAGACTCAGTACTGCCATTTAATCTTTTGTTTTCTGGTTGCTCTGTATTTTCATTGTTTCTTTTTCCTTGATTTTCTGTCATTTTAATTTGGTGGTTTTAGATGCTATTTTTCTAAGTTTCCTCTTTTTTATGTTTCATTTCTCTGCTCTAGATTTTAGTTTTGTGGTTACCATGAGGTTTGTATAAACTGTCTCAGAGATTACATAGTTCTTTTTCTGCTGAAAGTGTCTCATCTTCATTTGCCTATACAGATTTTGTCCTTGTCTTCTTCCCCTTTTATGTTTGTTGCCACAAATTATCCCTTTCTATGTTGTGAGTTTATTACCAAATTGAAGTAGCTATAGTTGCTTTTAAAGCTTTTTCCCCCCTTTAACCTTTATGCTATAATTGTTTAACAACTAACTCTGGTGAAGAGTTACAATTTTCTGATTCTGTCTGTTTATTACCTACTCAAAGTTTTTTGTACTTTTGATGTTTTGTTTCAGGTAGAAGAGCTCCTTTCAACATTTCTTATAAGGCAGGTCTAGTAGTGATGAACTCCCTCAGCTTTTGTTTGTCTGGGAAAGACTTTATTTCTTCTTCATATCTGAAGGATAACTTTGCTGGGTAGAGTGTTCTTGGTTGACAGTTTTTATCTTTCAATATTTTGAGTATGTCATTCCACTCTCTCCTGGTCTATAGAGTTTTTGCTGAGGAATCTGCTGATAGCCTAATGGGGTAACTTGTAGGTTACTGTCTTTTTTTTTTTCTGATTGTCTTTAAAATTGTTTATCATTGACTTTTGACAGTTTTAATATAATGTGTCTTGGAGAAGATCTTTTTGTATTGAGATAATTGGGTGTTCTGTTAGTTTTGTGGACTTGTATATCCAGTTTCTTCCCAGGTTTGGAAAGTTCTCAACTGTTGTTTCTTTAAATAAGCTCTCTTCTCCTTCTGGGATACCCGTTATCCTTATGTTGCCTTTTCTAATCAAGTTTGATAGTTCTTGTAGTTTCTTTATTAAAAAATCTTATTTCTCTCTCTTCTTCTACCTGAATCATTTCTAGATTTCTAACTTCAAGCTCACTCATTCTCTCTTCCATATGGTCTGCTCTATTCTTTATCTCATTTATTGAGTTCTATCCATTCTTTATCTCATTTATTGAGTTCTCCAGCTCCAGAATTTCCAATTAGTTCTTTTTTGGAGTTTCAGTCTCTTTGGTAAAGTATTCCTCTGTTTATTAATTTTACTCTTTAGCTCATTGAACTGCTTTTCTGAGTTTTCTTGTAGCTAATTGAATTTCTTCATGACAGCTATTTTGAATTCTCTGTCAGTTAGATCACAATCTTCTGTGACTTGAAGTTTTACAGAATTGTTATTTTCTTTTTGTGATACTGTGTTTTCATGGTCCTTGATGAGTTGTTCCTCTGCTGGTGCATTTGAAGGAGCAAACTTCTTTCTTATTTAGATAAAGTTTTTTTTACTTTGATTCTAACAGTTCGAGTTCTTAATTAAAGGCCTTTCTTTTTGTTTTTCAGTAGGTGGTGCTATAGCCCAAGTTTTTGTTTCTCTTGAGTGGCCTCCGGCTATATTTGAGAACCAGCATTTTCCACCCTCCAGCACCTCTGCCAGAGGTTTCTCTGGTGTCCTCATTGCCACTGCTTGCGCCTTGCTGCTGCCAGTGTTGCTACTGTCACTGGTATTTCCGCCTGGGACAGTGGGATGGCAGGCACCTCTACCATGTCTGGGGACACCTGGGTCACGGACACTGCTGCCACAGTGGGGAAGGGGAGAAGCCAGAGTCATGGCCACCTTTGCCGCCTCCAGGGTTGTTGGGTTGGTGGGTGCTGCTGTCATTGGTAGGAGTGGGGGAGGCTGGAGTTACGGGTGCTGCTTTGGCTGGAGGGACCAGGGTCATAGGTCCTGCCACCGCTGCTGTCCGGCTCCCTGTGGCTATGGGTGCCATTGTGGCTGGGAGGCCTAGGTCTCATGTGCCACCTCTGTTGCTGCTACCAGGTTCGCTGGGGCTGCAGACTCAGCAGCTGTGGCCAGGGGCCAGGATCCCAGCACTGCCTCTGCTAGTCCCTGGTTCTGCCTCCTCTGTGTGTCCCAGTTCATCCACCTTCAGATGTACAGATGTATGGATCTCTCCAGCATCCTGCTGTGTTGGGCAGAGGAAGCTTTCTGGAGTTAGGAATGTTTCACCAGTTGTAGGCTGAAGGGGAGAGACAAAGGGAGCTTTTCACACCATAATGGTGTTGATGTCACCTCTGCAGAGATATATTTTTGTGAGAATAAATTTCAGTTTATTCTTGCATGATTCATAGTAAGTTATTTTTCAAGTTTATTGTTCTCATTTCACCTGTTTTAATTTATTGGCATAAGGCCATTCACAATATCCTTTTAACTTTTTATTCCTAACACTATCATTTGTGTATTCTTTCTCTTTTGCCTGCAGCACCCCAGCGTTCTTAGCAGAGGTTGATTTATTAATGTGTCTGTGAACCAGCATTCAGCTTTTCCTGTCTCGTACATCGATTTTCTGTTTCTTTTTTTGTTCTTATTATTTCCTTCCACTTTCTTTGGGTTTATTCTAGTATTCTTTTTCTTAATTTAATTGTTATGAGACCAATTTTAAGTCCTCTTTTTAAATATAAATTTCCTTGTTAACTATTACTTTAGTTCCATCACACAAGTTTTATTATATCAAATTTTCAATATAATTTACTGCTAAATATTTTCTAATTTCCCTTATGACTTACAGGTTTACTCTTGAATCTTATTTGAATTATAAATTTCCAAAGTTAGAGTATTTTTGATCATCTTTTTGTTATTGACTTCTAACTTTGTCATCTTGAAACAAAGTGGACTGTATGATGCTAATCCTTTGAAATTAGTTGAGCTTGACTTTGTGTCCCCAATGTGGTAAATTTTCATAAATATTCCTGGGTGCTTGAAAATAATGCACATTTTCCAATTGTTAGGTTCAATGCTCTATTTATGTCCTCTAGATGAAATTTGTCAGTTGTTCAAATTTTAAGATTGTTGGCATATCAGCTACTAAGATATGTTAAATATATTTCATTATAATGGTAGCTTTGTCAATATCTGTTAATTTTTTTAAAATAAATTTATTTATTTATTTATTTTTGGCTGCGTTGGGTCTTCATTGCTGTGCCTTGGCTTTCTCTAGTTGCGGAGAGCAGGGGCTACTCTTCGTTGCATCGCGCGGGCTTCTCATTGCGGTGGCTTCTCTTATTGTGGAGCATGGCCTCTAGGCGTGCAGACTTCAGTAGTTGTGGCGCATGGGCTCATAAGTTGTGGCTTGCAGGCTCTAGAGCACAGGCTCAGTAGTTGGGGTGCATGGGCTTAGTTGCTCCGCAGCATGTGGGATCTTCCCGGAGCAGGGATTGAATCCATGCCTCCTGCATTAGCAGGTGGATTCTTAACCACTGCAGCACCAGGGAAGTCCCAATATCTGTTAACTTTTGCCTTACATATATCTGAGGCTATTAGAATCACACACATTTATAATTTTTCCATCATCTAGAGGTATCAAAGTTTTTATCATTATATGATGACCTTCTTAATCTCCATTAGAACATAACAACTTTATCTAATAATAATAAGGCTCCACCAGTGTTCTTTTGGTTAGTATGTGCCTGAATTATTTTTTATCCTTTAAGCTTTCTGTGTCCTCATGCTTTAGGTATTTTTCCTGTAAACAGTAAAGAGCTATTTTTTTTTAATGTGTATTTTAAACTGAAGTTTCCTTGTTTCTTTGTGTGGTTGATGATTTTTAATTGTGAGTCTTGCTCCGAGATTTTCCTTTTCCCAGACTCCATGCAGCCCATCCTTATTCTGGCCATCCTGCCTTTCTGCAGACACAGCAATGCCTCAGTGAGGCTGCAGCTGCCCTTTGTAGCTAGGCCTTGGTCAGATTCCAGGCCCTTCTCTTCTTGCTTTGTCTTGGGAGAATTCTCTTTCTGAGGTCCCCTGACCTCTCTATTCCAGGGGCAGAGGGTTCTCTGAGGAGGCCTTTGTCCTGGCCATCTGGACAGCATGCAGCTTAACTGAGGATCTCAGTGCTGAACCTTGTTCTACTTATCCTACCAGCTTTTAGAGGGCAGGGAAGTATTTGTCAGCATCAAAAACATTTAGTAAGTGGTAGTAGGTGATGAAAAGCAATAGCCATTTGTTGAATGTCTCTGGGGACTGAGCACCAATGACTTATTTTCATTTAATTCCCTCTCAAATTTTAGCATTTTACCAATAAAGAAATGGAGGCTGAGAAAGGATAAGAAACATGGTTGAAAGTTAACACCTAGTAAGTGATGGAGCAAGACTTTGAACTCAGGTCTACCTCCAAAGCCTCTGTGTGTGCTTCTGAGTGTGTGTGTGTGTGTGTGTGTGTGTGTGTATTTGTCCTGCTTTTTTCTGGATGCTTCCGCAGTAATAGTGATGACTTGCTTGCTCTGCCACAATAGACTGAAGTTGAAGGTTTGGGCTCTGACTTGTAGATGGCATCAGGCCTGATTCTTTACAGACAACTCCTGTGTCAAATGTCATCCTGGTTTCACAATGAGGAATTTTTAAATGTACAAGAATCAGATTTCATAAATAGAGCAATTTTTTGGTCTTTAAAAGAAATACATCACCCTTGACATTCCCTAATGGTTAGAAAAGGGGAAGTGAAACCCCAGCCTCTCCTGAGAGAGTCTGTGGGGTAAAGGACAAGGCAGTGGGCTGGGCGTGGTGGACAGGGTGCTCATCCATGCCCACCACTGACACTTGGCATCCCCTTGGGCAAGCAACTTGGCTTAGCCCTGTCCATACACAGTGGGCTGTGGTCTCCAGAAGGAAGACAGAGGCTGTGGGCCTTAGGCTCAGGCCTGTGTGCTCTACACCTTAGTGTTCCTTGTGCCTTTTACTTTATCTTACTGAGTTTTGATTTCCCAATTCAAATGCGGGGATAATAAGAGTATCCACATTGAGGGGTGTTGTGAGGTGAGGACTGGAGATGATAATGGTGTTAGTTAGTTAGATAATGGTCACAGCCGCCGTTTACTGAGCACTTGTGTGCCAGATGCTGTGCTTTGCTTTCACAAGCATTAGGTAATCTATGTAGCTACGATTAAGTAACATTTTTCACAAAATAGAAGATATATATTATATAAATCCCAGAATATATAATGAGATTCCCAAGATACAGAATATTTAATTTAATCTCTGTGAACCATAACACACACACCACCTCCTTCACAGCACGTGTGGCACACACACACCCCACGCACACAGCATACACACACGCACACATGCGCACACACGCTCTCTCTACAGTGGAGCTCAATAAATGGCAGCTGTGGTTGTGATTAATCATGCAGACCTTCTCTGGTATTTACCAGATCCTGCTACCCGGGAAGGATGTCATCCTTCTAGGCCAGCCAGTCCACTGTGTGGGTCTGGAGAAGGTGGAGAGGGCAGTGGGTTAAGCATTTTTTTAAATTAATTAATTAATGTATTTATTTTTGGCTGTGTTGGCTCTTCATTGCTGCACGCGGGCTTTCTCTAGTTGCGGCGAGCAGGGGCTACTCTTCACTGAGGTGCGCGGGCTTCTCATTGCGGTGGCTTCTCATGTTGCAGAGCATGGGCTCTAGGTGCGCAGGCTTCAGTACTTGTGGCTCACAGGCCCAGTAGTTGTGGCTTGCAGGCTCTAGAGCGCAGGCTCAAGTAGTAGTGGCGCACGGGCTTAGTTGTTCCTCAGCATGTGGGATCTTCCCAGACCAGGGCTCGAACCCATGTTCCCTGTATTGGCAGGCAGATTCTTAACCACTGAGCCACCAGGGAAGTCCCTCAAGCATTTTTTTTAATCATGGAAGGGTACTGAATATTGTCAAATGTTTTTTTCTATATCAGTTGAGGTGATTGTTTGTTTTTTTTTCCCTTTGTTTATTAATGTAGTGTATTGCACGGATTTTTTTTTTTTATGTTGAACCACTCTTGCATTCCTGGGATCTTAATCATGGTATATAATCCTTTAAATATGCTGTTGGATTTGATTTGCTAGTTTTTTGTTGAGGATTTTTGCATATATACCGATGAGGGATATTAGTCTCTTCTTTTCTTTGTGTGGCTTTAGTATCAGTAATAATACAGGCTTCCTTGCTGTTCCCTGAACATGCCAGACATACTCCTACTCTGGGGGCTTTTGCACTGGCTATTCCCTTTGCTTAAAATGCTTTTCCCCTGGATATCTGCATCCCTTTTTTCAGGTCCACCCAAATGTTACCTTTTCAAACAAGCCAACCCTGCCCCCCAAATTAAAATTGTAAATTGTTTCCTTCTTACACCCTTGCGCTCTTGATTTTTTCTCCGCTTTAATTTTTTTTGGCAGTAATATTTATCACCTTTCTTCATAATATATAATTTGCGTATTCATTATTCTATTACATTAATATACTATGTTATAATAACATATGATATATATCATACAATACTATATATAGTATAGTATAAATTATATAACAACAATAATTTTTATTATTTATAATTTACCTATTTATTATGTTTACCTTTACTGTCTCTACCCTTCTTCTCACATATCAGGTATGGCTTTTACTTTGTTTAGTTTATAGATGTATCCAAAATGCCAGGAAAATACTTAGGTCAATAAATATTTGTTCAGTTGAATTGGATAAATTAACACCAAATGTTAGAAGCACTCCTGGCACCTTAGCCATTCTTCAGGGCTGGTGGTGCCAAGAACAGTCTCACTGTGGGTGGGAAATTCAGTGCTAGAGGCAGGATGTTTGAAAATCAAGTGTTTGTGATTTGGGATTAGCCTCGTGACTTTTTCTTTCTTTCTTATTATTATTTGTCCAATTAACATACAGTAAAAGTCTCTTTCTTGGTGTAGAGTTCTTTGGGTTTTAATTCATGTGCAGAGTCATGTGACCATCACCACAATCAGGATACAGGACAAACACCCCCCTCAAATAGTTCCTGAATGTTGTCCCTTCATAATGAAACCCTTTCTCAATTCCTAAACCCAGGCAACCACTGCTCTATTCCTATAGTTTTGTCTTTGTCAGAATAACATATAAATGCAAGTACAAATGTTTAGTCTTTTGAGGCTAGCTTTTTCAACTCAGCATAAGGCCTTTGAAATCCATCCAATTTGTTGTATCAGTAGTTCATACATTATTATTGCTGAGTAGTATTCCATTGTACAGATGCAAATATTTTCTCCCAGTCTGTGGTTTGTCTTTTTACTTTTAAAGTGTTGTTCACAGATTGAAATTTAATGATAAGTTTGCCTATATTTACAAAAAATCCTGCTGGGATTTTTATTGGAATTGCATTGTATCTATAGATGAATTTGGGGAGAATTGAAACCTTAACTTTATTGAGTCTTGCAGTCCATAAACACAGAATGTTTTTCCATTTGTATATTCAGTAGATGTATGATTTTTTTTAAAAAAATCAAGGTCTATAGTATTCAACATACAGAGCCAGCACATTTTTTATTAGATTTATCCTTATGTGTTTATTCTGGAGCACTATTTTAAAAGGTGTTTTAAATGTTTCGTTTCCCAGTTGTTTACTTCTAGTGTATAGGAATATGATTAATTTCTATATGTAACTGTGTATCCAGAGATCATGCTAATTCACGTATTGGTTCTAGGAGGTTTTCTTTTTTTTAATAGATTGCTTGGGATTTCTATGTAGACAGTCATGTTGTCTGTGAATAGTGACAGTTTTATACATTCCTTTCCAGTCTGTTGTTCCAGTGTGATGTTGAATAGGAGTGGTGAGAGGGGACATCCTCGCCTTGTTCTTAATCTTGAAGAAAAACTCTTCACTCTTTTGCCATCAAATATTATATTAGCTGTGGGGTTTTTTTTGGGAGCTGTCCATTATCAGGTTATGGATGATTACTTCTGTGTCTCTTTTACTGAGAGTTTTTTTATCATGAACAGATGTGGAATTTTTAAAATGCTTTATCTGGGGCTTCCCTGGTGGCTCAGTGGTTGAGAGTCCTCCTGCCGATGCGGGGAACGCGGGTTCGTGCCCCGGTCTGGGAGGATCCCACATGCCGCGAAGCGGCTGGGCCCGTGAGCCATGGCCGCTGAGCCTGCGCGTCCGGAGCCTGTGCTCCGCAGCGGGAGAGGCCACAACAATGAGAGGCCCGCGTACCGCAAAAAAATAAAAACAAAAAAACCCAAAATGCTTTATCTGCATATGATCATGTTTTATTCCTTCTTTTTCTAGTTTAATAATATGATGGGTTACATTGGCTGATTTTTGTTTTGTTTTTTTAGCCCTTAATTTTTTAAATTGTGTTTTCGATATCTGAAATATCTTTTTCTTCGTTTTTTTTGAATTTTATTTTATTTTTAAACAAGGGGTTCTTATTAGTTATCTATTTTATACATATTAGTGTATATATGTCAATCCCAATGTCTCAATTCATCCCACCACCACCACCACCCCCGCTGCTTTCCCTCCTTGGTGTCCATAAGTTTGTTCTCTACATCTGTGTCTCTATTTCTGCCTTGTAGACCAGTTCATCTGTACCATTTTTCTAGATTCCACATTATGCGTTAATATACGATATTTGTTTTTCTCTTCTGACTTACTTCACTCTGTATGACAGTCTCTAGGTCCATCCACGTCTTTACAAATGACCCAATTTCGTTCCTTTTTATGGCTGAGAATATTCCATTGTATATATGTACTATATCTTCTTCATCCATTCATCTGTCGATGGGCATTTAGGTTACTTCCATGACCTGGCTATTGTAAATAGTGCTGCAGTGAACGTTGGGGCGCATGTGTCTTTTTGAATTATGGTCTTCTCTGGGTATGTGCCCATTAGTGGGATTGCTGGGTCATATGGTAATTCTATTTTTAGTTTTTTAAGGAACCTCCATACTGTTCTCTATAGTGGCTGTATCAATTTACATTCCCACCAGCAGTGCAAAAGGGTTCCTTTTTCTCCACACCCTCTCCAGCATTTGTTGTTTGTAGATTTTTTGATGATGGCCATTTTGACTGGTATGAGGTGATACCTCATTGCAGTTTTGATTTGCATTTCTCTCATGATTAGTGATGTTGAGCATTCTTTCATGTGTTTGTTGGCAGTCTGTATATCTTCTTTGGAGAAATGTCTATTTAGGCCTTCTGACCATTTTTTGATTGGGTTGTTTGTTTTTTTGATATTGAGCTGCATGAGCTGCTTGTATATTTTGGAGATTAGTCCTTTGTCAGTTGCTTCGTTTGCAAATATTTTCTCCCATTCTGAGGGTTGTCTTTTCATCTGGTTTGTGGTTTCCTTTGCTGTGCAAAAGCTTTTAAGTTTCATTAGGTCCCATTTGTTTTATTTTTGTTTTTATTTCCATTTCTCTAGGAGGTGGGTCAAAAAGGATCTTGCTGTGATTTATGTCATAGAGTGTTCTGCCTATGTTTTCCTCTAAGAGTTTTAGAGTGTCTGGCCTTACATTTAGGTCTTTAATCCATTTTGAGTTTATTTTTGTGTATGGTGTTAGGGAGTGTTCTAATTTCCTTCTTTTACATGTAGCCTTTCAGTTTTCCCAGCACCACTTATTGAAGAGACTGTCTTTTCTCCATTGTATATCCTTGCCTCCTTTGTCATAGATTAGTTGACCATAGGTGCGTGAGTTTATCTCTGGGCTTTCTATCCTGTTCCATTGATCTGTATTTCTGTTTTTCTGCCAGTACCATATTGTCTTGATTACTGTAGCTTTGTAGTATAGTCTGAAGTCAGGGAGTCTGATTCCTCCAGCTCCAGTTTTTTCCCTCAAGATTGCTTTGGCTATTCAGGATCTTTTTTGTCTCCACACAAATTTTAAGATTTTTTTGTTCTAGCTCTGTAAAAAATGCCATCGGTAATTTGATAGGGATTGCACTGAATCTGTAGATTGTTTTGGGTAGTATAGTCATTTTGACAATATTGATTCTTCTAATCCAAGAACATGGTATATTGCTCCACCTATTTGTGTCATCTTTGATTTCTTTCATCAGTGTCTTACAGTTTTCTGAGTACAGGTCTTTTATTTCCTTAGGTAGCTTTATTCCTAGGTATTTTATTCTTTTTGTTGCAATGGTGAATGGGATTGTTTCCTTAATTTCTCTTTCTGATCTTTCATTGGTAATATATAGGAATGCAAGAGATTTCTGTGCATTAATTTTGTATCCTGCAGCTTTACCAAATTCATTGATTAGTTCTAATAGTTTTCTGGTGGCATCTTTAGGATTCTGTATGTATAGTATCACGTCATCTGCAAACAGTGACAGTTTTACTTCTTCTTTTCCAGTTTGGATTCCTTTTATTTCTTTTTCTTCTCTGACTGCCATGGCTAGGACTTCCAGAACTATGTTGAATAATAGTGGTGAGAGTGGACATCCTTGTCTTGTTCCTGATCTTAGAGGAAATGCTTTCAGTTTTTCACCATTGAGAATGATGTTTGCTGTGTGTTTGTCATGTATGGCCTATATTAGTTGAGGTAGTTTCCCTCTATGCCCACTTTCTGGAGAGTTTTTTTTATCATAAATGGGTGTTGAATTTTGTCAAAAGCTTTTTATGCATCTATTCAGATGATCATATGGTTTTTATTCTTCAGTTTGTTAATATGGTGTATCACATTGATTGATTTGCATATATTGAAAATTCTTGCATCCCTGGGATAAATCCCACTTGATCATGGTGTATGATCCTTTTAATGTGCTATTGGATTCTGTTTGCTAGTGTTTTGTTGAGGGTTTTTGCGACTATATTCATCAGTGATACTGGTCTGTAATTTTCTTTTTTTGTAGTATCTTTGTCTGGTTTTGGTATCAGTGTGATGGTGGCCTCATAGAATGAGTTTGGGAGTGTTCCTTCCTCTGCAATTTTTTGGAAGAGTTTGAGAAGGTTGGGTGTTAGCTCTTCTCTAAATGTTTGATAGAATTCACCTGAAGCCACGTGGTGCTGGACTTTCGTTTGTTGAGAGATTTTTAATCACAGTTTCAATTTCATTACTTGTAATTGATCTGTTCATATTTCCTATTTCTTCCTGGTTCAGTCTTGGAAGTTTATACCTTTCTAAGAATTTGTCCATTTATTCCAGGTTGTCTGTTTTATTGGCATAGAGTTGCTTGTAGTAGTATCTTATGATGCTTTATATTTCTGTGGTGTCTGTTGTAACTTTTCCTTTTTCATATCTAATTTTATTGATTGGAGTCCTCTCCCTCTTTTTCTTGATGAGTCTGGCTAAAGGTTTGTCAATTTTGTTTATCTTCTCAAAGAACCAGCTTTTAGTTTTATTAATCTTTGCTATTGTTTTCTTTGTTTCTATTTCATTTATTTCTGCTCTGACCTTTATGCTTTCTTTCCTTCTACTAACTTTGGGTTTTGTTTCTTCTTCTTTCTCTGTTTCCTTTAGGTGTAAGGTTAGATTGTTTATTTGAGATTTTTCTTGTTTCTTGAGATAGGATTGTATTGCTATAAACTTCTCTCTTAGAACTGCTTTTAATGCATCCCATAGGTTTTGGATCGTTGTGTTTTCATTGTCATTTGTCTCTAGGTATTTTTGATTTCTTCAGTGATCTCTTGGTTATTTAGTAATGTATTGTTTAGCCTCCATGTGTTTGTGGTTTTTACATTTTTTTCCCTGTAATTTATTTCTAATCTCATAGCACTGTGGTCAGAAAAGAAGCTTGATATGATTTCAGTTTTCTTAAATTTACCAAGGCTTGATTTGTGACCCAAGATGTGATCTGTCCTGGAGAATGTTCCATGTGCACTTGAGAAGAAAGTGTAATCTGCTGTTTTTGGATGGAGTGTCCTATACATATCAATTAAATCTATCTGGTCTGTTGTGTCATTTAAAGTTTGTGTTTCCTTATTAATTTTCAGTCTGGATGATCTGTCCATTGGTGTAAGTGAAGTGTTAAAGTCCCCCGCTCTTATTGTGTTACTGTCCATTTCCTCTTTTACAGCTGTTAGCATTTGCCTTATGTATTGAGGTGCTCCTGTGTTAGGTGCATATATAAGTGTTATGTCTTCTTCTTGGATTGATCCCTTGATCATTATGTAGTGTCCTTCCTTGACTCTTGTAACATTCTTTATTTTAAAGCCTATTTTATCTGATATGAGTATTTCTACTCCAGCTTTCTTTTGATTTCCATTTTCATGGAATATCTTTTTCCGTCCCCTCACTTTCAGTGTGTATGTGTCCCTAGGTCTGAAGTGGGTCTCTTCTAAACAACATATATATATATATATATATGGGTCTTGTTTTTGTATCCATTCAGCGAGCCTGTGTCTTTTGTTTGGAGCATTTAACCCATTCACATTTAAGGTAATTATCAATATGTATGTTCCTGTTACCATTTTCTTAATTGTTATGGGTTTGTTTTTGTAGGTCCTTTTCTTCTCTTGTACTTCCCACTTAGAGAAATTCCTTTAGCATTTGTTGTAGAGCTGGTTTGGTAGTTCTGAATTCTCTTAGCTTTTGCTTTTCTGTAATGTTTTTGATTTCTCCATTGAATCTGAAAGAGGTCCTTGCCAGGTAGAGTAATCTTGGTTGTAGGTTCTTCCCTTTCATCACTTTAAATATATCATGCCACTCCCTTCTGGCTTGTAGAGTTTCTGCTGAGAAATCAGCTGTTAACCTTATGGGAGTTCCCTTGTATGTTATTTGTCTTTTTTCCCTTGTTGCTTTTAATAATTTTCTTTCTGTTTAATATTTGTCAATTTGATTACTATGTTTCTTGGGGTGTTTCTCCTTGGGTTTATCCTGCCTGGGATTCTCTGTGATTCCTGGACTTGGGTGGCTATTTCCTTTCCTACGTTAGGGAAGTTTTCGACTATTCAAAAATTTCCCCGGGTCCTTTTTCTCTCTCTTCTCCTCCTGGGACCCCTATAATGCAAATGTTGTTGTGTTTAATGTTGTCCCAGAGGTCTCTTAGACTGATTTCTTTTCACTTCTTTTTCTTTACTCTGATCTGTGGCAGTGAATTCCACTATTCTGTCTTCCAGGTCACTTATGCGTTCTTCTGTCTCAGTTTTTCTGCTATTGATTCCTTCTAGTGTATTTTTCATTTCAGTTATTGTATTCTTCATCTCTGTTTGTTTGTTCTTTAATTCTTCTAGGTGTTTTTCCTTTAATTCTTCTAGGTCTCTGTTAAACATTTCTTGCATCTTCTCGATCTATGCCTCCATTCTGTTTCTGAGGTCCTGGATCATCTTCACTATCATTATTCTGAATTCTTTTGCTGGAAGGTTGCCTATCTCCACTTCATTTAGTTGTTTTTCTGACGTTTTATCGTGTTCCATCATCTTGTATATAGTCCTCTGCCTTTTCATTTTGTCTGTCTTTCTGTGACTGTGGTTTTCCTTCCACAGGCTGCAGGATTGTAATTTTTCTTGCTTCTGCTCTCTGCCCTCTGGTGGATGAGGCTATCTACGAGGCTTGTGCAAGCTTCCTGATGAGAGGGACTGGTGGTGGGTAGAGCTGGGTGTTGCTCTGGTGGGCAGAGCTCAGTAAAAGTTTAATCTGCTTGTTTGATGATGGGTGGGGCTGAGTTCCCTCCCTGTTGGTTGTTTGGCCTGAGACGACCCAGCACTGGAGGCTACAGGCTCTTTGGTGGGGCTAATGGCAGACTCTGGGAGGGCTCATGGAGTAGTTCCCAGAGCTTCTGCTGCCAGTGTCCTTGTCCCCGCAGTGAGCCACAGCCACCTCCCGCCTCTGCAGGAGACCTTCCAACACTAGCTGGTAGGTCTGGTTCAGTCTCCAGTGGGGTCACTGCTCCTTCCCCCTAGGTCCTGATGCACACACTACTTTGTGTGTGCCCCCCAAGAGTGGAGTCTCTGTTTTCCCCAGTCCTGTTGAAGTCCTGCAATCAAATCCCGCTAGCCTTCAAAGTCTGATTCTCTGGGAATTCCTCCTCCTGTTGCCAGACCCCCAGGTTGGGAAGCCTGACGTGGAGCTCAGAACCTTCACTCCAGTGGGTGGACTTCTGTGTTATAACTGTTCTCCAGTTTGTGAGTCAGCCACCCAGCAGTTAATGGGATTTGATTGTATTGTGATTGCGCCCCTCCTGCCATCTCACTGCAGCTTCCTCTTTGACTCTGGATGTGGGGTATCATTTTTGGTGAGTTTCAGTGTCTTCCTGTCCACGACTGTTCAACAGTTAGTTCTGATTCCTTTGCTCTCACAAGAGGGAGTGAGCACATGTCCTTCTACTCTGCCATCTTGAACCAATTTTCTAGTCCTTAATTTTATTATTTATTTATTTTTGGCTGCATTGGGTCTTCGTTGCTGTGTGCAGGCTTTCTCTAGTTGTGGTAAGGAGGGGCTACTCTTCATTGCGGTGCACAGGCTTCTCATTGTGGTGGCTTCTCTTTGTTGTGGAGCACAGGCTCTAGGTATGTGGGCCTCAGTAGTTTTGGCTCACAGGCTCTAGAGCGCAGGCTCAGTAGCTGTGGCACACGGGCTTAGTTGCTCCACAGCATGTGGGATCTTCCCAGACCAGGGCTCGAACCTGAGTCCCCTGCATTGGCAGGCAGATTTTTAACCACTGTGCCACCAGGGAAGTCCCTGCATTGGCTGATATTTGAATAGTGAACCAGCCTTGCATTTGTGGGATAAGACAAATTGGCCATAGTGCCTTATTTATTTTATATATAGTTATATTTGATTTCCAGTAGTTTATTGAGGATTTTTGCACCTATTTTTCTAAGAGATGTTGGCAGGTAGTTTTCTTTTCTTATACTGGCTTTGTCTGCTTTTGATATCAGAGTAATTCTGGTCTCATAAAATGCATTGGGTAGTGTTCTCTTGTATATTTTGAAAGAAGTTGTATAGAATTGGTGTTATTTATCTTTTAAATGTATGGTAGAATTCACCAGTGGAAACGTCTGGGGCTGGAGTTTTCTTTGTGGAAAGGTTTTAAACTACATATTCAGTCTTTGTGATAGCTATAAACTGTCCTGCTTATTTATTTCTTCTTGCTTACTTTTGGTAGTTTGTGGCTTTGAGGGAACTGGTCCATTTTATCTAGGTTGTCAGATTTGTGTGCACAGAGTTATTTGTAGTATTTTCTTATCCTTTCTGTGGGATGTGTAGTGGTATTCTCTCTTTCATTTCTGATGTTGATAATTTGTGTCTTTTTCTGTCTTTGCTAGCTTAGCGAGTGGTTTTTCAATTTTTAAAACTTTTTCAAACCTCTTCCTGAGCAGTTCTCAAAGCCTTTGGAATGTGGTTTAGGGTCAGATCCACACATGTGCAGCTCAGAATTGAGCTCAGAGGTTGATACACAACTTAGTGGTTTCACTCTTAAGTCTCCTCCTCTTCATCATCTTCCCGACACTTTCTGGCTCTCTGGGGTCCCTTCCTTCTCCTCTGTCTAGAAAGCTGGAGCTTTAGTTTCTCTGCTCTGCCATGCACTTCCCACAATTGCATATGTCTCTGGGGCCAAGCAGGGAGAGGAAAAAGAGAGACAAAAACATTGGGGATTTTGCCTGACTCTTGGGACCAGAGTTCCTCTGGTCAGAGAGAAGGGTTCCCCTCCCCGAGAATTTCCGATGCCTGCCTAGTCACTGCTGCTGCTGTGCGGTTTCTTGGAGGCTGAAGTGAGAAAGAATGGAGAAACGCAACAAAGAAAATTCCAGGGATTTTCCTCCATGCTCTGGGACCTGTTGGAGCCTCTTTTCCCACTCCTTAGACTAGAAATAGAGCCTCCTCTTGGAGGCTGTGTCTGTTCTGTCCACACGTGGTGCACGGTTCTTACTCCTTGTAAGCCCATTCCGGGAGATACTGGAGGGGGAAGCCCCAGGAAACACGTTACCAGTTGCATGGTGCTTTGGGTTTGGTTTCCTGCTGTGCTACTGTTTACTTTTCAGAGTCCTCAGAGAGCTGCTCATGCGTTCTATCTGGGGTTTCAGTTTAATTCAGTGGGTAGGACAGAGTAGAGTGTGCTTACACCATCTTGAAGGGATCCAGACACGGTCCTTTGTGTGTTTGTTTGATATAAAATGAGAGCTTCTCCACCTCCCACATATCTGGAGAGAGGGTAGCGGCCCAGGGAACTACCTTCCGTGAAGCATCTGCTCCGTGCCGGACACTGTGCCTTAGTGCACAGCGGCATTGTTCTGTGACTCTACGCGGAAAGTGTGGCATTGTTAGCTCCATTGTGCAGTTGGGGGAAGTTAGGCTCAGATTAATCAGTTCAAGGTCATATAATTAAGTGGTAGGCTGTGGTTATGTATCGTGGCCTGTGTTAGAAAGATCCAGAAAGTTCTGTGGAAAGCAGAAGAGAAGGCTTACGTCTGATGTCCCGCTTCCCTCTCTCTGCAGGACGGATGAAGGTGATGCTGTGATCATGCACCCGGGGATCCTGTGCGTCATGGTGAGGCTGCTGCCTCAGTTGTACCATGAAGATCACCCTCAGGTACTTGCTGTGAACACATGAGTTTGTCTTTTTCATGACTGATCACTTAAGCTTCTCTGGCCAGAGACTCCCTTTCCCTTTTGCCTTTGCCTCCAGTCCCCTGTATGAACAGAGCCTCCTTCGTGAAGTGCCTCCTGCAGGGGAGTATCAGTGGGTCTGAGACCCTTGATTGAGTTCCGCCCACCCTTCCATGGCCACTCAAAACAGATTGTTCCTGTTGGTGATGTGACCTTCTAAAAACAACAGCCAAACAAAAACTGAATGAAATGATTTACCTTCATGAGGCAAGTCCCATATAAGTGCTACATATAGCACTGGGCATTGGTGGGACCAGAAGTCCTCTGCTCCCCATTAATTTATCCATTGCTTGGATATTGGCTGTGACCCTGGCTCGGCGCTCTACATAGGACATGCAGGGCTAACAGGATGAGAACTGAGCACTGTCCAAGGAGCCCACATCTGTGATGGGGACCGGGAGGTGGTGGTGGGGCAGACAGACTAAGTAAATAAGCTCACAAATGAATCTGCAATTACAAATTGTCACATGTGATATTAAGGGAAAAAAATGGGTGCTGACAGAGAATAATGGGAATGGAAGTGGAGGGGGAAGACCTAATTAAATCTAATTTAGATGAAGGTGTGGATGTCAGGGAAGCCATCTCTTTGATGGTGACATTTAAGCAGAGCCCTGAAAGATGAGTAGCAATTAAGCAGGTGGGAAGGAGCCTGCTGCAGGTGTCTGGGGTGGGAGCAAAGCGGGAGAGCTGGAAGTGTGCCCGATGGGGCAGGCGGAGGAAGGCTGCCGCCCTGACAAGCTGTGGGGTTTTATCCCAAGGGCAACACGAAGTCTCTCTCAAGTGAATGGAGGGGGACACGATCAGGTTTTTGTATTAAAAATCTCTCTTGTTGCATGGAGGGTGGCCTGGGAATGGGGCTGTGTGGAAGAGAATGGGGACAGCAGTTAGGAAGCCATGTCCACAGTCTGGTAGCACATGGTGGTAGCTTGATTATGGTGGCGTCTGTGGGAGAGTGTGTAGAGCAAGGAGTCAGGAGACCTATTGGGAGATAGAATCAAGGCCCTGGGATGAACGGGGTGCAGGAAGCGGGAAGGGGGGGAGTCAAGGTGGCTCTTAGCTCCTGTCCTGGCAGCACGGACGGCCCTACTGCAGCGACGTGCGCTTGTACCGGTGAAAGCAACAGAACGAGGCAGATTCTCAGGAAGTGCTCTCAATTTAGAGAATATGTTCTCTAGAGGTTCTGAGAAAGAAACTCAAAGTTGAGGAAGCCCTGGAAAATACGCTCTTGAATTAGTAGCAGACGAAAGGAAATTACTTGAACCGAGCAGCTGCCATGTACCAGGCACGGTGCCACACCCTTTCACTGATTATCTACCCTCATAGATGTTTGGTGGGGAGTATCATTGTTTCCATTTTAGCCAGTGGGGAAACCGAGTCTTAGACAATGTACATGCCTTTTAAGGATTCTGAGTTGGTGGACCTGGTATTAAATGTGGTCCTACCTGGTGGCAGTTCTTATGGTCTTTCCCCTGCACAGCAGCGGCGTCTATAGGAGAATGGGGGCTCACGGGGGTGCGGGTCCAGCTTTGTTTTGTCCTGGAGTTAAAAAGGAGGTGATATGTTTTAAGAAGAAATGGTGACTACAGTTGACCCTTGAACAACATGGGGGTTAAGGGTGCTGACGCTCACACAGTGTACTACTATCTCTGCCTCAAAAACAAAGGAGTTGCTAAATGACTCACCCAAGGACAGGAAGGTGGAAAAGTTTGGGTAGAATCAGGACTCAGATGCTAGTTTTGATTCCACACATTGTGATCTCTAATTGAACATAAACTTCTCCCTACACTCAGGTAAAGATCTGTAAAATGAAAATACAGGTCTTATATTTATTTTAAAAAATCCATGCATAAGTGGACCTGTGCATTTTAAACCTGTGTTGTTCAAGGGTCAACTATAGGGGTGTTATTAATCATTGAAAATGACAATGGCTTAGTAAAAATATTGCAAATCCTCCGAAATTGGTGAGAAGTGGAGTGGAGGAGGAAAAGCCTTGATGTGTAGGGAAGGGACTGTTTTACTTAGGAAATCCTGCAAACTAGGTACAGGAGTTAAAAAAGGACTAACTCAATTCCATGTCTACATGTCTCTTTGTAACTGGAATCCTTTATCTGGTTCCTGATCCTCTGCTGGAAAGTGACGATAAAGTGATTATCAAACCAATGAGTAGGGATGCATCTAATAGTGAAATGGAATATGCACTTTATATCTTTCAACGTTTATGGGACAGCAGTAACCTGGGCTAGAATGGGTTTGATTGCTCCTTTAGTTATCTATCGCTGTATTACAGAGGGCTGCCAAGTTAGCAATGATGGTCTCGTTCTTCCTCGTGGCTCTGTGGGTCAGGAGTTTAGACAGCACCGCAGGGACAGCTTCTGTCTGCTCCACATGGTATCAGCTGGGCACCCAGATGGGTTCTCCACTCACAGAGCTGGCACTTCACAAGCTAGCTCAAATGGTGAGAGGCTCCTAGGCTGGCCCAGCTGGGTCAGATGTCTGGGGCCTTGGTAGGGCCTGGCTTCTCCTCCATGTAGCCCTCACCATCTGGCTTCTACCTGTACACCTCCACCTGGATTCTCTAGCAGGCCACATAGCAGCTCAGGGTTCCCAAAAGCACAAAAACAGAAGATGCCGAGCCTTCTGGAGGCTTTTGCCTGGAACAAGCCAGCATTACTTCCATGGCATTCTGTTGGGCAAAGTGAGTCACAGGTTCAGCTTAGACTCAGCAAGAAGGGACCTATGTCTCCTTTACTGACGTGAGGGGTGGCTTGCGTGTACAGGAGAGGGGGAATTGTTGGGGGCCATCTCTAAAGACCAGCCACCACACTTGCCTTAGGCATCTAACTGATGGATAAAATTATTTGACCCCTAAATCAAATGTCTTTGAGTCATTTGGTTATCTAAAGCCTGGGACCTTACTTTCTTTACCTTAGTATTCACGACAGGTTCTGCCTGGAGCATACTGGAAACTAATACACATTGAGTGTTACTTCTATTCCAGGAACATTAATCAGTGTTCATAACAGCTCATTAAAATGAGAATCTCCCCCATTTTGCAGGTGCTTGAAGCTCAAGAGAGTTGTGTAACTTCCTAAAATCATGGAGGTGTTGAGGGGAGATCTAAAACTCACTTCTAGGCTCAAGGTCAAGATGTGTTTGATGAGTAGATCTCTCATCTCTGCAGCTCTTGCAGAATGCAGGGTCATGCATCTGGGCTTCCTTAGCTGTATTTCATACCCTGCAATGCACTTGCAATGAGAACAGCCAAGCCAGTGGTTTGGGTGGTCTTAGCAGTCAGACGGTTGCTGATAAACACGTTGTGCAAAACTCCACCGTGAGGATGACTGACGAAGTGATGCAGAGCAGACAGTGGCCTGTCCTTCCGCTTCCTAGTGCATGAAGACTCTGTGGAGGAGCCCCAGTTTCAGATAAACACCATGAGTTGTCACATCAGTGTGTGGGGAGGAACTTTCCCTCCTCCTGTGATGGTAATTGGACAAATTAAGTATGCAGATGAGGCTTCCACTTCGTAGGATACTTTTTCTCTATTCAGGTCACAATAAGTAATTTAGGAAAAGTCTGACTCTCACACACTCTCTCTCAAATATGCAAATGAAATGCAGTGGTACATGTTCTCAGAAATTTTCTGCAGATGCCAGATCAGCAGCTATTAAAAGTTGGGTAATTACAGTAATTAACTTCTGAAAGAGGTGGGGGCGGTGGGAAACCTCATAACAACAAACAGAATAGTAGATCAAATGAGAAATGAGACACACACAAGAAAATGCTGAAATGAAACTGACAGAAGGACTGCAGGTTTTGGGGCAGAGAAAGCAGCTGGAAGTTTCAGTAGATGGCAGTATTCCTAAAAAGATGGAGGGGCTTCCCTGGTGGCGCAGTGGTTGAGAGTCCGCCTGCCGATGCAGGGGACACGGGTTTGTGCCCCAGTCCGGGAAGATCCCACATGGCCGCTGAGCCTGTGCGTCCGGAGCCTGTGTTCCGCAATGGGAGAGGCCACAGCAGTGAGAGGCCCGTGTACCGCAAAAGAAAAAAAAAAAAAAAGATGGACTGTGAGTTCCCACTCATCTCCCTTTAGGTGGGCCTGGTGATTCCCAGCATCCCTATACTCTTACCCACCTTACATCCCTCAGATGCTCTTCCTGCCTTATGGATGAGAAATTGATAGCTTTCCAAGGTACAGATATCATTTTAGAAGCAACAACTTAACTACTTACATGGGTTGTCTGGTTTATTTCTAATTGTGGCCACATTAAATTTGTTCTGTTCATGACCAAGAGGGGGTTTTTCCCTCTGCAAAATGCTAGCAGTGCGAGCTGCTCTTGGAAACAAATAATCCAGCTGAGTTTTTTTTCCTCTTGTATCATCGCCAGTGTTAACATTGGACTCTAGGAATTATATTGTGAATGTTGCTGTACTAAGCACAAGGCAAAAGTGGAGTCCAGCTCAGTTCTGTTGGAGCTGAGTTGGCCGCTGGAAGAAGTAACTGAGAAGAAAGGCCTCTTCTCTTTCTTTCTGGCATGCTCAGCAGCCATGAGGGGCTTGCTGTAGGGACGTGGCTCTGGGCTAGAACTCTGACCAGTAGTGGAGAGCTCTCTTGTCCCAGCACCACTGCACTTCCGTTCATGTCTTAGCAGAGGGTTATTTGCTCTGTGCATGACAGTGGGAACTCAGAGGGTGGGAAGTCAGATCCAGTTTCACAGAGGTGGAACTCGGCCTGTGTCGGGGCCACCAATGTGATGTATTTACTTTTATTAATAATTATGCAGCACCTACTAGGTGCCACTGGGGATTCAGAGACCAATGTCACAGTAACACACAGCCTGAGTTTGAGGGTGGGTACTCAGACGAGTGGAGAAGATAGTTAGATATTCTAACTGTAACAAAGGTTTGCCCACAGGGCCTTGGGGCAGAGGGGAGAGAAAGCCACACAGAGATGGGGACACTGGAGCCAGACTTTAAAGAAGAGACCTGTCTATGCCAGATCAGGTAGAGGAGGGTGGGACAAGACAACAGAGAGAGGTACACGTGGAGATGCCCATGCGGGGACTTCAAATAGTTCAGTTGGGCGAGGATAGACCATGCGGGTAGAAAGGCAGTAAATGGGGCAGGAGAAGTAGGTTGAAGCCAAATCATGAGGGGCCTTGAGTACCATCCACAGGCAGTTGGATTTTATTGGATTACCATCCTTTGTCGTTAGCATCATCATCACTGCTGTGGTTAATGAGCACCCACTATATGAGGCTCTGAAGATGACAGATTTTGGTCAAATCTCTCTGCCACTTAACAGCCACAGAACCATGGGAAATTATCTAACCTCCACGACCCTTAATTTTCTTTGCTGTAGTATGGGGAGAATAATATCATCTTCCTCATGGCATTATTGTGAGGAGCAGCTGAAGCAATGCAGGAGCACTTAACATGGCAAGCAGAACATACAAGGCACCATGGGAAACACTTGCTGACTGGTGTAGCTACTGCTATTAGTTGCCGAAACTTTACAAGCATTTTATCATTTGATCTTCATAATGACCCTGCAAGGTAGACATCAGTATTCCCACTTCACAGATGAGGACCTGAAACTTGTAGCACTTAAGTGACAGAGTTAACATCATAGCTAGGTGGTGGATGTGCCTGATGGGAGGCTCCAGGACCTCCTGCCACTGCACCAAGTTGCCTTCCCTGTAGGGAGGTGGTAGCCGTGGGTGGGAGGCAGTTGGAAAGCAAGGACATGATCAGACCTGGGCATTAGAGAGACTGTTGTCTATAGTCAGTGTGCACCTCCCCTCACTGTTGGGTGTGTTCCAGATTCTGCTGCAATGGGAGCCTCCCACACAGTATGATGGGACAGAAAGAAGATCAGGCTTGGGCTGCATCTGTCAACTGATTTGCACCTCAATTTGGAAAGGGTGCCATTTTCTGGAATTAGCCTGTATTTCAAACACAAAGAACTAATCATGTGGGTTTCAAATAGCTCAAGTATCGACAGCATTAATAGCCCTGGATAGCATTGTGTAAGGGCAAGCTATTTGAAAAGAGCCATTTCCTTCAACAAGGAAATTGGCAAAGTAGGAGTCTTGCTTTATTAAATTACAACACATTAGAGATTTCAAATATGTTGAATTTCTATGTTTCTTCTGCTCTTTCATTCTGACCCCATTCTTCCCCAAATATTTCTATTGTCCCTGGGTGGAAAAGTCTCAGATCCTGGTCAAAATCTAAGTGACTTCTTAGGGTAGCCTCTTAAATAGAACAAATGGACATAATCTTGCATGGAGATGAAGAGCATCAAAAGGAAGCTACAGTGGACATAGAATGATGGAGTGGAAGTTAAAGTTGATAGGGTGAGCTCTGGTCCAATTATCTGGCGACCTTTGCTCCAGTCCTGTACCATCGTTATTTCTATGACTTAACATGGGCCACTTCCTTTCCCTGCACCTCAATTTCAGCTACTCACATTTGGCCTAGATCACAGGGGTTGCAGACACAGTGTCCTGGGGCCAGAGTCGTAAAGTAAATGTGTAGGTGTAAACAGTAAGGAATGGTGAGACCTGTGGTCGTAGGGAAGTGTACTTGCCCTGCCTAGAGGTACTCACACTCTAGCTAGGGGGAAACAAGACAAAAGCAAAGCCAAACTACCCCCACCAAATAAAACACTTCTGTAGGCCATCAGTTTATGCCCCTTGTGAGATACTGAGTTCCCTTCCTTATAATGAGTGCATGACTCAGTCTTAAAAACATGGGCTTTGAAGTAAGACCTGGGTTGGGGTGCCAGTTCTACCACTCACTGGCTATGTCACCTTAGGAAATTGATGTAACCTCTTCAATCTCAGTATTCTTATAATAATATTTTCCCATTGAGAAGAGTAGTGGGAAGTATAGCTCGAGTGTCCTTGGGGCTACCTGGCATGCAGTATGTGCTCTCGTACCCCCTACCTTTCTCTTCTGGCTTTGGTACTCGATGTTCCTAGGACTCCGAGTCACAGTATATAAAATTTTAGAAATACAAAATGGAAGGTAATACATTTTAGGTACATTTCCAGCTGGCATTGTACAATTGATAAATTAATTGATAAATACAAATGAGAATTAATCAGGAACCTTACTGATACAAGATAAGAGAAGAAGACTGCAACTAAAAGGGATTAATATTCTGAAAACACTTGCATCCTTTAAGGAAAAGCACTTTCACAAATGCTGTTTCAAAAACATACCAGTGAGGTAGGTATTTTCATTATTCTCATTTTAAAGCTAAGGAAACTGAGGCCCAGGGAAAGTAACTAGCCCAAGTTTCCCATTAGTGTCAAATCAACATGAGTACCTACTTCTGGGTAGATATTTGTGTGCCCTGTGCCCAGAAGATGAAGGAAGGGTAAATGTCTATTTGGAAGCTCAGAAGCAACACACCGGGGCTGGAGTCACAGAATGCTTGGAAATGGATCTCTTATCTCTACAAGAGACTGTGGACTCTCTAGTCTTGTTTGAGGAATCTTCTCCAGACAGTCGTGTGTGGAGATCTGCTAACAACAGCAAGAACAACACATCTGTTTAAAAAGTATATCTTAAAAGAGTTGTGTCAGCAATTTTCTTTGGCCAAAGCAACAGAGATACTCAGGGTAAGTTAATCCCTCCTTCTCTGAGCTAACCGAGGATGCCCAAGCCACAGCGGGGAAGGGTTCTGGCTGGAAGCTGATGTCGGGTCTCACGGAGCCCACTGCTCACCTGACCTAGCTGTCGTGGAGTGAGGGAGTGTGTGTCCAAGGTGATGGAAACTCTTCGCAGATGTTTCAGGTTCCAGGCTGTGCAGGCATCCTCCTGGATGGGTGTTTACAAGCTGATTTCCCTGGTGATGTCCTCATGCTCCATCTCAGGGCCGACCACAGGCTCAGGAAAGATCATTTCCCCTGCTGACCTGGCACTGTTTTCACTATTCTTCAACACTCAGTTGGCACGTCACCTTTTCTGACCACCTTCTCTGGTCCAGTGCACCTGCTATTTCCTAGAACACCTTGTGCCCTTGTGCTTGCACTTACTGGGCAGCTGTTGTGTTGGAGGCACAGGGATATGTGCTGGGGAAACAGGGATGAGGAGCCATTGTCTCTGGCAGCAGTTCACACTTCTTGGTAAATAGATAGATAGCTTGTCATAGTGTGGTGTTCATAATGATTCAGGTGTGGACACAGTGCTAGTTAGGAAGATCAGAAAAGTTTTCTTAGATGAGAGAACGTGTGAATTGTCTCTTTAATAAGTAGGACCTCAGCAAAGGGATGGGATTAGAAAGGACATTCTCAACTTTGAGCATCAGTCAAAAAGGTTATGGCGTATTCAGCAAAGGGTGAGGATGTTACTGGGGTAGAGTACACGGTGGACCAAAGGGGAGGTTGGGAAGTAAAGCTGGAAAGAGACAAATATTTTATTAATATAAGATCCTAGGCTTCTGTAACCAGGAAGTATTGGCCAAAATATGTATGTAATTTGTAAATTGTAAAAGAAGCAGAAGATTTAAAGCAGGCACCCGCATGCATCTTGGTCTTCATTGCAAATCTATACAAGTACATCCAGGAAGCCATGCCTTTAGACGTGGATTCTACTGATTCAATGGGATTTGGACCCTCTTACACCTAAACCAAGATCACAGACTCCCATGCCTATAAGGCCATGTGGGCACTGCAAACGAGTGTATTAGGCTGGTGGGGGCTGTGCACAATGGAAAGTTTATGCCCATATAAAGAAAGAGCTAATTCTAAGTAAGCAAAGATAAAAACCACAACGACTTGTCAAATAAAACACATCTTTACCTTGTCAGATAAAACACATCTTTATAAATAAAACACATATTTACCTGTGACATCCCAGAAGAGCAGAGGTCACTTAAAATGTATCATCTGTCTTCCAAAATCATCAAATAAAGAACATTTCAACCAAATTGGAATAAGTGACTAGTCCAAATTTGAGTAGCTCAGTGACAGTCCCTAGTTCTTTCTAAGTGTCTGGGGGAAGCAGATGCTGGTCATCTGATGGTTTTTAGTTCGGACTACATGATTAATGTCTAGAAGACACACTCTGGACTGATGTACTCATAGCCCACACCTCCTTGGAGGGACCCACCCCACCAGGACCCAGCCCTCACTGGGCTCTGGGACCACCATATTAACCTGGACCAGGAGAGAAGGTGGGGGGTGGGAGAGAGATAAAGAAGATTAAACATCCACAGCTGGACAAGGACAGACTTGAAGACTCAGCTGCTAAGTGGAGAAGGCAGAAAACTCCTACAGGCGGCCCCGCACATCTCTCTGTGATAATTTGCCTTGTGGGTCCAGCCTGCTGATGACCCTGAGCGCTTACCACTGAGTCCTAATTGAACCACTATCCCCTTCCTGCATTGGAAGTAATGTGCGTTAGGAAAATCAATCCATTTGTAGGGGGAGAAACCAGACTGGTTTCCTGCTACTGCTCATATTTTCACTAAAACCCCATTTTACTGGAACCAACATTGAAAAAAACAGCACATTTTATTCAAAACAAGGCAATATTGGTATTGACAGAGCTGCAGCGATAATGAGGACGATCAATTTTCCCTCCTCCATTATGGGGTATTGAGCAATTTTGGAGTAAACTTGTGGCATCATTAGATAAGATCAGCATTTCTGTTTCTCCCTTTTGAAAATTTTTTCTTTTTTTCTTTCTTTTTTGCGTATTTAGATTTTAAGTATTCCTGCTCTGGTGAGGAAAAAAAAAAAGCAGAAACAACAACAGAAAGGAAAGCCAAAAGTCCCCAAAGCAATAAGTGAAGTGCTGGTAATAAAACTTGGAGGTTGTAGACATTTCTTTTTAATTCTTATTAATAATACACTGTGTTGTTATTTTTGCATCTTATTACATGCAGACTGTCTCCTCAACTTTCACCCCAAATTAAAAGACTGCAGTTACCAAATATTCCAAGTTCTGGGAGAGGGAGAGTTCTGGGCAAGAGGGTAGAAGCAGCTTTTCTGTTTTGAGAAGAGTGAAGAAGGAAGGCAGAGGTGCGGGCTCCTTGGATGTAGGAAGGGACATTTAGAGCATTGGAAGAAAGATTTGGGGAAGGGAGTCAGGAGGTTGGGGAGGTTTCTACATGGAAGAGCGTCTTAAAGTAAAAGACATGGAACTGTTTAGTGCAAATTAGATCTGACATTTCTTTCTTCTGTTTCTGGTCCCTGTTGGGTTATACATGTCCCTCTAGCATCTCAGGCTGGCTGTGCAGATACCACAGTGACAGGGAAGGGGATTGTCTTCATCCATTCGGGCCACTATGACAAAATACCGTAGACCAGGTGGCTTACAAATAACAGAAATGTATTTCTCACAGTTCTGGAGGCTGGCAAGTCCAAGATCATGGCGCTGGCAGATTCGGTGTTTGGTGAGGACCCACTTCCACACTCATGGCACTCTTCTCGCTGTGTCCTCACGTGGTGCAGGGGAGGAGGGAACTGTCTGGGGTCTCTTTCCTAAGGCCACTAATCCCATTCATGATGACTCTGCCCTCAAGACCTAAGCATCTCTCAAAGGCCCCACCTCCAGATACCACCACACTGGGGGTTAGGTTTCAATGTATGAATTTGGTGGGGGGGAACACAAACAGTCCATTGCAGGGACCATGTTCTTTGAGTGATGAGATCTCTCCTTGACATCAGTGATGTTGACAGAGTGACAAAATCCTACCTGGAAGCAGCCCCCCTGAAACCATTCTAATGTAGTTTATATTTTAAACTAAAATTGAATAGTCTAAAATTTTAAGTCATAAATATTACCGAAGATATTGTAATGATGGGAATTTCACTGAATGCCATCAGTTTGAGGCAGGAGCTATAGGCGTCATGCTTTTGGAAGGCGTGGGAGGATGGGAGGGTGAGCTGTGTGACCCCTTCCTTTTTTTAAAAAAAAATATTTATTTATTTTTGGCTGCGTTGGGTCTTTGTTGCTCCATGCAGGCTTTCTCTAGTTGTGTCGAGCGGGGGCTACTCTTCATTGCTGTGCACGGGCTTCTCATTGCCGTGGCTTCTCTTGTTGCAGAGCACAGGCTCTAGGCATGCGGGCTTCAGGAGTTGTGGTTGTGGCTCATGGGCTCTAGAGCGCAGGCTCAGCAGTTGTGGCACACGGGCTTCATTGCTCTGCGGCATGTGGGATCTTCCCACACCAGGGATCGAACCTGTGTACCCTGCATTGGCAGGCGGATTCTTAACCACTGCACCACCAGGGAAGTCCCACCCCTTCCTTTTAAAAAAAATCTAGAAACTGATGACAAACACTGTAAATATGTTTCACCACACATTGTAGTCCTTGAAACATGTGCTACAAAACTGTGTTCACAGCCTGAAGAAGAACACCATCTTACAAATTTCTATCCCTTAGTGATACAGACATACTCTTGACCATCTCTGGGCAGGGTGGCCTCGAATAACTACATGCACAGGGAGGTAGGTGATGGTAGAGCGAGGTGATTCTGAGTGTTGGGTCCAGAGTCCCAGAGTAAGTGCCTTTATGGTGACTCCTGGCTTTACGTTGGTAGACTAAGCTAGACATAATCTACATCACCATAGATCCCTTTTCTTGAAACCAGAGACTAGGGCAAATGTGTGCAATATGAAAAGCAGGCTAGGGTCTCCGCTTGGGTTCCCCAAAGTGGAGCCCGAGACAGGGCTACAGGTGCATGGGATTTGTGGAGGGAGGGACTCAGAAGAAGGGAGGTGAGGGAAGCAGAGTGGTGCAGGGGAAGGAGCTGAGTGAGGACATGCTATCAGCTGAAGTCTAGCTTCAGCCTGAGCCTACAGGGTGGGGCTCTCAGCATGAACTGCACCACAGAGGCTGAAGGGCATGGCTTCATTGGCTGTAGTCTGGGGGCGATGTATATGTGTTTGTATTCATGTGTGCACACTTTTATGTATGTGTGTACGTGCATGTATGTGTACATGTACACACGTGTGCATGCATGAACATATATATGGGGGTTACATAGCAGGGCAGCTACAACTTAGGGGAGCTTGACCCCCACAGGAGGGGCAGCTGTGATGGGTACACTAACCTGGAGAAGGACGTCTGGGGGGAGCCCACATAGCCTCCACTGCAGGAAAACTCCATTAAGATCTAACTGGTATCCTGGTCATTTCAGAGAATCTTATACAAAGTAAAAGAAAATGTGGGCAGTCTTAAGAGTTTTTATGAAGAAAATTCCACCCCCCAATTTATATATCCGTGGAGGCTGGGAATTCCAGGGGTTTACCTTTTTATGAAGAAAGGAAGATTGTGAAAACAATGTATTGTATTTGGCTCAATACTGACTGAGCTGATTCTATGCACTTTATCCTATGGGCCCCAAGGACATAAAGATAGTGAAGTGAGTTGAAATCTAGTAGGAGGAAGATAAGAGGCCAGCTGTCTGTGTGTCTGAAGGTGCTTAGCACAGAGAGATGGACAAAGGATGAGGGGTGCAGGGAAGGCTTCCCCGCTGGAGCCGTGACTTCAGGGGCTTGTATGAGCTGGTGTGGTTTGGCACGTGAAGGTGGGGCGGGCTGCAGCTGGGTGGGGCACCTGCTGCAGGCTGGCACTCCCAGGAGGACTCCACCTTCTAGACTGGGGGCGCAAACTCAAACACAGAACTGTTGAGTGAGCGATGCCAGTGGGTAGGGGGTGAGTTGTGGGACCCGCTAGAGGGCATAGCCGCTGCCCAGCTCCCACTGCTTCTTGACAGACACAGGATGGCAAAGCAGCATGACCAGATCTTTCCACCTTTTGAGAGAGGCCACAAGTCTGGACTTTTACGTGGAATCTCCAGGCTTTTAAAAATGTTAGCAATTCAGAAACGGTTTAAACATGGTGCGGGTCAAGCACCACACGTCTCAGGCTGATGCAGCCTCTCGCTTGCCAGTTTGCAGTCTGTTTGAAGCTGTCTACCTGTTTGGCAGCTCCTGTGAGGAGGCCACATCTGAGAGGCCCAGGACAGACGGGGTGCAGTAAGAACAGGCTGTGAGGGCTAGTCTCCTCGCCCCACCACCAACTCAAGGCCTAGTGGGGAGCTTACCAAAGTGGCCCACGAAACATGCCGACCTCCGGGGCTCACTGCTCGCTTTGGTTACTCTTAGCTTTCCGAGGAGATCCAGTGCTCCGTGGCCAGTCACATCCAGTCCCTGGTGAAGTCGGAGAAGAACCGTCAGGTCATGTGTGAGGCGGGCATGCTCAGGACCCTTATGACCTACTGCCACCAGGCGCTGACCACCAGCAGCAGCCCCTTGCACTCGGGGCTCATCAGGATTTTTGAAAAGCTTGCTTCCCAAGCCATTGAACCAGACGTGTTAAGGTACCGCGTGCTGCACGTTAAATGCTGCCAAGCCCCTGGCGGCCATGCGAGTGCACAGTGGGCAGTAAGAGTGCCCCCTCCCCCTCCCCAGCAATGGACACTGCAAGTCCAGGGAGGAGCCTTGGGTCTGCAACAGTGTGAGGCCCGCAGAGCGGACGTAGCCCCTCCCATGGAGCTGATGTTCTCGGGGAGAGGGATCATAAGCAAAGGGTCCTGCAGATAATACAGGACAGTGCTGGATGGGTTGCTCAGTTCAGAGTGGGAGCTCTGAGGAGCTGGGAGGACCAAAGTCAGGAGATTGGGTATAAAGAGGGGGACTTCAAGGGAGTGGCAGTGGCTGAGGCCTGTGGCCTGTGCAGTTCACCAGACCAGGTGAAGATACCCTGCTGAGAGGGGTGGAGGCTGTAGGGGCCTGACTGCCATGAGGCTAGACCACAGGGAGGTTAGCTGGTGTGACGGGCCACGACTGGGCTCCCTACAAGGACGGGGACAGAGGCAGCACCACTGTGTCCTGTGGGGCCTTTGCACTGCAGCCCCTCCATGAAGCCACATGTCTCCTGGAGAGCCACAGCAGGGAGAGAAGATGCACTAGGAGGAGCAGACACAGAAGACAGAAAAGCAGAGGAAAGAAAGGCTCTAGGAGGGAGGTCAGGGGTCTCTTAAGTACTTGTGGCCAGGCCACCCTGCCCTAGACAATGTAGGTGTAGGGAGGGTGGTACCCAGGGCCACAGGCCAGCTGGACCCCTGCTGACACACAGGACCAAGTGCAGAGGGACGAAAGGCAACCCCTCCAGCCAGCAGGCATGGGACCCAGGGGCCAGGCCAGCCTCTTTCCACCTCTAGCTGTGGGGCTGTCAGACAAGGCCACCGTGCTTAGTTCAGCTGATTAGTCAATTCCATTAGAAACTTAAAAACAAAGTATGACAAAGTTATTTTCCAACAAAACCCTTTTCCTCTTAAGGTCCTCACTGGTTAAGTCAAAAGCACTTAAATTCACCAGCTCTCTGGTCTGAGTGCCAGGTCAGGGATGCCCTGTTTCTGTATGGCCTGAGAAAAGGGTTTCCAGGCAGAGAGAGGAAGGCCTGGAGGGGGAGCCAGCGAGCTCTGGGACCTAGGACAGTGCTCAGATGAAGCTGGAGAAAATTTCTGCCTGCAAAATGTCTTCATTTGGTTCTCTTGTTTGTTATGATATTCAGACAGTTTCTAGGCTTTGGAATTGCTCCACCTCCATCGGCTGCAGCGAAAATCCTCCGTTCATCTCACGTACGTGGAGGGGACTGTGGATGCCCAGGTGAGGACAGAGGAAGGAGCAGGGGCAGGATAATGGGATTTAAAAGAGAATATGCATTTCTCGTAAGGGATCCTTTACAACATATGGGAAGCAGACAGATTTAAAAATGATTTTGCCTGCTGCTCAATGGAGCAAATGAGGAAAAAGCAGAAGGATCAGATCAGTGGTCCCCAGATAAAGACCAAATATGGAAGGAGGGAGACCCCTACCCCCATACAAGATGGTGATGATGAGTGTGTACTTGACCCCTTTGGGCCTGGAGCACGGAAACCTTCATGTCACAGCGCGTGCAAGAGTACCCAGCGCTGCCCCTGGGCAGAGGAACAGTGTCAGCTTTCTGCACAGCTCACAGCTCAGGGGGCAGTTAGGAGGTCAGGAGAACAAAGGATTGGCCTGGTACCTGGAAAGATGCTGGTCCAGGGAACCAGCTTGGAGAAAAGAAGGACATGGACATGCTGAATATAAGATTGCATAGGACATTGAGGCAAGGAGGCCCAATTGAAAAGCAAGGATGGAGAGTCAGGCTTGAGCCGGCAGCCAGAGGTGGGAGACAGAGCTTTCGAGGAGACAACCTGTTGTGAAAGAGAGTGTGGAGGCCAGAGAACCAAGACAAAGCCTCGGTGAGCGACGGCCAATGGGGCAAGCCAGTGACAGCAACAGAAAACCTGTATTGGAAAGGGGTGGGGGCCACGACAGAATTAAAGTGAGAAGAAGTTTCTAGGAGGAGCAGGTTGTCACAATAGTTCCGTGTTATCAAAGTCAGCAGAGAGCCCAGGTGGGAGGGCCAGTGGAGGGCCCAGGAGGACACCCTCAGGGTTAGGAACGGCATGGTACTCTGCAGAGCCCTCCTTCGGGGCTGTGGCAGAAATGTGGGGGCTGTTGTCAGAAGAGGGGCAGGAATGGTTTGAGCAAAGACACAGCTCTTCTCCTGCCTGCTGCCCTAGGGTCCCAGGCAGTGACACCAGTGCCTGCTGAGGATCCCCTGGACACCAGCCCTCGCTCCGCAGTCACACAGGCCCGCAGGCCCTCAGGGCCATCCCAGGGCTCAACCACCGCCCTTCAGACAGCACTGAGCCTCATCTCCATGACCTCCCCACGCAACCTGCAGCCTCAGAGGGCAGCCCTGGCTCCATCCTTCGTGGAATTTGACATGTCTGTGGAAGGTTATGGGTATGACAGGCTTTCATATACTTGAAATACACTATTAATTTCCCAGTGCCTTGGGTGAATTATAATATTGATTACAAAAGTGTAGCTCCCATCGTCTCTCACACTCAGCTGTGGAAAATGTCTGGGTCATGGACACCCTGTCTTCTCAGTGGCTTCTTAGAGGCAGTGTCCCCAGCTGTCTTGGGCCAGGACCTCTCATTCCCCTGGTGTGTCTGCATTCACGTGCAGTGTGGACTGCCCTCCCCTCTAGCCTCCAGAGCAGATTCCTTTCTTAGGGTCATGGCGCCAGCATCAGCTGCTTTCTGTCCTCGGGGCCTCATGGTCTAGGAGGGAGTGAGGCCCCTGCAGAAGGACAGAGGGGGAAACCTCACGCCAGAGGTTGGCTTGCGGTTCAATGATCTGAGACACTTTCCTGTTCCAGCTGTTTGTTTATTCCAACCCTGTCTACGGTGATGGGAACCAGCACTGAATACTCGGTCTCTGGAGGGATTGGGACAGGTAGGTGCTTCCCTGGGGGTTTAGCTTGCTGGGGTCCCCTCCCTGACCTGGGAGGAAGTCCTTGGGGAGCCTTGATTTCAGATTTCCACTTGGCATTTCCAGAAGGCGTGAGTCTTCCTCTTGGTCCCGCTTGTCCCGTTGGTCATGCCTGCCTTGGGGCAGGGGTGTCCTGTTCACTGTGCATCCCAAGGGCCCAGCCCATGGCTCTGCACAGAGCGGGGGCTCTGTTAGCACTGATGGGCTCGGTGGGTGAGTTGGTGGCTGAGCCTGACTTTGATGCATTTTGTCAGTGATTGACAGAGGCTGAAATGGACACCTCACCCCACCTTACGGCTCTCTCTAGAGAAGAATATGAGTTCTTTGTTGATGGCCATCCAGTCTTTGGCTCACGTGGGGATCGACTGGGCCTTGGCGTGCTTTGTACAGTGCTGCACTCAGCTGAAAACCAGGCACCCCTTGTTAGGAGAGCCAGGGTCTGGGTTTCTATGGGAGGGTAGGTGCTCAGGAGCTATTACATTTATGGCCCATCGGCGCAGGGTTCCAAGCCTGATTCTGCCCATTCGGTGAGGGCAGTGGGCCCTGCCTGTTCCACCAACCCTATTACAAGGTGGGAGGGCATGGGTTTCCCTAGAGTGGAATATTCCCCAGGCAAGGCTTAGCCAAGCTAGGCCGGGGTCCTCTGCCCCACGTAGCACATGGCCTGGCTTTAGACCAGCTGACCTGTGGGCCCCATGATGACGGATCTCAGGGGTGTGTCACGTCTCCGCCCCCTTGGCAAGGCAGAATGGAATAATAGGTGGGCCAGCATTGGAGAGAGGCTTCGAGGATCTAGGTTCAAGTCCTGGAGGGAATATGACTTACTGCTGCACGTATGAATAAGGAGACAAGAGCATCCTCCTGTGTGGGGTCGTTGTAAAATAGGTGTGAGTCGGGTGGGGCACAGTGCTAGCACACAGTAGGGCCACCCCTGAGCTGAGTCAGAGCCACAGTGAGTCTAGACAGGCTTCCGCAGCAGGACAAAGCCTAAGGGCGTGCTTGTGTTCTGACCCCAGGCGCTGCCAGGTCCTTCCCTCCGCCAGGGGGCCTGACCTTTTCCTGCTGGTTCCTGATCAGCAGGCACAGCTCAGTCACGGAGGGCCACCCGCTGCGCTTCCTGACCGTGGTACGCCACCTGGCCAGGACCGAGCAGCCCTTCGTCTGCTTCTCCGTCAGCCTCTGCCCGGAAGACCTCTCCTTGGTTGTGTCTACAGAAGAGAAAGAGCTTCAGCCCCTGGGTAAGGTTTCACCCACCCTTGGGAGAAGTGGGGCTGAGTCAGCAGCTCTTGGCCCAAGAGCCAGGGGGACTGGCCCTCCCTCAGTTGTACAGGTGGCTGGTCCTGGCTCTGCCTCAGAGAGCTCAGCTCGGCTCTCCAAGCTCACCTGCCAGCGATGGCCTGAACTGGCCTGAGATGGCCAAGGCCAGGGTATTATGGCTACGCCTGTCCTTGTGTGCCCCGTTTCATAGTGAGACATTGACACTGGAAGGCCCAGGGTTTGGCCTGGCATCCTTTACACACAGCACAGCTGCCTAGGCTCCTTCCCTCGCAGGTATTTGCCACCCTATGTGCATCACTGTGGAGGCAGCAGTCTAGTGAGGGGTAGACCCTGCAGCCTGACTCCTGGGCTTGAACTCTGGCTCTGCAACCTTAGGCAAGTTACCTAACCTCTTTGTGCCTCAGGATGGTAACATGGAAATCACGATAGTACCTACCTCAGTGCCTGGCACAGAGCACGAGCTCCAGCAATGACAGCTGCTGTTGTCAATATTCTGTGACGGGGGGACGCGGCATTGGCTCCATGGGCACAAGGCCCGCTTCTGCTGGGTTGCTGCTCTCTGACACTGCAGGCGTGGTCTGGTGTTTGTGTTCTCTTCCAGATGTCATGGAACCTGAGGGTGACCCTGAGCCTTCTGCGGGACGCCAGCTTCGGGTCAGGTGTGGCCAGATGCTGGCCTGTGCTCAGTGGCACCACCTGGCTGTGGTTGTCACCAAGGAGATGAAAAGGAATTGTACTGTTTCCACCTATCTGGATGGGCAGGTCGTCGGCTCAGCCAAGGTAAGGTGCTTTTCCTCAGTTGTACTTGCCCCATGGCCATGCCCCCCCTGCCACACCACCCTAGAGTGGCCTCAGTTCTTTGCTTTCTTTTGGCAGCAGCGTTGGTATCTAATGAAACCCCCTTGCTGTCCAGAACACCTGGCTGAGCTCAGGCATAAAAAGAACATCTTTAGATGATGGTCACACAACCAGGGCAGAAACTAAAACATGGAAATGAGAATAGTCATGACAGTTACGGTTATAGGAATAATCACAAGAGCATAGAAATCTCCAGAATGAACAGAACAAGGCTTCTCACATCTTAAGGTCTGAATTCCCCAGGGGGGTCTGAGCAGGACCCAAGGTTCTACCTTTCTAAGACGCTCTTTGGTGAATCTAATGCAGCCAGTCTGCATGCTACACTTAGCAGCAAGACACAAGGACTTGCAAAGACACCAACATGTCTTGCCAGATTTAGAGCAGGAATGATGAGGAAAGGACGGTCCCCTGCTTAGAGAAGGTAATAGAATGTGAACACACAGCTGGAGGAAGCGTCTCCTCACTGTCATTTAGAGACACCTGAGGTCCTAGGGCATAAGGGAGAGGAAGCTGGGAGATGAAGACTGGCAGGCGTGCTCCAGCGACCACTGTCAGAGGTCCCCAAAGAAGCCAGAGACAGAAGGACCCAGAAGACCACAGAGGGCAGGTGCAGCCAGATTTTCACCCAGGTTCCAGAGGCAGCATCTCAACCTAGGCTACGTTCTTGAATCTTTTGGGAAGTCTTTTAAAAGTTCTCTTGCATAGGCTATACGCCAGATTAAATACAGCAGAATGTCTGTGAGTGGGGTAATTTGGTGATGTTGTCAGAGTTTCCCAAGTGATTCCAATATTAAGCCAGAATGGAGAACTTGAGGTTAATAGGGTTTCCCATTTCAGTAGTTTGACATTTGGGGCCCGATCATTCTTTGCTGTGGGGTCCTATTCTGTGTATATTAGAACACTTAGCAGCATCTGTGCCCCACCAAAGCTGCTATAGCATCTCCTTCTGCCCAGCTGTGACCACCAAAAATGTCTCTAGACATTTCCAAATGTCTTGGTGGGGGAGGGCAAAATTGCCCAGGTTGAGAATCATTAGGTTAGAACAACCTAAATTCTGTGGAACCTGAAGATGAAATTGATGCTATCTTCTGGTAAATGTCTTATCAAAAAAAGCAGTGGTAACCAGAAAGATTCACCAGGAGCATGACAAAGGTCCTTCAAAACATAAAGTTAACTTTTTTCTTAAATCATTAACAATTCCTTCCCTCCCTCCCTTCCTTCCCTCATTAAATATTTATTGGACGCCTACTAGGTGTTAGGAATTGCCCATGCCTACCAGCCAGATACCTCCAGGAGCATGCATATAGTACAAAACAAGAGTTACATTTATTAAGCTTGCTGTAGCAAGAGACTCCTTACCCCATTGGGTAATAAGGACTTAGGAGGAGCTAATAGGATTTGGGCTCATTTTAGGTGAGTTTTTGGGAGGGTTCGAAGAAGTGGAGGTCAGTCTGTTCTGACTTGGGTGCTGTCAGAAAGGCAATTTGGTGTCTGTGTATGTTCAGAACTTTTTTTCAGGAGGTAGGAGGAATGGGGCAGGGCTTGAGCTGTCAGTGGAGAAGGAGCAGTGGTCACTCAACGTTAGCCAGGATGGAAAGTGTGGTCACATTTGTGGTTTCCCAGTGTCTTTGTTTTTCATCTGTTTAGGCATAATTACAGAGTGGACTAGTTTTGGTCCTCTTTCACAGAATATGTTGGCATTCTCTCTTGTTTCATAGAATAGGTTGTGTTCTGTGAACTAGATCATGTACCTTGAGGCTAAGAGGCTTGTCCTATTGCTATTTGGAACTCGCTTGCACCTAGCACAGGACTGGCATACAGAAAGCATGCAATAAACACTTGATGAATTGCACTGAATTTATAGCCGCAAGGAGTAATGTGGACCGGCTGATGGTATTGTTTAGTGAATTGGTACATGGACGAACATCCAACCCCGTGGGACCAGCTAAACCAGATTCAGTCAGCAGGGAGGTTGGAAGTGGTATGATGCTATGGGAATATGCCAAAATAGGCCATGGAGAATGGCCAAGGGCCAAGTCTGACAGAGTTGACTTTCCAAGATGATTTCGACAAGTCCGGTCAGAATCAGCAAGTGAAATTTAATCGGGATAAACATAAAGGTCTGTGTTTAGACGCAGGTGACAGTTGGGCAAGAACAAAATGGGCTTTGGTTGGGGATAACCTAGTGAAAGAGCTGTTCTCAAATGTTAGAGCCTTTGCTTTTATTTCCAAGGGAAGTCAAGTTCAGCTGTGAAAGGTGGGGAGTGTGTTAACAGCTTGAATTGAGCAAAATGATTTGGGAGCAATCGGAGACATCTTATGCCTATAAATCAATCTGAATAGTGCAGGGAGTATACACGGTAGGAATCTGAGAAGAAGGGGACAGGTGGATTGGGGGGTGGGGCACCTTTGTCAGGTGGGAGAAAAAGTCTCTGCCTACAAGGACGGGAAAGGGGAGAGAGAGCACAGTAGACCTCACTCTAGGTAGGCTTGACAGCTTGGAAAAACTTGGTTTGTTTTTATTTGAAAGTCTTATTTAATTGGTAGGGATAAAAAGAATATTTCTGAAATTATATAACCTCTTATTTAAAAAATATGTATTTATATACATAGTCATGTATAATTTTGTAGTCGTTATAAAAATAATATAAACACATTTTGAAATAACTGAAAAATAAAGAAGAAAGATTACCTACATTCCTTCTACCTTACCATCATTTTTAGTTTCTTTCAGTTTTTATTCCTTTAATAAAATAGTTGTGACTTTATTGTATAAAACATTTTATATACTACTTAGTTAACACTATCATTTTAAAATGTTTTATCTGCATGGGCTATGAAACTATTATTTTTGAATTTCTGATAATCTGTTAACTATTTCTTTTATCGAAATTTTTGAGAAAATTTTTGAGAAAATTGTAGGCTAACATTTAGTGGTAAGAAAGAGATTGACCAAGTACCACTGGTGGCGCAGTGGTTGAGAGTCCGCCTGCCGATGCAGGGGACACGGGTTTGTGCCCCGGTCCGGGAAGATCCCACATGCCGCGGAGCAGCTAGGCCCGTGAGCCATGGCCGCGGAGCCTGTGCTCCGCAACGGGAGAGGCCACAACAGTGAGAGGCCCACGTACCGCAAAAAAAAAAAAAAGAAAGAAAGAAAGAAAGAAATCTTGTGTACCTTTCATCCAGTTTACTCCAATGGTAATATCTTGCAAAACTATAGCATATCACAGCCAAGATATTGACATTGATACAGTCTGCTAATTCATTCAGATTTCCCCAGTTTTACTTGTACTCGTGTGTGTGTATTTAGTTCCATACAATTTTATCACATTTGTATGTTCTTGCATCCACTGCTCCCACCAAGATACAGAACATTTCCATCACCACAAGGGTCTCTTTTGTTGTATTTTTATAACTACCACCACCACCCACCCACACCCCCTCCCAATCCCTGTCCCTAAACTTGGCAACCAGTGAGCTAAAATGTTGTCATTTAAAAGATGTGGTTATATCTATGGAATCATACAGTATGTGATATTTAGGATTAGATTTGTATTCAGCGTAATTCTCTGGAAATTTATCTTAGTTGTTGTATGTGTCAGTAGTTCATCCCTTTTTCATTGCTGAATAGTATTCCATACACTCAGATATGGATACGTAACCATTCACCCATTGAAGGACGTTGGATGTGTTCCCAGTTTTGGGATGTTACAAATAAAGCTGCTGTGTACATTTGCGTACAGGTTTTTGTGTGAGCTTAAGTCTTCATTCCTCTGGGTTAAATACCTAAGAGTCTAATTGCTGGGTCCTGTGGTAAGTGCATGTTTAGTTTTATAAGAAGCTGCCAGAATATTTTTCCATAGTGACTGTGCCATTTTCCATCCCCACCAGCAATGGATGAGTCGTCCCGTTTCTCTGCATCTGGTGATGTCACTCTTTTTTAATTAGCCATTCTGATAGGTGTGTAGTGATGATATCTCTTGTTTTTAGTTTGCATTTCCTTAATGGCTAATGAGATTGAACATCCTCTCATGCGCTTATTTGCAACTTGTATATCCTCTTTAGTGATGTCTTATGCACGTGTTTCACTCATTTTCTAATTGGATTGTTGGTTTTTTACTGTTGAATTTTAAGAGTTTATCTAAATATGTTAGATACCCGTCCTTTGTTAGATATGTAATTTGTAAATAATTTCTCCTAATCTATAGCTTGCTTTTCATCCTCTTTCATATGGGATTTTGCAGAGCAAAAAAGTATTTAATCTTCTTGTGAGCAGTTACAGTTTCTGCATGTTCTTTGTTAGTGTATAGAATGCAGTCGATCTGTGTGTGTTGATCATGTATCCTGTGACCTTGCTGACCTCAGGTGTTAGTTCTAGGAAGTATCTTTTTTTTTGGTAGATTCTTTGGAATTTTCTACATGGACATACCATCTGCAAATAGAGACAGTTTTATTTCTTCCTTTCCAGCCTGTAATTATTTCTAGTACGTAAAACTTAACTAAGGTACCAATATTGGACATTTAAGCTCTTTGTGAAATGACTGGGAAGAAAAAGATGAACCTTTTAGTGGCACTTTATAGTTCTTATCAAATTTGTTTCCAAAGGCACAGTGTCAGTTTTTTACTCCCACCAGCATTTTATAAACTGTTTTGTGCACTGTTTCTCAGCTTTGAGAGTTATCTTTGTAATGTTTTTAGATAAAACAAGTTTTCACTTTGAGAGAAGAAGAAGGTACATCATTTTATATTTTATGTGTTTGTTTGATTAATTCTGAGGTTAAACACCTCCCATCTACATCACCCTCCCCCAACCTTTTTATGTTAACAGATGTTGTACATTCAGGCCTTACCAGGACCATTCCTTTCAATGGATCCATCTTCATTTGTGGATGTTTATGGATATATTGCTACCCCTCAAGTTTGGAAACAAAAGTCATTATTAATATGGCGTCTGGGCCCTGCGTACCTCTTCGAAGAAGCCATCTCAATGGAAACTCTGGAAGTTATTAACAAACTTGGCCCAAGATACTGTGGTAACTTCCAAGCTGTGCATGCCCAAGGTATGGGGTGTTTTGATTTATAATGATCTTGCCGATACTATTTTTTAAATGGCCATTCAGTTATTTATAGCTTATTTATAAAGAATAAACTCAGCACAGGCCAGTCATTAGGGAAAACCTCTGTAATTGGATCATTACATATTTACAATCCAATAGAAAATGTCAGAAAAGGAAATGACAATCTCCTTTAGATTTCAGTTCCAACACACATGATGGAGGAAAGTGGGTGGGTAATACCATCAGCAAACAAAGGGGGAAGCGAGTGAGATAAATCAGTTACATTCCTTTTAATGAAGAAGCTTTTTAACTAAAGTATACTGTTGTCTTCAATTATTAAACAGGCAGACAAAACACCCACATTTTCATTATTGATTGTTGGCTGTTCAAGCAGGGAGCATAGCTCTCTGTGCTCTGTCAAGTCAACGGGGTCAGCTCCCATCTGGGAAGAATGATAAATGAATCTATGTATGGAAGACTTCGTGCCTGGTGAAGGGCGATTGAGTGCCCTGGAGTGTTTCTGTCTCCAGGCTCCATGTCTTCTTTGATCTTCATTTCCTCTGGCAAAGGGCACTGGCCAGAACAATGTGAGGAGGTCAGGTCCAGAGCCGAAGTTTCATCAACTCTCTGTTCACACCATGCTTCTCAAGTGCCACATGTGGCTCTCCTTGACTCAGCGACCTGGGCACTCATGCCAAAGGATGTGTTTACCATGTACATGCAGCTCATTGAAACCCTTAGGGCTTTCGGCCCAGCATTTTGGGAGCGAGGTTACATTCTCGATAGGTGTCTCAAGCTTTAGTAATTTCATACTTGGAATGCCTCTATTTTTATAGTAGGGTTAATATTGTGAGATTTCTCTACAGTTTTCTATGTGTCAGAAATCACAGGTAGGGGCAAAACATGTAATATATAACATACAATGTAACAACATATAGCAACTACAAACATTCCTCAGTGATGACTTCGCCATGTAGCAGTAGATACTTACTCTTCTGAGGCTTAATTTCCTACTCAGTAAAGTGAGAATAGAAATAACTGAAGATGTGTTATTTTAGGAGAGGCCCCTTGTACGGAAGTGATGCCCCTGGTTGCAGAGGAAAGGGTTTCCTTTGGCCTTCATATAGCCAGCTCCTCCATCACCAGCGTTGCAGACATCAGAAACGCATACAATGAGGTGGACAGCCGCCTGATTGCCAAAGAGGTATGCCCTCCAACTTCACCTGCTGCTCCGTTTTGGAATCACGATCTCATGGCTTCCTTCAGCTTTCAGTGATTAAGTGAATACTAATTCACATTTGTGCGTGTGTAGACAGTTACACACAGGCGTGCTTCCCACTTCATTTGTTAAAATATTTCATGACGCCCGCGCATTCGCATCCCACAAGACTAAACCTCTTATTTCTGAGAAGAAAGTAGGTGTTCTTCGTTTTCCTTGGTAGAGCAAGAACAAATGGAATATTTATAAAGCCTCTGTAACACTGGGAACACTACTGAGCTTCCCTTTTCTGGGTGCTACTAACCCCCCAACACTGCAGAATATTCTTTGAATCACTGTGTTTATGCAAACAACAAACTTGCAAAACAGCAAGCAGACATGCTTATAGATGAAGATGCCATTAGACTTCCTGTTTCCTAATTCCTGCATAAAGAGCTCTATTGCTTACTGCTGATGAATTCGGGCTGATTTGTTTACGTTCTCTCCACCCTCACAGACAGAAGGCCCCTTCCCTTTACTGAGACGGCAGGATCAGGGGTTAAGTCCTGTTGAGCACCACAGCTGTGCCTTACCAGCACAGAACCTTCTGCTGGAGGAGACCAGGGTCCCTGTCTTCCTGGCCGTCTGAGACTGGGGATGCCAGGGCTTGCAGAGCCGGATGACCCTAGATCGGGAAGGAGGCAGCTCTGGCCTTCACAGCACCGTTCCACCTCCAGTGTCCTCAGGTCCTTCCTGCTCTCATCAGCTCCTCACTGTGAGCATTTGTTTACACTAGTGAGCATGCGGGACACTGGTGGCGCAGTTGTATAACCGAAGTTGCTCCCTTATGATTAAGCCAGAGCCTGGGAGGCAGGACAGGGGAACCTGAATTTTGGCTTCAGTCCCTCTGACGTCGGTTCAGTTATTATTCATTCACTGACTTACACTTACGGAGTGCCAGGCCTGTGGGTGCCTGCCCTCCAGGAGCTCATGAACAAGACCTCCTCCTTCCCAGGAAGGTTTCTTGGATTAATTGTTACCAATTTCTCTAGATGAACATTTCATCCCGCAACAATGCCACGCCTGTGTTCTTGCTAAGAAATTGTGCTAGTCACCTCTCGGGCTGTCTTCGAACCATTGGAGCCGTGGCCATAGGCCAATTAGGTATGAACTTTTACTGCTATTTGGGAAGAAGGGTTGTGGCCGTCATCGCTTGTGCAGCCTGGAATTCTGGAGCGGCAGGCAGGACTGAGAGGGCTGAGGAGCTGGAACAGTGAGGGCGAGAGTTGGGAGTTAATCTCACCAGAGAGTTAGCCTCCCTGCAGAGGTCAGTTCACTTTGCTGCAGCTGACAACGGGTCGTGAACTCGCTACTAACGGGGCTGGCGTCTGTGCACAATGGAGTGAGTACAGTGGGGCCTCTGAGCAGAGGCAATGCTTGTGGTTGTTTGGGTGAAAACAACAGCCAGCGACTGTTGGTTGCCTTGCAATCAGGCAGGAGCAAAGCCATGAACTGATGCAGGGGTCCAACGTTGCAGATCTAGAGGGCAGACAAGAACCAGAAGTTGTCAGAGCAGCCAGCAAACTGAGGCTCAGAGGGCAGCTGGCTCATCCGGCACTCTGGACTGAGACGGAGGCTGGAGGTCTGAAATCCCTTGGGCTGTTTCAGCCTTCTGTGACCCAGAAAGGACTCAGCACAGGATTTCTCATTGACCTAAAAGTTTCAAAGCCCCTCCTTTTCCTCCCAGCCTGTCCTGTGCACAGGCCCCCGCCCTGAGTGGATGGTGCTCCTGACAGCTCTTGCATGGTGCCGCGGGAACTTCCACTGCAGTGAAGCTGTAGTATACTCAGGAATGCCCTTTGTCCCACACAGGGGTAAGGGTGTTCCACTCCAGCCCTGCTGCCAGTAGCCTGGACTTCATCGGTGGCCCTGCCATCCTCCTGGGCCTCATTTCCTTAGCAACGGATGACCACACCTTGTACGCGGCCGTGAAAGTCCTGCACTCGGTCCTGACCAGCAATGTCATGTGTGATCGCCTGATGCAGCTCATCTGTGGGTACCAGGTAATCCCACCCTCACATCTGAGCCTGCAGTGCCCCCCCTGCAGGGAGCTGGCATCCCCGAGGAACAGGGAGGAGGCTTGCTGGCCCAAGTGGACATTCCCACTAGCATGACTTTTGGAGAAGGGAAACTGAAGGTCCCTGGGTCCTAAGACCAGTGTCACCAGAGCAGAGGGCCAGGTGACAGCCAGCCAGAGAGGGACTCTGATCAGGATGGGGATGCTCACCTGTCTGCAGCTGCCGGCACCTTTCACTGATGAATTCAGGAATCATTTGTGATCCCCCCACTTCGCATCTAGCATGATGGCTAAGAGCCTAGACCATAGAACTAGAATGCTGCGTTTGAATTGAGCCTCTGCCTAACTTACTACTTAACCTTGCCTGAGTCCTGAGTTATTAACCCTCTCTGTCTTGGTTTCTCTACCTGCACGATATGATCTGTCATATCTCCTGTATCTATCATATCTCCTGTATCATGAGGACTAGATGATTTAATACAAGTGAAGGGCTTAGAATTATGTCTGGCCCAGAGTAAGTGCCCTAGAAATGTTGGCCATCTTTAGTTCTTAATCTGTCTGTGCTTCAGTTCTCCTCTGTGTAAAATGGGAATAATAGCAACACCTATTCTGTAGGATTGTGATAACTGAGTTAATATATGCTGAGTGCTTAGACATGTGCCTGCTCAGAGTAACTGCCATGTGTGTGCACTGTGATTGTTATTGCTGTTTACTGTTCATAATGTCAGATGAGTTGTAGACACTGTCCTTCAGGAATGCCCTGCCTGGCTGGGAGGCAGCCAAGAAAGGACTCATGCAGGGCAGGAATAGGGTCAAGGCCTAGACAAGGTCACTGGGGCACAGAGGCTGCAGTTTCCTCCTGGGCACAGTGGGGGCAGGGGGAGGGCCTCCCTGTCTCTTCGGCCCCCGAGTCAGGGTCTGAGAAGAAAGCTGTATGGTGTCACGTCAGGCACACCCCCTCTCACCTGGACTGCTGTGCCACAGCCAGACAGCAGCCCCTTCCTCCTGCCTCTCCCTCAAGGTCCACTGATGCCAGTCACAGTTCTACATTATAGACCTGATGACACCTCTGCCTCGTGCGAACCCTTCAGACACGTCCGGTCGTTGATACAATATCCCAACTCCTAAAGGCCTTTCTAACTGGCTACCAACCTGGCCTTCCAGCCCCACCTCCCACCCGGCCAGCGTTTCATACCCTACACTCCTGTGTCCTCAAATCCCGTGTGGTCATGGATCACTAAACACATAGTGTGGCCCTGTGTTCCTGTGCCCATGGTTTGTTGATCATTTTTCCCAGGCACATTCCTCTTGTTTTCCCAGGTGGAGCTCCAGTGGCAAGGGGTACATCTCCCTTGACCCCTGCACTGCCCGTGTGGTCGTCTCCCAGCCTCTGTGGCACTGTGTGTATGCCCCGGTCTAACTGCTCTCGTGCAGTGCTGTGATAATCACTCTGCTCATCTCCATCAGACTGTAATGGTCTAAAGCGCTGGGCTTTTCTTGTTCTTTGCCAGTGTATTACTGAGACCAGAAAGACTCAGTAAATATCTGGGGAATAAATGAATGTGTGTGGCCAGATTTATATCAAAATGCAAGTATTGAGGCTCCTGGTATATAACAGTTTTCTCTGATTATATTGTTACAGGCAGTAGTAGTGGGATTTGTCCCAGTTCAGCACATGGATATCTGCTCTGGCTAGGGATTTTAATAGTTACTGTGAGCATTTCTAAAAAGGCCCAAAGCAGTTCCTGCTCTCGTGGGTAGACCTAGAAGGATAAAATAAGACGAATACCAGAATAATTTCAGTACAAATCAAATGCAACAAGTGTCCGAGATTCTCTTCCAGAGCTACCACAGTCTCCGTGACCCAGTGGTTACCCTCCATCTTCCCAGAACCCTGGAGCTCCTAAGAGCTGGGCCCTGTTGTGTTCGCCGTTGTCTCCTCGCTGCCCACTGCAGGGCCCGGCACGTCGTGAGTTCTCAGTGAGCGCTTGTCGCATGAATGCAGTGCCTTGGGAGCGTTAATGTGCTCCAGGGCTGCCGAGGTGGCCGCGTCACACTTGGCAGAGGAGTCACAAAGAGCTTCTTTAAAAAGAAAGGGGATCGGAGAAGGTCTAGAGGACTGGACTGGCTGAGCTTTTCAGAAAGAGATGGTAGAGGCAAAAAGTGGCCCTTGAATGGAATCTGTTTACTCAACACATATTGACTGAGCACCTCCTAAGAGCCAGGCAGTGTCAGTCTAGGGATACAGATGAATAAATGGGTTTGGTCCCTCCCTCCGTGGAAATTTCTGTCTGACTCAGTCTGTTTAGGCTGCTATAAAAGATACCATAGATGGGGTGGCTTAACAGCCACAGACATTTATTTCTCAGAGTGCTATAGAGTGAGAAGTCCAAGACCACGGTGCTGGCAGATTCGGTGTCTGGTGAGGACCTACTTCCTGTTTCATAGACAACCATCTTTCTGCTGTGTCCTCACATGGCAGAAAAGATGAAGGAGCTCTCAGGGGTCTATTTTATAAGGATACTAATCCCACTCACGAGAGCTCCATCCTTATGACCTAATCATCTCCCAAAGGCCCTGCCTCCTAATACCATCATACGGGCAATTAGGTTTCAATATATAAATTTTGAGGCGATACAGTCAGCCTACAACATTGTCTAATGAGGTAGAGAGAAAAATATTATCACGAGACAAGGACTCCCAAATAGTTTGAGTAAAGAACCCATCAGATTCAGAGATTCGTTGTACTTTTTAATGTGAAGGCTGAAGAAAAAATTTTAAAACTCTTATGGCTTACAATAGAAATATTTCAAAAATTTATGTATTTAGGGAAAGAGATAGTGGTAGAGAGGTGGGAAATGGCAGGTTTGAGTAAAGAAACAAGATTATTATTACTATTTTTTGCCTTCCCTGACTACTCTTTATAAAACAGAACCCTCATCTCTTTCTAGACACATTTTCTTGCTTTGTTTCTTCCTAATGTGCATGCCTGTTTGGCATGTTGTATATGTACTTGTTGCCATGTTTGTGGTCTGTTTTGCCCCTAGACACAAGCCCCATGAGGACAGGACTGGGTTTGCTTGTTCATTGTTGCATCCTAAGAGCACATGGTAGACAGTAAGTGTTCAGTAATGATTTTTGGAATGAATCAGTGAATGAAAACAAGGGTCTTCAATTAACTGGCTGGCTCAGGAGTGGATTTAATCATTTTTTAGACGTTTACTCTGTATTTATCTGTTGGTTTGCTGATTGGAGAGCATAACCCTTCCTATCTGTTATTTCTATCAAACTTATTTATCATCCTCTTGTCAGACTAGGTGACATCCAGCCAAGTTTTATAAGATGGATTTTCATAACATGGTAAAGATGGAGGATGGTGTTCTAGATTAACATTATGAACACTTAAGGGATCCAAGATGGGTTCCTCGACATGGCTGGGAGGAAAGTACAATTGCAGGCAGGTGCACAGCCTAGATGGAGATGGAGGGAAGGGTCAGAGCCCTGCCACTCCAAGGAGCATGGATCTTATCTCAGAGGTGATGAGTAACCATTCATAGGCTTAGAACAGGGAAGTGGAATGAATGATGCTTTAGAATGACATTTGACATCTGTGTGGAAGATGGTTTGAAGGGTCAAGATCGGAGACTGGATAGAATCCAACATGATGTGAGACTGCATCCCGGATCTGGGGAGACTTGGAGTCTTTGTGAGCAGTCTTGGCACGTAGCATATGAAAACAGCCAGTGCTGTGCACCCAGAGTGCTGCCGACAGGAAGGAATAAGACATTTGGGACATGCTAAGTGTGAGGTGACTGTGAGACATCAAAGGTAAAATATCAGGTGGGATACCCAGCTCTGGAGTTCAGAAGGGCGTGCTTGGTGGGAGGTATAGATGTGAGAGTCATCAGTAGCATCATGATGGTATTTAATCTAAGGAAATTGATGAAATAGCCAAAGAAAAGGAGTAGTGAAAGGAGAGAAGAGGACAAAGGAGGAAGCAGTGAGGAACTAACCAGGTAGAGCTTGGAAATATGATGAAAACCCAACAAGGGAGGTTGAGAGGGAAGAAGGAAGAGAAAACAAAGCAATGCTTTGTCAAAGAATTTGAAAAATAAAGTGTTTTGAGAAGGTGGGCATAGTCAAACAATGCTAGATGCTGATAAATAATGCAGCAAACTAAGGACAGAGAAGTCCCTGTTGGACTTGGCACCTGGGAATCACTAGTGACCTTTCTAAGGCAGGTGGGCAGGAAGAGGCAGCAACCAGCAGAAGGGGGTTGAGAAGAGAATGTGAAGTGAGGATGTGGAGCCTGAGTGTGTTGATAGTGCTTTCTATTTTTTAAATTTCTTAAAATCTTTGGCTGTGTTGGGTCCTCGTTGCTGCGCAACGGGCTTTCTCTAGTTGTGGCGGGCGGGGGCTACTCTTTGTAGCAGTGCGAGGGCTTCTCATTGTGGTGGCTTCTCTTGTTGCGGAGCACGGGCTCTAGGCATGTGGGCTTCAGTAGTTGTGGCTCGCGGGTGCTAGAGCACTGGCTCAGTAGTTGTGGTGCATGCGCTTAGTTGCTCTGAGGCATGTGGGATCTTCCCAGACCAGGGCTCGAACCCGTGTCCCCTGCATTGGTAGGCAGATTCTTAACCACTGCACCGCCAGAGAAGTCCGATAGTGCTTTCAAGAAGTTCACCTACAAAGAAGAGTAGAGAAATGGGGCCCAAACTAGAGGGATTAGGATTCAAGAGAAGGTTATCTTTAAAAGGAGAACTACTAGGGCATATTTGTCAGGAAGAAAGTGACAGAAGAGAGAAGGATGGATGAAGCTAGGAGAGAAGAGCTATCCCAAGGAGCAGGCGAGGGGTGGGTCCCAGAGGCCAGGTGAAGAGAAACCCTGCTTGTGACAGGAAGGAATGCAGTGCAGGCATTTGTGGATCTGATGGTGGGGACATGAGAGTGTTCACGTCTGATGGGTTCTAAATTCTCAGCTGTGTACTGAGTCAGGTGGTGGAGGGGAGGGAGGCTGAAGGAGAGAGGAGAAGAGATGAGATCACCATCTTTAGGATGAGGAAAGCCAGCTTACTAAAAAAAGAGTTGGACTGCCAGGCCAAATTGAGTACTAATTTGACATTTGACACTATTAATGTAAAGTGAAACCAGTCAGCCTGAGTGACTTTTCTCAAGCAGCTTTCAGCCATCCTAATTATGTCCTGGTTGGGGAGTGGGGATATGCTGAAGAAGTGACTGGAACAGTCTGAAAAGATATTATTTTCTGATTACAATTGTCTCAGTCAGTTTGGGCTGCTATGACAGAATACTATAGACTGGGTGGCTTATAAACAACAGAAATTAATTATCTCACAGTTCTGGAGACTGGGAAGTCCAAGATCAGGGTGCCAGCATGGTCAGGTTGAGTGAGGACTCCCTTCCGGATTGCAGATGGCCAACTTCTCATTGTATCCTCACATGGCAGAGTAGAGAGAGGAAGAAAGCTCCCTTGTGCTCTTATAAGGGCACTAATCCCATCTGTGAGGGCTCCACCCTCATGACCTCTTCTAATGCTAATTATATCCCAAAAGACCTGTCTCCAAATAGCATCATATTGGGGAATAGGGTTTCAACGTGAATTTGGGGAGGAACAGATATTCAGTTCATAACAACAAGTGAGACTTCCTAATGGCACACTGGAAGAGCGTGTCTGAGAGGACAGGGAGAAGGGTGGACTGTGTCAGATACAGGCGTAGGGAATTGAGCTGTGGATGAGCTGAGCTGAGAATCCAGATGAAGTTGATGAGAACCCAGATGCAAGTGGATGGCGGGTCAGCCTGACTTTTGTGTGGCTGAGGTCAACAGAGACATGAGGCTAGGTGAGGTCCATCTCATTAGTCTCTGAGATGAGTGTGGGCCACTGGGATCCCAGTGCCTCCAACTCGGTATGGATGCTTGCGTGTTGCCAGTTTCCCAGGGCCTGGCACAGCAGAATGGCACGTCTGTTGGCAGCAGCCTGAAGTGAAGCTGATGTAATTGGGTTCGTGGGCCGGTGATGGCTTCCTAGTGATATAGCAACATCTGTAGGATGGGTATGAATGTAGGATTCAGTAAAGGAAAATGAGAAGAATACTCAGAAATGTAGAAAGAAACCAGGAGAAGGTGGCAGTCTGGAAATGTGTAAGATTCAGGAAGGAGCCGGGGGCCCACAGTGAGAGGTGAAGCCTCAAGTACAGAAAAGCAGACACTGGTGGGGAAGCAGCTACAGAAGTTGGTATATGTTTTCCTTCTGATAACAAGGGAATGGAAGAGGTAGCACCAGAGAGCGGAGCGCTTTCAGCCTGGGCTGACCAAAGGTGCTGGTAGGAACAAGTGGGTGAGGGAGAAAGAGTGGTGACGATGCATTCATGAGTAAACTGCTTTGTGTTTTCACCTTTGCAGATAATGGCGTTTCTCCTGAGGAAAAAGACCTCTTTCCTAAACCATCGCATTTTTCAGCTGATCCTGTCTGTTGCCGGCACCGCAGAACTGGGCTTTGGGTCCTCTGCTATCACCAACATTGGTGTCTTCCAGCACATCCTCTGCAATTTCGAGGTAAACTGGAGAGACTGGTCACTAGCCCTAAAGGAACAGGTGTGTGATGGTACAGAAAGCCTGGAGCTTTCTCTAAACCCAGCAGGTCAGCTTCCTTGATGGTCAAGATGGTAGTGAGAGAGAAAACTGACAAGGCTTTGGATCTCAGAGGCCTTGTTTCATAATTAACTCCTACCACCAATGGGCTGTGTGGCCTCGGGCACGTCTCTTGACTTCTCTGAGTTTCAGTCTTCTCATGTGTGAAAGGGAGACCATCTCCTCTCCCTCACAGGCTGGAGTGGGAGCCAAATCAGATAGTATCTGGAAAAGGATTTTAAAAGTGTAAGCTTCCATATATAAGAAGGATTTTAAAACATACCAGTTCCGTTGGATGGTGCCTTGCTGGTTATAAATGTTCCTTTAAAGGGATGAGTGAGAGATGCTGAGGGCACACCTGAGGCTGAGTGAGGAGTCCTGCACAGACCTTTGGGTGGAGAGATCCATTCCCGAAGCATTGTTTACTGAGTGCCCACTGGGGTCGGGCGCTGGTGTGTTCTGGAGACATGGTGATAACCATGATGAGGCCCTGCACGCAACGATGGGGCCCAGGACACCACAGAGGTGGTGCTACAGTGTGCTGGGTGCCGGTGAGGGAGGCACAGGGCATCTGGGGAGTGGAAGGAGAGGACAGTCAGCTCAGCAGATCCGGGCTCTGGGGCTGAGTTTGACAGAATGTGTTCAATGGGGGAGTATTTCAGGTGGAGTGGATGCTATTTGCTCACGTGTGGGGGTGAGAGCAACCGTGGGGATTTGAGAGCAGGGGGCTTGGGGCACCTGTGGGGATGTTGTTGCAGGTAGAGGTGAGGCTGGAGGGGGAGGGAGAGAAGACAGCGGGGGATGGTAAGCTGCAGGGCGCACACTTTAGCCGGTACACACTGCAGTCCATGGAAGTATTTTAAAAACTGTTTATTTTAATTAAAAAATAATATGTGCTTGTTATAGAATATTTTAAACTACAGAAAAATGGAAGAAAAACTCTGAGACCCAGACGACTGTTGTTAACTTTGAATGCATCCCTTTTTTTGTACTTTTTATGCATAATATATGTATTTTTAAAAAATCATAGTCATGATCATAGTGTAGGTATTATTTCTCCCAGCTTCTTTCATGAGCTAATCTTGATACCAGAATCAAAAAAGGATAGTATGGGAAATGAAAAAGTACAGGTCAATCTTACTCATAAATAAAAGCTACAAAAAACCTAAATGAAATACTATCTAATTGGACCAGGCCAGGATGAACACCCAGACCTGGATCTGCAGATAGATGCAAGGCTTGTGGGGGAATCCAGCAAGGCCTGCGATATGGGCTTCCTGTGCACAACGGGGAAGCAGATATGCACAAATGGCTTTACCACCCTGGCAAACAAGACAGCATGCCTTGGCAGCACTGCTGCCCCTTCCGAAATGCTGCGGCCGTGCTCGGGCAGCTTGGCTCCACATCGTTGCCATCAGCCCAGCCCAGGAATGACCCATGCAGGAGCCCACCAGGCTCCCACTGCCTGTTCCTCCCTGAATAAACTTACCCCTCAGCTGAGCCAGTGCTTTTTCACTGTGGTTAAGAAAATAGGCAACCAATAAAAACAAACAAAAAGATGCTAAAAAAACCACACTAAAACAAAATGAAATGAAATAAAAATTTTAAAAGATCGGGAGGAGAGAGTTTCAAAAAGAAGAAGAGTTTCCCCAGTGTCTGCCTACATCAGGTGAAGTAAGGGCAGGGCTGTGTGGGTTGTGTTTGGAGGTCACTGACGGGCCCAGTGAAGAGTAAATGGTGGGGTCAGACATGAGGTGAAGAGCGGGGAGGAGGCGGGAAGGAGACAGTCAGTGGGCTTTTGAAGAAGAAAAAGAGAGAGAAGAAAATAGATGGAGGAGCGTTTCAGAACTTGGGTAGGAGACTTGAGCAGTGAAAAGGGGGTGGTTAAAATACCAGTGTGAGAATCAAACTGACAGGACAAGTCCTTCAAGGAAAGGGAGGGTTTGGAGACCGGAGAGTGGGTTACGGGAGAAGGTGCGTGATCCTTGATGCTGGGTGTGCAGCAGGGAGGGGCAGGAAGTTGAGAAGCTGGAAGGGACAGGAAGTCGAAGTCATGCGTGTCTTAGGCTTGTGGTCTCAGAAGAGGCCACCTCTTTCTGAGAGTGAGGTGGTCCCAGGGGTGGGGAGAGAACAGAATTTGATATTCGAACAAATTTAAGCCAGACATCTCAATGCAGTCTCTCGTACAGGGGTTATGTGACACAGGATGACAACCGCAGGATTCAATTATGCATGTTTCCCATTTGAGGCTAGGCAGCCTCAAATGTGCTGTGGCAACGTCTTATTGTTCTAAAGCTCTGGAAAAGGGAACGGGGGGAGGGGTATTGTTTCATGGGAAGGGTAAGGGGTACCACAGGGTTCCTGTCTTACTTTCTCAGCTCTTCCAGCTCCCGACACAGAGCCTGCTGTATCATTTGCTCATGATTGCCTTCGTGAATGAATGAATGAATTCCAAGCATGCAAAGCTCTTGGCACCCTCTCGAGTATGTTGGGATGCCATGTCTGGCTGCCCCTGCCTCCCTGGGAGCCACATGGATCCACAGCAGCTCTCTTAGATGCAGCTGCCCCACCTCTGTGTGTGCTCGGCAGGGGCCGTGCTTACGGGAGCTGGAAATCTGTCAGCCTGTTTCTGGCGTGAGAGTAACCCACTTAGCTGACTTTGGTTTACTTTGCATTCACTCTTTTAAAAAATGTCGTGGATCCTTATTAAGTGCCCACTACATGGCATGTGTGATGCTGGGCTCTGGGGATTGGGGAGGGACAGTCTCTGCCTTCCTGATAAACTTATGTCCACTGAGACTCTTCTGTTTTCCCCAGTAAGGAAAAGGATGGAGCCATGGCCACCGGCTTGGTTCAAGTGAGGTTGATTATTGACCCTCTGGGTCACTGCCTGCAGGAGATGCCTGTAGGGGAACACAGAGAGGAGGCAAGAGACTGGGCTTCATGGTCAGACTGCCCAGGCTTTGAAGTCAGTCTCTGCCAATTAAAAACCGTGGGGCGCCAGACAAGTTACTCAGTCTCTCTGAGCCTCACTGTTCTTACCTACTAAACGCAGATAATGATATCGTTTTAGGACTTTGTATGATGCTTCTTGCCGCAGGCAAATGGTATCACTTGTAAGTGTGAGCTCTTTTTGCTGCTCTATGAGTGCACTCTTATAATCCTACATCTGAACCTTATAGATTCTGGGCCTTAGGAAATGTCAGCATTTACATGAGAAATAGTAGAGCTCTCTAAAAGGAAGTAGAAATGAGGCATGAAGGCACACCATCACCTCTGCCCCAGAAGGATGGGGAGCAGCTGCATTTTGTTTACAATGAAGAAAGCAACCTGAGTGATAAAGTTCACTCTCAGAATCTCAGTGCATTTCACACTTGCATGTCACTTACAGTTCTGTTTACAGGAGATGGGAACATGGGCTGTGCTGCAGGTTCTGTAGATAGGGGAACTGAAGAAACTGCATGCACAAGTTGCTACAGCATAAAACCTGAGAGGTGGGACTCAGCTTCTAATTCCAGTCCTATCACTTGCGGTTGATGAGGTACCTGTCACTCAGTGGTCTGTCTCAGCCTGTCTTTTCACATCTCTGAATTGGGAGCACTGGTATTTGCCTTGTAGGATCCAATGAAAATGAGATGTTGTTTGGTGTGTGGACACAGCAGGTTGCAGGGCCCAGGGTGGGACACACGTAGGAGATGGTTAGTGCAGGTGTCCTTGGTTAGCATCTAGACCCACAGTGAAGCTCCAGAGAGCAGCAGAGATGGGGACGATAGGAATTGGTGTTTGCACTTGCCCCTGGGGGAGGTGCCCTCTACTTTCTAGCTGTCAGGAGAGCTAGTCTGATTCTAGAGCTGGGAAGCTGTGTTAGTGATTCCAAGTCAGAGGAGACCACGCCCAGCACCGTACCTGCTCACGCTGCCTGGAAACCCGTCTCTCCACACACCTTGGTTTCAGTGTGTTTGTTCTGTCTTCTAGCTCTGGATGAATGCTGCGGACAACTTGGAGCTCTCCCTCTTTTCCCATCTTGTGGAAATCCTTCAATCACCAAGGTAAGCTGGGCTTTGGCAGCCTGGGGGTACAGTCAAAGGCTTCATGCCAAGAACAGGGACTGAGAGGATAGGACAGCCGGTGGTTCAGCAACCACGGCCTTCTCCCTCCCAGAGCACTGGGCCCCCGGGTGGTAGCATGTCTGTCTTAGTCTGCACAGCTGCTATAATGAGAATACCGTAGACTGGGTGGCTTACAAATCACAGAAATTGATTTCTCACAGTTCTGAAGGCTGGAAGTCTAAGGCCAAGGCTCTGGCAGATTCAGTGTCTGGTGGGGACCTACTTCCTGGTTCATAGTTGGCTGTCTTCTCACTACAACCTCACATGGCAGAAGGGGTGAGGGAACTCTCTGGGCTCTCTTTTATAAGGGTGCTAGTCCCATTCATGAGGGCTCCACTCTCATAACCTAAGCATCTCTCAAAAGCCCCACCTCCAGATACCATCACACTGAGTGTCACTTTTTGAATTAGTCAGGGCTCTTTTGATTGCAAGTGGCAGAAATACAACTCAAACCAACTTAAGGAAGAAAGGGAGGGAAAAAAGGAAGGTGGAGAAAGGGGAAATTTATTGGCTCATACAGTTGACCGAGGCAGAGCTTCACATATTGTCTGGGTGATGCTCATATTACTTTATCTGAGATCTGTCCCTGGTCTCATCTGTGCTTTCTTCTGTGCTAACTTCATTCTGGCTGGGCATCCTCACAGCATGTCCTCTGTCCAGCACAGTCGGCAGACAGGGCTTCTTTTTCACTCGATAGTCCTAGCAATAGGATGGAGTCTCACGGGGCCATCTTGGGTCACGTGGCCAGGCAGCATGACTTCCCCTCTGGAGCGGGTGGAGGGGAGTTAGGAAGAGGTAATTCCCAAGGAAAACCAGGGATGAGAATTTGGGGGAAGGGAGGCAGGGGTGCCAGCCTATCAATCCACCTCCTTCCTCACAAATAAAGCTGTTCACACACACCCCCACCTGCCTCCTCACGTGTCACCTCTTCTGGAGAGCATTAGGACCTCGGTGTTTTGAATGTATTTGCCGCCATCTTTTCATGCAGCCGTTCATGATGGCCTATCTATTATAAACCCACTCCATTCCATACCAGTTCTCAGTGCTAGAAGTTCAGAGAAGCACAAGACATAGCCCTGTGGTGGAGGAATACAGAAGAGCAGGCTACTCAGTGCTGTGATTCGAAAGAGCACAAAGGACAGTGGGGTCTCATAGGTGATGAATGCACATCTTCCCATCGAGCCCATGAGAGCAAGTCACACGCAGGACTGGGCTGGTTCTGCCTCTTTTGTGTATCAGAGATGTGGCACTCGGCAGAATTCAACACAGTAGTGCTGAAAAGACAGTTCAAGAAGGAGCAATCCACCCAGACTCATTCTCCTCCACCTTTATTTTCTTTCTCACTTTCCACTTTCTTTCTGTACCTGTTGTTTTCTAAGAGACGGACACTCACCCTGGAAGCTGTTTTCTTTGGGGGAGTAGAATTTACTGGAAATTGTATTCGCGATTATCCTAAGGAGGGAGTGCAGAGGCTTGAATTCTGTCTCTCTCCCCCTTGGACTCTCAGCGGCGTGTTCATCCACTTTGTGGTTTGGGGTGGGCAGGAAGATGCACACCCAGATGGGCTCGCGGAGGCCCGCGCTCCGGCTATTGGGAAGTGCTCCGTGGTCACACTCCAGTCTGCTCTCTTTGTTCTGAGTTTTCTGAGACCAGCATTAGTTTTCCCTGAGGCTTGGAATTTAAAAGTCAATAGCTGGGGTTGTCTTTGAAGGCAGTTTTCAGGGGTGGGGGCGTGAGGGGGTGGAGGGGTGGAAGGGCACCGGGAGGCTCATCTCCGAGCGACTCTGGCACTGGGCAGACACGTATTCGATGGGTGTCTGACAGCATTTTGACGAGTTGCCAGGAGCGCATCGGAGTCAGAGGGCCACGGAGCAAGCCCAGCCTGTGGAACCTTTTAGCAGAAACATAGCAAATTTGGTTCATTCCAGTAAAAGCTTTTACTGCCTCTCTCCTGGGCTCACCAGGGAAGGACCCCGGAATGCTGAAGTCGCTCACCAGGCGCGGCTTATTCCCAAGCTCATCTTCCTCTTCAACGAGCCAGGCCTCGCCCCCTCCAAGATACCCACCATCATTGCCATCCTGGGCTGTCAGCTGAGGGGCCACTTCAGCCTCCAGGACTTGCACAGGTACTGCGCCAGGTCCCCAGGGGGAAGGGCAGAGCCTCGGGGCTGTTTAATGAGGGAACGTAGGCGCCAGCTCTCCCCGACCATGCTCAGCCCAGCAGCACTGCCCCTTCAATGCGGCAGCAGGTTCTCTTTCCTTGGAACCTCCTAGGAGTTTCTCTGTTCAGGGCGGAGAGCTGAAAAAAGGGGTGGGTCTGCTAGACTCCCCAGCGGGGCTGTGTGTTCACTGCTCCCTGGTGCTCGGACACACCTCGTGTGCCAAGAACTCCAGAAATTCCGTGAGCACAGGCATCCTCACCGACCAACAACCCAACATGCCTGCCTTTTGCAGACTTCCCAAAGGATAGTGCCCTCTGGCAGGACATTTCACCTTTTCTGTCCTCATCACTGTTCGTTCTGTTGAGCTGGCAGAGCCAGAGCTAGCTGCTCTGATGAATCCTGACAGATCTGAGAAGTCTTTGGAAATATCCCATTGATCACAGAATAACACGATTCCCCTCAAACCCTCCCTTGAAGCCGCATTTAGGTGGATCACTGTAGAAAACCTTCAGGTGTGTTTAGGAGACGGGCTGAGCCCACATTTGAGCGTGTCCTTCTCTTTCTGTCTTAAGAATCGGGCTGTTTGTTGTGTACACCCTCAAGCCTTCATCGGTGAACGAGAGGCAGATCTGCGTGGATGGAGCCCCGGACCCCTCCGTGCCTGGTGAGAAGACCTTTCCCAGACGCCAGCCTGAAGGCAGCAAGACAACCCCCATGACGGCCCTGAGAGGAACATGCAGTGGGGCCATTGTGCATGCAAGGCTGAGGGGGAGGAGGGGGAAGGCACCCACAACCGAGCTGTTGTTCCCACACGGTGGCTTATGAGGTCACAGCTCTATGATTATGGTCCCGAATAAACGCAAATTGTATGTGCTTCCTTCACAACCTGGAATGGCTTCCAAGGCCTCCAGGATAATGCTCAGTTCCCTGTAGACCAGCAGGTGGGAGCCTTCATGCCCCAGCCCTTGCCTTGCTCCCCTGATGCGCCCCAGCTTCAACACTCCGAAGCACGTACACGTCCTAATGTGTGACGGTCCGCCCGTCCATCCATGCTCTGCAGGTGTTGTTCGCTCTGCAGGAATGCCTCCCTTGCCCCGCCCCCACCCCATCTCACCCTGCTAGACCAGCCGTTCCCAGTCCCACAAGCCAGGTGAAGTCATCTCTTCTTTGCTTCTACAGCCCTTGCGTTTAATCTCGTGCAAAGGTCTGTGATTTGTTTCTTTGAGTCTCTCTCTCCCTAACCAGACTCAGAACCACAGCTACATCGTGTTCCAAATTCCCTCTGTTAGGGCAAATGTGAGGGGGACAACTACTGACTGCTTTGCCCTGGGCCCTCTGGATCTGCTGTGTCCAAGATGGGAGCCTCTAGCTGCACATGGCCATTTAAATTTAAATTCTAATTAATCGAAATGAAATGCAATTAAAAATTCAGTTCATCAGTCACACTAGCCTTGTCCCAAGTGCTTGATAACCACGTGAGGCCAGTGGTTACTGCATTGGACAGGACAGATAGAGAACACTTTTACCGCAAAAGATTCTCTTAGATAGTGTTACTCAATCCAGATAAATTATCTCTTATCCTTAGATCAAGCCTGAAAAGTAGGAATTATTATTCCCATTTTACAGATGAGAAAACGGAGGCTCAGAGAGATTAGGACCTTAATGAGAGATGGGGCCAGAATCCAAATAGAGGGGACTCTGACTCCGGTTCTCCAAGCTGCCTCATCAGTTCTATTTCTACAGCATGGTGGGTGTGCCCCAAATTGGTGGTAAAATAGCTGGCTAACCAAGGGGTAAAATGAATGGATAATGAGACAACAGTGTACTGTTTCGTCAACCCTTCTTCTCATAGGGACTCCATGCTAAAACTTTTATCTCACTAAACATCTTCTATTAAGACAATATTTACATGGCCTTCAGGGTTATAATAACACTTCAGAAGTAAAGTTTCTTCTTCCGTTGGAACCATATACCTCTTGCTACAATTCAAGCTCTAATTTTAGTGCAACATAGACATGCCAAAGGTCTAGCCTAGAAACAGATTGAGAGCAGGAACTCAGATCAAGGATCACAGTCTTCACTTCTTTGCCCCCAGTGCCTTGCATAATGCCCAGCATGTAGTAGGTGCTCAGGAAGTGTTGCAGCCTATGATAATTTAAAAAATTCCTCTACTGGAAGGAGAATTTGACCTTATCATTTTTGGGATTTTTTTTTTTTTTTTTGGTGAGGGGTGGTGATTGGGGAGCATCAAAAACATCTCTAGTTAAAGGGAACTTTAGGAACATTTCCTGAAATTCTTTTTAAGCATTGCATGGAAATCTAGAACTGAAAGCCAAAATTTCAAGTCCCATCCATGTCTCAACTCCTGGGAGAACTAAGCATTTGGTGAATACGATTGCTTACTGCAGCAAATATTCTGTCTCTTTACATCTGTTTTTTCTCAAATCTGAATTTTCTTTTTTGTAGCTGGAAGTCAAACATCTGGAAAGACAATCTGGCTCAGAAACCAGTTGCTGGAGATGCTGCTCAGTGTAATATCTTCTTCCCGACTTCATCTGTCCTCTGAGTAAGTAGCTCCAGGAAGGGTGATTTGGCATGAGGCTGCTTCATACAGAGTGCGTATTAAAACCTTTTCTTAATGAAACGTTTAGCATCTCTGAGTTGGTTTTCTGCACTAGTCAGAAAGAAAATTATATTTTCTCCACCCAATAATGCAGACCTTGCCCTAAGATATTCTGATGCAAATGTTAAATGGGCATGAGTAACTCAAAACAGATTTGGTGTAATTACAATAAACGCTTTTTGTCACCATTGCTATAGTGTCATTGTTATTGTTTTGGCAGTTGTGATAATTACCGATTTTGATGTCCTATACTTGGCAGACAATAGAATGGAGAAACGGTTAGCCTAAATAACATCTATCAAGGAGAAGGTTTGCCAAATTCTTCTGCTATTTACTGTCATTTAGTTATTTTTCCAAGTTGGAAAAAGAAGTATCTGCCTTCAGTTAACTTTCAAAAACAAAGTGTAATCATAAAATTCCATTAACTCTCTCCGACTGCCTGCTTTATCTGAACTCTGGAGTCATTAATTCAAGAACTATTTGTTGAGTACCTCCTGTGTGCCAGACGCCATTCCTCCCTCCGAAAACGCAGTGCTGAGAAGGAAAGTCTGGATCCTTACTACTCTCACTGAGTTGACATTTTAGTGTGTATGTGTGTTTGGGGCAGGGAAGAATCAGGGTGGGGAGTTACCCCTCAGTAAAACGGCCTTTCAGATAGTGCTTAAAAAGTCTTTACGTGTCTAAAATCAAAGCATGGTAGAACTGCAAGATGCCTTTTCACTTTTTTGAATAGGAATGTAGTGTAGTGCTTAAGCACCTGGGCTCTGACAGCTAGACCTCCTGGGTTCAAATCCCAGCTCTGTCCCCCAGGCGCCTCGGGGAGGTTACCCAAGCCTGCCCTCTATGCCTCTCTTCTACTCATCTTTATGAGGATTAAGATAGTAGCTGCCATAGATGGAAATGAATATGTGGATAGCTCTGAACACGGTGCCTGGGATACTATAAATACTCCATCAGCTAACCACCATCACCATCACCACCACCATTCTCATTACCATCATCATCACTACCACCAGCATCCTCCTCCTCCTCATCATCATCATGAAGGAAGATGACCAGAGCTCATCAAGAGCTCTGCCAAAGCCATCCAATTAGCAAACGGAGACATGACTAGAAGAGAAGATGGTCTCTTGACTCCTAGTCCTAGTGGCCACGCCCTCACCATGCCTCATCTGGCAGCACGTGCTGAGAACTCTGCCCAGCCAGGATGGATCCCTCCCTGGCTTGCACGGGGCTGAGGCCTTTGCTGAACCATTGCCCCTGAGGACGGGCTTCCCATCTCCCTGCCCTCCCTTTCCCTCTAGCAAGTCTGTATTCTCTAGACTCATCGTTTTAAAATTCATTTTTGAAAGTGACAGTTAAACATGTATTTTTTTGTCTGAGCCAATAAAGGTGCATAAATATTGGGCTATTCCATTTAGATTAGTTTTGAACAGTGTGTTTAAAAAGGGAGTTCAGTAACCATTATGTGTTTTATGTGACTGCATTGATGTAATTAGATGGGTGGCCATTCAGACACTGTGTAGGCAGGAATATTAGTGAGTAGGGCTGTCAAAGGGCCTGCATATTTTTACAGCTATTGGTACATAGTTTCCAACTGCTTTCAAAAGCTTTGGCCAACTTACACTTCAGCCATTAATAGGCAAATTCATCTGTTTCACAGCAACCTTGCCAGCATTTTATTTTACCGATCTTTTAAAGTGTAGCATGTACTTTGCTAAGTGATATCCAGATATGAAACTTAACTCGCCTTTTCTACGTGACTAGTGAAGCTGAACGTTATTTGAATTTTCTGGACATGTCCTTTGCTTATGGGCTGAGAGGTAATTTTAGCATTTATTGACCCCCTTCCCCCCGCAGGACAAAGGAAGAGATGTTTCTGAACCTGGGGCCCGATTGGTTCCTGCTGTTCGTGCAGGGCCATGTGCACCCCAGCACAGTGGTGCTGGGATTGAAGCTGCTGCTGCACTTTTTGTCAAACCCCTCCCTCCGTGGGCGATTTAAAGATGGCCTGTCTGCGGGGTCCTGGGTGGAACGCAGCTCCGAGGGCATGGACATCATGATGGGTGAGTGTGTGGTCATCTCCAGGAGGCAGGGTGCCTCCTGTGGTCTGTGAGTGAGGACCTGCCAGGACTTGCTTGGGGCTTTCACAGATCCATGCTGTAGGATCACCTTGACCCTGACCCCTTCCCTCCCATCAGCCCCAGCCCCCTCTGAGTTCCTTTTTAGGATCCCACCATGGCCTCACTGCTCTTCAGATGCTGGGGGTTTCTTCCCGTTCCTCAAAGCCTCCTTAGCTCTTTCCCTCTTCCTGGGATGCTTCCCCCACCCTCAGTACCAGCATGGCTCTCCTGTTTGATGGGGATTCATCCTTCAGCTCTTGATTCAAATGTTCCTCTAGGAGAGTCCCGTATGGATTAGGGCACCTCTGTTACACTCTCTCTTTTTTTTTTTTTTATAGTGCTTATCATCGTTTATACATATTTACCTAGGTATTTAATTCTGTAAAGTCTGTCCCTCCCACCACATTGTAAGTAGTTGATAAAGGCCTGGGGTTCTGTATATTTTGTCAAAACACTACGTTCTTATTGCGTAATACAAAGAGGTCTTGTTGCCTCTAAGGTGGTAGGCACCAAGTAAGCATCTGGTTTTGAACGAATGAATGAGCATGTCAGGAATAGGAAAAATTCTTGTTGAGCACTTTCTTGTGCTCCAGTATGTATGACATATATTTCCATCTGGCATCTCTGTGGGATGGGTGGGTGGTAGGGGATTCCTTTCTGCGCCCACCTTGACCAGAAGCAACAGCAATTTTTCTCAATTGGATTTTGTGCCCCTCTCCCTGATAATAGATAACCTGAAGAGCCACCCTCCCACGCCTGACCAGAGCCCCTGCCTGCTTCCTGGGTTCCAAGTCTTGAGTGACTTTCTGGCCCACCATGTTCATATTCCGGAAGTCTACCTCATCGTGTCCACCTTCTTCCTACAAACACCACTTACAGAGCTGATGGACGGGCCCAAAGTAGGTTCTTGGGGTTCCTGGGATGGAGTGACACACTTGGCTTTCTGATTCTGTATGACCAAGGCAGGTCCCTAAGACTCCCCCCACTTCCTCCATGTTTTCCAGCTTTCGTCCTGACCCACTTCCTTCCCTAGCAGTCCCCACCCCTGGCTACCTTTTCAAATACCCTTCACTTCTTCAGCCTCTGCCTCTCATGTCCCTCCCAGCAGGTCTCTGTTTTTATCAGTTCCTCTTTGAAGTCTTTCTCCTTCTGGGCACAGCTAGAGAAATCACACGATGGCGGGGGCAACATGGGGAGGTGAATTGCTCCCATAACAGACATAGAACCTCAGTTTATGTCCTCCAAAGAAACATGTCCCTTTACCTTAGTAATGCCCCTGCTATTCCCCTGCGCTCTAGCGTGACCCTTACATGCCCGAGCCTTCTGGCCTGCAGACGCCCTTTGCTCAGATGACTTATGTCATGGTAGGAGTAGAGGCCCCCATGAAGGGGGCACTGCCTCAGGACCCCACCCTCCACCACTGGTATATTCCATGACCCTCTTGATCACCTTCTCTCCACTGTTGCTGGAAGAGCAGCTATTCAGGGCTGGTCTGGATTCCTTCTACTCCTTTCCCGAGTGACCTCACCCCTTATTATCCCTTCTTCTGTATTTTCGGCATCTCCTTCTACTGACTCTTGCCTCATAGACCATAAGTATGATAAATTATGTCCCACCTAAAACCAAAAGCTGCCCCCTTGACTCACACTCTTGACCAGCTCCTGTCCTGTTTATCACTCTCCTATTTTTCCTTGGCCAATTTTCTCCAAAGAGGAGTCTACACCCACTGTATATACCCTCTCACCAGCCTCTCGTTCACTAACTCACCGACCTGAACCAAATCCAAGGCTTCACTGGCTCCTGTTCCTGTGGGATCACGTTCAGAGTCCCCCAGCCAGCATCAAGACCCTTCCTGATCGGACGTCTCACTTGTCTGCCCAGCCCAGCTTCCTTTCTCGATGGCCCTTTGTGCTGTGATCCTCCTGAGTCACCTCCCCAGTAAGACCAGCTGCTTTGTCCTTGCCTGCCCTGGGCCTTTAATGAGCCCTTTCTCCCGCCATCACCTGCCTGGAAAGGTGTCTTCCCTCAATTCTCAGCTCAGATGCCACCTCCTGCTTAGACTCCCTAGACAACAGGAACCATTCCTCTTTGGGCCTCATCATGCATTCGCCCTTGCCTCATATGGCACCAGCACATTTACATCTGCTTCTCTCCTTAGATACCGAGCACCTCAAAAATACACCCCGCCTCTTACTCACCTTCCTGGGCACCTGACAGACAGACTCAGAAATTGGTCTTTGCTCTTGATAGAGTTGAGTTAAACTGCACTGAATTGACATGGGTGGAGGGGCACCTCTTTGCAAACAGAGGGCTGAAAAATTCACCTCTCGTACACCCTTATATTTGACCTATCTCAATCTTGGTATATGCTACTAGTATTAGAGATCACACTTCAAAATAAAGTTCTTAATATGCTGTGCTAAGTTAATCAAAACCCTATATTTTTATTTTTCCAAGACTGTATTGCAGGAAACAAACATTTGCTGAATGTCAGGACCCGTGATAGATGTTTTACATATTTTATTTTCCTTGATATTTATAGCAATCCCATGGGGCAGATAATGTAATTTTCATTACACAGAGAAGGAAACTGAACTGCCAAGAGGCTGAATAGCTTGTGTAAGCCCAGTTTTTAAAGAGGCAAAGCCAGATCATCGTGCTTGTCAACCCCATGTTCTCTCTGTTGCACTCTGCAGTTGCCCTAAAGCCTTTGAATTTGTCACGTTTTCTATAATCTCATTTATAAAAATTCATTAAAATTGATTGGGAGATTGAGTATTTGTGATGTCAGACCAAAATAACTAAATTTCGATACAAGTTGCTGGTGGGTCTTCAGCTCCATCTTGGAGGTGTGCATTTATTTCCCTTATACCCCGTTAGTGGGCTGAAGCTCCCTGAATGGGCCAGCCACCTGGGCTGTTACTGGGGCCCCTGGGAAATGCCGTGTGCTGGCTGGAAAGCCGGTCCCCTTGCTGCGTAGCCACAGGTCTCTTTACATCCCTTGCCTCCTCTTTCAGGACAGCCTGGATGCCATGCTTCAGTGGCTCTTGCATAAACACCACAGGGAAGAAGTCCTCCGGGCTGGGCTGTGCACTGAAGGTGCCCTGCTGCTCCTGGAGATGCTGAAAGCCACCATGAGCCAGGTGAGACCCATTCCCCACATGCCGAGAGGGGGCTCTGAAGGGAAGACAAGCTCAGAAAAGTCAACCTTGATTTTTCCCAGCAGCTTCCCAGTAGTGCTGATAATTTGCAGGTATTATTCAGAAATCTCGATAGAAGAGGCAAGGTGATAACTTAGGTGCTCAATGGGAAGCCCAACCTAATTGTCCCCAGTGGAGTTTATGGGCTCTTGCCAGAAGACACCTGTTTTCCATTTGTTTAAACATTTGACTTTCTTCACTGGGAGATTTAACGACTCCAGTCAAAGGGAACATTTCTGAGCAACTGCTTTAAATCGGGAGCTTCAGGGACCCTGTGGAGGGGGAAAAGGGGTCTCTGCCCTCAAGGAGCTCACCTGTACCGGGACAGGTGGGCCTCTCGAGTGAGGGACCCATGAGGTAGAGAGACCTGTCTTAGAGAAGACAGATGCCCACCTGCTACAGACATGACATGGAGAGCCTTTGATTCAGGCCTTCAAGGCCCACCCTGAATGACATGGCCCACCTTGAATGACATGGCCAAACTGATGAAGATTTCATAGTTGAGTTCTTTTGCGTTTATTATCACTGAAATTGATAGCATTTTCATATGCTTATTAACCATATCTATTTATTTTACTGTGAATTGCATGTTTCACCTTTTGCCAACTTTTCTGTGTGTATGTTGATAATGCTTGGAAAGTATAGGTCAAACTTTTTGCTCTTTTTAAAAACAGGAATGTACTTAATTTTTATTAAATACTCTTTTAGCATATAATTAGATGATCAGATGGGTTTTTCTTTTAAACATTTACCTCTGATGAATTATATCAATAGATTTCCTTGCATTCTTGCAAAGATCTCACTTTGTCACTCTGTTCTTATTCATTTAGCATACTTCCTTATTCTGCTTGTAAATATTTAATGTATGATTCTGCATTCATATTTATAAGTGATATTATGTTGTGGTTTTCTTTATGTTATATGTTGTCAGGTTTTGATATCAGCATTATGCTAGCTTTACTAAAAAAAGACTTCTCTCCTTTCTTTTTATTCAAGGTGATGTTAAATCCATGACTCATATTATTTAAATTGTTCCTATGAAACTTCTTGGGCCTGAATTTTTCCCATTATTGCCTTGCTTAGGCTTTTAAATGTCTCCTTCACCTAGTTTAGGTAATTGGTAGTTTTAAAAATCTTCCCATTTATTCAGTTTTCACGAATGGTCTCCTTTAATTCATTTAATTTTCTGTGTGATTACTTCCCTCTTCTTCTTAATATGTAAGTCCATGCTCTCTCTTCACTTCACCCATTACTTAAGGAGCTGAGGACTTGTGGATTTGTAAAGAACCAACTTTGGATATATTTATCATTCCCCTCATTTTTTTCTGGCTAGTTCTAAAATTTTGATATTTGACGTCTTAATTTTTTGTTGTTTTCTAGAGTTTCTGTGATTGCAGATTTAAAGACCTTTTTGATTCATCTTTTTCAGTGCCATGTAGTTGAATTTTTTGTTTTCTTTTATTGTTGTTATTCATTTCCAGTTTAGTTTTGTCCTAGTCAGGACATGTGATCTTCACATTTTCCATCTTTGGGAAACTTATTCATGGCTCCCTTGTAGACCTACTGTGCAACTGATGTGGGGATGCCTGAAAAAAATGCATATTTTCTGTTTGCACCGTAGAGAGTTTTTACCTTTTTAAATCAATGTTATTTAGAAAGAGCAAACCAAGGGAATAACATGAAAGCATTTAAAGTAAAGAAAATACATAGTATGCTGAGGGAAGTAAGAAAATAAGGCCAAACATTTACTTTATAATAGCAAACATAAAATGGTTAACTGTCATATAACAGACGTGACCCTTAAACTGGGTCAAAAAACAAGACCCAGTCTTCTGAAATGTAACAAGCATATAACAAAAGCAAAGTCACTGGAAGATTATTTTGGTTCAGTGAAGATATCTGCCTTGAAAGAATCATTTGCCAAATATGGTAGACAAGCATCAAAATGTAAAAGGCAAAACTGGAAGGATAAGAGAAAAAGGTCAGAAATATAATTGTAGTGAATAATGCTAACATATCTTTCTCAAACAGTTTATTTTATTTTGCTTGGAACTTTACTTCGTTTGCTATTATTCCCTTGCACAGTGTAACCATAGATTTGTTTGCCTGTTCTTGAACTTAATATCAATGGAATCCTATAGTATGTACTCTTTTGCTTCTGGCTTCTTTCACTCATCATTATGTATGCTGGTAGTTCATTCTTTTTTTTTTAAAAAAAACATCTCTATTGGAGTATAATTGCTTTACAATGTTGTGATAATTTCTGCTATATAACAAAGTGAATCATCTATATGTATACACATATCCCGATATCCCCTCCCTCTTGCGTCTCCCTCCCACCCTCCCTATCCCACCCCTCTAGGTGGTCACAAAGCACAGAGCTGATCTCCCTGTGCTATGTGGCTGCTTCCCACTAGCTATCTATTTTACATTTGGTAGTGTATATATGTCAATGCCACTCTCTCACATTGTCCCAGCTTCCCCTTCCCCTTCCCCGTGTCCTCAAGTCCATTCTCTACACTTGGGTCTTTATTTCTGTCCTGCCCCTAGGTTCTTCAGAACCTTTTTTTTTAGATTCCATATATATGTGTTAGCATATTGTATTTGTTTTTCTCTTTCTGACGTAGTTCACTCTGTATGACAGACTCTATGTCCATCCACCTCACTACAAATAACTCAATTTCATTTCTTTTTATGGCTGAGTAATATTCCATTGTATGTATGTGCCTCTTCTTTATCCATTCATCTGTCGATGGACACTTAGGTTGCTTCCATGTCCTGGCTATTGTAAATAGTGCTGCAATGAACGTTGTGCTACATGACTCTTTTTGAATGATGGTTTACTCAGGGTGTATGCCCAGTAGTGGGATTTCTGGGTCGTATGGTAGTTCTATTTTTTGTTTTTAAGGAACCTCCATACTGTTCTCCATAGTGGCTGTATCAATTTACATTCCCACCAGCAGTGCAAGAAGTTTCCCTTTTCTCCACACCCTCTCCAGCATTGACTGTTTGTAGATTTTTTGATGATGGACATTCTGACCGTTGTGAGATGATACCTCATTGTAGTTTTAATTTGCATTTCTCTCATGATTAGTGATGTTGAGCATCCTTTTGTGTGCTTTTTGGCAATCTGTATATCTTTGTTGGAAAATGTCTATTCAGGTCTTCTGCCCATTTTTGGATTGGGTTCTTTGTTTTTTTGATACTGAGCTGCATGAGCTGCTTGTATATTTTGGAGATGAATCCTTTGTCAGTTTCTTCATTTGCAAATACTTTCTCCCATTCTGAGGGTTGCCTTTTCATCTTCTTTATGGTTTCCTTTGCTGTGCACAAGCTTTTAAGTTTCAGTAGGTCCCATTTGTTTTATTTTCGTTTTTATTTCCATTTCTCTAGGAGGTGAGTCAAAAAGGATCTTGCTGTGATTTATGTCATGGAGTGTTCTGCCTATGTTTCCTCTAAGGGTTTTATAGTGTCTGGCCTTACATTTAGGTCTTTAATCCATTTTGAATTGATTTTTGTGTATGGTGTTAGGGAGTGTTCTATTTTCATTCTTTTACATATAACTGTCAAGTTTTCCCAGCACCACTTATTGAAGAGGCTGTCTTTTCTCCATTGTATATTCTTGCCTCCTTTTTCAAAGATAAGGTGACCATATGTTCATGGGTTTATCTCTGGGCTTTCTATCCTGTTCCATTGGTCTATATTTCTGTTTTTGTGCCACTACCATACTGCCTTGATTACTGTGGCTTTGTGGTATGGTCTGAAGTCAGAGCGCCTGATTCCTCCAGCTCCGTTTTTCTTTCTCAAGATTGCTTTGGCTATTTGGGGTCTTTTTTGTTTCCATACAAACTGTGAAATTTTTATTCTAGTTCTGTGAAAAATGCCATTGGTAATTTGATAGGGATTGCATTGAATCTGTAGATTCCTTTGGGTAGTATAGTCATTTTCACAATGTTGTTTCTTCCAATCCAAGAACTTGGTATATCTCTCCATCTGTTTGTATCATCTTTAATTTCTTTCATCAGTTTCTTATAGTTTTCTACATACAGGTCTTTTGTCTCCTTAGGTAGGTTTATTCTTAGCTATTTTATTCTTTTTGTTGCAATGGGAAATGGGAGTGTTTCCTTAATTTCTCTTTCAGATTTTTCAGCATTAGTGTATAGGAATGCAAGAGATTTCTGTGCATTAATTTTGTATCCTGCTACTTTACCAAATTCATTGATTAGCTCTAGTAGTTTTCTGGTATCATCTTTAGGATTCTCTATGTATAGTATCATGTCATCTGCAAACAGTGACAGTTTTACTTCTTCTTTGCCGTTTTGGATTCCTTTTGTTTCTTTTTCTTCTCTGATTGCCGTGGCTAAAACTTCCAAAACTATGTTGAATAATAGTGGTGAGAGTGGGCAACCTTGTCTTGTTCCTGATCTTAGTGAAAATGGTTTCAGTTTTTCACCATTGAGAACAATGTTGTCTGTGGGTTTGTCATATATGGCCTTTATTATGTTGAGGTAAGTTCCCTCTATGCCTACTTTCTGCAGGGTTTTTATCATAAATGGGTGTTGAATTTTGTCGAAAGCTTTTTCTGCATCTATTGAGATGATCATATGGGTTTTTTTTTTTTCTTGTGGTACGCGGGCCTCTCACTGTTGTGGCCTCTCCCATTGCGGAGCTCAGGCTCTGGATGTGCAGACTCAACGGCCATGGCTCATGGGCCTAGCTGCTCCGCGGCATGTGGAATCTTCCCTGGACCAGGGCACAAACCCATGTCCCCTGCATCGGCAGGTGGACTCTCAACCACTGTGCCACCAGGGAAGCCTGATCATATGGTTTTAATCCTTCAGTTTGTTAATCTGGTGTATCACATTGATTGATTTGTGCATATTGAAGAATCCTTGCGTTCCTGGGATAAACCCCACTTGATCATGGTGTATGATCCTTTTCATGTGCTGTTGAATTCTGTTTGCTAGTGTTTTGTTGTGGATTTTTGCGTCTATGTTCATCAGTGATATTGGCCTGTAGTTTTCTTTTTTTTGTGACATCTTTATCTGGTTTTGGTATCAAGGTGATGGTGGCCTTGTAGAATGAGTTTGGGAAGTGTTCTTCCCTCTGCTATATTTTGGAAGAGTTTGAGAAGGATAGGTGTTAGCTCTTCTCTAAATGTTTGATAAAATTCACCCGTGAAGCCATCTGGTCCTGGGCTTTTGTTTGTTGGAAGATTTTTAATCACAGTTTCAATTTCAGTGCTTAGGATTGGTCTGTTTATAATTTCTTTCTCCTTGGTTCAGTCTCGGAAGGTTGTGCTTTTCTAAGAATTTGTCCATTTCTTCCAGGTTGTCCATTTTATTGGCATGGAGTTGCTTGTAGTAACCTCTCATGATCTTTTGTATTTCTGCAGTGTCAGTTGTTACTTCTCCTTTTTCATTTCTAATTCTGTTGATTTGAGTCTTTTCCCTTTTTTTTTTTTGATGAGTCTGGCTAATGGTTTATCAATTTTTTTATCTTGAGAGAGAAGAACCAACTTTTAGTTTTATTGATCTTTGCTGTTGTGTCCTTCATTTATTTCTGATGTGATTTTTATGATTTCTTTCCTTCTGCTCACTTTGGGTTTTTTTTTCTTCTTTCTCTAATTGCTTTAGGTGTAAGTTTACGTAATTTAGCTGAGATTTTTATTGTTTCTTGTGGTAGGCTTGTATTGCTATAAACTTCCTTCTTAGAACTGCTTTTGCTGCATCCCATAGGTTTTGGATCGTTGTGTTTTTGTTGTCACTTGTCTTTAGGTATTTTTTGATTTCCTCTTTGATTTCTTCAGTGATCTCTCAGTTATTTAGTAGTGTATTGTTTAGCCTCCATGTGTTTGTATTTTTTACAGCTTTGTTTCTGTAATTGATATCTAGTCTCATAGCGTTGTGGTCAGAAAAGATACTTGATACAATTTCAGTTTTCTTAATTTTGCCAAGGCTTGATTTGTGACCAAAGATATGATCTATCCTGGAGAATGCTGCTTGAGCACTTGAGAAGAAAGTGTATTCTGTTGTTTTTGGATGGAATGTCCTATAAATATCAATTAAGTCCATCTTGTTTAATGCATATTTAAAGCTTGTGTTTCCTTATTATTTTCCTTTTGGATGATTTGTCCTTTGGTGAAAGTGGGGTGTTAAAGTCCGCTACTATGATTGTGTTACTGTCGATTTCCCCTTTTATGGCTGTTAGCCTTTGCCTTATGTATTGAGGTGCTCCTATGTTGGGTGCATAAATATTTGCAATTGTTATATCTTCTTCTTGGATTGATCCCTTGATCATTATGTAGTGTCCTTCTTTGTCTCTTGTAATAGTCTTTATTGTAAAGTCTATTTTGTCTGATAGGAGAATTGCTGCTCCAGCTTTCTTTTGATTTCCATTTTCATGGAATATCTTTTTCCATCCCCTCACTTTCAGTCTGTGTGTGTCCCTAGGTCTGAAGTGGATCTCTTGCAGATAGCATATATATGGGTCTTGTTTTTGTATCCATTCAGCTAGTCTGTGTCTCTTGGTTGGAGCATTTAATCCATTTACATTTAAGGTAGTTATCGATATGTATGTTCCTATTACCATTTTCTTAATTGTTTTGGGTTTGTTGTTGTAGGTCTTTTCCTTCACTTGTTTTTCCTTCCTAGAGAAGTTCCTTTAGCATTTGTTGTAAATCTGTTTTGGTGGTGCTGAATTCTCTTAGCTTTTTCTTGTCTGTAAAGTTTTTAATTTCTCCATTGAATCTGAATGAGATCCTTGCTGGGTAGAGTAATCTTGGTTGCAGGTTTTTCCCTTTCATTACTTTAAATATGTCCTGCCACTCCGTTCTGGCTTGCAGAGTTTCTGCTGAAAGATCAGCTGTTAATCTTATGGAGATTCCCTTGTATGTTATTTTTGGCTTTTCCCTTGCTGCTTTTAATATTTTTTCCTTTGTATTTAATTTTTGATAGATTAGTATGTGTCTTGGTGTGTTTCTACTTGGACTTATCCTGTATGGGACTTTCTGTGCTTCCTGGACTTGATTGACTATTTCCTTTCCCATATTAGGGAAGTTTTCAACTATAATCTCTTCAAATATTTTCTCAGTCCCTTTCTTTTTCTCTTCTTCTTCTGGGACCTCTATAATTCGAATGTTGGTGCATTTAATGTCCCAGAGGTCTCTGAGACTATCCTCAATTCTTTTCACTCTTTTTTCTTTATTCTGCTCTGTGGTAGTTATTTCCACTATTTTATCCTCCAGGTCACTTATCCGTTCTTCTGCCTCAGTTATTCTGCTACTGATTCCTTCTAGAGAATTTTAAATTTTATTTATTGTGTTGTTCATCATTGTTTGCTCTTTAGTTCTTGTAGGTCCTTGTTAAACGTTTCTTGTATTTTCTCCTTTCTGTTTCCAAGATTTTGGATCATCTTTACTGTCATTACTCTGAATTCTTTTTCAGGTAGACTGCCTATTTCCTCTTCATTTGTTTGGTCTGGTGGATTTTTATCTTGCTCCTTCATCTGCCGCATATTTCTCTGTCTTCTCATTTTGCTTAACTTACTGTGTTTGGGGTCTCCTTTTCACAGGCTGCAGGTTTGTAGTTCCCATTGTTTTTGGTGTTTGCCCCCAGTGGGTTATGTTGGTTCAGTGGGCTGTGTAGGCTTCCTGGGGGCGGGGACTGGTGCCTGTGTTCTGGTGGATGAGGCTGGATCTTGTCTTTCTGGTGGGCAGGACCGTGTCCAGTGGTGTGTTTTGGGGTGTCTATGAACTTATGATTTTAGGCAGGGTTTCTGCTAATGGGTGGGGTTGTGTTCCTGTCTTGCTAGTTGTTTGGCATGGGGTGTCCAGCACTGGAGCTTGCTGGATGTTGAGTGCAGCTGGGTCTTAGCATCGAGACGGAGATCTCTGGGAGAGCGCTCGCTGATTGATATTACGTGGGGCCGGGAGGTCTCCTGTGGTCCTGTGTCCTGAACTTGGCTCTCCCACCTCAGAGGCTCAGGCCTGACACCTGGCTGGAGCACCAAGACCCTGTCAGCCACATGGCTCAGAAGAGAAAGGAGAAAAAAAAAGAAAGAAAAATAAATAAAATAATTAAAATAAAAAATTATTATTAAAATAAAAAAATTAAAAAGTAATTTAAAAAAAGCACAGCAACCAAACCAATAAAGAAATCCACCAAGGATAACAAGCAATAAAAACTATACTAAGATAAACATAAAAATCAGTAACTAGTCTGTCACATACAGCAAACCCCAAGTCTACAGTTGCTCCCAAAGTCCACCTCCTCATTTGGGGGTGATTCATTGTCTATTCAGGTATTCCACAGATGCAGGGTACATCAAGTTGATTGTGGAGATTTAATCTGCTGCTCCTGAGGCTGCTGGGAGAGATTCCCCTTTCTCTTCTTTGCTCGCACAGCTCCTGGGGTTCAGCTTTGGATTTGGCCCTGCCTCTGCGTGTAGGTCGCCTAAGGGCGTCTGTTCTTTGCCCAGACAGGAGGGGGTTAAAGGAGCAGCTGATTAGGGGGCTCTGGCTCACTCAGGCTGGGGGGAGGGAGGGGTACGGAATGCAGGGTGAGCCTGCGGTGGCACAGGCCAGAGTGACATTGCAACAGCCCGAGGTGCGGTGTGTGTTCTCCCAGGGAAGTTGTCCCTGGATCACAGGACCCTGGCAGTGGCGGGCTGCACAGGCTTCCGGGAGGAGAGGTGTGGAGCGTGACCTGTGCTCACACACAGGCTTCTTGGTAGCGGCAGCAGCAGCCTTAGCGTCTCATGCCCTTCTCTGGGGTCCGCGCTGTTAGCCACGACTTGCTCCTGTCTCTAGAGCTCGTTTAGGTGGAGCTCTGAATCCCCTCTCCTCGCGCGCCCCGAAACAATGGTCTCTGGATTCTTAGGCAGTTCCAGACTTTATCCCAGACTCCCTCCCGGCTAGCTGTGGCACACTAGCCCCCTTCAGGCTGTGTTCACACAGCCAACCCCAGTCCTCTCCCTGGGATCTGACCTCTGAAGCCGAAGCCTCAGCTCCCAGCTCCCACCCACCCCAGCGGGTGAGCACACAAGCCTCTCAGGCTGGCGAGTGCTGGTCAGCACCAATCCTCCATGCGGGAATGTCTCTGCTTTGCCCTCTGCACCCCTGTTGCTGCGCTCTCTGTGACTCCGAAGCTTCCCCTCCGCCCACTCCCCGTTTCCACCAGTAAAGGGGCTTCCTAGTGTGTGGAAGCTTTTCCTCCTTCACAGCTCCCTCCCAGAGGTGCAGGTCCCCTCCTGCGCCTGTTCTTTTGCCTCTGTTTTTTCTTTTATCTTTTGTCCTACCCAGGTACGTGGGGAGTTTCTTGCCTTTTGGGAAGTCTGAGGTCTTCTGCCAGCATTCAGTAGGTGTTTTGTAGGAGTTGTTCCACATATACATGTATTTTTGATGTATTTGTGGCGAGGAAGGTGATCTCCATGTCTTACTCCCCCACCATCTTGGTTCATTCTTTTTTATTGTTCAGTAGTATTTTATTGTGATCATGGATCACTATTTATATATTCATTCTGGGTTGTTTCCGTTTGGAAATATTATGAATAAAGCTGCTACGTACCTATCTTCTGGTGGACATACATACATACGCAGGGTGAAGTTGTGGGTTATAATCTTTACACATGATTTGTTTCAGTAGATATTTTACCAAATAGTTCTCCAAAGTGAAGCGCCAGTTTACACTCACCAGCTCTTATTCTGGGAAGGTTCTAGTTGCTCCTGGTCCTTGTCAATTTTTAACATTGTCGTCTTGTAGATGTTAGCGATTCTGCTATGTGCACCTATCCTTGGGAGCAGACAGCATTCTCTCCCTTGTGCAAATGTAGACATTGAAGCTGTGGAGGTTAACTCACTCAGGCCAGGGTCACAGAGCGAGGGCACAGTGGAGGCCACGTGTGTCCAGCATTAGCATTTCATTCCAGGGCACTACCTTGCCTAAGGACCTTCAGGGGATGTCTGTTTCTTAGTATATCAAATCCAAATTCTTCCAAAAGTCCAAGTCCTCTATATCTGACCTCATCTCCCAGCTTCCTCTGTATTTACCCTGTGCTAATCACCGTGAAAATAGACCTGAAGCACTAAAATGTCTCACTTAATGCTCATGACAGTCGTATGAAACAGGTCATATTATGATCCTTGTTTTGCAGAGTTGGGACTGGAGGTGTAGGGGGATTAAGAAAGTGGTGCAAAACCACACTGTTAGTAAGCAGCAGAGGCAGCATTCAAACCAGGCTTACTAGCTCCAGAAGAAGCTCTCTGAACTCTGACTCTGGTCCTCCCTCTAAATCTAACATCGTGCTGTATGAACCTGGTGGAGAAGCCAGGTGCAGGTGACTTCAGAGGAGGTTTCCTCTGCCTGCCTGCTCAGCTCATACCAAACCCTCACAGGATCTCGCAGATGAGATTTTACACCTCTCTCTAGTTGTCCCATACGTATTGCCTTTCTTTCTTCAATTAGGTTTGAGTTTTCTAGAATGAGGCTTGGTTCCAGACATTTGGTACCTATTTGGTAAACAGGACATGCGAACTCATGCACACAGGGCCAGGACTTGAGGCAGGCTGGTTGGGAAATGGGGAAGCCGCGGTGGGAGGGGCTGGGGATGAGGAACTGGCAAGAGGAAGACCCGACGTCCACCTGTAACGTCCACAGGAGTAGAGGCTGAGGGTCATTCAGTCTAGTTGTTGGCGTGGCTACGTAGGGACTGACCCTGATATTAAGGTTGCTCAATTTTCAAGTTCCAGGCTGTCCATCCAGGACAGAGAAGGACCTCAGGCAGCAGCTGGACACACAGAGGCTAGAGTTAGTGTCCAGAAAGAGTGACTGGCCACAGCTGGTTAAGGGAGCTGGGCTCCAGCAGGGCGCCGGTGTGCAGCCACGATGGAGGCTCAGCCATGTGGCCAAGACCAGGTTATGGTTTGAGGCAAACGGGTGCCTGGGTCCCCTCAGGGTACTGGGTATCACTTCAGTGCAACATGATCTATTCCAGAGCCCTGGCTGGTGGGGAAGGGGCTCCTCAAGCCCTGCAGCCTTGGACAGGGTTTGTCCAGGCTCTGTAACTGGGAGCATTAGCACTGAGCTGGGGAAGGCTGGCGTCAACCCTAATTGGCAAGTTCCTTGAGCACAGAGGCCATGTCACACCTCATAGAGGCAGTATGGGGAAGGCAGTCAGACGTTATAACCAGCTTGCCTGGGTTCAACTCCTGGCTCTGCCCCTTATCTGCTGGTTGAACGTTAACATACTGCTTAACCTCTCTGTGTCTTTGTCTTCCCATCTGTAAAATAGGGGTAAATATAAAACGTGCCTCAGAGGGTTGTTGTGAGGCGAGAAGAGGAATTTGTGTGAAGCCCTTAGAGCAAGCCTGCGCATATTAAACCCTTCCTCAATTGATGACCAGTGTCCTGTTCTAATCCACAGTTTTAGGTGTCTTGCAGTAAGGTGTCTTGTTGAGAGTCTCAGAAAGGAGGTCATCTCCCTAGATTTCAAATCTTCTGGTTCCTGTGCAGCCCCAAGTCATGCTCCCATGCACCGCCTCTCATGAAGTGTGTCCCTGATCAGCCCTCGACAGGTTCTGGAGACAGCGCCTGGGAACAGACATTCCCAGCCAGCGTGCTGCAGTTCCTTGGCCTCGTGCACAGCACCTACCCCCAGGATCCGGCCTGGCGGGCCCCAGAGTTCCTCCAGACCTTGGCTGCAGTCACCTTCCCCCTGGGAACCCATCAGGTAGGACATGCCTCCGCCCTACCCCGGTGAGAGCAGGGGCGAGTGTCATCACCCTTCAAGGGCAAAGGACAGAATTCCTCCCCACCCCTCCCCAAATTAAAATACATTTAAGGCAACTTTGCTGAAACCTTGAGTAAACAACTCGGGTAATTTTCCTTCTCTTTATGAGATGATGCTTCAGGTCATTTTTGGCTCTGAGAGTCAATAAGTTTTTGATTCGTCAGGAATCTCAGTAATGAGAAATTTGATGGTAGGTCAAGTCCAATTTTATATGGAACACCCACACATTGATGATCATATGAAACAGCAGATTCCACCCCAGGACACCTGCGGCCGGTGCCCCTGCCGGGGGAGGGGTGGAACCGTCACAGTGTCCCATCTTCTTTGCAGCACACTTGTTCTGTTTGCAGGCCACGGCATCTTTCAATCAGAGGGTTTGCCAAGGCCCAGCTGGAAGCGCAGGGGGACCAACTGGGTCTTGAGGACAAAGTGTGGGTGCGGGGGTAGAGAGGGCGCTACAGGAAGAGATGTGAGTGAGCTTGAGGGCAAGAGCCAGTCCCAGCCGATCAGGGGACTCAGTGGGCTAAGAGCATCCGAGAGGAGCGGGCGAGGACAGGCATGAAGGCAGGTGCAGGAGGAGGAAGAGCAGGAATCTGAATAGGAGGTGAGACCCAGCCAGGGAGAGTGAATTAGCAACGCCTGTCTACAAATCAGTAACTGTAGCCAAAGGAACACGCTAGGCATGTTGGTAAGTAGAGGGTCTGGAAGCCATGGGAAGCACAGCGAGGTCAGGTAATATTTGCTCTGTAATTATTTGCTGAATGACCAAGTGAATGAAACTGCTCTTCTAGCTGTTCTTCTCTAGAAGTGTATTCATGGTGCCAGCCTCCATCTCCTGAGCACCTACAACAGTCCTGAGCCTGGGGCTTCACATCCCCTAACATGCCCCGACGCAGGAGGTGTTAAAGGGGGAGGGGAGATTCAGGGAGGTGAAGCGGCACAGACTGGGTTCTTCCCGGTTTAGTGGGACGATGAGACCCATCTCACAAAAGGGTTGAGGAGATGAAACATGACACAGCTTATGTGATTAATAAGTGACAGAACCAAGATTTACACCTCAGTCTCTCACCCCAAAGCCCATGTCCTTTCCATCAGTCAGTTTAAAATAACATTAAATGACCTAATAGAATTTGAGTATTTAGTTTTAATAAAAAGACAAAATGTAAAGAGTAGAAGATTTGCAAAAAGATAAAATAGTTTGATGGGTTAATATCAACTAAAGCAACATACTAGAAAAGTAAGTCAAAAAAGATGCAATAAGGAGCAAAGGAAGGCACTGTGAGCAGCGCTGAAGGGGGTGGGGAATGGGACCCCCGCCCAGAAGCCAGGCAGGCAGCCCTACAGACGGCCTCTCACCACTCCCCCCACCTGGAGTGGGCTGGGCCCTGGAGTCAACGGCCTGAACTTCCCAGCCCAGATCCCCACCTCAGCCCCTCGCCCACAGGCCAGGCTCGCCATCTGCTAAGTCAGGGTTCCAGCCGGCTGCCCACCAGCAGCCACAAAGCACACTCTGACCCAGGGCTCTGCCTCCCCACGCTCAATAGTTCCTGCCTGAGGGAGGGCCTGGCCCAAAGTCACCTCCCAGCCTACTGTGGATGAGACAGGCCCCAGTTCCAGAGCTCTTATCCCCATAGCTCCTTGCCTTGTTTCAGCTCCAAGTCGGCTCCAAAAGGCCTTTGTTGCACAGAACACATGACAGACTTTCTGCATGCAGAACGCTGGTGGCCAGAAGGGTTTTGATTTGCTATGATTTTATATGGCATCTTTCCAGTCAAGGCCGCGTGGCGCTAATTAATGCAGTCATCACCTCCCTAGGTGCTGTTAAGTTCATTTTATGGCTTAATTAAGAATTGCTGCGTTAATTTTATGAATGAGCCAAGGGAGAAACCAACAGATAAACTTGCATGAAAAGTTCATGGGCCAGGAGTCAGGCATCCCTGGCCGCATGTCCTTGGGTGTGTCATTTGGCCTCCCAGCATCTCCATGTCTTCCAGGATGTATCTGGGCTAATGACCCCCGTCTCATTTATCTCCCAATATTTTTATAAATGTAAAACTGAGAAAGTGAAGGCCAAGGCACTTCAGGGACTTGGACGCCAGGACTGGCTGAAGTCCTACTTCTCTTTCCACCTGAGGGTCCTATCTGTCAACATCAGCAGAGCCTGACAGGCAGTAAAGGTAAGGGCCCCACAGGAAGGTGGGAACCAGCTATCTTGACCGTACAGGGCCAGGCATCGCTACATGCACTGTTTCTCACTGCATCCTCACACATCTTCGTGTGTTCCTTTCCAGCATTACTATTTGACCGATGGGGCGCTGTGGCACTGAGGAGGGAAGTGCCTTGCACGGGATACATCCTGGGCTTCCTCGCCAGGCACTGCAGGTCTCTCTTGCTCTGTGCCCAGCTTCTGTCCACCACTCCCACCCATCTGGAGTTCGGAGGCCACAGCAGGCCACCTTTGAGCCCTGGGACTCTGGGCGAGCTGCCTACCTCCTCGGGGCCTCAATTTCCTTACGTGTTGATGGGTTTGATGAGAATCCCCCCGTGCACACCTCAGAGGTGGATGTGAGGGTGCCTTGAGGCAGGGTAGGCCGCTCATGCTGGGGTTCTCTTGTCTTTGAGGGGGCCGTGACAGAGGCTACCCAGGACACCAGCAGTCCTGAGGCCGAGCCTGAAGGCACCAGCACTGAGGAGGGGCTGCAGGCTCCTGCGGAGTCACATCCCACCCGGAAGCAGCTGAGGGAATTCATGCAGCTACTCTTGAGGGAGCTCTTGCTTGGGGCTCCCAACCCCAAGCAGTGGCTGCCGCTGGAGGTGCTCCTGGAGGTGGGTGTCATTGGGCTCCGTGCTGTGGGAGGGCATGGGCACCGGGGGGACATGGGCACCATGAGGGCAGGGTGTGCCCAGGGAGACCTGAGGGCTGATCTCTTGAGAGAGCTCATCCAGGCCTGTCCATGCCAGTTGGCTGGTGGTCAGGAACCTCTCCTGGCACTGCAGTGATTGGTGGGAGGACATCCTCCGGAAACCACAGGCCCCGGCAGAGCAGGGAGCTCACCAAGCAGCAAGTCAATAGATGAATGAGGGCAGGTCTTAGCCAGGTTTCTAGAAGCAGAGCCTGAGACAGGGATTTTGTGGAAGTACTTTTTGGGGGGGCGGTGCTCTCAGGAAAGCAGAGAAGGGATGCAGAGGAGAACAGGGGAGAACCTAGCCAGGAAGTGGTCTCAGAAGTAGCCTGGATCAGAGCAGTAGTGTGCTGTCTGCATCCCAGAGTTGGCCCCGCCTTAAGGCACCTGACAGGTGGTCATTGGCTGTGGACCCCCCACCCCTTGCCTCCTTGCCCTAGGAAGTAGGCATTGTTTCCCGGTTGAGGCAGTTTGGTCAGCAGAGGACAGTGCCCCAGAGAAGGGACAGTTGTGAGCTGTTGGCAGCCCAAACTCCCAGCACTGGCAGTATTAGCATATGGGCCAGGCAGAGGGACCTGGTGGGCACTGAGTGAACATCGTGGCCATGTGGCTGCTGTCTTAATCCAGGGTTTACTTCCAGGCTTCTCCAGACAATGCCACCGGCCAACAGAAGCGAGACTTTCAATCTGAGGTCTTGCTTTCCACCATGGAAATATTTCACATGATGAGTGGAGGTCAGGCACCAATGCTTAGAGGTGAGTGGGGGTGGATGACTTGCTCCTCCTGTTCATGACATAAAGCTGCTGACAGCTGAGCAGGACAGCCACAATCCTGCCAGCCACCGACCCCAGGACTCTAGAGGAAGTCTAGGCTGCAGGACTGTAGGGCGCTTTAGGAACCACAGGAAGATGCCCTCCACCTGTTCTTGTTGTTCACAACAAGAGCTCAGTGACCTTGCTCGGAGACCCCAGGGATGGCATACTTACTACTTTCCACGTCACCCCTGCCATTGTTGGGTCAGTCAGAGATGGAAAGTCCTGTTCTCTGAGCCAAAATCAATTCACCTCTAGCTTCAGTAGAATTTTCTTCCTATGAGGGGAGTCAAGATGTCAACATGAATTTAACATTCTTCTGCTCACCTATGCCTGGGCACAGCAAATGTTTCTTAAATGAATGAACCTGGGTGAAGACGCTGCCATTGCCCCTAAGAAGTTCAAACTGAAACTTCATTCAGAACATTTGGTTCCGAGGCAGCTGTACCTTCCCGACAAGATTAAACAAAAGTTCTTTCTGTGGTTCTTGAGTCATGGAATCCTTAGTGATACAGCTCGTCTTCTGGACTCCTCTTGCCCCACAGTGCAGAAGCCCTGGCTTTTGGTTTTCTGGGGTATCTGAAGTGTGGTAGGGTAGTGGAGTGATGAAAAGCGTGAGCTTGGTAGCCCATTTCTGAGCATGGCTCTGTCACTGGACGGTGGTATTACTCCGGGCAGGTGCCTGACCCTGTGAGTGAGGAGGATAATCGTGGCTAACTTAGAGGGTTGCTTTAAAGATTAACTGAGATCGTTGCATCCATGTCTGAGCACAATGCCTGCTGTGTTGGTGAGCACAGGTAGATGACCTGACCTTACAGCTTCATCCTCTGCCCAAATAACAGCAGGGCCTTGGGTCACCATGACAGCCTTCCCATTACCGTATGCCTTAAATTCTCACCCACTCTTCTTCCAAATGGCCACTGGAAGAAATGCTGCTCTGTACTTGCCTTCTCCCCATTTGGTTTATATCACTGATTGTGCAGGATTGATTTACTTTGAATAAATGTGTGTTCATTGGGCACCTATTGTATATAAGACCCCATTTTTGGAGCAACAGAGTACACACAGGGTTACAGTGGGCTGTACAGAGGTGAGTAAGACGTGGTTGGTTACCAAGAGGGGCTTGGAGATTGCTGTGGAGAGAAGGAAGTTTAGACTGATGATTTCTCAGCCTTGGTCTGTGACCCTCCCCCAACCCGCAGGCAGTAGAGAGCCTCAGCCAAATGCAGAAGCTGCTGCTGCTCCTTCACTTGCCAGCATCTCCCACTTCATCCAGAAGCTGGTGGAGAAGCTGTACAGTGGAATGTTCTCAGCAGACCCCAGGCACATCCTTCTCTTCATCACGGAGCACATAATGCTGGTAAGAACCTCAGGTTGGCCGTGGTGGTAAGGCTTCTGCCGACCCACCAGGTATCTGTGTGACACTGCTGGCTGCTGTCCACTTGGTTCATATTGACCTGCTGTCCTTCCTGGAAATAGAATCTGAGATGGGTGGGAGGAAGGAGGAGGACGGTTACCGCCCAGGTTAATACCTAGTAGATGTTGAGCGCCCTGCAGTGTTCTCACCTTGGGCCACCTGAGACCCATCTCGGTGATTAGGGGCCGCAGCCCCCTGCACAGGCGCCTCCTAAACTCTGCACACCCCGCTTTGGGTTTTTACTGTGAATGTTGGTTTAATCTTAATTATTGTTATTCCTCATCAACAAAGGGTGAAAAAGGTCTTTATCTCCAAAAGTTCTATTTCATTTTCTTCTATAAAATCCACCTCCATTTGTCATATTTGGGCCTTCCTGAATTTGAAGAAAGAGTCTATTTTTACCTGGTCCTGTTTTTCTTGCATGTGCTTTCCCTCTCTCTCTCTCTCTTTCTCCATCTACATACATACCTATGCATGCCAGTGCATGCCTGTAGATACACCTAGATGTAAGTATATGTGTGCACGTGTGTACACATTCTTCATTGTATATGTGTACACACGCATACGCAAAGACTCAAACAATCTCAAAATTCTAGAGTTGAACCCTTTTTTTGGTCCTTCTCATTTCATTCTGGAAACCTTTCCTGACAAGTGGCCATTCACTGTTTCCTTGAACCATCCTTGTGTGAGGAGCTCTCTATGGTACAAGGGGGTTCCAGTCACCAGGACACCTGTGATTGTTGGGAAGCACTTTCTCTTACCAAGCGGAAATCTGTCTCCAGCAGCTCCTGACTGCAGCTCTCGGTGCATTCTCTGTGGCAGAATCCAGGAGAGCCCCTCTCCTTCCTCTTCATGCCTCGTAGAGACAATGACATCAGTGCCCCCAGCACCCTTCTGTCTGTGGAGTCCCCTGCAGACCCCAGGACTGGGCCTTGGCACAGTTCCTAGAGTGATAGTCAGTCTGGCTGATGCACAGTTCTAGGCACCCTGAAAAGAATGTATTCAGAGGTTTCTTCAAGAATAACTCCTAGGGCTTCCCTGGTGGTGCAGTGGTTGAGAGTCCGCCTGCCGATGCAGGGGACACAGGTTCGTGCCCCGGTCCAGGAAGATCCCACATGCCACGGAGTGGCTGGGCCCGTGAACCATGGCTGCTAGGCCTGCACGTCCAGAGCCTGTGCTCCGCAACGGGAGAGGCCACAACAGTGAGAGGCCCGTGTATCGCAAAAAAAAAAAAAAGAATAACTCCTAGAAGGGAGAAATATCCCTTGTCAGCTCTGAGGGGAGTAAAATCAGATTGTTGGGAGGTCATGTTGAAAATGAGAGTAGCCACTGAGCTCCTGTCTTAGCGAGTTTGGGCTGCTATTACAGAGTACCATAGACTGGGTGACTTAGCAGCAAACATTTACTTCTCGGGGTTCTAGAGGCTAGGAGGTCCAAGATCAAGGTGCCAGCAGATCTGTTGTCCAGTGAGGCTCTCTTTCTGGTTTTAGAGAGGGTCATCTTTTCATTGTACCCTCAACATGATGGAGAGAGTGAGGTAGCAAGCTCTCACTTATCTCTTCCTATAAGGGCACTAATCCCACCATGAGGGCTCCATCCCCATGAGCTAATTACCTCCAAGAGACCCCATCTCCAAATATATCACACTGGGGGGCTAGGGTTTCAACATATGAATTTTGGGGTGATGACACTAACGTTCAATCTATAGCAGCTCCCCAATGGTCTAAGCAAATACTCAGAGCTAATATCAAAGAGCTGGTGCCTCCTGGGGCTGATGTGTCTTCAGCAGGGTGCCAGGCTCAAGAACTCTCACTGCCCACATCTACCATTCTTCTCTCCTGCTCACTGCCTGTGACTCACACACCTCTTAACCTCAGTTTGAAAGATGTGACCCATCTGTAGAGTAGGAGAGGATGATGATAAAAACATGAGCCCTAAATTCCAGCAGATTTAAATAAAACTTAATTAGTATAAACACTTGCATTACCTATGAGATTTGAAGAGAGCAATCTATAAGTAACAAATGAACTTTCTAATAGACTGAAACATTCTGCACATAATTTTTGTTCTATGGATTCTTTTCAATGAAGCCAAACAGATGGATGGCTTCAGTGTTAAGGCCACAAATCAGGACCTTCTGCCTTCCTTCCCCCTCTAAATCTCTCATGAACTAAAATCCATTTGATGCACATCTCCTTTAGAAGATATAGTGGTTAAGAGCATGGCTCAAGTGTCTGGTGTGGGTTTGACTCTTGTTGACCACCTACCTCTCCTACCTCTCAGACTCTCAGCCTTCTTATCCCTAAGGTGGGATAATCTTAGTGTCTACTTCACGATGTTGTTATGATGTTTAAATGAGGTAATATATGTAAACATACGCACACAAATGCAAAAATGCTTAGCATGATAACTGGAATATTGTAACAATCTATACCTGATAACTAGTATTAATAACATTTTTTAAAACTAGACCCTATTAATAGCATGTTCTTATATACTGAATGTCAATGTCAGTATTTCAGAAATCTGTGGTCCCATGTCTACTTTACATAATATGACTGTGGTAAACGATTAATTTTTTAACACCAATTTTTGGTAAATTTAAACGTTTGAATTCCCTTTATTGATCATCCACTTAAATAGAAGCTCCAAGGTTGAGGAAGGTAGTCCTTTTTGATTTTAGAAATGCAGAAAAGGGGCTTCCCTGGTGGCGCAGTGGTTGAGTCTGCTTGCCGATGCAGGGGACATGGGTTCGTGCCCTGGTCTGGGAAGATCCCACATGCTGCGGAGCGGCTGGGCTTGTGAGCCATGGCTGCTGAGCCTGCGCGTCCAGAGCCTGTGCTCCGCAATTGGAGAGGCCGCAATAGCGAGAGGCCCGTGTACCGCAAAAAAAAAAAAAAAGAAATGCAGAAAAGAATCTGGGATTGTATCATTTTCACAGTTAACTGGGTTGGTATCTAAATTTCAAAGTGTTCACAAGTATGTGTCTGTGTGTGTTTATTTTATGACACAGGTCATCGAGAACGCCTCTTCTCAGAGAGACGCTGTCATCGGTGCTCTATACAGCAGTTTAAATAAAGTCATTCTTTATTGCCTCTCCAAGCCCCAGCAGTCCCTCTCCGAATGCCTCAGCCTTCTCAACATCCTGGGATTTCTTCAGGAACACTGGGACATTATCTTTGCCACCTATAATTCTAACGCCAGCTTCCTCATGTGTCTCATGCATTGTCTTCTGCTGCTCAACGCAAGAAGGTTAGAGCTGCCCACTTGTCTCCTTGCTTGCCAGTGGTCAATGCAGGAAAGAAAGCTTTAGAGGACACTTGATTGAAGTCGATCAGTTATAGATGATACAATCCTTTTGTTTATCTGGTTGTCCAAATTATGTGCAATATTTGATAATACGGTAAGTAGTCCTCAAACCTGTCCATGTGACTGAGCAGCTAGGAGCATCATGAGATAATAATTTACCATATTTCCATAATCCTCAGGCTGTAAGATACTTCATTGATTTAATTTGGGTGGGGAGGGGCAGGCAGAAAACTCCAACATTAAATACATACATTGATTTCATGATGCAGCCAGGTTTCAGAAATACTCACTTTTGATAAATGAAATCTTAGAATGGGAAAATATATAATAAATTAAATCATGCAAGCCAGGAATAATTTTGCTTGCAGGAAAAAAAAAAAAAAACAAAAAACCACACATACACAGACATACACAATTTGTGATATAAAATGACATCCATAAGCATCCTTGTATAAGAAATACTAGCACAAATACGTTAAATTACTAAATTAAGCTATTTAAATCCCTTTCCTGAAGTTCAAAGTTTGAACTTAGATTTTTCTGTGTATGTGCACTTTCTCTCTCCCTCTGTGTGGTAGTAGGTATATATCATACCTCATGTGTGCCTTGGCATTATACTGCCTAAGAATATTATCTCTTATTAATAGAACCATGTTGAGGAAGAGAGGACTGTGAGATATTACACTTTACTCTTGTCCTTTTCTCAGTTGTGTTTATCCCAGTACAAATTTGATTATTTGAAAAAAAAAAAAAACCCAAATCCTGTCGCGTTGACTGTTGAATGTTACAAACCATGAGTTGACTTGTCTAAAAACACTTTGGGAAGCACTGGAAAACACTCCTAGCCCAGAGGAGGTATTTGCCTTTTTATTTGTTTGAAATAAAATAATCCATTTTCAGTGTATGGATTAAATTGGGGAAGTGCTTCTGTCTTTTCTGTATCTCAAGAATTAGGCCCTATCCGTACTGGAGGCATGGGTAAGAGGAGCAGAATGCCAGCTGACTTGTGTGCTTGAAGTTCTGCCCTCCTCAAATCCCTCTGGATAGCAAAGCGGCCTCCAAAGTCCAAAGGGACTTTATTCTAGAAATTTCAAGAATGGACATCCTTATATGCTGGTTATTTTTTCATTTCCTTGTTTGTCATTTTTGGTTCAATCCACAAACTTGTACTGAGTGTCTGTTCTGCTTGGTCGGGTGAGGGGCCCAGAGAAGAGGGTACTTGGACATGAACACGGCCAGGAGTTCTGGAGCACATGGTCCATGGGGAACTTAATATGTAAACCACTTCGCCCACTTCAGACCAGCTGTATGATGTGCAGGGTTCCAGCAGAGTATAAATGCGGGGCTCTTATTCAAAAATTACTAAGAATTTCAAGATGGTGACAGCAGAGCCCAAACGTGGGACCCTTCTGAGTTCGGACCATACACAGCTGCACAGGTCACAGGCCCATGAAGCTGGCCCCGGCCCCATTCCATGAGGGATGAGGTTAGCGCCAAGCAAAGGCAGAGTTTAATGCAAAAAGAAATGACCAGTTCTCATGATGTATAAACCAGGACAGGTTGAGGAGGTCTGTTTGGGAGCATAGATTGGATTTAATAAGACAGGGACAAAGAGAAGGTATTTTTCTTTTTTTCTAGAATGCTTTTGTATAATCCTGTCATGGAAGTTGTCATAGGTGTTTGCTTTAACTTGATTAGACAAGTTTTTTTTATAGTGATGTGTGCTGAGTTTGCAAGATTATTATTTGTAATAAAGAACAATGGAATGATCCCAAAGAAACTGGAGTTCATAGTGAACAATCTCTTGTCTACTAGTTACCCAGAAGGATTTGGATTGGAACCCAAGCATAGAATGACTCCTTATCATCAAGTCTTTCTTTCTCCAAATGAAGAAGTGAGAGAAAAAAGAGAAGACTTCCCAAGCTTGAGCAATGGTACATTTTATTTGTCGTTTATTTTGGGGGGAGTAGAAGATAGCGGTAACTGCTAGGGCTGCATTCTTCAGTTTTTTTCTTCCTAAGATAAGGAAGCAAATATTACTAAGATTCTTAAAAGACAGAAGACGTCCTAGGAAATCCTAGAACAATGTAGTAATACAGCAAGGTAACCTGATAGAGAATAAAATTGGAATGATCTTTGTATACAAGAAATAGAATGGATGGGTGTATGGATGGACGGATGGATAGATGAGGAGGGAGCTCTGTGAGACTTGGTGAGGCTAAGACCTTGTGTACTAAAATACCAGAGAACCTCACTATACGTTGATTTCACTTCTCAGCTGGTCTCTTGACTTTTCCTTTGGACCGCTAGATGTGGAAACTGGTGGCCATATCACTCAGTTCAAGCCATTACCTATCTGTGTCTCAGCTTTCTTCTCTAGAAAATGGGAATGGCGTAAAGAAGCTCGTTACTTTATGAGATTTCTGGCTTAATGGAGTTTATTCTTGGATTCGATAATGTCAAAGCAAGTTAAAAGGATGGCGGTTTGTGGAAAAAAAGAAAAGGCGACCAGATCCATGTGTCTGAGAGATTTCTCCCTCTTGATGCAGGAAGCCTCAGCAGACCTTCTTCCACCACTTTAGTTTGCCAACTGTGCCACTTAATCTTGTGATATCTTGTGATGCCAGGTGGTAGGCACAAGGATCCTTATTTTCTGGTCAGATAGGTGCCCAAAGCCAGTGCTCAAAAATCTTGTGTGTTTAGAGTTTACTGTCTTGCAGTGTTAATTACAACGTGAACATTTGCGTTTGGGGATTTAACTAGTAGAGTGGACTGAGCAATGTCCATCCCCCTAGGGTGAGAAAAACAAACTGTAGAGGCTGGTACCAAAGGGCAGACCCAGTGACCCAAGATCAGAGGGAAGTTAGGCACAATTCAGGGGATTATGTTTATGGGGTATAGCAGGTAGAACTGGCTTGGTAAATTCGTCTGTCTCTGCAAATCCAGGGCATTGAGGTGGGTAGGTAGTTGGAAGCATGATTCAGTGCCAGGAGAGAGGACTGGCTTGGTTCCTGGGCCCCTGGGCACAGTCTTGGGTTCAGTGTCTGTTCCCCTGAGGGGCCAACATAAAAGTCAAGGTTGGAAGGAGCTGTTTTGGGGAGAACTGTTTTGTTACCTAGAGCTTGCACAACGTATCTCTCTGTTTGGTATCTAACAGAGTTGGGGTGGGAGAAAGAGGCTCACTGAGCCCATCAATCATGTTTCCCAGCTCTGTACATGTGAAGCAGGCAGGATTTGGTGGTAGAGGTCGGGGAGAGGCCAGCTCACAAGGATGTTGGTAGCATCGTTATCAGTCCTGCATCTCTACATACTGACTGCTGTCTGGCTGGAGCTTGCAAAGCTGGGGTGATGTTCAAGAATGATGCACATAAAAACAACCATGATATGCCATCTCCTGGCTGTCTCTGGGAGAAGCACTGAGGCTGTCCTGATTGTGTGATGTACTCTCTCCATTAGTCCAGCACAACATCCAAAAGACTGTGCAGGCTCTCTGGCAGCAGCTCGTGGCACAGAGACGGCAGGAGCTGGAGGATAACTTCAAGATTGATCTTTCTGTGAAACCTGGAGAGAGTGAAGTGAAGATTGAGGAGGTCACCCCACTCTGGGAAGAGACGATGCTCAAGGCCTGGCAGCATTACCTAGGTCTCTGTCCACTTGGCTTCAGGGAGTGGAACTTCTGAGTCTCATAGAACCAGGCTCCCCCAGGGTCTCACTCAGGGCCCAAAGCCTTTTACACCAGACCTTCTGTCTCATCCCTCTGGTGGGTGGGATTTATATCGCTGAAGCCTCATGAATCTTTGCTCACAAAGAATGAACGCTGCTTTGCATCTTGGTGAAAGGAAGGCCAGAGGTGCCAACCAAGCAGCAGATGCTAGTCATCTCTCAGAGGGAAGGGCCACCATGTCAGAGCTCTGGCCTGGGCTCTGGAACTCAGGGTGCTAGGTCCTGCCCTGATATTCACCTGCCAGGTTTGAAACCTTGCGCCAAGTCATGCAGTGACCTGGAGCCTCAGGTTCTTCATGTTCCAAGTAAAACTCTTCATCCCAAAGATGTTAACCTCCCTTGCATTCTACCAGTGACTCAGCATTTTTACTCTGTTAGCCAATGCAGCTGTAGGAATAATGGTTAAGTTTCTTTTTAAAGAGGTCATCACTCTCAAGTTACGGCTCATATATTGTTTTAAGTCTTTCAGCATCACGAAGTTCACAGTAATTCAAACCTGTAGCCTGGGCTGTTTTCCTTACTGGAGGCAGACACACTGGGCTTGTGGCCCCCGGCTTGCCCTTTGAAAGCCAAGCCAGCTGTAGAAATAGTGTGTGTTTGTTTCCTTCTTAACTTCACCTCTGACGGTCTTTGCCTCTCTGTCGCCAGCATCTGAAAAGAAGTCACTGGCCAGTCGCTCAAGTGTCGGACACCACAGCAAAGTCCCTTCGTGGAGTGGAAGCTTGTCCTCAGCCATGAGGCTGATGCCCGGGCGGCAGACCAAGAACCCTGAGTGCAAAGCAGAGGTGAGCCCAGACCCCTTTTCCTTAGAGAACATCAGGCATTCGCTTCAAACCCCCATGTATCATGTCCTCTCTCTCTGTTGTCACTGGATGTGATCTAACTCCATGTTCTTCTGAGCATTTAGGGGTAATGCATGTGGCTTCCCAGTTGAGGCTACATCTGTGGGAGTCAGGTCTTAGGTTAGCTTTAACCAGAAGCGAATATAGGCTCCACCTGAGTGCCAAGAGCAGCTGTTCCTTTTGTCATTAAAACCCAAACCAACCCTTGTTCCCATTCTCTTTCTGAGTCAGGTGTACTCAGCCGTAACCCACAGCTCAGCAGGAGCTGGGTGTGTGGGCACAACAAAGGGGGACAGAAGTGTTGGTGCCGTTGTTGGGAGACATGGTGGTGGATCCTCTTGGCCATGTGGGGTTGAGCTGTTAGGGTTTTCTAGTCCATGTCTCTGAAGCTGCATATCAAACCATCCTAAAAGTCGGTGACACTGACAATGATGTTTTCGTGATTGTGGATGCCGTGGTGAGGAATCTGGAGCACAGCAGGGGTCGGGGTGTCTCTGTTCCCTGATGTGTGGGGCCTCGGCTGGGATCATTGGAAAGCTCACTTACTCACACGCCTGGGGGTTGCTGCTGGCTCTAGTCTGAGACCTTAGCTGGGGATGTTGGCGGGAACATCTACACGTGGCTTTTCCATGTGTCTTGAGCTTCCTTACAACCTGGTGGCTGGGTTTTAAGGGATAAATTTCCATAGGGAGGGAGAAGGAGAGAGAGAAAAATGGAGAGAGAGAGAGAGAGAAGGAGAGAGAGGTGGAGGCCACATTGCCTTGCATGACCCAGCTTTGGAAACCATGTAGCATCACCTCCGCTGCAGTCCTTTCTGGTCTAGAAAGGCACAGAGTTCTGCCCAGGTTCAGGGGGAGGGCAGTAGACGCTACGTCCTGGTAGGGAAGTGACAAGGTTCTTCAAGAGCCCATAGTACTGGAAATATTGCTGAGGCTCTCCTTGGAAAATACAGTCTTTCATATATTCTAATGATAGGGTCACCGACTTACCTTCAGAGGCAGAAGGTGGTCATTCAATAGGCATGGCCTTAGGCCCAAGAGACCTTGGTTTGTGATTCACTTAACACCCCTGAGTCTTTATTTCCTGACTTGCACAATGGGACAAATAACTGTGGGAAACTGTGGGAAGGGATTCCCCAGGGAGCGGGGTAGCTGGTTGACAGACACATTACACAATTCGAACTCTGCCCATGTAACTTCGGAGATTGAGGTTAACTCCAAATCCCATGTGCTCAGAATCTGGGCCCTGCTGTCACCATAGGTCTGTTGTCCACTGTGGTCAGTGTCTGATGGGGAGAAGGGAGGATACTGGGAGAAGAGAGGAGTGAAGGGCTGCCTGTACGTGCCCAGACTGCCAGGAGAAGGGAGCTTTCTTCTTTCCAGGGTTCAGGAGCAACAGGCTTTAGGACAAATGGAGAAAGAACCTGAAGATAGAATGAAAGACAGGAAATGAAACTGACTAGGCTGGCCGGCCCCCTGGTGTTCAGAGCTGAGAGCAGGCTGTGTCTTCAGTGCACCGGCTTGGGGAAGACACTACTCATTGAATTTGTCCACAGAGTTACTGGCTGACTGAGTGAATAACTGAGATCTCGGGCCAGCGACATCACACAGCTATTATTAGTCCCATTTTATAGATGTGAAATAGAATCTGAAAGAAAAAGTCAAGGTCTTTGAAGCCAGGAAGTGGCAGAGTGGAGACAGGGTCTTCATTCATAGTCTGCACTTCTGAGCACACCCTTAGGCAACTCCAAAGCCTCTGGAAGCCTCAGTTCCTGAGTTTACAGCTGGGAATGTACTCTGTTTATGCTAGACTATGTGGAAGCACTTGGAAAGTGCAAGTGCTTTACAAAATTCCAATATAGCTCTCTCTGCCAAGGGCAAGACAAGACCATCTCACACTTGGTACAGTTGCACCCAGCACTGGAAGCAGGAGCATCCCCACTTGTGCCCAAGCACTTGCTCCTGACCAACGCCATTTGTGGCAGGAGGGGTCCAGCGCCTCTTCCCTGGAGCATCTACTCCTTGACCAGGTTAGCATTGTCCCCAGGAGGTCAGGTCAGTCTGGCTGGGCAGCTGTGGAAGGGACAGCTGAGACGCTGGGCATGGCCATGCATTTTATGGGAACCCCTGTGGCTGTTGATGCTGTGTCTTGCCAGTGGCACCCCCCACCCCCTGCCAGGTCACTGTCACTGGCACAGTTCAGTGCCTCCGAGTCCTGGGGAGATTTGTTGAGAAACAGCCCATCTGAAAGAAGCTTGAGTAAACAGCAATGTTTGGGGCCATGTAGGTTTACAAATGGCTTATAACAGTTTGCCCTTGGCTCATGTTGAGAGATCTGGAAGAAGGAATACTTGAAGTTGTCTGTCTTTGGTGAAGGCGAGCTGCTGAAGATGTTGTCTTCTACATCAGTTGAGGTCTCATCCATCCACCCATTTATTCATTCATTCAACAAATTTTAAAGTGCTTATTCTGTACCCTGCTGTGAGTACTGAGGTTACAGAAGAGGGAAAAACTGACATATTTTCTGCTTTCATGGAGACTGCATTCTAGGAGGTGAAGATAGACAATAAAAAGATAAATACATTTGTAAATGTTGAGGTGCTAATTGCAGTAAGGAAAAGTGGAGCAGGATAAGTGGGAGAGGGTGATGAGAGAGGTTCTGGGCCACTTAGATGGAGGTGGCAGAAGCCCTCTCTGGCAGGGAGGTGTGAAAGCAGAGAAGGAAGGACAGGAGCCTCGTGACTCTCCAGGAAAAAGTGATCAGGCAGGGAGGACCACCGGGCAAAGGCACAGAGTCAGGAGTGCGCTGGGGGTTATAGGGCAGCAAAGGCCAGTGTGGTTGGACTGCAGCGGGGAGAGGACAGCCTTGGGGGATGTCTCCCTCAGCTGTTAACACCAGGAAGGACTGTGCTTTTCCACAGCGACTCAAACAGCAGAACTTCTGACACCATTATGTTTTCCTCTTTCATTTGGGCACTTGGAAGCCAGAGAGATAAGCGTGGCCCAAGTGGTGTAACTGCACATGCCCAGTGGGATAAATTTCTGCAAAACACGTGTACACACCCACACATATCTCTCCTTGGCCTCTTCCTTCCTCATTGAGCCCCATTTTACCTCCAGCCTGGTTTATGTATCTTTTCTACAGCTTATACTGTCTTGTGGAATTTTAAAAGACAAATTATTTTTGAAACAAAGTGGACTATGCTTTAATTAAAAAAAAATTATCTGCGTCTTTGCTGAGCAGCATCTCCTACCAGTAACTCAGTCTGGGCTGGGCACAGTGCCTGGTACATAGGAGGTTCTTAAAGAATGTGTAGGGAGCTGCACGGAGCCCCCTCCCCCCCTTTCTGTGGGATGAAACTCACTAGCCTTCAGAGCCTGCATCCATCACTCATCCCCGCGAGATGCCTTTGTTGCTCACAGAAGGCACAACTTCTCAGGTACATATGTACACTGTGATGTCATAGGATAAGAGCATCAACTATTTGCCCTGGGGTCTGTTTAATTATTTTTAAAAATTAATTTTGATTATTACAGCTGATTACACCTCGGTGAGCAATGTAATTGATATTTTCTAATGTATCCCAAGGAACATTTTGTATAACACGCTTTTTGTTGTTGAAGGTTAAAGACTCTGTTATTGGTTTTTCCCTAAATATGCCCACATCATTAGTCCCTCCAGTGAGAAGGTCGCCATCTGGAAAAAGCAGCATGGAGGCATTATTCAGGCACAAGTGCATGAAATTGGTGTTTCTGCATCTTCTGTCTCTCTTCTGGAAAGAAGGGGCTTGTAATTAAAGGAGTTGGTTTTAGAGGAAACATTATTCATTTGGTGTTATTCCTTATCATGTCAGTGGCTGACAGCTCTGTAGCACTGATAAATTGTTCCCTGGAGTGAGACACACGATGTACGATTCCTCATGCCTTTTACCTATCTTCATTTTCAGTAGAAAATGTTTCCTTCTTGGCAGGTGAGCTGAACTTTGAGGCAAGGCTGATATATAGATGTTATTTCTTCCTTTTCTCCCCCTGACTCCCATCACAGTCCCTTCTGGCATCAAAGCGTGAAGTCATCGTCTCTACCAGGGTAAAGGCTGTGGCTGTCAGCCTGTGGGACGGAGGTTGGGACCTTGGGCTCCCTTGAGGTTACCAGAGGACAACTCAGGGTGTCCAGGAAGCCACTTCATCATGCCCCCTTCAGCTTGGAGGGATCCAGAGCACACACTCTTGCCAGCCGTCCCTCTTCACAGCAGTAGCAGCGGCTTTGCTCATCTGCTCAGCTTCAAACTTTCTGTTTAAAAACAAGTTGAAAAAACATCAGCAACCAGTGTTTGTTTCCTAGTTTTAGCAGACACACCTTGGCAACGTGTGATGTTAACGTTATGGGGAACCAGGTGAGGGCTGACAGGATCAGGAGTTCTGTGTACTATCTTTATTATTTTTCTGTGGATCCAAAATTATTCCAGAACATAAAGTGTGTCATCCTCTGTTTTTTTTTAAACAGCAGCAAACAGAAAATGGGCACATGGGACACAGGAGCTAGAGGTCCGGTGGGAAGGGGTTGTGAGACCTGTGGGCAGGGGGATGGGCAAAGCGGCTGCAGGTGGCAGGATGGGCATGGAGGCAGGTGAGGACGGCACTGGGGCCCATAGGTTGGGGGTTAAGCAGGGGAATGGCACATTTCTGTTTGTACAGGTTAGATTGGAGTTTAGGACTCTTGGGGGAGTGGACAAGCTGGGGGCTGTAGCATCATTCAGGTGGGAGATAATGGAGGCAAGGCAGTGGTTGGAGCAGTGGAAACCAAAGAATACACAAGAGAAATTGTTTAATCAAGGCTGGTGTGAACAAAAAAAAAAGAGGGCCACCAAAGACAGAGGCCCTAGCTCCGGGGCTCTTAAATCAGGCCACGAGAAGAGAGTGTGCCCAGGTTTAGGAGGTGTGGGAGGTGTGTGATTCAGATGGTTCTGTGGGGCTCTGCAGAGAATGGGGACCAGAGGGTGGATACTGAGAGTACAGGGCCACCTCTACCCTGTAAGGAGGTGGGACCCCCTCTGGGGCGGGGGGCACACAGCCACCTGACCCAGGTCTTGTTCTGCAAAGTATGAGCTAGGTTTCACCCCACCTTCCTTCTGTGTGGACAGCTGTTCATGCAGGGGCCATGTGTGCCTCACCTGAGCAAACTTAGCGGGTTTAGAGAGGAGCAAGAGCCGGTGGAGCAGGGCCGGGTTCTGTGTCTGCCACGTTTCCATGGCCTTTGGAGATAACTGAGCAGGCTTCCAGTTGCTGTCTTCAAAGCCATATATTAGAATGTTGACATGGCCCACGTAGGGAAGCCAGGGCCAGGTGAGAATTAACAGAAGGGGATGAGAAGGCACCCAAAGCCAGAGGGTCGCACACTGCAGTTGCTAAAATACCAAAGACAGGTTTCTGCAAGAATTTTATGTCTGCCCTGGCAAGAATACGAAAGCACTAAACATTTCCTCCAAGGCCCCATGAGGTCCTCTAAGGGCTGCCCTGTGGGCGAGGCCTCCACCCACCCAGACGCACAAGAGCCTCCTGCAAAACCAGCAGTGCCCAGGCCCACTATCACTCACCCGCAGCCACGGAGCAGCACTGCCCCCGGTGGAGGATGAGATGCTGGCTGAGACCAGCCATGGGGTGACGGCTATACTAAAAGCAGCCTTGGCTCAGGTCCCTGGCGAGGAAAAGGACATTTTGGACCATCTACTCTGAGAACTTCACCCATTATCCCTTTGAAAAATCATTGTGGAAATTTTCAAACAGATATAGAAGTAGGGAAAATAAAAAATGAATCCCCATGTATCTATCCATCACTTCCACAAATTTCAGTTCTTGGCCAATCTTGTCTCTTCTCTATCCCTACCCGCTTTCTCCCTCTGCACAGAATAATTATGAAGCAGCATCCCAGACATCATATCATTTCATGTGTAAATGTTCCTGTATACTTATTTTCTCTTTAAAGAAGTCATGGAACCCAAATAGAAATTGCAGGGGAAGCAAGCATGCAGCATTGGAAGGCTTGAGCAGTCACTGTGGGAGTGATCACGCTGCTCTTGGTCTTGCTTTGCGGCGTGTTTGCATCGGTCTCCTGCTGCCGAGAGAGTTCGGTCTTGCTGAGGCTGAAGGTGCAGTGAGTCCCCGAGAATCCCACTCCCCTGTTTCAGGAAGGAGGTTGAGGTCTGATGGGACACAATGCTTTCCAGTGTAGTGTTTTGGCACCTCTGTGTCCAGGGGTGAACAGCCCTTGAGGTGGAAGCCTCAGATTTCACTCACCTGGGCAAAAGGCTCATGAGTCAGGAGCACCCCAGGGCTAAGAAGAGTTTTTTGAAAATAGAAAAGAATGGGTTTTGAAATGAAGGGGAAGTAAGTGCTGGAGTTGAGGGGACCAGCCAAGGAAGTCAAAAAGCAACTATGAAAACGGAAGTTAGAATTCCCAGAGATGTTCTACTGTGAAAGAGTTATAATCAAAAATCTTTAAGAAAGTGTAGGAAATTTTAAAAATCTGAAATTTAGAAGGTCATCACGGGGACTATTTTTACTTAAACTTGTTGTAAATTCAACATGATGTTGGGCAAGGAAAAAAAAAAGACTTTCCCAGGAGATGAATGTGCCTTTAAGAGAGATGTTTGGAAGCAGGTAGCCAGGGGAAAATGAAAATGCACGAGAACTTCTAAAATTGAAGGGGTGAGAGGACCCAGAGATTGGTGAGGTCTTGATAATACGTCCTCACTGTAGGGCAGGAGGGCAGAAAGACAGCTTGTGTCAGCAAATCAAGGGAGGAGTGGGGCTGGAGGGACAAACCATTGGAAACCGTGGAGAAGAGAGGAGTGATTCAGAAAACCTGCAAACACGGACTTTATGAGAAATCACAATGCTGAGTTGTTGGAAAACCCAGTAGTGCTCTGTGCGGGTAAACATCTTGTGAGCCAGTAATTAAATGGGACTCTCTGTTAGAGGAATAAAACCATTCAGAAACGAATGAGAGTATAATTTTCAAAAAAGACTTTGTAACGTATAAATCCCACTACTGACGTGAGCATTGTTACTGAGATCTTCTACTAGATGGAATCTTGGTTTTCTTAATTGTGATGGGCGAGGCTGCCAATGACACTTTCTCTTCATGCTTTCCCCGAGATTACTGACCCTAAAAATAATGCCACTCTCCCCAGCCTGGCCTTAGAGCTCTTCATGGTGTGTCTGGACTAGGATTACTTCCAGAAGGGACTTCCATTACGCTCTGGTTGTGGTAGTATTCGAATGCAAGAAAGAGAAAAACGGTGAAGTCCAGTATCTTATTTCTTAAACCTCTGAAGTTTCCTTCTTCACTTCAGCTGAAAGTAAAGTCTGTATATTATGTGTCATAGCCCTTGGTCATGCAGGCAGCTGTGTTCCAACACCATATGCAGAATGGAGCCCCTTAGGTTTTCTTCCAGTGCTCTGGGCACTCAACCAGGACACTCCCTCTCATTATCTCTCTTCTTTACACACACACCCACACATCCCGTTCTTAAAACAATTTATATTAGAGCCCAAAGGAAGGACATGGTTTGAACCAGAAACTCCATACCACAACTGACTATGGACTGGAGGTCCCTACAGCAGGGGATTTGAAACAGCAACCCCGTCACCAACACAATATTAGTATCCAGAATGAGGGGGAAGGACAGTATCGGGCTGATGGAAACAGTGGCTTTTCTTTTTCCATTTTAAGAGTCTTAAACGTTACTAGGCTATCACAAGTCCTTGTTACAGGAGTTTGAAAAATAGAAGTAAATGAACAAAGCAAACACTGATACCTTTAATGATGTTTCTTTACCAAGTGCATCATTAGTGAGACAGCTTTATCTTCATAATAGAAGGATAATTAACATCACTAATTGTCTAATTAAGTTCATTAAGCATCCACCAACAGCGCACTGTGAAGCTGACATTATGTTCTACTGTCAACAAATGCTTTTGATTTCTTAGGAAGTAATTAAAATGTAAATTAGCATGCGATTATATGCACAGGGGAAGTTTTGAATCAAATATTCATTTCAGAACTGCTTAGAGCAAGATAGTTTTTTTTTTTTTCTTCAGTAAAGCAGACATTTTGCTATTAATGGTATATATTAAAGTTGTCACTTGTTGTTCAGTGTTTGAATCATTGCGAGGTTATGGTGCCGTATGACAGAGCTTTCAGTTGATACATTTGCCATTGTGCTTTGTGCTTATTTGATCATTTTATTTAGCATGTGTGTTTGTGTCCTTTGTGTTTAACAATATCACAACCAATTTTTTTTTCTGAAAACTCTGTAACTTAAATTCTCTAGCTGAGCTTGCCCTTTAAAGGCATTTGAGGTCAAACCTTTCAGTGTATTCTTTCCATCAGGTTAGGCCCAGGGAGTATCATCAGTGACTCGCTCAGAGCAGGTGTCCCTACACACACAGGAAAGATGGAAGCTGCCCAGATCAGACTTGTGGTCCAGCCGTCCTTGGTTGCAAATTCACATGTTTCTGCTGTCTTAGGGCAGCCCCCTGGTTTCTGATGAATGATTGTAACTGGAATGGGCGTGTTGTAGTTCTAGATACGGTAACTTCATCGGGTTAGAACCCTTCCTGAAACATCACAGTCTCTAGACATTTTCTGGAAAAGAGGCTCCCAAGACAGAAGCCACCATGCCCAAAGCCCCAAAGCTTTCCTTCTTCAAACAATCCTAATGGAACCCTGGAATGCCCATCCTTTACTAAAGCTTACAGTTTACTGCAGGGTCTCAATGCTTGTGATGCCACCTCTGCCATCTTCTCCCTTGAAGACGCTGGGCCATTTGAGCATCTAGCTGATGTCAGCTGTTCAGTGAGGAGGAAAAAGTTCTGCTCGTGATATTGAACCTCTTCAGTCACTTCTTGGATGATATTTTTCAGGGATGGATTTAGCTGGTGCCGGATCCAGGCACCTAAGTTATGTGGGGACAAGATTTCAGATAAATGCAGAGAGATACAGTGGCCTAAGAGAGACTGTCTCTTGTCCTCTTGAGAGGATCAATGTCAGGGCTTGGGCATGAGTAGAGTCTGCAGAACCACTAGCTACTCATCACTGTGGGTGCAGACATCCCTGTAGTCCAAGCAGAGGAGAGGCTTGTGTCCTGGGGTGGGTGGGGGCAGACATCATTGCACAACGACTGGTGGGGGATTGAGGCCAGCTGGACTGTGGTGAGCAGTGGCACCACTCTGAAAAACTCACCTGCACGGGACCAGGGCTCTGCATAGAGAAGCGCAGTTTAAGGTGGACCCTGACTTTTGTCCAAGCTCTGCTGGCAAGCTGTGAGCTCTGGTGTGGTCTGCATTGATCTGGGAGAAGGGCACCATCTGTCCAGAGGGGACTCCTTTTTCCAGTTCATGCAAAGGACGTGGCTAGGCTAGCAGAGACCCTGACCTGACCAGGGGATCCTTCTGCTAAAATTGCATAACAGCGACCCTCTCGTAATGTGCAGCAAGCACCTACCTCAAGTAGCACATAGAATTTCTCTACCAGAATTTTCGTCTCAACTGTTTACTCTTTTTTAAAAAAGTTTTTATTGGAGTATAGTTGATTTACAATGTTGTGTTAGTTTCAGGTGTACAGCAGAGTGATTCAGTTATACATATCCATATATCCACTCTTTTTAGATTCTGTTCTCATATAGATCATTGTAGAGTATTGAGTAGAGTTCCCGGTTCTCTACAGTAGGTCCTGTTGATTATTTATTTTATGTATAGTAGTGTGTATATGTCAATCCCAATCTCACAGTTTATCCCTCCCCCCCTTTCTCCCTTGGTAACTATAAGTTTGTTTTCTACATCTGTGACTCTATTTCTGTTTTGTAAATAGGTTCATTTGTACCATTTTTTTTAGATTCCACATATAAGCGATATCATATGATATTTGTCTTTCTCTGTCTGACTTCCTTCACTCAGTATGACAATCTCTATATGTTGCTGCAGATGGCATTACTTCATTCTTTTTTATGGCTAAGTAATATTCCATTTTATATATGTCAACTGTTTACTCTTAAAAATTAACGTGGTCTACACTATCATGACTTATTAAGGATGCAAAGTCTACACAATAAACGCATGTTTAATACTGACAGTAACTCAGTTCATCCCATGGCTGGCTCATGGCCCTGCCTCCTGCTGGTCGCCGTAACTGACACTAAGGGATGGCTCCATCACAGTGCTCCACAAAAGCACAGGTGCCGCTCGGCCACCTTGGAGCAGCCCAAAGCCACCTCTCTGAGTGCACTTTTGGCCATTCAGCCTCACAAGAAGTAGGGTTAAAGTTGTTTTGTTTTTGGAAGCAAGATGATAGCTTGAAACCTCTCCAGGAGAGCAGGCACTGGGGTTGTGGAAGTTCCACAAGTCAGTGGAATATTCTCAACATAAGGTCACGACTACTGCCCATTGAAAGGCACATTGAATCTAAATCATCTTTTGAAAAGTTGTTAGGGCTGAATGTTCAGTTTCTTCTCCAAAGACAGAAACATCCAGTCTGAAAAGGTTAGAAAAGTTAAACTAGATCTTTTCACCTCCTTCTGCTAGTTATTTACTGATTTTCTTTCCTTTCTCTTCTATAGTATTTTATTTTATTACAAAATCAGGCTGTGTTTATATACCATATATGATGGCTGTCACTGAGGAATATTTCAAAGTAACTCCAGGTCCAAGTCTTCAGCTCAATCCACAGTGTTTTGAGGTACATAAATACTTCATCATGTGCAATTCAACAACATATGAATTCATTGAAGATATAGCAGTCCTAAGAATATAGAGACGAGTAGCACATGACCTTATATTTAAAGAATCCTTGTAGTCTGGTTATTTATCTCCCTGGCTAGATTATATTGTATCTAAGAAGAATTACAGTAGCTGGGTTTCTGAAAAAAAAAAAGTATATAGGTCAATATTTTGTAAATTAAAACCGATTTGAAATTAATTTAGGAACTTGGCAACTTAAAGAAATCCTGGGTTGAATCCTTTTGAAAACTGAATACAGTCCTTTACTTTGAAGGCCTATTATATCCAGGTATCTATTTTGAGGTTCAGGTTTTTATAGATTAGATTTCCTAATGTGAGGTATACCCGCATTCCAAAAACTAATGTCGTGGTTGGGTACGGTATCATCTTTCCAGGAAAGGCTTTCAGTTTTTAAAAATTGTGACTTATGGCTAGGGAAAACACATTTTTTGATTGTTTATTTCTCTAAATTTGAATATTTAAAACTTAAACGTATCCATCGATGCAAAAACGCTTTTTAGAGTTCACAAGACAGAAATGTCCCAAACTATATAAATGATAAAACGGCACATGGTCCTGGAGTGGAGAATCAGTCTGGGGCCCTCCCAAGGCACTGCTGCCATTCACAACCACTAGGTCCTCACTCCCAGATCGGCCGTGAGGCGCCTGCAGTGTAAGTTACAGTCGTGTTCTCGTCCTGGGACCCATCTATTATGAGAAACCATTTTGGTTAATTAAAAAAGTCTTTCAGGGCTTCCCTGGTGGCGCAGTGGTTGAGAGTCCGCCTGCCGATGCAGGGGACACGGGTTCGTGCCCCAGTCCGGGAAGATCCCACATGCCGCGGAGCGGCTGGGCCCGTGAGCCATGGCCGCTGAGCCTGCGCGTCCGGAGCCTGTGCTCCGCAACGGGAGAGGCCACAACAGTGAGAGGCCCGCGTACAGCAAAAAAAACAAAAACAAAAACAAAAACAAAAGTCTTTCAAAGTCTCAGAACAGGAAGTTCTGAAATTTTCTTCTCTCCACTGTTGTCAATGGGGGTTGGTGCAAACTTGGCTCTAGGCCTGGCACAGAAGGGAGGAGGGCCTGAACCTGGAGGAAGGAGTGAAGACAGCCAAAGAGAGTGTGGCAGTCCAGGCCTGGGGGCCTGGGAGGCCGCTCATGGGTCCTTGGGTGCTAGTGTATCTACTAGTACAATTAGGAGTGATAGAAGGAGTAGCTGAGCCTTGAGTGTCCGATCAATTCTTTTTTTTTTTTTTAAACATCTTTATTGGAGTTTAATTGCTTTACAATGGTGTGTTAGTTTCTGCTTATGTCCCCATATCTCTTCCCTCTTGCATCTCCCTCCCTCCCACACTCCCTATCCCACCCCTCTAGGTGGTCATAAAGCACCAAGCTGAACTCCCTGTGCTATGCAGCTGCTTCCCACTAGCTATCTGTTTTACGTTTGGTAGTGTGTATATGTCCATGCCACTCTCTCACTTGGTCCCCGCTTACCCTTCCCCCTCTCCGTATCCTCAAGTCCATTCTCTAGTAGGTCTGCATCTTTATTCCCGTCTTGCCCCTAGGTTCTGCTGACCATTTTTTTTTTTGATTCCATATATATGTGTTAGCATACGGTATTTGTTTTTCTCTTTCTGACTTACTTCACTCTGTATGAAAGTCTCTAGGTCCATCCACCTCACTACAAATAACTCAGTTTCTTGTAGATAGTTCCTGACTCATGGACTTCTATGTCTGGGATCTGCTGTATGGGTTGGGGGACAGATGAGGCATCTGCTCTCAGTTTAGGGAAATAGACTGTAAGCAAAAGGGAATAGATGAGAAAATATTAGCTACTGTGACGTAATCTGAAGGCAATAGATGATATGCTGGAGACTGACTTGTGATTGCCATAGGTTGGAAGTGGTAATAAAGCTGAGAGGGAAGAGTAGCCATTGGGCACCTGGGGAATGAAAACTCCGGAAAAGGACTCAGCTAGGGCCAGGGATCAACGGTGGTAGGGAGTTCGTATATTTGAGAACAGAGGGATATCCTTATAATTGGAGCACAGAGATCAAACATGGAGTGGTCCAGGAGGAGAGCAGCAGGGGCCAGTTGTCAAGAGCCATTCCAGTTCTCTAGGGCAGGGGTCCCCAACCCCCAGGCCTGCGGGCTGCACGGCAGGAGGTGAGTGGTGGGCAGCTCCCCATCGTTCGCATTACGGCCTGAACCATCCCCCACCACCCCTGGTCCGTGGAAAAACTGTCTTCCACAAAACCGGTCCCTGGTGCCAAAAAGGTTGGGGACCACTGCCTAGGGCATCAGAAAATACATCTATGTCTGTGACTCCATCTGCATACGTATCTCGACCCCCACCCCCCTCTCATCTACTGAACACCCAGTTCTGCTCTGGACATTCCGTGCACGCGCATTGACTTCCTACCATATCCCAGGCCCTTGGCTTAAGGCCAGGGGATACTGACAGAAAAAGGCACAAGTCCCTGACCTGCGACCCCCACCTTCTAGGTAGGTGGAATAATTAAAATGTTAACAAGCTGAGCTTGAGCTGAGACTTGGAGGAGGAGGAGGAGGAGGAGGAGAAGGAGCAGGAAGGATGTGAAGGAAGATTGGTGGTGAGGGAGGGGCCCCTCCAGGTATAAAGGGACAGCCTTGTGGGTCAGCTGCTGCCTTGGTATTACTGGAGTATTATATCCAGTTTATGTTAATCCCATGTATTTATTTATAGTCTGACTCAATCCCAAGAGGATTTATGATATCCAGATGAGATGCATGCAATAAAATAAAGAAATGAGATCAAGAAAAATAAAATTAAAAGAAGAAAGTCAATTCCTGGGGAATTAAGATCATAAATATGCAGTCCATAAGGACTTACAGTCAAACATCTACACCACGCGTGAGCTTTCTGGCTGCCATTGTGGAGTGGTAGGTAAGATAGTTCATATATTTATTCCTCACCCATCAATTATGCTTCTGCCAGGGAGTAGGAGCGCTTGAGAGCAGGGACATAGGGAGAACAAAGCAGATGGTCCCTCCCAGCAGCTTACTCTGCCTCATCACCCCTTCAAGCCACCCCCATTGTGAGTTTTTAAAGATCAGATCTGATCATGTCATGTCCCTGATTAAAAACCATTATTTGTTCCTGCACTGTCCAGAAGAGGACTCAGACCCACGACCACAGTGCAGGGAGCCTGACTCTCACTGTTTTTCTAAGTTTCTCTCCTGTGACAATCTTGCACAGTGTTTGCTCCAAATGGGCCCGCTTCCATATTTTATCGTAATGTACCCTGTCTTCTCCCATCTCTACCCTTGGGCAAATGTGGTCCCATCTGCTTGGAAGAGCCTCCCCCTCCCATCAGACCAACTGCTTCTCCTGTACTTTAAAAACACTGTCCCTTCTGAAAGCCCTTTCCTGCCTGGCCATGGCGCCTGTGGCTACAGTTAACTATTTTTAATTCACAGTGGCCATATCTATGCGGGACAAGCCTAAGGGAGAGGGAAGGGCTGGTGTTGATTATGTTACCTGTGAGTCACATTCAGCCCAACAGTGGGCACCTACTGACAAGTCCCAGTGTGACTCCCAAGGGAGCCGAGGTGAGCAGGTGTGTGCAGCATCCCGGAGCACAGGGATGTGGTCACGGTTGCCCTCCGGAAAATCCCAGTGTGGACCCAGATAGCACCCAGTGACGTCTTGAGAGCTCAAGCCAAGGGTTCTGCTCTAGTTGTGGACAGCGACATGCTGCTCCTGGCCAAAGTGGCCTAGTCTCTCTCCTTACAGCCTAAGGAAGGAACCCTCCCCATAAGCTCCAGCCCCCATTTGTTATCTCTACTTGAAATGCCAGTTTCAGTGTCCAGGCTTTCTTAGTGCTAGACATCATTTGGAGTCAAGGAGGCTGAATTAGTTTACCAGCGTTGCCTTAGCAAAATACCACAGGCTAGGGGCTTCACCAACAGATATTTATTTTCTCACAGTTCTGGAGGCTGGAAATCTGAGATCAAGGTTTCTGCAGGACTGGTTTCTCTGTGGCTTGTAAATGGCCGTCTTCTCCACGAGAGCATCCCTAGGATCTTTTCCTCTTCCCAGGAGAACACTGACTAGATTCGACTAGTGCACACTCTAACAGCCTTGTTTAATTACCTTTTTAAAGGCCCTATCTCTAAAATACAGTCATACTCTGAGGTACTAGGAGCTGGGGCTTCAACATGTGAATTTGCGGGGAACACGAGTCAGTCAGTAACAGCAACCTCAAGTCTCAAAATGTGTTCAGGGGAAAATGTTTCCATGCGTTGCAGTCCTCCAAGGTAGAGCCTCACATTCATCTCTCATCCAGACCCCTTCTCGTAGGTAATTCCTAACCTTCTGCTCCTGCCCAAGGAGGTCTGTGTCTCCATGAGCCTCACCTCTAAGGAAGATGATAACGGAAACTTGAGGAGACGTGGCTGAGTTCAGGAAAGGTCAGTGTGGTGATGCTTCCCATCTGTCTGAGTCTCACAGAGGCTCTGATGCCCAAGAAGGAGAAAAAGAGGAGGGAAGCTGGCTTCTTTGAGGAGGCCTGGTACCTGCAGTTCCAAAGCTTTTGTCCTTTGCTACACGGGAGTGTCTTTTTTTAAAAGTAGTCAGTCTCATGACAATTGAATTTAATAAAAACAGCACAGTTCAAAAAAGACAAATTAGAAACCACTGTTCATCTTAGAAATTAATATGTGAGTGAATTTAACAAGAGATGAATTGCGCTGTGGTGATCTGGTCCCTCTTCACCCACTCCAAGCACCAGTTGTTTGTCATTATTGCTGGAAATATGATTATTACTCTGGTATTGCTTGACATTTATTAAGAATCCAGGGGCTATGTCTCCACCGTAGAGAAAAGTGCAATTATCTGGGCACTTGGAGAAAAGAGCATTTCCTGGCCTGAGTCGTCCAAATAGATATCTTCCAAAGACACCTTGACTGTGGCTTGATGCAGACCCAGGCCGTTCTGTCCCTTAGTTCCTGTTTACCTTCATAAGGAACTGCTAACCTTTTACGGGTGCACGTGTAGGTGTTATACAAGATTTACCAACAAACAGGGAAAGCATTTCATTGTTTTCTCATTAACTGCTTCTACCCTTTAACTAAAGCCAGGTCTCCAGTAAGAACTTATATTTGAAGGCAGATATATCAACCTTATGTAGAGAAGGCATAATAGAAAAATTGCGTATGTGATCTGTTTATTGAATGTTTCACAACCAGGAAAACATTGAATTTCAGACGGGTTTAAACATGGCAGTGGAAGTGAAGGCCAGAACTGCCCAGCTCCTGACCTTTGTTCTTTGCAGACCCAGAAATCTTATCACCTGGCCCTATATCTGACCATCACCAGTGTTTTACTCTGGGCAGGAAGTGACCAGCTGCAGAGAATTTAGCTCAGAGGAGTGCCAAAATCTATGAGCTTCATTTCAGTCTCTCAAACTTTCGTCTATTGTTGTCTCCATTTGCCAGACACTTGGGAACAGGGATGGACGTTGTCCTTGAGGAGCTTATTCTAGGGGGGCTTCAGGCGGGGAACCCAGCCGCTGTAATGTGGAGCACTGCCTCTGCAGGCTTTGCACTCTGCCCTGGGGCCCTGAGGAGGCGTGCTGGGAAAGAGAATTCTTGATAATTACCAGTTACATGATCATGACAAAGGGCTCACACAGACATGGTTTCCTCGGTTGCTCACTGCCAGCCAACTACACGACACTGTTAATCCGATCCCTCATCCTCTCAGCCTGCACTGGTGGAGGAGAGGTGAGCAGTGTATTTATTTTATAATTTGGGCTATAATCCATTAAGCCTGTTATTTATCTTGTTGCTCAAATCGTTTGAGCTTTTTGCTCATAATATTTCATTGATCTCACACTTGCTTTCACTTAGCTCTGTTGATCTTTTCTCACAGATCACAAATACGAATCCAAATGAATTTTATGTGTTTTAATGCAGTTTCACTATAACCCTTCCTGACATTTTTGGTGTGTGTATTATTCAGGAAAAGTTATGTTACAGTAACAAACACCCCCAAAACGAATTGCCCTAAAATAGCAAAGGTTTCTTTCTCACCTGTGCTACACGTGCATTGTGAGTTGGTTGGGAGTCTTCTGTGCCTTAACCTCGCCCAGTGATACCAGCTCATGGAGTTGCCGTTGTCTAGAACTTTGAGCACTGCCATGGCAATTAAAAAAGAGCTTAGCAAACAGAGCATGAGCCCTTAAAGTTTCGGCGCACCTCTCCCTGGCCTCACCTATGGCTCAAAGGTGGCAGGAAGGGTGAATCATGCCATGTAGCTACAGGAGGAGAGAACTGGAAATATTTGGCAAACAGCACTAACGACCAAAGCCCTATATTTTTTTTCAGTTTTTCTTTTCCATGCAAAATCGATACACATTTAATTGTTGTTATTGTTAGCATATTTTTTTCTAACCTCCTTTAAAAAAAATCTCAGTACATCAAAAACCTGGTTCCATATCATCAAAACTTCTTTGACACCAGGACTGCCGTGAACAGTTGTGCAGGTTACGCACGAGGGCATCTGGCCAGCATGGCAAAAAGAAGCCGAAATCCAGCCTTTGTCCCACTATTCAAGTTATCCAAGCAGGTCCAGGATGGCATCTGCCCAAAGGGGACACAAAGGTGCTGTATGGGCTAGTGGTGGCCCTTTGTGAGCATAACTTGTGGTGACTGCATAATGCTCTACAGTAAGGATGAACCATCCCTCCACGTGTTGATATTTACATTGTTTCATTTTATGCTGCTATAAATAAGATGGTGGAAAATACTGTCCAGTGAATATTCGTGCATATATCTTATGATTTCCTTAGTGTAAGTGACTAGCAGTGAAAATTGTGAGAAGAAAGATTAAAATGCCATGCATGTGTCAGCACATGGTAGATACAGTGGCATTTCTTACTACTGAGTTTAGTTCCAGACCCGACACATGCCGTGCTTGGCTGGAGAGTCCAGGACCTACAACTGTAACGTTGGTACTAAGTTTCCAAGCAGGATCTGAGAGGCTGTGTTTAGATATGGGTCTTTCTCCTTTCTGGCTAGGCCATACAGCTGTAATTACAGGACTAACGATGCTTTAAACCAACAATGTAATGACTGTCATCAGTGACAGCAGGCGCTTCCTGTGGGAGAGCTTGGGCGGGAGGGTCACCAGCAGCTGGCCGGCCCCAGGGGTGCCCCTGGCAAAGCTGGGCACCATCAAGCTGAGGTCAGCTCACTTAAAGGTGACCCTCCAGGTAGGCTGTGCCTTGTTCCCCATTCCAAGATCTGATCTGTGTTCTGTAGCCAAACCCTTCCCTAAGGAGGCACTGGGACAGCAAGGCAGAGGCTCTTTAAACCAGATCTGCTTTCCCTCTCAAATCTCCAAACGGCCTTCTGAGGCCCTTGGTCCTACTTTAGAGGTTCTCAAACTCTTTAACACACAGGCAGTTGCTAAGCAAAGGCTATTTTGCTCCAATAAGCAATGCAGAGCTTTGCTCTGAATTTGTCTCCCATTGATGTGCCATATTCACTGCTGCCCAGGCAGATGGGCCTCTGCCCTTGAACCGCCCTCCTCCTGTCTCCACATCCAGAGTGTGACAACTTTTCAGGGCATGAAAGGTCTCAAAAGCAATTGCAAAGTAATGTTTGCTTAGCACTGTGGCAACACACAGGGTGGAAACCACGTGGGAGACACTCACGTGATGGCAGAATCCAAGAAGTCATCTTCCAGCACTGCCAACTCCCGTATTGTTGGAGTCACTCATCTCACTTGTCCTCAGTTTCCTCTTCCGTAAAATGAGGATGATAATAATACAGGTTTGTCAGGTGGCTAAATGTTAAATGTGATAATGCATATGGAAACTCCTTTGTCAGCTGTAAAGTGCTATGTGCAAATTAGTTAACTGGATGTAATGTTGAGAGAACGGACTAAGGGATAACAAATATTTGGGCTATCAGCACTTTTATATAACTCATCAGGTTAGGTCCCTGGTCAGGTCCCTCTCCCATCCTCCTAATCCACTATTCCAAGCCTTCACCCCTGCTCAGCGCTCAGGGGAAGCAGAGCCATCTTCCCCTTTACTCTACCCTGGAACTGGAAGCCATCAAGTGTGAAGCACCTCACTCAGTAGTGTTCTGCTCACACACTCATCCACATCTGCACCCATCCTCAGGTCCTTCCATCCAGCTTCCAAGCATGAGCCCTTCCTCATGGCTCAGGTCAGCCTCTCCATGGGCTGCTGATTCCATCCTCTCTTCTCTCATCCCATGGAACCTGTGCCACCTTCCTCTTCCCTTTGCTTTTCAACCTTCTCCCATCTGCTGCCAAGCTCCCCACAGCCTAGCAATACACTTGGGTTGTATCCTTCCTCTTATATTGCATGGCCCTACTCCCACCTCTTTTTTTCTCTTCTTCCGATTCAGGTTTCTTGAATGAGTTGGCAGTATTCATCGTCTCCATTTCCTTATCTCCAAATTTCTGGTTGACTCGCTGCCGTCTAATCATTCCTCTGAAATAACTTGTAGAAATTACCGAAGACCAATTTCTGTAGACAAACCCAAGACATTTTCAAGCTTCATCGTACAGGACTTCTCTGCTGCAATCGCTGTGGCTAAACAGCTCTGGGTCTCCATGACATTTCTCTTTCTGATTTTCCTTAAACTTTTCTAACCTTTCTTCTCCTATCCTAAACTTTGCTAGTGTTCTCTGGTTTCCGACCTTGGCTCATCAAGCTCCTCTCTGCACGTATTCTCCATGAGGCATCTTATCATCTCTCACTATTTATCATTTGATTGCTGGTGGCTCACAGATCTATATAGAACTTGGAACTCTCACTTGAGCTTTCTTCTAGGGATGTCCAGCTGTACCACTGACGCTTCAAATTCAACATGTCCTCATATCGCTTAAACTTGCTCTTTCTCTTGTTTTTGTGATATCTATTAATTTTTCTTAGTTTATCTAATTTAATTTGTTCCATTAGGCAAACTAGAAGTTTTAGAGTAATTCTTACCCTCTCATACAGTCACCAGTTTATCCCAATTTTATTTTCCATGTTGTTCTTGAATTTGACTCCTCTACTTCACCCATTCCACCCTGTGAGCCCTCACTTGCGCTGTCATGATAGTGTCCTAAGGGAACTCCCTACTTTTAGTCTTGTCTTCATTAAATCCATCCTTCAAATTGCTACCAGAGCGAGTTAGCAAAAATGCTAATGGGACCACATCAGGCTTCTATTTAAAACCTCTCATTTGAGATTCAGCTAAAGCAGCATCTCAACCAGGGAGCCTTCACTGAACACCATGGTGTCCTCTTCTTTGTGCTGACTGTGACCTGTGTCACCATGTCCCAAACATAGCTCTGTCTCAACATTGGCCATGTCGACACATAATTATATGCTCTTCCACTGCACTCCACAAAAGCAGATATGGGGCTCGTCTTTGTACTGCAGGGCCTGGAAAATGGTAGGTGGACAATGGCTATTGATTGAACTTAACAACAGAGAGAAAATTTGAGGGTAGACATGGAATATCTGAGCAAGGGTGTAAACAACACTGGGCTGCAGCTATTGTCGTTAGGGTATTTATTTGAAGAGTAAATATGATATATAACTGAAATCATATAGCATTTTCTATAACTGTTAATTCAGAAGAGACCATCTAGGTCAAATTTTTCAACTGATCTTACCCATGACTTACACCCAGATAGTCTCTGGGTGACCCTTTTATGAAGTTTCATTTTACTGTCTCATCTTATCTCTATAATATCTCTTTGGACTAGACCGAGGAGGTACTGTTACCTTCATTTTATAGATGATAAATCAAATTGGAAATATTAAGTTATTTGCCCATGGAATGTGGCTGGTAAGGGCCAGGAACCAAGCTGTCTGGACTTTGATTCTACGTGAAACACTCTGATTTAGCAGCGCTCAGAACAGCATGAAAGTTTGAATATCTTTTCATATATCTTGCCGGAGTGTCCCTGCCTGAAACTCCCCCACTTAACCCCCTGGGATGATCCACACCAGGCCTGTTCTTCAGTGAGATAGCACATTCGTTGTTTGACAGGGGCTGCTTTGTGTCCAGGTTCCCTCACGAGTTCTCTTCTCCTGCCGCACATCTCCAAAGCATCATATCAGAAAAAAGACTGGGCTTTGGCCTTAGATGTAAAATTAGATGTAAAATTAGTCAAATTTGTCAGCATTTTATGTCACTTGCACTGCTCATAATGAATGTTACTTGTATAAACGTGTAACAGCAATATTAAGGAAATTTTGTAAACAAAAAAAAGAAGAAGAAAGAAAGAAATCACCCTATTCCCACTACTCCAAAACAGTAACTGGGGTTTTAAAAATTATATTGTTTCCATAGTTTTGAGTCTTTGCTGGTAAATACTCTTTTATTTTATTGAAGTATTAGCACACATAGAATAAAAGTGTTCCAGTCATAAATATACAAATTTAAGAATTTTAATGGCGTGAACATGTGACCACTACCCAGATTAAAAAATACAACATTCACGGCTCCCCAGAAGCACCCCCCACTCCATGCCCGATTCTAGTCTCTAGCACCCCCAAAGTAGCCAGTTTCCTGGCAGCTAATATCATACATCAGTTTTCCACTTTTTACTTTTATGTGTGTGAAATAACATATCATATGCTCTTCTTTCTGGCTTATTTCATTCCAAACTGTGTGAAATTTATCCATGTCTTTTCATGAAGTAGGAGTTCATTCACTTTCATAGCAGTTGACCAACATTTTCATAGAGTTCTCAGACTTTTTGGTCTCAAGACCTGTTTACCCTCTTAAAAATTATTGAGACTTCAAAGAGCTGTTGTTTATATCGATTGTATCTATTGATATTTATCATGTTAGAAATTAAAACAGAATTTTAAAAATAAGGCATTTATTAATTCATTTTAAGATAGCAGTAATAAATCCATTATATATAACCATAAATAGCATTTTTAATAAATAGATTTTTCAAAACAAAAAATTTTGAAAAGAGTAGTACGGTTTTATATTTTGCAAATTCTTTAATATCTATCTGGCTTAGAAGACAGCTGGATTCTCATATCTGCTTCTTTATTCAATCAGTTGTAATACTTTTAAATTTATTTTTTGGTTGAAATACATGAAGAAAATCTGGTCTTTCACAGATATGTAGTTAGAAAAGAAAGGAGTATTTTAATAGAATTTTCAGAAAATTATAGATATTCTTCTTTGATACTACACCAAAATTCAACAAGTAATAGTTTCTGAAAGGTTACTTGAAACTTTTATCAGTGAAATTTTTGTACTCTGTTACAGTAAAATGTATTGATTATCTTGTACTTTGAATGGATATTGTAACCCATACATGATTTGTAACATGCATTGGAGCATGAAAGTAACATACAATGAGAATATTGGTTCCCTGAGTTACGAGATCTCCCAAATGTTGACATGTTTCATTATGCAATATGGAAAAATCATATTCATGTACCACCAATTTTATCAGAAAAATATTTATCTACTGAGAAACTGTCAGGCTCACAGAGGCAGGTACAAGCTTTTCAACATTCTGATATTCGAAATTTGAAAGCCCAAATTTCATCATAGGCAGAAAATACTGTTAGTGGTTTTATTTGATATGACAGGTTCACTTTGTTCATTTTCAAGAAAAGATCTGCCACATATCCAAGTCTTCATAACTAGTTTTGTCTGTCAGTCATTCTTTCAAATTAAAGTGATCAAAAGCAACTAGTTCAGCTCACAGCTCTAACAATTATATGAGTGCTTTTCCTTGAAATGAGCATCATGGTTTTTGGTGTTCAGAAGTGCTTTACGCAGATTTCCCGTTTATCACACAGACTATTAAAAACGACTGTATTCAAAGATTGAGATTTCATAAAATTAATCATTTGTACTGTTTCATCAATGACATTCTTTTTTTTTTTCAAAGTTTTACTTCTATGTAGCAGGACCCTTTTACTTTTCCATTTTATTTATTTTTAAAATAAATTTATTTATTTTATTTATTTATTTTTGGCTGCGTTGCATCTTCATTGCTGCACGCGTACTCTCTCTAGTTGCAGTGACCACAGGGGCTACTCTTCATTGTGGTGTACGGGCTTCTCATTGCAGTGGCCTCTCCTGTTGTGGAGCCCGGGCTGTAGGTGCACAGGCTTCAGTAGTTGCAGCACGCGGGTTCAGTAGCTGTTACTCGCGGGCTCTAGAGCACAGGCTCACCAGTTGTGGCACATGGGCTTACTTGCTCCACGGCATGTGGGAGCTTCCCAGACCAGGGATCGAACCCATGTTCCTTGCATTGGCAGGTGGATTCTCAACCACTGCACCACCAGGGGAGCCCCATCATTGACATTCTTAAGTGAAGATTTTTTTTCTCCTATGAGTTCCTAGTGGTGAGGACTACATATAATGATTATTTTGGAAATTGTAGATTCACATGCAATGGCAAGAAATAATACAGAGAGATCCCATGTACCCTTTATCCAGTTTCCCACAATGGTATCATCCTGCAAAACTGTAATACAGTATCACAACAAGGAACATTTCCATCACTACAAGAAGTTCTCATATTGCCCTTTTGGGATTGTCTTTTCTTACTCAGCATAATTCTGTTTCAGATTCATCCAGGTTGTTGCATGTATCAACAGTTCATTCTTTTTTTTTTTTGTGCGGTACGCGGGCCTCTCACCACTGTGGCCTCTCCCGTTGCGGAGCACAGGCTCCAGACGCACAGGCTCACGGGCCCAGCCGCTCTGCGGCACGTGGGGTCTTCCCGGACCGGGGCACGAACCCACGTCCCCTGCATCAGCAGGCAGACTCCCAACCTCTGCACCACCAGGGAAGCCCAGTTCATTCTTTTTTATTGCTGAGCGGTACTCCATGGTATGGATGTTTCATAGTTTCTTTAATCATTCACCTATTGAAGGTCATCTGGGTTGTTCTTGTCTATTATGAATAAAGCTTCTATAAACATTCACATGCAGGTGGTTGTGTGAGTATAAGTTTTCATTTCACTGTGATAAATCCCAGAGGTTGCAACTGCTGGATACTATGGTAGTTGCCTAGATATAAAAAAAAAATCTACTGACCTGTTTTCTGGAGTCGCTGTACCATACATTCCACCAGCAATGTGTAAGTGGTCAAGTTGCTCTGTATCATCACCAGCATTTGGTGTTGTCACCTCTTAATTTTACCCATTCAGATAGGTGTGTAGTGATTTCTCATTGTGGTTTTTATTTTCATTTTATTAATGGTTAATGGTGTAGAACATCGTGCTCATGTGCTTCATGTGATCTGCATGTCCTCTTTATGTCTATTCATGTCTTTTGTGCATATTCTAATGGGATTTTTTTTTTTTGCTCTTGAGTTTTAAGAGTTCTTCATACTAGTCCTTTGATTGAGGTGACTTGCAAATACTTTCTCCTAGATTGTAGCTTATTATTACATCATTTTTAAATTTTTTTTTTTTTGCGGTATGCGGGCCTCTCACTGTTGTGGCCTCTCCCGTTGCGGAGCGCAGGCTCTGGACGCACAGGCTCAGCGGCCATGGCTCACGGGCCCAGCCGCTCCACAGCATGTGGGATCCTCCCGGACCGGGGCACGAACCCGCGTCCCCTGCATCGGCAGGCGGACTCCCAACCACTGCGCCACCAGGGAAGCCCTATTACATCATTTTTATGTGGGTTTTTGTGGAACAAAAGTTTTTAATGCTGATGAGATCCAATTCATTTGTTTTCTTTTATGCTTTTGGTGTAAAATCTAAGAACTTCAGCGATTTGTTGAGTGAGAGCGGTAAAAGCAGACATCTTTGCTTTGTTTACAGTCTTAGAGAGAAAGCATTTATTGTTTCACATTAAATATAATGTTAGCTGTGGGGTTTTGTAGATGATCTTTATTATGTTAAGGTAGTTCCCCTCTATTCCTGGTTTTCTGAGAGTTTTATTATGAATGAGTGTGGAATTTTGTCAGATGCTATTCTGCATCAGTTGATACAATCATGTCATTTTCTTCTTTAACCTACTAACATGGTAGATTATCTCAATTGCTTTTTGGGTATTTACAAGCTTTGTGTTCCTGGAATAAACCCACTTGGTCATTGTATGTCATTCTTTTTATGCATTGCTAGGTTCTATTTGCTAATATTTTGTTAAGAATTTTTGTATCTCTATTACAACAGCCAGGACATGGAAGCAACCTAAGTGTCCATTGACAGATGAATGGATAAAGAAGATGTGGCACATATATACAATGGAATATTACTCAGCCATAAAAAAAATGAAATTGAGTTATTTGTAGTGAGGTGGATGGACCTAGAGAGTGTCATACAGAGTGAAGTAAGTCAGAAAGAGAAAAACAAATACCGTATGCTAATACATATTTATAGAATCTTAAAAAAAAAAAAGCAAAACACATACTCATTCTGAAGAACCTAGGGGCAACACAGGAGTAAAGACGCAGACGTAGAGAATGGACTTGAGGACACGAGGAGAGAGAAGGGTAAGCTGGGATGAAGTGAGAGAGTGGCATGGACATATATACACTACCAAATGTAAAATAGATAGCTAGTGGGAAGCAGCCGCATAGCATAGGGAGATCAGCTCGGTGCTTTGTGACCACCTAGAGGGGTGGGATAGTGAGGGTGGGAGGGAGACGCAAGAGGGAGGGGATATCGGGATATGTGTATATGTATAGCTGATTCACTTTGTTATACAGCAGAAACTAACACAACATTGTAAAGCAATTATACTCCAATAAAGATGTTAAAAAAAAAAAGAAAAAAAAAGAATTTTTGCATCTCTATTCATGAAAGATAGGTTTATTTTCCTGTACTCTGTTTGTCTGGTTGTGGTGTAAAAGTATAAGCGTATTGCTAGCTTCATAAAACAAATTGGGAAGTGTACCAATTTTTTCTATTTTCTGGAAGATATTTTGTAAAATTTACATTAATTCTTGCTTAAATATTTTGTAAAATCCTCAAGCAAAATCATATGGACCTGGAAATTTATTTGGGGGGAGTATTTAAATTATGAATTCAATTTCCTTAACTGTTATAGTCTGTTCCAATGATATATTTTATATTGGTTGACATACAGTAATTTATGTTTTTGCAAAGGATTTGTCCATTTAATCTGAGTTGTCACATTTATGTGTATGTAGTTATTTGTAATATTCCCTTGCTCTCTTTTTGATGTCTGCAGGGTCTGTAGGGATAGCCTCTCTTTCATTCTTTATATTGGCAATATGTGTCTTCTTTTTATCTTTGTCAGTATTTCTACAGGTTTGTAAGTTTTATCGATCTTTTCAAAGAACCAGTTTTGTTTCAATGATTTTCTCCATGTTTTTCTGTTTTTAATTGCATTGATTTGATTTCTGCTCTTACCTTTATTATTTCCTTCCTTCTGCTTGCTTTGGGTTATTTTTCTCTTTTATTCTAGTTCCTTTAGTGGGATCTTAGATTGACTTAGAAATTGTACTCTTTTTTTTTTTTTTCAGATAGGCTCTATGATACAAAACATTTTAAAATTACATCATTTAAAATATTTTAATTTAAAATCTTTTCATCTGTATTAGGGTAAAATTGTATATATTTAAGATGCACAACTTGATGTTTTGATGTACATATACATTGTGAAATAATCACCACAATCAAGGTAATTCACATAGTTACCTTTTATTTTCTGATGAGACCACTTAAGTTCTAACTTCTTAACAAATTTCGAATATATAGTACAATATTGTTAACTAGAGTCACAATGCTGTACATTAGGTTTTCAGAACTCACTGTTTTGCATGACTGAAGCTCTGTATCCTGTAATCAACATATCCCCATTTCTGCCTCTCCCCAGCTCCTGGAAACCACCATTCTACTCTCTACTTCTATGAATTTGACTATTTTAGAGTCCATATATAAGTGAGATGCAATGTTCTGGCTTATTTCACTTAGCATAGTGTCCTTCAGGTTCATCTATGTTGTTGCAAACAGCACAATTTCCTTCTTTTTAAAGGCTGAATTTTATACATACATAAAACATATATATAATGAACTTTGTGATGATTTTTTTTCTTTTGTTCTGTTAATGTGATGTATCACCTTGATTGATTTGCATACATTGAACTATCCTTGCATCCCAGGGATAAATCCTACTTGATCACGGTATATGATTCTTGTAATGTGCTGTTGAATTCTGTTTGCCAGTATTTTATGGAGGATTTTTGCATCTGTGTTCATCAGGGATATTGCTCTTAAATTTTCTTTTATTGTGGTGTCTTTGCCTGACTTTGGTATTAGAGTGATGCTGGCCTCATATGATGAGTTGGGAAGTATTCCCTCTTCTTCTATTTTTTGGAAATTTAAGAAGGTTTGGTATTAATTCTTCTTTGAATATTTGATAGAATTCTCCTGTGAAGCCATCCGGTCCTGGGCTTTTCTTTTTTGAGAAGTATTTGATCACTAATTTAATTTCCCTATTTGTTATTGGTCTGTTCAGATTTTCTAAAATTTAACTCTTTTCTAATGCATGCATTCGGTGACATATATTTCTCTCTCAGTATTGTTTTAGCTATGTGACAAATTTTGATACATACTGTACTATGTATTTTTAAAAATTTCCCTTGAGACTTACTTTTTGATCCATGGATTATTTAGAAGTATATTGTTTAGTTCCCAAGTGTTTGGAGATTTCCTGTTATTGATTTCAGTTTGATTCTTTTATGGTCAGAGAACATATTTTACAGGTTTTAATTTTTTAAAAATTTGTTGAGATTTATTTTATGATCCAACATGTAGTTTGTCTCGGTATATATTTTGTGGGGGCTTGAAAAATGTGTATTTTACTATTGTTGGGTGCACTATTCCATAAATGTGAGTTACTTGAACATTTTTTAGAATTCCATTTTAATTTATCTATTATATTCTAGCTTTTCTAGTTTTTCTTGGGAGGAAGATTTATCTGCTACAAGCTAGTTCGTCGTAGCTGGAAGTGGAAGTAACCCATAAGCATGTATGTGAGTGTGTATGTGAATGTAACAGCATAGGTGGTACATGTATTCATGAGGTTGTGATTGATTTGACCAACAAATCCTGTAACTCTTACTTCCCCCGACAACTGGTCAGAGTAGAGAAGTTCTTACCTCAGATCACAGCTGTTATTAGTTGTGACTTGTTTTGTCTCTTCTCCAGGACTTCGTGTCATGTATCGAGAACTACAGACGAAAAGGACAGGAACTATATGCATCTCTATACAAAGATCATGTACAGGTAAGAAACAAGGCAATTCCCTTCTCTGCACAGTAGACCAGAACCTACCTTGAACCTGAAATAAAGAATCATAAGAGCATTTGGTTTAAATTCTAAATTGGCTAAGCCAATAATTGGTCATCAGTGAGTCAGTCCTACCTTCATGACCTGTGCCATGGGATTTGGACCCACACTGTCAGCAGCTGAGGAGATAGGCAGTGTTTCCATCCACTTATCTACTCATTCATCCATTGGGTGCCTCAGATCCTGTGCTAGGAGCTAGGGGCATGATTGTAAACACAGCAGACGTGGGCCTCACTCTCGGGTAGCTTACTCTAAAGGAGAGATATACATTAAATAAGTGCACAGATAAATAGATCATTGTAACTTGGAAAGAGCAATAGACAGGGAAAATACAAGTATAATGGGAGATTATAACAAGGGGAAGACTTTAATTTGGGCAGATCAGAGGCCCTCTCCAAGGAATTGATCTCTAAGTTGAAATCTGAAGAAGGAGGAATATGGGCTAAAGTATTTTAAGGAAGTGGTTTTGACTAAGGGGAGGGAATGTGTGAAGCTCCTGAGTCGGGAAAGCACTGGATGTCATCAGTTAACTGGAAGAAGAGGAAATGACTGGGATGATCTGAGCTGGGAGGGGACAGGGGTGAATGAAGATGAGGCAGGGCCAGAGCAAGCAGAGGGGCTTGCTGCCACCTTAGGGGTTTGGCTTGTTCTCCTAAGGACAGTGGGTTGCCACTGATGAGGGTAGGTTTAGATGTTGAAAACCTCTCTCTAGGAGTGATTTCTGTACAGTCTAGGTAAAGAGCACTGGCTGTCATGCCAGGGACATCTCTATTTGAATCTCAGGTCTGCCCCTTCCTAGGACTGAGCCTAGTCTGAGCCTCAGGGTCCCCATCTTTAAGACAGGATAATACTGCCTACCTGTAAAGATTAAAGAGTGAGTATGGAACACCTAGACAGTGGCTGGCAGGGAATAGATGTCCCATATATGGTTAATGAATGGCTAAGAAGTTCATTTTTAGGCGGTATTATTGATGTTAACAAAAATTTTCTAAAATGATTGCGAGTAATAGAACACAACAATAGAATTAAAACTTCACAAATTGTATTTTTACTTTACAACTTCTCTGTGCCAAAGCCTTGCTAGGTGTAGGAAAGGCAGAGATGATAATGATACTCCTCTGGTTGAAGGTTCTTAACACTCAGTAGAGGGACCAAGAGTAAAGAAATTAAAGCAGGGTGATAAGGCCAATACTAGGATGTTGTACTACAAAGAGAGGAGCAGTGGGGTATAAGGAACCATTGGGTGTGCCTGGGGTAAGGCGAGGGGTGAAGGAATGGTGAAACAGTAGTCCCCAAGTTCAAGGGAAACAAAATAGGCTCTGATCAACTTAAGCCAAGTACCCTGATCCAGTTATCTCCATATGTGCTTGTTTGGGAGCCCACAACATGCCCCCACGAATAGGGATGTGTGAGATGCACAGCGTGCACCCCAGAAACATACAGACTAGCAACACAGCCTCCCAGGCTGTGCTACATAAGGAGGTGGGCAGTTTATCAGACATGCCGGGGGGGAGAGGCGGTTTGGGGATAGGTGTCCTGCTGGCTTATATTTGCGTGTTATCTGCGCCCCTTGGACAGGACCTCGCATGTGAGTGCCTTACTACTTGAATTCACCAACTTCGTTCAGAACTAGCAATATGGCTAATAAATTCAGCTGCCATTGGGGGAAAAGTAAGATGAATCATTTAGGATTGCATCCTTTATTTAGGGATATCCCCATCACGCTTGTTCCATTTCAAGACAGAGGGTGTTGTTTATCTAAGCTTTCAAATCAGCATCTAGTCAAGAGTTTGACCATTTCTCTTCTTATGGTTGGAAAAGCCTGGAAGATTTGGTCATGGCTAGGAGAAATGTGCTCTGTGGTAACTGGTGGATTTCTGCTGAAATTTGAAAAACTGAAGGTTAATGGGGAAGGACAGAAGAACCTCGGCAGAGGCTCTGAGCCCATAAGGCAAGGGTCCAGCCTCCTGGAACATCAGTCTGGCTTATTTTCAGCAGCGGGCCTGGCTGGGACTCAGAGGGTACTTGAGAAAGTGGGACAGAGTTTTACTGTTGATTGAAGTATTTTTGAGAAAATCAGCGTTTTGAGGCTAATCCGTGAGGATACTTTCCAAGTGTTTAAATATTTAAGACAGATCGTTTCGATGTTTAAAAGAATGCAGGTGTTATCACTGTCTGCCGGAGATAATGGGGTCTGGAGTGTTCACCCCGCTTTCTTTTAAGGGGTGTAGTAGACTTTCCCGACGAAGGCCGCACTCCACTTCCAGAGAAGTCAAGTCCAAGTTCTGGAAAGAAAACAACCTTGTGAAATATGCCATGTTCTTCAAGGACAGCTTCTCCTAATTACACTCCGTGAGGTCCTTCCAAGAGGGTGGAGATAATGAGGTTCAAGGGCCCCCGCCCACACGGCTCTCAGTAACAGGTTGCGTAAGACTTTTCCAACTGGGCATTTTACTTAACCTGAGAGGTCACTGGCGATGCAGGTGCTCACAGCATGACAAGATAGCGTCACCCAGTGCCCTGGAAGCTAACCCAAGCATCCAGTATACCTCATCATCCCATCACCAGCAAATCGTGCAATTCTGATATTTAATCTCCCCAATTTCCCATCACTCCAGAAGTGCCGACGAAAACAGGTGCCTCTGCTCTGGCCCTGCCCAGATGCCCCTTTGCCATTTCCAGTTACATTTGTTCTCTTCTCTGTGGTCCGGCTGCTCTGGCGCTGCTCTGTGATATACCCAGGCCACCTGTTCTTATACTGAGTCCTCAGCATACCTTACAGACATGCCTCATTTTGTCTATATATTTTTTAAAATTACAGTTTTTACTGTTTAAAGTTCTATGCAAGATGCCTTCCACCCCAGAAATGGCCTTTCTTTTAGTGTGTGAGGGGCATTGCTCTGTCCCCTCTCTTTTGGGCTCTCTGGGGGCCAACAGACTGTTTCCATTTCTTGCTCAGTCTCTATATATCCATTACATTTTGGTAACAGCTCTTTCAGATATAAGTATCAGAAACTCAACTCAAACTGGCTTAGGCAACACATGAAATATTTTGAAAAATCCAGGAGAACATCACAGTTCAAGAAGAGCTGGATCCAGGTATTCAAACCCTGCTTCAAGGAATCTGCCTCCTCTCTCCCTCTCTCTCTTTTCTTTCTCTCTTTTTCGTACACACACACAAACACATGTTCACACAAACATTAAACACACAAGTGTATGAGATTACTAATATGTTTTAGGCAACAAGGCACATGGAGGAGAGAGCATTTGAGGCTGGCATGAACTCATGCTCTGCTCCCCAGTCTGTACATCCTGGAACCAGGCAGGGCTCATATAAAGGGTGGGAAATTATGTAACTTGCACAAAGGGACTGTCTCATTGCTGAGAGGCCTGCCTGTAGGCTGTGTATGCCTCAATGCAGATACATCAGGTGCCTTTTCCTGATGCACATAAGGTTGGCCAGCGCAAGGTGAGCAGCCCTGAACGTGGACACATCCACCTCTCTGCAGTCTGCTCTGTATGGCTCTAGAGACAACCAGTTCCAATCCCAGAGAATGATGCTCACTAGCCCATCCCACAACCATTCATCACCCACTGAAGCCAGGGCTGGGGTCAGCTGCACCCCAGCACTGGGAACTGAAAGTAGGAATGGTCTGGTTGCCAAGAGGAAAGTCTCAGTGATGCTACCCAAGAGCTTCTATTCAGCCGAGAATCATAGCTGCCTCTAATACACCAGCATCCCTGCCCCTGTGTCTGGTGTGGCATCTGGCCCACTGGAGGTTTGAACTGAATGGGGACCTTACCTTGTGCAGAAGCATGGGCATTACAGAACACCTTGCGGGTGCAGGAGCTCAGGACTTCTGCTTGTTTACTCATCTCATGTCCTTTGTCTTGGGACCACATACAGCCTTCCATCATGGACTAAACAGTCATTCATCTCTGAAGGATGAATGAGGGATCTTATCCCTGACACACATCTGTCTAGCTGCAGATATGCAGACAACATGTTTGCCCTGTGATGAAGACTCAGGCAGCTGTGAACCTCCAGGTTACATAGGTGGAGTCTTAGGGTGGAAGGGATGCTCTTAAAAGACTAATTTGAAACCCCGGATGAACAACCCAGTAGCTTGGGATTGTTCATCCTCTGTGAAGCTGAATATGGAACTACAAATGCAGCAACAATCTCCCAGGAGCTGAAATATTTTCCCCAAACACGTGTTCATTTCATATAACCAAATCCGTATAAAAGGCTTTGGATAGTCATTATTTTTCTGGAGTTTTTTATTAAACAATTGGAGTACTTGTAAAATGCTATAACTATTTAGGATGTGAATTTAAGAACTGTGGAGAAACAAAATTATCTTGTTTTGAAATAGAATTTGCTTTATTCACAATAATAATACTAACTGCTTAAGTTGGGTAAGGCACCGTATTAAACTCTGGAAAATATTGTCTCATTTGATCCTTACATAAACCCATGGTTTTATTATTGTGGTAATATTACTAACTGAATTTGACGGATGAGGATGTTAAGTCTCCTTCAGATTAAACTGCTAGTGAAAAGCAGAAACATTGTGACAGCCCAGGTTCATCTGACGCCAAAGACCAAGTACTTAGAACTATACCATCTGTCATGTTTTTGTGAGAATTTTCAAGTTCTGAGAACGATCTTCCCATTCAAAATGGATCTAAGTCTGCCAGTCTTTGAAGTAATACTGGCAGAAATCACGACTTAATGAAATGATACCAGGGCCCTAGGAAAGGAGTCAAGCACACAGGCTGAAGTGAAGGCTCTGGAATTAGACAGGCTGGGTTTCAGTCTTAGCTTGGTCACCTGTTGGTCCTTGGGGAAGTCACTTCTCCTCTCCTAGACTTGGTTCCTTCATGAGGATAATAGAAAGTACTTAACAAGTTCCAAGACTCACTTATGGTGTCATTGTGTAGAGGAAATGAGATAGAGCAGGTGAGAGGCTCAGCCTGGTACATGACAATGAGTTTCTTTTCTCTTTATGTTACTTTTGTGAGGTCTGTGCTTCTTGTCCTTAGCACTTTCACCTTTCGGTTTTCTGAAAAATTAAAATGTAGGGCACATACCATCAAATATTTGAATAGTTGGAAAAGTTCACCCTGCAGACAAAGTTGATTCTGCTGTCCAAACTGAATTGAAATGTTCCCTTGATAGATGATGTAGGAAACTTCAGTGTGGCATACAAAAGCAATTTAGGGGTGTCGATGTATTTTGTAAAAGGTTTGAGTTATACTCTAGCAGAAGGTATAACAGTCAAGTGCTGTGTATGCAAACTATGAGGATTCCATAGATATTAGGAAGGATAATTTTCATTAACATCAAAGGTTTTAGCTTCTTTGAACATTCTCACCACACTTCCAGCCCAGACACTGGAAGGAGGGCTTTCAGCATCATTTTGAAGCGTAGGGGCTGTGGTGAGGTTCTGTGTCCATTCTACCAAATAGCTGTCCAATCCTCTGATGAATAGCATGGGGACCTTTGGGACCTGTTACTTTCTGCACAGTGCCCAGCAGTCACGGGGCTCTGTGGGCCAAAGGGCAGAGGGTTTTTTTCTCCTCGAAGTTGAATTAAATGGTCTCAAAGCTGAAAAACTGATTTCTTCTCCTGGCCTGGTCCTAGCTCCAGAGAGTACACCCTGAAGGTGCTTGGAGCTGCCTATAGGGGTGATTTTCCTCAGGCAATTATGGGGGGCTTGGTCTGTTCACCCCAGGAGGTTTGGGGCCAGGCTGGTGAGGAGATGTGTCCAGAGGTGACGCTGTACTTCTGCTTCCCAGAGGCGGAGATGTGGCAAAATCAAGGCAGCCAACGACTGGGCCAGGATCCAGGAGCAGCTTTTCGGGGAGCTGGGCTTGTGGCGTCAGATGGCAGAAGCCACACCCAGCTCCCGGTGGGAGCTGGACTGGAGAGAAGGACCAGCTCGCATGAGGAAACGTATCAGACGCTTGTCTCCGCTGGAGGCCCTGAGTCGAGAAAGGCTCAAGGTAAGAATTAGATGCAACAAGACAGGATGCTTCCAGACAGGCAATGTATAGAGAGGTGTCTCCTTAGCGTTTCCATCTGATGTTGTTTCCATCGGGAGTGCTTTGGCATGGACAGGTAGGCGAGGTAATGCGTGCGGTTCACTGTAGGAGTGCTGTAATGCATTCTTGGTGCTGTTTAACAGAAGGAAAGAATCACTAACTCCCCAGGTGCATAGAAGGGATGCTCTAACTACAGCCTGAATGAATGAAAAAAATAAGTGAGTGAGTGGTTCACATATACACCACTGACCCAGTACCACGCTGACATCCATAAAAGTCCGTTAGAATGGTCCGGATGCCAGCATTTGAAAAGAGCCACGTGGTGGGCACTGTCTCTTGTACAAGTTATGTGTCATAGAGCAGTCATGGCCAGCCCTTCTATGGGCGTTACTGTGCAAGCAAATCCCGACTCAAGTCTTACAATGGAAATATCTTGAACTCAGCTATTTCTGCAAGCTTGAGCCAGTGACGCGCTTCGTCCAAATGACACTGAAGCTGCGTTGGATTCCCAGGCAACGGAATCTGGACAGTCCCCAGGCGTTTGCTGTAAGGAAGCTTGGACTCTCTGTCAAACTTACATTTTTGCCTTTTAAATGATGAAGAACCATCCTTGGCTTGGTAGTGGATACAGAAGAATCTGTTAATAGCATTTCATGTCCTCATTGAACAATTCTGCTTTAAGATATTCTGAAAAGCAGCCTTTCCACACCCTGGAACGCAAGACATTTCCTTCTGCGTTCATCCTGAGTTACAATGTTGGGCTTCTTCTCTAGTCTGTAACCTCAGAATCTTTTACCCACATTAAGTCCTTTATAAAACCTAATGAAAAAATTATATTTCATTTATTCAGTAGACGTTTTAGTTTTGAGTGTGTTGTCTGTAAACATCTGGTGATATATAGTATTTTTCCCTCAATACATTTCTTAGGAAATGGAGGCAGGAAAAATAAGCCTGCCCGTGGTGCTGATGTCAAGGCCGAAGGCTGGCTGTGGAACCTAGTCTCTGGTCTCTTGGGCTGTCCAGCCCCACCCCTGTCCCTGGTCCCCTCTCCAGGGTGGCCCATACCACAGACAGCCAGGATACTCTCTACTCCCATTTGACATAATCTTTGGTAATTACTGTAAATCCTACTTAATGGAAGATTGTGGGTTTTTTCCCCTTTGACTCAGGAACATTAACACTTGCATTTTATTGTGGTCCTTTCGGATTTGGCATTTTGCTTCCCTTGCCTTTGAGTCTTGAGTGATTTGAAGGAGCCATATGCATGTGTGTGTATGTGTTTGTGAACCTGTGGAAAGGGGGGTGGGGCCCATAGGTATCCAGGATTTAATTTCTCTTTTCTCTGGTTTTATTTCAGGAAAGTCAGGACAGAAATGGTGATATTTCTCAGTTAAATGCTGAAAACCAAGGTATTCAATTTATCTGTATTTTTATTTAACAGTTAAAGCAATTCTTGGTTTTATTTAACATCTCCTTAAAGATATGAAGTTAATATATTGTGGGAAGAAAATGCTGCAAGTCTAGAGTAGGGAGTGCAAGGCCTTTCATCACTCTGCTCTCCAGAATGAAGAGGGACCCATTCCGGACGTGAACGCTCCACTGGGGGAAGGAGTTTGCATTTAGGTTGCAACAGTAAGAATTTTTTTCAGGGAAACTATCCTGTCAATTTGCTATATGAGGGAAACCTTAAAAGTGCCCCCCCCACAAATACTAATACATGTTCAGTATGTGACCCAAAACACCTAGGAGGAAAGTAGGAAAATATTTTAGAGCAAAATTGGATGGGATAGATATTTAATACTTAACACTGAATTCTCTGATTGTGAAGATGACAGATATAATGGTCATTGTTATTTCTCCAATTTAAAAAAGCACTTTGAATCATTGTTGATGTTTATGCTTACCCTTTGTGTAATACTCATGGAGGAATTTGGTTGAGTTGATATGCTAAAAATCTAGTTTATTTTCAGAGGTCAGTTTGGCCCGAACGCATCAAATACATACCAAACACACACACAGACACATACACTATATTTCAGATTTTGTGTTTCTACCAAAGACTCTGCCTTTTGTTTCAGACACTCTCTGTCTGTGAGTTTCACTGTATCCTAGGCTGCAGCTTATATCATACCCTTAACCAAGTGACACCTTCCTAGAGCTGATCAGACTTGTCTCATTTAGTGCCTTAGCACCGGGTTTTGCGTGGAGCTTGCTGTCTTGTCAGTCTGCAGTAACAAAGCCCAGAAGTGAGGATCTTGATCCCAGGTTGATTTGGGGAGTCCCACTTGGGACTTGGGATGACAGTGTAACACTCATATTTTGGCTTCTCTTCTTTCCATCCCAAGCCCCATAACCCTAAGATCAGAAGGAGAATCTGCCTGCTCTCCCTCTCAAAATGGGTGGCTGCAGAGGGTACAGTGGTAGAAAGCAGGTGTTTGATTTTATGTGGCCTAGGGCCATGGGCTGCTAAGTCCCCTCGTCCCCTATATGCAGGGCCTCTGGTCACCTATGATCCCAGGCTCCTCCATGTTTCCAGCATGGACCCCCAACTCCCAGTAGGGAGCTCAGTCAAAGAAGAAAGGGCTGTGATCCTTCACCATGCCTTCCTGGGTGCCTGTATCTACACAGTGTTTTCTCTGCCTGAGGAAAAGCCTCTGATGGGTGTTGCTGTGAGCAGCAGGCACTTACATTCATCCAAGTGTGAGGTTCCCAGGTGGGGAGGAGGTCAAAGAGATGAGCATCTTGCCACAAAGAAGATGTCCAGTAGCACCCTGACCTTGCAGCCATGTGCTGCTCCACGCAGGTGGACACCCAGGACAGGGTGGAGGAGAAAACTCTAGAGATCCACACAGGTGTGTACTTAGCTGGCACCCAAAGGCACATGCACAGGAGCGCATCCTTTGGAAATAAGTCTAGATGGACACACAAATGATTGCAGCAGTGGATTTTGGTAGTGTAGAAACAGAAACTAGTTGTATCTCTAAAAAATAGGAGGTGAGTTGGGTGATTATGGAAGAGTCACACAGTAGATTATTACAGCCACTTAAGTTGCTTTCTAAGAACTTTTAATGGAATGGGAAAGTGCTCATGGTGTAATCTTGAGCCAAAAAGTTAGAAAAGAAAAACTATAAATTCAGTATAATTCTTACCATGTCAGAAATTACGTTATGTGTGTACATATACATGTATGTACAAAAAAGATGTCAGAATTAAACCACATTGTGGCCAGGGAGGACAGACAGACTAGAGATGAAAAGATCAGCCTCTGGACTCAGAGGGACTTGGTTCAGATTCGGCCTCTAGTTCTTAGTAGCCGTATGACCTTGAGCAAAATAATTAGCCTTTGTCAATTTCTTCATTTGCAAAGTGAGGATGGAATGGACTCTACAATCTAGGTAGGACTGGATGAAAAATGTCATTAAAATATCCAGCACAGAGAAGGTGCTCACTAAACAGGAGCTGTTGGTATTAGCACTCTCTCTGGGCGCACAGGTGATACTTGTTTTATTTCTCATTTTTAATTTCTCACAATTTCATGGGTTTTCCAAGTTTTTTACATTAAGAAGATAGTATTTCCATAATTAGGGAAAAAAACCCCACTCTTGAAAGAGTGAACAGGGGACCTCCCTGGCGGTCCAGAGGTTAAGACTCTGCACTTCCACTGCAGGGGGCGTGGGTTTGATCCCTGCTCAGGGAACTAAGATCCTGGCATGCCACCTGGTGTGGCCAAAAAAAAAAGAAAACAAAAAGTGAAGTTCAGAAAAAGCAAATCTTGTGGGACCCTCTGGGACCCTCTAGGAAATTGCTTTACTGATTAATGAAGGTGTTGAAACATCCCCCCGTGGTCACTGGAGAGCTGCAGAGCAGCCAGGCCCGGGTACATCTTCCTGAGTGAATCAACCTGCAGGTGTGTTCACCACATGATAGGGTCAGAGGGGTGTGTCCACTTTCAGAAACAGTGAGGGGTACGCTGGGATCCACGTCATTCACGGCTGCCCTGAAACCTTGCAGTTCCTCCCAGGGACTCGGGCCCAGGCTGTGCACTGTCCCTCGTGACTCCAGGTGGCTCCTGCACAAACCATACGTCCCTTTTTGCTGCTGCAGATGGAGTGACACCACAGGAAGCTGAGAGCGAGAGAGATGAGGCAGTAGACTGCACCCAGCTGACCTTCTTCCCCGCCTTACACGAAAGCCTGCACTCTGAAGATTTCTTGGAACTGTGTCGGGAGAGACAAGTCATTTTACAAGAGCTTCTTGATCATGAAAAGGTAACACAGCCCATCATGATTATTCTTTAAAGATTATCAGACATGAGAGAACTAAGCTTTCTGCACTCACATGGGAGGTGATATCTCCATTCACCATAAAAAAATCAATGAGCAAAAGCGATGGCATGCTCCTAAATTTGTGGGCCCAGAGCAAGGGTGCAAATGCCCACACATCTTGCATCAAAATGTTTAGAAAATATAAATCAAGCTAATAAACTGTTAAGTGAAATATGTTCTAATGCCCTATATTGACCTTTATAATAACCTGGGGGGCCAGTTTCAAATTTAGAATTCCTGACCTCCTTGTAGTTCAGCACCTTGGCCCCCCGCTCACAGCCTGACCACTTGAGGGATCCATCCCGTGCCTGAGTGAGGGGCCCTGGTGGATGTGTTTGGACACCTGACCCATATGTCCCAGCTGTCCCCACACTCCTCGCCTTGAAACCAGCTCCCCTTGGCCACCACTCAGGCCTAGAGGAAGCACACTTGAGGCACCTTCAGCCCTCAGAAGGGTGGACCTGGAGAGACAGTAGGCACAGCCAGGAGGCAGGCTGGACCAGTTAGCAGGGAAATCCATTGCTGCGGATGCCTGGAGCTGGACTGTGGGAGCCCAGGCTCTTGGTGTGCATGCATGTCCCCTGGGTATGACTGGAAGAGGGTCAGGGGGTCCCCCTGAAGTACAGGAACAGGGAAGGGCCCTCTTACACAAGTCTAAGAAAGTATGGAAGATGAAGCACGTGTCTTAAAGTAAAACGGACCTGAGCTAAAAACCCCAACTTGGCCACATATTAAATGGCCTGCTACCTAACCTTCGTGAGCCTCAGTTAGTTATTCTCATCTTTAATATGGAGTGCATGGCAACCATTTCACAAAATTCTCATAAGGCTTAAATGGGATAATGGAAGCAAAGTGACTAGCATAGCACCCAGCACACATGAGGTGGCTCATTAAAGACTAATTCTCTTCCCTTTCCAAAGGTTGAGTGGTTTAAGGGCTGGGTAGACTTCCATCTGTCTCTTCCATCAACTCTTCTGTATGGGATGTAAGTGAAGAAGATGCCCCAGCAAAACAGAGGAGCAGGCAGGGCGGGGCTGGCAAGACATGCAGGGGCTACCCAGAGATGAATGCATGAGAGCTGAGGGCTAGTCTGGCTGCAGGGTGGAGGAGAGTGGAGCTGAACTACGGGCCACTGAGTAAGCAGCCTGGGTATCCAGGAGCAAGTGACAAGCTCAGAGAGCTTGTGATGGGTGTGAGCAACGTGCAGAAACCGAAGCATGTCTTTCCAGGGGCAGATTCCTTGCAGAGACTCCTGGAGGGTGTCAAACTGGGATTTACTCCTTCCAGGGGTTGGGTAAAAGGGCTGACTTTGAAGTGCGTTGGCCAAATGGATGACTGCAGAACTTCTGCCGAGTGTTTAGCTGCTTTCAGATTTGGGTAGCAGTTAATCAAAACAATCCTGGGGGCTTCCCTGGTGGCGCAGTGGTTGAGGGTCCGACTGCCGATGCAGGGGACATGGGTTCGTGCCCCGGTCTGGGAAGATCCCACATGCCGTGGAGCGGCTGGGCCCGTGAGCTATGGCCGCTGAGCCTGCACATCCGGAGCCCGTGCTCCTCAACGGGAGAGGCCACATCAGTGAGAGGCCCGTGTACCGCAAAAAAAAAAAAAAACAATCCTGGAACAACAAGGTCTTTGTACATGCTGAACCCACAGCTTTCAGCCAGAGAGTACATTTGCAAGTCCCCATCACACCTCACCACCATGCCTTTGCTCATGCTGGTTTGTCTGTCTGTGGTGCTCTGCACGCTAGACTCCTAGCAGCTGATTCTCCAAAGCCCATCACGACTGGTCCCCAATCTGAAACCTGGAGAGCTGGTCTCTCCCTCATACCTGTCTCTACTGCCCACTGCATCTCCACCTGCCCTTGCTCCTGACATTCAGGCTAACCTTCACCACTTCACCTTCTGCCTCTCTCACTCTACTGATGCTCCTTCATGGAGGGACCCCCAGGCGCCTAACCTCGGGCATGCCTGGAGAGGCCTTTCAGTAAACACCGATGAATGAAGATTTATTATATTCATGTTCATTTTATTTTGATTATGGAAGTAGTGTAGTCTAATGTGTGAAAGTTTAAAAAATGGATATAAAACATAACATATGTAACATATATTTATATATGTGTGTATACATAGCCACAGTACCCAGCTGCTGAGTACTAACAGCTGATAACAGTTTGAACATATCATATATGTTCATATAGGTAAATGGATATTTAGTAAATGCCTAGTCAATTGAAAACAGCTAAGAGATCAATGCTTTCTTACTCTTAAAACGTTTCTTTGCCCTTAAAGGATAATGTAAAGCAGTGATTCTCAGCAGGGGGCAGCTTTACCCTGCCCCACCCCTGGGGACATTTGCCAATGTCTGGAGACATTTTTAGTTGTCATGACTTGGTGGGGAGGGGTTGCTGCTGGCATCTAGTGGGCAGAGGCCAGGGATGCTACTTCACATCCTACAATGCTCAGAAGAGCAGAAAATAATTGTTCAGTCCCAATCGCCTATAGTGTCAAGGTGAGAAATCCTGATACGATGGATGCATATTAAACAGATTAAAACCAAACCCCAGCCATCCCTTCCTACTTTCCTGATAGGGTAAAGAAATACCGGGTTAGATATTGTCTCCATGTTGGCTCTCTTCGTCATTTTGATAAGAAGAGAGCAATGGCAATGCTTTGGTTTTATTTGGTGTATTAATTTTATATCGCTGCCGTAACAAATTACCAAAACCTTGGTGACTTAAAGCAGCACACATTTATTAGCTCAAAAGTCTGAGCGCAACATGGCTCAGCTGGTCCTCTGCTTAGGGTCTCACAGGGCTGAAGCCGAGCTGTTGGCAGGGCTGCATCTCTTTCTGGAGGCTCTGGGGATGCAGCCATTTCCAAGCTCGTTCAGGTGTTGGCAGAATTCACTTCCATGCTTCCGTAGGACTGAGTTCCCGGGTCTTGGCTGGCTGTCAGCCAGGGGTCGTTCTCTGCTTCTAGAGGCCACCCACATCCCTTGCCTGTGGCTCTCTTCCTGCATCTTCAAGGCCAGCTGCAGCAGCCTCCTCACACTACAGAGCTCTCTGAGCTGCTTCTGCCTCATCGTCCCTCCCCCTCATCTCCCCTCTGCCTCCCTCTTCCATTGAATCTCTCCCACCAGTTCTTCTAGTGCCTTCTTCTGCTGCTAAGGTCTCATGGGAATTGGACCCACCAAATAATCCAGGATAATCTCCCTATTTTAAGGTCCACTGATTTGCAACCTTAATTTCATCTAGAATGAAAAATAATTTCAAGCCCTTCAAGCAGCACCTAGGTTAGTATATGATGGGATAACCAGGGATGAGGCTCTTGGGGGACATCTTTGTCCCCAAATACTGCCTGCCACATCTGGTATCACTGAGGGTCCACATGTCACCTAATCCATGCCCCGCCTTCCAAGAAGGGCTTCTGCAGATGGCCTGACTCCCATGTGCTTTTGCCAAGACCAGCCAGGTGGCTCCAGTCCTCCCTGGGCTGGGCTGAGGGCGAGGTCTGGAGTTTACCATCACAGCCAGAGCTAGTCCCAGCATGGCCTGTGCAGCAGGTTCTTGCCTTTGGTACTTGTCCTGGTCTCTGAGAGTCTTATTTTTGCTAACTGTCCCACCCAGCAACACTTCACTCCGGGGTCTTGCTGGGGAAGCCAGAGCCTGAAGCCCACAGGTGACTGACTTTCCCAGCCTCTGAGAGGCAGGTCAGGAGCAGAGAGCGGCTGTTCTCTCGTTTTCCCCTGCCTTGTACTTAAACGTCAGTCCTTCTGGATCTCCATGTCACACAGCAGGAAGCTGTCAGAATGCCACAGGTGGCTCACTGTGGTGGCAGGGACTCCAGGCTGTGCAGACAGGAGCACGTGAAACGCAGCAGGGTCTGAGGCAGGATCTTAGTGCTTGGTGTCCCCTTACCTGCCGGGAGGGGCCACACGAGGTTGGGGGGTGGGGCACAAAGGGACTGAGCAGGGCAAAGCAAGGCGATTCTTGACATTATCAAGACATTGGTTCTTTGCATGAGTTGTTTTGATCCATTTCGTTGGGTTGTGCTTGTTGCCTCTGACTTCACGGTAAACTGTGGGAGAGATTCTTTTCCAATTCAGCCTGAGTTCCTACAAGGTCACTGGAACCAGACACACCTGCTCCCTGAAGAAGCAGGTCTAGGAGACTGGCCAGGGTCACATGGGGACAGGCTCCCAGGAGGCTAGGTGGACAGAGGCTCTAGCCTGGTCCCAATCCCACCTCCACCACCTACACTGCGTGTCTTTGCCCCAAATCGGCGCAGAGGAGCTCTCAGTGGCTTGTATCTGCTATTATCACTGTGATTGTGGCTCTTTTAATGGTACCTTAGCATTTGTTCTTTCCAAGAAGGAGGGAGGAGTGGGGTATGAACCCTGGTACCTAAGCCATGGCCCTGAGGAAGTGGGAAAGGGCCTGTCAGTGCAAATGAGGAAACACTCCTGTTTAAACCCAGCCCCAGCCGGCTTCCAGGGCTTCCACAATGCACCTGGGAGCCTGTGAAGCCAGGAACTGTGGAGGTTGGGCAAGTGTTGAGCTTGGACAAAATGGGAGAATCCAGGTCTGAGTGGGTCTGTTTCCTGCTGAGATCGTGGAGGATGTGACAGAGGGTCAGAGTAGAGCCCACGAGAAACCTGACCAGCTGGGATGGGGCCCATCTAGGCCCATCTAGGGTTCTATGTCCACTACAAAATACAGCATTTTGTGGGAAAGAGGGAAGTTGCTGGGTTTGGGGCCTTGATTGATGTGTGGTGAGTCCCCTGAATTTAAAGCCTGAGGCAGAGAGGAGCATAGGGAAGCAGGCCTGGGAACTCAGGGATGTCCACGGGCTGGAAGAGTGGGCTGAGTCGGGTCTGGGCTGCAGAGCTCATTGTGGAGCGGGCCCTGTGACCTGGCCCCCTCCACTGCCCACACCTCTACTAGCCAGATCATTGCAGCCTCATGCCCACCCACTCACCACTCCCCTGCAACCAGAGGCCCCCTCCTGGGTGAGCCTGTGCTGATGTGTCCGTCCCCAGAGCACTCATAGCGACGGGCCGCCCACAGCACTCTGCTCACTCTGCTGCCAGCATCTTCCTTGTCACACGGCTCTGTAATTATTCTTGAGTCCTCCTGTGATGCCTTTAAAGGCAGGGACAGGCTGGAATTTATTCTTGTCTCTCCCTTCCCTGACTCGTAGTATCTGTGCTCTGGAAAGATCTGCTGAACTGGAGAACACAGCTGTATCAACGGACCGTCCATGGGGAGCCCCCCACTCTGGTGTGCCTTGTGGCAGTGTAGGGGCTCCAGGCGTGGGCAGCCTGCCCACCACAGTGACATGGGTCTGCTCTCGAGAACCTCGGGAACTGGCCTGAGGGGTGGCATGCCCTGGGCCTACCTCGTTCATTGGGGGAGCCCCTCTGGGAGCAGGTAAGGCATGGCGGAGCAGGCCTGGCTGCCTTGCAAATCCACCACCACCAAGGAAGAAGATGCCAACAGTTCATGCCCAGGAGGGCCGCTTGGCACAGGGCAAGTGCTCAGACTGGACGGAGAGCCTCGTTCTGCTCTTTATTTATCACTATTATTGGCAGAAGTGTCAATAGCTGGAGGTCTGGAGCACTTGCTTTGGGTGCTTTTCCTACATCTCATCGAGTCTCACCATGGGCCCTGTGAAGGAGGCTTTATCATTTTCATCTTAAAGATGGCAAAACCAGAGCCTAGAGAGGCTGCTAACTGGAATTGCTCGTATTTCATCTCAGCTCTGTCTTACTCCAAGTTCGTGGGGTTTTCTCTCTTTTTCCTAGCTCCTAGCCTACTATGTTGGGCAAGTTACATAAACTCTCCACCACCCTATTCTTCAGCAACCTTCCTGTGTTGGCCTTGGACATGTTGGCTCCAGGACCCCTCTGCTTCCTCTGCGAATGTTCCGGTTAATGCCGCCTCAGGCAGGCAGGCCTCCAGGTTCTTCACCATGCACGGCGTCTCCGCCAGGACGTAGCGTGACACGCACGTGCCAGCCTGCCTGCCTGCACGTGACTTAGCCCCAGCTCCTTAATCCTTGGTCATTCTACTTACTGTCAAGGACAGGAACTGGAAGTCGAGGAAGGGAGGATTGTTGCACTGACCCTAGAACCATGAACGTGTTTAAGCAGACATATAGAGGGTTTGACCGTGGCAGGGGTGTGTGTGTGTGTGTGTGTGTGTGTGTGTGCGCGCGCGCGAGTAGGTGGTTATTTTCTGCATTTCCCCAGACTAATATTTTCTGCTTGTGTTGAAACATTTTGAGGCAAGTATTGTTGTAAGCTGAGAATTCCCCTAATTAAGAAGTCTCCATAAGACCTTTTGGGTCTTGTGCTTTTTCTAAGTGAAAGCACACCCACAGCAGGGTGTACGTGGTGGGTGTGCGCCCAGGCTCAGAACGCCCGGAGCACCTGCCTTCAAGTGGCCATCACGTAAAGTGGGCAGGCAGCCCGTGGCGAGCCCTGGCTCCTCCTCCCCTGCCGTCTCAGAAGCGCTTGCTTTCATGGTCTTTGCCGATGCAGCCCAGGAGACTCTGGGGCACATCTCCTTCCAGACTTCTGGATGGCTTGTCCCCACAGAGGCCTCTGGGGGAAGCAGGCAGACCTGGAGCTCGGAATGGCAGCAGCTTAACTCATTTCTTTGCGAGAACATTGGAGCTCTGATCGCCTCTAGCGATACCTGGGATGGTAATTATTCTGTGCCACTTTTGCGTCATTGATTAATGATTCCCAGAACCATGAACACATTTCTCTGCAAACAGCTCCATTTGACATGAGGAGTGGTTTATTTAATGTATGTTAACTGTGGGCTTGTGTCAGCCACTGCGTGGTTGGGGACGGTCCCTTGTTCCCCCTCCACAGAGCTGCTCACAGAAGTGAAGTGAGTCTCCACTTAAAAAAATGTGCTTCCAGACCCAGTCCAGAGTTAGAACTCACATGGAAGTTGTTTTTACTGTTGCTGTTCTTTTTAATTACATGAAAAACTAAACATTTATTTTTTTTTTCATACAAACTCAATGTAAAATATTAGTTTGACCTTGTTAGAAATGAAACCAGCTTACAGGGAGATCATTTTGCTCTGAACAGCAGGGAGCGGCATCAGGCCCTTCCTAGGTATTTTGAGCTGACGTCATTTGTAGAAGGCAAAGAACTGTGTTAACCTCTGCACGTAGTAACTTCCCCCCTGGGTCAGTCGCCACGAGTAACTTTCTAGAATGCAGAGCTGCACATGTCATCCCTACTGAACACCTTCTGAGACTCTCTTTGGCATACTTTGTGCACAGGGCCACTCTGAGCTGGCCCTGTGCTTCCCTGGACTTGCTTCCCTTGCCCTTACATGAGTGGGCGAGTGTGTGCACACACACACACCTGCCTTTTTACTCTAATTATACGGAACGACTTATAATCTCTAAACATGTCCAACTGGCTCAAGACTTTGTACCTTGCCAAGCTTCTCCTCTGTTTTCATCATCTCAACACCCAACCTCAGCCTTGGGGTCACGTCCTTGGGACCCACTTCTCTGATGTCACCTGCCCCCCCCCTCCCCGGATGCTGTCTGGGCCAGGCACTCTCCTCTGTGCCCTGAGAATGCTTGTATCTCCCCCCAACCCCATGCTGTACCAGGACAGTTGGTATTCTTCTCTCTTTCCTGTTAGACCATGCGCACCACAAGATGTGTTTTCCCTCCCTTTATGTTTGTGTGGAGGCACAGGCCAAACATTCAATATGTATCTATTAAATGAAAGCATGAGCAGATGGATGAGTTATAGCGATGTGCCTGCATGTGATGGGACCTCTACTTTCAGAGCCTCGCTGGTGTCCACGGATCAGTTTCTAAGTATGGTTTTCAGATTGTCTGCATCAGAATCATCTGGGCTGCCTATTAAAATGCAAATTCCAGGGCCCATTCAGCACTTGCTGAATCAGAACAACTGGGAATGTAACCTGGGAAGATGAACTTTAACAAGCTGCCTGGGTGATTCTCATACATACTAACTTTTCAAATAAATGCTGAGATCCACAAGTCTGGGTTTTACGATATACGGAGCTGCCCTGGCTAGAAACATGCTTCAACTTCAGTCACTGAGTGCAGATTCTAAATGCAGCTAACGCTACACACTGCGCTTTGAACAGTTCAGGACTTGTGATCCTTTTCACATTATACTGGTGCAGTTTCAATCCTTTTCCGTTTGGTCTCCCCTGAGCCAGCAGAGAAAGGGTGGAGGCTTGCCTGTTGGCAGGCTTGCTGTGCAAGTGGCACACGCAGGCAGGCAGGGGGCATCCCTGCTCCTTGTCTCCACCTGAAAATACGAGCTGCCATCAGGAGATCCAAGTGTTATATTTCTTCTCAGATGTGCCAAACTGACATATAAAAATAATATCTCCTTATTGTTTTAATATACATTTCTTTGCTTACTAGTGTGACTGAATGCTCCATCTAAAAGTGATCAATAGAGAAAAAGTAGATGCCCGAATTCATAGGTAGCCAGCACAAATGGAATTGAAATAGTCTCTCTCCTTTTTGATACTTAACTTTTTCTCAGCAATCTGTACTGTTTTTTGAGATAAGAGAATACTTATTCCATACACCACTGTAACAGAATGTATTGATAACAAGGTCTAGGTGAGCAGACGTATGGAAGGGGAAGCGTGACACATGTGAGCACGGTTGAAGCTTTCTTTGCAGTAGATTTTTCGCACAAGTATAAGAGAATGTACACGTTAGCGCTCTTACTGGGTACTTCATATGAGCTCTGAATCTCACTTCTTCTACCTATAAAATTAGAGCATTGTACTCAACTGCAGACTAGTAATGCTGGAAAAAATCTTCAGGGAGCCTCCAGTTGGCCTCCCCTTTTGCACACTGAGGGCTGCCTCTAGGAGAATGTGCTGGCGTGGGCTTCCGTAGAATGTCCCAGCCAACTGTTGTCCCTCTAACTTGAGCTCTGGCAGTTTTGGATTTCCAGACAACCTGTTCCTTATCATACACAGAACCAGGTGTGGCCATGTACTTGGTTATTCACCCATCAGGAATGAAATATATCATCTAGCTGATCCTAAAAAATTCTACTTATCAAGCTGAAGTTCCAGTCTTTTTAAAGTGATAGAATCATGGCAGGAGGGAATTCCTAATCATGATTAAACTTGGGGGTGGAGCCCTCTCAGGACTAATTTAAATGGAAGAGCAGGGAATAGTTCACTTGGATTCATTTTCCAGTTTTTCGAATGCCACTCTTTCCTAGCAGAGTCCATTTTTAAGCTATAAACCCAGCTCTCACCAGACGTTTTTCTTGTGGTTTCGTGTATTCTGGTTGTTACTTATTTCTCCCCAAGGGAAAACATCAGGAGATCATGGAAACATGCTGCAGCCCCTGCTCTTGGCACAGGGTTTGGGTGAGGGGGCGGCATCGTGGGGAGGGGAGAGGTTTGGGAGGTACATAGGCCTGGACTGCGCTTGGGCCCCGCGTGTGAGCATGTGAATGTGAGGATGAAGCAGCCTTCATACAAAGGCGTAAGAAAAACGTTTCAATGGCTCGGCATAGGGGACATAAACACCCTGCAGCAGTGCTGCTGGGAGTGTAAGTGAGTGTTACCTTGCAGGAGGGCAGGCTGGCACTAGATCACAACTTAAAATGTCCACATCCTTGACCTGCAGTTCTGCTTCTAGGAATTCAACCTAAAGATTTACTCATGTGTCCCAAGTGACATGTGTATAAGGCTGGTCACTGTAGCATCACTTGTGATGTCAAAACATTTGAAAACCACCTGAGTCAATAGGGGGTCGGTCTAAAAAGTTGTGGTACATCCATGCAAGGGAACGGTCTGCACCGTTTAATAGAAGTGCGACAACTCTATAAGAAGTGATTTGGAAGGGTCTGCTAGATGGCCTATTCAGGGAGAAAACTAGATACAGACCAGCAACTATACGAATATGCGGTTTGTGTGAAAAAAGAATATGTACAAAACATGCTGTGTGTTCACCGAATCTCTTCAGTATAACATACCGCAGGAGAAGCAAAACTTTCCCTCTACCCTCTTAGAGTCTCCAGCTAGGCCTGAGAATTCAGTGGACAGAAGACAGATTGACAGGAGAAATGTGTACAGGTTTCATTTTTGCATGTACACGGGAGGCTTCACAGGAAAATGAAGACATCTAAGGCCCCCAGGATCTGAGCACACCTGCTTTGCAGCTTCACCAGCCACGCTGACCTCTCTTCTGCTCCCCAAACCTGCCCTTCCTGCCTCTAGGCTCTGAGCTGGATGTTCCCGTTCCCTGAAATTTCTTCTCCCAGCTTCTGCATGACTGCCCATTTCCATCCTTCAAGTCTCAGGGTCTGTCTAAAATAGTGTCCCCTCCAAGTTTCTCTCTGCCTTACTATCATCAACCTGTTTTTTTTCCTCTCCACACATATCACAGTCTGATAGTTTATTAGTTGATGTGTCTTCCCCCACTGGATTTTAAGTCCCACGGTTGTAGGGTTCTTGTTTATCTTGTTTGTTCCTGACTTTGACTAATCCTGTTCGATGCAGCGGTGTGAGAACTGGTATCCAGGGCTGCTTTCCAGACTTCACCACTGCAGTCCTATCATTGCTCCCAAAGGTGAGCACAGAGCTTAACTTCAGTCCCAGGCTCTGCCACTTACCCATCTTTGATGAGATTCTTATCTCTGGGACCCCTTTTTTTTCCATCTCTAAATTAGAGTAGTACAACTACCCTTGCCCAACTGTAAGGATTATACTGGTTAATATGTGTAAAATGTTTACAATGGTTATAAAAAAAAAAGTAGGTAGTAAAAAAAAAAAAGGTCCTCTTTTGGATAACTGGAATTAGCACAGAATTACCCTGAGAAAATGTTGGTCTTGGTCTTACTCTGGTCCATTTGGGCTCCCGACATCTAAAAATTCATGTATTCTCTCACTCGTTCCTTTGGAGATTTTTTCCATGTAAGGACCCACCTAGCCCTTACTTCATGCGGGACTCTGGGTCATAAGACACCCTCTCAGGTCAGGCTCCCCAGAAAGCCAACGTTGAGCCAGAGATGTGCGTGCAGCAAGTCCATTGGGAGCGCGGGTCACTGGACTGGGCGCAGCGAGAAGTGCAGACTCAGCAAGGCCTCGGCTGATCCCACGGGAGCTCAGAGTTGACCTGAGTGGAGGCAAAAGGTCTGGCCCTTCCTTCTCTGACCAGTTGTTGGGTACGGACGACCACTGGGATGAGGACATGACCTTTGGCCAGGTACTCTCTTTAGCTGAGGGATTCTGGAAAGCTGCCAACATCTTCAGCTGCTGAGAGAACGTGCTTGAGCCTGAAAGACGAGACCTGGGCGGAGCTCGTGCCACCTCTGCGCACACCTTGGACCAGCCTTGGCCTTGTAGACAGCAGTACCAGTCTTGCCTTGTGGTTCTAGGCAGACCCGGTTCCAGTCCTGGCTCAGCCAGTTTCCAGCTGGCCTCTGGACAAGCTCCTTCGCCTTTGTAACTGAGGGATGCCTTGGACCTTGAAAACTTTCCTCTTTGTTTACGGAGGAATGTTTTGCACAGTTGTAGAGGAGCTTAAAGTGAGAGGAAAAAAAGGGCCAACGTGCTCAACACAGCAATAAACACTCATCCACATGCCTCGGTGGGGCTGGGGTGGCCTTGGGTAGATGAAATAATGAAACAGGGTGTTGGGTATAGAAATGAAACTTAGACTGTGAAGAGCAGTGCAGCTCTGGGGCAGCGGCTCTGTCATTTACAGGGTGCTACTGTCACCTCCAAGGGCCTGGTGGGCGACCGGCCACTGCCCTCGTGCCCTCCAAAAGGAGATGGGCATGCTTCCTTTGCACGTGGCCTGACTCTGGCACTCTCTCCCTGCAGGTGACACAGAAGTACTCCCTGGTCATCGTGCAGGGTCACCTGGTCTGCGAAGGGCTCCTCCTCTTCGGCCAGCAGCACTTCTACATCTGCGAGAACTTCACACTCTCTCCCGTGGGTGATGTCTACTGCACCCGCCACTGCTTATCCAAGTGAGTGTCCCTCCCCTCCCAGCAGATTCTGCCCTGAGCCCCAAGCTGCCTTCTCAGCCACCCCCATGCCTATGCCTCCCACCTTGTTCTTTCTTTGGGCTCAGGTTTGGGCCTGAAACTGAGCCACGAGATAAAACAGAGGAACCTTAAGGCATAGGCATCATGATTGTGGTTCCCCAAAGCTAAAATCCGGAGCGGTTAACAATGCAGCAGCTCCTGGGGCTTTCCTGCTATGGAATGCACCACAGGACAAAGGGCATAGGTCCTTCGGTTGTTTGGGTAATAGAATCCAGTCCCATCAGCTTAGTCATTCAACAACTTCTTTGATTGTTCATCCTTATGCAAGACATCAGGCCCTGTCCCTTCATGCCCGCAAGGCACGTGAGCGCAGTCAGCAGCATAAACAGGTTCTTTTGGGAAGAGTTTGGAACACACTGTCATCAAGGGACAAAATACATGTTATTTGAGGACTCTTCGGGGTTCATGCTTGGAGAGATGGCATGGGGCTTGTGTGGTGAGGGACAGGTACTTGAGGAAGTAGGCTAAGATCTGGGTCTTGAAGGATGGGTGAGACTTGGGTAAAAATCTGAAGAGTCATTTTTACACCAACTAATACCAGAGGTCTTTGGCAGGAAATTCCGAGGTTCTTCCTTAGGATCCAGTGCAGTTGGTCTACTTGGGTTCATTCGGTTCTTGTTGATTAATTCTCTAGTGTTTATAAAGTACTGCCATTCAAAACCAAATTGATTGTGTTTGCACTTTTGCTAAAGGTTCAGTTCTCAAGTTGTATGTTTTCATCACTTTTGGAGAAATTTAGGTGTAGATTTCTTTTCTGGTTAGCTAAGGCTCAAGTAATGACGAAATGACCTCTTAGCCCAGTGGCTCTCAAACTAAACTACATCGAATCACCTGGAAGGCTTGTTAAAACAGACTTCTGGGACCCCTCATCAGCCCAGTTTCTAATGTGGTAGGTCTGAGTTAGGGCTGAAGATTTTTAACAAGTTCTCAGCTGATGTTGATGCTACTGGTCTGGGACTACACTTTAAGAACCACTCTTTAAGACTATTGACAGAGGAACCAGAGCCTTACCTGCCAATAACTAAGAATTTTAACTCCCAGGTGTCATATCATTTCCAGCCTATGTCAGGAAGCAAGAGTTTAAGGAGCACGGAAGGATAGATGTCAGCCCACCCTCCTTTGATTTAGGTTTGTTTTAAAGCTTGGCCTTTTTCTCTCTGCTAATTTCCATCTTTTATTCATACCAAACGTTCACCAATTGCAGTGAGTCTTCTGTTCTTTTCCAAGGCAGGAGCATAATTAATACTTGGCACACTCATCCCATCTTATTGCTCATGTTTTATTGATACTGATCAATATGGACAATGGGTCTGCTGACTCGCCTTTCTGAGAGCTGATGAAAGCTTTCTCCTCTACGTATATGCATGGCGTGCCCATGAAATGACTTGCATAAACCATTGCTTCACTCTCCACCTCTGGTTTAAATTGAGTTGGTGTTAGATAAGACCTTATTGATTAGGTAAATTGTGTTTATGAGGTGTATGTAATCATGATCAAATTGACTATATCTGCACTTTCAACAGAAGCCCAGTTGTCAGGTTGGACGTACTCAAGTCTGGAAATGTACTTTTCTAGAATGCAAATAGGAGAGTAGTGAGAATAAATTACCACCTTGGAATATCGTTTGGGAATTGCCATAGGTAATTTTAGTCACCGTACCTCAGAGAAGTGTTTGTTAACCAGACAATGCTTTCTCTCTGATTCCCTGTCTACTGCCCTAAGAAAATGCAGGCACTCGTGGAGTTGTGGTTCTCAGAGATGGGCCATTAGATCATGTCAGATCAATGGGGATTAAGTCTTATTTTGACCATGGAGACTAAGGAAGATACGTGAATAAGCCAGTTAAACATAAAGCTAAGTCACCTCCGAAACGTTTCTCTAGAAGACTGCCATCAGTTTGAGTACAGTTGAGCGTTAGACCTTGAAGGAGACTCCCCAGCGTGCCATGAAAATATCCCAGACAAAACTCAAGGGCACTGCCAGTCCTCCAGCAGGGACTGGCTTGTGTACTTTGGGACTTTCCTTAGAAAGTAAGACCCTTTCCAGAAGGTTATATTTTGCTTTCAGTGGGATCTCTTCTTGGCAAAATTGGGTGACTGTACTAACTGGGTTGGCCAAAAAGTTCGTTAGAGTTTTTCTATAACATCCTGTGGAAAGCCCGAACGAACTTTTTGGCCAACCCAATAGCTGTCTAGGGCTCCTGTAACAAAGTATCAAAAACCGGGTGGCTTTAAAAAAAAAAAATAATTTATCGTCTCACAGTCCTGGAGGCTAAAAGTGTCGGCAGGGTCATGCTCCCTCTACAGCTTTAGGGGAGGATCCTTCCTCGCCTCTTCTAGCTGCTAGTGTTTCCTGGCAATCCTTGGTGGTCCATAGCTTGTATATACATCACTCGGTCACATGGCCATCTTCTCCCCGTGTGTGTCTGTCTCTGTGTCCAAGTTTCCCCTTTATATGAGGAGACTAGTCATACTGGATTAGGGCCTATCTCAATGACCTCCCTTTATTACCTCTGTTATTTACCTATTTCTAAATAAAGTTAAATTCTGAGGTACTGGGGATTAGGAACTTCAACCTATATCTTTTAGGGGACACGATTCAACCCATAACAGTAACAGCCGAGCTCACAGTGCATAGCGTTTGGGAATCCAGACCATCCAGTTGGCTCCTTGTGACGGGGTGCTTTTAGTCAGATATCTCCTTCACATCAGTCAGCAGTTTTAAGGCATCATCTCTCTGTTTAATTCAACAAATACTTATTGAAAGTCTGTCTTGTACCAGCACGGTGGTAGACTCCACAGATACATAGATCAGTCAGATGTGGGCTGAGTCTGGTAAAGCGTTTGGGATCTAGCAAGTTATTTGGGTATAAATTCCAGGTATAAATTCCTGACAATTGGATACATACAAATGTGGGGCAAATCAAAGTATGTTTTAGTTTGAAAGCCACTTCTATTACCAAAGACCCAGTCAATCCATATCTTGCTTATCATTTAGTTTACTGTGATTTCCCTAGTTAAGAATATTAGAAGTTTTACTATGACCACCCTGGGCAATTTGCATATATCATTATAGGTGTCATGCAAGAGCTGTGAACAGCATCCTTTGAACTGTGGCCACAGCTCCATCTAAAGAAGAACATGGATCAGCGACTCCTTTCTACTCATTGACCTTGGGGCCCTGAACTCTGATTTAATGCACATGTAGAACGTAGTGTTGGCAAAGAGACGCAGTCCTAGCTGTGTGACTAATGCTTTGCACGATGGAACTCAATAATGTCATTCACAATTTAGTCTTCCTGAGAAACTGAGTCTGTCTAAGCACTCCTGTGTTATGGATTATTCAGTCCCTACAAGCAGGAGAAGAATGACCATCTTTCCTCCTAACAGCTCCTTCCTAAAAGCATCCTCCAGAGCATTCTTCCTCATGTCACCAGTGTTTCAGATCCTAGGTTGAGAATCAGTCTGCACAGAGTAAACTGGAAGGAGGGAGCTGGTGGGGGAAGCTCTGTAATTGCCAGCCAGCCTGTCTGCCTCAGGGGAGAAAAGGTGCGGCTGCATGAGCTTGGGTTTTAGATTCAGAGGACCTGGTCTGAATCCAGTTCCTTGTGACCTTGGAAAAGTCACCTCTTCTCTTTGGAATGTAGTTTCCTCATTTCTGATATGGGAATCCTAATAACACATGCTCAGTAAGGTTTCATCACGTGGATCAAATTAATCAAGGACAGGGAAGTATTGAGCAGGCTGTAGAGCATGACGGTGGTCAGTCCACTCAGCACACATGCCCAGAGCTCCAGGAAAGATGTGGAGGATGAGAACCATGGGCACAGGTCTGTGCCCCCATGAACTCACTCATAGTCAGCTGCGGAGAGAAACCAACCAAAGGTGCAGCTAAGGTACAGAGAATGTTTGCTGTGCTCCCACAAGAACGGGGCCACAGGACCACAGGCCACAGATCACATCATTGTCACTGTCACAAGTGCCTTTACCTGGAATGCTGTTTGGCCTAAGTCAGGGGTAGGAACCAGAATCACCTCCACGACCTCTCTGGGAGTCAGGGAAGTTTAGGGGAAGCTCAGCTTAGCCCCAGAGGGAAGCATTAATAATGGACAGAGGGCCTCAGCCAGCAGTAGATTTGAATGAAAACATCCAAGCAGCAGCATCCAGAACCATCCAGCCACATTTGTGTTTCAACAGTCCTACAGCAGTGTGGCCAGAACAGGGCCCCTGAGAGCGTGGTTCTGAGCAGGGGCAGGAGTCCGCAAGGATGCGGTCTGGCCATGTGGGTGCTGAAAAGCCGGCTCAGGCTGTGTCCCACGCAGGTAGCCTTCCCCTCTACCTGGCAGTAACCATTCTGCAGAGTGTGCAAGTCTGAGCTCTTAGCACTACAGATGCTGGACCAGCTCTGACCGCAGCCCAGAGAAGTCCTGCGGGCCTCTGTGATGGCCTGATCTCTCTCCATTTCCCCTGGAAGCGTGGCCTGCCCTGGAGGCTGGGCGGTGAGGGCCGCCCCTGGAGCTGGGGTGGGAGGAGGTAAAACACATTCCTGCCACCTAGTGCTGGTGCGGGGCTCCTCGGCCGTGCGGTGGCACACAGTCTCACGGAGGGCTGAGGTGCTTGGAAGGCCCTTCCTTTCTCCAGTGCTAAAAGGGTGTTTTATCAGCGCTTTGTGGTAATGGGCGCAATGCAGAATTGCTGTGTAGCTCAGATGAGCAGAAATGGAGCCGTCCCTGCTGAAATCAGATTTCTCTCTCAAGTCCCCATTTGTATTGGTGGTGGAAAGCTTCATCTGGTTGGTTATCTGAAGGTATTTCAGTTACTTCCAGTGAAAAAATTGTTCTTTCTGGGATAAATACTTAGTCAAATTCATGACTCCTCCTTCCCCCCTTCTCCCTTTCTTCCCAAGGGGAGTCATTCTGACCTCCAGGACCGGGCATCCAGCATCCGGCCTGGCCGGCCCATCCTCTGCTCTCTACAATGGCGCTAGTCCCTGGTCCAGGCACGGTGCTCTGGGGTCCACTGCTAACGGTGGGGTCATCGTCTTCCAGCCCATCAGTGCTGTCAGCCCTGCCACCTGCCTCTTTGAAGACTCAGAGTTTTCTGCCCCTTTGTCCCATTTTACACTAGGTGCTAGCCCGGCTGACACGGCTGTTCCTCCCAGGGCTCCGCGTTGCCTGACACCATGCTGGACAGGGCTTGTCTTTCTGCCTCGTGTTCCAGGAGCTTGAAATTTCTCCAGACCTAACTACACATCTCTTTCATTCTTCCCCCATAAACCCCCAGCCCATTTCTGACCCCTGTACTCAGAGAGTCTTCTCACACTTACACCCTGTGTCATTATCCGTCCTGGAGGTGGGCCCTTTGTCTTGCTGTCCCTCCCCTGGTGAGGGCAGTGATCCACCTTCCTCCTCAGGGCACGGCTGACACAGACAGGCGCTCAGACAGGGTTTATCAGGTCAGTGGGGGCTGACACATCCTCCAGTGTGTCCCAGAAACTCAGGTGGGCCACGCACGGTGCCTGCAGGGGAACAAGCCTACCAGACACCCTCTCACTGCGTGTCTTGCTTCCTTTTCAGCATTAGCGATCCATTCATCTTCAACATGTGCAGCAAAGACAGGTCCTCCGACCATTACTCGTGCCAGCGCCACAGCTACGGTGACCTCAGGGAGCTCCGGCAGGCGCGCTTCCTCCTGCAGGTGTGTCCCGGGAGGGGGCCAGAGAGAGGACCATCTCTTCCGGGCACAGGTGGTCCAGGTGCCACTGAGGCCCCATCTGAATGTGAGGGACACACCTCCCTGACCCCCTTCACCTGTGCACAGCCCAGGGCCCTTTGAGACACCTGTGACTCCCTGTGGCCTATGTTGGGCTGGTCCCCTGGCTGGGATGGAGTTCTGCCTTCTGTTTCACTCTCTCCACAGTCCCTGCCATTTGGCCACTGGGTCCTTCTCTCTCTCACCGTGTCATTTAGGATCCAGCCTCTTTGCTTTATTTTCCCCTTGACATGCCCCAGAGCTGCCTTGGAGATTCGGGAATACAGGACAGGGCAGCTCCATTGCCTCGTGGCAGAGCCAGTGACTGAGAGTGGAGTGCCAGTCTGCCCTCTGTTCTGAGCACGTGGACACCTCCTCAGGCCACAGCCCCTACCCTCTGCCCTCCTCACAGCTTCACCTACCTTCAAGCTCCCGGTCATTTCCTGGGCCAGGTGTTTTAGAGATCTCCTGACTGTCCCCTCCAACCAGGATCCCAGAGCCTTGTCCAGTGCATTCAAGGGCTCATCCAGGCACTAAACAGAGCTGATTCCTTCCAGAGGCAGAGCTCTGCTGTCAGCTAGTCACAACCACATGCTTCTCATACCCCACCTTGGAGAAACATCACGTGGTTTAGGAGCACCACCTCAGTGGCAAAAGGAGGAAGAACTCTGGGGCTCCCACTGGCCTCAAACACATCTTGCCTTCACCAGCCCAACCTCAGCAATAGCAAAGCTGCATCCGTGCCCAGGGGCCTCCCAGGCAGCTGTCGGAGGAAGAGATGAGGGACCACCCTTGGGGGTGGGGAGGAGCCCAGATCCCTCCTGGCTCACCCTTGCTGCAGGGTCTCTGTTCTGAAAAGGCCAACAGGGACAGTGCTAGGCCCTCGGGAACAGAGTAAGTGTGCCTTTCATTTGTAAATTTCTTTGTCCCTTGATCCTCCTGCTGGAGGCCTCATTATTATTATCTGAAACTAAAGCTCCAGGGAGCCTTTGCCCCTGGGGTGGGGTGGGGGGCTCATTCTAGGGAGGATCAGCTGCCCTGCAGACAAGGGTCCAGCAAGCTGCTGACATCTGACCCAGCTCTCTCCCTCTCCCTCCCTCTCCGCTGCTTTTGCCCACAAAGATCTGGTTCTCATTTTGCCTGCCCTTAGTGCCCTTCTCTGAAAGGAGAGTGAACTAGAAAGGGGCGGGTGGAGGAGGCCCTGCCCTGATGATTCTGACCACAGCCAGCATGGGCCCAGTCCTGAGCACAGCCCTGCAGCTTTGGCACAGTCGGGCACCTCTCTGGGCTTCCATTTCCCTCCAGTGAACAGGTGACCATGTCTTGTCTTTTCCACCATTACATATATAGCAGCACTTAGCACATTTTAGGCACATAGCAAGTACTCAAAAAGCCACTTTTTAAAAAAATAATTGTATGTGTACTTACAGGTTATATATAGTAGCAAATAGATATCAGTAAGTGAGTGTCTTTCTCCCCAGTAAAAGGGGATTGTTTCCAGATGGTTGGTTAGCCTGACCGTGGTGGAAACCAGAAGTGGGAGAGCATGTGTGATGGCCAAGTGGGGCTGGGAGAGCTTCATGAGCAAGGCCACCATTTGTCCAGCCCTAGATTCTCCCAGAGGAAAGTCAGAGCCTGGGCACTGAAGGTTGCTGGGACAAGCTGTAGCCTTCATAAATTCTGCTTTCATCATCTCTTTGCACAGTGTTTATATTTCTGTTTGTAGAAGACAAATCTGCGGCTCTTATGTGTACCCACAGAGGAGAGGGGTGTTTCATTATCATTACAGACACTTTCCCTCTGCTCAGGAATCTAATGAACTGGACTTTGAGAACTCACTTCCAGCCAGGCAGGAGCAGGACCTGACTGCTGTTGGATGCAGGACCCCATCTTTGAGTCTGACCCTCTCCCTCCCCGTCTCTCCTTCCATGGCCAGGCCTCACCTCTCCCAGGCCCTCCCTCAAATGCTGGGTATTCTTTGGCTGACCCCATCTGATCTATATGTGGACTCACTCTATCACTATTCCAAGTCTGTTATTTATAGATAGGAAGGGGAGGGAGGAGGAAAGGAAAAAGAAGGGAAAGCAGGTAGAGTTCATTTAGGCATTAACAAAATACCCTTGAAACAACATTGTTATGTCAGTGTGGCCACGTCAAAATGGCTCAGCAAAGTGGTTTGGCAAAGCACCCTGTGCCTTCAAGTCTGTGGGTTGGTGTAAGATGCTGCCCAGACTGGGACTGGCACCCACTCCCCTAGTGTTTCTGGTAAGATGACCCTTTGGTTCAGGAAATGAAACCCTTGACCGGGAAGTAAAAGTGTCTAGAGGTGTTACTGGGCACTTTCCTCTCTTTGTCCCCTCCTCGCTTGCCCTGGGAGCGGGGCTCTTGTTTCCTGCTTCAGCCAAAGGAGCCCTTAGTTCTGCCCTCCTACTCATTCTGTGGAGACCCGATTTGTCACTGTCACCAAGGTCTTCATATCCCCTGCAGGAGGTTGCAAGGCCTGTGTCAACCTAGATAAAGAGGTAAACTGAGGCAAGCTTGAATTAGCAGAAATTGAGTTAATTCAGGAATAGCAGAGGAATAGCCATTCATGAAACGCAGGCTGTCTGGAGCTACAGGCGAATCCGTTGAGCGTCAGCTGTATCTATGGGCAAGGAGCACAAGTGGGGGCGTCCAGCCAGAGTCCAAGCTGTAAGTTCACTGGCTTGAGGATGGGAGGGGTTCTTGGTGGATGTTCATTGCTCACGAGGTAGGTCTCGATCTTCTGTAAATCAGGCATTTGTGGGAAATCAGTCTCTCAGTTCTTAAGTTTCGTTTATCTGAGGGCGCATGCCTGAGGTTCGCCCTTTCATATCTTTTGGTTCCATTTTAGATTGAAATCCTTTCACACCTGACACAGAGTCCCAAATGACCCACAGCCATGGCTCTGTTGCCCTGGTGAGGGGGTGGGGGGGTGGTTCTCCATTCCAGGAAACTGCAGAGCAGTAAAAGGGGTTCTCTTTACAGGACATTGCCCTGGAGATCTTTTTCCGAAACGGATATTCCAAGTTTCTTGTCTTCCACAACAGTGATCGGAGTAAGGTCTTCAAAAGGTAAGGGTTTGAAAATCCTCTGCTAAGGAGACTAATCATGACCCAATAGGAGAGGAACAGCTCTGTTCTCAGGAGAATTGTTCCCAACCCACAGTGGGCAGGATTTAGGTTAGACACGAGAAAGAACTTACCCACAGAACTGCTGAGTGATGGAAAAAAGTATAGAGAAAACTATAAAAGCTCCTTCCCTAAATCCTGGGAAACTGGCTCTGTTTCATGAACTGAAGTAGTCTGAGACAGTAATAACTGAAGGGAGAAAAAAATCTGCAGACACGACATATTTAATGGGCCTTCCAGAATTTTCCGGCTTTATTTTAAATTTTCCAAGCAATTATTTTGGCTTAATCTTCCTTTTAGATCCCAGTTGCCAGTTTTATTCGTTCTGACTTCATATTTTATTGGAAAGTATTCCTACCAACTGATTTCCCACTTCTGCACGGAACATCTTTTTTCTTAAAGAGAGAAGCATGCTGTTTTAGTTTAACTTCTCTTTATCCAAAGAGATTAATCAATCTAAGGAGTTTAAATTTTAAATTTATATTATTAAAGTTAGAGATATGTAGATTTGCAGAGAATCTAGAAGAGGCCAAAGGAAAGGCAGGCTCCTAGCCATAAACAGACCACACAGAAGCTGGATTAATAGAGAAGTGGTCACATTTAGCTCCACTTAGGGTTGAAAGTTCTGAGGTGAGGTTTGACATCCCTGGCCTGCATGTCCCAGGCCATTTTGTGCTCAGAGGTTCTAGCCTTACCTTCCTGTCGGCCCTGGGCAGTCACTGGCACCAGGACCAGCTGCTGGGTCCCAAGGGCAGGGCCAGAGTGGAGAAAAACAACTCTCGCAGAGAGGCTGTCTGAGCCAGCTCTGGGTGCGTCTCCATTGACTGTGATTCTCCGTTTGAGGTTCTGCGAAGGACTGCTGTTATATCGCTTCCTAAAATGTCTTCAGGTTCTGTTTTAGACCAAACCGAAGAAGTAGACATGCAATGCTGAACCTCAGGTTCATGTTCCCTTGTGATTTCTGTGCATTAAACGACGTTTTTTTCACAGTCGAGCCAGAAGTCTTATACATCCATAACTCAGACAATGAATAGTGCCAACCACACCCCACCCTTGTTCAAAGAGCATGAAAGTAAGATGGGACTTGTCCCTAGAGTACTACAGTGGCTGCTAAAATCAGCAATGGAAATGCCAGTGCTGGCCCAGAGGAGGTCTCTAAAACATGTAATTTTTATTGTAACTATTGTTTTATTGCTATCATTGCTATTATTAAGGCTAGAGCATATAATGGCAGAGGGTGCTGATGGGATGCCTCAGAGGTACACCCTGATCTAGGGGCAAATGGGGCCCACTGGAAGGGCAAGAATAAACCCAACCTCTAGCCTGCCTCTGAAAATGTTCCCATGGTGGTGGAAGAGTCTTGACTCTGCTGATAGAATAATCGTTTCCCTCTTTGTCTAGCTTCTGCTCTTTCCAACCTGGCTTGAAAGGAAAAGGCTTCACGGAGGACCCGCTCAACCTAAGGTAACGTGCAGGGAGGAGGCCAACCATGCTCTCTGGGCAAGGTGTTGGCCTTGCTTTGACTTTCTTCATTGGCCTGACCCTGCTACTAAGAAGGCATGCAAAGAGCTTGTCAGTCTGCCTTCTGCTTAATTTTTCTCTCTCCCATCCTCGTACAACTCTCATCCTACTCCCCTAGTTCCTTCTGCCAATTAAACCTCTACAACAGACTTGAAGTCCCAAGTGCTCTGAGGCTTGTTCAGACCAAAATGGCAGGAAACCACCTCTGCCTGTGGTGGGTGGGGGGCAGGTTGCCCATAGAGGGGGCAGCCCAGGCCCAGCCTTGGTGTCAGGCCCTCAGGTTGAGGTGTGCGCAGTCCCAGGTCTGTCCTTGCTATTCGAGGCTCTGAAAACTCAGAAGCTAAATAAATAAATGTACAGTGATGTGCAAAGCATATGCTAATTTATGAGTCTGTGATATGGGCATCTTTCCCAGGAAACAAGTTGCTTATGGCCCCTTCCTAAGTGCCCCCCCCACCCCCTTACAAGTACCCAGTTCTCTGGAAGGCCAGTTCCGGATTGGTAGGTGCTTGTATTTCAGTTAGGAAGGGGAATAGGAAGAGGACAGTGGTTGCTATTTTTCTCCAGGAGTATGTGGGGCTAGGGCAGGGAGGAGATATGTTCAAAATATTTATAATGACTATGGAATGGGTGCCATCAATTTATTTAAAAGGATTTACCCATAGCTTGTTATGTGTAGTGTTCGCTGCTTCACAGAAGCAAGCAAAATACTGAAAATCTCCCCATTTATTGAGTTTACATTCTTGTGAGAAAGACAGAAAGCAAAATGAATGAAATATAAAACATATTAGATAATGATAACAACCAAAGTCCGTCGAGGTAGGGTTTGAAATCTTAGGCTGGTAGGGGAGGACCTCACCCAGAAAGTTAATATTTGAATTAAGACTTGAACAAAGTGGGGAAACAAGTTATTCAGATAACTGAAGAAAGAACATTTCAGGCCAAGGAAAGAGGAGAGCAAGGGCCCCGAGGGGAAGTGTGGTGGGCTTGGCTGGGGCCATAGTGGTTGGGTGCAGTGAGTCAGTGGGAGCAGAGATGAGAGAGGGAGCAGGGTTCATGTAAGCCTTGGGGGCTCATGCTGATGGGGTCGCCTTTTACTCTGAATAAATGGGAAACACTGGAGGGATCTTGTGACCTAACTTATATTTTAAAAGACTTACTCTGGCTTCTGTGTTGAGAATAGAACATAGTAGGTCAAAGGCAGAAGCTAGGATACTGGTTAGGAGGTTTTTGCAGTAATGCAGGTGAGAGATGATGCTGGCTTGGACTGGGGGTGGTGGTGGCAGTAAAGATGGTGTGAAGTGCTCAGATTGTGGACATATTTGTACATGATTGAAGGTACATCTGGTGGGATTTGTTGACAAATCAAGTGTGGGTGGGGAATGTGTGTGTGAGAGAAAGGACTGAAGGATAAGACCAAGCATCTGGGCTGAGCAACTGGAAGATGAAATGGGGAAGACCACGTGAGGAACTACTTCGGCGGTGCAGTGGATATCAGGGGCTCGATTTTGGACGTGTTAATTTTGAGATGCCTCTCAGATATCCAGGTGGAGATGTCATGTAGGTCATTGGATATATGTTTCGAAAGTCAAGGGAGAGGTGCTCCAGAGAAATACATATGTAAGCTCATGGGAGAAGAGCTTTGACAAAATGAGGAAGCCGAAGAGCTGGTTCTAGGCTCTGAGACCACCCAAGCAGCCAGGGCGTGTGGTGAGGCTGTGCTGCTGCGGTCAGCCATGGACTTTGGGATCAACCTGATTTGGGCTCATAGTAGGTGCTCAATAAATGTAATTCCTTTGCTTAGTTTTAGAATCAACTGCTGTGTATTTTGGGCATGTTTATGGAGCAGTTGATTAAATGCAGGCGTTTGTGTTCTCAGCTCTTTGAGTTTCTCCCAGCCCTTCTCCTACCAGCCACAATGTGCCTACGTGAGTTTCAGAGGGGAAGGCAGTAGTGGCTCCCAGTCTTAGAAAGGCTTGGCTGGCCATTGCCCCATGCCTGGAATGAACTTGGCCGTTTTTTGTTTGGATTACCAAGGACAAAGCCCAATTCATACACCGAGTCTTTCAAAATGCCTGCCTGCACTTTGCACACTCTAGCAAACATGAGCTGCTCTTCTCTGAAGGAGTGCGTGATCCATCCTGCAGGTTTTCACCTGGCCCAAGATGCTTGGCCTGTGCTACAGGTTTTCATATCTTCAACCCCCAGCTCTTCACGACTGATCTGGCCCCTCTAGAGGCCATCTCCCATGTACAGGAAACCAGAGCTTTTGGATACCAGAGTTTTGCCTAGAATTTCGGTGACAATGGCTGCCTCCATAACTGAATTCCAAGGATGTTCTATGGGCCTGAATCCCAAGTAGAAAATACTTGCAAAGCTGAGGTCAGCCTGGGTTCCATAATCCTCCTCCATCTCCCTATGGTACAAGACTAGACCATTCTGAAGCCAGCATGGTGGCATAATCGGACATCTGTGAGGTGCAAGGCTCTGCAAGCATATAGGGGCTTCTAATGTAAAGCCAGCTAGATGCCCCTGGATACGTGTCTGATGGCCAGAAAACTCCATGACGTTAGACGTAGGTAGGCTCTGCAGAGACGTGAGAAGAGCTGAAGTTACAGGGAAAGGGAAGCTAGTTGAAAATGAATATGTGAAGAAACACACATCTTTATACTTAAAGTTATCTGTACCCTTCCACAAAGGGCTGGAAACAGTTTCAAAACTAAATACAGCGTATAATGATCCTTTAAAAATTCCTCCCAAACTCCTTTAAAGGACAAAAACATAGATGTGATATCAGGTACCTGGAATGATCTAGTCACTGTAATTGTCCTGAAACTAAGAAAAACCACACAACTGTGCTAGGTTACATCATTTTCCAGTGACAGATCACAAGAAACAGTTTGGGGGACTTTTTTGTTCTGGAACATACTTTCTCTTGGCACTGAGTAAATAGGATAGTGGGTAACAAAGAAGGTAATTCCCTTTCTATAAAAAAAGAAAAAGAACACTATAGCATATAATTTTCTATATTGATTCTCTGAAAAAATAGAGCCCTAATATTTGGGCTTATTTCTGTACAGACATTTCTTTGGGGCGCTAGCATGATCTGGCTCAGTTCCATTGCTTCCCAGTGATCTCAGTTCCTCTTGAGCCCAGAGTTTAGAAAACTCAGGGAAATACAAGGCCTGGTTGCCTATCTGGCCTTTCCTCTCTCAAATCTCTGTTGCACACAGTACACACCTTTGAATGGGCTAAAGGCATCCTTCCACAGCCATGGTCCCTGACACGTTCTGAAATACTCACTTGCTGTGCCGTCAAGACAAGTGTCCCTGGGCTGGAAGAAGCTGTTGGTTGTGAGGCAGTGCTTATACTTGGGGCCTTACTGTATCTGCACGTCTGTAATTTCTGAAATGTTCTCTCAGTTGTGTAGCTAACTTAAATGTAATGGTTAGGATGAAATTCATTTTTTGGCACGAAGTTCTGCAGTTGAGTATGTACTGTCCTTTATAGCTTTCCTTTAAAGAATGAGTTTCCTTTACAGACTATCTTTGAAAATAATGAAAAACAAAGAACTTAGAAAAACAACCATAAGAAGCTGTAAATTCCCATAAGAAGATGATTCTTCCACGATAATCAGGGCACCACTGCTAGCAGCCTGGAGGCTAAATTTCAAGGACTCTACCTCCCCACTTCTGCCTTTTCAGTCCCTACTCTTCCAGAGATCATCACTGATGACCAGTTGGGAGGCTGAGAGTCTGTAATGTGCATGGTTACTTTGATAAAGAGAACTTTCAGGTCCATCACTGAATGGGGAAACATGCTCCTTGGGCTTCTTGGTAAAGCACACCTTGGGAGGGCAATTGTAGGGGCTATACAGCTCAGATCCTCGGATTAGAGCAGAATCACTGGAACCAGAGGTGAACTAAACACCCTGGTGGGATAACCAATGCCCTGGCATTGTGGAGCTTCTCACATGGTTGGCTCAACAGGCAATGGGTAGTGGAGCCCAGTGACCTGCGGTGAGCTCTGCCTGGGTCCTGCTCAGACCTTGTTTTGGCCCCCATTCGTGTTGTTCCTTGTCTTACTTGTTCATGTCTCCTCTTAGCTCTATCCTTAGCCGTGACCTCAGACCTGTTTCTAGGCAGAAGCCTAACTTAAGCCCTGATCTCTGCACCAAGCCTGGCGCCTTTGTCCACCCATTCAGGGTGCTTCCATAGGGCAGTGGGCAGGTGCGTTAAAGTCCAGAACTGTGAAAGGAGCAACTTGCTGGCTCACAGTCCCCCCACCCCACTTTCTACTTGTACCCAGCCACCACCAGAAAACCTGGGACATGGGTTGAGAAGCCATGCATTGTCTTTTTATTATTTTAACATCTTTCTCAGGAATCTTCAAGGGTAAGATCAACATGGATAATTTTAAGTTAGGCCAGTGATCTGAAGTTAAGGTGCTCTTTCTCCTGAAGTGCCTTAACTCTTCAGAATGATTGAGGAACTTTAAGCTTGCCATAGTTACTCATAAATTAGGACTTGGCAGATACAGAAAGATCTGTTTATTACTGCATATAGTCTGTAAGATTTTTTTTTAATTTTAAAATAACTATAGATGCACAGGAAATTGCAAAAATAATATAGAGAGGCCCCATGCAGCCTTCACTTAAATTCCACCAATGGTTACATCTTATGTAACTATAGTACAGTTTCAAAACCAGGAAATTGACATTGGTATGATATGTATGCATAGTTCTTTGTCCTTTTTATCATATGTGTAGATTCTTGAAACCACCACCACTATCAACATATGCAATTACTTTTATCACAACAAAGATAATCTCTTATGCTACCACTTCCTGGTTATGCCCACCCTCTAACACAGCTCATCATCCTTAACCCATGGCAACCACCGATCTGTTTTACATCTCTACCATTTCATCGTTTAGAGAATTTTCTATAAATGGAATTGTAGAGTCTGTGACCTTTGGAGATAGGCCTTTTTTTACTCAGAATAATGCCCTTGAGATCCATCCAAGTTGTTGTGTATATCATATGCTCCTTTTTATTGCTGAATAGTATTCCATGATATGGATATATCAGAATTGGTTTAACCATTTGCCTCTTGAGGGAAATTTGCTTGTTTCTAGTTTGGGTCTATTACAAGTAAAGAAGACAATCCACATTTAATGTAATTATCAAGATGTTAGGACATAAGTCTGCCATTTCATTTCTCATTTCCTGTTTTTTCCTCTGTTGTTCATTTCTGTCTCTTTTTCCTGCCTACCTTTGCATTACTGAAAGATTTGTTAAAATTCTACTTTGATTGTCTATAGTATTTTGGGTTTTTTTGGTATAAATTCTTTGTATAGATTTTAGTTGCTTGAGGTATTGCATTTTACATACATAACTTATAAGAGGCAACTGGTGTTGGGATTTCACCAGTTCAAGTGAAGTGTAGAGACCATAAGTCTTTTAAGTCTTAAAGTCTTCTTTTCAATTTTTAACCGTCTATAATTTATGTCTATCATTTTCTTAAACATTTCCTCTATATAAATTTAAAAAACACACACAAAATATTTCCCAAAGTCATTTTCACACACAGATAGTCTAAAGCAAGAGAGGCAAAATGAATTTAAGAAGCTAGTCAGTGGTTTGGCCGGCACTGGAGAGCCTGGCTTCCAGAATGTTTCCCTTGCCACTCTCTTCTCCTAACTGAGGGCTTTTCTTCTTCAGAGCTGATTAGCCTTCAAGTTTTTGTCATAAGCTACTCTAGGGAGATGTTGAGCGTATCCTAGGGATGCAGAGGCCAAGGCAATTACTCCAGGTCATGGAGGCAAAACACAGCAAGAGCAGAGGTTGCACAGGGGTCACCTAGGTCATGCCTGGCTTTCAGAGAGGGTGGTGACTGGGTTATAACGTGTGAATAGGGGTTTTGTTCTATTTGAATAAAGAGAAAACCCTGTGACTTTCCTGTCAAGTATTTTGGGGCCTAATATACTCTCCAGAAAGTAAAGATGACTGCAGTATTTTAGGGCATGAGGGAACATTAACATTAAACCCTTCCTTGACAGAAAAAGAAATAAAATATAGAAGATGTTTCCTAACTGAGTTCTATCTCCCATCTTCAATTCATCTTACTGCCCGGATTTTCTGATGAACCAGGGGTCTAAGGTGAATGTATCCTGGGGCAAGTCAAAGCCCCCTGCTTGTTTATTCCTCAATCCTGGTGCAGTTCAATGCACTTAAAACCCCTTCCTAAGACACGGCTATAAAAATGAAAGCAGCATAAAGCACCTAGAGATCAAGGATGGCAAAAAATGTCATCTTGCATTCCAGCCACTCAGTTGGAGGTAAATCCAGGAGAGGGGCTGGAGAGAGATTTTGGAAACCAAGCACAGTGGAGGAAGTTGCTGCAATGGTCAGGAGAGGGGGTAGAGGGGCAAACCTGGGGTCCAGACCAAGACACTTTGTAGGGGCACAGGGAGATCTTTTTCCTTAACTCATTAATTCTGAAGAAAAAGTGTCTCAAGCGGGAGGAATAGAAATGCTCAGTATCTAGATAACTAGCCATCACTTTCTGTTTGGCTCAAATGCCCCTGCCTGGATTCTGTGCTTCTTGGGTCAGAGATGAAGTATATAAAATAGCAGGATGGCTACTTAGGGACATGTTCAAGGCCCAACAGTCTAGTGGGGTCTCCCGGGCCTAAGGCATGACATCTCATCATGCACTTCACAGACATGTGTCCTCCTCTCATCTGTAGAAGGGCTTCTAAGAAATCATTGAGGACATTAAATGAAGGGAAAAATATAAAGAATGACATTCAGTGCTTACAAGGGTGCAGTGAAATGAGTTCCCTAATATATTACTGGTAGATATATAAATGGGTGTAAACTTCTTATAAGCTACTTACTAACATGTATCAAAAATTATTTAAAAACCACACTCTTTAATACAACATTAAAAAAATCTTAATCATACAGGCCTCATCACAAAATGATTTCTATTAGTGAAAAAGAGGAAACAACTTAAATGTCCAACAATTTGTTATAGTTATGTATAGCCATGTTTGACTATCGTACAGATGTTTTAAATTATGGTTATTAAGACCATGTAACCACAATGGGTTTCAAAGCAGGATAAAAATGATGTGAATGCTATTATTTTAACTATGTATAAAATATACACAGAAAAATAACTGGTAAGGAAATCTGTCAGTATTACAGCTGGCTTACACTGTAGAATTGTGGATACTTTAAGCTGCTATATTTAAAACTATGTTGTGGTATTGTTACTTTTATAATAGAAAACATTTAAGAAAGAGAAAAACTGGAAAGGGAATTTTGAATCTATATCTTCAGAGATTTTAGAAATATGATAGAGTTGTCACAGCTAAGCATTTCAAAGGAAAATAAGCAGTGAGGAGTGAAGAAATGAAGTATGCTGTCTGCTGTGGTTTATAACATGAAAAAGAAATACGTTAGTCATGCTGAACTAATGTATATTTATCTCTCAGGGCTTTTCCACTGACCACTTACAAAACTTGCCACCAACACAGGAAAGCTTTGATTTAAAACAAACAAACAAACAACAACAACAATGAAAAACTTTCCTAAGGTTATCTTCCTTGATCCCTTTCTTTTAGGCAGTATAAAGGTGTGAGTGAGTGGTACAGGGAAGGTTCTCAGCTATTGTGAGTTCTAGAGTGACTGAAGACACTGTTCAAAGTAGTATTTCAGCTTTAAGATGCACCGAGCTCTAGTTCTTAGAGAGAACTGGCTTCTACTGAGTACTCACTCTGTGAGCTATCTGCTTGAGACGCATGACAACGCTTGGAGTTGGGCTGGTATTACTCCCACTTTACAGATGAAAGGACCAAAGCTAAGTAAAATGTCCAGGGAGATGGCAAGTAAGAAGCAGAGCTGCTCTGGGCTCAGATCTGTCCAACTGCAGAGCCTTTGGCTTTTTCTCTATGCCAGGCTGGCCCTGCACACCACTAGGCTCTGATCTCCTAACTTCCTCAAACAATGGCATTATAAAGAACAAAGTCTTCTTTCAACTTGTCTTCCCTACGGGTTGCAAAGGGCAAGACAAGCTTTCCCCCATTGGACACAGTCCCTGCACCTAGCACAGTGCCTAGTAAGGTGTTTATCTATTGACTACACCAACCCCTATCTGCACCCATTCTTTCCTTATTCCACAAAGGTCTGGAAAAGCATTGGACATAATAAGATGGGAGTGAACCTCATTCATTCACAGCCAGTCAAGGGCTTGCAGGTTTAGTCTAGAAAGCTCCTAGAGCAAACTATGCAAGTGCAGAAAAGAGAAAGGGATAGGACTGCTTAGAGCCCAAGATGTTAATGCCAATACTTAATGATAATATCTGCCCATCTCTGTGGTCCAGTTTTGTCCCCTTGCCAAGACTATATGTCCATCTGCCGCCTACCAGCCCATGCTTAGGGATGCCTGACTTTTGAAGCCTGGCCCAAAACATTCCAATAGAACAGGCTCCACACTGGGGAGCTGGTAGTTGGTCCAGAAATGTGTGATAATGAGACTAAGAGTGTGCTGGCGGTGTCAGCTGCCCAGGCCACGGGCTGTAGGCAGGAGAGTTCTGGGGCAGAAGTGAGACAGATATCCCTTTCCTGACTCATTGTGCTTGTATGTGCGGGTGTGTGCACGCAGAGAAGACAGAAGTGTACGGCATGGCAAAGAACTAAAAGCCCTTCGGTCAACAAAATCACAAGCCAAGGAGGTAGGGAAAGGGATTTTATGGGCTTGGCTGGAGGAGCTAATCGCAGTAACGGAAGAATCCCTCAGTTTTGTGAGGATGTAGCCCATTGTCATCTCGCCTCCCTCCCTTTTCCCTTCCTGCCTTAGGGTCAGGGTCCCAGGTCACCTCCACTCTTCCTGGGATTCCTTGGCCGTGGAGTTGGGTGAGACCAAACTGGAAAAGATGGCCCTTCTCGGTTCCACCGTGGCCATGCTTTTGATTTTGTTCAGCTTGTCCTGGGCCTGTTGGCATTTTCTCAGGCAAGGCCCACATAGATCCTTCTCCTCCACCAGATGTAGGTTGTCCGGCCTCTTGATGGAATCTACGAACGTATCTGACTCCTCTGCTTTGGGAAAGGGGTTTCGCTTTGTGTTGAGCTTTTTCAGCTTGGGGAGCTTGGAGATGCTGTTGGGGATGGTGCTCAGCAGGTTGTCATGGAGCCCCACCTCCTGGAGCTCCTTCAGAGCGCCTAGCGTGGTGGGCACGCGGTCCAGGTGGTTCAGACCGAAATTCACAGAGCGGATATTCTTGAGCTGATTGAGCTCCACAGGCAGCCCATCGGTGGTCAGCCTGTTGTTGCTGACATTGAGGTAGATCAGAGAGGTCATCTGGCCGATGGACTTAGGGAGCTTGTCGATGTAGTTGCTATGCAAGTCCAGCCACCGCAGGTTCTGGAACTTGGAGATTGAGTCTGGAATCTTCCTGATCATATTCCGGCTAAGGTTGAGCTCATCTACATCACTGAGTCGCAGAATACACTTGGGAAAGGTGGTAATTCCCATCTTGCTCAAGTCAAGGCGTTTCTTCCCATCAAATGTGATCTTGATACAATTCTTGGCCACGCTGAGGGTGATCTTTTTACCCTTGGGGCGTTTCCCACCCTTGACCATGTTCTTTTAGTAAGGAAGTATGTTTGAAGTATGTTGTTCTGATTGACTGGTGATCAGTTAGAGAAAAAAGTCACGTGAAACTGCTAGAAGATAGACTCTGGTAAGAAGAGAAAAGATATCCAGTTAGGAGATGACATAAGGGTACTGGACTCCCCCCACATCATAATGCTTCACTTTCTAATGGTTTGAAAGGAGAGAAAGAGGGGAGTGGAGAGGAATTAGGTCATCAGCAGAAATAGCCTAGCCGAAGATCTTCAGCAGTTGAATGCCCTCTTCAGACCTCAGTGCTCCCAGATGTAAAATGGGAGGTTCAGGGTTGGCCTGAAGGATGCTCAACACCCCTCTGGCTGTGCCATTCCCCGACTTGGGAATCTCTCCATTGTCTTGGGCTTTCACATATTCCCCCTCCTGGGTGTGTGTGGGGAGGGTCGGGAGATAATATCTTGGATATCTGCCATTTCCCAGACCCTCACTTAAATCTAGTCTTTTCTTAGAGTTATCCCACAAGTTCCTGGGGTGGGACTGCTGAGTTCTCAGAAGGAACATAGCCTGGATATAAGGGAGTAAAGGTGGGAGTTAAGAATGACTTGTGTATTACATCCCTCCTCACCTTCTGGACCCAGAGGAACTAGTCAGGCCTTGGCTACTATAACTGCAGTGCAAATAAATGCAGCACAGAGAAGTCTTTGCTTAGCCCCCAGGTAGGAAAATGTGCCTACACCATGCCCATGAGCACGGAAGAGGGGCCAGGGTGGAGCCTGGCAGAATTGAAGAGAATGCTGCCTTCTCCCACCTCCTACCCACCTTGTCTTCCTCCTCTCACACTCTTCACACTGAGATCCAACTGTAGACACCTCTGCACCGATAGGTGTGATAACAGATTTCTGCCATCGGAGAAGTAGAACGTACAGAGTGACGGGTAATTTCTGGCCTCACAGTGCTTGCTTAGAAGTCCAGTTCTACCATAAATAATGTGCTTAAATTTTCAGTGCCTCGATTTCCTTATTTGTGAAAACAGCTCCCATTTAGGACTCTAAGGGAGTGTAAATTATCTAAACTATAAAGCGCTTACAGCAGCATCTGGCACACAGTAAAAGCTTGATCATGTTAACTATTAAGCATTACTATCAGGAACCTGGCACATACTGATTTTAATGTTCAACAATCCAGCAAGATCCACAGGCTTATCCCCACTATAAAGAGAAGAAGACCGAGGCTCAGGAGGAGGAAGGTCTACAGTCAAGAGGAGGACGCAACGGCCTGCCTGTTCTAGAGGCTCTTTTCTTTTCTACAGCTTGGTGTCTCTTGCTCGCTGATATGCTATTTTGGACCAAGCTCCCACTCTGGACAGAAGCGTGCTGTCAGGAGATAAATGCTCGCACTGCTTCCTCCATCTCCAGTAGGGATGGGTGGGAGAGGTGCTCTGCGCTTTCTCTACTTCATCATCCAGGCCCTTTATCAGGAACCATGTTTGTGTAACACATGGAGCACCAGCAATCAGGCTGTGTGAGCCTAGTATCACATGTTTTCCTTGTACAGTAATCCTCAGTGCCAAAGGCAAGTAGGTAGAAATGCCTCCCACGTGCTTATTATAAATCCTGCTCTTGCCACTCCTGGCTGAAGGTTTGAGGATTCCACCCTATGCAAGTCCTACTGGATCAGAGCCTCCTGAGATGGATGGAGCCCTCCACAACAGCCCAATGAGAGTATTCTCAGCTCTCAGCCGCATTGATGTTCTTTGGAGCGGGCCTTGTAAGCTGAACCTATTCTTTAGAAACAGTGAACCGACCACATTCAGCCATGATCGGCTGGTTACCAAAGACAGTACTGTGTTCACCAGTATTGAAATATCTGTATTACACAGCTGTGTGGAACCAGATGGGGCAAAGCAGTTTAAAAATGAAAGCTGGGGTTCCAGTCACAGTTAAGATGGAGTAAGTGAGCTCTGCCCATCTCACCCACTGAATGCAGCAAAAGGCCCAAGGACTCTGAAGATAAGTGGTATAAGGCAGATTGGAGAAGTAACTCAAAGTAAGACCAACTTTGCACCAGTGATGACAGATTTCCAACAAAAACCTCCCTCATTGGCCAAGGACAGGGAGATGGGGCCTTTTAGGGTCAGGGTGAGAGAGATCCCGTTTCTTTCTATTCATCTTTTCCATTCTCTTCTGCCTCAGCCCCAGGCAATCCTGTATCACTCGAGTCAGGCATGCAGGCACTTAAAACTCTAAACGGGGAGAACCATTGTCTTTGACCAAACTGTTGTCCCAGGTGTTTGGAAGTTTGCTTTTTTCTCTCTGTCCCACTGCTCCTTGGCCCTGGAGAGAGAAACCGTGACAGGAAGTACACAACAGGTTTACAAAACAAGTTCCCTGGATTTCTAGCCAGAAGACCAAGGAGGGGAGGGCAACTCCTGGGAACCACAAAGTGTTGGGGAGATTGCAAAGAGGAGAGAGTTTAATAAAGTTGTATATGAACTCCAGGATACACCCTGAGCTGCCCACGAATAGACCAAACCCTGAACAGGGTCTTGAGTACCTACTCCCAAACCCTGAACCCAAAGGCTTTGTGAATTGAGCACTGTGCAGGTTTCAGACTGGCGCCTGGATAGCAACACGAAGGGCTGAGTCGAATAGTACTGTAAATTCTTTGCAAACTGAATGGACATTATAAACGTAGTCTACAGAATCTACAGAAGGTTTGCCAGAACTTGTAGCCTGTTCAAACTTGTAACCTGCTCAAAATATACGTGTATATATCAATATAGATATAAAGATACATCCTAGAAGAAGAAGAAGAGGATAAAGGCTTGTGGTGCAGAAAAATATTTGAAGGAAAAATGGGTAAAAACTTCCAAAAGTTGGTGAGAGACATAAAAACTACAGATTCAAGAAGCTCAGTGAACTGCAAACAGGATAAATAAACTCAAAGATATCCACGTTCAGACGTTATCAAACTGCTCATAATTAAAGCAAAAATTAAAGAAAAAAACAACACGTTGCCTACAGGGGAACAGCATACAAATTATTACAGGTTTCTCACTAGAAACTGTGAAGGCCAGAGGTACTGGAAAAATATTTTTAAAATAATGCTGAAAAAAAAGAACTGTCTGCCAGACAGTAAATAAAAACATCCTTTATGAATGAAGGCAAAATAGACATTCTTAGATAAATGAAAAATAAAAAGATTTGCCACTAGTTGAGCTGCTATCAAAGAAATGATGAAAGAAGTCTTTAGATGAAAGGGAAACAATACTAGAGGGAAGCTTGGACCTTGAGAATAAGGAAAGAGCAATGGAAATGTAAATATGTGGTAGATATAATAGGCTGTTTTTCTCCTCTTATAATCTTTAAAATACGAATGATGGTTGAAAGCAAAAATTATAATTGTCAATGTATGTAGATGGAATACATATGACAACTACAACATAATGGGGGAAGTTAATGACACCTGTAAGGTAGGTAAGATTTTTACATTGCTTTGGAAGTGGTAAAATGTTAATTCTAAGTAGGCTGTAGAAAGATAAGTATGTATATTTTAGTCTCCAGAGCAATCGGAATGGATAGTTTTCAGAATGGATTATAAAAGAAAAAGAGCCAATTATATGCCGTCTATAAGAAAAACACTTTAAATAAACAAAAGTAAGTTAAACTAAAAGAATGGAAAAAGGTGTACTTAACAAGAGAGCTTTAATATAGATGAAGCAAAAAATGATAACATTGAAAGAAAAAATGGGCAAATATACAATTAGAGTTGGAGCTATCAATACTTCTCTCTCAGTAATCAATAGGACTAGAGAGAAAATCAGCAAGGAATGGGGTTTCTCAACCTTGGCTCTTTTGACATTTTGGGCTAGATAATTCTTTGCTGTTGGCAGGGATGGGGTGGTGATGGGGGAAAGGCCTGTCCTGTGCATTGCAGGATGTTTAGCAGCGGAAAGTAAGAATATTTTACCCACTAAATGCCAGTAGCTCTCCACTAGTTGAACAGCCAGTAATGTTTCTAAACATTGCCAACTGTCCACTGAGGGGCAAAATTGCCAGATGAGAACCATTGATAAAGAACTGGACATTACCACCAGCCAGTGGGATCTAATCAACATTTATAAAACACTCTACCCAGCAACAGAATACACATTCTTTTCAAGTGCACATGGAACATTCACAAATATGGACTACATTCGTGGTCATGAAACAAATCTTAACAAATATAAATGAATTGAAATCATATAAAGAATGTTCTCTAAAAATAATGGAATTAAGTTAGAAGTCAATATCAGAATAACTAGAAAATCTCCAAATAGTTAACAGTTAAACAGCATATTCATAAATACTCCATGAGTCAAAGAAATCTCAAGGGAAATTAGAAAATATTTTGAACTGAATATAAAAATAGAACATATTAAAACTTATGGTATGCAACTAAAGCAGTGATTAGAGGAAAATTTATAGCGTTAAACATTCATACTAGGAATATTTAAAAAAATAAGAAAGGTCTCAAATCAATAACAGACTTTTACATTAAATAAAGTAGTAAAGAAGAGTAAAATAAACCTAAAGGATGCGCAAAAAGGAAATAGTAAAGATGAGCAGAAATCAATAAAATTAAAAGGATAAAGACAATAGAGAAGATCAGTGAAATTAAAAGCTTGTTCACTGAAAGGTTTAATAAAATTGATAAATATCTAGCAAGACTGACAATGAAATAATAAAAAGAAGAGGGATTTCCCTGGTAGCGCAGTGGTTAAGAATCCACTTGCCAATGCAGGGTACACGGGTTTGAGCCCTGGTCCGGGAAGATCCCACACGCTACGGAGCAACTAAGCCTGTGCGCCACAAATACTGAGCCTGCGCTCTAGAGCCCATGAGCCACAACTACTGAGCCCACATGCCACACCTTCTGAAGCCCATGCACCTAGAGCCCGTGCTCTGCAACAAGAAAAGCCATCGCAATGAGAAGCCCATGCACCGCAACGAAGAGTAGCCCCTGCTCGCCGAAACTAGAGAAAGCCCACGCGCAGCAACAAAGACCCAACGCAGCCAAAAATAAGTTAATTAATTAATTTTTTAAAATAGTGCTGTTATGTGTACGATTTAAAAAAAAAGAGAGAGAGGAGACACAAATTATGAATATCAATAATTAAAGAGAGGATAGGACTAAAAACCCATAGACATTAAAAGGATACTAAAGGAATAGTACAAACAACTTTAGAAAAAAATTTAGATGAAATCGACTGTAAACTATAAAATCTCACCCATGAAGAAATAGACAACCCTTAAAGACCTATAGTTATTAAAGAGACTGAATTCACAGTTGAAAAGCTTCCAAAAAAACCCTCCAGGCTCAGATGGTTTTATTGGCAAATTCCACCAAACATTTAAAGATAACAACACCAATTTTACACCAACTTTTTCAGAAATAGAAGAGGGAGCAATTCCTAACTTGCTTTCTGAGGCCGGCATTACCCTGATACTAAAATCACACAGAGACAATACAAAGAAAGAAAACGACAGACCAATATCCCTCATGAACATGAACATAAAAATTCTCAACAAAATATTAGCAAATTGGGCTTCCCTGGTGTCACAGTGGTTGAGAGTCCGCCTGCTGATGCGGGGGACACGGGTTCGTGCCCCGGTCTGGGAAGATCCCACATGCCGCGGAGCGGCTGGGCCTGTGAGCCATGGCCGCTGAGCCTGCGCGTCCGGAGCCTGTGCTCTGCAACGGGAGAGGCCACAACCGTGAGAGGCCCGCGTACCGCAAAAAAAAAAAAAAAAAGCAAATTGAATCCACCAATATTTAAAAAGAGTAATACATGACATCCAAGTCGAAATGCAAGGTTGATTCAATATTCAGAAAGCAATGTAATATAGCATGTTAACAGACTAAAAAGAAAAACATACATGATCATACCTGTGCTGAAAAAACGTAACAAAACTTAACATTTATTCATGACAAAAACTCTCAGCAAACAAATAATCCAGTTTATCTTCCTTAACCTGATAGAGGACCCGCACAAAAAAAGAAAAACCCTATAGTTAATATAATCGGTGACAGACTGAATGCTTTCTCCACTAAGTTTGAGAACAAGGCAAGAAGGTAAACTCTCACTATTCCTATTAACACTATATTGGAAATTCTAGCCAGTGTAATAATGCAAATAAATAAATAAATAAAAGGCATAGAGATAGGAAAGAATGAAATAAAACTGTCCTTCTCACAGATGAGCTGCTTGTCCAGGTAGAGAATCCTACAGAGTTTAAAAGACATTCTTGGAACTAACTAGTGAGTTTAGCAAGGTTGTAGGATACACGTTTACACAAAAAAAACTCCACTGAATTTCTGTATACTAGCAATGAGCTATTGGAAACTGAAATTTGAAAAATAATAATGCTCCAAAGAATAAAATACTTGTATATTTCACGTAAGTAAAAAAAAAAAAGTGCAGGATTTCTGTGGTGAAGATTGCAAAACACTGATGAAACAAAGCAAAGAAGATCTAAACAAATGGAGAAACATACCATTCATGAGCTGAAAAACTTAATGTAGTTAAGGTGTAAACTCATCCCAAATTGGTCTAAAGATCAATGTGATTCCAATAAAGATTCCAGCAGGATTATTTGTATGTATGAATCAACAGATTCTAAAATTTATATTGAAAGGAAAAGGAGCTAGAAATTCAGAACAATTTTGAAAAAGAAACAAAGCTGGAGGATTCATGCTTCCTGATTTTGAAACTTCCCATGTAATTACAAAATGTGGTATTGATGAAGGGATAGTATATTGATCAGTGGAATAGAAAACAGAGTCCAGAACTAGATCCATATAAATATGTTCAAAATGGTCAATTGTTTTTTGACAAAAGTTCAAGAGAAATTCAATGGAGAAACAACAGACTTTTCAACAAATTCTGTTGAAACAATTGATTATCCAATATGCAAAAAAATTGAATCTCGAACTAATGAAATTAACTCTAACTCAAAATGGATCATAGGTATGTAAAATGTAAAACCATAAAACTTTTAAAAGAAAACGAAGGAGAAGGTTTTCATGACCTTGAATTTGGCAAAAGTACAACCCGTAAGAGAAAATATTGGCAAATTGAACTTCAACAAAATTTGAAATTTTTGCTCTGTAAAACAAACAAAAATTCATATCCAACAAAGGACTAGTATTCAGAATCTATAAAGAACTCAAGGTCAACAGTAAGAAAGAAGACAATACAATAAAAAAAAAAATGCCCAAGGGATTTAATGAGACATATCACCATAGAAGTTATATGAGTGGCCAGTAAGCCCACAAAACCACAAAGCATTGCTCAGTTATCATTAGTCACTAGGGAAATGCAAATGGAAATCACAGGTACCACTGCACAGTTACTAAAATGCCTAAAACAAAACAAAACAAAACATAAAAACCAATAATACAAAGATTTGGCAAGGGTGTGGAGCAACTAGAATGCTCATATATTGTTACCGGGGGTTCAAAATGGTACAATCGCTGTGAAAAAGTTTGGCAATTTCTGATAAAATTAACTGTATACTTATCATATGACCCAGCATTCCCCCAACTAGGTATTTACCCTCCAAAAAACTAAAACCTCATGTTCACACAAAAACTTGTGTTTATAGCTGCTCTCTTCATAATTGCCAAAAACAGAAATAAAAAACCTGAAGGTCTCTCAGTGGATGGATAAGAAATTGTGGCTTATCCTTACAATGGATACTATTAAACATAAAGAGAACAAATCTACTGATACATGCAACAGCTTGGATGACTCTCGGAAGCATCTTGCTGAGTAAAAGAAGACAGTCTTAAAAGTCTGCATCATGAATGATTCCGTTTATACAACATTCTGGAAAAGTCACAACCATAGGTACAGAAACTAGATCAGTGGTTGCCAGGGAATAGGGATGGGGAAGGTTTGACAACAACAGAGCAGCACAAGTGAGTTTTCTGGGGTGTTGGAACTGCCTGTACCTTGACTGTGGTGGTGGTTACGTGAAGCTGTACATGTTAGAGCTCAGAGAACTGTATACAAAAGAAGCAACTTTGCTGTAAGTGAATTTAAATTTTTTAAAAAACTTAAAAATATTTGGGACTCCATAGTCTAGTTCTGTTGTTCTCAGCCTGGTTTGGAAGTCTGTGACTTTTTCATGCCCCCACTCAGGCTTGTTTTGCCCTGTGAAGGGCATCCACACGTGTATCATGTGGGCGCTGCTGGGTATGTATGCGTGTCTACACATGCACTCTGCGGGGAACAGCTATACACAAGGTGACATATCAGAAAAACTGTCCTACTGCACTTGAGTTAGAATCTTAATTAAAAAAAATATGGACTGAGATCAGGGGAGCCTGAGTTCTGATCATGTTTATCAATGATTTCTCATGGTAAGGTTGCCAGACTTAGCCAATAAAATTGCAAGATGCCCAGTTAAATTTGAGCTTCAGATAAACAGTGGATAGTTTTGAGTATACGTATATCCCAAACATTGCATAGTTCTGTATTTTATTTGACAACTCTATCCCATGGATCTGAAAAAGTAGTAAAGTTTCCTTTGTCCATGATCCTTGTTAGTTCTTTGGGACTAATTTAAGCCAACTCCGTGTGCTTATTCCTGCATTCATTCATTCATTTGTACACTCAATTCAGTAAGTATATCGAGAGCCTACTAGGTACCAAGCCTATGTGTTATTTATACAGGTGAACAGTAAGTGGGGCCAGTCTCTAAGCTCAAAGAGCTAAAATCTAGGTTGTTACTGATTCTGGCCACCAAATTCCGAGTCCCAAAAAGCCTAGGCTGTCTTTTGTATTTCTTGTATTTAAGATAAAGTTCAGCTGAGGGAGGACAAACACATCAAGTATGGGCAGAAGGGCCTAGATGGGAAGGATGCTTCCAGTAGACTGGAGATCCAGCTAGGTGAGCCCAGCTGTGCCTGGTCCCCCACAGCCCTCCCATGGTAAGAAGCCCTCCCTTCTCTGATGACTGATGGGGAGGAAGCAGCATGGGGCTGTCCATAGGGACTTCTCCATTAAGGAGCTTCTCCCCACCAGGTCCTTTGGCTCAGAGCCTGCTCATTCATTCATCACCTGCAGGCAAAGTAGGGGCTGGCCGGGATAAGCAGCTCACCTCCTCCTCAGTGCATCCGGGCCCCCAGACAGCCCCAGGCCCTCAGTGCATCTGGGCCCCCAGACAGCCCCCACCCTCTTCATGCTTCTCCTCAGGGCCGCTTTCCCTGGCTGGGACCCTTGCTTTTGGTTGTGGAGGGCAGGGTGTGTTGCTCAGGGTCCATTCTGACCCCTCTAAGCTGTGAGAACCACTAGAAGCAGACCAGTGCCGGGAGCCCCCAAAGCCCAGGGACACCCCTTTTCTTATACAACTCTGAGTGGTCAGCATCCTGCCCAGGTCTGCCCACTGGGTAGGAGAGTAAGTATTGGCAAAAGAAGTGTGAAACTGATGATCTTTCAATACAGCTAAATCTGATTAGATGAACTGTTATTATCAATTCATAGTGTCCTCAAATATCAGCATGGGATCAGTCCACACCAGGGAAGCTGGCAACTATAGAGAGAAAGAAATGTCAATAGATAATCAGATAGATGGATAGGTAGATAAATGAACAGACAGGTGGACGAACAGACAGATAGATGGCTAGTCAAATAATAGATTGCATTTCACATGAACAGCTTGGAAACCCAAATATGAGAAGTTTCTAAATGTACTTTTTGTCTTGTACAATTGGTTTTTATACTTTAGGAAAACTGGACCAGTTGGTTTGACTTTAATTTCTAATTAATTTTTCTATCTAGTCATTGTGAATCAAACAGCATGGTGGGACACCCCATGGATATCTAAATTAAAAATGTAATGGCAACTTATATTTTAATGCCATCAGAATATTTGCAAGCATTTTCAGCTGTAAGATCATTATCTTCTCTATGATACTAGAGTTTATCTGATGCTTCACACTCATGTGTGTGTGTATATATATATATATATATATATATATACACACACACACACACATATATATATATATTTTTTTTGTGTGTGTGTGTGTGTGGTACGCAGGCCTCTCACTGTTGTGGCCTCTCCCATTGCGGAGCACAGGCTCCGGACGCGCAGGCTAAGCGGCCATGGCTCACGGGCCCAGCTGCTCTGCAGCATGTGGGATCTTCCCGGACTGGGGCACGAACCCGTGTCCCCTGCATCAGCAGGTGGACTCTCAACCACTGTGCCACCAGGGAAGCCCTCATGTATATTTTTAAGACTGACTTTGTTTATATATATCTGATATCTTTAAACATCTTGCTAACACAATGTCACAATAATTACTTCACCCTTTTCACCGATGCATTGAGACCAGGATAGACATATTGTACAACTGAAACCCCCAAAGTCACCGTCAATATTTGGGACTAACTTCATAACAAGCTTTCTGCCATGTGGATGAGAAATGTCTTTTGCTTGTGGGATATCTCTTAAGGGGAAGTAATGCAAGCTTCCCTCAGTGAAGTCACTCATTCAAACGTCATTATTCTTTCTCCCAACTCTCATAAGACCCATTCACTAGATATGTAAGGGGAGAGCCTCGCCTCTGCTGTGACTTCCCATGAGCCTTCAGGTCACTCCCTGTGCCCTCCACCCCTTCCCAGAATGAGCTGTTCGTTCATGTGAAAAGCCCTGTGGCAGGTGGAGACGTGAGTGGTCACTGCAGGGCTCTCTGTTGAGTGGGTGTGTCTAGAACCTCTGCCAGACCTCTAAAACAGGCACGAATGTTCAACTCAGGCATCGTCTGCACTGGAGGAAAGAATTACTGTTTGTCCGGCACCCACTCTGGGCCAGGAACTGTGTGCTCTACTACTTGCTTTACAATTTTGTCTGCTTTTTGGAGTATAGACTCACTGAGGTATAACCATTAAGTGGTTTTATTTTTTCCACCTCTGCCCCCAGCTACATTATATCGAGCCCTGCTTTCCTGTGAGCAGAAGGACAGATTGCTAGGAAGGGGACAGACTAGAGGCAGAAAGATTTCTGTGCAGCTCACAGCAATACCGCCACCACTGGCAGAGATGATGGAGAGAATGACAGCAGGAGAGAGATGTGGACAGTGGGGGTAGAGTCTTACAGGGACCCCACAGTTATGGGGGTTTTCCGACATCAATTTTGGAAATGCTTCACAATGTCAAGAGCCACTTACTACTCTTCGTTCAGGTGATATGTACCAAAGTATTGCAAGCGTGCTGCTGGACCATTTCTGTATCTCTAATCTCCATAGTAATTATGCAGTGTCAGTCCTATTTTTAATATAGGAGAATTGGGGCTCAGAGAAGTCAAGTGCCTTCCCCAAGTTCACAAGACAACACAGCTCAGGCAAACCTAGGCTACCTAGCTATTACACACCTACAAGCCTAGGTGTGTAATACCGAAGTTTGTGATCATCCCACTACGCTATCCCGCCTCTCTTTTCCTTCTGTTGCCTTTTCTTTAGGCTTGTTGCCTGTTATCCCACTGTCCAGGGACCAATGTGTGGGGTGCTTGTTTTCATAGATATATATGTGTGTATATATCTGAATATAGCTGAATAATACGGATTTTAAACATATTCTACTAGTGGAGTCATGTAAGTGTAAGAGCGTGGAGATTGACAAGGAGAGAAGGAGGTAGAGAGAGAGGAACAGTTTAAAGGGTACATGTAATGCCACCAGCCAGTTCAGTTAGTGGGCCTGTGCCCCAGGTGGGCGGTGATAGAGACAGGAATCTGTTGTTCCTCGGCCCCGCCAGTCCCCACGAGCCCCCGTGGTGTGAGCTTCCTGTAAAGATGCAGGTTTTCGCCCAGCATGGCCCCAGAGCCGTGGCCCACAGCATTCCCACGTGCCCACCAGAGAAGCCGGCCCTCTGCTGCCCTGGGCCGGTGTGGGGAGGCGGGGGGAGGGCTGCCGGCTGTGCAGGGCCCTGAGAGGCTGTGTGCAGCCACCAGAAGTGTGATTTTCACAGCGTGGGCTCACTTGGACACCTAACACTTGTAAGATGCACTTCCGCGGTTCCCAAACAGCAGGCCTTCTCCGAGTGTGGGTCCTACGATGCGCTCCACCCCCTACAGCCCCCAGCACACACATTCTCTCCTCCAGCCCTTAGAGGCCCTTCATGCTTCCTTCACACAGCAGGCGCCCTCCAGTTCACCATTTCATTCAGTCCTCACAGCTCTCCTCTGAGGTAGGAATATTCCTCCCACCCAAAGATAAGGACCTGGGGGTGGGGTGGGTGTAAAGTGGTTTATCCAAGCTCACACCACTCGCCTTACTCCAGGGTTTCTGGGTGGGATGTTCTTTCCGTGACATCAGAGCTACAGCACACAGAGTGTCTGTGTGGAAATTATTAGGTTCACTTCATTTGGCAATTATCTGGTTAATTTGATCCACGTAGTGCTAAGGGTCTTATATTATGCATGTGTACCTTCCTCTACCCCTAATGTTGTGTACTTCTGCAACCTCAGCACCAGTGTGGGTCTGCACATGTGCTGCCTGGGAAGCCATCATCTGTCAGACTGCCCTCTTCCCCCTGGCCGGTAATAAGAATTCAACTTTTATTTGGAGCAAAAGTTCCCAGGGGGTCACATGGCCCAATAACAAAAGATGATGATTTCTTATTGGTTTAATAGCATCTATTTTGTAATTCTGAATGTACTGTTTTAATTGGATTTGTTAAAGGAACAAAAGGGAATAGGTGCCTTACAATTAAAATAAAATGTTAAGGTTATTAGTTTAACAGACTAGAAATGCCTTGTTCATCAACCAACACATTCAAAGCACACAAAGCAACCTTGACACCCGGAAAACAAAGCACCAAAGTCAGTGCTGGCACCTTTAAATCCCAAGAGGTGAGCATTAATTCAATTTCAATCACCGTGGTTTAAGCACTGCTATTGCCAGACGGACCCGATTGCATTCTCTCCTCACAGCCGTGGCTTCCATTGCAGATAAGGAAGCTGGGCTCAGAGAAGTGGCTTGGCAGGCGAAAAGCGCAGGGGCTTTAGACCCACGTGGGTCGCCACCCAGCTCCCCATTTACTGTCAGGTGACCCTGAACAGTCTGTGGAGCCTCACTGAGCTTCAGCCCCGACTTCCGTAAATGGGATAACAAAAGTGGCTGCTTCTGAAGGGTGGCGTGTGGGTGAGTGAGGGCCTCGGAGGACTTTGCTGTGACGGTAGGGGATGGAGTGCAGGGAGGAGTCACAGCTGGACAGGACAGCACAACTGATGACAGTGGAGCCAGCGCTCCAGGATTCCAACTGGGTAAAACCCTGATTCAGACGCCACAGCCCAGCGTACTTACTTGCTGGGGCATTCCCACCTCCCAGGTGCAGACCTCAAATTACTTTATTGGGAGGACAAAGAGATATAGCTCCTTTGAGGCACAGAGCCACCCACGCACCCAGGATCGCAGAGTGGGGGGCATTTCTCAAGTGCCCAGTGATATGTGCATTCTTTCTGCACCATGACCCCATCTGGCCCCAGTGAGAACTTGCTGAGGGGTGGACATGGCACAGACCCAGGTGTACCCAGCTGTGTGCACTGGCCAGCCCCGTGGTGCGGTACTTCCATTTGCCGTACAACAGTCCCTAGCTCCGAGGAAAGCTTTGCTGTAAACCCGCCTACCTGTGAAGTTGTGAGATACCTTGAAGGGGAGCCCTGAGGATCAACTGTAAGGGAACAGCCAAACCTTCCCTGGCTCTTTGGAATTCATTTCTTCATCAGTAGTTCACATTGGATAACTACTATCAACGAGGCGCTGATTTATGCAGCAAACTAAATGAAGGCTCTGCTCACATCCTAAAAGGGAGATGAACCAAAGCAGACAAACAACACCAGGTGGCGAAGAGCGCCAAGAACAGAAAGAGCAGGGGCAAAAGAAATAAGAGAGAGGTGTTGGGAGGTGTGGTCTTTTGAAGAGGTGACCAGGAAGGGCATCTTTGAACAGAAGACATCTGAGCAGAGATGGAAGGAAGTGAGGATGCAGGGAGGCAGGGAGGGGGTTTCAGATAGAGGATGCTCCAGATGGAAAGGCTCTGTGACAGAGGGATGGGGAGGGACAGCATGAGGGTGGGAGAAGGAAGGAGGGAGGGAGAGAGGAAGGAAGGGAGGCCAAAGACATGATTTTAAAAAAACAAAACCCAGGGCAGACATGATCTGGCGTATTTTTCAAATGATACTTCAGCTGTTGTGAGAAAAATCTCCAGGGCGTGTCAAACCAAGGAGAGAAGGCCAGTCCCTACACTTCCCCCAGAGTGACCACAGACAGGGCCGTGCCCTCTCCTCTCTAATTTCTACCTGAGCCAGGAGGAAACCCAGCCCCGGGACAGCCCCATGCTCTCCTGAGTCTCCGACAAGCTTGGCCATGCTAGAGAGTCAGGGGAGGGGGGCGTGGTACGCAGCCACTCTTGTTTCCCTCTAGAGATGTTCTCTCAGAACCAGCAAGCCCACCACTGCACTGAAACCTCTCGGTCAAGCACAGATGACTGTGATATAAAAACCACATAGCCTTTTACATATGGGTGACAGCAGTATGGTGCAATGTGTGTGTGTGTTTATTTAAACCTCAGCTAAACTTTCCCCCCATCCAGAGGTGAAGGGCATTGGAAGGACCATGGTCTCATTTTTAAAGGGATACTTTAGGTTAAAGAAAAAGGGTGCAAAAGGATGGTTTGGGGCTCTTTGTATGTAAGGCACCTGTCTTTCAAAAATGCTGTGACTTCTGATCCTTTTTCTGTAGAAATATTTTCTGAATTCACGTTTCCCTTTTCTCCTTGAGTCTTTATCAGGCTTATTTGAAGTTATTACTAAAACATTCAGGACTATCATTAAGAAGAGAGAACCCTTTTCGGGCGACTTTGGACAAATAGATACAACTTGCTAGGAATGATGTGAACAAAGGCAGCATAGCGGCCCACACTTTGTTTAGGACAGGGAAGCTCTTCAGCATTTTACAAATAGGGATATTACCCATGTATTAGCCATTCTGTCTGTTCCCTTCCTGTTATGTGTAAAGTAACTCAATAGAAGACAGGCACTTGGACAGCAGGGAATGTGGAGGCTTTGAGGCCAATAGAACTGGGCTCCATCCCCACCTTCACTGCCAACCTGGTTTTAATCATGAGCTCAGTTTACTGATCTGCAAAATGGGTTAGAAAATTGCAAGTTGTTGTGAAGAGTAGATGAAGTGATGAGTGTATGTTAAGTGACTAGTGTGCACTGGGTACTCGGTGAATGGTAATCTGGTTCCTGGCACCTTTATGATGGTAAATAATGCTGATAGAGTCACCAAACAGCACCATATTGATTGCCTCCCTCAAATTAGTAGCCCCAAGACACTCCCCACTGATCATTAATCCCAGATGTAGGATTTGTGGAACAATCTTTGCTGATTCCCAAGCACAAAGGTCTTTGCAGCCTTTTAAACACAAATTATTAGTAATAATAGTGATAATAACAAAAGAAAAGAAAGTAACAGCAACTTGTAGATATGATAATACCTTTGTCCACTTTTAACCTCTAGAGCTTGCTAGAGCCCAGGCAACTCACTTGCTCATTCATTCATTCATTCATTCATTTGTTCAACAGTTTGTACTCGAGTCATTCTACAGGTCAGGTCAGATGAGAAGATATGCAGTGAGCACGACAGACATGTTTCTCGTGAAACTCCTATTTTAGGAGAAGCAAATCAAGCAAGAAAAACAAAACAAACAAAAAGAGCCAAGATTATGTCAGGTGGTTTAAATGCTCTGCAAAAAATAAAACCTGATGATGTGAAAGGGAACACCCAGGGTCAGGAGAGAATGTTGATGGGGGCGGGCGGGGGGGGACTAATTTAGACTGAGATAGATGGGGAAGTCCTCTCCCAGGTGACGTTTGTGCTGAGACTTGAACACTAAGAGGCCATGTGGGAGGATTTGGGGAAGAACACCCCCAGAAAGGGGCATACCAAGTGCAAAGTCCTAACAGTGGGGAGAAAAAGGAGATGCGGGGGTGGCTGGAGCAGGGTCAGCAAGGAGAGGGTCGAAGATGAAGACAGAGGACTTTATGGAAGGTACGATACGTTGCGTGCATTATCTCATTTAATTCATCCAGCCCACTTAACAGGTAACGCGCCGAGCCCCAGAGCACATCCCTTGCCAAAGTCACGCGCTAGTCAAGCAGAGCCAGCCCTTGTCTGTGGGCTTCATTGCCATTTGGCATATCCATGAAAATTTGACTTGACAACGTCAAACTTTGGCTCTATGGGCCGACAAGGACGCTCCTGACTCATCATGTTTTCCAGACACTACCCTACACTGAGCTAGATCCTGTGGAAACGTTCATAGCAGCCCAGGTCAAGCCCCATCCTTAAGGCTCATCCGTCACTGAAAAGAAGGCACGCGTGTGTTTTCTCACCCGGCTCTGGGGGTTGAGATGAGTTCTATTATGTGAGACAGGTAGAGAGCTCAAAAATTGAAAATTGGCAATGAATCCAACTGGCCATGAGCTGAAAGCTGGTGATGGTTGGTGCAGCCCATCATGCCCACTTGGAGGGGCGTGGTTCAGCTGCACGCCTCATGTTCTAAGAGTACCAGGGACCAGGAAATATCACCTAGCTTTGATGAAGACCCACCCAGATGATGGGTAGAGGGAAAGAGCATGAAGTCCTCCCCTTTTATCAGCATTGCCAAGCAAAGAGCGGTGGGCAACAGTAGGAGACCCTTGGAGCCCCAAGAGGAAGCTGGCACCGCCAAGCACCAGGCCTTAAAGGTCCATCTCTAGACAACAGTAGGGCCCAGGCACACTGAAGACTGGACAGGGGCAGCCTCAGCTCCTCCCTTCCCCCTCCAGGCTGAGGCTCAAGCCCAGAGTCACCCCAGCTTGAAGACCAGTCAGAGCTGTGTCCCTCCCTAGTTGTGTGACTTAGCACACGTTTCCTGACCTTTCTGACTCCCCATTTCTTCACAGGAGAGCTGGTCATCAGCACCTGGTTCACATAACAGCCATACGGTTTGTAAATGTATTGAGAACCTACTGTGTGCCAGACCGTTTGCAAATCAATTTAACACATTCAGATTAGATTCCTGCCTTCAGACTGCGGGTATGGATTATACTGACCACCTGCTCTGGGCCAGGCATTTTAAAGACACTGTAAATAATTCTTCCACCTGCCTGATCTATTTATTGTTTTTCATCTCCACTGGACAGATACGGTGCCTGAGGCTCAGAGAGGCCAAGTAGCTTGTCCAAAGTCACGAAGACTCAAAGTAGGGGCACCTACCTTTGCCTGTTGTGGAAATAGAGGCGTGAGGCGTGATTCTAGTGTGTTCCATGAAGAATTCCTCCTTATGAGGCCCAGCCCAGCCTAGGACTCAACCATTTGTTCGTGGGCTGCAGTGTTCAGGATCACTCGTAGAAATGGTTTGCCTCCAGACTTCTCAAAAGACAGACTGTGCTCCAAACCCCAGCACAGTCAGCAGAAATCAGGTGAGGTCTGCTGAGGTTGCCTCCACAGGCTGCAGCCTCCTAGCTGAACGAGCACTGCAGCTTCCTTAAAGGGATAACTGGGTGGGTGAGGAAGCAGTTCAAACACTAGTCTCCACCTGCTTGTGGAGCAGGAAACAACGTTCAAAGAGACTGAGACTTTGGAAAGATCATAATGCATGACCCCAAAGCCCTACAGATTCCCGCACTAACCTCCCAAACTTGTCTATGGCCCAGGCGCCGGAGAACGCCCAGCTGGGTCCCCAGCTAGCTGCCCTTCCTGCCCGGGGCTCGGGGCCAGCTTCCTCCTCTCCTACATAATGAATTAGCTGGTGTCTGGGGTTTGTAAATAAAGCACACCAGGAGAACAGCCATTTCCAAAGTTGCTTACTCAAAAAGCTGAGAGAAAAAGAGTTTGAAGAGGTTGTAGTTTGGCAAAGTTAAAGTAAAATAAATGCAACCAGAGGAAAACTTACCCTGTTCTGCCGGTTCTTCCTCCTCAACTGTGAAACTTTGTCACCAGGCAACAAGAGACCTGCGACCTGGTGTTAATTAGTATAATCTTGACGCCAGCCTGCAAGGTGAGAGAACACAGTGCCAAAAGGGTCTGCAGGACAGGGTCTGGGGCCCCTGGGGCTTGCAGTGGGCTTCTTCCTGGCTTCCCCAAGCAGTGCCCTGGGGATTACAATACCAGGACGGCTGCTTTCCATGGCGACCTCCAGAAGTAGACGTTGCGAACAGAGGGGAAAGAACCATGTTTGCCTCTTTGAAGGGACAAGTGTCTTACTTCTATAGCATTGAGTCCCATGAAATATCATTCGACTTCCTTGTAATTTGCCCCAGTATTTCTTTCTGCTCTTTGGTTTTTGAGAGGGCTGTCTTTTATCTATTTATTTGAATTTAATTATTTCTTGCAGTTTTCTTTGCACCCTTTTCCCATGATTAGATCAGAGTGACTATAATGCTCATAAAAATCAGACATGCAATAATGATTTTTTCTTAATTAATATTATGCCACTCTGCTAGTATGTAGTTTCTAAACTTGACATTTTGAATGAATGTGCAATACTGAATCTGGTGGACTTTGCTTTTCCTGTTCTTTCCAGTTTGGCACTATCATGAATAAGGCTGCAAGGAAGATATCTGGGCATTTATAGTCTTTTTGTTCAGTTTCTTTTCCTTTAAATTAAATTCCCAGAAATTGAGAAATTTGGCAAAAAGGATAAATGTTAAAATTATTTTGCAAATAATAAAATAACATTGTAGAACAATTAGAAAATACATATATAGAAACAAAAATATAAAAACACTCTAAATTGTATTACCCAGGTTGAATTTTAAAAATAAATAATTAGCAAATAAATAATTTGAAATGCAAACTTAACCCAAGCAATGAAAATTTTGGCAAGTACAAAAAAGCAAAATGAAAAAGTTTAAATTAAAAAATATAATAAATCATTAAATCAGAAATATAATTAACTATAAAATTTTTTAAATACATGAACACCACCACCATCCTATTTAATCCAAAATGAAAGAAAATAGATCATTTAATTTAGACATTAAATGGATTTAACATAATGAGCAAATGAAGATAACTAGAAAATTAAAAGTTACCTGAACTCCTACAACTTAGTGCATTTCTAATTAGAATATTCAAAAAGCACGTAATTTAAATTAGAAAATAAGTAATCTGAAAGTCATAAAACACAAATAAGCAAAACTAAAATCAGTACTTTAAGGGAGAAAATACACAAGGAAAATACTTTTAAAAATTTTTTTTAAGTTTTAAAAATTTTATTGAAGTATAGTTGATTTACAATGTTGAGTTAATTTCTTCTGTACAGCAAAGTGATTCAGTTATACATATATATTCTTTTTCATATTTTTTTCCATTATGGTTTGTCACAGACTATTGAATATAGTTTCCTGTGCTATACAGTATGACTCTGTTGTTTATCCGTCCTATATATAATAGTTTGCCTCTGCTAACTCCAGACTCCCAGTCCTTCCCTTCCCTACCCCCCTCCACCTTGGCAGCCACAACTCTGCTCACTATATCTGTGAGTCTGTTTCTGTTTTGTAGATATGTTGATTTGGATCACATTTTAGATTCCCCATATAAGTGATATCATATGGTATTTGTCTTTCTCTTTCTGACTAACTTTGCTTAGTATGATAATCTGTAGGTCCATCCATGTTGCTGCAAATGGCATTAGTTCATCCTTTTTGATGGCTGAGAAATATTCCATTGTATGTATATACTACATCTTCTTTATCCATTCATCTGTCAGTAGACATTTAGTTTCCCTGTCTTGGCTATTGTGAATAGTGCTGCTGTGAGCATAGGGGCACATGTATCTTTTCGAATTATGATTTTGTCTGGGTACATGCCCAGGAGTGGGATTGCTGGATCATATTGCAACTCTGTTTTTAGTTTTTTGAGGAACCTCCATACTATTTTCCATAGTGGCTGGACCAATTTACATTCCCATCAACAGTGTAAGAGGATTCCCTTTTCTCCACACCCTCTCCAGCATTTGTTATTTGTAGACTTTTTAATGATGGCCATTCTGACTGGTGTGAGGTGGGTCCTCACTGTAGTTTTGATTTGTATTTCTCTAATAATTAGCAATGTTGAGCATCTCTTCATGTGCCTATTGGCCATCTGTATTTCTTTTTTGGAGAAATGTCTATTTAGGTCTTCTGCCCATTTTTCCATTGGGTTGTTTGTTTTTCTGTTGTTGAGTTGTATGAGGTGCTTGTCTATTTTGGAAATTAAGCCCTTGATTGTATCATTTGCAAATACTTTCTCCCATTCCGTAGGTTGTCTTTTCGTTTTGTTCATGGTTTCCTTTGCTGTGCAAAAGCTTGTAAGTTTGATTAGGTCCCACTTGTTTAGATAAATACATTTTAAAATACAGATATGTAAAACCTTATAAAAATTAAAGCCACTCAGTTTCAGCATCTAGAGGTAACTTTATGTTATATAAACTTCCAGACTTTTCATGCATTGACAGCATCAGGTTTATGGCATGGTTGTGCAATAATCATTTGATAATTTTGCTCATGTTCATTTCTAACTCCAAATATACACAAGTTACCAATTTGTCAGGTAACTGACCTCTAATCCAGCCAGAACAAAGATTTTTGTTGTCGTTTTATTAATTTGCTTGTGTGTGCTTGTCTTCAGAGTCAGGGCCTGGGGTCAAGGAGTGGTCCAGCAAGCGCTCTGCACAGCCCGGTGTGCTGGACTTTCATGGGTGCCTGCACCAGGCTTCAGCAAACCCTTATGAGCTTCCCTAGTCTGCAGTCCATCTCTTACCCCACCTCCATTTCCACATCTGAAGATGGAGATCATGGCTATCTCATTGAGTCGTTGTGAAAATTAGACAATTGACAAAAAGTCTTTGCAGTTTCCAGTGCATTAGACAATTATTATTATTGTTTGTATGCAAAATTTCTACATGTTAAAGAAATAAAGACAGGAAGTTATAATAGAAATATTATAGAAGGTCAATATCCTGTTAATTCAGGAGGACATCTCTGAACTGCAAGAACGCCTGTCTATTAATGGATTTCTGTTGACCTACAGTCTAGGTCTGAAAACTAGGCTAAACTCAGATTTGCTTCTGAGGAGGGAAAAAGGAGCGGGAGTGTGTTTCTATTACCAGCCTCTTGGCTCCTCGTGGAAAACTCTGCCCACCCCACAGACTGCTTCCCCAGCATGCTCCTCCAGAGCGCACCCAGGCAAGAGGCAGGGCAAGATGCTGGCCAGGACTTGCCCTGTCTTGAGGCACAGCACAGACCATTAGTAGACACGTTTCTAGTTTGCCAGGATGAGTGAATTTTCTTCTCCTTGTGGTCTGTGTTTTCTTGACACCCATGGGTTACTCACTAACCCATTTCACCATGGCCTCATAACTGTTTTGCAAGTAGAAAAGACACAGGAGAATTTAGAGAGGCATCAGGCTTTTCAAACATGTCCACTTCAGTTCAGGAGGCCCAGTTTCCCTGTGGGACCTCCCTGGATGTATGCGAGGTTACTCTCTTAGTGCCTAAGGACTAGCCATAGCCCGCTAGTCCCAGAGGTGAGGAGGAGGAGGATGGGCAGATCTCCCACCCCTTCCTGGGCTGAGATGAGTTCCTTGGCAGAGACCCTTTGGGCCTGGACTAGCCCACCCTCTGAAGGCCCCTGGTAGGCTTCTCTGCCAGACTCCCTAGGGAAGATGTGAGTTCCTGGGCTGTGCCCTGGCTCACTCTGGGAGACAGGCTCAGGGTAGAGTGGAGGTATCAGTCAGGTGGAGCTGGACCAAAGGGGCAGAGTCAAAGGCAAGACGCTGAGGCAAGCCATGGGCACTGAAGGAGGAGTAGGAAATGCCCCAAGGCCACGTGACGGCAGCACTCACGCTTCAGACCACTTCTAGTTCAAGGACACAGATGTGATTTAAAGTGAAGCAGCGCAGACAAAAATCACCTCTGAAAATAGGGAAGAATTTGGACCCAGCCTAGCGGTTGACCACACACAAAGTTCAGCTTGAAGATAGTGCCCCACCTTTGGAAGTCATCCAGAGCAGTTTAGATACCTGTCTTGGGATGGGAGTGAGGTTGGTAAGATGTCCTCTGTGGGCCCACCGTGCTAGGCCGCCTTCAGGTTAGACAGAGTGACCTACCTAGTCCTCAGTGACTTTGAACTCATCCATTCTTCTCCACACCATCCCTGGTTGCCCAAGGGCCTGGACTCTTGCCCCATAGACTCCATGGCAAACCCTGAGCTGACAGAGCAGGAGATCTGATTCACAGCTGGCACAGTTATTCTAAGATCTTACGGAGTGGTACTGGCAGAACAAAGCAGGTCTTGACCAGAAGCAAGTCTTCACTTTTACACCACACTCTTCTTCCTCCCAGAGTAAAAAGAAAATCGGCCCTGCTCTCGGATAGCATCAACATCAACTAGAACTATGCCCATTGAGGGAGCCCTGTGTCCACACCTGTGCTAGCCTGTTCCAGACCCATGGTTACACTTGCTCCCCAGCACTCCTGGGTCAGCCATGTTTGAAGGATGAGGTAACAGTAGTTCAGAGCAGTCAGGTGGTGGGGGCAGGATTTGAACCCAGGTTCTGGTGACTCCAAACCAGTGGTCTTTCCCATGCTGCCTCCCTTGGACCTTGGAAGGGCTTTAGAAAGCCAAGAGCCATCTCTGGCACCTTGTTTAATATAAAATTTACACTGTAATAATGGAATAGTGCAGTGTATCAACTCTTAAAGAAATACTTTAATCACCAGATATTTACAAAATTCACATAAACCATTCCAAGAGTTCTGTAATTGCCTTCAGATGAACATGAATTTTTTAAAAAATTTTTTTCAAAGAGAACTCACCTTTGGTGAGGTGTCTAGATGCTGGTAATGGCGTTTTTTTTCTGATGGTAATGAAATGATAGATCTTCCTTGGAGCTCATGGCTGATGAAATGAGCAGTGGGATGGTAAATTGCCTTTATCTTCCGCACACCATTCCGCCGGATGGCGATGTCACAAAAGACCACAGATAAAATTCTAGAACTCTTTATGAAAAAGAAAAACAGGCTGTCTCGTTTCCTGGATCTTAACGGGCACAGTTTGCTCCCCTATTCCCCTTCCACTGTCAGATTTCTAAAATAAAGTAGCAAGATTCGCAGCTTTGCCATACCAGCTCCACATCCTTGTAGCTCAGCCCCACATCCTCAGAAGGGCTCAGAACACGTTCTTTTCCGAGGTGGTCCACTTGGCTGTCTCCAGCCTGGGCTCCGTCCTCATTCACAACGTTCAAAGCAGTCTGCCTTCTGGAACTGGGGTGGTGGCGGGCTCACAGTCAGGGCGGGAAAGCCAGATCTTCACCTGAGCCTTTACAAGCTAATGCAGTAAATGGAACCATGTTTTTGCCTGTTTGCTGTTGTTACTGTCTGCCTGAATAAAATGGCCCAAAAGGATGATTTCTCTACTGGGGGGAAGAGGTGAATCCCAGCCAGGGAGTTGCTTTCTGTTTATGGGAAGTCTGCCAAGGAAAGTATTGAATGAGGAAGGGTGGGGAGCCCAGAACAGATGATGTGACAGCACTGCTGTGACGGGAAGATGAAGAGTCGCTGCCCCTGCTGGGGCTCTCGGGGAGCCAGGCCTTGTCCACACGAATGCCTGAAGCACCCTGGTGCCGTCCCCGTGGGTGGAACGTCCCCGTGGGATGCATGTGGGGGCGGGGTCTGTGGGTTCCTGAGCAGCACTGAGGCAGAGGGCATGGCTGGAGAGACGCAGGACTTGGTTTGGTTCAGTGGAACAGCCTGAACAAGAACCTGGTTTGGGGAGTAGAAGGGGAGTCTCAGGGAGACAGAGGGGGCAAGAAAACACAGCTAGAAAAGGAACCAAGTGACCTCAGAGGCCGAGGAACTGGGCCCTACAAATTCCTGCTGAGCGGAAGGGGCATTTCACATGGAGAAGGTTCCTTCCCACGCCCTCCCCAGCACTGCATCCTGTTACACTTTTACATTCTCCCCTACCACATGGGTCAAAAATGGTGTTTCTTTGGTTTGAATTGTGTTTCTTAATTGTATTTGTGGAAACAGAAATCGGTACAGCCTCTTAAGAGGACAATTTGACAATATGTAGCACACTTGAAAATTCTCATAGTGTTTAACCTAGCAGTACCATTGCCTGAGACGCGTCTCATGGCTACACTCGCAGAGATTCAAGGCATGAAATCATCATGAGATGTAAGTCTCATAAGTCACAGAGATTTATGTCCGAAGATGATCACAGAAACATCATTTGTGAGGACAAAGCCCAGCACGGGGGAGGCTGCCACGAGTTCCCATCCATCTGTACGAGGGTGTCCTGCTGTTGTGACCACAGGGCAATGTGGGCCGCCTCCACCGTGCCGTCAGGCCAAGGAAGCCGGGAGGAGACTCGCGCAGATAAGATGATCCCACATACCAAAAACATTTGTTTAAAAACTACTTGCGCATATAGACTGGTATATGGCTAAAACTCTCCTGGAGATTAACTGTGGATACTTCCTGAGTGGGAGCAGTGGTTTGTAGACTATTATTTTTATATTTCATGACCTTCCATATTGTTTGCCTTTCTTAACCACACACATATATTCACATGTGACATGTATTCACATGCATGTTGTGCACATGGGCAAAGAAGACCAAGATGCGGCTGTGAAAGCCCAGTGTGGAGTGTGAGGCCCCTGAGCCTGCTTCTGCACGGCCCTGGGGCTCCTCGGGGCCACGCCTCAGGCAGCAGCGCATTCTGCCATTGCATAAGAGCAACAGGGATGGCAAGAGCCCAGCCTTCAGTAGGGCAGCGAGGGGGCAGGGAGAGCTTGGGAAATAATCTTGCTGCCCTGGGAAGTCTGTGATTCTCCTGGGTGCCCTGGCGCTACGATGCCCCAGAAAGTTCCACCTCTTCCCTCATTCATGCCTTGAGATATTTGGTCACCCCCATCATTTTCTGTCCCACAGGAGATACCCCGGCTCCGACAGGACCGTGCTGCAGAAATGGCAGGTAAGTGACCCCTCAGAGGACTCTGGGTCCGAGGAAACCCTCTGGGAATGCAAATCAGCAAATAGCTCAGGCCCCCAGGATGAAGAGAGAAAGCATGTGGATGGATCAGGAGGGATCTTGTTTTTGTTTTTTGTTTTGTTTTCATTTTATTGCTCTTTATTTTATTCTTTATTTTTCTCGGCCACACCACGCGGCGTGTGGGATCTTAGTTCCCTGACCAGGAATCAAACCAGCACCCCCAGCATTGGAAGGTGGAGTCTTAACCACTGGACCGCCAGGGCGGTCCCAGGATCTTGTTTTTTTAATTTGTTAAAATGTCCCAAATATTTCCCTGAAAAGATCTCACTGATTAAAGGCGATTCTTGAGTCAGAGCTGGGGAGTGAGAGAGAGAGAGAGAGAGAGAGTGTGTGTGTATGTGTACACAAACCCTGTATACACACACACACACACACACACACACACACACACACACACGCTCCATCAGTGAAGGTGTATGTGTATAAATGAACACACAACTCAGGAAGGCACAGCGTTCACTTCTTGTCCTGGGAAGTCACACGTGGCTCCCAGACTGGATGAGCTGACATTCGCCCTTGGGTTCTCAGTGGAAGGAAAGGACCCCAAGAGAGCTAGCCTTACAGATCACATAGCAACAGGAAAGGAGCTCTTGGTCACTCAGGTCCGAAATCCTTTCCCAAGGATCAGGCCAAGGAAAGGGGAGACTGCAGCATGCAGGTCCCATCAGAGACAATGGCTGCACTGGCTGCTCGTTCACCAGTTGGCCTTGATGAATTTTTCCAAAATGCAGTCCCTGTCTCCACCTGTGACACCTTTAAGCAGAGGGCCCTAAGAGTGAGTGTTTTCCAAACACGCACAGTCAGGGGAAAGAGAGTTCCTGAAGTCCCAGAGGAAGACAGACCATTCAGCCTGCTGGTGAGGGCCTCTTTCCCGGTGACTGCAAATTCCCCCCAGCTTATGTTTCCAATCATAAAGAGGTCAGCAGTAAGTTTACCCAGCATTTGTGCTATTATTTTAATCCGCTTTTGAGTATCACCCAACAGTGACACAGAAGAATGCTTTAGCCTTGGCTTGGACTGCTGAGTTGTATTTTTTCTTTTCCTGGCTGACTTTGCTTCCTGACTAAATTTGCTTCAGCTCATATTGGAATTAGCGTGGCCTCCCCAAGTTGGGCCAGGTCCAAGCACAAGGTGCACGGGGAATGGCGCAGGTGCACGCTGCCTGCTCCCACCTACACGATGAGGTTTCCTGGGCAAGCCTGGGAGTTAGACCCACGTGGGCCTCAGGAGGAGGCCAACTGTGTTGGGTTTATCCTCTTTGACTCTTCTGCAGAAAAGGGACATGAGCAATTTCGAGTATCTCATGCACCTCAACACCCTGGCCGGGAGGACCTACAACGACTACATGCAGTATCCAGTGTTTCCCTGGGTCCTGGCTGACTATACCTCGCAGGTACGTGTTCACGTGGGTGCTCTGCAGTGTCCTGTGGCTTTCTGACCCTGACGACCAGAGCACCCGAGGTCACGCGGAGCCTCTGAGACACTGTTCAGTCCACTTGGGTCTGAGGGCTGCTCTGGTCTCAGCCCCTCACCTGGGAAGAGGCCTCTGGAGTCTGGCTGCCTGGTTCCCTGTCCCAGCCCCACTTGGGGGATGACCCACATGACTAGGACAGTAGTTAACATACGCCCCCAAGGACTTCCTGGCTCACTCGCTACCATGAAGGCAAGAGATACTAATCTGCTGAGATACTGCCATGGACCAACACTGGTCCATCAAGTGAAGAGGGCCATGAAATGTGTTCCTAGAACCAACATGTAGAGCGAGAGAGAGAGAGAGGGAGGGAGGGTGAGAGAGAAGAGGAGAGAGCAAGAGAGAGAGGGAGGGAGGGTGAGAGAGAGAGAGGGAGGGAGGGTGAGAGAGAGAGAGGGAGGGAGGGTGAGAGAGAAGAGGAGAGAGCAAGAGAGAGAGAGAGGGAGGGTGAGAGAGAAGAGGAGAGAGCAAGAGAGGGAGGGAGGGAGGGTGAGAGAGAAGAGGAGAGAGCAAGAGAGAGAGGGAGGGAGGGTGAGAGAGAAGAGGAGAGAGCAAGAGAGAGAGGGAGGGAGGGAGGGTGAGAGAGAAGAGGAGAGAGCAAGAGAGAGAGGGAGGGAGGGTGAGAGAGAAGAGGAGAGAGCAAGAGAGAGAGGGAGGGAGGGTGAGAGAGAAGAGGAGAGAGCAAGAGAGAGAGAGAGGGAGGGAGGGTGAGAGAGAGAGAGGGAGGGAGGGTGAGAGAGAAGAGGAGAGAGCAAGAGAGAGAGAGGGAGGGAGGGTGAGAGAGAAGAGGAGAGAGCAAGAGAGAGAGAGGGAGGGAGGGTGAGAGAGAGAGAGGGAGGGAGGGTGAGAGAGAAGAGGAGAGAGCAAGAGAGAGACAGATACACAGACCCAGCAAGAACAAACTCCTCCCCCGTAACCTGACTTCAGTAACTGAGATGATGGTATGTGGACATCACCCCACATCTAGACCGGGACATGTAGCCATAAGGGAGGTCAGTGGCAACACCAGATCATCTGCTGTTCTGACCTCTGTCCCAGGACCTCAGCAGGCAGGGGAGGGAGGAGCGGGAAAGCTGACGCAGCTGGACCAAGGTGACGTCAGTGGGGGACGAGCAGGCTGTGGAGCAGTGTCCTGACCACCTAGGATCTGGACATCAGGAGGCGTGTTGGGCTGTGTATGTACAGGGCAGAAGGTGTCTGGGTCCTGGTGCAGATCAGCCTAGCCAGTCCTGCCTCGAGCTGTTTAGATGGCTGACCCCCAGAATTTGGAAAAGGGACTTCAGTTTTTTGTGAGCTCCCATCCACACGTAAGAGACTTAACACAGCAAACCTTTTCTCACCAGCCACACGTTGCTTCTTATTGCACTAGTGATCGTCTGAGGCCCAGGTATTTCAAAACCGAAACTTGCCAATCCCAGCTTCAACTCACATGTTGCTAAGTGGGGGGTCGCCAGCCCCTTTTATTTAACCCATACCCTGTATTAAAATTTTGATTACTTAACAGTGTTCAAAATTTGGGAGATTTCTCCTAAAAAGCTGGTTTTCCAATATCTTTTGGCGAATCCAGAGATCTGGCAACTATGAAGCCCCATTCTGCCCTGGCAAAGTCAGCTGTAGCTGTGTGGGGTCTCCACAGCGCCATGACTCACGGGGGTCTCGGGAGCGCCTGCTTCACTGCCACCCGCACCTGGCTGTGACAGGTGAGGGATGGTGGCAGACCCTGCCTCCCCAGGAGCACTGTGGTGATTCACTGCTAGGGGAAAGGAGGAGGGGTGTAATGAAACACCTCCTTCTATAAAGGACATGCAAACCCCAAGGACACCCAGCCCTGAAAACTCTTCAGGGTTCCACCGTTGTGTATTCCAAGGGTAGGGGAAGGGTCGCCATTACTGCTTTCATCACCCGGAAGGGAGTGCGCCTTCAGAAACACGAGGCCCTTGCTCTCATTTCCTCCGCAAACGGATGACTTCTAAATTCCTAGAAAATCAGTGTGATTCTAAGCAAGAACCCTGAACTATGGAAGCAAACTGCTCTGTGAGGGCAGGAGCCAAGTGTCCATTGACAACAGGAATTCTTTTGAAAGTCTCCTGGGTAACTGGTGGCTATGTTCTGATTTGGGTCAACTTGGAACAGTTCAGTGTGAACTCAATCTTCCCCTCCTCTCATTTTCTATCTCTCCCTTATTAAGTCTTTGTGGATCACTGGTTGTGGGGCCATAAAACCCTACCAGGCCTGCTAATCACCAGAGGAGGGGGTCAGACCAAACGGCAATGAACCAATAAAGAGAACCATAAAACTAAAGAGCGTGGCTCCGGCAGTCTCGCTGGGGCACAAGAGGGTCCAGGGGAGTTAACTCCAGTTGCACATCTGCCTTCTAGACATTGAACTTGATGAATCCCAAGACTTTTCGGGATCTTTCGAAGCCCATGGGGGCTCAGACCAAGGAAAGGAAGCTGAAATTCATCCAGAGGTTTAAAGAAGTTGAGAAGACTGAAGGTGGGTAGATCCCAGCTTGATTTTTTTCTGCAATGCTCTTCATCTGAATGCCTTGCAGTGAGAGTTTATAACGATTTGGGTGTCATCTAGCCTACAGACAATTACATTTGGATAGAGAGCCCTCGAATTCAGTGGTCTGCACCCTGGCTGCATGTGAGAATTACCTGGGGAGCTTGTTAAAAATACTGATGTCTAGGCCTCACCTCTAGAAATTCTGATTTGAATAAGTCACGGTGGGGTGCAGCCTGAGTGATTCCAACATGAAATCAGGACTGAGGACTATGGTGCTAAGAGCTAACACCTCCATTCCCAGAGGCAGGCAAAGGCAAGGAAGTGACATCCGTTCAGCACTTCTGTATGCTAGGTGCAGGCCAGCCTGCGTTCATACACACAATGGTCCTTTTTAAAGAGAAGGAAATTGGAACTCAGTTTAAGCAGCTCACTCAAGGTGATAGCCTCCAAATGGCAGATCCTGCATTCGTCTGGCTCTAGAACCCAGCTCCCAAGTGCTGTTGATCTGCACATCCCCTTTACAGTTTTTTGCCACCTTCACATGCCAGCTGTCCTCTTAGTGCCTTACTGTTTTTCTTTAGGTCTATTCCCTTCTTAAACTTCAATGGATGTATTTTAAAGAGAAAATTTTCTATCGTATATTTGATGTCCGCTGTATTGGTTTTCTCAAACACTTTGAAATAAACATAGCACTACTACAATAAGGAACATCCAGCCACGAACCATGTAAGCTTACCTCAAGAACCAAAGGCGGCACATTTCGGAAGCCTCACTCAGCCCCGAGGCCCTGCCTTTGGTGAGCAGGTTCTCAGCAGGCCGAGGAGCTCCTCTGCATCCCACACCACCCTGGAGGCCCCTGGCCTCTGCCCAGGGTCCCCACTGTGTGCAGGGCTGGCACTCAGACTTGTTGGGGGAGATGGGAGGAGATGGGAGGGGTGGGCAGGCCCTCCTTGCCCTGCTTATCTCCTCCTCAGGCTAAAGTTCAACCTATATGACCCATCTCAGTCCCCCCCACCTGCCCCCAGGTGCTGTTCCTCTGGCTCCACCAGGCACTGCTGGATCCGTCCCAGAGAGGCAGGCCAGAGGAGCATCCGCTCTCCCCAGCTGTGTCCCAGGCAGAGCCCACTTTGGTACCATTCTCTCCCATACTAACCTGGGTGTGCATTGGAGTCACACGTTGACTTTGGGCCCTTGCACAAGTACATCCAGCAACCTCCCAAACACCTCTGATTTAGAGAACTCGCACAGCACCGGGAGGGCTGAGGGCCGGGTGCGGCACTGCGGCGAGGTGGCAGAGCCGACGTGTGGAGGAGCCCATGCCGCCAGCCAGCTCTGCCACTCGCTGGCGATGGAGGCGAGTCTCTGACTCGCTCTGGCTTCTTCACTGGTGAAACAGGGATAATGAATAGCTCTGACTCGTAGGGTGGCTGTGTGGACTCAGGGAGGGTGTGACGGGAGACACACAGCACGCACGAGGTCCGCGAACAGCAGCAAGGCGATTATTCTCTGCTGGAATGGCCCGGCCAGGGCACTGTCTCTGCCTCAGCATGCCAGCTCCGTCATACCCTGGATGGAGCAAAACGGGGACGTTTATGCCTCTGCCATCCAGGCCCCTCTGAGAATGAGAATACCTGAGTTCTCACTCATCCGCGGGTGTCCCTGCATTAACAAGCCCCCCTTCCTCACACGGGGACTTTTATTCTAAAAGAGGCCAGGAGAGAGTGCTGCTGAGGGGACTGTGGGCACCTGAGGGCTCTCTAGGTGCCCTGAGTCAGAAGAGCAGAGCTCTGCCTCTCCGTGGGTCCTCAGCACAGCCTCCTCATGGCCTGGCTCTGCCACCTTCCTGAGGGCAGACCCCTGGGGGCCTGGCCAGTGCAACTGAGGGTCTTGAATGTGCTTTTCACCCCTGGTGAAAATTTGGCTGTTGGCCAAATTATACTGAGTTTTGTGAGCAGAACACTTAGGCTCCAGTGCCTGCGGGAGCTCTCTTAAGCAGGGCTCATGTTGGCTGTTCTCGAGATAGCCTGCGTGTCTCCTGCCTGCCCCACGGGTGGGGACGCCACCCCAGGCATGTCCTTTTCATTGCAGGAGACATGACCGTCCAGTGCCACTACTGCACTCACTACTCCTCGGCCATCATTGTTGCCTCCTACCTGGTCCGGATGCCTCCCTTCACCCAGGCCTTCTGCTCTCTGCAGGTGAGCTTCCCTGCTCCCCTACACACACACACACACACACACACGCACACACACAAAGCCGCCCCCGGCTAGAAATCCAGTCTTGAGCCAGCGATTCCCACTTGACCCTGTGGCTCCAGGATTCCGGGCCATCCAGCCGAGGCAAGCTGCTCTTCACAGATATACCTGCATGTCTGCCCAGCAGTCTTGCAAAAAGGCTCTAAAAACTAAGGAATGAGATATGAGGAAAAAAATACTTAACATAAATAGGTTTTAGTGGAAAAGGAAAAACAGGAAGCTTGATGACTTCCTTGAAGGTAGGTGGTCAAAGCCTAGAAAAATAAACACGAAGGAAGAATGAAAAGAATATCACTTGTGACATCAGCATGCATAAAGCTATGCTAAGTACAAGCCTGAAGGCTTAAAAGTACAAACAAAATATTTTAATACTGAAGTGAACAGCTACACTAGAGAAAGAAACTCACCAATTTGCCTCCCCATGAACTAACTGACCATCATGCCAGCTTAGGGTCGCCAGATTCCACAAAGAAAAATACAGGCCCAGGTAAATCTGAATTTCAGATAAACAGTGATTTATACTAAAAAGTTATTTGTTGTTTCTCTGAAATTCAGATTTACCTGGGCATCCTGTGTTTCGTCTGGCAGCCCAATACAAGGTGAAAGTAGGCGAGTCTGACCCTCAGTGGATGGCGGTGTCCAAGGCACATGGGGTTGCTGGGACAGAGTCCCTCCTGGGCGGCTGATAAGTTGTTTTCTCTCTTCTCCCCTGACTGTATCACTGTAATCTTGCTTCAGGGTTATTCAGGGGCACAGGTTTTGACTAAGGAGAGCCGTTGGGTAGCCCAGCTGCAGACAGCTGGCTCAGCCAACTCCAAAGCGAGCACAGCACGGGGCCCAAGGTTAGGGCCTGTCTTGATTGAGGCCTTGCAAGGTTCCTGCAGAGAGGAAGGCATGACCACAGTGGGCTAACAGGCTGCTCAACTTGCAGGGACTCACCCTGACAGCCAAGCATCACCAAAGGAAGAACGTGAGTGTCCCAGGAATTGTGTGTTTTGATCTGACTTCACCAGCAAGGTCGCTCCTTATGGTCACTCAGATGACCTTGACCCCAACACCAAAGGCCATTCTGGGTCAGCACTGAAGCCATCTCCTGAGCCCTGGGCAGGAACGGGTAGGCAGGGTCAAGGTGCTGTCTCCAGTTAGGAGCAAAATCCCTCCCGTGTTCTGATTCTTGGCGCAGTCCTCTCTCTCCTTGAAGGCATGGATCATCTAGACATTCTATAACCCCTGTCCCTGGAAATTCACTCAAAAATAACAAGTGTGCTTCCCCGGAGCCTTTCTCAGGCAACAAGCATTTTAAGTGAGTTTGGTTTGGAGAACAAACGGCCCCTGAGCTGTGCCCCATGCCAGGAATCCCGTCCAGCTGTTCCGCATCAGTCCACAAGGAGTGGCAATCCCGCTGACCATGATGGTGACGCCTCCCGTGACGGCTTCCCATCCAGGGAGTTCTGGGCGCTTGAAAAGTCTTCCCTTGCCCCTTCAGTCTCACGAATTATAGCCCCATCCCTACCTGTTACTAAGGGTCCTCTCTTACAAACGAGGAGGCAGACTGAAATAGAAACCGCAAACTGTGAGATTTCCATCCCAGCTCTACCACTTAATAGACACAAAATGTTCTGCACGTTACTGTACTCTGGAAATGAGGGTTAATTACACACATCTCACCGGGCCGTTGAAATTAAAGGAGGAAATGTGGGTAAAGCCCCTAGCTCAGGGCTGATGCTGCGAAGGTGATCAGTCATTGTTCTTCCCTCCTTCCTCCCGCCATCAGCCAGATCTCTTCTGAGCAGGCTTGGACTGGTGCAAGCTGCTCCTCTTTGGTTTAAAGTAATTCAAGACAGTCGGGACCGCCTCAGAGCATTCCAAATGGCATGAGCCGGATGAGACAGGTGTGCTGCAAACCTGTCGGGGTAAGGCCACTTTGAAGCTAGTCACAAGGGGTCAGAGCTTTTCTTAGCCAGGTTGGTCCAATGGTGACCAGCCCAAACTGGTTTGAGATAGTTTAAACCAGTGTGAGATGGTCAAAGGCACTTTTATCTTCTTTTATGTGTCACAAATGCAGTCATATTAGCTTGAGTTCTTTTGACTCCCTTGCTGAAGTCTGATGCGACTCCTGGTTTTTCTGGGTTCAAATCTATCAGTGGCACATTGGCTCGTCCGAGTTGAAATCTCCACGGTGCTTCTGAATTGGTTCTGCCTTCCTACTTTTAGCTGCCTCTTCTAGTGGGTCACAACTGGTCCAAGCCTTTGGGACGAGCAGAAGAACCAGCCGTCTTCCGCTTTTCCCTTAGCATAAAAGATGAATTTTAGTCTCAGGGGAGAATGTGTACAACAGTTACATCTGGGAGGAATGTGCTTGCCTCCCCTTTGGGAGTCCTGGGGCCTGTGCAGACCTCCTTAGGAACATTCTGGCATCTTCCTGGAGTCAGGCTTTTCCCTCCATCCCACTCTGCCTCCTCGGAGGCAGACTCATTTCTTCTCAAGAGACCTTTGCTTCACACCCTGTGTGGTGACAAGGAAAGGAGCCTCACTACATTCTCAGCAGCCCAAGACTTCCAGCCCCCAACCCCAGCCTGGATCACGGAGTGGAGAAGAATAGGAAAGGTGGAGAGGTGCAGAAGCCAGGCAGCGAGGCCTTTCTCACTTATCTGAGAGCAGGGACGTGCGAATGTCCAGTATTTGCAGAGCTGGTGTACCTATAAGAGTCAGCATAAGGAAGTGCGTGCTCTTCCGTTCTGCATTAAACAAACTCTGCCTCTTGGCTATTACGTGACTAATCCAGAGTGACATGCTCACTCCACGGCTCAGCTGGGATGGCCTTGGTGTGGAGAGATGGTGCCTGTGAGTTCACCCCGTGTGGTCTGAACGCGGGTACAGCCTTCTTTGGGCCGTGGCCTGTCCACAGGGCAAGGTGCAGAGGGGCGTGGACAGCCTAAGAATTGCAGTGTGACATATTCCAATTCCTAGGTATACGGTTTCCTTTATTCTCTTCACGTTTAAATCTTATAAGGCTGGTCTTAGAATTGATGTCTACCTCTACTGTTGCTGTGTTTGTTTTTCTGCCTCAAATCTGTTATTACAATGATAGCCTCTTACAGTCCAGAAAGTGTGGTATACAGACAGTGTGACCTGAGCAGGTGGACATGCCGGCAGTGTGACCCGGGCACAGGTCGGTTATGTGCTCTGTTATCCCCATCCCTTGGGGTGTGAGACCACTGTCTGCCGAGCTGGGGGCTTGCCTCCCAGGATGCTGTGATTCTCAGGAATCTCGCCTACTGGGAGCCAGTGTCTGTGAGCCTTCAGTCAGTTGAGCAACCGGAGGCCACACCAGGCTGGGGCCACGGCCCAGGCCCCTGTTTCCACCCTGGCAAGAGCACCAGTTGCTCTCAGGCCTGAGCTGGGACCCAGCCTAGGTGGGGCAGAGCAAGGCAGCCAGCGCCCCAGCGAGGGCACAGTTCCGCTGCTGCTGTATCAAATAAGAAACTGAAATCAAGTGCTGTGTTAAGTCACAGCCCGTGTGAAGTCAGCTGTTACCAGCAGTGGGGAAGGGTTTTCTGCGCCACTTGAGGTGAGACAGCTGGTTTTGTGTAAGACATATATGCCAACTGCAGAGAGAAGCAAGGGCCGTGGGCAGCACTTGGCCCACCACAGGCCATCCACTTAGGGGCTCCGTGGGTTCCAACCCCGCGTGGAGTTGTGTCCATAATAAAGGTGTAACTGTTATTACACTGACTCAAGGGGGGGAGTGTTCGAAAAGGCACATGACAGAGTTGGCAGACCTGGCACAAAGTCCTGGCGCTAGAACTTTCTCACTGGTGGTGTGAGTACCCAAGCCTCCGTTCCTCCTCCTTTGACCCCTGACTCAGTGGGTGATGAGGGCTAAGTGAGACTCAGCGCTGAGATCCAGCATGAGAACTATTTGCTGTTGCCGTGCGCTCCGTAGGTGTGCACACTCCTCCCTTCAGCATAGGCAGTGCCTTCTTCAAAAGGCCACATCCTACAGGAAGGAAAGCTAACGGCTGCTTGGGGTCAGCCCGCCCTCAGTGGAGAGAGAGCAAGACAGACAAGGCAGCTGAACTGTGCATCAGCTTCCCAAATCCACGTCGGACCGGCAGCTCGCTGAGGGGGACGCCCAAGCCCGAGGAAGACCGCACTGGCCCCTTTACTTCCTTGGTGGTGGTGTTGCCTCAGAACTGCCCTGAAGAACCTAGGGGTAAGATGGGAATAAAGACACAGACCTACTAGAGCATGGACTTGAGGATATGGGGAGGGGGAAGGGTAAGCTGGGAAAAAGTGAGAGAGTGGCATGGACATATATACACTACCAAACGTAAAATAGATAGCTAGTGGGAAGCAGCCGCAGAGCACAGGGAGATCAGCTCGGTGCTTTGTGACCACCTAGAGGGGTGGGATAGGGAGGGTGGGAGGGAGGGAGACGCAAGAGAGAGGGGATATGGGAACATATGTATATGTATAACTGATTCACTTTGTTATAAAGCAGAAACTAACACACCATTGTAAAGCAATTATACTCCAATAAAGATGTTAAAAAAAAAAAAACTGCCCTGACCACCCACACGCTACTTCCCTCCTGCCCCATCCCAGGACCCTGCCCCTCCTCACTTCCCCTCGTACCTCCCTTCTACTTCTAATAACTTCCACATCCTTCTTTTTCTTCTTTTGAGCCCATAGTTACCTTCCCCATGCACGCTGAGATCAGGGCCCAAGCCTAGGGTCGCTCCCGAGGTCCTGGTCTGCGAGGGGGAGGGAGGCAGCAGCTGGGCTCATTCAGTACCTCTTCCCGTGTGCCTGGCTCCAGCTGAGACATCACACACACGCACGCTCACCCACACTCTCTCACATGCGCGCACACTCACACACATTACATTGTTCACACCCACAGCAGTCATCCAAAGTTTGCAGAGGAGGGCATGGGACATTAAAGGGACTAAGAGACTTCCCGGAGTCCACGCTGCAAGTGGCGCTGAAATGCCCTCCCAAGTCCTCTGGTTTTAAAGCTACGATGCTCTCTGCTCGCCCTGCACGCTGCCTCTTTGATGGACAAGCGACAGCCGCTTAGGTCAACTGATGTACTGACAGGGTCCTGTAAGTGAATTATTTACGTGGGATACTTTTAAATTACTGGAAAGGATATGAGAAGGGGTCATCAGGCTGCTCATAAAACCAGTCGCGTTATTTAGGTGTGGTGGTGTGTTGATTTGGGTCAGTCCCACTGAAGGAGGAATAGACTTTCCAGCACATGTTATCAAAACATCTGTGTTAAGTGTCCTGGAGCACATGCAGTTACTGGACTTCCCGTGGGTGTGGGTCAAGAACTGAATTTTTTTTCAACGTAGTTTCCCTCCCCTGTTGGAGAGGGGTTTAAGAGTGTTACCACCGAAATGCCTGTCCAGGGACACAGGTGCACATAGACTCTGTGTCCTTGTGCAAAAGGAATAACACCTTAGATATAGAAACTCCTGTCAAGGTGTTACCAGTTTTAATCAATGCACCCTAATCCATGAACTTGACTCTGATTTTAACTCCTGTCAATCTTCAGCAACAGTCCTTGTTGGCCACTTCTTCCCTCATTATTTTGCTTTTAATTTTGATTCACCTCTTAGTAAAATTGAGCACCTCTTAAAGGATTTTGAGGAAAGATATCTAGGATTGTATTATTTATGAGCCCTTCAATATTCAGAATATCTTTCTGGTGTCTTTACATACGAGTGATGTCAGCTGTGCCTAAAATCTGAAGACTGTTACCTTTTGCTTCAGAAACCTCCAGACTTAGCCGCCTTGTCTTTTGGCTTTAATGTCACCTGGGAAAAGTCTTCTGCCAGTAAGAGGTAGCTCCTTTGTTGATAATAGTGGCCTTGCTATTACTTTTTTCGGTCTGTTTGGATACATGTAGGATTCATTATTCTTGATATTCACGAGTATCGGCGGAATCGATTTAGGAGCAGATCTTGGCCCAGTAATTCTCTCTGGTCACTTCGTTTCCATCCAACCTCTAGACCTAGTTTTGTTGTTGCTTTATTTTGTTTCAGACTTTCCTTATGGAGATAACTCTGCAAACCCTGATTGTGCTTCTCTGCCTCACTCCTTCTCTCCCTTTCTTTCTTCTATCATCTCTTCTTTTCCTCCTTCCTTCCTTTCCTGAGAATCAGGTCCTGGTGGGATTTCTCGCTGGGAGCCACCAGAGTTTGCGTCAGCCCACAGACTTACAATTACGAGTTACAAAGCAGCTCCACTTTTCCTTCCAGGGAATTTGGCATTTCTTTTGTATTGCAGAAGTGAGCAAACCCATTAATTTTGAAACAAATGTATGCAAATACATTTATTAATATAGGAAATAGGAAAATCAGTTATTGCTTCCTTTATAAATAATACAGGCTTAAGTTTTAAAGATATTACTTTTGCTAAAATGTATTAGACAGCTGTGAAAAAAATAACATTTTTCTTTGTGGTAATATCTTTAACCAGATTTGTAGCACTAACAATATTTCCTATGTATATATTATTTTTATTTAATACAGGTAATCTTTTTATTACCAAATCATATTGTTTCTCAGGAGATTACCATCAGCACTCATAAAAGCTGCAAAGGGAAAGCGGGACGACGAGAAGGCATCAATCTCCCGCAGACGTTAAGGCGTCGGCTGCAGATTAAATATGCGAAGCTCCTAAGACATTTCAATGAGCGACTCGTTAGGGGCAGATTTATTTAGAATCACTCCCCCTCATTTTGTTTCCCTTTCAATTTGAATCTGATGGTGGGCGTCATCCCCTAGTTTTAACCAAGAGCAAAGCCATCTTGGAGAAAAGCCACATCTTTAAGCTGAGCAAGAACTGTGTTTGGTTGCAAACCCAGGGGTTACTGGGGTTCTTGGTGTCCCTGACCCTGTGCAGAGAATGACTCATGGGTTTCACTGGATCCTCACATCTGACCCAGAAAATTGACCAGCCTGCCAGGATGCCCTGGTGTGGCCTCCCTCAGGTGTGTGGCAGGTTCTTCCTTCTCAGAAAGAGCTGAGTCCCCTTGGCCACACATAATAGATCATATGCCCCAGGTCCGGGATTCCCCCCGGTAACCGGCATGAGGGCAAAGCATGCCCTTTGGAGTTGCATCCATGGGTTTTGACCCCAGCTCTTCCATCCATTTCTTTTGGAAAAATTAATAAACTTTGAGAAGCCTCAGTTTTCTGGCCTGCAAAATGGAAATACCAATTCCTTCCTGATGCACCTTCTGTGAGGACAAAGAGAGAGTATCTCTGCGTGTGTGAAGTGCTCGCGTATTCTTTACCCTTCGTCCGCTGCTGCCGATGGGAAATCTCGGGCCCGTGAAGATTGAAGGGAGCTGGTGGGGCAGAGGAGGGTGCTGGCATTCTGGGTTCTCCGCCTTTGTTCTTGGGGCCACATGTGCGTTCTGCAGAGGGTGGCAGAAAGAAGGCAAGTTCTGGCTCTACAAAAAAGGCCCGGTTTCTATGGGGACAAGTGAACTGTTGAATTCCAGGGAAGAGGTGTCCCTTGGGCGTCCCTAAACCTAAGCAGACAGACCCATATCCCAGTTTCAGAAACTCTTTTCTGAAGTTCCTCTGCCTATAGTGTCTTCAGTTCTCCAACGGGCACCTCTCTGCCTCCTCCCAACCCTCAAGATCACCTGATGAATAAGGGTAGCGTCAACTGAAGAGATTTGACAATTCAGATGAGAGGAGCAGAGCATCCAAAGAAAGAATTTGCCTTAAGTCTAAATTGGTCCAATCCCCGTTGCCAAGCTCGGGACTGCATCGAGCCACCTGTGGAAATGGGCCTTGGAAACAAGGCTGGCCTTGCTGGGAGCTGCAGGCAGCACCATATGCCTGCAGTTCTCCATCCTCAGACCTGTTCTCGCTTGTCAAGGCTGCTATGTTCCGTGCCACCAGGGCCCTGGCCTGACCTGCTTTCCTCGCAAGGTCTTTCCCTCTGCTCAGAACATTGACGTTTTCTCTGTCACTAGGCTCACACGCAGGATGCCTGACCGACTCCTCGTCCTGTAGCTGGTCCTTTGTATCCTGTCTTTATGCCTGATTCAGAGCTGACCCTCGGCAAATATGGGAGATGATCAGATGCATGACTGTGGTTTCCTGTCTCTGATCTGAACTCCAGTTTTCAAGCTGGGAAGACATTGCTCCCTTTATCACAGTGGATCACGCACCCTCCATGGAAGCTCCTGTTGTAGGGTTCCAGAGAGTGGTTGAGGGAATAGATGCCTGAAGAAACCATCACACGCATGCATGGACTGACTCACGCACGTGTGTGTGGGGGTGATCGAAAGGTTCTAACGGCGAAAGCCGTGCCTCGGGGACAGAGTGGACGAAGGGGGCCCACCCTAGTGACGCCTGTGCACCCCGAGTTCTCACCACATGCGGCTGATCGTGTCGCCCCTTTTCTGCTTAGGGTGGAAGCTTTGATGTGGCGGATAGGATGTTCCACAGCATGAAGAAAGCATGGGAGTCAGCCTCCAGAGAGAACATGAGTGACGTCAGGGAGCTGACCCCGGAGTTTTTCTACCTGCCCGAGTTTCTGACCAACTGCAACGCCGTGGAGTTTGGTGAGTAGAGCCGGGGAGAGGCTGCAGGGGCCGGGCAGCTCGTGGGTCATGAGATCAGTGTCTTTGCCGAGCAGCTAAACACACAGGCCCTCGCCAGACCGATATGGTGGGCAGATTGCCGTGAGGCCTCCACTGGGTGGCGGCACCTCACAAGGAGGTGGGAGCTGAGGAAGGACACAGCCCCAGGGCTGCAGGACCACCAAGCCATGGTCCTACCCACGACCTCCTGCCGAGAGTCCCCAGGCCTCAGTCTGCAGTGAGGCAGCGAGCAGGGGGCAGGAGCCCTTGCTGATAGTCAGGCCTGGCCCTTCCCTGCTGTGTACCTCAGGCGAGCCCCAGCCCCTCTCTGCCCCATTTTCCTCCACAAAGTCCCACAAATGGGTTAGCCTGGGCCCTGTGAACAGGACCCAGAGATCCTGCACCTCCCAGCACAGACTGCTAGGGTGTCCATGGGCAGTGGTATGGGCACCCTTGGTGGTTCCTTCTCTTTCCTGCCCTCCAGGCCCCACTCCAGGATAAGCCATGCTTTTTTACCTGTTGCTTTAGAGGAGGGACAAAAATTTCAGGAAGCCCCAGTGGGCAGGTCCCCTGGTGACTACATGTACCTTGGGAGCCTCCATTGTAAACATCAGGGTGGCTTGTGGAGGGGGTGTGTGGTCAGAACCCCCAGCAGGGTGTGGCCCTCCCCACCCAGAGGTGCGGGATGGACTCACCCACCCTGAGGAGGGCACTTGTGAACCAGTGCCAGCAGACACCTGGTGCCCCAGAGCTCCCCTTCCTCAGGGCCCTCCTTCTTCCTCCAAACAGCACATGTGGGCCTGCACCTTGAGCCAGACCAGGTGCGGGCCCAGGGGAGCACAAGGGAGGAGACCCAGCCCTTGACTCGAGCACCCACCTCTTGTGCAGTGGTCTGCAGACTGAATACCAGTGGAGCATTCAGAACATGCCCAGGCCCAGGCCTGTCGAGTCTGAGCCCGTGGAACTGGGTGGCCTCGGCAGTGTTCAGATTCTCAGATGCTTCACGTGCATCAGGGATGAGAACCTGACAAATGTAAAGGGTAGTTCCCACAAGATGTGATGAGGTCCATGAAAGGAGTAAATCAGGGACGGTGGAAGCTGAGAGGAGGGGTCCCAGCCGACCTGAGGTGAGGGGGCCGCTGGTGGGAGGCACCAGCCCTCCTTGGAGGTGGAGGCTGGCTCTCTGCCGAAAGGGAGGTGCTCAGCAGCAGAAATGACCTGCACAACAGGGACCATGTGTCCTCAGGGAAGTCAGGAAACCAAGTGGCTATTAAGCACATACTGCATTCAGGCACGTTTTAGACACTGATTTAGTGGGTGTCCTGGGGCGGATTGCCCTGAAGGTGTTTATATTCTTTGTGGGGACAGGGGTAGGAGATAGAAAGCACAGACAAAGAAATAAGGTAAATACTCTTCAATGCTGAGAAGTCCTATAAGGAAAGAAGGTAGGAAAATGGTTCGAGGTGACTTAGAGGCCCTGTGTTACTGTGGTACCCAGGAAGGAGCTGCCTGAGGAGGTGACAGGTGAGCTGAGACTGAATGATGAGAAGGGCCAGGCCAGGCCAGTCCTGCAGGCCAGAGAGAGAGGACGTTTTCACCCCAGTTGCACCATGAGGGCTCTGGAGGGTTTCAGCAAGGCTCTAGCTTGTGTTTACTGAGCAACCATCATATGCGTGGAACTATTCTAAGCATGTTATGTGTATTTTCTCTTCTAATCCTTGTACCAGCCTGGGAGGTAATGGGTAGGAAAGTGACTCCCCAGGAGGTTAAGCAACTTGCTCAAGGTTGTGTGGCTAATGGGGAGGAGAGAGACTCGGGCTTGAGCCAGGCTCCTCCTCTTGGTGTCTGGGGAAGGTCCCTCCGAAAACCTCCTATCTTAACTTTAAAGTGGAGAGAAAATGCATAAATTATAGAGTTGAATGAAGAGTCAATAAGACAATGCGTGCCAAGCACCTAGCATAGTGCCCTAGCATAGCGGTAGGTGCTCAAAATACGATAGCGTTCATTGCTACTGCTATTACCTCCTTATTTAGCACCGTATAAAAAGCACCTGGATGAAAAGGCCTAGAGCAGAGGGGAGGAAGACGCACAGACGATGATGACACAATAATCATTTTATGCGCGGGCACTACCTGGAAGCAAGTAGGGTCTTATGGAAGCCTGAAGGGGTGGAAGGCTTAGAACCCCAGTAGGAATATTCCAGGCAGAAAGGGTGGGGTCACTCCCCACAGAGGAGGCAGGAAGCAGTGTGGTCTATGCAAGAATCGTAGTACTAGACAGCTCAGTATTTACACTCCTTGGTTCCTAGCCCAGTTTGGGCTCCCATTTATCCAAAGCCTTGCTCTTTCTCGCCCCATTCAGGCTGCATGCAGGACGGCACAGCACTGGGGGACGTGCAACTCCCTCCCTGGGCTGATGGGGACCCACGGAAATTCATCAGCCTGCATAGACAAGTGAGTTGAGTGGGGTCATGGCAGAGTCCCTGGTATCCTGAATGAGGACCTCAGGGTGCCCTCAGTGTTCATGGAGACTTTCTGCCCGAGTGGATGGCTGTGATAAGCACTTCTGAGGCTCTTATGTCTGGAGGGCCCAGAGAAGCAGCTGGGTCCCGTGCCCCGGATTGGCAGGAGAAGGCTTGGGTTCTGGGCTCTTTTAAGAGCTCCATTAGGCTTTGCCCTTGTGCCAATTGTTGTGGGACTCATGGGGGAAGCAAATTCAGATTCTTGTTGGATGGAGGGCAAGTCAGTGCCCTTAGCCAACTCTACGCACAGGGCCAAGCCCTGGGCCATGTTGCCCAGTATAGGTCAGGGGGCTGGAGGCTCCAAGGGGCTCCCACTGGCCAAAAGATTTGCCAGGACTGGGGAGGCCTTGACTTATAATGCAGAAAGGCTGATGTGGGTAGAGGCCAGAGACCATTTGGGGTCACGTATCCTGGATCAAATACCTGCGTTAGCATAAACACATGACAGCCTGTTCAACGTCAACATCATTAGTCATCAGGGAAACATACACTAAAACCACGAGATGCTACTACACATGCACAAGAATGGCTAAAATTTAAAGTACTGCTAAAACCAAGAGTTACGCAAGAATGTGGAGCAAGCAGAATTCATCATGCATAGCTGGTGGGGAAAAAATGGTATAGCCACTTTGGAAAAGAGCTTGGTCATTTCTTATGAAGTTGAAGATGCTTTTGCCGTATTGCCCAGCAATTCCACTCGTAGGTGTTTACCCAAGAGAAACGGAAACTTGTCCACAGAAAGATGTGTACATAAATATTCATCAGTTTTATTTATACTAGTCAAAAAGAAAAGACAACCCAAATGTCTATCACTGGTAAATGGCTAAACAGGTGATACATCCATACAATGGAATATTACTTAGCAACAAAAAGGAACAGATTATGGGTACATGAACCAACAGGATGAATCTCGAAAGCATTGTCCTGACCAAAAGTAGCCCCAACCCAAAGCTCCATATACTGTGGGATTCTATTTTTGTGACTTGTTTGAAAAGGTAAACTGTGGAAGCAGAAAGCAGGTCAGGGGTTAGTCTGGGTAGGAGATGAGCAAAAAGGAGCAGAAGAGAACTTTTTGAGTTGACGTAAATATTCTATATCTTGATTATGGTGTTGGTTACATGACTACATGCATTTTTTAGGACACATTAAACTGTACATTTAGGGCAAATTTTATTGGCAGCAGGCCTGACTAGTAACAACAAAGCTGTGTCTTTTCCTCTGTCCTTCTCCCTTGGCGAGGAGAAAGTTCTTCCCTGGTTTATCCTTGCCTCTGGGAATTCGGTAACGGCAGTCATCACACCTCCTGCGGCATTACCCACGTGTGGCCTTCTCAAAACCACTTTGGCCATGTGCCTCAGAAAATTAACCTGGCCCAGGTGACCTGATTTTCCCAAGCCCAAGTGTAAGTGTGCATGTCCTCCCAGAGGATCGATAAGGGGAGCCCAGACAATTCCAAATGAACATCTTTGGGTTCTGGGACCAAGCTTTGGAGCTGGGCTCTACTCAGCAGAAACATGTGCCATCTCTCAGGTGAACTGGGACATCAAAACACAGGCCCACATTCCTTCTTTTTTTTTTGCGGTACGCGGGCCTCTCACTGTTGTGGCCTCTCCCGTTGCGGAGCACAGGCTCCAGACGCGCAGGCTCAGCGGCCATCGCTCACGGGCCCAGCCGCTCCGCGGCATGTGGGATCTTCCCGGACCGGGGCATGAACCCGTGTCCCCTGCATCGGCAGGCGGACTCTCAACCACTGCACCACCAGGGAAGCCCCCACATTTCTTCTTGCTCAAGGTTATTTTACGGACTGGACAGGCTAGTCAGACCTGTTGTGCCACACTAGCTGGAGGCAGGAATTAGGTGGTCCTCAGATGGACTGCACGTCTGCTGCTTAGTGCTCATCCAACCCAGGGAGGCATCCCTCATCTTTCCTGTGCTGATCTGGCGTCCTGAACCACATGACCCGTCCTGATCTGGGCAGAGGGCCCATGAGTCCATGAGACACCTGTGTTTTTCATGCTCTTTGGGTTTTGGTTCCAGGCTTTGGAAAGTGACTTTGTCAGTGCCAACCTGCACCACTGGATAGACCTCATCTTTGGGTACAAGCAGCAAGGGTCAGCCGCAGTGGAGGCTGTTAATATCTTCCACCCCTACTTCTACGGTGACAAAATGGACCTCAGCAGCGTCAGTGACCCCCTGATCAGAAGCACCATCCTGGGGTTCATCAGCAACTTTGGACAGGTGCCCAAACAGGTACAGCGTGCCGTGGCCTTCGTCTTGCTTTCTTAAAGGAGTGTGTGCAGGATGAGCTTGGATGGGAGGGAGAGTGAGGAGTAAGCAAGGACCGGAGAGGCAAAATGGTCCTCAGTCATCTCCCTGCGCCTTTGATGTCACGGCTCAACCCTCCATTACCATCTGATGTCGATGGAGGTGATGATATCGTGAATGATAATGATGAAGGCAACATCCATCTGTGACCATGTGATAGACTCTATGATAAACACACAGGATATAATTCTTTATATGTGTATCTACCCTGTAGGGTTGTTGTGAAGATCCAACGAGTTAAGATACCAAGTGCTTGAAAGTGCCTGAAACACGATAAGCCTTCAACAAATATTAGTTATTCTTGTGATACCTCACTGAATCCTCTCATAAGCTCTGGGTATGGGGATTCTACAGATCAGGAAACTGAGGCTCAGAGAGGCTAAATAAATAACTTGCCTACAGTTGTACCATTGGCAGGTGACAGCAGCGAGATCTCACCCCATCTGTCTGGCTCCAAAGCCTATGCCATATTGGCCCCATTGTGAGAGCATCCAAATTCTGCCCCAGGGCCCCTGGTGAAATGGTAGGGGTCTTACATGGGCCTTTGGCTCCATCACCTCCATCCGCATCAGGATGGTCCCGTAGTGATGTGAGGCTGTGCCTTTACAATGACATCCTGATGCTTATTTAACTGATCTCAGCCCTCTTCAACTTCACACTCCCATTTGGTGTAGTGATGTTTCATCCCTGAGCACAGCCATCTGGGTTCAGGAGCACAGCCCCACGGACTGTGGGGTCCCAGCCTGGGCAGTCAGGAACCACACTAGGAAATGCGTGCGTAGACCCAGTCAACTCCAGAACCATCCTGGGCATCAGCTTTCCCCACATGGAACCATGAGGCTTGGACGGGCTCATCTAATAACATCTCTTCTGTCTGGCCTTACTGTGACATGCCCAGGTTTGCTCAGCTCCTAGGTAAGGGAAACGTGGAAGGGCCTGAGGGTGACTTGGAGAACAGACCGCACATCCAAATGCGGGTTTGGCCAAGGAAGGCTTTGTAGAAAGGAGAGAATTGCAGGAATGAAGGTTGGGTAGCCAAATGGTTTCATTTTTTTAATTTTAAAAATATTATAATACAGATAAAACAAGTAATTCAAAGTAGCAGTCCACAAGCAAAAATATTTTCACATCAGTGGGATCATGGAAATCACACAATTTAAATTCTGGTTTTGCTTAATGAGATATTGTATGAGCTTGTCAAAAATATTTCTAAAAGATCATCAGAATTAGAATTAGAATTCCGCAAGTGGTCCCAGTCTGAAGACAAGATTAAAATGCTTCAGGACCACGCACTGTTCTATCAAGGGGCTGTGCCTGCAAAAACTATTACAGGGACCCAGCCTGTGGTGCTTTCGTGATTCTGCTGTGAAAGGAGAACATTCTTTAATGCTCATTTAAAAATCATCGTTCTGATTTCTGTTTGTATTGATCACCCATAGACAGTCTAGCATCTGATCGAGGGTTACAACTGAACCAAGGCTGCTCCGAGACCCCCGGGCTGCCTGCTGAGCCCCACCTCTGCCTGTGCACCCAGCCGAGGCCAGCTCCCCCCATATCATGGCGCCCCATGGATGTTTCCATCTGGGAGCAGAGGAATGTGCTGGATGGCTGGAGAGAGCAGCCCGGCACAAGCCCAGTCTGGGAGGGGAGGGTGGAGAGCTGGAGCTGGCCTCAGCTGCACTCTCTGGCACAGCAGCACTTCATGCTTTGTCGAGTTTGGCATTAGGGACAATTTGACAGCAGAGATCTAAGAAAAATGAAAATAAGAAAGGCTGCTAATGGGGTTTGCCTGTGCTCTTTGGAATAGTTGAGAGGATGCTATTAAAGGATTCTGTGTTGATGCCCAGATGGGTGGGCCTGCAGAGAGTGTGTAAGGAAAAGGGGAAAATATGAGAAAAAGCTCAAGCAAATGAAGACAGACGTGATCTACGGAGGAAAGGGGATCATTCTGACCCTATGACATGAGAGGCAGCTCTCCCGGGGATCAGGGGCTCCAGCTTGGAGAAGAAGACAGATTTGGCAACCAGGAGGGCTCTCTGCCAGCCCTGCGCCCTGACCTTGAGAAAGTAGAGCCCCAGGCCTTTCACCGGCAACATCCGAAGGTCGAACCAGATGGTTCTGTTTCAGCTCACCTCAGCCCAGGCAGCTCCCAGGGCAGAGGAGCAGCTGCGACTTGCCCGAGGACAACTCCCCTTCTGTCCATCTGTCCTAATGACCCGTGCGGTGCGTGTCTGTCTCCTTGCCTCTGCAGCTCTTTACTAAACCCCACCCGGCCAGGACCACTGCAGGGAAGGCTTCCCCTGGAAAGGACGCCTCCACACCTGTGAGCGTGCCCGGTCACCCACAGCCCTTTCTCTACAGCCTGCCGTCGCTGAGACCCTCCCAGGTCACAGTCAAAGGTGAATACCTGGCCCTGCTTCGTTTGGTGCCCTGTCCCACAGCTGTCCCCTCAGTGACCGGTGTTCCTCTGGAGGTTCAGAGGCACAGGCCCAGGCAGGGGCTTGGGGGCTGATTCTGCATGGCTGTGTCTCCAGGCGTAATGGGAATCTGGGGAGACCTCTACTCTGGAAGTGTCTGGGACCGCCTCTGTTACACCCTGACTTCTGAAGACTCACCAGTCTGTCTGTCTGTCTGTCTCTCTGAGACATGCACCCCCTCTCTTTCACGTAAGACACATATATGAACACACACATGCAAACACAACACACACACACACGTGCGCGCACACACACACACCCCTCCTCACCTCCAGAGCTAAGTGGGAGGTCCCAGGTTTCCCAAGGGAGGGTTCCAGCCCCCACTCTCGGCACCCGCACTCACTGTTGCTCCTGAGCCTCCAGGTGGACCGGCAGCCACTGGCCAGGAGCATGTGCCCTGGGGCAGATGGCCCGGCTATGAGCCCCAGCCCTGCTTCCTAGAGGAGCTGAGTGTGTGTGAAGTCTGATGTCTGTGCCACCCTGGGGCCTGCACTGCTTTGGGGATGTCTCACCACCTGGAATAATTTTCTGGTCCCAAGGAGTATAAGGTCAGGTTTTGGGGGGGGGTTTCTTTTGAAATCCAAGAACAGTGTCCTTGGCATCTCCATACAAATACTGCGCACTAACCGATTGCATGACTGGACCTCCACCTCCAGACCTGCTAGAGTTGGTGCGTGGAAGGGGCAGGAAGGGCAGAGCCCCCAGGCTCCTCTGGCTGTGTGCTGTCTTCCCCAGAAGCCTGGGCTCCTCCTCCCTTGGCATCAGTCAGAAAGAGACACTCAAGACCTGCATGGCCACATGCATCTTGTATGTGCTAAGTCTGGGGAGGGACCCGGGGCCAGCGTGTAACGTGGCCCCGGAGGGAGGCCCAGGAGGGAGGTACCTTGATGAGGAGCGGCTCGCGCCTGGGCAGGCACTTTGCCAAGTCGGGGTTGGCTGCGCATGGCTCCTCTCTGGGCCCAGCTAAAGCGGGTGTTGCCGTTTGACAAGTCGGCTCCGCCGTACTGACTGGGGGGCAGATATGTACCTTTTCTCTCTAGGCTCGGAATCCCCCAAAGGAGCCATCGGCCACATTGTTCCTACGGAGAAGACCATCCTGGCCGTGGAGACGAACAAGATGCTGCTGCCTCCTCACTGGAGCAGGACCTTCAGTTGGGGCTTTGACGACTTCAGCTGCTGCCTGGGCAGCTACGGCTCTGACAAGGTGAGTGGTGCCGGGGCGCAGGGCAGCCCCAGGGCCGCAGCCTCCTTCCGGTTGGGGCATAGGTGGTAAGGAGACAGGCGAGCCCCAAGCAGCCATGGTCACCCACACCCCTTCCTCCACGTGGCTGTGCCCCCAGCCTGCGACTGTCACCCAGTGTGGGCAGAAAGTCCTGGGGGCTCCTCCAGCCCGGGTCACAGCTTAAACTCAGAAGGGACATGCTGAGTATTCGGCTGCCGCCAGAAGCGAGCCACGCAGTTGCTCGTCCTCTACCCCTGCTTTAGGCCATCCACTTATGTCTACCTTCTTGATGTGGCCCTGGCTACCTCTGGCCTCCTTTGCTACCCTCGCTCCTCTCCCACCCTATCACGTGGCATGAATTCCCTACCCACCAAGCTTCCTCGCCCCTCCCTAGCCTTCCCCCACCTCCTTCACGAGGCAGCCTGTGAAACTGGTCCGAGATGTCACCCCTTCCTGAAAGCTGACTCTGACTTTCCCAGGCCCACGGGGCGTTTTTGCTGTGTTCCCATAGCCTCCTGCTCCCTTGTCTCTCCCCACCTGCTCCTTGTGTGGTGTGAGCTCTTTGGGGACAGACCTGGACGGCCTGGATTTCGTCACCAGGGCTTGTCACGTCCCTCGGCTCCCACAGCACGCAGGCAGGCAGGCTAGCGGCACCATCCAGCCCTGCCTGCACCCCTCCGTCGCCCTGTCCCAGCTCCCTGCCCTGTGCCGGCTCTGGCACCAGTGCTCATCCCACTCGTCTAATCTCCCGCAGATCCTGATGACGTTCGAGAACTTGGCCGCCTGGGGCCGCTGTCTGTGTGCCGTGTGCCCGTCCCCCACGACCATCGTCACCTCTGGGACCAGCGCCGTGGTGTGTGTGTGGGAACTCAGCATGGCCAAAGGTCGCACCACAGGCCTGCACCTCAAGCAGGTACAGTGCCTCTGCAGGTGGGGCGCCTTGGGCAGGTGTGGTGGCTCAGGGCAGGTGTAGTACCTTGGGCAGGTAGGGTGCCTCAGGCAGGTATGGTGCCCTAGCGTGCTCCAGCTCCCGAGCACTGAGAGCCCTGTCTCCCTTGGGAGCAGAGAGCACAGTGAGACACTGAGGGCAGCACATGGCTCTGTGTCACTCAGGGGCACGGTTTCATGCCCTTGGATGGATTTAACAAGCTCACAGGGCCAGTGCCTCCATGGAGACCCACACCTCGGTGAGAGAGGCTGCTTACACGTGAGGGCCAGTGAAACTGGGGTGGTTTTCTTTTTTTTTGCACTAAGGGTCATGTTTGAACATTTGTCACGGGCACCTTTATGTGAATGGCCTCATTTTACCTCCTCAACAACCCTGTGTCCCCATAGCCTGTGGGATAATATAGGAATCATTATCATCCCTACTTCACTGGTGGAAAACCACGTGCAAGGAAGTTAAGTGACATGTCCAAGATCATAGAGCCAGAAAATGAAAGACTATCTCAGAACAGGGGGGGTTGTGGCGGAAGCAGAGGGAAGAGACCTGGAGGCAGACAACTCGTCTGGTCTTACCTCGCAAACCACGGCTGCTCGGAATAATAAACGGAGAGTGGAACCGGCTGCTTGCTTAACTCTGCACATTAACCATAATCTTGGAAAGCAGGTATTGTTAGTCCCACTTTTAGATAAGGAAACTGAGGCTCAGAAAGGTCAGGGTTGCCTTTTAATCTAGGTTTGTCTAACTCTAAGTCTAGTGCTTTCCCCTGTGTATGCTTGAACTTGCTGGAGAATATCGCTAGGGGACATTTCCACCTCCAAAATGCAATTCACGTTTACATCTGTGTTTTAGTGAACCGTATAGCCCCAAAGTAACAAAAAAACGTTAACCATACAAGGCTCATCACTGACCAGATTTCCTAAACTCAACATGTTTCACTGGAACTGATTCTGGGTTTCTCTGGATGCTTTTCTAGTCACTCAAGTCTCCCCAGAGCCTGCCCTTGTCCCCCGGCACCACCCCCAGCACTCGCGTGGTGCACAGCGACAGGCACTCAGTAAACGTGAGGTGAAGGAATGAATGTGTCAGTGCTGAGGGAGCTGGTTAATCCTGCAGAGGCGGTGGCATCTGCTGAGAGGCAGCTGTGTAGGTCAAGTGCAGGCTGCCTTCACCCAGACTCTCACGGGAAGTCCTCCCAAGCCAGCCTTGGAGCCCCCTGTCTTTTCACATCTTCACCTTCCTGACCTATGTGAAGAGACTGTGCACTACCATTACGCGTGTGGAGCATCCCCCTCCCCCAGGCATCACTCCGGGGACAGCAGGAGATCCAGCCCAACCCCAAAGCCACCTTGGGGAGCCGGGGAAGTGACCCACCCCCCATCGCCGCTCCAAGGTCCTGTTTAGTGGCGAAGATGCAGCGTAAAAACCCCGGTACTGACAGCATAACACATAATTTATCATCCTCTCCTAGTTATAAATCAAGAGAAAAAGGGTATCCCACAAGCTCTTGTTTCCTAAGCAAAATAAAACACTTTATCATTTACCTACAGAGGCTGACCTGGCCTTGGGGATCCCCCAGATGGGAAGCTGCTCAGAGGGAGGTCTGTCCCTGACTTGTAGACTTGTAGGCAGAGAAGTCATCATTAAATAGCTTCATTAACAGTTTAAGTGTTTCTTTTCTAAAAATATTACAACATTAAAGACAAATTTCAAAGTTAAACAGTTTTCTATAATCTGTATAAAAGTTCTCATTGTTGCATACTGCCACCCCCACATATACATATTTATACCATTCTGATCACTGTGTAGATACGTTGATTCTATTTTCACCCAGTGTATCAAATTGGGTCCTCTTTTCTACAGTCTCTGTAATTTACATTTCAATTGTTCCATATTATTCCATCTCCATAAAATTATATTTCAGTTGTTTTATGTCAAGGCACCACAGTTTAATAAACCATTTCTTCTAAAACTAGACAGTTACATAGCTTCCAATTTTAACTTTTAAATAGTGCTTCAGAAAACATCTTATATAGATTGCTGTTTGCTTCTGATTAATGGTTTCCTTATAGTAGATTTCAAGAAGTGGAATTTCAGCGCGGTGACATAACGCTTTCTATAATGGTTCTGTCGCTTTACAGTGCCACCACAATTAATTAGGAATACCCGCCTCACCACAACATATCCAGCGTGGGGAATTATTTTCAGAGGGTTTTATTTTACTTTATTTTATTTATTTTTTGCTACTTGAGTTAGGTATAAGGTGATATAGTGGAGTTATTTTAATTGGCCGTGGAGAAAGGTATTATTCTGAGAAAACAGAAGAGACAATGGAGAACATTTAAAATCGCTGTCCTCCATCATTTTTCCCCAGGCCTTTCCAGATGGGGAGTGGTGCTGGCTGCCTCCAGGTGCTCTAGTTTCCTGGCTGGTGGGAGGCAACAGCCTTACGTAGGTGGACAGTGCCTGTGCGTGCAGTGGTCCCTCACTCTCCAGCGCCTCCCCTGCAGAAAGCCGGCAGCCCCGGCTCCAGTAACGGACAGCTCACACAGGCTCTGGGCTCACAGCCTCTGTCTCTGAATCCGCAGCACATGCACCTGGGTCCCCTGGCGTGCACTCTCTGGAGTGGTCCTATCCCCTGCGGTCAGAACTTAGCCATCAGGCATAGTTCGTTCTGGGAGGACCACCAGGAAGCTCCTGTCAAACCCTCTGCTTTCCTCTATTCATTTAGACAGTTTCCACTTCCCTAGTATGAATCCAACCTTCTTCCGTGGGTCACATCCAGAACCTTGCCAGCACCATCTGGTTGATGCCGTGTTAGGACCCATGGAGCACAAATGGGAATCTGTGGCAGAACTTTTAATTGCTATGACCAGGCAAAGTGACAGCTTAGAAAAATGACGCTCAGCCTCATTGACCCAAATGAGTGAGTGGTGGACGGTCCTGGGGGTGGAGATTCACCACTAGGTGAGGCAGGGTAGTCACGTTTTAGAACACCACCTCCGCACTTCTCAGGCTGATTCCAGAGGACAGCAGGCACATGTGTGCACGACAGCTCTCAGACCAGGCTTAGCTGGCAGCCTCTGGGACAGCTGTGATGGAAACTGCCACTGCCAGCAGCAGTGGGCCTGGGGGTACCAGTGTGCCTGGCAGGCCTCCCCAGTGCCTCAGGAACGTGTCCCCAGGGAGCAAGGCCGCTGGCCAGGTCTGGACACGTAACCATCCATAAGCCAAGCCAGACCCTGCACAGGCCAACCTGAGGGCCAAGACTGAGGCCCTGAGTCACCGGCTGCTAGGAAGCGAGACTGGATATGAACCCGGATCCTTTGGACTTGAAAAGTCAACACCTTTTAAACTATGACCTGACCTCCCTGCCTTCTTCCCAGTTTAGTTTCCAGGGGCATGTGTGTTTCTGAGGTTCCCTTAGTGTGATGCTCAAACTTGAGCATGCCTGAAAAATCCCTGGACAGCTTGTGAAAACCCAGGTTTCAGGGCCCCACTCCCAGAGTTTCTGATTCAGTAGATCTGGGTGGGACCAAGAATTCACATTTCTGACAAGTTCCCAGATGATGCTTGTGCTGCTGGCTGGGACCCCACACATTACAAGTCAGTGCCCTTTGCATATTAATAGCGGTGTGTGTTGCTTCTGGATGCAAGGTAGTGTAGGAGAGCACAGAGCATGAGGATGCTGCTGGTGTCTCTGTCTGGGTTATGATGAAAGGACTGCTGACTCTCCCCAGATGAGTGTCAACCCTGGAAAGTGATGGTACTGAGAAGCCAGCCATTGACCCATGAACACACACACACACACACACACACACACACACACACACAGACTTTGGAATCACTGAGTCACTCTGAGTCTCTGTTTCCTCATCTGGGGCCCAACAGTAAAAGGGAGAGTGGAACATCTCCCCAAGTAGCTGGGTTAAGGGTCCCTCGCATAACGTGTGGTTCCGTCCCCTGTCGCTAGGCCTTATATGGACACACACAGGCTGTCACATGCCTGGCAGCATCGGTAACCTTCAGCCTCCTGGTGAGTGGCTCCCAAGACTGCTCATGTATCCTGTGGGACCTGGACCACCTCAGCCGTGTAGCCTGCCTGCCCACCCACAGGGAGAGCATATCTGCCGTTGCCATCAGCGATGTGTCGGTGAGGCCCCTCTTTCTCAAATGTCTGTGTCCTCAACATGTCCATGATTCTGCACGCTGGCGTGGTGGCCAGTGCCCCGAGAGGAAACCTAGGGGCAAAGACCACCCCAGAGTATTGAGAGACCCCAGATGTGTGGAACATTCTCTACACAGGCAGAGTAGAGCCATCAACGAGTCTCAATTTGGGTCTTGATTTTATTTTTTTGCTTCTTTATTTTTTTTCCTTCAGTGGCTGGGGTAGTGGGAGGTGTCTGTTCTAACACAGGCGTCAGGGAGTTGGAGCAGGAAGTTGGCTTTGGTGAGAGATCTTCTGGGTTGCCTGACTAATTCAGCTAGCTGACTGCAAATCTGTGTTGACTCAGCAGGTGCCTCTGGTCTCCAAGGCAGGAAGTGCCTCTGCTTGTCCCTCCATGCTGGCTACCAAAGATAAGCCTGTCAGGAACATGTGTGTGTGTGTGTGTGTGTGTGTGTGTGTGTGTGTGATAGACTAATACATATATATATATATATATGTATATATATATCAGTGTATACATATATCAGTGATATATATCAGTGTATACCTATATCAGTGATATATATCAGTGTATACATATATCAGTGATATATATCAGTGTATACATATATCAGTGATATATACATATATCAGTGTATACATATATCAGTGATATATATCAGTGTATACATATATCAGTGTATACATATATCAGTGATATATATCAGTGTATACATATATCAGTGTATACATATATCAGTGATATATATCAGTGTATACATATATCAGTGATATATATCAGTGTATACATATATCAGTGATATATATCAGTGTATACATATATCAGTGATATATATCAGTGTATACATATATCAGTGATATATATCAGTGTATACATATATCAGTGATATATATCAGTGTATACATATATCAGTGATATATATCAGTGTATACATATATCAGTGATATATACATATATCAGTGTATACATATATCAGTGATATATATCAGTGTATACATATATCAGTGATATATATCAGTGTATACATATATCAGTGATATATACATATATCAGTGTATACATATATCAGTGATATATATCAGTGTATACATATATCAGTGATATATACATATATCAGTGTATACATATATCAGTGATATATATCAGTGTATACATATAACAGTGATATATATCAGTGTATACATATATCAGTGATATATACATATATCAGTGTATACATATATCAGTGATATATATCAGTGTATACATATATCAGTGTATACATATATCAGTGTATACATATATCAGTGATATATATCAGTGTATACATATATCAGTGATATATATCAGTGTATACATATAACAGTGATATATATCAGTGTATACATATATCAGTGATATATACATATATCAGTGTATACATATATCAGTGATATATATCAGTGTATACATATATCAGTGTATACATATATCAGTGATATATATCAGTGTATACATATATCAGTGATATATATCAGTGTATACATATAACAGTGATATATATCAGTGTATACATATATCAGTGATATATACATATATCAGTGTATACATATATCAGTGATATATATCAGTGTATACATATATCAGTGATATATACATATATCAGTGTATACATACATCAGTGATATATATCAGTGTATACATACATCAGTGATATATACATATATCAGTGTATACATACATCAGTGATATATATCAGTGTATACATATATCAGTGATATATACATATATCAGTGTATACATACATCAGTGATATATATCAGTGTATACATATATCAGTGATATAGACATATATCAGTGTATACATACATCAGTGATATATATCAGTGTATACATATATCAGTGATATATATCAGTGTATACATACATCAGTGATATATACATATATCAGTGTATACATATATCAGTGATATATATCAGTGTATACATATATCAGTGTATACATATATCAGTGATATATATCAGTGTATACATATATCAGTGTATACATATATCAGTGATATATATCAGTGTATACATATATCAGTGATATATATCAGTGTATACATATAACAGTGATATATATCAGTGTATACATATATCAGTGATATATACATATATCAGTGTATACATATATCAGTGATATATATCAGTGTATACATATATCAGTGATATAGACATATATCAGTGTATACATACATCAGTGATATATATCAGTGTATACATATATCAGTGATATATACATATATCAGTGTATACATACATCAGTGATATATATCAGTGTATACATACATCAGTGATATATATCAGTGTATACGTATATCAGTGATATATACATATATCAGTGTATACATACATCAGTGATATATATCAGTGTATACATATATCAGTGATATATACATATATCAGTGTATACATACATCAGTGATATATATCAGTGTATACATACATCAGTGATATATATCAGTGTATACATACATCAGTGATATATATCAGTGTATACGTATATCAGTGATATATATCAGTGTATACGTATATCAGTGATATATATCAGTGTATACATACATCAGTGATATATATCAGTGTATACATACATCAGTGATATATATGTATCTATCTCAGTGTGGAGCTGCTTCTACACTGGAATCCCCATCATAGGGTATAGGGTTTTCTGAGGATCCAGAGACTCTGCATCTGCTAATAGAAAAACCTAGGGGCCTGGAGCCTGGACAGACTGAGCAGGGGTACCACAGGAGGAGGAAGAGATGATGAAGGAGCCTCCTGGTGCTAATTTGGCTGAAAGTGGTGATCCAGATAGGCTTGGATCCAGGATGAATATTAGATGGGCACATGGATGACGGTGGATGGATGATGGATGGATGGACGGATGGTGGGTGAACGGATGAATGGGTGCATATACTGGGGAAACCACCAAGCCCTGATCTGGGAGAAAATAAATTCATAAGGAATTATGTCCCCAGACCTCAGAGAAGACTGATATCAGGACCACAACTTGTTTAACTCAGCTTGTCCTGGAGCTGGTTGAGCTCACCGAGTGCCTGCTGGGCCCCGCGCTGGGTGCTTGGTAGAGGTGTATCAGACATGGTCCCTGGCCTCAGGCAGACTCCACCAAACGATTCAGGAAAGGACATGATGGAGCCCAGCCCAGAGGGCTGCAGAGGGGCAGGGAGCTCCCTACATCCCTGCTGTGGTCAGGGCAGGGTTCAGAGGCATGGCCCCAGATGGCTCTTGGGGTCCTTGGTGGGTCCTTGGTGGCAGTGACCGCTACTCTGTTGGGCACAAAATAGACAAGGACTTGAGAAGAAAACACTCTGGACATAAACATTTCAGAAGATGCAATGGGCAGATTTCTCCTCAGAAATTCCCCCTGGGACGGTGGGGGGAAGTTTGCCCCATTTTATGAGCCACATGCAGTCATTCAAACCTCTGTAACTTGCCCTCCACCAGGTGTCATCCAAAGCTGCTTCATGGGGACAGGGCTGGCCAGCCAGGTGTGGACCCTGTGTCCAGGCCAGGGGTGGTGTGCAGGCTGGGTCTTCTATGCCAGTCAGTACGCTGCCAGGGAGAGGGCTGTGGGAGGAGCCCAAAGGGTGAGCCAGCCGGTCTGAGCTGGGGACAGCAGTATCCAAACACTTGACTGCAGTATGAAGAGAACCAGAAATGTACACTTGTGTGAAAACACAGCAGACCTATGAGTCTGCTGGGAAGAAGTGGGTATCTTAGGAGGTCTGGGAGTACCTTGGTTAGTCCTCAGAAGATGACACGTTGAGGGTGCTTATGTGTACAGACCGAGTGGCTGGGCAGATGGGGAGGCAGCAACTCCTGCCTGAAGTGAAGCCCGCTCTCACTGCTGCAGGGCACCATCGTCTCCTGTGCGGGAGCCCACTTGTCGCTGTGGAGTGTCAACGGACAACCCTTGGCCAGCATTACCACGGCCTGGGGCCCAGGAGGAGTCATAACCTGCTGCTGCGTGATGGAGGGGCCAGCATGGGACACGAGCCATGCCATCATCACAGGGAGTCAGGATGGCGTGGTCCGGGTAGGTGTGTCTTGGGCAGGATGAGGGCATGGTACAAGAAATGTGTTCATCTCCATTCTACCCACTTCCTCTAAGGGTCAAATCTGCAGGCTGCATTTAAGACCATCCCAGACCACGTCCCCACACAGCAAGTGAGGGCAAAGGCAAGGCTCTTTCCAGGCAAAAAGTAAATACATAAAATTATATAATAGATAAAATTATATAAAATTTTATACATACATATACTCATACAATGAAATACATACTTACTGTCACAAGGTATAAAAGCTGAATGGTCAAATGCATAAGAACATAGGCCATTACTGAAAAGAGACATTTGGGCCATCCTTTCATCCATCCATCCATCCACTAATCCATCCACCCATCCAACTATTTATCTCTCTACCTACTCATCCATCCATTCACTATTCCATTCATTCATCCATCCTTTCATTCTTCCATCCATCCTTCCACCTACCCATCTACCCACTCACATGTCCCTGCAACTATCCATCCATCTATCCACCTAACATTCATTGAACTCTGGCTCTGTACCAAGTTCCTACAAGCCGTAGGGGACACAGAGATTAATAATAAACAGGCCCTTGTCCTCAAGATGCTCACATTCTAGAAGGGAAGACAAACAGAAAATACATGAATATGGTTCATGCTATGACTGGGATAATCAAAGAGTGCCATGGATCCTCTGAGGAGGGCCATGGACAGAGAGATCATCAAGAAACCAAGAAGACAACGAAGGAGAAACACTGAGGTGGGAGGTGTAGCACGGAGAACAAAACACAGTAATTTTTCCGAGACTGACAGGGAGGAGGAAGGAATGAATAAGATAAGGAATAATTAAGAGCCCTACTCAAGAAACTGGCACTTGAAATCCACAGTTTGTGAGACGAAATGTCAATTGAATGCCACTAGGTATTCAAGAAAATGCCCTTTGAATTCTCACTGTGTGCCAGGACGGCTAAAACGCAGCCCTGTCCTCCCGGAGCCTCCACGCCCAAAGTCTCAGAATAATCATGGAGGTGATGCGTCAGGAAGCAGAATGAGTAGCGTGGTGGGGGTCCAAGGGGAGCATGGATTTATTTCCAGCAGAGAGTGGTGGCATTTCAGCGGAGCCCTGAGGATGAGGAGAGGTCGGGGCATATGGAGAAGGCCATGCAGGCCGGCGCACCAGCGTGCGTGCACAGGAGAGTTGACTGAGGGGAACCCCCCGAGAAATCTCCTAACAGGGCCCCATCCGTCGGCTGGGAGGGCCAGGGTCGCTGCAGAGAGCAGGGTGTCCTGGGTTGGCCAGAACATGAGGAGGCAACGGAAGTCCAGGCTGGGTGGGTCGTGGTCGGCACTGTGGGTCCGTGAGAGGAGCCTGGGCGGCTGGGCAGCAGCTGCCTTTCCTTCGTGGGGCCCCCAGCGCAGGAGCGTGAGTCTTCCAGGGGCTCAGCCCTCGTCCACGCAGCGCAGTGACTCCCGGGATGGCTTGGCACTGGGCTAGACCCGGCACGGCGCTCACAGCAGCATGTAAGTGGAGGCTGCTCGTTGTCCTGTGGGGACAGAAAGTCCAGGCTCAGCAAGTGGGGTGCCGTCTCTGCTCAGCCTGAGGGCGCCCACTTCAGGCCTGGGACCAAGGACCAGACACAGAGGACGGGAGGCCCTGCTGCTGAGTGGTGAGGGAGGCTTCCAGGGATGGTGGCAGGCAGACAGGACGGCACTAGCTGAGTAAGATGATAGTAAGCTGGCTGCTGAGTCTCGTCCCTGTAGGTAAGGGGTCGGGGAGATGCCCCATGACCCAGAGGTGGGGAGGGAACTCGCCCAGGCTACAGCTGTGCTCGGCCAAACCTCCGCACAGGGAAGCTGAAGCCTAAGCAGGCTTTTCTCCCGAGAATATGGCAACATCAAAAGTGAGAGGGGGCCATGCCCCGCTTCCCTCAGGGTCCCCCAGGTGTGGAGGAGTGGATGGGCCCCGAGCCTGCAGACAGGTTCACTGCCCCAGCCCATGGCGTGTTCTCTGTTCTGGACAGATCTGGAAGACCGAGGAGCTGAAGATGTCTGTTCCTGAGCAGGCAGCGCCAGAGGGGCCCTGGGCTGCACCTCCAAGCCCCAGAGGTAACTGCTGTGCTAGTGATGCCTGTGGGGCGCCCTTGGCTTGCTCAGCCCTCCCTCCCCTCTCCTCTCCTTGGCCCGAGGGCTGCAGCTCCATCCAGGCCTGCAGAGCCCAGGGAAGCCATTGAGTCTCTTGGGATGTTGCCAAGCTTGCAGGTGAGGAGCACGTTTCCCGAGAGCTGCTGGTGGAGTGTGAAGCGGTGTTTCAAAGCCTCCCTGAGCACCAGACTCATGCTGCAGGGGTCAGCGAGCTCTGGGATGCTTCTCGGGCGTGTGAACACTGGTGACGGTGGTTGTGGGGCTCCGGAGCCCCAGGAGGGGGACACACCCAGCAGGGCTTGGTTTGATGCTCTCCGTCTTCCTGGGTGACTCTTAAATGCCAAACTCCCCAGCCCAGGACTTGGATCCAGCTGGCTGTTGGCCTGGACTGCCAGGCTGCAGACAGGAGCAGGGACGGCTTTGCTGTGTCCCGGGGAGAGGAAGTGGTTCCATAGGCCCCCGTCTGCCCTGCTGATCCTGACTCAGCCCCGCTACTCTCCATGGCAAGTTCCTCAAAGTGGGTCTGAGGATCATCTGCGTCAGCATCGCCCAGGAGGCTCATGGAACATTGAGATCCGGGACCTGTTCTCAACCCAACCTCAGGGAAAAGGTTGGAGGTGGTCAGAGTTCCCATGTCTAACAAGTCCCCAGGTGAGTGGTGGTGTCGCCGAAGTAAGAGAACCACCGTCCTGCAGCAGAGCCCTCTTTGGTTGTGGCAGCTGGGCCTGAAACAAGAAAATCCGTTCTCCCTTCTGCCATCATGGCCTCTGGCACCAGCACCACCATGGCCACCATCGCAGAGCTGTGAGGGAGAGAGATGACCGTGAGCAGTGTCCACTGTGCATGCTTCCCGTGCATTCTCTTATTTCTCACGGCAACCCCACGAGGAAGATACTACGATGACACCTGTGTGAGAAATAAGGAAACTGAGGCAAGGAGCAGTCCAGCAACTTGCCCAAAGTGACCCAGAAGCGCATTACTACTATCGTTCTCATTTCTGCCGCCAGAGTAGACACGCCCACTGCCAGAACGAGCTCAGCCACCGGCACCAGCCCGTTCCCTCCAGGATGAGCACAGGCACAAACCTCACCACCAAGGCCGTCACCTCCTCTTCTCACCTCCCTGGGGCCCCGCCATCACCTCCTCCAGTGCAGCCAAGCTTTCTCAGTTCTGTCTTCGCCAAAGGTTCTGGCCCAGAACTGAGACATCCTTCTTCGTGCCCACGATTCAAGAAAGCACGTTACCATGATGTGAGAACTCTCCTGTCATCATGAGTCCTTCTGGTTTGCTCTACATTTCAGGACCCACATCCACTAGAGAGAATTTTCCAGGTTGTGGAGGGTTGCCTTCTAAAGGGAGTAGCCATTTTTAGTTAGTTCATTTCTGAAATGTGCTCTGCACGTCCTTGATTCATTTAGTCACTGATTCATGGATTCTTTATTCACATAGGAGGGGCATTTGCTCAGCCCCTACTAGGTCCTGAGATCTACATGGGAATCCCTTTCCTCAAGATAACACCATCTGGAAGCCCTTGTCCACAACCTGGGCCAACCAGAGTGGTGACCCTACAAGAATCTACAACCACTGTGGATTCAGTTCACTGGTCCTAAGACCTCTAGGGTCCTTTGGGACCACAAGGAATCAGCCCATCTTAGTGTAAAAAGAGACGCGTGAGGATTGCGCACTCTAGGGAACTCACGGCACTTCTTTGGAGAACAGGGAGCAAACTCTCTCCCCTGCCTCCACCCACTCAGCAAGTACGAGGTTCTTATCCTCTGCCTGTTCATGAAGAGATTCTGTGGCACACCTGCTTGAGAGCACACCACTTCAGTCTTGGGCTCAGCTACCCACTTCTGAAGCTTCCAAACTCCCATAAGCTAAAGGTATTAGCTCAGCCCCTGGTTGATAAGTGGATGTCTGAGCAGGAATGCTGGTTGCGTGGGTGGGTGGATGGATGGTGGGACAGACAGACAAAGGGCACCTCAGAGCCATTCCGTTGGTTCTGGAAGTGCCAATGGATTCACAGGTTTCTACTCAGGATGGACAAGGCTGTGCTCATTGGGAATGGGGTCTCGTGAAATGAGAAGATGAAAATCAGGAAACAAGGCTCTAGACCCAGCTGCGTCTCCAGCAACCTCTTAGGCCCTCAGTTTCATCAATAGAGGTACTTCCTGTACATCCTAACTCGTAGGAAGCAGATGACAGAAAGATAATAGACGTAGTCCAAGATCTACTCAACAAAATGTAGTTCATCATTATCATTTTCTTGGACTACTAAGAGACTTCTCCCCTAACACACCAGCTGATGACATTAGGGGACTTACAAGATGGTGTCAGGTGGACAGGAGCCCCAGGCCCACATCCTTCCCATGCTGTTTGTCCTGACCTGCCTGAGGTCACAGCTGTCAAGTAGAATTAACTGCCAGGGTTGCAGTTACAGTTCAAGGGAGGATTTGGATGAAATGACACAAGGGCACAGACATACTCATAAAACTCAGGCTGGGCCACCGCGTAGAGTTAGCAAATCCACGTGCAGGTTTACAGGCCTGAGCCACCGGAGGGCTGCTTGTTCTCATAATATTGCTTATAACTGTTTTGTTGGAAGGGGACCAGTACTGGGCCTGACACACAGATGTTTGCACGTCTCTTGGTGTGTCTATTACTGCATTCCTCAAATACCTTAAGGGGCAAGAAAGGAGTTCTTTGAGGGTATTGAGGATATTAAGGTTACTGCATTTGTGTGCAGATGTAATCTGATTTCTGCCTGGAATTCATTTATTTGTCATTTGCAGCAAGGACCAACCCAGTTGAGTCCAATTTATTTTGGGAATCGCTCCATAGATTTGGGCTCAATCTGGTACATAAAAAATGCTTGGGAAAAGCTTGGTTTTTGGATTTTTGCAGAAACACAAAATGCACAGAGCTGCCTGCCACCCTGGGACAGCTGGGGCAGCTGCACCACTCCTGCCCTGACTCCGACCAAGTGACTTTGCAGAGACAGACCCAGCTGACGTCTCTCCACCTCACCCTCCAAGAAGCAATTACTGTCTGTCCCCAAATACAGTCATTAAAATGACTGAAGTAACAATCATTGAGTTATATTTTTTGAAAAAACGTTCTCTGCATTTAATTATTGGTTGTGGCGTGAGAGGATTTAGATAAGTTGATAATGCCGACTTTATGTAATTTATTTTTACTAAGCAATTATGGGCTGCATTACATTCCTGGCAGCAAGGTATTGTGGGGCATCTTATTAAGCATAAAGCCAGTAAACACTGATGAACAATTTTGCTGAACTAGGCATGCAATTTAGAAAGCAATAATACACAAATCCAATTTGGTACACAATGGATACCGCAGCACGTCAGCACATGTAACTATCACAGCCTGCAAATTAAATTGGGACGGCCCTTTTTGCAACAGCACAGACCAAGATTAAATATATTTTCCCCCTCAATTTAACAAGTTGCTGACCACAAATATAAATATATGTGTATGTGTTTGTGGCCCTGCGTGTAAACGTACACATGCACGTGTGTGAAAACGCTTGGGTTTTCTAACTCCCCTCGCACACTCCTCACAGGTCACAGGTGGGAGAAGAATCTTGCCCTCTGCAGAGAGCTGGATGTCAGCGTTGCCTTGACAGGGAAGCCCAGCAAGGCCAGCTCTGCGGTGACAGCTCTGGCTGTGTCCAGGTAACGACGGGCTGGCTGCTCCCGGCCTCCAGCAGAGGGCGCTGTGCCACCCCTAGGAAAGCCCTGGCTGTTCTGCTCAGGCCTCCCTGGCCCTGGGAGGTGGCCTTGCTACAGGGACCCAGGAACCCAGAGGGGCCCAGCATATACAGCATACAGGCGAGGCGGCCGCGTAGGGCCCTAGGAAATGGTTTTTGACACACACATTCTTGCTTTTCCTCTCTCTCACTCTCTTGAATATCTATGAATTCATAAAGAAATCAGGAGGTAAAAGTATATTGTTTTGTGATTTTATCCTAAAGAGGGACTTTTTTCCTCAGGTCCACTGCCAATGGTTAACATTTGGTATAATGATTATCCTACGTTACAGAAATTGCCTTTCAAGGGCTCTAAGCCAATGTGGAATAGACAAGTGTCAGATACGACGTTTGACGTTTGGCTACATTGTTTTATTTTTCACAATTACCCGGTGGCGGTGCTTACTGTCATTAGCCAATTCTACTCACTAGGAGTGTAGTCTCGGGGGGCCAGACCTTCAGGAGCCACTGTCCTTCCCTCCCTGCCCTGGAGGGGGCCATTTGGGGTCCGTGGTGGTGGGAATGCCGGGCTGAGGCGGGGTGGCTCAGGCTGGAGTCTGTGGGTAGGGACAGAAGGCCCTGAGCCCTAATTCTTTGCTGGAGAACTTGTCCTTCCTTCTACCCACCAGCCTGACTGCGTATCAGCTCGAGGGAGAAGTTGAGGGCCTCGCCCTCCTCCCTGGAGCCCTGCTCTCTGGGAGCGTCCCCTCAGTGCTTTGCGAGCCACAAGCCTCCTAGTTCAAAGTTGTCCCCGGTTCAAAAGACTCTCCGGTGGGTCAGCTCCCCCCGCTTCGGGTGGAGGCCAGGTACAGGCTCCTGGGGTCCTGGACTGAAGCCCCACGTTGTAACACCGTGCGCGCAGGCTGCACAGGCTTGCTCTAACGTGCTTGTCTGTTCTTTCTCTTCCCAAGAAACCAGACCAAACTCCTGGTCGGCGATGAGAGGGGGAGAATATTCTGCTGGTCCACAGAGGGTTAGGAGGCGAGAGCTGGTGGAGGCGCTGGCACGGCAGCCGTGTGCCCTGAGGGGCAGCAACACCAAGCAGAAGGCGCAGACTCAGTGCCAGGGGCGCCAAGGAAACCCCCAGCCTCCCTTCCGAAAGGTCCCCAAGGATGTGGCCCCTGGCCGCTAGAGCTACACGCCCTGAACTTTGGCCTTGGATTGCACAGGGATGCACTTCTACAAAACAGATACACGCGTCCATCGGGGCCCGTGAGCAGAGCACTGGAAAGCGTGGCGCGAGGGTGCTAACCGGCGCACGAAATCACACGTGACTCACTTTTCATAGGGCTTGCTGCACTGGAAAAACACTGGGCCGCTTACTGGAAACTAATGGGAAAGACTGTATTGTTGTTATTTTACTAAAACAACTATTTTCCAAACACAAGAGGGCTCTTGAGTTTAAAATTTCCACCCTTTCCCACTGAGGTATTTGTAGCCCCACACTTAGAAAGGCCTCAGGGACGCACAGCCCCCTTTCAGAGTGTCTCTCCGCCCCTCCAGCTCCCCCGGTGGAATCTGGCTCCTCCCGTGGTCTTGCTTGCTGTGTGGGGGGACCTTAGCGTCGGGAGCAGGGGCCCACACTCGAGGCCCAGCAGCCGTGGCTGGGCTCAGGCCACGGACGCAATGGCTGCCCACCGCAGGCGTAGGCCAGTCAGCTGGGAGGACACACCCTGCCTGGGGTGCCTGCTCCCACTCTGCACCCCACAAGCAGGTGGTGGGTCCCAGCTGGGCTCGGTCTTGGCAGGTTTTTCCAGGGACCTGTCCGTACAAGGTCAAGGGCCCCAGTCCACGTGCTGGTTTTGAGTTGCAGCTCATCTCGCGAGAATCTGGACTGCCATGTGACTTTGGTTCTCCATCTGAAAGTACATGGCAGTGGGTATTAGCCCCTCTGAGGAATTCCAGTACCTTAAGGTGCAGGCATTGGATACTGAAGGCATCACCCTCATTCTCACGTCTTCTCCTCACCCCCAGCCTTCTGGAAGCCTTGAAAGGAAATTCACCTGCCTCTTCAATGAAATCCAGCTAAGGTGGGCGTACAGAGATTGGGGGTGGCAACACTCCTTAGCTTTAACTCCTTTCCTGAGACTTTCCTTCTAGAGGATATCAATCTTTCCCATATTTCTCCAAGCCCTGCAGAGGCCCTGTTGGGTGGCCCATCCCAATTTAGCTCAGGCCTGGGGATGGCAAATAAATGGACTCAGTGTCTTGTGGCCCAGGTCCTCTGGTCTCCAGGGGGGTAGTGAGTCAATGTAAAGATACATATTAAGAAAGTAGAGGCGGGGGCTTCCATGGTGGCGCAGTGGTTGAGAATCTGCCTGCTGGTGCAGGGGACACGGGTTTGAGCCCTGGTCTGGGAGGATCCCACATGCCGCGGAGCAACTGGGCCCATGAGCCACAACTACTGAGCCTGCGCGTCTGGAGCCTGTGCTCTGCAACAAGAGAGGCCGCGATAGTGAGAGGCCCACGCACCGCAATGAAGAGTGGCCCCCGCTCACCACAACTAGAGAAAGCCCTGGCACAGAAACGAAGACCCAACACAGCAAAAATAAAATAAAAATTAATAAACTCCTACCCCCAACATCTTCTTTAAAAAAAAAAAAAAGTAGAGGTGGTATGAACTATGTCAAAAATCATGAGTGAGTGAGAGATAGTTAGGAGATAGTAATCTATCTGTCAACTTTGAGGTCTTTGCAAAGGGAAAGGAGGAGGAGGAGACTTGTCTCAAGTCCTGAGCACTCCTCCCTGGGTGAGAAGGGCAGGTGTCTGACCCTGGAGCCAAGGATCATGTCACCTCCTGCATTGTCTGCATGTGCTGTTAGCAGACAGCCCATTTGCAATCCCCTAGTCAGTCTGGGGCTGCAGCAGAGGACCATAAATTGAAGAGCAGAGTGCGGCCCTCCCCGGGAAGGCCAACAAGCCGGGTCATAAATATCAGGAACCTGCTGTCATGTTTCAGGACGCAGCTCACGGCGTTCGCCCAGAGCGGAAAGGCCTGCTGGCCCAAAGGCTCTCTTGGGCTCATTCGTTCAACATTTCCTGAGCACCGCCTTTTGGTTCCCCAAATCACAGGAAAGATGGGGGTGGGGGATGGAGATTTTGCTGGGGTCTTGGAGCTAAGATGTTTGTGCAAACAAATGTGACCTGAAGTGGAAGGGAGACCTCACGTGCCCTAGGGAACGTCATTCTGGCTGTAGTCATTAGCTAGGGCGGCTGTAACAAAGTACCACAGGCCGGGGGCGGGGGGGGGGGAGGGTTGGGTTGGTGGGAGTGGGGGTGGGGGTGGGAGGGGCAGTTTACACAACAGAAGTTTTCTCACAGTTCCGGAGGCCAGAAGTCTGAGAGGAACGTGTCTGCAGAGTTGGTTTATTCTGAGTCCTCCCTCCTTGGCTCACAGATGGTTGCCTTCTCCCTGTGTCTTCACGTGGTTTTCCCTTTGTACCTGTTTATGTCCAAATTTCCTCTTCTTCAAAGAACATAAGTCATATTGGATTCCGGCTTATCTATATGGCCTCATTTTACCTTGATTACCACTTTAAAGATGTTATCTCCACATATGGCTAATTCTGAGGGCCTGGGGATGAGGACTTGAATTTGGGGGAAGACGCAGTTCAGCCCAAGACACTGGCTGGAGGAAGTGGCACTGGAGCAAGACTTGGAAGGGCAGGTGGGTCTTGGCCTTGTGGAGGTGGAGAGCAGCGTTTTATAGGGACAGGGGACAGCGTGGGCGAAGGGACAGGGTGCGTCGGGCTGGTGGCAGAAAGAACGAGCAGGTGAAGATAGAAGGCAAGGTGGAGGCTGGAGGGAGGGGCGGCCGCTGCTCCGGGGCTGTGAGGCTGCAGGCAGGGGCTGGGGTAGGGCGAGCGGGAGTGAGGAGGCAGAGACGGACCCCCCCACCCCCACCCCGACCCCGAGAGCTGCATCCCAGTGCCCAGCTCACGGGAGCGCTCCGCAAGCGCTGCTTCCGTCCGCGCATGTGTAAATGAGTGACTGAGCCGTGGTGGCGGGCGTTTCAGAGTTGGTGGTTCTGGGAGTGAGAAAAACAGCTCTGAGTGACGGCAGGTCCAGGCAGTGGCCCCTTCACGGGCGGGGTGAAGCAACAGGGAGCGAGGATCCGGGATGTGGCTGGGGAGGATGCCAGCATCCTGGGGTGAAAAGGTCGATGCCCTCCACAGAGCTGGCAGCCGTGGAGCGTCCATGGGAGCAGGAGAGGCTGCAGGCAGAACGAACCCCGAGGAGGCGGCAGAGAAGGAGCCGGGGAGGCAGGGTCACCGTCAGGGCGCTGTGTCAGGGAAGGTTCGGGGGACTACCTGGTGGCAGCTCCTTCCTAGTGGCACTGAACTGAGAGCCTATGTTCCACCGAGACCAGCTCCCTGTTACCTAGAGGAGGGAAGCTGGGCGTGCAGATCCAGAGGGGAGCAGGGACACCCTGACCCTCGCTGCAGACCTGGCGCCCCGTGGGCTCCAGCGGGGTCAGAAGCAGAGTCTGCTGGGGTAACAAACAGAGTGGGCCTGGGATGGGGGGCAGGGAGAGAAGCCCCAGGCACAGCGGGAGTCCAGGGTGCGAAGGTCCTCGGCAACCTGGGTGATAGGAGACTCCTGCTGGCCTCAGTATTCCAGAAGTCAGCCAGCCTGGGGTCCCTGACGGTTGTCAGTGATGGAGGGAAGTTCCAGGACAGAGGCCCGAAGAGTGGGGAGGGAGAGTGGGCTGGGCACCAGCGCCCCCAACAGAGGGGCAGGCAGGGCAGAGGCCAGGCACACCGGCCAACTGGGCTGAAGTGCGAGGGCCACGCAGATGCAGGCCTGCCAGCACCCCAAATCCAGCAGGGACAAGGGGCCCCCAGAGCAGTGCCAAGCTGTGCAGCGACCGCTCCGTATCTGGAGACCAGAATCTGAGGACGGGCACGCACAGTGAAGGTCACAGATGAGAGCTGCGCCCGGGCGCCAGGCAGCCTGAGCCCCGTTCCCAGTGTCCCCACTTCCTGCCAACTTCAGCCTCAGTTTCTGTATCTGGAAAATCAGATTCCAGTGTCTACACAATGACTTGTCGTGAGATTGAAATCCTACCTGTTTATTTGATGGAGGGATGAAGCAAACGACAGGCCGCCAGTCCCCGACATGATGTAATCTTTCAACACATCACTTGTTCATTCACTTACCAGTATCTTTTCTTACTGAGCCAGGCCTTGTGCCAGGGCCCTGGGGACAGAGGGCCATTCTGCCCTTCCCCGGGGAGTCCCCTGCCCAGGCTGGGCAGAGGACAGAGAAAACATGACAGGAAGCACGTTTGCTCTCACTCCCAGAGGTTTATCAGGCTGAAGCCAAGTGCTCACACAGGAATGGCATTTCTTCGGGAACATCCTGGGAGGCAAGTCCGACTCTCAGGCTCTGGGGCTCAGTTAGAGCAGAAGCCACAGTCTTCGTGTTAAAAAAATAATCGCTTGGGTGACGCTGATGTGGGCTGCAGAGTCCCCACTTGGAGGAGACATTCTAGAGTAGACAGAGACAGGACAGGCTGAGGATGGAGGTGTCTGCCCTCTGCTACCCACCCACCAAGAACAGGTGGCTTGGGAGTGGCCTCTGGGGTCAGGGACTCCCGTATTCTACTCACATTCACCAGCTCAGCCTGAGACAGCAGCCGTGCCCAGCTCTCACCCAGCTGAGCCTTCTTAATAACTTCTTAATAACTGTGACAACTTCCTAATAACTCCCGTGACAACTTCTTAATAACTGTGAGACCAGCCCCCAGCCCACCTCCACAAGCAATGCTGTAGCCACTGCTCCCGCCCTGGGAAAGTCTCAACTCTGTCACCGTCCCCAATAAAAGCTGCTCTCCGAGCCGTTCATCATGGCAACACTTCACATCCTCTGAGAGGCAGGGAAGAGGACCCCGTGCAACCGACATCCCTCTAATTGCAGAGGGGAAAGCAGGGCTTCCCAGTGGGGCTGTGAAAGCACCAGATCAGGATGTGCACCCGAGTCCACCCTCAAGGACATGGTTCTACCTACTGTGGCCCCTGGGAAGGCTTAGGACGTGCCCACCTCACCACCTCGACAGGCCTGGGCTCACCTGGACATACTTGCAAGAAAAAAGTATTCGTTGTTTATTGGAAGTTCACATGTAACTGGGAGTCTTGTATTTGTATTTGTTAAGTCTGGTCACCCTGCTCCCTGGACCCCTTAGAGGCCGGGAAGGATGGTGCCCTGCCCAAGGGCCCAACACAACCTGCTGGTACTCGGTGTGTGATGGGTGAATCCCTTCTCCTGAGCAGACTGAAATTCAACAGTGGAAGCAGGTGGAGGGCTCACGTGCGGCTCGTTCTTCGTGCCACCAACCAAGTTTCCAGGGCCTCTGGGTCCCTCTGGCCCTCCCTTCTGGGGGATAGAGCCTCCTGCCCCATGCTGGCCCTCTGCTCTCATTCTTTTGTGCCCTGGCCTCCAAGGACAGCAGCCCAGGGCTCTGGAAGCCACTTGTGACAGGAACTGCCTCCCCCAAGCCCAGCCAGCAGCCAGAAGCCAAGTCATGAGAACCCGGTCCTGGGACCTACAGAGGACCTGGAGATTGGATTTGAGCACGTTAACATGCAGCCAAGGAGGGCACATTTGGGCAGGAAAAGACTCTTCATATGAAAATCCTGATGAAATTTGTTCAGCATAAAATCAAATCTCTCAAACCAAAATCAGTTTTGCTTCAGTAAGTTCTTGGGTACACATCACATGCCCCGACTGGACGGGGTGTGTGTGTGTGTGTGTGTGTGTGTGTGTGTGTGTGTGTGTGTGTGTGTGTGTGTGTGTGTGTGTGTGTGTGTGTGTGTGTGTGTGTGTGTGTGGCTTCCATTGCCCTCTTGCGGGCTGCTGCCTACAGCACCTTCATAGTTTCTTAGGAAGTAGAAGGATTCTCCCAATTGTCTCCTTCCTCCAAATCTCTGAAAACTCAGGGAATACTGTGTTGCCCTGGCTGAGATCTCTGCCCCTAAACTGGTTAATACAGACACAGCCCTTGAGCAAGACCCTTTACCGCCATTTGCCAGGAGTGCAACATTAGAGAAACACCCCTGCGCAATGACTTGGAAGTGGTCCCTGCCCCCAGTGTCACTGGTGCTCAGCGAGGCTGAGAGGCACAAGTATGGGGTGCAAGCAGCAGGGCCAGGGTGGGGGCCTCACGGGGCTGGAAGCGACCCTCACAGAGAAGCTGCAGCGGCGGAGTCCATGGGGATCAGACCTTGAGGGCACGAGACGCTCCCCGGGCAACTTCTTAAAATAACTGAGGGGTCCCATGTGGATGACCTGCCACTGTGCAATGGGGAGCACAGCCCATGAAAGTGGGGCATTCCCACTCCTCTTGAACAACAGGCTGAAGAAGCCTGGGGATCTTGGGGTCCCAGGGTACAAGCGTGAGCATCGCCCTCACCCGTGTGAGGGGCCTTGGTTCTTCAGGAGTCTGCAATGACCGGGGGATTGGCCAGCTGTGCATCTGGCCCCTTTAGTCCTCAGGGCAGCCAATAGTGATACGCCCAGCAGCCTAGGGAAGAGGGCACCCAGACTCCCAGTCTCTATACTGGTGACCTCTGAAGTTTTGAGACCATAGCAAGGTTACAAACTGTTGGTTTGGGGGACCAGGTAGAGTCTGTAGGTGCCTTCAGTTGGAGCCATGCACAAACACTAGTCATGTAAGAAAAATACCAGTTAAATAAGGTACCTCTCTAAGGAGAAAAAAAAAAAAAACAACAGCGACCACCGAGTGAGGAAGGGGCCAGGGAGCATGGGAAGAGAAATACGAACCAGGGTGACCAAGACAGCCTCCCCAATAAGATGACACCTGAGAGCTGCAGCAGCAGGGGAGTGAGCACTGGGTGTCGGTGGGAGACGGTGGGGGGAGGTTATTCCAGCACACGGATGAGCACAGGCGCATCCCTGAAGAAGCAGCGTGCTGCTCTGAGAAACAGCAGGGAGGTGACTGTGATTTGGGGCACAGTGATGGAGAGTGTCAGGGACAGGGTCAGAGTGGAGATGAAGGGACGGTCATAGGAGCCTGTCACCCTGGGGCCAGGGGCTTTCAGGCTGCCTCTGCTCTGGAGAGTGGAGGGAAGCCTCTAAAAAAATGGCCACAGAAGGTACCAGTCTGGCCAGGTGTGGCCAGGTGATGCTGGCCTCACACCACCCACATCCTGGGAAGGTACCTCCTGCCTTTGACCTACGAGGCAGAGTGCCCGCCCCCCGCTCTCAGTGGCCCCGGCATCTCACATTCCTGGCAACTGTGCCTTGGAGTCTAGGCACAGGGCTGTGCCCATTAACCAACTGGGAGGCCCACGTCAAGCCTCCTCCCCGCACGTGGCTGAGGCCTGGCCCCCGGCAGGGACCAGTCCTGTCTGCTCCAGAACACGCATCCTCGGCCGGGGAGAGATTCCAGCTGCCAGACTCCAGGCTGAGCCCAGGGCCCTGCACGGGGATCGCTGTGAAAAATCACAGAGATGGTGAGCTTGGCCATTTCCTGTACAACACATAATTAGGTTAGATAAGAAACTAGCTATGTCTAAGTGCTATAAATGTCTATATTAAGCTATTTTGAAAGTGCTGAGCACTTTGACATTTGAGAGTTCAGAGTAATTGAGGTATTGAAATAAAATTGCTTCTGTTATTTAAAAGGTCATTATCGTCTGCAGCTAGATATATGAGGACTATTTTCCACTCTAGTGAGCCGTTCTCCCTGGCACAATTAGTATCGCTTGAGCAGAGGCCGCTGGGGGACTCCCATCCGCAGCCCCCGCCAGAGGCCCAATGTAGCTGTTAAGACACATGGAGCACGAGGAAAGCAGAGGAAAGCCTCCGTCACCCAGAATCACCGCCGGCCCAGTGAGCGCCGTCACCGTCGACTCAGCACCTACTGTGTACTGGTCTCTGCATGGACGCTTTCTGTGCAATTTTGTCTCATCCTCACAAAAGGGCCTCAAGGACGCCCTTAGTGTCAGAACGTTGCAGGCGAAGACTCGAGGCCATCTGAAGGGAAGGGACAGAATGGTGGGCCGGGCAGGAGGCTAGCACTGTCCCCCATTCACTGAGCACTTAGCATGCTCTGGGAGGCTGCTAGCCCTTTCCTGTCCTGGCTTCTTTAAGCCTCGTAACCATCTCAGGACGAACAATCTCCATTTCACAGATGAGAAAACTGAGACTTGGAGAGGTTAAGAAACAACATAGCAAGAAAGTGGCTGGAAAATGCTTCAAGTCTCAAGAATTTTAAGAATGTTGGACTTCCCTGGTGGTCCAGTGGTTAGGACTCCACGCTTCCACTGCAGGGGACACAGGTTTGATCCCCGGTCGGGGAAGCTCTGCATGCTGTGCGGTGCGGCCAGAAAATAAAAAAAAAAAAAGTCACCCAGTGCCTAACCCTTCTACACTCCAGCCCCCCACGGCTCAGACGTGTCCTGACCCTCCTTCTGTCATGTCTTGCCCCTCCCCCAGCCTGTTGGACCGCGTGTCTTTAAGGTTCCTCTCAAAGAACAGAAATAAGAGTGGCCCCAGCTGAACTAGTTACATGGATGGATTCAGACCAACAGTTCCCGGGATGGAAACTCTGCTGAATGAGAGTTTCATTCAGCTGGCCTATGGGGAGCATGCCACAGGCCTGAGACCTTCACCAGGCCCCTGAGTCTGTCCGTCCTCATCAGTCACATGGTGTTCCTGAGAGGATCCAAATTAGGTACAGACATCAAACTATGCTCAACAAACATGACTGTTAGAAGGTTCCACCATAAAAAACGAAGATGGGAGCTTTTCTCCAATTCTCACTCAAGACACTTCCCTCCCCTCCCCCAACTGTTAAGGTAAATAAACAGAACGTTCTTAACTACAAATTAGATGTCTAAGTTAGTACTCAATTATATCCTTGGTGATCGTTGATTGAACATATCACAATTTCTAAATGTCTCTCAAAGAGATCCTTGACTTCCAAAGGCATCTTCGTCTCAATAGCAGGGGACTCACTGCTCTAGGGAATGGATAAACGGCAATAAGTCAGCACTTACAGGGCACTCCGTCTGTGTGAAGCCCTGTCCTGAGCAGTGGCGATCAGCCTCTTAAAAAAACGCATCCTTTGAAAGCATGGTCTCAAACAGATACTTGTACACTCAAATTCGTAGCAGCATCATTCACAGTAGCCCAAAGGTGGAGATAACCCAAATGTCCATCGATGGACGAATGGATAAACAACTGATCTGTACATACTACGGACTATTATTCAGCCTTAAAAAGGAAGGAAATTCTGACATATGCCATGATAGGGATGAACCTTGAGGACATGATGATGAGTGAAGTAAGCCAGTCGCAATATCCTGGACTCTCCAAATCGCCAGCATCACTACTCTTGCACTTTGAGGCCATTATTAAGTACAATAAGGGTTACTTGAACACAAGCACGGCGATACTGACATTGCAACAGTTGATCTGATCACCGAGACGGCTACTAAGTGACTTACAGGCAGGATACTCTGGACAAAAGGATGATTCACATCCTGGGTGGGACAGAGCAGGACAGTGTGATATTTTATCACACTACTCAGAACAGCCTGCAATTTCAAACTTATGAATTGTTTATCTCTGGAATTTTTCATTCGGTATTTCAGGACCGCTGGTTGACCACGGGTAACTGAAACTGCAGAAAGTAAAACTGCGGATAAGAGGGGGGATGACTGTAATCCATTTTACGTTTGCCTTACTTGGGTTCATTAGAAGTTCTGTTTTCCTCTGTTGCAAGATTTTTATGAGCTGCGGAGTCCCACTGAATTCCTCAGAGGAAAACTCAGCCGGGCTGGACGTTGCAAGCGGCAGGGCAGGTGGTGACATGGCGTCACTGGGGTATGAGAGGCAACTTAACAGGGCAAGGAACAGGAGAAGGACGAGTGGGCAGGGGGTACAGGGAAGCAGCAGGAGATAGCCCTTCTTCTGCTAAATAGCAGGGAAGAGCTAGAGTGGCTGGAAATTAGACCAACCCCTGGGCTTTCCTCAGAGAGGGTTCTAAAAAAAAATATGTGTTGAATTTGGGGGAGAAACACAATACACCAGGAACACCCTTTGTAAAAATGTAAGCAACTTAACAAACATAAGCTACTCTCACAACCTTGCTCCAGAGCTGGGATTTCATCTGGGGAAATAAAATATTGCTGAAGCCTCTATGCATTAGCCTGAAACTGTCTCATACGGAGGCCAGGTATCTTCCTAGGAAGTCGAGGACTTTTCCCCCAGGCCCAAGACCTCTGCTGTGGTCTTCTGATGGCGGTAGTTTCAGAGGCTGCTGGAGGGTCCTGAGACTGCCTCCTGGCCCATCCTGGTCCAGCGCTTCTCTGGGAAAATACACCAGCTCCTTGTGGTCCCACAGAAGAGGCACCTCTGCAGGTCTTCGAGGTGGTAGACACCCCAGGATTCCCGTCAAGCGTCCTCCCTCCCCCTGCTGGGCCGGACCACAGCCAGAGGGTGCTGGCAGCCACTGTGGCCTTGTCACCCACCCCCCCAGACAAGTGTGTTATTTCATGCTGTTCTTTGACGGAAATTAGCGGAGGGGGCTGCCAACAGGATAAATATAGCAGTGCCTTTCTGCTGAGCTGTGGAAGCTCTGGATGGTGTGGTCAGAGGCACGGCATCTGGATGCCTTTAGGGAGGAACAAAATTTATAGGAAAAAAAATCCGTTCCACATGGGTTGTTTTTTAGTTTTCAAAGAGCCTCCCCAGTCCTTGGCTGTTGATACCCTTTCTAAGTACTGAGAAGCAGGTGGGTACCAGGCCCTGTGACAGGCTGCAGGGACAGTGTGGTGACAAGGCGCACAGGGGCCTGCCCTTAGTGGCATTATTTCATTGCTCTGCTCACCAAGGCACAGCAGTCTGAGGAAGTACAACCGGCAGCCAGAGACCGATCTCAGGGCTCAGGGAGACTCTGGAGAGCTCTCTCTGCACGAGGCCTGGCGTTCACACGGGTCATATAAATACTAGCAGATGTTGTTATCCCCAGCTAAGCTGAGAACAAGCTGATGGGAGAGCCAGCCGGGGGGGCTAGACCCTCCCAGCTCAGCATGAGCACGAACACTCTCAGTCCTCGGCCTGCGGGGTGGCTCTCGCTGGGGGGCAGCCGCCTCTCTGTACCCTCCACATGCCTAGCCCTCCCCTGCTGTCATCCGAGGTGACTGTGAGCCCGTCCCTGCCCTCTCTCCCAGAGAACTTATGCCACACGGGAAGATAGCTCTTTAAATCCTGTTGGCCCTGGCTCTTTTTCACATGAAGATACTGCAGGTCGGAGGGCTCAGATGGCTTCTCAAAGACACACAGCAATTAAAAGGCAGGCCCGGGATTTGGACCAGATCTGCCTATAAATCCTATACTCACGCTACTGAGTGAGAAAAGCCAGGATTCCAGCAAAAGAAAAAAAACTGCGTGGGAAGAGAAAGAACACCAGACACGGAACTCATCTGGAGACTCTGATCCTGACTCTGGCGCCCAAGTCAGAGAGATGGCTTGGATGTATCTGCTGGGTTCATAGTCTGCTCGTGGTACACGACGCAAAGGATGACTTTACCTGTAAATGGAATGAAGGGGCAGGGAGAGACGAAAAGAGGGAGATGATGATAAGAAGAGATAGAGAGAGATTTGGGCCAAGGTTGGATGGGGAAGGGCCTGTGTGGGCATGTAGAGGAGAGGCAGAGAAGCTGACAGAGACGGAGAGGGGAGGGGAGGTCCCTGTGAAGAAGGAGAGATGGAGGCCAAAGGTCCTCAAGTTCTCAGCGATGGCCACCAGGTGGCACTGTCCACCCCGAGTAGCCCGGCTACTACTACTAGTAGTCCAGGGCTGGCCTCAAGAGAGACGGAGGTGGGAGAAGAAGCCTGGGGGCGGCCACGGAAGGGGCAAGGAAACTGTCACCACCACAGCCGCGTCTGTTAACTCAGGAAGTCCCTAACCCGGAATGAATCCCTCACAACATCCCTTCTTGACAGTCATATGCCGTCAACAGTCAAGCTGGCCATAAACAGAAGAGTTTGTAAATCAGCAAAGGTCTCTGTATTCACATAGCCATAAACCATGTGGACAGTTGTTTGCATAAATTCTCGATCTGTCAAAATCAAGAGAACAAATCCGAGACAAAAGTAACCAGGCCACCCAGCCCCCTTCCTCAGGGATGAGAGTGGAGAAGAATTCCTCAATTAGGGACTTGAAGGTGGAGAACTCCCTGCAGAGTATCTTTTTGTTCTCTCTGCCATCCCTTGGGCTTCCCAAATGATCCCTTTTATTGTAGCTTTTGCTCACTTCAGAATGGCCTCAGTTCCTCATGATAAAACAAGGTGATCTCAAGTGCTGGTTGTGAGGGAGGGCATGACGGGGTGGGATGTTCATGATGGTGGTCAGGATGGGACATTGGCTTCTGAGAAGTGAGAAGGATGCCTTGGGGGGACGGCTGGTGGGTAGACATGGAGCTCGGGAGAGGGGTCCAGTTGGAGCCGTGGATGCGGGGTCCTCAGGCTGCAGCTAAAGAGTGGTCAGAGACACAGGTGTGCATGCAAAGAGAGAGAGGGGACGGCACCTTAGAGAAAGCCATCCCTGAAGGGCTGAGTGGAGGAGAGGTGATTACGGGGTGGCCTAGGGGGCGCAACTGGGTAAGTCAGGGAAAGGACGCCTGTGTCAAATGCTAGAACACACGCTCCACAGTAGAGCCCGTGCTCAGCCACGATCCCCGAAGGCCCGGGGCAGAGCTGTGTTCAGGGATGGGGATGAAGGCAGCCAGTGGAGGCTGAGAGGCGAGAGGGGCAGAGGGAGCGTAGACTCTGGGTTATGGAGGGAAAGAGCGGAGGAGACCGCGTGGGAGGTGGGCCACTCAGCCTGAGAAATGCCTGTCACTCTGGAGACTGAGGGAGCAGCTGAAGGTACAAAACAAGAGCGGGGATATCTAGTGAAGGAGACCCCTGAAAAGCCAGGAAACGGAATCCAGAAGACGTGGGAGGACGAGGAGGGGAGCAGAGCAAGACATTTTAAACGACTCCAAGTTGGCCACAGGCTGGGCCAGGTGCAGTCATGGGGCCCCCAACTGCGGTTCCCTGAGAACTGGGGATGCACACGGGGGCTGAGGAAGGATAGGGACGGGGGGGATCCTGAAAGGGGAGGCTGGGCAGCCCTGATCCTTAGCTAGGCCAAACACCAACCCTGCAGCAGGCCAGGGTGGAAACAGGTAGGCTTCCTGGAGACAGAGCTTGACGGTGGGCGTGGGGCTTATGGGTGGGCTTCATGGATGTCCCTGAGCCGGAAGTCACTGGCTCTGCCACCAACTAGCAGGTCCTTTTCTGTCTCCTTCGTTTCCCCAGCTGCAAAGGGACCAGCTTCATCATGATGCTCTGGGGGACCTGGCAGTTAGGACCGTGGCAGAGAGTCTCTAGAAGGCCCATCTTTAGTGGCTCGTGGACCCCTTTAGAAAACTGAAGAGAGCGTCAGACTCTCAGATACGCAGTGCAAACTTCTGCATAAAAATCCCTGGGTGTGGGGCTTCCCTGGTGGCGCAGTGGTTGAGAGTCCGCCTGCCGATGCAGGGGACACAGGTTTGTGCCCCGGCCCGGGAAGATCCCACATGCCACGGAGTGGCTGGGTGTAAGCCATGGCCGCTGAGCCTGCACGTCCGGAGCCTGTGCTCCACAACGGGAGAGGCCACAACAGTGAGAGGCCCGCGTACCGCAAAAAAAAAAAAAAAAAAAAAAAAAAAAAATCCCTGGGTGTTTGTGGATTCCCTAAGATCCACCCGTACACCCAGGAACCTGAGGTTCTAATCATACTATAGGAAGCAATCACACCCGATGCCTCACCAGCTAGAAACGTGTACTAAAGGGAAATAGAACGCTAGCTCTTTCGGCAGCAGCCACGGCCCGCACACAGACCAGCTCCTAATGAGTCCTGTTTGCTGATGGAGGACACTTGTAATAGAGTTTAATGTGGAAGAACAAAGTGCATTTAACCAAAGCTGTAAACATCTCTAATTCAATTTAAAACTATAGGGTGCAGTACATTAACATTTAACAACCGGACACTCAATCGGCGTGAAGTTGGGTGAGCTGTGTTTATTAGAAAGCAGGCTCCAGGTCGTCTTTTATCAATGACAACAGAAGCAGAAGCCCTCCGTGGCAAGCCTCCCACCCCGCCCTACGCGTTAATTAAGTCTTCTCCAAGTCTTCCACCCTGTGGAAAGACACCGACTGCTTTGGAAAAAATCCCCTGAGCAGGGCAGACGTGCTCAGCACCAAAGTCTGTTAGGCTTGTGCACTCGGGGAACTGTTTGCCCCAGCAAAACAAATCTTTTTTAAAATGTGAAATGAACAATTAATTCAGAATGAGCAGCGGTTTAACCTCTATTCTACTTGACCGCTGCAGAGTTCACACTGCTGAGCCCCACCTCCTTTCAGAAACTCCCAGACACAGCTTTCTCCGACCCTCTCCGACTCCTCTGAGCTTGCTCTGCTCTGGTCCCCGTCAGGCTCCTCGCCTGCTCTCCAGACCAGACTTGCGGGCGGGGGAGTACCCACCGCTCAGGCCTGGTACCTTCCCTCCTGGCTGAACTGCCTCTCTCTGGAGGAGTTTGCTCACTGACAGGGCTTCAGCTGTGACCTATATTCTGAGGACACCCCCATCCCCCCTGGGGTCCAGATCCGCATTTCCCAACAGTTTACATCCTTGCTACTCCAAGTGTGCTCTGGGGACCAGAAGCATGGGCATCCCCTGGGAGCTTGTTAGAAACACAGACTCCCAGGGCCCAACCAGACTTCCTGAACCGCGAGCCACAGTTCAACAGAGACCCAGGTGATTCACGCACACGTTAAAGCTTAGGGAGAACTAGTCTATCCTATCCATCTGGACACTTCCCAGAGCCCAAATTCAGCAGGTCCAGGCTGAAGGCAGATCCTTCCTCCAAAACATGAAGTCCTTCTTTGTTTTCCAACCCAGCGAACAGCTTCTATCTGGTGTATGGGGTGGGGGTGGGGCGTGTTATGCTGGGTTGGGGGGAAGGTCAACATTCCCAGCAAGTGGCTGCCTCATCTTATAACAGGCTCCCTCCTGCCCAGGGATACTGGAAAGACAGGACGCTCTATGTGGAAGCCAGCCTAAACTTCAGGGCCAGCCAACACAAAAAGGCTCCCTCCAAGGTCCACATGACAGGGCTCGCCCTGTCAGGTCTCTACCCTGTGCCCTTCCCCTGTTGCCACCAGCATGGCTCAGTACTGCCAGGGTCCCTACTCCAAAACTGAGAGTCCCTCTCTTAGGAGAGAATCAGGCCTGAACCCTGATGGTCCCTCTCCATGGAGAAGGGCATCTTCGGAGCCCTGTGAGGGCCCCACTGAGTGAGAAACAGAGGGCAGCAGGAGCTCGTGGCTGCCAGTTCAGCTGCTGGATGTGATGGAAGTGGGCTCCTTGGGTGGTAAAATTCTTTGCTTCCTGGGCTGGGAAACAGCTTTGATGCATACTGTATTAGTCAGAATTCTCTCCACTGCAATCTGACTAGCTTGAGCAAAACCAGGATTTAGATAGTAGGAGAAGTGGGTGGTTTATTGAATCGAAAGAAGATCTAAAGGAAAAAGAAGAGTCTGGGGGACCTTAGGGACTGGGAGCTGGGATTCCGTGCTCCCAGGACCCTGTCCTCCCTGCTGCTTTCTCAGCATCTGCTTCATTCGCCAAGCCTTCTCCTCTTGGCAGGAGATGTCGCTGTAGGTGGTTCTGATAGGCGGCATCCCAGCTTAGCTGCCCAAGGGCAAGATGCTTTCTTTTTCCTGAGAATTCTGATCTGCCTAGACCCGGCCTCATGCACGCTTTGGCCCATTATTTTGTGGCCTGGGGCATGAGTCCCATTCTTGGCCCAGCCTAGGTTGTAGTCATGCGTATCAGGGGCTGAGTGATGAACAAGGCCGTGAGTAGTCCCTAAAAGCATCAACTGGTTTAGCGTTCTTATCCCAAGTGAGTCTTGGGCACATCAACGTGTGGGATGATGACTATGCGCTAAAAAATAGGAAGTGCCCCATGTCATTTTCACACCAACAAATGTGAGGGGGAGGGTTAGGCTTGGCTTTTTCTTCTATGCCCTGCGAGCTAACAGAGACATGATGAATTAATGAAGAGGTGACCTTAAAGAAATCCCAGCCCTGTCCTCCTACCACAGCTGCTTTAGTTCAGGGCCTGGGGCTTTGACTTGGCAAGACGGTTGCCTTCGGGGAATACCCCTTTCCCTCTCCTTTCCTCCTGTGAAGATTCTGCCATGCACGGCCTAGGCCGAAATCCACCACCAAATCTGAGAGTAGGTGCACTCTGCCTGCAAGTACCACTGCATTCCATTCTGCGCAATGGGTTCTTTGTTCTAACTTTACTTAGACGCACAGGCCATTTTCCATGTTGAAAACAGCTTGTCTATAGTTGTTCCCACAGACGCTTTATAGCAAAACAAACTGAAGAACTTTTCCTAATTTCTATTTGAATGATGTGTATTCCTTTACTTATCTTTAGAAATGTCAATACAGACTTAGTGGTGTATTTGATAGAAAACAAATAAGTAGACCCATTTTTAAGTTTATTACGACAATAATATCAAGGTTTATCATCCCGAAGAAGCGGCAGGTGCAAGTCATCCATTGCTCCCAGTTCTGAGCAGGGCTTGGACAGTTTGCTTCTAAAGATAATAGTGGGACAAGCTCTGCTTAGATGTTGTCAAGAGCTTCCATGATTCCCTTGGGAAGCATTTTCAGTAGACAGTGATGGTCTTGCCGCCTCCTTTTATACCCTATGTCAGCAGGTCCCCCACTCACGCACCTCAGTGTGGATTTATGCAGCTATGACCAGAGTTTAGGACAGTCTGAATTGAATCACTGAATAGCAATGACTTGTTGGACTTAACCTACAGTTACCAGCTCTTCAAAGCTTGTGCTCTTCTTGGTGGAATGCATTCACTTCCATATGTGATGGCACGGAGCTCCCACTGAATTTAAGGGGGTGGGTTTGGGGGTGATCGAAGTTCAGTTCTGCAGAGGCCTGGAGATCTCCTACTCCATGGCCCTCTCCCCACCATCGCCTCTTCACACACCCCAACTCTCCACTCCCACCCGGCACTCCCAGGGCCCCACCAGTCCAAATAGGTCCTTGTGCGAATCAGGGAATCATCCTCCTTCCCCAAAACACCATATAACCATGTTCTGCCGGAAGACTGCCATGATAAAAATATGATAGGATGCCTAGGATAATTATGATATGAATGGTATACTAACCTTATATCCTCCTGTCCTAAAGAGATGCTCTGGGAAGTTCCTCCTCAAAAACTGCGCAGTTTATTCACTACCTTAGAAATCTGGCAGAGAGGGAGGGAATGAGACGCAGGTACAGGCTAGAGAGAATGACTTCCTCTTTGTAAAGTCAGGTTATTTTTGCTTCTGGAAAATCATTACCTGCTCCCGATTGGTCCCTTTCCAGTAAACTATCATGGGTCTTTGGGAAAGTTACTGTAGAGCTAAGTTTACGGACAAATATTTACTTTTTAAAGTTATTGCAATGAGAGCCTTAAATAGTAAAGACATTTTCATTTTGAAAATATGGACTGGTTTTAGCATGTATGTTAACATAGTGTACTTGTATAGCTATTTATAGTGTCCAGAATCTTCCAATAGTCATTATCCCATTACAAGAATTCTATGAGAGGTTAACTCACCTTTGTATAAACATAGAGTCTGAGACAATTAGGGGATGAGAAACTCAACCAAGTTCACATGGCTGTACAGAGGGGCACAACTCACACTCAAGGTTGTGTTTAAAATATATAATTTACCATATATACACGGTCCATTACAAAGCCAAACAACTTCTGTAGTGTGCACTAAAAATCCACCCAGACCACACTCACACATCAAGAAGTGTGTCCTTAACAACACAGCTGATAGGATGACTCTGTACCGGAACGGATCGGCCTTCAGTGAGATCCTGGATGTCATATAGGCCCACAGAGCCACTTCCCATGGATCTATCTGCCGTATGCATCACTGCCTCCCAGCCAAGCTAATTAGAATTCACATGCAAAGCTGAGTCGGGCAAGGCACTTTATAACAGAAGCGTGTTCAGGACACAATTTTCCAGCCCTGCTTATACTTCCTACTCTCCTACCATTGGGGAACCAGGCAAAAGACTATGCTCTCACACGAGTGGACATTCAATTAGAGTTGGTAACCTCGGCACACTTCCAAGAGGTCCCCTTCTTCCATCTGTCAATCGATGGCAAACCCCCGGCTCCTTTGGAAAAGGGTGAGTGAGAACTTCTTGGAGAATATAAGTCTCTATACCAGGATAAGCCCCCCTGCCAAAGGGGTGGAAGCCCTTCAGAATGAAAGATGTTCTACTTGTCCAGTGGCCGTGGGTGATAGTGGGTAGAGAAACGGGCACTGGGGTATCCAGATAGTTCACTGTCAGCTTAGATGTCAGACTGCCTCACAGTCTGTCTCTCTGCCCTTGAATCACCAGAGTCAGTGCATCTATTTAAAACAAGAGATGCTATCTTGAGTGACCGCTTGCAATAAGCACTTTGCACCGCTCTGGGTGCCCTGGCAATGTTATCTGATCCTTTGAAAACCAATTAGTACATATCTACCATCTCACACTTGGGCCTATAATGGCATTTCCTCTAGCTATATACTATGAGCTTGATATCACAGATACAGGAAGGGTAGAAGATTAAAATTCAGATTCAAAATTATAAAACCCAGAGAAACAAGAAGAAACATGAAGGGGTTTGGCTCAGCAGAAAATCTCCTTGGATGGTCTCAGAATCAAGAGCCCTCACCGCTCAGGACTCAGACCCAGAAAATCTTGTTCTGGGAGATTTGTCCAAGGGCTGCAGCCCCTGCTCTTTTGCAGAGAGGAGCCTTGTACCTCTCCGAAGGCACCTGGGATGCCGTTGGAATGGGGCTCCCACCATGCAGAAGGCACAAGTGAAAATACAAAAATAAGGACTTTGTATCCAAGGTTTCATAAATAACTGGGGTGGCGGATATTAAATACGATGCACAGTTACAGTTTGTTCTCCGCAAAGAGGATCTGGGCATAGACGGTGCTGGTGGGAATGCCTTTGGCAGCCTGGTGGGGCTTGATCAGCTCCAGCTCAGCATAGGTCAAGTTCTCTTCGGCAATCTTTGGCTATAAGACAAAACACAACACAATTTGAGCTGACTGCCGGGAGTTCAACATCACACATACATTCATCAGGCATGTATTTTCATAGCACTTTGGGGATTCAAAGGGAAACAAATGGACAAAAAATTTAAAAGGAAATGTAAAACCTAAATAACATAAGATAGATCTTGTTATCTTATACAGAACACTATGTCTTGCAAAAAACACTATGATTTATTTTTAAGTTGTCACAGAATACTAACAAAAAATTGATTAAACATGAGGCCACAAAGTAAACTTTAATTCTGAAAAGTAAAAATAATGTAACTACAGTCTCTCATCAAAAGGATAAACTAGAGGTAGAGACAGAAACAAAAAGTCCCAAAAATTGACAACAAAACTAGAATGCTACCATCTAGAAGTTTTAAGTGACTTAACCTGTATAAAACTGAAATTTCAGCATATCTTGAAAATAATGATGAAGATATTACATGCCAGAACCTAAAGAATGTAGTACTCAGAGAAAAATCATATCCTTAAATATCTATATTAAACAACATGAATTAAATGGATCAAGCATCCAACTGAAGTTAGGAAAAAAGAAAGAACAAATTAAAGAAAAGCAGAAGGAAGAATGAAAAAAATAAACACTAGACTGTATAAGTCAGAAAACAGAAAACAGTAGAATAAACAAAAATATCCAAAAGCTTGTGCTTGCAAAACACCAATGAAACAAACAAAAAAATTAATCAAGATAAAAAGGGAAAAAGCAAAAATGAATCAAATAGGAAATGAGAAAGGAGGTATAATAAAATGAAAGAAGTTTTAAAACTTCAACTTTGTTCAACGTATTGCAAAAACCTTGAAATACAGGATAAAATGAGTACTAGTCCAGAAAAATATAAATTATGAACATTAGCTCCAGAAAATGTCAATGTACTAACTACCATCAAAAATAAAGAATGATGGGCTTCCCTGGTGGCGCAGTGGTTGAGAGTCTACCTGCCGATGCAGGGGACACGGGTTCGTGCCCCGGTCTGGGAAGATCCCACATGCCACGGAGAGGCTGCACCTGTGAGCCATGGCCGCTGAGCCTGCGTGTCCGGAGCCTGTGCTCCGCAACGGGAGAAGCCACAACAGTGAGAGGCCCGCGTACAGCAAAAAAAAAAAAAAAAAAAAAAAAAGAATGAAAAGAAAGGAACAGAGGAAGGAAGGTCAGGAGGCAGGGAAGAAAATATTGTCAAAAGCACCAGGCACAGGCAGTTTGATAAGAGAATTTCTAAGAGAGATTCCCTTAAGGAACAGACAATTCCAATATAATTAAACTGATCCAGAGCATTACAGAAAAGGAAAAGCTTCACATATTTTAGAACAATTTCATGTATTAGTATAAATTAGCATAAATCAGATTTACTCAGAGACTGTGAAAAGGCACACTAAAGATAGATAATCATGTTCAAGTTGACTTTTTTTCCAGGAATGCAAAGATGGTTCAATATTAGAAAAATCTATTAATATAATTCACAGTAGTAACAGAGAGAAAAACCATATGGTTATCTCTATAGATGCTGGAAAGGCATTTAATAAAAATTTTTAAATTTTTGTTAAAAATAATTCTTGATGGGCTTCCCTGGTGGCGCAGTGGTTGAGAGTCCGCCTGCCGATGCAGGGGACACGGGTTCGTGCCCCGGTCCGGGAAGATCCCACGTGCCGCAGAGCAGCTGGGCCCGTGAGCCATGGCCGCTGAGCCTGCACGTCCGGAGCCTGTGCTCCGCAACGAGAGAGACCACAACAGTGAGAGGCACGCGTACCGCAAAAAAAAAAAAAAAAAAAAAAAAAAAAAATTCTTGATAATGTAGTCATAGATTTTTTTTCTTACCATGATTAAGAAACATTATTAAAATAAAGAATAATTGGTGATCCAACTTCAGTCATATTAAAAATAAAGCTGCTATAATTAAAACACTGTGGTATCAACAAATGAATAGACCTCAGTGGGACTGATGAAAACATTCAGAAATTAACCCAAATATTATTTTTCAATAAAAGGTGTTGGGATACTTGGGTAGCCATTTGAAAAAATCATATCCTTTATGTCATTCTTTACATTAGATAAATTCCAGATGAATTAAAATTTTAATATGGAAACTGAACTCATAAAAGTGTTAAAGAATGTGTGGGGAAATTTTCAAAAAAATAATCTCAGCATATGGAAGGTGTTTCAAAGTCTAACACAAAATCCAGGAGGAACAAAAAAAAGATATGTAAATTTTCATGCTGTATATTGCAGAATATTCTCTAAATAAAGTCAAAGGACAATTGAAAACATGAGCAAAATATTTGCAACTCATATGAAAGGGCCTTACAATTTAACAAAGATAATGGCCAACAGTCCATTAGAAAATTAAGCAAAGAACAAGAGACAGGACCAGAGAGTGCACAGGAAGAGAAACACAAAGGCTCTTACACATATTAAGTGTGATTCAACCTCTCTCAAAATCAGACAAGAGAGATTTAAAATCACTTAGACGTCAGTTTTTGTCTTTCAAGTTGACAAACAAACTAAAAGTTTTCCAAAAGAAACAGAAAGAAACAGGTCCTCTTGTATATTGTTGGTGGAAGTGTTTATTGGTACAAGCAAAAAACTGCAAACACTTCAGTGGACATCAACAGGAGCCTGATGCATTCATAATGGAGTATCCGGTACAGTCTTTAAAAAGAATGGTGGAGCTGTATATGTATACTGTATGTTTTCCTATCATTTGTGTAGTGTATGGGAGTATATATACATGTATATATGTTATATACTCAGAAAACCCTTGGAACTCGCCTGGAAGTCAAGAACCTGGTCTCCAAGGTTCCCTCTGGGGAAGTAAATGGGGTGGCTGGAGAGAGACTCAACCTTTATTGTAGACATTTGTTGGTACCTTTCAAATTTTCTAGATGGTACATTATTTAAACAGCACATTAATTAATTTTAATTCACAATTAGAAAAATAAAAGCTGGTCACTAATTTATAGTCGTAAAAGACACATCACTTTCATTTAAGCGGCCCTGCTTTTGTTTTTTGGCTGCTTTGGCTGTGTTGTCATTGTTTTATTTTTTATTTGGGGGCTATACCTTGGTTAACTCACCAGAATTCAGGACAAATAAATCGTACATATTCGACTTAAGTTTCTTAAAAAGTATGCCAAAAGCAAAAAGCCTCTTTTCTTTCGAGATAAAGCATCACACTAGAGGACAGGGAGCAAGAGACAAAGAGAGAACGTAAAGAACTCCTTACGGCCAGTACTGACTGGTCAGGGGCGACCGCCGAGCGACCTTCAAAATTGTCTGGCCCTTTTTAAATTTCAACGTTAAGGACAATTATAGGGATCAGAGCCTCCTGCTTGTCTTTTGATACCAAAAATCTTTACGTTGTTTCTTAGTCATCCATATCTTACCAGCCAACAAAAATACCATTTACATCTTGCCTTTCGGTTTAATTACATTTCACATTATAACGATTCCATTTAGAAATGCCATGTGTCCTCAAATAAGCACACAAAAGCCAACTCATGTAAATTTTAGGACCAAGATTTATGAAATCATATTGTCCAGGTGTTTTATTACATTACTTTGAAATTGCATTGTTTTCTAGCGTAGATTATCTGTTTATTCTTAAGTTATTCCATTACGTTTGGATATGAAAAATAACACTAGCTTTCTCAATACAGGTCACCAGGCTGGTTTGGCTGATGTGTTGTTTTCATACATTTTTATGATGTTCCTATAGTAAACATAATTTAATAAAGCCAAAGCACACTAAATAAATAATTGCATCTAGAAAAGCAATAAAAACAAATAAAATTAGTACTTTCATAAGTGGAAAGGTACTTCAATTACTGCTACAAGCAACAACCCACCATAGAATGTGTAGAATCATTTCCCTTATGCATATTTCTGGAATATAATAATTTGATTGAAGATATGAGGCAGCACACAGGAGGCTCTGAATTGTGAAGTGTATACAGTTTCCAACAGGAGATGCATAATATTAGCCCTTGGCACCTTTAAAGAACGTATTGTTTTTCTGGCATGCATCCTTGGCTATCCCCATCAACCATGTTCTTAATTACATTTCCCAGCTTGTTTAACTAGAAATAAATTCCTAACAGCCACTGAAATGGGCAAAATGTAGACTCCTCACCAGTTTTCACCCAGCTACCTTTTTTTGCACTGACGCTTTAGTGGAAGGTTTAGGTGCATTAAGAAGTAGCTTAGAGAAAATGAATGGCGTTATCAGTGAGACCAGGTAAGACTGTAGAACTGGTAGTAAAACTGGGAGCCAGGAGCAGAATGTAAAGGTTAAAGTGGGCAATTGCAATGAGGCAGAGGCAGGGTGAGGGACCTGCTGCAGGGCCCCACCTATATGTCAGGTGATGTCCACCATCTTGCCAACACAAACCTGTTTGGATTTAAGATAAGGAATCACTCCTAATGCGTATGGCAATTCAAGAACTGGAGTACAGTGAATGGGTCTCCGAAGGTGAATCAAGACATACTTCTGTTAGTTCCCTGACAGCTTCTGGCCCTCAAATGACCCTCTCTTCAAGCCCCCGTCCTGTTCCTGGTGGTGCAGGAAGTACGTGCGGCATCAGCACTCAAGAAGACCAAGTTTAATACCCTTGAACTGGCTGTTCACAAACACGCCTGCAGCAGCTCTCGATTGCATTGGAAAACACAAAGGAAACTGTGGAAGGTACGGCTTCCAGGCCTCAGACGTGAGCTTTACACTTAGGTCTGCTGTTGCTGTGTTCCCGGAAACAGGAGGGGGCTGGGGACCAACAGCTGGAAGTTCTGGTAGGGTCCTTTAGAAGAGGCTCCAGAACTTTCTAAACATGTGAGAAGCAATAGTGCCATTTCCTCTTTCCCAGGACTGTTTGGTTTTACTTTCTTTTCCCTTTCACCCAGCCTGAAGAGACTCCTGGTCCATTTCTCCTTCTATTCCTCCAACAGAGGCCTGGTATTTGTGTCAACTGCTTGGAGTCTCGTAGGTTCTAAACCCCTTTGTTTTATGTGCCTTTAATCTCACTTTTCATACATTTCCTCCTAGTCATGAAGAATCCACTCCCTAGTCTGGAATGGGATTCTATGAGCAAGGGGGGGGGGGTGGAGGTTCGGATGTAGACACGTGTCACTGCACCCAAGGAAGGTGAGAATAAAAGGAAATGCTCCCAGTTCAGTGAAAGTGTTCACGGCAAGGAGATGAGGAGAGAGGCCGTCACCCGGTGGCTGCCTGCAGAGCGTGGGTGCAGGAGGAATTGGGTCAAATGCCAGCTGTGGGACCTTGGGCCAGTTCCATCACTGGCACTCAAGGACCTACCCTGCCGATGTAAAGGAAGATTTAAATGAGATGATGTATGGAATGTTCTGGCACCACTGGGCCTACCCCATAGAAGATGCTAAACGCGTGCCTGCTGAATGAATAAATGTTCTGGTGTCATCATTTTTCTCTAGAGTGTCAGCTCAAATATCCATTTGTGTACCTTCTGAGATCTTCACGAGTTACCAACAACTATGTGAACTAAGTAGTCCTGGATATCTTCTGACACATAAGGAAGAGATTCTAGGAAATTAGTTGTTACGGGCTGAATTGTGTCCCTGCAAAATTCATATGTTGAAGCCCTTACCTGCAATAGCCCAGAATGTGACTATATCTGGAATCAGGGTTTTTAAAGAGGTAATTCAGGTAAAATGAGGTCATTAGAGCGGGCCCTAATCCGAGATGACTTGTGTCCTTATAAGAAGAGGACATTAGGACTCATATACATACAGAGAGAAGACCATGTAAAGATACAGGGAGAAGATGGCCATTTACCAGCCAAGGCAAGAGGCCTCAGAAGAAACTAGCCCTGCAGACAACTTGATCTCAGACTTCCAGCCTCCAGAACTGTGAGGAATATTTGTTTAAGCCACCCAATCTATGGTACTTTGTCTGACAGCTGAGCAGACCGATAGATTAGTCAGGATGGGGACAGAAGAGAAGGGAAGAGGGAATGGGCTGCCTTAGTGGGAGAGGACTGGGGTGTGTGCATATAATAAGTCACTGCATTTTATGTCAACATGGGAGGAGAGCCGTCCTCTCCCCCTATTCGGTGAGGAGCAACATTGGAATAAAGAGGCTCTAGGACTCTCTCATATGGCACAACTCCCACCCCCCAAGACACACACACACACCCCTCCCACCCCCGCAGCCCCGCCCCCCACAGCGTAGCTGGACCCTGGGCTGCAACAGACCTAGCTGCATTGCTGGGCCATATACCTATTCGCTTTTAGGAAACATGGGATGGGGATGCTGGCATTTATATCCTGCTAAGAAGGGCGCTTGGCTCCAGCCATGAGAAGGAGGCTACTGCAGGCAGCAACCGAGGCACAGGCACGGCTGCCTCCATGTGAATAATGGGCTGCAAGACAGTCTTGCCCTCTGAACTGAATCCAGGGCACAGACAGAGCCCACGCTTATCCTCATCGTTACAACTGAGCAAACAGAGCTCTGAGTGTGGAACAGTCAGCTTTATCGAATCAGGTTGCGTTTGCCCGAATCCCCATGCACCCACGTGCCCCTCCCCAGCTCTCCCTGAAGCCACTGCTTTTGCTGCCATTTCTCATGCAGCTGATATAAGGAGAAGCAAACCTCAGGAAAAGACTTGGACAAGGTTTAGCAAGTGTTGAGTAGAAGACAGATTGAAATCCCACAGAAAAGGGCTCCTTGATCCAGGGAAGTGATAATACATCTGTGCGCTCAGACCTTCTTGGGCAAGGTGTCTTGTCTCTTCCCAGTGAAACATAAATGGAATTAATTTTGAGACTTGTGGCAAAAAGAATGGAAACCAGGTCTCAGGAAACCAAGGCCCCGAGGTTTAGGTAACTGAGGGTTGAAATCCACTCCATGCTCAGCTTTCCCAAGAGGGTGCAGGGCTGTTCCAACAGTGCTGGGGAGCCCTTCTGCAATGTCTATTCAGAAGGGGCACTCTTCTATAATCTACCTAAGAGTGCCATATGCACTAGCAGTGGCCCCAGCCTATGCCCAGATATCTTGTTGCAAAAGACAAATAAATGACAATGTTTCAAAATAAAATGAAATACATAAAATAAACCACGATTTTGGAAATTCCTACTCCCAGGGCTAAGTGGAAGTGGCCGGATGGTGTGGGGCAGTGACCTGTGATCTCCGGTAGCTCTCAGCAATCATGGCAGCCTGGAGTCTGCTGCCTCTGGTACGGAGAAAGAGGACCCAGCCCACTGTGGGTGTAGGATTGGGTGGGGCTCAGGATATGGGTGTCAACACGAGCCAGAAGCAGGGCTAGATTTATTCTTTCACAGTACCTTCCTCTCGGATCTTTCTGGTGTGTTGTTTGGAATATCAAAGAAGTTCTTTAGCAATACGTGTTGTAGGTTGCAAGCCCCCAAGGGAAGGCACTGATGTACTTTGGACATCCTGCCACTGCTAAGAGTGCCAAGGCTTATGCTCTAGATGCAAACTATCCCACGTGACTTGCTTTCAATCTTCCTCCCAGGTTCCCCTCCTGTAACGTCCCAAGCAGGCGAGGGGAGCTCAGGTTTCAATTTATGCTGGATCCCTCGGCATGGCATTCCCTCTCCCCTCATACACAAGGTGGACCCCTCCTTCTTCAAAACCCAACCAAGCCCTCGGTGAGGCCTCCCGGACACTATCTTTGGCCACATCTTCCTCCACACCCCTGCCCAACCTTGTGAGGTCTTCTGAGATTGCACTGGGATCCACCATGACACATGCTCCCTCTCTCTCTCTCTCTCTCTAATAATAGTAATCATCAAACTGCTCACTGGCCAAAGAATGAAGAGATTTTATAATAAATTCTTATTTATTTATTTACATAAATAAACATTTAAACCTTTCTAAGCATGCTCCTGAGCTATGTTCTCCAACACAGGCAACACCCCATAACCCCCCAGCCCACAGGTTCACGCATGCACCGTGCACCCCCAGCCCTAGGATTACAGATCTACTCACACCTCTCACTATGCCTTCCAGGGACACCAAGGAGATTTTTATTTCACTTTTTAATTTAATTTTCTTAAAAGACATGCAGTAAAAGTGACTTTTCAGGGGGATCGTTGTATGCATCTGAACACAAGTACAGGTTTCTGGGCCCAGGACACAGGACAGTCCCATCACATGCCCTCACGCTTTCCTCTGAGGTCATGTCCTCCCTCCAACCTGACCATGGGGGGCAACCTGAGCTGTGTTCTGTCACTATGGTTTTCTCTCTTAGAGAATGTCATATGAAAGGCATCATACAGTGTGTAACCTTGTGGGATCAGCTTTTTTCTCTCAGCATAATTCCGTCACATTTCATCCAAGTGGCTGCATGTATCAACAGTTTGCTCCTTTCGATTGTAAGGAGTATTCCATGGTGTGTCACATGCCACGCTTTGCTTATACGTTCACCTGCTGAAGAACATTTGGGTCTTTTTAAGTTTTTGGTGGTTATGAATCGAGTTGCTATAAATATTCTTGGCAGGCTCGTGTGTCATGTGTCATTACTCCAGGGTAAACACCCAGGAAGGGGGTTGCTGGGTTGCATGAAAAGCACGTTGAACTTCAAAAGAAACTGTCATACTACCTGTCCGAAGCGTCTACACCATTCTTCCCGCCCTCCAGCGATATCTGACTTTTAATTGCTCTGCATACAGGACGGCACGTGGTGTTGCCCGTGTTTTTTACTTTAGCCATTCGAGTAGGTGCTAGTGATCCAGTAATTACTATTTCACTGTCCCCGAGGGACTCACCAATTCTAGACTTGCGCTCAAGTTCTCACTGACGGCCACTGAGCCAGAGTAAATTCCCACACAGCACGACATCCCCTCAGAAGAACTGGGAAAGGATTATCACACAGACCAGTTTTCTGATGCAGTGATGGAATCTTCTGGACACCAGGCGTAACAAAGTGAGTATGCAAGTTTCAAAGTCTGAAACACCATGTCTCCCATCCCCTATCCTTCTGTTCTGCCAGTGAGGAGACGCTGCTACAGCAGACGACGGCCTCCAGGCTGGACCTCCCACTTCTCATTTAAGTCCCACTTACCCCCAGTTTAGGGTGATGATTATGGGACATATATCTATGGGGAAGGATTTACTGGATAAAACTAGCACCAGAAAAGTCGACCCCCAAAAGGCAGAAGTTGTGTAACTCTTGGGAACACACCTCACTTCGAGCTCCTAACTGGAAGTTTCTTGAGTGTTTCATTTTGTAGGTGTGTTTCTGGGATTCAAGCCAAGAATGAACTTTCCTACTAGGAGAGAGATTTAACATTCTATGCAGACTCCTGCAAAACAACACTTTTTCACAGAGATCACAGTTGGACGTGCGAGTTGAATTAAATTGCAGGAATAAAAGAAAAATGCAATTGCAGCCACTGCAAGTTCTCCAATGTCAGAAGTTCAATTGGGTAATACCATTACCGCAGCAACAGATCAATAACTAGGACATGGGATGTTTATGCTAACGTCACCTTAGAGTTTAAAAATGTGATTGCAGTTCTACTGAGTTGCACGATCAGGAATCTATTTACCCAAGAGAGAATTACATATTATCCATATTATCAAGGGCAGACTTCCTCTTCCCCCTTTGAGATAAGTGCTCATTTTTTATTCAACAGAGGAGTACCTGCTAAAACAAACTCTCGCCTCCCAATATCCGTACACATGCAACTATGGCCACTGGGGTGAGGAATGCTGTGCATTCAGTGAAGCTCTATCTGATGGAGGGCCCTCAATGGATACCTGTAGGTCCCAACTCAGGAAAGAAAACTGTTGTGGTCCTTATATGTCCTGTAAGAATCAACATGCCTTGGAAATGAACTTGACTTAATTTTGAGTTCCGAAGTTCTGCTGACTGTTTATGTTTATATGTTTATTTATATTTAAACATATTATAGAAAGAAAAAGTAGAGTTCCCTAGTATGCACATTAAATTAAAATAAAGAATCAAACTGAACAAACAAGACACCTTTCCAAGACAGAGATGTTAAACTGTGGTATGAAGGACACAATCCAGAAGTGACTTTGGGAGGCGACAGAGGATGGGGGTTGAGAAGTGGTCCTTCCGAGACAGAACTCAGGAAATGTCAACTAATCTTCACCAACTCAGTCAATCCTCACATACCAGCCCTGAGGTATGCGAGGTGGAGCCAACGGCGATGCCCACTTTACAGAGGGGCAAACAGGCTTTAAAAGGCAGATACATCACTCACAGTCCTGCAGCCATTGCTGGATGGGGTCTGGACTCAGAGCCAGGCAGGCCTGCCCAGAATCCACCCTCTGCTCATGGGCAGTGCCCCACACTTACAAGTACAGGGCCAGCCGCAGTGACTAAGGCTCTGGTGTGGATGCCTGGTACCCAGGTGAGCCAACCAGGCAGACAGCAGACCTTGAAATCCCAAGGGGGAAAAGAGTAACCTTCCAAAGACAAGGGGGAAGCTTCACTGGCACAAATCTCAGGAGAGTGTGTTTTCAGAACGGGTCTGCACTGCTCAGTGGGCAGGTGAGCTCCAGCTAAAGGGGAAGTGGGGCAAAGAGAGCTGCCCCGTGCTCACAGAGGCCTGGCTTGGTGTGGAGGGACAGAGTACTTGAGGGTGCGGCTCCAAGAGCAGACACGTGGTGCTGACACTGACGAGAGGATGATGAAGGAGGAGGGAGTCCCTTCAGGTGATCACTGGTCTCACTCCACAGTCTCACCCACAAAGGACTCTTAACCTCCAAGGACGGAGCAAGTGTGCCTCTTACCAGCATGGGATGGAAGTGACAAGGGTGCAGGCTCTGCTTTGGCCAGACCGTGTGAGGTGGCAACAGACTCTCGATTAGAGGCGCCCATTGAACAGGCAGAAATGTGAAGCCAAGTGGCAATGGGGTAGGACTGGAGAATCCAGGGGAATCTTCCGAGGTACCCGCTGGAGCCACATGCCAGGTCTGCTCTCACTGTCTCCTTGGGGCTGAGGTCAGTGGTCCAATGGGACCTCCCTCAGAGCTGGGAGCTGGAATCCAGCTGCATTCTCACAGCCAGCAGGCAGCTGTGACTGCTGACTTAGATGCACCTTGACAATCTGAGCCAGGACCCAGAGACCAGGACCCTTCGTTTCTGTGCACGGAGATAGAGGCACTCTCTGAGGCCCACTTCCTTTGTTGTTTCAGCCATCTATAAGCCTTGCAATTATATCTGCCTACCTCACACCCAGCTTCCCTTCCACATGGTTACTCGGTGACTAATGGCCAATAACCCAGTGTTCTCTAGGACTCTGGAAGGCTTAGAAAGGCTCTGTAACTCAGCAGAGAAGCCTTGGATGGAGATGAAGATTTTAAAGTCTTATCCAGGCGTGTTGGCACCTTGGGTTGGATGAAGTCATTCGGAAACCATGAGCTGAGCAAATTCACATCATGCTCCTGAATCTGGAGAATTCAAAGGCTGTTTAGCAAAGTGCATTACCAGAATGAATCTGACATGACGGAAAGTCACATGCCCCTGGCTAATTGCTCTGAGGACAGACAGAAGTGACCAGCTTTAGAAAGTGCTGAAGCTTTGCACTGAAAGGCCTGAGGCATTACGAGTCATCAGACAGATGGATATCTCTAGATTTCACCAACATGTGTTTTGGAAGCTAAAATGTGATTATAGATAACGCTCCTGGGGAGGGTCCTGATACATGAAACTTTCCACAGTGGCACAGTGAGAGCTCCATGATCTAATACAGTCACGTATTTTCTCTTCCCCGTGGACCATAGATGTATGTTTTCCCAGCTGCCTTCCAAAATTACTTTTCCTGGCAGTATTATTCAAGAGAATGCTTATGCTTTGAAAAAGAAAGTGTTTGGTTACCTACTACATAGGAGTCCACTCTGAGAGTCTTCAATCTTGAACACTCTTGATCTTCTAATCAACTGCAATCTTTAACACTTTTCTAGATTCATCGGATTGGGCAAGGGTCTGTCTAGGGGTACTTAAGAGCATGGACTCTCGGAGACTGAAAGACTGCTATTTACCAGCTGTGTGACCTTAGGTAAGTTACTTAACCACTCTGTGCCTCTGTTTCCTCATCAGAGGCACGGGATTCATAAAGTGGGATTAATAATAGTACCGATCCCATGGGGTTATTTTGAGGATTAAATGCATTAATATATGTAATGTACTTAGAAAACTGCCTGGTAGCTCAACAGTAAATGCTACACAAGGGCTCAACTATGACTATAACTTTTATCATAGAAACGAACAAGTGTTGCTTTAACAATTTCCCTTTGAAATATTTAGAGGCAGAGAACTGAAGATATTCAGAGGTCATTTGGAAAACATCATGTACCAGATGCTGCTGGATGCCATGGACCTCAGAAACCAAGGCAAAGAAATGGGAGGCTTGGGCTCAACAGCTAGCAAGCGACAGAGCCAGCGCAAGAGCTGGCCTATAACCACACCACTCAGGTCCACGGGAGTGGTGACTTTGTCAAACTTATCCATTGCTGCACCCAGTGGTGTGCAGGGAAATTGCCGAGCAACTGGTCCTCCAAGAAGAAAACTCTCTTTTGTAGCATTTGCTGATTTACATGTGTAAATCCTCCCGCAATGGCTGATTTCAAGATGCCGAAGAGATCTGTTTTCTCTAGTGGACAAGAGTGCGCTGGGGCACGCCATTGTTTATAACTTAGCTCCTAGGAAGATACCTGACCCAGGTGCTACCTGGCACACAGGAGTTACTAAATACTCATTTTTAAATGAATGAGTGAATGAATGAATAAGACAAAATGAAAGAAAACCAGTCTGACACTCATTAAAAACTGTTCTGTGGATATCCTTGGTCCCAGGAATGTAGGGAGGGGATGCTCTGAGAAATCATGGGCAGAACCATGGGACTCATTTCTCTTTCAGCCTATCTAGGGTTTCCATGAGGACAGTCTACTGAGAAGTAGGATGCCTGGGTTCTACTACTTGGAATCATAAAATTTGCATATGGCTTTCAACTTTATGGTTTTAAAGATAGATGATAGATAGATAGATAGATGATAGATAGATAGATAGATAGAAAGATATTCTACACTGGGGAGGGTATGAGGAAATGTTCACTCTCATCCTTTGTTGGTGGGAGAATAAAATAAGAAAACACTTTTGGAAGGTAATTGGGCAGAATCTATCAAAATTGAAAATGCAGATATACTTTCCCATCGTAATCCCATTTCTAAAAATCTCTCCTATAGAAACACCATTAAGCAAATTTGTATTTGAAAGGATATTCACTAGAGCACTGATCCAAAGAGTTAGAAATTAGAGTTGGGACTGATTAAAGAAACAATGATGCCATAACACTTTGCAGTCATGAGAAGAATGGGGTAGATCTATATGTACTGATACGGAAATATGAGCCTGATATATTGTTAATGAGAAGACAATTCAACGTGTGAATATTTTGTTTAGGATTGTTTTTAGGGAACACACAGAAATGGATTTGTCATAATCCGTGGACAGGACCTACAATGACTGTGGGTCAACTGTATATACGCTTTGGGAATATACACATATATATGGATTTAAGTTTACATGTACATAGAAAAATACTTAGAGGAATATAAGCCAATCTCCTAACAGAAGCCACCTATTAGGAGGCCCAAGGAAGAATTTTACTTTCTGTTTTAACAAATAGAGATCCTGAATTGCCAGCCTCTTGCACCCCACGCAAAATTACCATTACAGCTTTCATCATGAAAACCCATCCAGTAAAGTCAGGACAGAAAACATCCTCGACCCAGTGGCCTAGGACTTTACTGAGTGCTTTTGATGAGAGGCAGCAGACCCCAGAGTCCAGCGAAGAAGAAGAGGGACTGGGGGCCAAGTACCTGGTCAGATCCAGCTCTGCCAGGTCCATGGGAGTGGTGACTTTGTGGGAGGGGAGTTTGTGCTGGTCCTACTTCCCTATGCCTCCCCTGCCTCATCTATGAGATGGACACATTACAATGCATAGGTCAGAGTCATCCCAATGTCCATGTTGGTAAACACTGGGATAGTGCCTGCATGGGCAAGTGCCGTCAAAGGGAAGTGTGGGTACCATCACCATCATCACCTTCATCATCACCATCATCACCATCATCGTCATCATCACCTTCATCATCACCATCATCACCTTCATCATCACCATCATCACCGTCATCACCATCATCACCTTCATCATCACCATCATCACCGTCATCACCATCATCACCACCACCATCATCATCGCCATCACAATCACCATCATCACCACCAGCATTATGTTCTAGACACAATGTACAGGCAAGCATTAGGAGCAAATACAAAATAGTAGGAGGTATGCTAGCTTATTTGTTGGATTCATATGTAATATGGGCAATGGGCACATATGATTGAATTCATAGTTCGTATTCATCATCTTTCTATGCACACTGTAATCTTAATTCACAAGACTGTGTCTTATTGCATCACATGTACTTGTCAGAATTTATAAATTCAGCTTTAGGAACTTATAATAATAAATGAGAATTGAATCTGGCTAGGGAAACAAAATCCCCTAAATGTACCATTAGTTTGTCATGAACTCAGAGTTTCACACAGAAATTTTCTTCCTGATATTCTGGATGCCCACCGTGATGTTACCGATAGGTTGATGATGTTTTTCTTCCTTTTCTTTTTTTCCAAAATGGCGCTTCATTTCTAGTATTCTCTATTTGAGACTGAAAAAGTCTTTTAAAAACAACTCTGGGGCTTCCCTGGTGGCGCAGTGGTTGAGAGTCCGCCTGCCGATGCAGGGGACATGGGTTCGTGCCCCGGTCCGGGAAGATCCCACGTGCCGCGGAGCGGCTGGGCCCGTGAGCCATGGCCGCTGAGCCTGCGCGTCCGGAGCCTGTGCTCCGCAGCGGGAGAGGCCACAACAGTGAGAGGCCCGCGTACCGCAAAAAAAAAAAAAAAATGAAGTTTTAAATGAAATAGGCTTTAAAAAAAAAAAAAAAACAAATGTGAGCACAAATGATATTGTTCCAGCAGATTACAAAAATAAAATAGAGTGAAAAAGTTTAAAAAAAAAAATTTCCCAGCAGTGCAATGATCCCAGCAATGAAGTGCCCAATAAAGGCAGCAAATCAGCTGAGCCGAGATGCAAAACAAGCTACCGCTCTGAAGGGACATTCCCTGCAGACACACAGAGATGGCCCTGCCCCAGAGTGGGCCCAGGACCCCCGGGAGCAGGGTGGGCCTGTGCAACCAGCCAGGGTCACTCAGGGGACTGGACCCGCTGGGCTTCCGGGCCTGCCTCCAGCCTGGACCATCCTCGGGCCCAGCTCACCCCTCTGCTGCCTGTTCACCTTTGTCAGGGGGCTCCAAGGCTCCTGTCCCCATAGCGCCTCGTACACCGCCTGTCCACACTGAGTGGGAGACTGCAACATGATCCAAAGGAATCTGTGACGCAGCAAGTTGGAGGAACACAGCTCCAAGGTGGTCAACTCCGAAATCACCTCCCTCCTGAAAGCACAAAGCCACACTACCCTTCTAGAACAGGGCAAGGCAGACTCCCTCTGCACCACTTCTAGAGGAGTCCTGTCATCTCCCAAAAGGGGGTTCCCAAGGAGTGCTTAAGGTGCTACCAGTCTTAAAAGACTCCTGAAAGTAACGGCTTCACCTGGCCCTTTGTTAACAGCATCAGAGCCTCAACCAACCTCCACTGGCCTGTGGTGAAGCTGAGAAGCTTCCAGCCCTGTAGCTGTTTTCAGAGAGCGTGAAGCACAGAGGGGCCTCGGCACGGACCTCGTGGCCTGCGGGGAAGTGACGGCCCTGCATCAGGGCTGAGTCTCTAATATGAGATGTTCCCACTGCCACTTTGGGGAGGCCTGATCTCGCCTCCTTGGTGATCACGTCCCACTTACGAAAGGCCCAGCCACCTGCCCTCCCCCGACTGAAGGAAGCCCATGAAACGAAATGACTTCTGTTTTCCCGACTCTCATCCCTTCCGAAGCCCGGGCATCTATTCTTCCCTCCAGTTGACACACGTAACTCCCCGTGACAATAATGGGATGTGCATGTGTACCGAGGGGGGCATAGAATTTTTATCTCTGTAAAAATGGTACTAGCGTGGTACAAGCAAAGTTTTTGTTTTCTTCCCAAGGCTTTTACTTGGGGAGATATATTGTTCATGTGCTGGTGGGTTTTTCCTTCTTTTTAATTTTAAATCGAGATTATGAACATATTTTATGCAGGTTAATATATTCTTTTCATGCAAAATTTAACTGAAACCAGTGCTAGCACACTTAACGACAACAAGAGAAATTCTTCAGCTTATTATAAACATCCTTCAAGAAACCTGAAATGCGTGTCCTCTGGAAATAATTTTGCTGGGATTTGGGTTATTATTAAAATCCTCTCAGAATTCTATCACTGGTGTCTAATGTGCCTCAAAGCCCTTTTCTGCTACTGATCAGAGAAAAACTCTTTTTGGACTTGCAAGTACACTGTCGATAGTGAAAACTGAACTGGAAGAGGGGGCTGCTTTCCTGACACCAGGCAAACACTCAGTAGGGCTGGCATCTCAGTCCTGGGCTGACCACTGGGTGCAAGGCCCACTCCTAAGACAGGTTCCCTTCAACTATGATGGAATGAACCTCGTCCCTCTGTTTTAAGTGCTCTGATCTTTCAGATTCCATGAGAGGAGGCAGGTTTACTGCAGACTTTAAACTCAAGGGAATCCCAGACAAGAAGGTCTTGGTCACACATTCCCTACGTGTCAGAATTCTCTACCTGTGACTGTGAGGGGTCCTAGGAGATCATAGGACAGGGCTACAACACAGCTGAGATGGGGATGAGCTATCCAGGAAAGGTTTACAGGAATGAAAGGGAGTCACAATACCTTTTAGAAGCAGATTCTCATGTTTAATTCTCTCTTTGTGGATAAATAAGAAAACCCACCATTCTCCTAAGTGGGCTGAACTGTCTCACTAAAATGTAAATACAACTGTCTCCAGAGGTGGCCGGGGATGACTCTGTCCTGCCAGCCATGACCTAACCAGAGCTGGCTACTGTTTTTTAAGTTACTTAGAGCTACACTTCTTAAACTTTAATGTTCACCAGATTCATCTGGAACCTTACTGAATTGCAGATTCTAATTCAGTAAGTCTAGGGTGGGGCCCGAGCTTCCATGTTTCCAACAAGCTCCCAGGCAATGCCCAGGCTGCTGGTCCGTGGACCTCACGTTGGGCAGTGAGGACTTAGAGCTCCAATCTCAGATCTCTGCCCTCAATTGTTCATTCATTCCACACATAGTGTGCAGATCCCAGGTCACCCACTGGGGACAGAGTGATGGGCAGGTTGTCGATGACTTTAAAACTAATGTTAATCAAAATTTAAAACTTCTGGGCATCAAAGGACATAGCAACGAAGTGCAAAGGCAACCTACAGAATGGATGAAAATACTAGCAAATTGTATATCCAAAAGGGGTTAATATCCAGAATATATACAGAACTTCTATAAACACAACAACAAAACACGAGCAATCTGATTTTAAAATGGGGGAAAGACTTGAATAGACATTTCTCCAAAGAAAATATACAAATGGCCAACAGGCACATGAAAAGATGCTCAACATCACTAATCATTATGGAAATGCAAATCAAAACCACAATGAGATACCATCTCACACCCATTAGGCAGGCTACTATATTAAAAAACAAAACAGAAAATAACAAGTGTCGGTAAGGATATAGAGAAACAGAATCCTTGTGCACTGTTGGTGGGAATGTAAAATCATGCAGCCACTATGGAAAAGAGTATAGCAGTTCCTCAAAAAATTAAACAGAGAACTACCATGTGATCCAGGGATTCCACTTGTAGGTACATATCCAAAATATCTGAATGCAGGGACTCAAAGAGATATTTGTACATCCATATTCACAGCAGTATTATTCATTGGCTTGTCATTTTCACCTGGAGTCTGAGGGTCTGCTGGGAGTTGGCATGTGCAGTTGAGATGAGGGAGATGGAGGCTACAAAGCACCTAGCAGAGGGGTTGGCACACAGTAGGTGCTCAGCAAATGAGGGTTCTCGCTTTTTGCCAATGAGTCAGCGGAGGTGGCAGGCAGGTTGTTTCCTTGGGGGGAGCGTGTGTCAATATCACTCTGGAAAGAGCGGCTGGGTGACTGAAGGGCTCTGTGGCCTGTGACCGCTCCAGGAATGATGCTTTTATGGATTTTGTGGCAAAATGCAACAATTACAGAATTAAACACCTAAACTGGTACCAGACCCCAAAGAAAAGATGTTGCCAAATTATTTTCTAAATTACCCACTAAGGCCTGTGTGAGTCAACAAGTAGCTATTGACTTTAGTTTCGGCTGCCATCAAGACTTATTGATGTGAGAGAGAAATATTGACCAAATTGAGACCAAGGTCAATGCTGGCCTCCTGGGAAAATAAATCTTAATATTAACCGAAAACTGCAGACGCTAGGCCTGGTATTTTTGACTCTAAACTGCTGGTCAGACAGAGGTCCACTAAAAGTCAGCTCTTTACTTCACTGTGTATTGTTATAGGTGCAAACTGGTCTCCAAATGGACTCGTTTCTGGAAAATTTGGTATAAAAATTTCAAGCTTTTTCGTATCTTAAAAGATTAAAGGACAATTGGTATTTAAGAACTGTCATGGGTGATATTTCCACAAAACAAAGAATCCATTTTGAAGTGCAGATAAGTGCCCCGACTTACTTTCTGTGAAAATTAAGAATTTCCTATGTTGACTCTCCATCCAGAGGGGCATACCAGCTCAAACAAACAGACAAAAACTCAACCGTAAAAACCTGCAGTTAAGACCAGTTATTTTTGAAAATGCTGTTGAATCTACTTTGTTTATAAGTGGCCCCAAATTGCTTAAGGCAAACTGCTTTTATAGCTGTGGACTCAAAAAAGTTGTCCATTCAAGGCTGCTGACACTGCCCCATCTACTGGGTCAGCAGCACTGTCTTCATGGGAGATGAAACACTACCCCCTGTGGGTTGTTGGAACTTACTTTTCTGAAACAGAGTGTTTGTGTGTCCTCACAGGCAAATCTGGGAGTCGGGGGGCTTATTGTGAGATGACATGCAAAATATGTCCACGTGGTCCATGACACGCAAAATGCGAATATGATGACATGCAAAAAGTGCTTTTTCTTATATATCCCTGGGATATATCAATGGAATGTCAATAAAGAGCGGTTTCTGTTGTTACCAGGGGTAAAAGATTGGATTAGAAACAACAGGCCCTGAGCAACTTAGAACGTAAGATGGGGGAAATTTACAAAGTATAATCATTCTTGAGGTTGTTGATGAATATCAGGATTAAGAATAAAAGATCTGGAAAAGATACACACATACACACGCAGATGTGCAGTGATATGGACAGCCGGGAGAGAGTGAACTCACACTATCTGGGGAAACTGACCTCAACGGATGGGATGAAGGATGTTCCAAGGAAAGTTGATAGTTTTAGCCTTTGTGTTCAGTTGAGTTTCCCAAAGTCTACTGAATGACCAGAAATCTATTAAAATCAGCAAAAATTCCACTGCTACATTTGAGGACAAGACAGTGTAGTCAACAGAGCAGAACTGATAAGGAATTTCTGATGATATGAACCAGATGGAATCACACTGTATGAAAAGCCCTTCAGGACCCACAACTCATTGCAGGCAAAAGGAGGCTTTCTTTGGAAAACAGAGGAACCATCCTGTCTAGGAGAACAGCAGAAACCTGGGCACAGACTAGGAAGGTCAGGGGCAAGGCTGAGCCATGAGAGGATGTCAGAATCATGCACAGAGATCCAGGTTCCACTCTGAGACAAGGCTTCAATTAAGCTGGTTAAAACCTTACACTCTGGCTTCAGAAGGACAAAGGTTCAAGTCCTGACTGCAGCCCACAAGCTGCATGACCTTGGGTTAGTCGTCCATCTGTCACCTTACTGACTCCGAGTCTCACTGTGCCCATCTACAAAAGCACAATGACAGAACCTACTCCACAAAGCTGGGGTGCAAAATCACACATCCCCATCCTCTTGGACACTGCTCTGGTGTGGAGAACACAGCAGTGACCAGAGCAGACAACCTCCCTGCCTTCATGGACCTTGCATTCTGAGAAGAGAAAGGCAGGTCATAGATACATGTACGTCAGGGTGCCTCTCATGGGGAGTTCCTTCAGAGGGTGGGTGGTGTTTTATATAGAGTTTCAGGAAGGCTTCTCCACTGAGCTGATATTTGAATAGAGACCCTAGGGGGTGAGTAATAAGCCACAGACATAGCCTGGAGAGGACGGTCCAGGCATATAAGACAACAAAAGCCCTACCAGAACATGCTTGGTATGGTTAAGGACTAGCAAGGAAGACAGAATGATGGGAGGGGAATGAGAAAGGGGGACAGTGGTAAAAATGATGTCAAAGAGGTCATGGGGGCTAGATCATTATAGGGCTGCGCTGTCCAATATGGTAACCAATAGCCAAATGTGACTATTAAGCTCTTGAACTGTGGTTCTGAAATGAGATGTGCAGGAAGCGTAACATACACACTGGATTTTGAAGGCTTAGCAAAACAATAAGCATTAAAATATTTCATTAATAACTTTTATATTGGTTATATGTTTAAATGATAATATTTTGATATATTGGGTTAAATAAGCCATACTATGAAAATTGGTTTCACCTGTTTGTTTTTACGTCTTTAATGTGGTTACCGGAAAATTTAAATTACATGTGGCTTGCATGATATAAGGCATTAGAGGCCACCGTAATGAGCATGGCATTTATGCTGAGCAATGTGGGAAGTAAACAGAAATGCACACAAAGTGCTTAGCATATTTCCCAGAACAGAGCGGAAAATGTTTAGGAAACTAGAATTCCATTCACAGACAAACTACTCAAATGTAAAGGCAAATATATTTAGGGGGGAAGACACTGGATTCAAGAAAAAGTAATAACAGAACGAATAAAAGTTAAGTTTAAATAATTGTTTGGAATGTAGTGATGACGTATAATGAAACTGGCAAGTAGTGATTATGGAAATATGAAACATAAAGTTAAATAAAAAAGAATCTGACAGGGCTTCCCTGGTGGCGCAGGGGTTGAGAGTCTGCCTGCCGATGCAGGGGACACGGGTTCGTGCCCCGGTCCGGGAGGATCCCACATGCCGCGGAGCGGCTGGGCCCGTGAGCCATGGCCGCTGGGCCTGCGCGTCCGGAGCCTGTGCTCCGCAACGGGAGAGGCCACAACAGTGTGAGGCCCGCATACCAAAAAAAAAAAAAAAAAAAAAAAAAAAATGAAAAAAAAAAAAAAAGAATCTGACAAAAAAGAATGACAGATAAAATTGGATCCATTCCTAAATTCCAAATGGATCAGAGAAAAACAGGCAAAAAAAAAAAAAGGAAACCATGTAAGTATTTCACTGTAGCCATCCTGGTAGATGTGAACTGGTTTTCTGCTTCTAACCTCCATTCCATGACACCAATGAGATTAAATACTTTTCATGTGCTGACTGGCTATCTGTATGTCTTCTCTGGTGAAGCACATGTTTAAGACTTCTGCCTATTTTTTTGTAGTGTTGCCTTTTTCTTTTTTATTGATTTGTAGGTGTTCACAAATGCTAGGTAAGAATCCTTCACCAAATATACACGCGGCAGGTACACTCTCCCCATAGGTGGCTTCCCTTTTCAATCTTGTACAGATATCTTTCATCAGAATAGACCTTCTAAATTTTAATGTAATCCGAGGTTTTCAATCTTTTCCTTTATGGCTCATACATTACACGTCTTGTTTAAAAATCTTTGCTTGCCCTGACCTTATGTAGATAAGCTAATTTTAGGAAGTTTTATTTTTACCTTTACTTAAGTGTACGGACCTTCTCTAATTAATCTGTGTCTGTGTGGTGTGAAGTCCAGTTTATGGATCATTGTTTTTCATGTGGAGATCCTACAGACCCATCACTGTATACTAAAAATATAACCCTTTCTTCACTGCACTGCAATGTCACGTTTGTCATAAAATCAAGTGACAATACATATGTAGGTATGTTTGGGGCTCTTTATTATGTTCCTTTGGTTTATTTGTCTATTCTTGTGCTAATACCATTACTTACTATACAGCTTAATTACTATGGCTTTAATATAAATCTTGTGAATTGGTATATAAATTCTTCACTTTGTTTTTTTCCTTCAAGATTATCTTGGCCCTCTGCAAGGCCAAGATAATCTTATTATCTTACATACACATTTTAGAATTGGTTTGTCTGTTTCTCTGCCTCTCTCTCCCTTTCTCTCTTTCTCTCTTTCACACACAAATACACAGCTGCTGAACAAAACTGGCAACAAAGTAAATAACAATACGATTACAAACTTAAAAGAAATGAAATCTTCGTGCATCCATACTGATATAAAGAAATTAGTGAATAAGTCAATGAGGAAAGGGATCCAGCTCTTCCTTACAGAAGAATTTCAAGTAGTAAATGGAGATGGATTGAGGAAAACAGAAAATCACCATCGGTTCACCATAGTAATAAGTGCTGCAAGCAAAATCCTTGGATGAACACTAAAATGAGTAGACGAAAGTTCAAGGAAAAAAGGCTATTTGCACAGGCTTGATGTATCTCCCCTAAAATACCTATTAATTGCTGTGCTGGTCTTCATATGTGTCCACAAAGTCTCTGAGACCCCTCCCTGAATTCAGGAGATGCAGCTTCACTCTCCTCCCCTTGAGTGTGACCTGGACTTAATGACTGGCTTCTAACAAATAAAGTATGGAAAGGGAAAAACAGTGACTTTATACTGAAGGAACCTGGTAGACCCACCTTCACCAAGTGGTCACGGTCAACATCATAGCACGTCCGCTCCATGGGACACTATGAGAAAGGCATATCTCCTCTGTGTTGTTCTTCCCTCAAATCCATAACCTCATTTCTAATCATCAGAAAACCTCAGAGAAACCCAAATCAAGAGACGTTGTAAAAAATGCAGCTACTACTCTTTAAAAGTGTCAAGGCTGTAGAAGCAGACAGACGGAGGCGCTGGTCCTGATTCGAGGAGACTAAGGAGACAAGACCACGAAATGCAATGTGACGGCCTGGATGGGATCCTGCACCAGAAAAAGAACATTCGTGGAAAAACTGCTGAAACCTGATCCAAGTCTGGAGTGCAGTTAATGGTAATGTGCTGACGGTAACTTCTTAGTTTTGACAAATACACCATGGCTATGTGAGAAGTTAACCTTAGGAGAAGCTGGGCGAAGGGTAGACGGGAACTCTCTGTACCATCTTTCTCACTCTTCCGTAAAACTGAAGTTGTTTCAAAATTAAAAGTATAACATGTTTTCTGGAAAGTTCTTCAGCAATCTCTTCAGAGTGGTTATCAAGACAAGTTTATACAAGCTGGTCCACTTTCTATTTTATACGTTTCTGAGTGCGATTTTTTCCCTTCTTTTCAAAAAAGGAGCATTGATAATGATAAGTAATTCCATTTGGATCTTTAAAAAGCCACTCTGTGGGAACTAGCTACGGAGAAAAGCTCACTCAAAAGCTGACCCGAGAAGAGAGAACGCCTTTGCTTGGGAACAAAGCCCCAAGAACGCGGAGCATGTTTTCAGTCAATAAAGGTACTCCTTGGACCAGCGCTGTGTTTAGGGCTTGAGGGGACAACACAGAGACTGTGGTTACTCACCAGGGCGACTTTCCTTTGTGGCTTCAGCAGCTTTGGTTTATGGAACGGGGCAGCGATGGGAGCTGTGGAAGCACATCAAAGGTTTAGTCTGCAATTCCTCCCAGGACTCTTAAAACCCACATATCACGAGCACCACGGACAGAGAGCCTCGGACATAGGGCCACTTCCTGTCCTCGTATAGGAACTCTAGTTTCTGATCCAGGTAACAGCTGGACTGGTGCCCCTCGGGGGAGGGTGATCCTCTCCTAACCTTTGGATACGTCATCCTCTCCTCTCAACAAGGTCAACAAAACCACAGCATAAAACACCGCCAGCTACAAAGAGGTCAGATGTGCAGGTGAGAACCCGGTGCACTTGGTAAAGGGTGAGGCTGGGACCGTCCCTGGGGCTTCCTCCTAGTTGCATGCTAACGCTGACAGCGGTGACCTTTGACCCTCACAGCTGCCTTATTGTCTCCATCTAACAGAGGAGGAAACCGAGGCTCTTCTTCCAACATCATGTAACTACCTAGTATTTAGATGAATTGGGACTTGAACTCAAAGCCAGGCTCAACCACGTGGCTCTCTGAGTCTCATTTTCTTCTTTCGTAAAGCAGGGCACCATCTATGCTGACTGAATGAGGTGATACAGCAGTACAATGCCTGGCACAGAGCAGGGACAGCTCCCTTCCCTCCCCAGACCCACAAGTGTCACGCCTCGCAGGACGCTCACGCCTCCCAGCCCCTTCTGTCCACCCAGTATACGTACAGTCTCAGCACCACTGCCTTCCACCACAGGGCGCAAAGGGTGCCAAGGGGCCATCCTTTGGGAAGGATGGGAAGCCCCAGTTGAGGGATAAAATGGATCCTGTCTTGTTCTTATTCACCTGGGCAACCCTTGTATTCCTAACTGAAAATCAAATCCTTTGATGTAGGACCTTCTCCTAAATTGGCCAGTTATTTTAGGAACGATGTATAAACAGTTTTACTTCTCACCTCAGGAAATGTCCATCTTCCTCATTTATGTTGCTCTAAGTCGTAACTGGAATCAAGTAATAACCCTCATTTTAATCCCCAGAACAAATCCAAAATAAATTACACACCTGGTTTTTATCTTTAGGAAAATCATAGAGCCTTCTTTCCCTTGAACGAACCGAGAGGATGCTGACACCCCCTTGGCCCACTCTGCTATGTGCAGAGAACATTAGTACTTCAAAGGGAAATACACTGTGGAACAGCCTGTAGAGGTTGACCCCTGCTAAAGCCATGCGCGTCCAATGGCAATGCCCCCAGCCCACCTCAGGGACGGGGCTCAGTTATGACCAGAATCTAGGTGGGGTTCTCCAGACCATATAATCAGCGATGTCACATCCTCCACCTGCCTACCCTCCTGTTCTGATCTCACATCAGACCCCAGGTGCTCTCCACATGGATGACTGCTGGCTGGCTTCCTACCTTTGGCAGGGACTGCGGGAGGAACGTCAGCTTTTTCCTTCCGCCTCTTGCCCTTCTTGGGCTGCAGTGGGACCAAGCTGGTCACGCTGGTGACAGTCTCCCCTGAGCTGGAGAAGAAAAAGGTCCTGGTGAAGGCAAAGGCAGGCTTGTTCCGGGGAAAGGAAAAGGAAGCAATAGTCTCCGGGTACCCCATGTACCTGTGTGTAAGGCAGGGTACTCTTAGAGCCGGACTGGGATCACTCTGTGCCTAGCTCCAGGATGTCTGGAGGTCTGGTACTGACCCTTGGCTAAGGACGACGAGTCGAGCTAGTTAGGGATTTGTAACGTGCTGTGTAAAGTTCTAAAATCTCTGGAGAGACCCAGGGCCGGCTTGCCTACATTGTTTTGGGATATATAGATTGTGTGTATAGACTGTTTACACCTGGTTAATGGGTTTACACAGTCTGGCTTGGTTACATCACCAGGAGGATATTAAGAGATCACTAAAAACTTCTCCTTGAGCTCCCCTAAAACCAACGTTCCTCGCACACATCTTTGTGGCTAACAATCCAGAGACAGAGCAGCACCTGTGCAAGTGAGAAGGGACCCTGGCGAGTTGCAGCTGGGAGTCCCTAGGGCCCCGCATGATTGTTCACACTTTCTCCTCCTGCTGTATGTACCTTCACCTTTAAGGTAAAGACTGAGTTAGACCTCAGGAGTGTTGTGAGTGTTTTCAATTATCTGGGGGGTTACCTGTGTAATCACTGTAGTATCAGATTCTATGTGTTACCGTTATAACCCAAAGTAATAGGTAAGCCTTACATTACAGGTAACAAAACCAAGATTCAAAGATGCTGAGTGACTTGCTCTAAGTGACACTGTTTGTAAGCAGACAACACGAAAGCTGCAAACCCAGACTGGCCTGATGTGAAACCTGTTCTCCTTGCTACCTGTGGGGTGGAGTCCAAGCACTTCCTTGAATGGCCATCGTCTTATTTCAAATGCACCCTATGGCTCCAGCAACCCAGAGGGCAGCCTCTTTTAGAATCTCTCGTCCTCAGGCACATATTCCAGTCAGGTAGGTACAGTTACCAAGAGAGGCTTGGTAACTCCCTTGATCTCCTTAATACAAAGGATTTCTAGAACTCCATAAGATATGACCTAATAGTCAAAATGAATGAAGGTGGTAAACAGTTTTCACACAAGAGGAAAGGCTCGTACCTAGGAAAACATGCTAAAACTTCTTCAAGAAAGAGAAAGCCAAATTAAAATGTACTGCACTTTCTTTCTGCACATATCAGAATGGCAACAACCAAACTTAAGGCAAAGCACTCTTTCGGCAAGGGTGTGAGGAATTAGGCACTCAGAAGTATTGCTGGTACAAGTGTAAACCCTTCCTGATGGAGGGTAATTCGGCAATCAGGATCACAGGCGCTATCAGAATTACAGAGGCTTATACTCTGTGACCCGGCAATTTCACTTCCGGGAATTTATTCTGTAGATATCCTTGCATGGGTATGAAATGTACATATAAGTCATTATAGTCCTGTTGGTAATAGCAATAGATTAGAAACAACCCAACTGTCCATCAGCGGGGGACTGGTTAAGGAAATTATGGTGAATCCACAAATCCACACACGGGGTCCTTTGTAACTGTAATGAGGGATGAGGAAGCTATTTATACAGGGATAAGAAAAGATACATTGTTAAGTGAAAAAGCTAGGTGTTGGACAATGTGTAAAATGTGTCATTTCTTTTGTATAAAAATACAGAAAAATAATATATATTAGTATTTATGTACACAAATAGAGAAACTTTGGAAATATTCACAAGAATTTAAAAATAGTGGTTCCTTAAAATGGGGGTGCTGAGGAAATAAACAGAAGGAAGATTGGACAAGGAGAATTATTTATTATTATTATTACATATTACATAATATAATAATAATAATATAATTAATAATTATATTATATAATATATTATTATATAATATAATAATATGAATTATTATTACATATATTTTTAAATTATTTAACTTTAAATTTTAATTATTAAATCATGTGATTGTATAATCTTTGAAAAGCAGTAAATTAAACACTAATAAATATTTACATATATTTAATAAAAGAAAACAGACTATTCTAATATAGTCCTGGAGTTTTAAAAATAAACAAAGACTGAGTCACGTTGTGGGGAAATTTCCAAGAATACAGTTCACACTGAGAGTCCCCAAAGATAGCTTATTTTTATTGGGAACAGAAATTCTAACTGGCCATGGCTTTAGAGTACAGGCTCAACTGTGTAAATTTACAAATAGCCAAAAGGGATGTGTGTTTACAAAACTCTGGCCACAAAGAGAAAACAAGGGACCAGAAACCCTCAGAACTGTTTAAATACACAACCACACATACAGCTTCATTTCCTAGCTTTTTAAACTCTTGAAATGTTTATTTTTTCTGTCCATTATAAATTAATGCACGTCCATGTTTTAAAATGGTAATTACAAGCATGGAGACGAAAGAAAATAAGTCTGTCATAACCAAAACATGATCTTCATAAATATTTCCAGCCTTTTTCCTCTTCCTTGTTTTATTTTTTTAAAAAGACTTTATTTTTTAGAGCAGTTCTATGTTCACAACAAAACTGAGCAAAAGATACAGAGATTTTCCATAGACCCCTGACCACCCCCATTATGAACATCCCCACCAGAGTGGTACATTTGTTTTAATTGATGAAACTACCTTGACACACATCATCACCCAAAGTCCACAGTTTACATTAGGGTTCACTCTTGGTGGTGTACATTTTATGGGTTTGGACAAATTTATAATGTAGCCATTACTGTAGTATCATACAGAATAGCTTCCATGCCCTAAAATTCCTCTGTGCTCTTCCTGTTCATCCCTCCCTCCCCCACCCCTGACAACCACTGATCTATTAAATGTCTCCACAGCTTTGCCTTTTCCAGAATGTCACATATAGTTTGAATCATACACTATGGAGCCTTTTCAGATTGGCTTCATTAACTTAGAAACATGCATTGAAGTTTTCTCCATGTCTTTCATAGCTTGACAGCTCATTTCTTTTTAATGTTGAATAATATTCCATTGTCTGCATGTACCAGGGTTTATTTATTCATTCATCTACTGAAGGACATCTTTTTTGCTCCCAAGTTTTGGAGATGATGACTAAAGCTGCTGTCAACATCCATGTGCAGGCTTTTTGGGGACATAAGTTTCAACTCTTCCTTGGTTCTTATACATTGTCTTTTTTAAAATAATATTGGGGCTTCCCTGGTGGCGCAGTGGTTGAGAGTCCGCCTGCCGATGCAGGGGACACGGGTTCGTGCCCCGGTTCGGGAAGATCCCACATGCCGTGGAGCGGCTGTGCCCGTGAGCCATGGCCGCTGAGCCTGCGCGTCCGGAGCCTGTGCTCCACAACGGGAGAGGCCACAACAGTGAGAGGCCCGTGTATCGCAAAAAAAAAAATAATAATATTGTATTACAATTTTGCATCCTTCTTTTTACTTAATCTACACTTTCCATATTGTCACATCCTCCCACTATTCCAGTGAGAAGACATGCCCATAGTTTACTTAGCCTTCCCCTGACATCTAAACATCTAATTTGGTTCCCAGTTTGATATACAAATAACATTGCTATAAATATATTTGTGCATAATGGTTTTCCATTCTTAGACTTTTGTTTTTGGATTCTTAGACCTGGAAATACTAGTTCACAGAGGAGGATCATTTTAAAGGTTATTCAATACCCACTGTCAAAAAAAAAAAAAATACCCACTGTCAAAATGATTTCCGACAGGTCAGTACTACTTTATAGCCTCTTGGTCAATGGATGAGGGCATTTATCTTTTCATCCTTTTTAACATCAGATTTATCAGTTTAAAAAATTTCTCACTTAATGAAGAAAAATGTGATATGTCCTTTTACTTGCATTTCTTTGCTTGCTAGGAGGAACATTTCCCGTGTTTGTCTGTTTCCTTATTTATGAATGATGTATGGACACCTTCTGCTATTATTTAGTAGTATTGTGAGTCATTCTTATAGATTTGTTTGCATCTTTGACATCCACCTGACAGGCTTATTGCAAACATTTCCCTACTTCTGAATTTTGGCTTTTTGTTAAATGCATGGTCATTTGTTTTTGCTAAAATCGTTTGATAGTTTCTTTTTGTCTATTGCCTCTGAGTTGGGATTATCTTCCCCAGTTGCACCTCACATCCCGCAAAATCAAATAATATTTCCCCTTCCTCTTCTCTTTTCTTGGCTTTAATTCTTTAGCTCTTTAATATAAAATGAAAATTTTGAGACATCATAAACGTAGGCCATTATGCCCAGGGCTTTCAGTAAGCTGAAAAAAGGTCTGCTTTGTCATCACCATTCTCCTTGAAAACAGTAAAACTGCACTAAACTAAATTTAGTTCTACTTCATACCTCAATCATGAGCACTCAGATACAATGAGTCACCACAATGACATACGATAGACAGTGATTCCCTCAGAACCTTACGTCTCGCGTTGAGCCAGCAGGGCTGGTAGGAATTTTTGACTGTCTGTCTTATGATTCACTTACGAGAAAAGTTATTCTACATCTTGGGTTGCAACAGGACTGTATTTTGTGTCTGACACAAGGGAGTGGGCATTGCTGGAGCCAGTCAAACCAAGGAAGATAGAAAATAGGCCGGAAACTCCAGCTAAATTAGAGAGCTGTGTGATCGGAAAGAAGTGCTATTTGTGGGGAACAGGGCTGTTTTTCTGGCTCCAACAAGGGTGGGGCAGGAGGCGCACATGTGGGACCCTTGTTGTGACATGTACAAAGTTCCGGCCTGGCCGCCTCTCACAGGAGTCTCTGTCCCACAAAGACTGGGCACCTCTGCTCGGTGGCACGTAGTGGCTGGATCTAGCAAACGGGCACTGGACAGGGGCAGAAAGCCTGCACTAAATCTGCTTCCACTCTGACTAGAGAGGTGATACAGGACAAGTCACTCACTTCCCTGGGCCGCATCCCCCAACCTGTAAGATGGGAAGATGTACCCTTGATATCTATCTCACTGGGTCATAGTTAGGGTCAGATAAGAAAGCTCAGCCTCAATTAGATGGGGCATGAAATGGCTAAACAGCATGGACCCTAATCTCCAGCGTGTAGATGCAGTAGGGGGGTAGGGGCATGTCATGGTGTTACCCAGGGAAAACAATTTTGCTACTTGGGTATCTCATGATGCCATGTCTTGGCCCTGAGGGGAAGCACAAACTTCAACTTAAACCTTGATCAGAAAATCTTTCTGCCAAGGGAGCACAGTGCACCCTCCTAGAGCCACAGATGTAGCAGTGCTGTACAAGTGCCAAGCAGGACAGAGCAGGCGAGCAGGGCGTAGAGAAAGGCTGAACCCCTGAGCAATGGGTGGCCACTCCAGGACACTAGGTAAAGCAGGCAACCTGGATTTTACCAGACACTGAACAAATTGTGAGCAATCATATTTTGCAGAAGCTAAAGTTAATAAGAGCTATGTCTGTCTACCCTATGCAAAGCACTGTGAAAAGTACCTGATATCCATAATCTCTGACCCGCCCAGATGGGAAAATTAAGCCTCAGAGAGGTCCAGGCAGGAGATCTGGGATCTGATCCGGGTGGACCTGCCTCCTTGGCCCTGAAGCTAGGACTCTGAGCCCAGCCCAGACAACAGAGAACAAGAGAACTAGGGAAGGAAGAAGGCCAATCAAGCCAGATCTACAATGGCTGCTCTAGGCTTAAGCCAGCTCCCCAAAAAGGTACCGGAAGGCGACATCAGCATTCCACTGCACTTTCAGTCTATACTAGATCCAGGACTGTTACAGCTGCTCGAAGCCCTGCCCTGGTGGGAGGAAGAGGGGCCATCCTGAATGCTAGGGTCCTGGAGGCAGGAGCAGTGATTGGTGCCCAAGACCAAAGGCCATCCTGGCCCAAGATTGGGCAGAGAAGGAGGGGAGCACATGCCTGTCCCTGGGATTGTCTGAAATAAACAGTATCAGCGGCCCAAAGGAGATGGGTGTGGCCAGGCCAGCCATGTGGAAATTCTGTGCCTCTACAACGAAGTGTGTCTGGGAGCAGAAAAAAAAAAACAATAGTATAAACTGAGAGGACCCCACCAAGGAACATTTTTAAAATGAAGAACCAAACACCCAGGCACACCTTGCTTTCATAAGTGAATGTGAGCTCAACGCGCCCTCATACCGAACCACACAGCGCCTGTGCATAAGGAGTGCCACCCCTCCATCAAATAGCTGCCTCACTGGGACACACCAGAGGAGCAGTTAACTGTTCCCACCGAGGAGCATTCAGACACCCAGCCTTCATCCCCCAGGTGCCTGGTGTTTCCCTGGATCCAGGACAAGCTCGGTGCCTCCACATATGAACTATGCCCCCTTGGGGTCTGTTCAACCCCGTTTCCAGTTGAATGAGCAGAGGATCCTCATCCTGGCAGAAAGCTGTCCGTCACATGCTACAGAGGGATTCAGTGTGGCCTGAACTGGGATGGCTGGGATGCCAAGTGTGGTCTGTCGGGCAAAAGATCCCGACCCAGAAAGCCCTCCACGAGCAGGGCTGAGGAAGATGTGCCAATCTGGCCCTGCCAGCATCCTTCTGGGCCTGCCCTCCCTGAACCCTTCCCGCTCCCACACCAGCTTTGAAAGTCAGTGTTTCCGTTGATTCATTTTACCTTCCGAAGTGTCCATGTGCTTCCTTTCCTCCAGCCTGCACACCTCAGTTCAGACCGTGAGAACTCACCAGGACCCCCAGAGGGCTTCCTCAGTTCCTCTCCGAGCAGCTCCAGGCTGCCTTTCCAAGACTGCCCGCAACACACTCATCACCCTATAACCTTGTACCTTGCAATGTCAAGTGTGGAATCTTGCAGGAGGAACGCAGGTCTCAACAACTATGTTAGCATCTCACTGTCGTTTACAATGACAGGTCCCCCGCCCAAGGTAGCTGCCATTGATAAAGGCCAAGGACTAGTGCAAATAGGGCGAATTTCCTGACATCTCGCTCTAGGCTTTTGAAAGTGCTCCACGGGCTTTCCTTGCCACACGAGGTCAATCAACAGCACGTGCCAAGGAGCTGCGTACAAGTTACAGAACTTCACTTTCGAGGCAGACGAATGGTGCCTCCCTTGAGATGACTCTTTCTCATAAATGAGTAACACGTGTCAAGCACGTAGAACTGCATCTGGTACGTTGTGTCACCTATGACTATCTTACCAGCATTATGATCATCATTATTATGGAATCTGCTGTCCGAGTTCTTGAATGGGGACTGGACAGACACGGCAGGGTTCTCAGAAACCTGTGCCAGAGCGGGCGCACCGAGAAAGGACCTGCAGGCCCCGGGGGTCCTGATGCATTACTTTCTGCTGCTTTCATCCTATGTATGGCATTTTGTGAAGAGCACCAGGATAAAAGCTGCTCCTTCGTGAGGCAGCTGCCAAGGCACCTCCCTGTCCACAGCCTCCCCATGACCTTTCATCATAAACGGTTTACATCACCTCAGAGGTTCTGCCGGGCCTCACCGTGAGAGCTCGTCCTTCCTGGTCCCTGCCAGTTTCACAGAGTCTGCACAAAGGCTTGGAGGTGGTTTAGTCTGTAAGTTTGAAATCTCTGAACACTAACTGGTAAGGTCAGGAGGTGCTTCCTTAATATTGGGTGGGCCAAAAAGTGCCTTCAGTTTTGTAAGTAAAAATAAAAGACACATTTTTCATTTTCACCAAGAACTTTAGTGAAAAACGTATTCACCCTTTTGTTCCACTACCTTCTGCCATTTTTCAGGCAAATTCATAATTCCATCTTCCCAAAACTTTTTTTTTCTCAACATCCTTATTGGAGTATAATTGCTTTACAGTGTTGTGTTAATTTCTGCTGTATAACAGAGTGAATCAGCTGTACGTATACATATATCCCCATATCCCCTCCGTCTTGTGCGTCCCTCCCACCCTCCCTATCCCACCCTTCTAGGTGGTCACAAAGCACCGAGCTGATCTCCCTGTGCTATGCGGCTGCTTCCCACTAGCTATTTTACATTTGGTAGTGTACGTATGTCCATGCCACTCTCTCACTTTGTCCCAGCTTACCCTTCCCCCTCCCCGTGTCCTCAAGTCCATTCTCTATGTCTGCATCTTTATTCCTGTCCTGCCCCTAGGTTCATCAGAACCATTTTTATTTTTAGATTCCATATATATGTATTAGCATATTGTATTTGTTTTTCTCTTTCTGACTTACTTCACTCTGTATGACAGACTCTAGGTCCATCCACCTCACTACAAATAACTCAATTTCATTTCTTTTTATGGCTGAGTAATATTCCATTGTAATATTCCATTGTGCCACATCTTCTTTATCCATTCATCTGTAGATGGACACTTAGGTTGCTTCCATGTCCTGGCTATTGTAAATAGTGCTGCAATGAACATTGTGGTACATGTCTCTTTTTGAATTATGGTTTTCTCAAAACTTTTTACCTTTCTGAGCAAAAAACTGTCCCAGGTGCCTTTTACAGTCTTCCAGGGAATTGAAATTTTTTCCATTAAGATGATTTTGTAAAGTAAATGGAAATCTGAAGGCACAATGTCTGGTGAATACAGCGGATGAATCAGAACTTCCCAGCCAAGCTGTAACAGTTTTTGCCTGGTCACCAAAGAAACATGCGGTCTTGCATTATCCTGACGGAAGATTATGCGTTTTCTGTTGACTAATTCTGGTTGCTTTTCGTCGAGTGCCACTTTCAGTTGGTCTAATTGGGAGCAGTCCTTGTTGGAAATAATCGTTTGGTTTTCTGGAAGGAGCTCATAATAGAGGACTCCCTTCCAATCCCACCATATACACAACATCACCTTCTTTGGATGAAGACCGGCCTTTGGTGTGGTTGGCGGTGGTTCATTTCGCTTGCCCCATGATCTCATTGGTTCCACCTTGTTGTACAGCAACCACTTTTCATTGCCTGTTACAATGTGTTTTAAAAACAGAACGTTTTCATGATGTTTCAGTGGAGAATCGAGCGTGGAAATATGGTCAGGAAGGTTTTTTTCCCTTAACTTACGTGGAACCCAAACATCAAAGCGATTCACATAACCAAGCTGGCGCAAATGATTTTCAACCCTTGATTTGGATATTTTGAGTACGTCGGCTGTCTCCCACGTGGTATAATGTTGATTGTTCTTAATTATTGTTTTGATTTGATCGCTATCAACGTCAGCTGGTCTACCTGACCGTGGAGCATCGTCCAGTGAGAAATCTCCAGCACGAAACTTCGCAAACCACTTTTGACATGTTCGATCAGTCACAGCACCTTCTCCATACACTGCACAAATCTTTTTGTGCATTTCGGTTGTGTTCTTACCTTTCTTGAAATAATAAAGTGTAATATGCCAAAAATGTTGTTTTGCTTCCAACTTCAATATTAAAAAGGCTTCACAAAAATCCACCAATTTTGATATCTTTTTTTTTTTTTTTTTTTTTGTGGTACGCAGGCCTATCACTGTTGTGGCCTCTCGCGTTGCGGAGCACAGGCTCCGGACGCGCAGGCTCAGCGGCCATGGCTCACCAGCCCAGCCGCTCTGCGGCATGTGGGATCTTCCCGGACCGGGGCACGAACCCATGTCCCCTGCATCGGCAGGCGGACTCTCAACCACTGCGCCACCAGGGAAGCCCGATATCTTTTTTTAAATGCACGCTGATATGACAGCTGTCACATACGATCTAACAAAATTGTCTCGAATGAAGTTAAAGACAACTAAGTGCTACTAGTGCCATCTTACGGAAAAAACCGAACGAACCTTTTGGGCCACCCAAAATTTAGCGGTTCTATGTAGTGTTGGTCTTAGGTCATAAGAATAAAAGCAAGGAGAGGTCCCTGGGATTACCTGCTCAGCATCCACTCCCTGCCCCCTAGGGCTGAAGGCACATGTTTGGGTGGCACTGACCCCCACCCCCTGCTCGGCACAGTTTTATCCTCTGGCCTTACTGCTTGGTTCAGGTTGGTCCCATAACAGTGAGTTCAGTTGTGTTTGTTCATTAGGAAGCAAGATGACTCCTTCATGAGGCCAGGGGTGAAAGCCGTGCTGCCACCGTTCCCTTCCCAAGGGGAGCTGGCCTGGCCTGAGGACACATCAAAGCCTGGAGGCAGCACTGCCCAGAGAAGGGCTGGGAGCAGAAGCCACTGCCCTAAGGACCCTGCGCCCCCCGGAGCAAAGCCCACCCACTGCAGCATCTCCGGTCAGGTGAGCCAGCCAAGTTCCTTCCTGGGTAAGACCATCTGAGCTGGCTTTTCTGTTACCTGGAATCAAAAGGTCCGTAAATAGTAGAGAGGGCTAGCTCTTCATCTAAGAGTTGGCAGTTTTATTCATGTTCTTAATCTGGGGAGAGTAATTTGTACCTTGCAGGGTTTTTATGAGGATCAGAAGTAAATCCCATAAAGTGTTCAGCTGCAGAGGTACACGGGCGCTCCCTGAGTAACCATGAGGAATTAGCCCGCAGCCGGTATTATCTCACTGAATCCTCACAACGACCCTGAGCCACAGGGACAGAGGCAGGTTTGTGCCCATTTTGTGGAGGGTGAAATATTCCCAGAGAAGCTGAGTGACTGGCACAAGCTGCTGAGTGGCACAGCTCAAACTGACACTAAAACCAAGTAGATGTTTGTCACGTTATTCCAGGAATAACAACCGGGTCCCATCACACAGGCCTGTCCTCCTCATGCCTGCCTCTGCCTAGGGCTCTGGAAGGAGGGAGCTGAGCCTGAGCCCTGGGGTGGGGCGAGAAGACTGCACAGCAGTGATGTCAGGGATGCAGGAGGAAGGTCAGGAGACACACGCCCAAGTCTGCTATCCCTGCCCTCGCCCCCTTGCTTGCTCAGCTGAATGCAGACAGAGGCTCAGACACCCACAAATCCATGCCTATGACCAGAGGGATGCACTTTTCAAAGTCAAGGGATGCAGGGAAGCTGCAGCCACCCCCAGCATTGATAGCCAAACCCTTCCCGCTTCTCCTTCCACTGCCTTAACATTTCTGCAGCATCTACTTCTTGTTCATTTGTGTGAATGCCAACACCAAAGCTCTCACAGTCAGATCCAAGCTTCCCAGCACACCTATGCTAATGTGTGAGCCCTGGAGCCAGGTGGCCTGGGCTGGCAGCCCTCGCTGTTCTTCCTCTCACTGGCCAGGAGACCTCACCAACATCGACACTTTTTGTATTGGTTTCTCATCTATAGCATGGAGATAATCACAGCACCCACTCATGGGGTTGTTGTGAGGCGGGAAGAAGATGGTGTGTGTCCCATGCTTAGCACTGTGCCAGGGCATGGCATTTAATAACAGTGTGGCTCCGTTATTGTTATTACTATGATGACTGCCATCCCCTGGCATCTGGCCCTGCCACCAACTCCAGCCTCACCTCCCTGCTGCTCTGCCCTGAATCTGCAGGGTTCCTCACCTCCATGGACTAAATCCCTTCATCCGCTGTGCTTTTCTCTCCCCAGTTCTGTGTGCTGCCCTCCCCCAACCCTCTTCTCCTGTAATGTTCTAACTCACCCTTCAAGACTTGGCCCAGATTTCACCCTCAGGAAGCCTTCCCTACCACCCACAGACCCCTGGGACAGGGTTAGGAGCACCTCCTCTGGGTGTCCGTGACAGCTCCGTGGGCATCCCACGGGTGCTGCCACGGTCTTGTTTCTCTGGGTCTCCCACTAGAGGCAGACCTCAGGGCATGGGCTGTGTGTTATTTCATCCTTGTCTATGGGCCTTACAAGCTTACAGAAGAATCAATCGTAAGTACTGACTGAATAATAACAGAACCATTTGCATAGAGCTCACCATTTACCTGTTGGAAGCACTTCATACAGACTAACTCATGAAATCCTCCCAACACACTATATGCTAGGACAATTATTGCCCTCATTTTATCAGAGAGGTTGAAAAATTAGCTAAAGGCACACAGCAATCAGTGGCAGAGCCCAGATGTGAACTGAGGCAGCCTGGCCACAGAATCTTTAACCATCACAGCAGATTGCCTTTCACAGAAGGAATAAATGTTTTATAACACTGCTACTATTCAATATTATACAAATGAAGCAAGTATTTACATATCTTAGTTTTGAGCATATATCTTCATATTCTCTTTGAAATCACATCTCTGCCTTCACTCTAAATCCTGAACAAATCACTTATTAAATCCCATACTTCGACTGTGGGAGTACGTTTAAAAATCTCTGATCGTTCAGAAAAGAATGAAAAATGCTTTAAACTAAGCTCATAAAGTACAGTAAAACTGTGTCTGTAATTTATCCAACATGTAAATAGTCTATGGCCCTGACTCTTTATCCTTGAGAAAGTGTGTGCGCCAGAAAACATGAAGCTTATACAACTTCAGCTGTAACTGCATCAGCACAGGTGACACAATGTCCATTTTAATTGCTCCCATTTGCAAAAATTTAGTATCTCAAACCCATAAGAAGAGGTCAAGCAAAAGGTCAGGAAACATACTGGCTGCGAATCGCCTTTTAGGTGCCCCCGTCCACCCTCTTGACAATTTTCTTGTACTTGAAGAAAGGCACCTGATGCACTGAGGAGGTATCATGGTATGAAAACACATTATAACTCTATGAAATTGGTGGCATTTCAACTAAAATCTGGTTTTCCGGGACTCTGGGGTACAGTTTCATACCTACCAGTTGAGCTGCTCTCAGGGCTGCTTTCCCCAGGAAGGGCACGCTTAAAATCTTGCAGAATTCTGAGACGCTCACTAAGGCCTGGGTCTCTGCTCCGGGAGACAGCACTCTGCCATCAGAAAGGAACTGTCCCCAGCCCCAAAGGTCAAGGCCGCCCCTCCCAGGAAACGGCTACTTCCGACTTCAAGGATGACACACATTCGAGATGAGACTTGTTTTCCTTCTGTTTGAGCTTCTCTCAATAAGTCATGGAAGTCCCTAGAGTCCCCGGGTTCTGCCCCAGTCACTTGGCAAGGTCCCTGTCTCAGTGACCACAGCCTCAGCGCCAGCATGTGGCCTCTTCCTGAGGGTCCCTCCCCTGCCTGAGGGTTTCTGTTCCTGGCATCTTGTCCTGGTCCTGTGCTCTCTGCCCGTTCTCCCTTAGGAGGAAGTGGTCAGAGGACAGAGAAGGACATTTGTCCCGATCACAGCTTGAGACTCCAGGGCCCGGCTGCCCACTGCCACAGCACAGATGAAGGAGCCAGGATCTGGGAGCCCTCTGGCACAACAGGGACGGAACAAACAAAAAAATGCCTGGGCTGCAGAGGCAGAGAACAATTCAGGTCAAGGCCAGTTAAAATGGCAAGGATTGACCAGTTCACAAGTGAGGCCCCGTGGCAGGGAATGGGCTGCACTAGGTCAAATCAGCATGAGGTTCTAATAGAAAGATGAATGCAAGGCAGAAGGGCACCCGCTACCAGGTTCACGGGGGCAGACCTGGCCCCTGCAGGGTCCTGGGGTGCAGTGGACTAGAAGAGGCAGGCTTTTCCAGAGGCAGATCTGTGGGCTGGCCCAACAGGAGACACGCCAACAGGGAGCGCTCAACTCAGGCGCCCAACCAGTTTCACTGACAGCACCAGTGGGTAGAGAGGGCAGCATTTAAGCGGGACTCTGTGGTCATCTCTGATCTCTGGCAGGCATCGCAGTGCTGGGGAGACCAAACTGTAATGCCCACCAGGCTGGGGTGACATCTTCGCTGTACTTCCAGCCTCAGCACCAGCTCTGAATAGGTGCAACTGAAGGGGAAGGCCAGGGAATGGAAGGAAGTGGAGCCCAAACTCCCGCACCGCTTGCTAAGAATGTAAGGCCAGATGCTAGACCACAGCATGCAGATCCTGAGAAACACTGGCAGGCTGGTCCCTCCACAGCCTCTGATCACCTGAGCCATAACCTTCCCCCACGCCTGAAATGCCGGCCCTTGGAGCCTTTTCGGGGCATATGCTTTAAAAAAGAAACAAATTGCTTTACTGAAGCATAATTTACTCCCCATAAAATTCACTGATCGTAAGTGTACAATTCAATAATTTTAGTAGATTTATAAAGTTGTGCAACCATCACCACAATACAGCTTTAGAACATCCCTATCACCCCCAAAACTATAAATAAATAGTTATTTATAGTTAATCCCTATTCAGCCCTAAGCAACTACTTATCTACTTTCTGACTCTATAAATTTCCCTTTTCAGGACATTTCAAATAAGTGGAATCACACAATATGTAATTTTTTGCATCTGGCTTAGTTGACTTAGTACAACGTTTTTGAGGTTCACCGCTGTGGTAGCATAGATCAGCAGTTTCTTACTTTTTATTATCAAATCGTATTCCAGTGAATGAACTACTAAATTTTGTTTATCCATTCACCAGTTGATGGATGTATTTAGATTGTTTCCAGCTTCTGGTGATTATGAATAAAGCAGCTATGAAAAGCTGCATGCATGTATTTGTGTGGACATATGTTTTCATTCTCCTGGGTAGATTCCTACCAGTGAAACTGCTGGGTCATATGGTTAAGTCTATGTTTAATGTTTTAAGAAATCACCAAACTGTTTCTCCAAAATGGCTACACCATTTTACATTCCCACCAGCAATGTACAGGGTTCCAGTTTCACCACAACATGGCCAGCACTTGACATTGTCTATCTTTCTACGATAGCCATTGTAGTGGGTGTTCAGTGGCACCACGTTTTGGTTTTATTCACACTTCTCTAATGACTAATCATATTGAACATATTTTCATGAACTTGCGAGCCATTTATGTATCTTCTTTAGGGAAATATCTATTCAAGTCTTTTTTGGCCATTTTTTTAAATTGAGGTATAGCTGCTGTACAATATTATGTAAGTTTCAGGTGTACAACATGGTGATTCACAATTTTTTAAGGTTATACTCCATTTATAGTTATTATAAAATACTGGCTATATTCCCTGTGTTGCACCATATATCCTTGTACCTTATTTATTTTATACATAGGAATTTGTACCTCTTAATCCTCTTCCCTCTCCCCACTGGTAACTACCAGTTTGTTCTCTATATCTGTGAGTCTGTTCTTTTTTTATTATATTTACTGGTTTTTTAGATTCCACGTATAAGTGATATCACACAGTATTTGTCTTTCTCTGTCTGGCTTGTTTCACTTAGCATAATACCCTCCAAGTCCATCCATGTTGCTGCAAATGGCAAAATTTCATTCTTTTTTATGGCTGAGTAGTATTCCATTGTGTATCTATACCACATCTTCTTTATCCACTCATCTGTTGATGGGCACTTAGGTTGCTTCCATATCTTGGCAATCATAAATAGTGCTGTTATGAACATAGGGGTGCCATGTATCTTTTCAAATTAGTGTTTTTGTTTTTTTCGAATATATACCCAGGAGTGGAATTGCTGGGTCATGAGGTAGTTCTATTTTAGTTTTTTGAGAAACCTCCACACTGTTTTCCACAGTAGCTATACCGACTTACCCCCCCACCAACAGTGTATGAGGGTTCCCTTCTCTCTACATCCTTGCCAACATTTGTTATTTTTGTTTTGATTCTAGCCATTCTGACAGGTATGAGATGATATCTCATTGTGGATTAATTTGCATTTCTCTGATGATTAATGATGCTGAGCATATTTTCATATGCCTGTTGGCCATCTGTATGTCTTCTTTATCCACTTTTAATTGTGTTATTTATCATGTTATTATTGAGTTGTAAGTGTTCTTTATATATTTTGTCCTAGCATCATTTGTTGGAAAGACTACGCTTTCTCAACTTTTTGGAAAGACTTTGTGAGGGGTTGGTATTCTTATTTTCCTTTAATACTTGGTATGCTTCACCAGTAAAGCAAGGTGGGCCTAGGCTTTTCGTGGCTGGAAACTTTTTAGCTAACAATTTAACTTCTGGACTTATTATAGGTTTATTCAGACTATAGCTTTCTTTTTCAATCAGTTTTGGAAATTTGTATTTTTCTAGGAATTTTTCCATTTCATTTATGTTGTCTAATTTGTTAGAATAAACCTGAATTATCAGGATTATAACTTTTTAATTTTTGTAGGGTTTGTAGTGATTCCTTTTTCCTTTCCTAATTTTGGTAATTGGTTATTTTCTCTCTCTCTTTTTTATTTTCACGGACAGTCTAACTTAAGGTTTGGCAAGTCCATTGATCTTTTCAAAGAACAAACTTTTGGTTTCATTGATACTTCTTTGTGTGTGTGTGTGTGTGTGTGTGTGTGTGTGTTTTCCATGCCATTGATTTCTGTTCTAATCTCTATTATAACCTTTCTTCTGCTTACTTTGGATTTCACTTACCCTGCTTTTTCTAGTTTCTTATGGTGAAAGCTTCTATTGATTTTAGACCCTTCTTCTTGTCTGATATAGGCATTTAAAGGCCATAAATTTTTCTCTAAGCACTACTTTTGCTGCATCCTATAAGTTTTGATATGCTGTGTTTTCATGTTTATTTAATTCAAAATATTTTCTAATTTTTCTTTTGATTTCTTCTTTGACCCCTATATTATTTAAAAGTATGTTGTTTGAAATTCAAAACATTTAGGAATTTCCCAGATTTCTTTCTGTCACTAATTTCTATTTAATTCTGTTGTGGTCAGAGAACAGACTTCATATGATTTCTTACATAAATAAAATACTAATTTTATAAAGATTTGTTTTATGGCCTAGCATGTGGCCTATCCTGGAGAATGTGCCAAATAAACTTGAAAAGAATACATTATGCAGTCACTGGGTAAAGCATTCTTATTTGTCAGGTAAAACTGCTTCATCTTCTGTGTCCTGGTTGATTTTCTCTCTCAGTATTCTATCAATTATTGAGAGTGGAGCATTGAAATTTCCAGCTATTACTCTAGAATAATTGAAAATTTTCATCTTTTAATTTTCTGTTTTTGCTTCATGTATGTTGAGGCTCTGCTGTTTGGTCCAATACAATGTGTTAAATTATCCTCATATGTTGATCTTTTATAATTATAAAACTTCTTTCTTTGTCTCTAGTAATATTTCTTGTCTTAAAGTATGTCTTATTAACTTAACTACCGCCTCTCTTATTGTTCCTACTCGCATGGTGTATCTTTTTCTATCCTTTGGATGCCCTCCACTCTCCTCTGCACATGCATGTTGTCTCAGCCAGAGATATGCTTGACCCAACTGTGACCCAAACCTCAGGCTAGCAGAACCACTGGGCCTCCCTGCTCAATACCGCTAAGACTGCCACTTCCACTGCCAACACTGCTGAACGTGGGCTTTGCACACTGCTCCAAGTCAAGTGAGCCCCCTTCTACCACAATAGAGAGGCTGATGGTCCTCCCAGCATTTCCTGCCATAAAAAAATCTCCTCACCAGCCAAGCTGGGAGGGGAGAATATCAGAGCTGCCCAAGGCCAAAACTCCACAGAGTACCACTGCTCCTCTCAGCAGTTCAGCAGTTTTTCAAGTAGAAAAGCCTCTCAGGTTAATATATACCTCTGGTCTTGCCAAAGTTCTAAAATGGTTACTTTTGTCAATTTTGTTAAGATTTATAGTTGCTTTTTCGGGGAGAGGATTTGCTAATCCCCTCACTCAACCATACTCAGACATCTCTCCTGGGGACGTATACACATACATTTGCACTCACGAAGGCAGGGATTTCTGTCTCTTTACTTCACTGCTGCTTCCCAAGCTCCTAGAACAGTACCTGGTAGACGGTAAGCTCTCAATAAAATAACTTTGCATTTTGATATGAGTAACAGGATTTCTGAGGATCCCAAACTCAATAGCAGGAACGCAAAGCAGTCCAGTATAGGGACTGTTGGGACTGTAAACAGGATCCCCCAGAGATATCAAATACAATTGTTAACTGAAACTTTAACAGAGGTAATTGGACATTCACATACAGTCACAAGAAATAAAGCAGAGAGATCTTATGTACACGTTACCCATTTTTTCCCCGAAGGTTTCCTAAGAAACAGCTTTTTGTTTCATTGATTTTCTCTATCACATTGCTGTTTTCAATTTCATCAGTTCCTGCTTTGATCTTTATTATCTCCTTCCTTCTGTTTGCTTCAGGTTTATTTTGCTCTTTTCCTAATTTCCTGAGGTGAGACCTCAGAATGTTGATTGGAGGGCTTTCATCTCTTCTAATATAAGCGTTTAATACTATAAATTTCACTGTTAGCACAGCTTTAGCTGCATACCACATATTCTGTTACGTCTATTCTCATTTTTGGTCAATCCTATGTATTTTTTATTTCCTTCTAGACTTCCTCTTTGACCCATGGATTTTTTTTTAAGTGTGTTGTTTAATTTCCACATGGTTAGAGATTTTCTTGCTGTTGTTTTATTTCTGCTTTATGGTTTAATTCCACTGCAGTCAGAGAACACATTTTATATGATTTTAATTATTTTAAATTTGTTGGGATTTGTTTTATAACCCAGGATTTGGTCTAAGACAAGCCATATCTTATGGTGAATGTTGCATGGGGGATGGAAAAACATGTGTTCTGCTGTTGGTGGTTGGCGTGTTTGATACATATCAATTTGGTCCTCTTGGGTGACTGTGTTGTTTAGGTCTTCAAAATCCTTGCTAATTCTCTATCTAGTTGGTCTATCTGCTGCTGAGAGGGGATGTTGAAGTTGCCAATTATCATTGTGGACTTATCTATTTCTTCTTTCAGCTCTTTCAGTTTTTGCTTTAGGCATTTTGTGGTTCTGCTATTTGATATGTACACATTTAGGATCTTTGTCTTCCTGGTGGATTGACCCTTTTATCATTATTTAATGTCCCTCTTTATCTCTAGTAAGTTTCTTTGCTCTGAAGTCTATTTTATCATGTATTAGTATGCCCACTCTTGAATTTTTTGGTAATGTTTGCACGGTATATCTTTTTCCATCCTTCTATTTCAATCTTCCTATGTCACTGTGTTTGAAATGAGTTCCTTGTAAAGAGCATATATTTAGGTCATTTTTTTTTTAATCCACTCTGTCAGCTTCTGTCATCTGATGTATTTAAACCACTTACATTTAAGATAAATAGTATGTCAGCAATTAAGTCTGCCATTTTATTATTTGCTTTCTGTCTGTTTTCTGCGGTTCTCATCCCTCTGTTTCTTTATGTTACTTGAACATATTTTAGGATTCTATCTTTATTATTCTATACTGGTTTTGAATGTACTTTTCATAATCCTTTAATAATTGCTTTGAGCATTGCAATACACACATGTGACACCACAGCCCACTGGTAAAAATGTTCTATCACTTGAAGTAAAGTGTGGAAATCTCATTTCTATTTAGGTCACTTACCCTCCTCATTTTTACATATCATAATGCTCTTCTTGAGTATCAGATGGTTTTATAATTTTTTGTTTCAATCATCAAATATTACTTTTTAAACTCATGAAGAAAAGAATAGTCTACTTATGCACCCATATTTCTGCTCTTTCAATTCTTCCTTCTTCTTTCCTAATGCAACAAGATATTTCCTTTTATTTCACGAATTTCTTTTAGCCATTCTTTTAAAGTAGGCCTGATAGTGAAATTAAAAATTCTTTTCGTTTCCGTTCATCTGAGAATGCCTTTATATCCCCTTCATTCCTAAAGGATAGTTTTGCTGAATATAGAATTTGTGGGTGACATTTCTTTTCTTGCAGTATTTGAAAAATGGGCTGCTTCTTTCTGCCCTCCACGGATTCAGATGAAATATGCACTGTCATTCAAATTTGTGTTTCCCTGTAGGTAATGCATTGTTTCTCTCTGGTTGCTTTTAACATATTTCTCTTTGCCTTTGTCTTTCATCATTTTCTTCTTACTACCTTTCAGAGTCCTCCTTTGTCTGTCTCTTATATTATTTCCAGAATTGATAGTTGTGCTTATTAGCAGGGAAGAGCAGAGAGAAATTGATCTAATCCATCCTGTCTGGACCAGAAGTCTCAAATTTTTAAATACTATGAGTTTGCAATATCTACCATAACTCCATAACTATTGTTACCTGTGAGGTGTGTCCCATCAGCTAAAAGGCTAGCATCTTAGCACATGTATCACTAATGGACGCATTCTGTAGAGTAGGACATAGGACAAGCAGGCGTTCGTGGAAGGGGATCAGGAGTGTTTGTGGTCAAAAGGCATCAAAGTGGTTCAGTCCACCTGCCAGCTCCTTCCTAAACAGGGGAACGGTCATTCAAGAGCAGGTGTCAAGCCTCCTCCAGCATGTATGTTGGGCCAGCCTGAACCACATGTTTGCTGGCCCCTCTCAGGGTGACAGTCAGAACATGAAATCTGGAAACATGCAAGTGCATGCAGAACACACATTTTAGGCCAATTTTTGAACTAATATGCAGACGTTAAGGTAAAGATATGAATTTAACCATTTCTTGGTAATATCAAAAGAAAGTAAAATAGCAAAGAGTTTTACTTGAAAACAAGAAGAAAATATTCCTACCTGTTCTGAGGGCATTTCACCAAATAGTGTCTCACTGTGAAAGGAAAAAGATATAGAAGATGGTAAATAAATGCTACTTTAGATATATATTCTCCAGGAATTCCTAGGAAATGTAGGTGGCCAGGTACTGCCCAAACGTTGGCACAACCACCTCTCAGGGCTATTATACTTCTCTTTGGATGAGCACAGCAGAGTCATGGCAAGGACACCACAGTGACTTGATATTGTTCCATACCTGGATCAAGCCAGGCATGAAGCCATACACCTCAGGCTTCCTGGTTACATAACCCCCCAGATTCATTTTTTTTGCCAAGCCAGGTTGAATTGGGTTCTAACCTAGAGTTATAGAGTCACCCAACTTCTGAGCTCTGCCTTAGCCATGAGAAAGGCTTCCTGGGGGCAACTTTTCTCCACTTAGGCGCTCCTGTCTATAAAATGGGTTTTAATTCTCTGATCAAAGCTCTTCCAGGACTAAGAGGAGGTCCTGGGAAACAAACAGCCTTTTTTTTTTTTTTTTTTTTTTTTTTTTTGCAATGACATCCTCCATAGTAGGTCTCCTTCAGAAAAACCGTGTTCTAGCTACAGAGGAAAAATAAGAATACCTAGGCAGTTATCCTAAAAAGTGTCCACTCTAAGCTCATCGTTGAGTTCACCTCAAATAGAAGTAAAGCTGAAACAGCCACAGGGCCCTGGAGTTGTGTAGTAGAGCGTTACATCAATGGCCTCAATGAATCACACATTAATACATCTATCCACATCCTTGTGTAACTCCCTCCCACACGGACTCTGAGCTTGGCCACATGATGTGCTTTGGCCAGTGAAATATTAGCCAATGAGTCACAAGCAGAAGCATAAAAGGCCCTGTGCTCTGAGGTTTGTGAGCTCTCTCTCGCTCGCTCTCTCTCTCTCTCATTGCAGGGAACTCTTCTGCTATCACATGAAGAAGCCTGGCTAGCCTACTGGAAGATGAGACCACATGAAACAGACACAAGTCATCCCAGCTGAGGCGCCGAAGGAGCCAGGCCCCAGCTGACCCACTAGCAGGCTGCAGCTGCATGAGTGATCCAGCTGAGGCCAGAAGAACCGCTCAGCTGAGCCCAGGTCAACTTGCTGACCTGCAGAATTGTGAGCAAATAAAACAGTTGTTGTTTCAAGCTCCTACACTTGAAGTGATCTGTGATGCAAGTGACCAATGCAGGCTCCAAACCAGAAAGACAGAATCAGCGTTAGAGGGGTTTTTTTGGTTTATCTTGTCCAACCCCCTAATAGTATCTGAACTCTTTCTGCATTCCATTTACTTAATACCTACTATATGCTGGATCATTTATAGATGCAATAATAATAAAACCATAGTTCATACTTCCTGAACACTTCATATGTTCCTGGCACTATTCTAAGCTTATTATATAGATCAGTGGTCTTTAGTCTGGGGTTTGCGTACCCCTGGGCACCCTTAGGAAGAATAGTTTTAAGGACATCTGTTTCTGGATCCTCACCTTCCATGGTATTCTTTACTTAGAATTCATTCCCCTGGAACTTGCCTGAGGTCTGGCTGTATTCCTTTCCCTCCCTCCCTGTTACATCACCCTTTCTACTTCATAAAATCAAGGCATACCTCTTACCCATCCTGACTTGTACTACAGAGACCTGTCCTAGGGGTAAAAGCCAGTGGGCATATCAATGGCCCCAATGAATCAATAAATGATTTAAAATATTGGTGTCAGTGTTGAAAAAGCAATGACTGGGCAAATAAACTTTTCACTAGAGGAAAGCGTTCCAATATTTTGCTTTCAACAAGGATTGAAATATGACCGAATCCAGTCCTCAGCTGGTAGAGTATTAAAATCATTTTCGATGATAGATCATTGTGACTTTTGACATAAAACTCAGAAGCAATTTAAAGTACTGAGTGGTATAAGGAAACTTCATCCATTCCTGCCTCTTTTTATATTGAACGAGGTATTTCAGAGCTAACATCTCTTAAAAATATAGGAATAGAAGTGATGCTGAATTCTATTACAAATTCATACAAGAATATAGGAAGTAACAATAAAAATCCATTTCAATAAATATACATTTCCATTAAAATTTTACTTCTTATGATTATTTATCTAAACTTGTATTTATGTGGTTTTGATTAATTTTATATTCATTTCTAAATCTTTACTAATTGTGCAGTATTTACTGATAACTCAATCCAGGAAAAAAATTTAGCACCTAAAGACTTGTGGAATAAGGAAATTTTTTAAATCTTAATTTAAATTTTTATACACATACTATTTTACAGAGAAATATAATCAGTGATCAACAAAGAACTTTCAAAACAAAAATGTAAGAAAATAGGATAAAATTTTGTGGGGGAAGTGGATTGAAGATAAAAATTCGAAGAGAAGAAGGGACAATATAAAATTTCTAATGGCTAACGTTTGTTTTGGAGTCTTTTTAAATCAACAGATGTAGTTAAATTCATGATACTTAGATTTAAAGGAAAGATTTAACCATTTCTTTTTTTTTTTTTTTTTTTTGCGGTACACAGGCCTCTCACTGTCGTGGCCTCTCCCGTTGTGGAGTACAGGCTCTGGACGTGCAGGCTCAGCAGCCACCGCTCACGGGCCCAGCCGCTCTGCGGCATGTGGGATCCTCCCGGACCGGGGCACGAACCTGTGTCCCCTGCATTGGCAGGCGGACTCTCAACCATTGTGCCACCAGGGAAGCCCCAACCATTTCTTTTTAAGATGTCAATATTTGCCTTGGAAATTACATCCTTTACAACAATTTATATTTATGATGAAAAAGTTTAGATGTCAAAAATAAAAAACATTCAATGATGCAAAAATTTTTAAATGATTTTAGGGACTATGCAAACAAAAATGTTTGAAGACCACAACTTTGTACTCTAATTCAATCTTCACAATAACTTTGTCATCATACCTATTTTACAGTGGAGGACACTGAGGCACAGAGAGGTTAACGGCCTTGCCCAAGGTCACACAGCTAATATTATGGGCTGAGTTGTACCCCCTCCCAAATTTATATGTTGAAGCCCTAAAGGCCAATACCTCAAAATATGACTGCATTTGGAGATAGGGCCTTTAAAGGAGTGAGTAAGTTAAAATGAGGTCATTAGGGTGGGCTGGTGTCCTTATAAGAAGAGATTAGGGATACAGACATGCACAGAGGGAAAACCATGTGAAGACACAGGGAGACAATGGCCACCTATAAGCTTTGCTATGGCAGCCCGAGCAAACTAACACACCTGTGAAGGGACAAAACTGGGCAGCCTGACTCCAGAGCCCTCTTGTAACTACTCCACACCATTCTCAGAGGAACTGGGCGGCTGGTATTAGGGCTCCTACAGATGAAAAAAGTAGTGTCCAGGATAAACAGCTGGTCTCCTATCCCAGGGCTGGAGCAGGGCAGAGCCGGGACTGGGCCCTAGAGAACCCCATGCTCTGACCTGTTTGGGAAAGTCCGGTCCAGGGGCAGTAAGGCAGGTAGCCTGCAGATCAGGAAGCCAGGGAGCAGGAGAGCAGCTGGGGGGCTCCTTAGTAATTGGCCATGGGGGCGGGGGACTAACTCAGAAGGGCCAGGAGCCTGGCGAGGAGAGTCGGTGCCAGGCACAGGCCGTGCACCTTAGCCAGCACTTGCCAACTGAAGCTTATGAGGTCTCAGCCCAGTGAATGCAGGGCTGATGTCCCTTTAATGAAGAGGGACAGCCCAGGGGCCAAAAGTGATCCTGGGCACCAAGGGGAAGAATTATGGGCATCTGAGAAATAGACCTTGCCTGGAATCTCCCTTAAATATGCATAGCATAATCACTGCTGATTACATAACTGTGTCACCTGTCTTAGCTAGGGGTTCCCAGAAGCAGAGCCTGTAAGACAGGGATTCAAGTACAGAGTCTATGTGGGAGGCGATCCTAAGAAACCCACTGGAGAGTGGGGAAGTGAGACCAGGAAGAGAAGAAAAGCAATGAAGGGTAATTCTGGAGCCAGTCTCCACCACAGGCCACAGCCTGGCACCCAGGGCACTTGACCCAAAGGCTCCCGGCTCCATGCAAGGCAACCAACCTGCAGAGAAATGAAAACGCGGGACACGGTGTTTTTTAAGTGGTGACTTGTGACCTTCAGGACTTTGAGGACTCTAAAAGAAAGGGCTGTTTTTCTCACCTCTTCCGATAGGAAGACATTTGTGAGCACGAGGTCCTGAGCCACCATTCCTCTGCCTTGTAGCCTAGGGCCACGCTGCACCCAGAGGCCACCGCATGGCCAAACGTCCCAGATGACATGTCCAGGCCGGAGGCCATCAATGCCACCTGGGACTGTCCCTGTCACCACTACCTACCCCACTATGGTTAATCGGGGGTGGAGGCAGCCATGCCCCCCATCCTATCACGCTCTGTAGCAGTGTTAGGGCCTCTGAGGTACGGCTGACCTTCCCCCTCATTGCCCCCCAACTTGCCTGCACCTTCTTCAGAACCCCAGGCCTTGCAGAGACTCTGAGATAGGTCCTGTGGATACTCCTGCTCCATTCACAGAGCATTCTGCACGCACAGTGAGCACAGTGGCATCCCCTGCACAGGGCCCGGTGCATTTGCACGGTGCTCTCCCAGCATCCTCCCGCCCCAGCACAGGCAGGCGCCCTGCAGCCTGGAAAAGCACCATCTGCGTCTCTCTGGAGGGTCAGGACTGGGATGCCCTCTTCCTACCCCAGCCGTTTCCTCTGCGCAGCAGGGTGCTCCCGCCACGCCAAGCTCAAGGGCCAGCCCCTCCAGGAAGCAGCCCTGCCTTGACCACGTTTCCAGGCCGGCACAGTTACAAGGACAGGTAAAGCCGTCTCCCTCAGTCACCAGGTGGAAAGCGGAGGGGGAGAACCAAGTTTTCTACCTCCTGTTGTCTTGGTACAAAGAGCATTTTAGGGCCACAGCCGTTCAGTGAAACCACCAGTGCATAAAGTTCTCTATCTAGAGTCATGCTGTCCTGTATGGTAGTCGTGAGCTAGGGTGGCTATCAAGTACGGGAAATGTAACTGGTCCAGAATACGATGTGCTGGAACTGTGAAATCTTAGGGGCTCAGGATGTGTATTTGGGGCCTGAGAAGACCTGCTAGATTTCAGCCTTCATATGAAAAAAGGAATGTAAAATATCTCTTTCAGAATCTTTATGATGATGCTTGTTGAAATGGTATTTCAGATATATTGGGTTTAATAAAATGGATTAAAATTAATGTCACCTGCTATCTTTTTACTTTTTAAATGTGACTACTAAAAAAAAAATTGTCCAACTACATGCACAGCCCACCTTGCATTTCTACTCGGGACAGTGCACAGGGGGGTTGTATCTGCCCTAGTCGTCGGGAGGGCTGAGCCACCGTCGCCATGACTACAATGGAGGGATGCCACCCGGAGAGGTGGAGCACACACAGAAGAAGGTGGCCCCTGGAGCTGCCCAGGCCCAGGACTGGCAGAGTAACTTTTATCCCCATTTCACAGTGAGGACACCTGGGGCTCAGGACATTTATTTGGGGCCTGAGAAGACCTGCTTTACAAGTAAAGGAGCTTGAATCCAGGCCCTAGGTCCAGCGCTCTATTCACGAAGCTACTGGGGAGGCTTCCGAGAACCCACTCGGGGAGACGGGCTCCCTTCTGATGGGGCAGTGGGCCCAGGAGAGCTCACCGAGCCTTCCCACACGCTCTGATGACCAAGCCTGTGTCTCAGAAGTGTTGGAGGGAAGAGCTAATGCTGGGGTGTCCCAGTGTCCAAGCGTCTCTGATGCCAGGCTGGTGAGCCCTTCATCCTCCCCAAGATCCCAGGGACACCTTGTCCACAGCCACCCCATTCTGTAACTGGCAGTCTCCTCCCTCCACTAAGCGGGGCTGTGAGTGGGAGGCAGCGCCCCAGCTCTCTCTTTCTTGTACTTCTGGGAGAAAAGATCACAGGCCCTTCGATCCCATCACCACGGGTAAGCAAGTAGAGAGCCAGTATGTGGCAGGCAGATGTAGGTGCCTAGCAAGCCGTGGGGAGCCTGGCTTTGGAGCCAGGGTTTTAGCACATCGAGTGCAAGCTAAACGCAGTCATGACAAACGTGAGAGCCGAGACAAAGGGGCTAGACCCCTCTCCCTCTGGCTGCGTGTGCCTTCAAAGCCGTCCTTTTAAAAGCTCAAACATGGAAGGCTGAGGGATTGCTGGGGCCACACCAAAGCAGCAGGTATGGACTCATTCCGGAAGAAGCAAAGGCCTTTGAAACCAGTGTGCTTGAAAATCCACTAGAGTAACGCCACCAGGATTGGTGCATTCCAGGGTGACTCAGAGCTGCAGAGGCCCTGGGATGAAGCTCCGGGCACCCCGGCACTCACAAAGATTAGGGATGGAGACCCACAGCTCAGAGGAAAGTAGAAAGTAAGTCACACGTGGTGCAATTAACTCCAGCTCTATGAACAATGAGCGCCCTAGGAGGACAGGGTGAGGGCAGGGCAGCAGGAAGGTGAGAGAGAAGGGGACTGGCCCTCAGGTCCCCTGGCTTCCAGGATGGGGTGTGTGTATCTCAGGGGCCCAGCGGGAGATCACAGCAGGAGCAGACAGCTGCTCTGACATCCTCCTTTCAGACAGATCTTGCCGAGCAGGCGGGAGAGCGGGTGCCAGGCTGTCCTCTGCTTCCCACGTGTGTGTGAGGAGCCTGCAAACCTGCGTGCTCTGTGGCTCCCACGCAGGCAGGAGGATGCAGAAGGACCAACAAACATACACTTGCACAGGAAACCCAGAAAATGTCTATATAACAAGGGGGTCTGGGCCTGATTTGATTTTTGTGCATCCAGGGAGCACAGTTTATCTATGAGTTTCATTTCAAGATAGTAATGGGATCATTTCAAAATATTCATTGTAAAGAGAAGCGCTGAGTAGGCTAGAGTGAAAAAGAAATGGTTCTAAGGCCTTGCTACTCAGAGTGAGGCCTCCCATCATCAGGGTGGCACTGCCTGCACTTCTCATTAGAAATGCAGACTGTCAGGCCTGCCCTTACGCTCTGAATCAGAATCTGCATTGGAGCAGGTTCTCAGGTGAGCAGTCTGTTCCTGAAGGTTTGGGCAGTGCTGTTCTAAGCCTCTCAGGTCCAGGTGAGGGCTAACGCCAGGCCTAACATGCACAGTCCTGCCAGGGATACAGGATGCCAGCCTGCGGGCAGCGGTTGTACCAGACGGACGCCAAGCCCCCGAGGAGCTGCGGGAGCCATGAACTGCTGTCTGGGGAGGACCTAGGCAACAACCGCATTGAAGGCTGAAGGAAAATTCCTCGGCAACGTCAGCCCCCAGATGGCTGAGGTTTTCTTGAACAGAAACACGGAGGCTGAGGATCGGGCTGGGCTTGGGCTCTGCCACTCCCTTGTTTCAGGACTTGATCAAGCTCCCCAGCTGTGTCCTCTGTCAAATGGGAGCAATATGGGCTGTCACTCGGGCCGGTGGTGAGGACTCATGAGAACGTGGAGGGGCCAGCAAGGGGTCTGGCCCACAGCAGGTGCTCAGGCAAAGCTCTTGACAGCTCATAGGGCTTCAGACGCTGTGCACAGGCACACACGAGGCCATCTGGAGCCCACTCCCGGGGGCACGAGGGCAGCTAAGATCTGGGTTCTCAGTGGCTCTGTGGGAAGCCTGGAGCTTATGTCCCAGTCTGCCTCGTTGGCTTTGGAGGAGAAGGACTTCTCCTGAACTGCCTACGTTACTTTGTTTTCCTGCTCCTCCCCACGGCCTAAGAGGGCCTGCACTCCAGGCAGATTTCTCTATCATGCCCCTGAGCCCAGGCAGAGGTGCCTTTTGAGCAAAACAGGCTTGGAGACTGCCAATGTGGCATGAAAACTCCAACAGCTGGGAACAAAGCAGCTGGGAAACAAAGCCATTTGCCCACCATTTGTTGAGCAGCTGTCACGAGCCGAATTCCAAGGAGAATGGGTCAGATGCATGGTCCCTGTCTTACACACCATCCTCCTGGAGGGAGGCAAATACATTTGCACGTGTGCAACATGTGCCACGAGCTCATCAAAGCCATCAAGTCTTTGGAAAAGCTCGGGCACCGTGGATGACGTATGCGCAGGCGTGGAGGGAGGCTCTCAGAGTGCAGCACAGACGCACAGAGCACGGTGCGCAGGGCACGGGCTGTGGAAGAAGGACCTGGCTAGAGCTCTGGCTCTGCCTCCAGTGCTGCATGGCTCTGCGCACCCGTCCAGCTCCCCATCCCTTCTCTCCACCCTGCTCGGGCCCTGGAGGCTGACCTCTGTGCACGTCCTCTGGCTTCCAGTCTGGGTGGCAGGACCAAAGGAAAGCAGCCGTGGGACACCTGAGGGCAGGGGGCAGGGAGGGGCTGAGGAAGGTAGGCTCCTGGCTCCCTCCCTGCTGCAGCCTGGTTTGGCATTGCCTGAGTCCCTCTTCTAAGGCTCTTATTGGTGACAATTCTCCCACAGCTGCAGCTCTCAAAAGTTCCAGAAACCTCTTCTCCCCTTGTCCCCTAAGCTCCCCCAGGTGCTGGTCCCTGAATGCCTTTCTCTCCCTCCCTCCCAGATTCCTTTAGCCCTGACTGCACCTCTGGGGAGAGTCCCCTCTGGCAACTCTGCTCAGTTTCTCTGTTTAATTGTCCCCCTAAGCCATGACCACCAAATGTAATACTTCCCAGCTTTATGACCTTGGGCTAATAGTAATAATTATTATATATAACTATAACCATAGTCATCATAAATGCAGGACACTTACAAGGAGCTGGAATGGGTAAAGGGTTTTATTTGTGGGGTTTTTTTTTTTTTCAACTTAATCCTCACAACAGTCCTGTGAGACTGGTATACTGGTATTTTCCCCATTATTTAGAGGGAGAAGGTGAGGCACGGCAGGTAAGTCATCAGCTGGTAGGTGAAGAGTCGCCATTTGAACCAGAGTTATTCTAATTCCAGAGCCCAGCTCTTACCCAGATCATCTCTGGGAGCTGCAGGGTCCCCATCCGTTTCAGAAATTCTGAAGTCGGGGTGCACAGGGAGGGTATTTCAGAGGAAACAGGAGCTGGTGGAAACGCGACCTGGAGGTTTGGTGAGAGGCGGGAACTAGAGAGAGAAAGCAGGCAGCATTCACAGGGAGATAAGAGTCAGAGTCATGAGAACTGTAATCACTAAGGAAGAAAGAGTAAAGCAAGAAGGGGCTAAGGACAGAACCCAGGGGACAGGGACACCAACAAGAAAGGAGACGGAAGGAAGGGAACACTCAGACTGGACAGGAAGAGAAGGGAAGGGGTGCCTTTCCAGTCCCATCTGCCTGCCAGGCGCAGTGTCAGGTACTGCAATTAAATTATGAACACACAACAACATTCAATCTAAGGAAGGTGGTGTCCATCCCATGTCATTTAATAAATGAGGAAACCAAAGTTCAGAGTGGTTAAGGAACGTGTCAAAAACTCAGTCTTGAGCGGCAGAGCCAGAATCAAACCCAGGGTCATCTGACTCCACAGCCTCTTCTGGGAGGAAGAGAGAGGTAAGGGCCCTCAGAAACCACCGAAGGAAGGGATTTGAGCAAAGGGGGTACTGAAATGATGTCAACAGTGGCCACAGTTGATTTTAGCAGAGTCTAAGGTAGGCAAATCTCCTCACTCACACTGCTTACCAGTCACAGGTCAATAATCCCCGACTCAGGGTGCATCTTTCAACGAAAGTGATACTTTGCCCAACATCTTCCGCCTGTCTGTGGTTTGGTTGTGCTCCCACTCCAGACATGACTCTTATCTGTTCTCTTACCTCTGGATTTCCTCTTGCTAAACACAGACTGCCAGATGATGGTCAGAGTGAAGAGCAGAACGCTGAGAATCCCCACACAGCACACGAGCACAGCGTACACGTAGAGGTCTGGAAGGCAGGGACACGCAGATGATTGCCGGGACAGGCCACACCACGGGAGACGCTCCGAATAAAAAAACTTCACACGTTATCAACACTCAACTCAAAATGAACCACAAGCCTAAATGTAAAAGAGACACAAGAAAACTTCTGGAAAAAACATAGAAGAAAAATCTTTGAGATCTAGGACTAAGCAGAGAATTTTTAGCCTTGACACCAAAAGCACCATCCAGATAAGGAAAACTTGATAAATTAGAAAAATTAGATTTCCTCAAAATTTAAAACTTTGCTCTGTAAATACCCATATGAAGAATGAGATATCCCACATATTGGGATAATATCTGTCAGAACAGCCAAAATAAAAACTAGGACAATACCAAATGCTGACAAAGATACAGGTGAGACATTGCTGGTGAGAATGTAAGACGGTGCGGCCGCTCTGGAAAAACAGGTTGGCCGCTTCTTAAAAGATACACCTACGACTATCATGCAACCCACCAACTGCTCTCTGGGGCATTTGTCCAGAGAAATGAAAACTTAAGTTCACACGAAAACCTGTACGTGTATGTTTGTAGCAATTTTATTCATAATAACCAAAAACTGGAAACAGCCCAGATGTCCTTCAGCGTGTGAATGGGTAAGCAAACTGTGGTCCATCCACACCATGAAACACTTCTCAGCAATAGAAGGGAATGAACTATTGCACAAAGCATTATATTGAGTGGGAAAAAAAATCCCCCCAAATTACATACTGTATGATTTTATTTATACAACGTTTTTGGAACGACAAAATGATAGAAATGGAGAACAGATTAGTGGTTGCCAGGGGTTAAGGAGGGAACAGATGGGAGAAAAATGAGTCTTGCTATCAGGGACCCTTGCAGTGATGGGAATGTTCTATATCTCGGCTATATCAATGTCAATATCCTGGTTGCAATGTTATACTACAGTTTTGTAAGATGACACCATTGGGAGAAATTGGATAAAAGGGTACCAACTGGTACAAGGAATCTCTCTGCATTACTTATTAGAAATATATGTTAATCTACAATTATCTCAAAATAAGTTTGTTTTACGTTCCAATGATTCAATCATGTTCATGTGTATCTTAGTTTAGGCTGCTATAACAAAATACCATAGACTGGGTGACTTAGACGACAAACATTTATATCTCACAGTTCTAGAGACTAGGAAGTCCAAGATCAAGGCACTGGCAGGTGCAGTGTCTGGTAAGGACTCTATTCCTGGTTTGGAGACGTCTTCTCTTGGTATCCTCACGTGGAGGAGAACAGAGAGCAAGCAAGCAAGCTCTCAAGGATCCCTTCTTATAAGGACACTAATCCCATTCATGAGGGCTCCACGCTCATTACCTAATCACCTCCCAAAGGCCCTACCTCCTGATACCATCACATTAGGGGTTAGGATTTCAACATATGAATTTTAGGGGACACGAACATTCAGACCATAACAATATACATCCATTTCTTAAACTCCAGGGATCAACTTTGTCACCGATCTGATTGATACGATGCCCAAACTGCTCAGAAAGCAAAAGGGAAGCTAGAATCATTATTTTAATCTTCTATGAAGCAAAAGCCTGCAGATATGTGAACTTAGAAAATGTTTGAACTTAGCAAAAATGTTTCTCTGCTGACAAATTTCTTTAGCCAACAGACATATTCAGTCTGCTCTTAGGTACAAGAAATATAATGATGAACATCCAAAGGTCTTCTCGTCAAGAAATCAGAGGGCTGCATGGTACCTGAACCATAGAAATACGTGTCCAGAACCAGAAACACGCAGAAGAGGGACCCATCCCGGTTGGGGCGGTTGGGAGGGGCTTCCCAGAGGACTGGACCTCTGTGGTGAGTTGTAGTTAAAATAACACAGACAGTGCAAAAATACAGAGAGAGAATAAAGATAGAGAGAGAAAAAAAGTCATCAGCCATCCATCACTTTGAGTTAACTACTGCTGTACTTTATGATGTATACATATAATTTTTAAATTAAGAGCCTACTGTTTTATATCTTTCTTTTTATTTAAATTTCATTTTCTCATTATGCTCTCTGCAAAAAGTGATTTTAATTTTGAAAACTATGATAAAAGTTTGTGGTATTAATACATCATCATGAGAGACTTAATATCTTATCACTGGCTACTCAAAGTGTTCCGAACGTCCCTATAATAAATGATTCTGTGATAAGTATTCACAACCTTAAACCTTAATGAGTCTCTCACACTGTGTTCTCAAGATTAAAGTTCCTAGAAGTGGAATTACTGAGTCAGCAAGAATGCACTCGGGACCTAGAGAAGCAGCTGATTAAGTGCTTAAGCTGAAAAAGCAAGCAGTAAGCCTACTGGGGTGGCTGGCTTCCGCGGCGAGCCTGGAGAAGCAGGTAAGGCTATATGGTCAAGGAGAGGGAAGGAGGGGGAATGGGATGGAATCAGACATCTTGGGTTCCCCTGGGAGGCCCGGGGATGTCCCTGCCCCTGGAGTGCCTCCCTTGGTCTCAGGTTCAGCCAGCATATTCACTTAAGCTAGTTAAACTAAGTAGAAAATACAATAGGACAAGGTTGCAGGTGAAGGGAGCACTTGCACTAATATTTAGGGAACACGGCAGGTGGGTGGGAACGAGAAAGAGTGTCCTACAAAGAGAGCAGGAGCCAGGAGCCAGTCACAGGAGCTGAGGAGGACCCAGTGAGAGTTCTAGAAGCCAAGAGAGTAGAATGCTGTAAGAAAGATTCTCTAACAGCATCACGTGCTACTAGAAAACCCCCACTGGGATTTCCCACTAGGAAGCTACTGGAAAAGTCCTGGAGGAAAGTCCTTTCAGTGTGATGGGAGGGACAAAGCCAGGTTACAGGGGTCGAGGAGCTCCATGGGGTATGAGGAGACTACACAGAAATAGAGAAAACTCTCCCCTGTAACTGAGATCAAAACTGCCTTTCTAAATAGACGCCTGTGTCTCGGATGTGTGGGTCTTGAAACTTAATACAGTAGAGAACTCTGCAAGTGGTCAGTTAGGAGACAGGCTTGGGCCTCCATTTAAACAACATGAAATTCCAAGGGACAGAGCAGAGGTCACAGACTGGGACTCAGGACAGGATACAGGACAGGACAGAACACGGAGAACATAAGGCTAGTCCTGGATTTACACACTGTTGAGCAAACTATTCTGGGAACAGGACTGCAGAGCCATTTCTGGCACCAGCGGCTGGGAAACAATGTGGTCACAGTGCCAGGCAGACAGAACGGGGGCTGGTGGGCGCAGCATCTGCCTCAAAAGGGTTCCAGAGATTCAGGCCCCGGGACCAAAAGGCAACAGCGATTTGGCTTCAGTCTTGGGATGGAGAGAAGAACTATCTTCCTAAAGTTTCTGCACTGCTGGAGCGAAGCGACCTAACCCACAAGCTCCCCTCTTCATCAGAACTCTTTCTTTGGTTGCAGGAACCAAAGTGGGAACAAGGTCGCAGCGAGACTCTCCCACGAGTGTCCCCAGAAGCATGCTGCAGACATCTGTGGCCCACTCTCAGGCAGGAGGCGAGGGGCACCAGGAGGCCCACACGATGGTTTCAGATCACAGCCTCCTCAACGCGCACAGAGGGGGCTCGCCACGGGGAGCCGCAGCTGCAGTCATAAAACATCTGGCCTGTCTGGAAGGTTCAGCTACGCTGCCAAGCACACAGGCCCTCCAGTCTGTGGACACCGGCCAGCAGGCACCAGCCGCCCGCACGTGGGTCCCCACAGGCCTAGGATGGATCATGCCTGCTCTATTGTATTCTTGAAGCCACAAGAACAGTAAAAAGTGTCACCTTGTAGGAGGAGGAAAAACTCAAGAAGAACACCTGAGTTTCCCTGGACTGGGCAGCAGCCACTACCCCAAGGTGCTGACTTTTTCCTCTGTTCCAATCATTCCTTTGCTGCACAAAGGCAATCTCCCTGCTGTATCTACTCAGAATGCTAAAACCACCTCCCCTTTCTCTGAAAACAAAGGTTAAACCCTGAGTCATTTGAGCCGGGGTCACAAACTCCCAACACTCCAGGGATACATTTTGCCAGCAGGCTAGAGCCAAGCTCTGCCCCGGGGACACAGGCAGCCACAGTGCAGCTCCAGACATCGTTCTCAGGCTGGAATACTGGCCCAACGTTGCCCTATCTTCCGTCTTTTCCTTTACCTTTCATGTAAACACCTCTCTAATTATAAATGTGGGCCAGAGGTTTTCAAACTCAGACCCATCCAAACAATGCTTGTCTGGAGGCTGAATCCAAACCTTCAGGTTCAAATTGAACAAAACATCTGCACTTAACCAAATCTGGGTTTAGCTTTTAAAATACCACAGAACACTGAACACTCAAAATAATTCTAAAAATCTTGTTATATTCTCCAAATTCACTTGCAGTTTCGTCTTCTGCCATTGGACTTCCAAAGACATTGCTTCGTTGGACTCAACTGCAAGCCGCCATGCAGAAAGTTATCTCCCTGCTGCCCCCGGCCCGGGGCCTCCCTGAAGCAGATGGTTGGGCCGGCAGGCTGGAGCGATGTGCACGTGGCAGGGAGGCCAAGACAAGGTGCACAACGTCTGCATGCCAGCTCCCACCCTCCCAGAAAGCCAGGCCACACCAGGCAGAGCGGTCCCCGCTCTGCATACCTCTTGCCCGGCAACGCTGAGGCCGGCTGGAGTATTCAGAGCTGCTTTGAAACCCAGTGACCCCAGCATTCCTCAGCACAGGGAAGGAACCCAACTCCCCCCAGACCACTAAATCCAGAAGGTCAATGTCCATCCTCTACATTGCCAGGGCAACGACAAATACCTAGATCACAGTTATGTTGAGAAAACCTCGTACTTCTACTAATTTTTTTATCCAGCCGGTGATAACATCTTGCTCGGGGAGAAATACCTGAGCAATAGCCTTGAAGGATTTTAACTCACTCCAGCGTCTCACCAAGAGAACTGACAATGCTTTTTTTTGTGTGCTGCAGGCAAACGGCCAGGCCGAGCTAAGCCCCAGGAGGATGGATATCCGTCCTCAAGCCCTGCCGCAGCTCTCCCATCCAGGAACAAAAGGGCAAAGGCCTGGGATCAGGCGCTGGGGAATTTCAACTGTACCCCTGACCTCGCCAACGCTGTGGCTGGGTTAAAAAAGCAAAACCCATAGATGCTGCTGCCGCTGCTGCTGCTGAAATCACAGGGAAAGAGCACTTTGGACACAGCTGCTCTGAGGCAGGATACACAGTGAGAATTCCAATTCAGCCTTCCTAAAGGGACCCAATTCTCTGCGTTGAGAAGACAGTGCATGTTGGCCTACAGATTTTTTGCAGAGTTAGATCGAGAATAACCCTGATATTCTGTAGCTACACAAGAATTTAAAAATATCATTAATTATACAAAGCGTTTTAGAGATGCTGATTGTGCCACAAGGCATGTGTGGACTTTTAAATGCTACAATCCTGCCAAATATATAAAGTCTTGGGTTTTGTACCATAGCATTTTCAAACAGTTCTTGGACCACTTGCACCAGAAACACCTCAAGCCCTGATGAAGTGCAAATTCTTTTATCTCTTCCTAAATATAATAATCAGATTCTTGGTAGGGGGTGGGGCAGGGTGGGGGGGCAGCCCAGAGTCTGGGTTACTAACAACCCCCACATGATACCCTTATGCATCTGATGATAAACAGGGCTCCTGCTGTCACATCTGCCAGTGGCCTACCTTAGGGAGCCCCCAGGACATCTCCAGACTCCCACCTCTTCCCAGTGCCTGGGTCATAGGACAGCCTCAGAAATATGGATACATCAATTGCTTTTTCCACTGCTTCACTTTATGAGAAGGAAAGTCACACATCTCTTTGTTAACAAAGGCATTCACTGAATGAGAGACTAAGGGAGGGAATTGGGGATTATTTTACTTGGAGGCCATCAAGTAAAGAAAAAGCCATCTACAAAATGTGCAGAAGAAAAGGCAGGGAATACAAAGAATCACTGTTAAAGTGCAACCCGAGAAATGCAATATTTATGACTTCAAAACGAAACAATCCTAATGGCCTACCTGAGCGACACCTTATGGTTTGCAAACCATGTTCATAATTATGGTTACATTTTTCTAAGACAAAAAGTTCCTCAATCCACTGCTTTTAACTAGCTACTGGAAGACATAGGTTTGAATCCAAGTGCTCGCCCCCAAGGGCAAGTTCCTACACCTGTTGAATTAACAAAAGGTGATGGTGAAGGCCCAAGGCACACGTCTCCTTAGATCCTTTTGGCTAGGTCCATACATCATCAAAAAATGCAATGCCTTCACAAGATGTAATCCTTCACAGTTTCTTGATCACATCTTAACATTAATCTGTTGTGTTTTGGGTTTTTTTACTGATCAAAGGTTCTCCCTGAGAACTCACAAAATACATTCTTTCATTGCTTATGGTCATAATCCTCAACCACTTTACAATAACAATTTCTGTGAGTTTTCCATACACTAAGGCCATATACTTTCTCAGCCTCGACAGTCTTGACTTTTGGGGCCAGATAATTCTTTGTTGGTGCATTGGAGGATGTGTAGCAGCTTCCTTGGCCTCTACCCAATAGATGCCAGTAGCACCAAAATGCTAGTCGTGGCAACCAAAAATGTATCCAGTCATTGGCAAATGTTCTCTAGAGGGATAAACTCACCTCCTGTTGAGAATCACTGCTCTAAGGCGCCAGTCTGAGTGTACTTCAGAATCACTCGTAGGTCTTGTTAAAACCCAGATTGCTGAGTACCACTCCCTGAGATTCTGATTCCATAAGTAAGGGTAGCACTCAACACAGTGCATTTGTAACAGCCTTCCAAGTGGTGCTAATGCTGATGTGATGCTGATGCTGGTGGTCCGGAACCAGTTTTGGAAAACACCTCCCTAAGGTCATGGCTGCATGCTGGCAACCCATGAAGAGCTTTTAACAAGTTACAACTTAATCAGAATCTCTAGAGATGTGGTGCAGGCATTAGCATTTTTAAAGCTCCCCAGTGATGCTAACATGGGTTGAAAATCAATTGCTTAAGATTTACAGATGTTTCCAGAATCCAAAACTCCTTAAGAAACCTGAGATAAAATTAGTCACAGTAGATGTAATTTGCATTTTTATATTACTTGAAGATCCCTCCCTCATATCACCTCGGAGCAGAAATTCTGGCACAAAACAAACAACCCCAAAGTATGCAGACTGGAGCTTTCATGTCTGCTTTTTCAAAATCTGTGGGCTGATACCACCAGGAATTTCCAACCTACTCCTGAGTAAGTTTAGGGCAAGAAAACCATTTGATATTAGGGGAAAACTAAGAAGTCTATTCCTTTCCTATTATCTAAAAGTGAGGCTGCATCTTATAATAAAGAAATAAGCAATTACCTTCAAAAAATGCCCAGGTCTCTTTCTTTTTCTCAAACGATGAATCTTCAGACGCTTTCAGGGAAATCACTGTAAGACAAAAAAGAAATGGCATAGCATGAAGTGGAGGAGCTCATGGACCTAGCCCTCCTCAGTCCAAAATAATATCATATGGTATATATGACACTTACATTTATAAAGTAATTTTCATATTTGCAAAAACCACATTTAATTGTCACAACCCACAAGCCAGGGGAAGGTGCAATGACTTACATATAACAAGTAAGAGACCAGAGAGGGGAATTAAGTTGCTGGTACTCAGTCCAGCAGAAGCATCACTCACCCCATATATTTGCAAAATAAAGAGTTCCCCAGTGGGAATTCCAAGAACCAAAACATTATTTATTTTACCATTTTAGTGGACATCTTTCCAAAATGTAGTGTACTTGCCTGGGTATCCCTAGATAGAGAAGCCTGAGGTCATCTGATGACTCAGGGTCAGTGCTCTGAGCACATTCTCCATGTAAGACAGTCACAGAGCTGTAAGCATCTGATTTTGAGATTATTTTGTCTGCTTTCAGTCAGTGATTGAGCACTGAATTCACTGTGTCTGCTTTCAATTGTCAGGGAAACAGAATTGAGTTACACTATGTCAAACCTTGAACATCATACTAAAGAGTCTGGAAACATGGGAAGGTTCCACATACAGGGCTAACATAATCATAGGCAAAAATCAAAAAAATTAACCTGACAGAAAAATGTAAAATGTCAGGGAATGAGAGTATTGCCCAATAGAACTTTCTGAGATGATGGAAATGTTCTGTGTCTGCAAGGCACATACAGCTGCCACTGGCCACATGTTTTTATTGAGCATGTGAAACGTGGCTTATTCACATGGGACTAAGAAACTGAATTTGTAACTGTATTTCATTTTAATTAATTTAAATTTAAATAGCTACATTTGGTCAGTGGCTACCACACTGAAGAGCTCCAGAGAAGAGAATCTCTAAGACCCAAATAACAAGACAAAGGTGGCTAGAATAAAAATTGAATCAATATGAGAGGTAAGGAATATGGCAAAGATGGTCTGGAACTTTATTTACTGCCCCTCCCACAAACTTTTATATTATTATTGTCATGGATTCCAATTCTGAATTTTCCATCTTTATTTTTCTCCAGGCCTTGCACTGGGTATTTCCATTGATCTACCACACAGATCACTAATCTTCTCTTCACCTGTGTCTAACCTGCTGTTAAAGCCATCTCTGAAATTTAAGATTTCATTTATGGATTTTTTTCAGTTATAGATCATCCACTTAATTCTTTTTATATATCCTAGCTCTCTGATGAATTTATCCAGCATGTTATCTAATTTTTCAACCATATTTATCACATTATTTTAATGTACATGACTGATATCTTTCACATCTGCATTGCCCATAGGCTTATTTTTATTACCCATTTTTGATTTTGATCTTGTCCTTTGATGTGCCTGATAATTTTTTAATTGAATGCCAGACATCATATGTGGAAAATCATGTAGATTCGAGATAAAATTTTATTTTCCTCATAGGAAATTAGAGTAGGGGGATGATCACCTAACCCAATGAGGATATGAACTGTTTAGAAGCTGGGTTTCAGTTTTTATAGGATATGGTTTCTCTCTGGTTTGCCCTTACTTCAGGGATCCCCAGTAGAAAACCTCAAGTATTTATCATAGCGCTTCCAATTTTCATCTCACTGATAGAACTCTGCTCTATCAGAGGCTCTGCTTGCCTCCTAAACAACCTGATTGTCACTTTCTGCATTACTTTTCTCAACAAGCACTGCGAAAAAACAGCTGAATTTCTTAAAGAGTTAAGCGACTCTGACAATTGGTCTCATTCACTGCTCTTCTCTGCACTCTATCTATATAGTCCTTCAGAGAACAATTAAGATAGCTGAAATACATATGCACACAGACAATTGTGTAATTATGTAATACAAATATACTTATGAAATATAAATATATAATTAGGAAAGCTGAAATACAGATTTTTTTTTCAGCATTTCTAATTGTTCTCAGAAGGAGGGCTCTGTTCTGTGGGAAAGAACCCCTCTCCCAGTAGAACCTAAATTCCTCAAAACCAGAAGCTGGTCTTCTACCTCAGTATCACCATCTTGGGACACACTGCCTGGCAGCTGGTAGGTGCCCAGTAAATAAATGAATGATCTATTTCTTCCTGACGGCCCCTCAAAGGAAGAAATCTGGACATCCAGGAATGAACTCTTAGTGGACATTTGGTCTTGCGTGTGATATTAGACATGTCAGACAATTCATCCATCACCTTTCCTGCTTAATTTACCCCACCCACAGCTCCTGTAATCTGCTCACTGCCAGAGCAACCGAGCAGATTCCCCCATCAAGAATTTAAACTAAGAAACAGAGTACATATGGTGGTTGTAGGCCCTGGGGTTGAAAAACCCTGTGGACTCTGGGGTGGGCAGCCGTGTTTGGAAAACAGGAAAGCAAACGGAGCTGAGGGCAGAACCTGCAGGAGGAATATGGAGGTGGGAGGATTTGACCTTGATGGTACTCTGGGTACCAAGAGGGCTGACATGTTATTTGCTGACCTTGCATTGCATGAGCTCCATATCCTTCAACCATCCCCACCTCTCTTCTGAATTAGCTTGAATGGGTTTTCATCTTCAACCAATTAAGCCTAGGCTGCGATAACCGCAGAGTCCTAATGAAGACAACAGCGAAATGAGAAAGAAGTGGACCTCTGAGGACCGTAGTTTTCAGGAGATCAGGGATGCCCAGCATGGTCGAGAGCCTTACTACTCCAAGTGTGGTCCACGGGCCAGCAGCATCAGTGTCACCTGGAAGCTTGTCAGAAGTGCAGGACTGTAGGGGACCCAACCCAGATCTACTGGATCAGAATGTGCTTTTAAACCCAGGTTCCCTGGATGAATTATATGCACTTTAAAGTGTGAGATGCACTGATGTACACCGGGTTGAGTTGCCGTTTGCTGGTTATGTAACCTTGGGCAAGTCACTTAACTTCCCACTGCCTGAGTTTCCTCATTTGTTATGCAGAGATGATAATAAGTTCAGGGTGAGTGTGAGAACCAGATGGGTTAATATATGTGAAATACTCAGAACAGTGCCTGAGACCTAGTGAGCCATTTTTATCCACAAGGACCTTAGCTCCATAAGACAGGGATTTGGTCTATTTTATTCACTGCTCTAATTCCCACACCTAAATCCTAGCATGGTCCTCTGCTATCAGTCCTTTGCCTGAGAATGTGAATCTCCAGTTGTCCAAATGGTCCATAAGAAAGAGTTCCCTGACCTTGTGGCTAAACGTCTGCAACTCAGTCGGGCTGCTACCCTTCCAGCAAAGGCAAAGGCCACTGCCTTTGGACCACTTTTGATTCATCTTACATTTTTTCATTTCAGAAGCTGTGGGCCCTTGATTTAGTCCAATTACAATTCCCTTTGCCTTATGTGGGATAGAAGGTAACAAGGTCTCCCCAGTGGAGTTATGGAGATGGGTGTTGAAAGAGCCAACAAGCTGGGATTCAAAGCTAAGGGGGCTCTAAGCAAGGAATTCACGGAGGTTCCTCATTTCTCTCCTGTGCAGCTGTTTTATGGGAAAGTGCAGCAACTCTGTTTGGCATACGATGATCAGCAACACCAGCCATAATCTTATCTGTTCCTACAAGAAAAAGTTTTACATGAACTCTGCCAGAGCTTTTGAAATTTTCCCGAGGTTCCACGTAGCTCTCTTGTTTCAGCTGCTAATCCCGTGCTGTCTCAAAATGAATGCGATACATTGTCAAGCCGCACGTTTGCGTCCACAGACCATGGCCAATGCCCTGCTCAAGGTGGACTCTGTCTCGCCGCATGCTCTGAGCCCAGCCTCTCAGCCAGGAGCTAATGTGGGGCTGGGCAGTGGGCACCCCCTGGGGAAGGTCCATTACTCCAGCTGCGGGGAGTGATGCCAGCCCTGCCTCCCGGGGAGCCTTGCCTCTTCCATCCTTCCTGCATCCAGAGGTCCCGTGAGGGAGGGCGGTACTGGGACCACCTCCTCCCACAGGGTGTGGGGCCTGGGAGGAGGGTAGTGCAACTAATCAGAGAAGCAGAAGGAAGCCCAGCTTGGCCTCAGCACCAAACCACTCTTCTCAATACAGCTTTACCAGAAAGTGGGCATTTTGACTTCTGACTCCCGTGCACATTCATCGATCGGTCTGGGCCACAGTAGAAAAGGAGAGTAAAGGGCGCTCAAAAGCTAAGTCATCAACTGACCTACTGACTGCTTTGTAATTTCCTGGGAACCCCGGCGCCCAGCATGCAGAGTCTGGCTGACCTTCTTGTGAGGTGGTGGCCCGGATAACTGAGCAGCAGGCTGTCCTGGGTCCCTCCCCAAGAGAGCAGAATCCGATGAAATCTAAGAAGGGGTGGGGTGTGAGAGCCACCACGTCTCGGGCCTCTGGGAAGAACCGGTTGAAAGTGCTGCAGGATCAAACGGTCTGGAAGAACACAGCCCAGAGGCACCGAGACAAAAAGATCCTATCAGCCTCATGTCTGGAGGAAGCAGGTTGGAAAGAAAGAATCTTAGTCAAGTCCCCTTTGCTGGGACCTGAGGGGAAACCATCACTCAGAGAGGTGTGAAAACTGAGACCCTTGATTTCTGACTTGGACAGACCGTCCCACTGACTCCCCCGGGGAGGGCATGTTTCACAGGCTGTGGCAGACCATGTCCCCTGAATTCACACCAAAGACCCTATGACAATGCCCTCCGGCTGAGGGACCTCCTGTTTCCTTCCTGGTCTCCTGTTCACTGATGATACAGAGCATTTACCTGAGCCTGCGCTGAAGGGCTGACCCCCGTCATCCAGTGAACAGATGGCTCATGATTTTTAGAGGCCCTGGGAAGGCTCCCCTTCTCCCAGTATTCTTTCCTGCCTGCTCACCTATGCCTCCAGTTCCTTTAACAAAGAATCCTATAATTAAAGGGGCTTACATTGCAACCATGGGTTACACCCAAAGTAGGGTGCACCTTTCTGACACAGAACACCTTCCGGAAGGCAGAGGTTGACGGAGAGGAGTGCAGGGAGGGCCCTGGAACAGACAGAGGAGTGAGGAAGCCGTAGGGGGCAGCGGCACGGATGCGGGAAAGACTGGCCCTGAGTTTGAGAGACACACCTTCACCTTCCTATTTCTACTACCGGTCAGGCTAGGCTGAAGCATTCTCCAGATTGTATAACTCCTGATGGTAGAGGGTGTTGCCTTCACCGAGCACCTGAAGACCAAGATTTCTAAAACTTTACTGTGGGGAAGAATTACTTAGGCCTCTTGTTAAAATGGGGATTCCCAGGCATGACCCCTGAGCTTCTGGTTCAAGGAATTTGGGGAGGGCCTGAGAACCTGCATGATTAGGGAGCACACAGTCATGGAAATTCTGAGGCTTGAGGTCCCAGGACCCCACGTGGAGAAGCCCTGGCTCACATACCCCTACTACAGACAGCAGTGGGCACCAAGTCCCAAGAGACATGGGAGAGGGGATTCAGGTCTTGAGGGGCCAGATCCTGGGCCTCAATCTCCCATCCAGTCTAGGTTGGGGTCCAGCACTCAGAACTCAACCAATGCTCTTCAATTTAATCCAGGGAAAAGGAGAGTAACAGCAAAACCTAAGGAATAAGCCTATCACATAAGTGTTGTTTACAAAGGACTCCCAAGGGGCCCCTTAATAACATGTCTCAGAGCAGAGGAATACGAGGTGAAGAACACAGCTTTCAAGAAAGTTGTTTTCAAAAAAGCAGACTGTCTATAAGGGCTGATGCGTCTCCCCAAGTGGCCGACTCAAACTTGGAAACTACAGAGAATCTGAGTCAGAGAGACCTTCCTCCAATGATTCTCTAATATTCCACACCCTCTGTCCCTGCTGAACACATTGCCTTAGAACGCATCACTATGCTTTACTCATTTCTCCGGTTCATTGTCCGCCTCCCCCAGCAGAAGGGAAGTTCCACGCGGGCTGGAATTGCATCTGTTTCCACTTCCCAGAATCCTTCTTGGCCCATGACAGGTCCTAGTTACGTTGAGCGCACAAATGAATGGAATGAATACGATGCTGTATTGGTGGATCGAGGTCTCCCAAAGAAAGCTTGGTGCTGGGACAAACTTATATTGTGGAAGGCTGGGAAGAAAGCCCAGGGCAGGGGACCCTGGCCTACCCAGCACCTGCCTTCCCATGGAAGACCTGTCTCAGAAGCAGGGGGAACACACTAGCTCACCAGGCCTTCAGGGCCGACTTCTCTGCAGCGCTCTAACTTTGGAGCTGCATGCTTTGGGTCTGTCGTGATTTACTTTACGGCCTCTGAGTTCTTAGTTTCTAACAGAATGGAAGCCGGAAGCCCAGAAACCTTAAGCATAAGAGGATTAAGCTCTTTTGAGTTGAAAGGAGAGGGGCAGAAGTTTAAGGCCCTGGACCTTGCATGTAGACCTTGCTAATGTGCACCCAGGGGGTGTAGAAAGCTGGAAAGCGGACACACCCTACCTCAGTTTCCTCAGGCAGCATTCTGCACACATCAATGGGAAAGGAAACTCTCCAAGGACCAGAAGAGGCTGGGGATATGAAATATGCACAAGAAGAGACCCTTAAATAAAATAAAAAGGAGTCAACACTTTTGCTCCAAATTCAAAAATTAATATAGTCAGTTCGCTGGCCCTTCTTATTCAATCATCAGATGGTTTCCCAAGGAAAAACCTAAATGTAGCTGTGTCCCCGCTATTTATAACTGGGTCAGTGTTCTCAAGAAAGGCAACTACAGCCCAGAGAGACACAGAGAACTTCTCTGTTTCTGCTTTCAGAAGTTTGCCTATTGCTTCCTTTTCCCCTTGCCCTTCCAAGACTCAGGCCAAAGGCAGTCTCTCTTGGGGCCTGGACAAAGCCATATATGTGACTAGGACCTCTGAGTGACTTGCACTGATGGAGCAGCTGATGAGAAACGGAAAAGCTCCAGCTTTGTCTATTTTAAGCCACTCTTTCCTTTGCATTCACTCTAAGACAAATTCTAGAAAACAAAGCAAAAAAGCAAACGAAAAACCATGTTAAACAGACTTCCCATTGTGACAAGGCAGTTAGATAAGAACTTCACATTCTGAGACGGAATCAGCTGCAGAATACAAAGGCCATGTGTATGTCCCCACAGAGCGGTTAGGAAATACTAAACCTTCGGGCTTGGTAACAGGCCCTCTCCAGACACAACCCCAGGGTAGATCTATATATTACTCTCTTGCTACCACCTTCCACTCCTTGTTGCCATTAATTAAAATGGCATTATACCAAAGAGTTTGGATCACTCATCTGTCCTTCATCTAAAAATTTCGTGATGGAGCCCTTCTGTGTACCATGCACTGTGTCAGGCATGTGGGTGCATTTAAGAAGAATCTGGCAGGGTCCCTGGAGTCCAGGTCCCCGGGCAGGGCCACCACGCCAAGCTTTCCTCTTATCACTGCCCACCTTAGCCCTTACCAAGCACAAACATGCATCCAACTCCGCTAAGTTATTTGCAAATCCCTCTTCTCCTTCATCCATACCTTTGCTCCAGCTGTTTCATCTCCTGACATGGCACGGCCCATAGTCGTCACATCCCTCCTCACCCTGTGGTCCCAGCGGAATGCCACATCCTCCAGGTGGCCTTCTCCTATTCCCCAAAGAATGTAACCTTGTCTTCCGCTGACTCCCCCGTACCCGCTTCACCCTCTTGTATGGCCGTTTCATACTCTCTTTCTATTAGCTTTGTCGATAATGTCTACCAAACCTATACCCATATTGACATATGTCTCCTCCTCCAGATTGTGAGGCTGGGGACCCCAGAGGGAGGGGATCAAACCTCCCCACGCATAACTCTCTTTGGGCAAAGCACAGGGACCACAGGCTCATAAACCGGGGCTTCATACATGGTGTTGAGCTTAAATTCCAATCTCTTAAACTCTTCCAAGAACATGGCAGTCGCAAGGAGCGTAGATACAATGAAGAAGTGTTTGAAGTGGTGTTTAAATTACACTCCAGTTGTCAATTTGTTCCTTTTGAGTATAGGACCTGTTGACACTTTAAACATCATGATGTGAGCTTGCTTAATTAAGCAGTAGCACTAAATGTTTCATTAATCTCATTCCTAATCATCTGTTCCACGTTTCTGGAGAAAAAGGAATTCTTTAATTTCTGTCACTGAAACTTGAAATATCGGTTCCCTGTGGTGGTACTTTCAGATCCAATTATTAAATTCCCTCTAATATTTGGGGTTAAATAGATAAGAAATTATATTATAATTTCATCTTTGCCCCCAAATACTTTTTAGGGTAAACAGAGGTTTCTATTTGCTTTGTCCACTCCTAACATTTAAAGCTCACTTATATAATCTGAAGTCAAAGAACAATTTGGCTTGTTAAAATATGTTGTTTGGGGTTAGACTGAAACACTGTTTAAATTGCAGCAGACAGCCCTTGCAAATTGCTTCTCTTATTAGCATTTTCACCGTTGATGAAAACATCTCCACCTGAAAAGATGGAGATTCGGTTCTGCTCAGAACATCAGACTGCTTCTGAGTCAGTGGGTGGCAGAACTGTGCTGAAAAGCCATTGAGGATAATTTTGTACGAGGCCTGGGGAATGGGGAATCCAAGCGGTTGTACCCCTAAGACAAGAAGCTTAAAATGAATGACAATGTCACTCTTGAGAACCCCGGGGGGCTCACACTCCCTGGTGCCAAGGGCGCATGTGGTACCCTCAAGCAAAGCACCAAACTGGCCATGTCAGAGCTCAGCAACTGTTAGGGACATGTGGCACCCAGGACCGTGCCGCAGCCTGCCCTTGACCGGGAGCCCCAGGGACTCTCAGGCTTCATCCCGGAAATCCTCCTGAAGAAAATCCAGGCTTAGGAACTGGTCCAACCTCCCATTCCCACACCCACGCCAGGGCCGTCCTTGCGCTTAGAACTCTCCAGGGTCTGCGTGTCCTGGGAGGGACCAGGCCACATCAGTGCCTGAGGAGGACAGGTATGGGGGGTCACAGGGACATCAAGCAGGATGGAGAAGGCACAAAGGTAGGGAGATCCCCAAAGCTTGGGGAGCAGAGACAGCAAAGGGAGGTCAAGGGATTACTAAAGAAAGCGGGCACAAAACACAACGGGCAAGTGCCTGGACACGGGGGCGTGGGGCAGACAGGGTGAAGGGCGTGCGGAGAGGCAACAAGACCTGCCCGTACCAGCTCAGGGAAGACGGCGGGCTTAATTTAAACTGCACGCCTGAGGCATAGCAAGTACCAGTCAGCGCTGAGTGCAGAGAACAAACGCAGGGTCAGACACTACCTCTGTATGTCTACAGGGACAGAGTAAAGCGAACTTCAGAAAGTATCACAATTTGCCAAAAAATTGACCACAAGTAGCTATCGGACTGCTTCTGAAATAATGAAAGTGCTTTTGCACCTATAGGAGAGATGCTGGCCCCCTAAAATAGCAAGCTTCAACTCGATTCGAAAGTGATACTGGAATTTACCCCAAAGAGAACAGCTTGTCTTCACGTCTAGGGACGTGTTATGCTCTCAGGACGTGTTAGGACAGAAATCCTTTTTTATGTTGTTGGACCCAACTACTTAAAAAGCAAAGCTGTTAGTTATTTCTTTTGGCCTAAAGGAACCAAGAACATTTGGAAAACTCTGCACTAGTCTATCTATGAAGCCTCCAGCTCAGAAAACCTTGAACAGCCCAAGCATAAATAAGGCACCCCTTCGAGAGAGACCCCGCTGAGCAGCTTCGTCTCCCTGTTGGAAATTACCCCGAACCCCTGCTCGTGCCCTTTATTTCCATCCTGACTTCCCTGTTCCACCAACTCCAGCCTTGCTCAGCCTGCTCAGCGTTAGGGACAGGGCACTCAGGACCTGACCTCCCCAAAGTCTTGGGTTTGGGCAGGGCAGGCCCATGCAGTTCACTTCCTCCTCTCTCACCTACAGCGAGACCCAACCCTGCATCTCACCTGCTCATGATAAATGAGCCAGAAGCTGTTACCTAGAGATGGTTGTCACCAGAAAGGAGGACACGGGACTCACCAGGCTGCCAGGCTGCCAAGGTCAATGCACCTCATTCCTGCCTGGAACACTGTGCACCTCTAGATTTCCCAAAGATTGACTTTTTGCACTCCTGGGAAGAAGCTGCTACATCTTTGCTCTGCAGTGCTGCTCTCCTACTGAAAACACCTTGCCTTTTCCAGACCACCAGGGGGCTGGCCCAGAGGAGCCCGTTCCAAACACCAAGTCTGCTGCCCCGAATACTGGTGTCTCCCAGGGCTTCACCCTCGGCCCCTGCCCCTTGGGGATCCCCTTGGGGATCTTACCCACCCCCATGGTTTCACCTGCCTGACTCAGAATCAGTTGTCACTGCCCAGATCAGACGGGCGCTTCAGCTCTGCATTTCTGCGTGCTTACTGGACATCAGTGCAGGATGGCCTCCAGCCAACCTCACTCTCAATTCCCCTGTGGCCAGCTTCATCTCTTATGTTCCCTTTGTCAGCCGTGGGCACCATCCTGCACACAGTGAGTGAGACTCCTGGCTATCATCCCAAAGCTTTCTCCCTTACTTGCACCCAGTTATTCAAAACTTCTTATTTGACCTCCAATGTCTCTCCTTTCCTACTGCCAAACTTTGCAACATTTCAAGCCTGGGAAAATACAAAAGACTCTGCCTCTTCACCCTGTAGTCTGATTCCCCCAAATCCATGTCCCAAGCAGCCAACAGAGGGGGCTGTCAAGACTTTAAACGCTTCTCAGGGTTTCCAAAGACTAAAGCAGAGATTCCCCAAAATGCCTGATGATAAATCAACTAGACTGGATGTTAAATATTAAAATTCCAACCCAGACCTAATAGACTAGAATCTCCAGGGCAGATGCTTGGGAATCCGCATGTTAACAATGGCCCTGGAGATTCTTACCATTAGGCAAGGTTGAGAATACTGGCCTACAAAATCAAGTGTAAATTCCTTAATATTCAGTACAGGCCCCTCCGCTATCAGCCCTGCCTGCCTCCCCTCGTTACCCACTGCCAGCCCGACCTTCCAGTTCAGGCTCCAGCAGTCCTGACCCACGGCTGTAGGGCCCTCCATCCGCTGTTTTACCGTCCCCTCTGGCTCCCTGCCCCACGTAAACAGCCAGTGTCCGCTCAAGCACTGCCCCCTGCCTCATCCTTAGGGGCCTTCCTGTGCGTGTGCGCAGTGCTCCATGCACACCTTTACCACTGCCCCTGACTCCATGACATCGTATCTGTTTCTGTATCTGCCACCCTCTAAACAGATCCGCCCCTGTGTCCCCAAGTGTCCAGCAGAGCAGATGCACCATAAAATAAATGCCCACTGAGTGAGAGATGAATGAATCTACCGAGCACTGCAGAGCACTGTAGTCCATATTATTTTCCAATGTGATGTGTTCGCTGAGCCCAGCAAGGCTCCCCCAGCTGAACTGATCGTCTCTCTGAAGGCTGCCACTCATTTCCTCATCATGTTTGCTACTCTGCTCTAGACTGAATCTCTCTTTCTGCAAGTGAGGTTCCCCAAACGGACGGTGTAGTCCACATTAGTGTCTCCCCAGCACAGTACACATGACACAACCAACTTCATTCTCAGGGACACCAGGCCAACTTACTGTATGCAGATGGAAATAACACAGGCTGTTCCTGCTGCCATATCACCCTGCAGATGCGCATCTAATTCACCACCGACATCACCAAAGTCCCTTCACAGAGAGCCTCCCGTTGACTCTCCAACACTGCCTGTGATTCGTTTTCCCCAAATGTATCACTCTGCCATTTTCCAAACTGAATCTCATTCTGGTATTTCCTGCTCGTATTTCTTACCTCCCTGGATTCCCTTTTCATTATGTTTTACTCCTTGCTGATGTTAAGAACGTCCCAATTTTGTACTTTCTGTAAAGTTCATTAAGGTGATGTGTGCCCGCTTTTCAATGTCATTGATAAAACAATTAAATGAAATCAAACCTAACATCAACCCTCCTGGAAACCGCTCCAGAGGGTTCCAACACCATGTGTCACTTAGGGCTTTTGGATCCACGTTCTCTGCAGGCAGGGCTTCTGGCTCAGTGAAATGGTCACATGGCATAAGCAACTGAAGAAACTGTGTAACATTCCTTGCCTTTCCTTCCAGCTCTGTGTGATAAAAATGACACTAAGTTCACATGGTATGACAGGTTCTCTAAAATAAGCCAAGTGTGACTCCACTGTCACCCAGAGGATCACACATTTTCATTCTTCATTATTCATCATATCGTTTGGTACCAACAACACTGAAGTCAGGAGCTCTCCCCACCCACGATCTCATACATATGCGGTTTCCAGACAAACCCCAATTTACTACTTCCCCATTCTTCAAAATCCCCAATTCTCCATCATATTTTAATAATTTGCACAGTTAAAACATAAAATGGCAACTTATGCTTTGTCCCAAATTAATATAGCCAATATTTTTTTAGCCCCATACTTTCAGAGGTGTCTTCAGGAAAAAAGTCATGACAAATTTATTTATTAACATAGTTTTTTCCCCAATAATTGCTACTTTTTTTTTTTTTTCACCACACACACACATGCTCAAGGACTTACTCTGATTTGGGGGAAACTCAAAAACACACAGAGTAAAATAAAGCAAGTAACACTGCAATTATGGGGGCAAATTGTTATTTGGTCTGTTCTTAAATTTCTGTTCCAGTTTCTCATTTTGCATGACGCTGGTAAAGCACTCTGCAAGCACGTGGCTAACGAGCTGGACTTCGTCAGGAGCCAGCATGTCGGGGACCAGCAGGGATGTGACAGGCTGCAGTTACACACAATTCCCTGGACACGCCTTGTAACTCCACCCCTTCCTCTTCCACTCATAAGAGCAAATCAAAGTACCGAGAAGTGGGGAAAAGAGATTAGCTCCACTGAAGTCTTAAGAACCACCTCAGGTTTTTGCAGCACGTACCCAAATAAATGTTCTAGAAGGAACCCAGCTTCATTCACTGAAAGTAGACGCACATGAAATAATGGACTGGATGACGGCACTCACTTGAATGTAGGAAATCCTTTTATCTATTCTAACTGGCAGAGCGGTCGTCACTGCCGAGAGATGTACTACACGGCTCCGGGATACACCCAGACATAAAAATTAAAAGGGCAGATATAAGACCTTATGTTTCAGAGCCAAGTGGTATCCAGAGTGGATTCCCTCCTTAGCCTGTGGTCATCCGATGTACTCTTCTATTTTCTGTGCCAAAATACATATTTATATTAATAGTCATTTGTTTTCTTGAATTAATTTGCTTAAGGAGAAAAAGTGCACAACATTTCAGATGATATATCATTCCGTGCTTAAGAACATTAAAATAAGCAAACTCCAAAGACGAATGAAGTTGGACTATCCATGTAAATGATTTACTTTAACATATAGGATATTAAAAATGCCTATTCACAACTGCGTTTGATCCCTTCAACAACATCACTGATGCCTTTAATATCATGTGACACGTATACAACAAAAGTAGATTCTTTTTCACACTTGGGATCGTCAGCTTTACTCTGTGATTCTCTTGATCTTCTACCAGACCAAATTCAGGTTCCAAGCACTCAGAGATGTAATTTTAGTACACAGTAGCCGGTCTTATTAAAATTGTGAGAGGTGTCTTCTTGAATAGAACATCAGTGGCAAAAAATGATAGCCCTCAAATATGGCACTGGGTAGCTAAGATGTTCCGGAACGCGGCCCACGCCTCCTCTCTGTCTCCAGGAAGGGAGGGCCACCTCTGGTCCCTTGCCCACTTTTGGATGAATTTCTCAGTGAGCTGTTGCCGGAGGCTTGGATCAGTTCCTCTGGGCGACGGGTCAGAGCCACTGAGGCTGCCCTGCTCTGAAGCCTGGCAACTCACATCAGGCATCAGAACCTCCCAATGCGGGCCTCCTCCCATAGGTGCCTGGCACCCTGCCAGGGAAAGAGATCAAGGCTGTGCAGACCTGAGCTGGAGACAAAGAACACAGCCAGACCAATCTTTCAGCTGCAAAACAGGTTTTGGCCAGGGGTGGGTTGGGTGGCATGGGGCCAGACACTTGCCCCTTTCTGTTCAGCCTTCCACGCCTATAATACAAGTCAGCCACAGCACCCATGTAAAGATCTATCCTCATTCCCATGGCCCGCCTCATATGGCTTGGCCCTTAGAGGCCAAAAAGATGTGTTCTAGCTCAGCAGAGCCGTCCTGGAGGCCACTGCCTGGCCAGCTGGAGGGAGGCCCACTGACCTGTCACCCTCCCACTCTCCCCAGAGAGTGGATGCACCCTTACCTCTCATTTCTGTCGCCGAGGAGCCGTTGGACCAAGCTGTCCACTTATTCCTGTGCTTGCTGATTTCCTGGACTTTGCAGACGTAATGCCCTTGATCGGCTGGCCGGAGGGTCAAGACGGAGAGGGTGTAGAGCACCCCGCGCCGCTCCTCAAGGAGGCGCAGCCTCTGACGGTAGGCGCTGCGGCTGAAATTCCCATAGTACTGCACCACCCGGAGCTTGGTCATCTTAACCATCAGGGCCTCCTGGGAGTCCGGGCGTGCGAAGAACCAGCGCACGGCCAGCAAGCTGTCCTTCCGCCTCTTCTGGGAGACGTGGCAGAGAAGAGTAGCATTTTCCCCCTCCAGGTAGTCAACCACGGGCCCCGGGGACACGGTGACATTGAGGGCCCCACAGACCTCTGTAGAGAAAAAAGGAAAGAAGAAAATGAGGAAGGCCACTGCCTTTCCCCAGGTGAACACACATGGCGTCTTCTCTCCAGGAGCCAGGTTGGTCTGCATGGCCAGAGAGGTGGGCCATCCCCATCCCCTCTATGCTCTCTCCGCCTTCTCGAAAGAGCCCTCCTTGGGGTGTGGAGTGTGCCTCTGCGGGCACCCATGTCCTCATCTATGAGATGATCCCAGCCAAGCGGGATGCCATGGACCACCTGGCCCAGATGTATTTCTTTTTATTTTAATTACCTGCTGACATTTAAAATTCAGGAGACATCATATAAAGATTTGGATTTGGGGAAGCTCTTAAAAATTTCCAGCTCACATCCAATCCCCCCTCCCCACCTGCCTCCCAAGGCCTGCTTCCATCAGTTTCATCACCTCCCTGAGTGGAAAATGCTGTAGACCCTTTCCCTGTCTCAGGTATTTCAACTGTAACCAAGGCAGATTATCAGTACCGGTCAGGCGGGTGTTAAACCTGTACCAGGGAGCTGGAATGACAGGGGTGTCTCAGTTTCTTGCTCCGAGTCTCTTAGGACCAGGATCCACGGTCAAGGAGTTGAAGTGCAAGAATAAAGAATGAATGAGTCCAGGAGCAGGGAGAATGAATGAGCCCAGGAGCAGGTGCCAGACTCTCCCAGCAACCCAAAAGATGCTCCAGGATTCCAGGCCCAGGCCGCTACTTCCTGTCCTTTGGCTTCTTAGTTAGGGCTGCCCCTCCTAGCCGCCATTCTGCCCCAAGCTGACTTTTGAGAGTGCCACTCCCTGGCCACCCAAGACCATCCAGCCTAGCCGCCCTCACAGAGGCCTCCTCCCAGGAGACGCGCTGCATGGCGTCTGCAAGGATTGTGCAGTGCGGCGGTGCAGCCCCGGAGCTCACGGTCGGGGGAACCTCCGCCTGGCAGGCAGAGCCCAGAAAGGGACAGGAGGTCCAGAGCTTCCTTCTGTCCAAGCTGGGCTGTCCTCTCACCAGGTCCCACATCGTCACCCCTGCGCTGCCCAGCACACGACTCCAGGAAGCACCATTCCCTGCCCACTCCAGTGCTCGAGCAGGTGCCCCCAAGGTCATCCCAAATTACAAATGGCCCCCAAACACCGCCTTCTGGTCACATGAAGGGACTTGGGCCCTGATGGCAGAGTCACCCAAAGCTTGGAACTCTGGTCAGTGCTGCAGGTAAGCAAGGAGGAAGGATGAAAAAGAGAGCAAAGGTTTGGACCTTCTACTGCGAAGAGGCTGTGAGTCAACAAGGTGAGGCCCTGTGTGTGTTGGGGTGGGGGTTACTGGCGGGGAGTGTGACCTACAAAGCATCCTTCATTGTAAAAACCCAGGCAATAAGCTCATCCTTACGTACGGTTTCCACTATTGATTTAATAAACTAAACACCTTGAGAGATATGAACTGAGGGTCAATTTCATTTCATTTTCTTTCTCATCTCTTAAAAGCCAGGCCACCAGGACACTCCAGGATACTCCAAGATCCTTAACTTAATCACACCCATGAAGCACCTTTTGCCATATAAGGTGACATTCGTTGTTCCAGGGACGAGGACGCAGACATCTTTGGGGGTCATCATTCAACTCACTGCACTGTGATAGTCTTTTGTCACCATAAAAAAAAAAAATGATGGAAGTGAATTCAGAAGAAAAAGATTGATGCTTGGCTGGACTCAGCTCTTTGTGGACAAGAACAAGGTCTTCTAGGTCTACAGTGACAAAGGACAAAGCCGCCCAGGGAGATACTCGGGGAATGCAGATCAACAGGTAACCAAAGAAGGCACACGCTTCCGAGTAACAATCTCACTGTCCACACAAGTCACTCACGCAGGACAAAAACAGGAGCAACTGCCCTTACCGTCTCCCCGCACCTCCCCCACCCGGCCCCCACCCTGCCCACACACCATGTTAAATTAGTCCAAAAGCATTTTCCCCGAATGCCAGGATCCAGGCTGAAGTTCACACGGGTCCCACAGCACAAGTCCCCTGGTGAGTGGCCACACAGCCGGAAACACCAGGCTGACCCCACTCCGCTAGCTGCCCAGGGGTTCAGCAGGTCGAGAGCAGCAGAGATGGAGCAGCTGGCTTCCAGAACTGAAGTCCCGCTCTGCCCGCCCCCGAGGGCTCCCCACTGGAGACAAGGAGAAGGCAGGAAATTGAAACAATATGGATGGGATGAGAGCACAGCCAGGACCCCACACCCTAGTCTCCTCCTATCAATGCTGCATGAAGGAGGGATTATTTATAGTGACTGAAACCAGGAGAACGTGCCAAGTGCTCCAGTCCCCATGAGAGGCCAGATTCCATCCTACAGGCGAACTAGTAACTCTTCCTCTTCTGCAGCTCAGGCCGAGTCAGCAGCTCCCAGGAAAGGGGACGGACTGAACTATCTTCCCCAGAGGAACCCTCGTTCTTTCTTTACTGGTGTGCCTCTCTGCCTTCAGTTAGCCCCATACTCTCTTACAAATGGCCCAGGCACATTTCTCCCACTGAAGTGCAAGACCCTTGTTACGGGCTGAAGGGCGTCCCCTGCAAATTCCTATACTGAAGCCCGAATCCCCAGGACCTCTGAATGGGGCTGTATTGGAGAGAAAGCCTTTAGAGAGATGACTAAGTTAAAATGAGGCCCATAGGATGTACCCCAATCCAACATGCCTGGTGTCCTTATAATGAGGGGAGATTAGCACGCAGACACAGACAGAGGAAAGACCATGTGAAGACATAGGGAGAAGACAGCCATCTATAGGCCAAGTAAAGAGACCTCAGAAGACACCAACCCTGCAGACACGTTGACCTCAAGACTTCTGGCCTCCAGAACTGGGAGAAACAAAATTCTGTTGTTGAAGCCCCCTGTCTGTGGCACTTTGTGATAGCAGCCTTGCTCTCAGGAAGGTTCATTTCAGGCCTAGTCCTACCACCAACCCGAATATTTACACCCACTTTCAATGAGAGCGTATGGGGGTGGGACTGAAACGATGATGCTCACAGCCTCCTTGGCCACATTAAGCTTTGCTAGAAGACACAGGCTCTCAGGTTGTGTGGATCCCTGTGCCTGCAACGACCTTTCTCAGAAAGCTGGTGCCCCAGCTAATGCCCTCCCCTTGACACTGGAAATGACTACCTTAAGCCCAGGGAACACAACTCAGCTCTCAGGCACGCAGCTGTGAGCAGTGGCATTGCTTGAGGGAGGGGAGAAAATGCAGATAGAGGACCCAGTGCTTGGCCAATGTTAGCTGAGCTGGATGTTTAAATACTGGGAGAGAGCATCACACAGCTTCTGCCCCATGGCAGTCATCACGCTGCAGAGGGGCCAAGAGGCAGGCAGTGGAGGCAGGCTGACTAGAGTGTGGGGCCGGGCCCGGGGATGGGGGTTCAGGCCTTTCCCTTCTGGGTCTCCACACCTTGCAGGGCAGAGGGGCAAGGCAAGCAAACTACAAGACAGGGGAGGTGGGGTGTCACTAGATCCTCTGACACCAGGTAAGGTAAGGGAGCAGCCAGGGGCAGGGCAGAGTCTCCTCTCTCCCGGCCAAGGAGGGAGAAGCATCGAAGTCATTCTAGGCTGGAGAATTTAATTTCTTGCTTTCTGACCCTGCATTGCAGGGAAAGGAGGTGGGAGGTAGATCCCCTGCCCCCATCCCCTGGCCACCTCCACATTCAGTGCTCCGCTTCCTCCAGCTTACACCCCAGCTTATGCTTTGTTCACTTAATCACTCAACAAATAGTTGCTGAGAACTGCCATGTGCCAGACACTGGGAGAAGAAGACACATCCCTAACCTCGCAGAGCTGAGAGTCCAGTGGGCTAGGCACTGGTCATCAGGAAAAAGACACAGGAGAATGTGACTACAAACAGCAACACATGCTACAGAGAAAAGGTGTGGGGCTTATGAAAATCAGGGTGAGAGACTTCCCTGGTGGCGCAGTGGTTAAGAATCCGCCTGTCAATGCAGGGAACACGGGTTAGAGCCCTGGTCGGGGAAGATCCCACATGCCGCGGAGCAACTAAGCCTGTGTGCCACAACTACTGAGCCTGTGCTCTAGAGCCCGCGTGCCACAACTACTGAAGCCCACGTGCCTAGAGCCCACGCTCTGCAACAAGCGAAGCCACCGCAATGAGAAGCCCGCACACCACAACGAAGAGTAGCCCCTGCTGGCCGCAACTAGAGAAAGCCAGTGTGCAGCAACAAAGACCCAAAGAAGCAAAAAATAAATAAATAAATTTATTTTAAAAAAAAAAATCAGGGTGAGATTCTGATCTCTGCATGTCAGGGAGGAAAGAGACCCTGGAGAGGTGACCCTGAGCTGAAGGCTGAGGTAGAATTCATGACATAAATTCAGGGCAGCAGTGAAGAATGATCTTCCTAGAAGACGATTCTACCTGTGCAAAGGCCCTGAGGCAGGAGGAACATGGTGCAGTGTCCTCCAGTGAAGTGCACCACACCATCGCCCAGGCAGCCACCTGTGTTTGCAGACTGACCTCAGGAGGGGCCGTTGCACCTCAGTCAGGGCCCCCAAGACCAGTTCTTAAAGGAGGAATATAACAACATGGGCAGGAAAGAGACTGACCCAAAACAGAGGGTTGGGATTCCTGCTGCAGAGAACCATATTCCTTCAACAAGCACGTGCTCCATGACTTGGTAGGTGGGTGTGCCCGCCCCACCGTGGGCTGGGCGCGAGGATGCTCCAGGCCCAGAGCCTTCCCAGTGGTGTAGCGGGGCTATAGGCAGAGAGCCAGGGGTTGGAATCCAGCAAAGCCGGGCTGGAACCCTGGTTCTATTAGGAGTGAGGCCCTCAGAGCCTCAGTTTCCTCATCTCAAAAATAGGAAGATGATGCCTTGCGTGGTGGGTATAAGGCTCCAACAAGAAAGCACCTTGAAAATATCGATAAAATTTACACTCCCTGAGGGCGCAACAGGTGGGGATAACAGAAAGTGACACGCACAGTGACCTGTAAGCAGGATAGGCTTCTTGTGGGTATGATCTGCAGTCACACACGGGCCTATGCTTGGAGGGCCCCCACTTGATTTAATCTCTGCTGTTGCTGTCTTAAAAGCTTAAGAATTTTTAAATGAGGGGCCCCGCATCTCCATTTTGCACTGAATCCCACAAATTATGTAGCTGGTTCTGCCTGTAAGTGACCATTAAGTTCCTGTGGATAAAATTTATGGGGTCTAATCCTCTTGATCCCATTTGGATAATGCTGTGAAAAGGACTGAACTCACAAAACAGCCTAAAAGGACATCAGTGTGGCCCAACAGTACACAACCAACTCAGGCAGTACTCAACCTCCCCCTCTCCCTCCGTCCCTCTCTCTCTTCCTCTCACACTCATCATGAAGTGAGAAATAGCAACTTACAGGTGCAGGGGAGTATAGAACTTCTAACAAAAACAAGGCACCTGCCTCACCTGGGACACAGAGGTAGCAAGGCTGGGGCCCCTCTGTTCCAACCTGGCTAGAGATGTGCTAGTGGCTCCGTGCTCCACACTTCTTCTCTGTCCTGAACAGACTGCCCCCCATCCTTTCAGGGAGCCAGGAGCTCCTGGCTCCCTGAATGCAAATTGTGTGTTCCAGCTGGCAGTGCAAATCTCATTCTTATTAAAAGGACAGTCTGAATTCATGACAAATAAATCTCTGAAAGAAATACAATTGTATTACTTAAAAACCCATGGCATTAGAAGCCGGTATTTACCGAGCACCAAGCAGAGACTCAGTCTATAGAGTAGGTAATGTGTTCATATTAAGGCGGTCACCTTAAAATAGCTCTCAACCAGGACAAACACATGGCCTTGACCAAAGATGAACGCTAACATTTGCTGGGTGTGACCTCTAGGCCAAGTACTGTTCTACTGTAGATGTATTTTCTCAATTTATCCTCATAGTATGTTTATCCCCATTTTTACAGACAAGAGAGCTGAGGCCCAGAGAGGCTAAGCCACTTACTCAGGCTCACACAGAACATGGCAGAGCTGGAATTAGCACCTAGGCCATCTGGCATCAGAGACAACACTCACTCACCAATCTGGACCACAGCACGGCTTTTAGTAAATATTTGCCCCTCACTTTGCTTTTCTGTAAAATGATAGGTGGGACTAGGTAACCCCTAAAGTCCCGCTTCTCCCCACAATGGAGAGGCAGAAAAGTGTACCAGGTAAGAGTCCAGACTTAGGTATAAAGTGGTTCTGCCAGGCTCTCTCTTGAGGGGGAATATGATGAGGGATTGTGGGTGAAAAATTTAGAAAAGAGACGGGCACACATGAGTGCTGCACTAGCAAGGGCTGTCATCATTACACAGCCTTAGGCACAGCCAGGGTGGACTCTAACGGTTCTCTAATTCCAGCTCTCTAGGCTCCTGAGGTCTCCTGGAAACATGAGAATGTCTTTGACCCCCAAAAAGCCCCTCTCTGGGGACACCCTCTCTGACAGCACCTGCAATTAAGAAGGTGGTCATGGAGCACAGGCGACAAAGATCCCTGTGTCCCCTGTATCTCACTGGCTGCTGGCCACTAGAGCTGCCCTGGCCCAACCATCTCAGTCAAACCTCCAGTAACTGTCAGCCAAGACAGTGACAACTGTGAAAGGAACGTTTTCCACAGGGCCGATTTCAAGTTCACTGGAAACTCCACTGCACTGGTAGCCAGGGGACAATGGGTAAATTTCTTCCCACTGTGATCCAAGTTCCTCCCCCCTAAAACTCTGGTCTATGCTGGCTCAAATGCCAGCTCCACCATTTGGTAGCTGGGCCACCCTTGGAAAATTACTTAACTCTACGCATCAGCCCCCTTACTTACAAAACACCAGCAACACAGCCTAGCCAGGCCTCCTGCGTTAAAATCCCAGTTCTACCACGTATAAGCCTTGTCAAGCAAGTCAACGCATAGACCTGGCCTCAGTTTCCTTATCTATAAAATGGGGGTAATAATAATAGCACCTCCCTCAGAGGCAAGCTTAACTGAGTTAATGTTTGCAAAGCACTTGGATATATATATTTACTCTCGTCATTATTACTTTTGGGCACTGTCATGATTATATGAGATAACTGTAGCTCCCAATGGACACCCAGAAAATGTGAGTGCCATCGATATATTTATTATTACTATTATTCTAGCCAGCACAGCCCTTTCAGCCTTGAGAAATAAGGAGAGAAAATTCTTCGGCAAATTAGAAGTGGGAGCAGAAACCCCAAATGAAAGCTAGCAATGCGGGTGGGGGCTGCCCTAAAGCACGGTGGTTTGGAAAAGGGTAAAGGGCCCGCGGCTCCAGGCAGCCGCGGATCCCCTATCTCCCCAGGCCTGGTCATCATGAAACGCCCGCGAACAAGTCCTCAGACCCCAACCGCCAGCGGCGCAGATCCGGCCCCTTCGGACCGGGTCCTCCGAGGAACTCTCCGAAGAGAGTTAAAGGGAAGTTTCTGCCCACACTAACCTGCCAACAGCTGTCGGTGCTGCCTGTTGGGAAGAAAACAGAAAACAAACCAAAACTAGGGCTCGCACGGTTCTGGTCGCATCTTCCACTTGGAGGCCTGGCCCCTGGAAGGGAACCGGGCTGCGGAGGGTCTCCGCGGAGCGCTGGGGTCCCGGCCGGGCGGGGAGCGAGGAAGGGGCGCAGCATCCCCGACCCTTGGGAGGCGCCGCTGTGCTCCACCGCCTGGCCAACCAGACCCGGGCCCACGGACGCCGACGGGGACCGGGAGGGGACAGCCCAGAGGCGGCAGGGCCTCCCGGCCAGGCCCAAGCCCCGAGCCCCGGGCTCCCCGGCGCCGGCCGCCCTCGCCCCACCCGAGGGGTCCCCGAGGCGCCCGGTCCCAACGCGCTTACCCGGGGCCGGAGCCCGCGCCAGCAGCACGGCCGCCGCCAGCGCCAGGAGCCGCATCTCCCCGCCGCGCCCGGCGCTGTGACGCGGGAGCAGCGCCGCCGCCCGCCCGCCACCACAACCAACCCCCACCCGCCCCCCCACACACCGACCCCACCGCCGCGCAGCCCGCCCCGCGCCCGCCCCCGGCTCGGCCCCGGCCCCCGCCCCCGCCCCCGCCCCCGCCCCTCGGGCCGCCTCCCCCCGCCGGGCCAAAGCTTCTGGGCGCCCCGAGCGGCGGAGGCGCGGGCCGCCGCCAGCGATCCTCTCTGTGATCTGTGGGCGGCTTATTTCACCACCCCCATTTCACAGATGTGAAAACTGAGGTTCTGAGAGGCGATGGCTCAGACACAGGACATACTAGATGCAATGACATTGGAGGTCACTTTGCATTACAGGCCAGTTATTGCTAAGGGGAGGGTGTCTTGGAGGTTGGGAAGAGGGTGGGGGGCGACTCCCAAATTCGGGGGCTTCCCTGACCTAAGGCTAATCTGCTGCCCAGGGAACCTCCTGCAGTCGCTCCACAGAGACCTTTGGGAGCCAAGGAGCAGCTGAATTTGGATGCGGGTGGGAGGGTATCAGGGACGGAGACGCTTGGAAAATTGAGAAGGTCCACACAGATAAGTTCAGAGTGTGTGGACACTATAAACAGTAATGGCTGCTTAGGGTGCCCTCAGCCACAGACCTGGGCTAGATACTTTGCACCATGTCACTAAATCCCGACACTGTGAGACCCTGGGACAGCTTTTCAATCTCCATGTGCCTCAGTTTCCTCCACCTGTACAATGGGAAAATTGGCATGTCCCTCATTGGATGTTGAAGATCAAGTAAGACATTTCCAGTTACGGCACTGCACCTGGCCCCTGGCCTGTGAATGTCACCTGTCTTTACTCTTACTATTACAGATAAGGAAGCAGAGGCAGAGAGATGAAAGGGCTGATCCTTGCCAGGATGTGATGACAAGGCCATTCAGCCCAGATTACTCTGAGCCAATGGTCTTTTCACCATGCTTCTAAGTTTGAGCCTGACTGATGTGCTAATCCAGCATCTCTACAGCAAAGAAAGTGTATATTAGGTATGTTTTGTGCGTGTCTGTCAGGGGAGGGCTTTGTGGGGTTCCAGAAAAGGTGGGGCCTAATTGGGACTGGGGTCCCTGGAAGAGGAAGAGAACATGGCACCCTCTCCTTCTCTCTAAAAGCAGTGAATGGGGATGGGGAAGGCGTGGAGACAGAGGTGGTGCTGCCCACTGGTGCTCAGCCCCAGGGCACGTCCCAGAGGAGAAGTCCACCCTGCAGCCCAGGCCAGTGGGTGTACAGCCCTTGTGATCTCTCCAAATGCCAGGAACTCCCAGGGGGCCAGGGGCTCCCTAGGGCTCTTCTAGCTGGAGACCCTCATAAGGAGCAGGGCCCTACAGGGACTGGGCTGACTGTCCAGACAGTCTGACTGGAGGGAGCAGCCCCACCTCTCACCACCAGGTGGGTGATGGAACTGGGGAGCCAACGGGGAACTGGCTGCAAGGCTGCTGGGTCTGATGCCAAGGACAAGAAGTGAGGGCAAGAACGGATGTCGAACTGGGTCCTACAGCCCAGGAATGCACACATTTCTGGATTTCTGGGAGACTTCCAGACCAGAGCTTGGAAACCACTTTGCATGTGTGAGCAACTAAGCCTCACACCCCATCCCTGTGAGGTCCCAGGCTCCAATTTATGGGTTAGTAAGCTCAGGCTCAAAGAGGACTGGAGACCTGTCCAGGGCTCTTGGGCCACAGAGTATCTGGATGGGGAACTTGGATTCTGACTATGGAAGACAGCGCTTGGTGAGACAGGAGAGAGGATGCCAGAGGAGGAGCGCTGGTTCTGAAAGTCAACAAACATCCCACCCTGGGTGCCACTTGTGGGTCCTTGGGCAATACAACCTCTCTGAACCTCATTGTCCACATGTAAAATGGCATGTCAGCATGACTGCACGTGGGTAGGGCGCTAAGGAAGCAGCAGGACTGTTTGGTATCCTCCATGGCCTCCCACCTCAACCTTTGTGCTTGCTATTTACTCCCCATTGGTGGAAAGTAGAAAGGGCCCTTTACACAGGTCAGTCACATTTAAAGGAGCCAATTTTTGCTTTGGTCATTGTATCACTTTTTTTTTAAGGTTTTTTTTTTTTTTTTTTGGATATGGACCCTTTTTTTAGTCTTTATTGAATTTGTTACAATATTGCTTCTGTTTTATGTTTTGTTTTTTTGGCCGCATGAGGCGCCTGTGGGATCTTAGCTCCCCAACCTGGGATTGAACCCATACCCCTTGCATTGGAAGGTGAAGTCTTAACCACTGGACAACCAGGGAAGTCCCCCATTGTATCATTTCTGAATAGCGTTCTCTCCTCACAGAACTGAGCAGATATTGCACTCAGGATTAGTCTTAAATGCCCACCCTTTGCCTCGGTTTCTCTTTGCCAGAATTGATGCTGTGCTGGAGATTTAGGGGCTGGAAAGTGCTTTTCTTGCAGTTCTGCGATACGTAACGTTGTTCTCTTTTCAGCTGTGTGCTCTCTCAGTACTTTTCAGCTTCCCAAATAATCTACCAGACCATCTTGATAAGACCTTTGCTGCATGACCCGGGAACCACATCCAGTCTCCAGGGCGGACACCGCCAGTGACCCAGATGAGATGCAGTATTTCAGTTGTTCTGGACTACAATAGCAAAGACCTTCCAGATACTGACCTTCACGCTGCTGCCTGCTCACTCGCTTACAACCTTAGACAATTTGAAAATCCTCCACCAACTTATTTGTCCAACCCCTGGCTCCATCAGGTCTATGTTCTAAATTAGAAGAATAATACAATCCAATTATTTTTTTAAGTTATCTCTTCTAAAAATCCCCCGTCTGGAGTTTCTAGACGAGCATTCAGACTGTTTTGAAGTTGATCCAGGTCCCGGTGGACACTAAGCTATGCGGAGGCCCTACTCAACTAATCCTGATTCTATCGGTCACCACTGAAAGAATCTTAGAAATCCAAATTCCCTCAAAATAAATGTGTTCTGCGATCACATGGCAGGCTGGGGAGTGGAGGTCTCCTTTTCCTCTTCCATTATTCAGTTGTTTACTAAAACCTGGTCTGAGATGAAAGAAGAGGGCACAGTTTTTTAATCAGCTTGATTTTGTGTATAGCAAGTATATTCCTAAACTAAAAGCACAAAAGAAAAGTAAACACCCCCTTCTAAGGTGTTCGGTGGGTTTCTCTGTTGCTTTTTCAGTCTGGATTTATACAAGTAATTTTTAAGGTCTCCTCCTCCTTAATGCTCGCAGGCATTCTGGAGCCAAAAGCACTTAGTTGCATGCTTGAATTATCACCAATAGGGAGTGAACAAAGAGTACACTCCGGACAGAAAGGGTTTCAGCTGTGACTGATGGAGGGAGGATAGGAAAGAAGAGATCATGGTTACAGAGGACGCATCCATCCAATCAGAAGCAGCAGCCATCAGCCAGCAATGGTGGAACTTTCATGAAACCTGCAGCATCTTTCCCATGCACAACTAGGGAAGGGGTGTGGAGTGCACTGGTTTTTCCCTAAAGGTAAGGAAGTATGAAGCCATGAGGCTGGCAGTACATCTAGATAGAAATAGCTTCTCCAAAGCTATAGTATGTAAGTTTGGGTCATTCCATGACCTTAGCAGTGATCGTCAGCTTGGTTGTCAGGCTCTGCAGGCTGGATGCAGAAGGAAACGGCCCGCAGATTCTAGAAGTCTCCAGATGGAAGGGACTGGAAAGAGGGTGGGATTGGGAACTGGACAGGTCATCTATATCACTGATCACAACAGAGCCCATGCCTGTTTCCTCTTCCTATAGTCCTGCTGGCAACATCTACCATGAAAGCAGCCCTTGAACTGAAAATTAAAGGATGCTGGGAGAGTCCCGCCAGCAGCGGGTGATGGACTGTTCCAGGCAAGGGAACATGTGCCAAAGCACAGAGGCTAAAGGACGCAGGACTTTCAAGTCCTGAAGGTGGCTTCTGGGGGCCTAAAAGACCAGTTGAGTCTGGGGAGTGAGATGTGGATGGAGAGACAGGCAGGAACAAAGCCCTAGCGGCCCCGCAAATGGCAGATCCAGGAGTTTGTACTTCATCCCAATGATGGTGGTTGCCATCAGTGAAGGAGGAGAGATGTTGCAAGGGTCCCCCAGGCATCACAGAGGAGGCACCACTAGGTTTGGAGGCAGGGGCTACGTTGAGTCTAATATCTCCAATGCTATTGACAATAATCCAAGAGAAATGTTGAATTTCAGAGTCTATAACTCCCAGTGAGGGTAGAGAAAAAGGAAAGACAATTGACTCAAGCCAATGTGAGATACCTTGAAAACAAGTGTCATTGTCCAGGATCTGAGACAAGAGAAGGGCTGAGTACTGAGCCCTAGAAAACCCATTCCTGCACAGTGCCCAGTGCATGGTGGGCCATCAATATATATCTCAGGGGCGAAGGAGAAAGAAAGGAAGCTGTTTCTTGGGCTACCGTAACAAAGTGCCACAAACTGGGGGGGCTTAAACCACAGAAATGTATTGTACTCACCGTTCTGGAGGCTAGAAGGCTGAGATCAAGGTGTCAGCAGGTTTGCTTTCCTCTGAGGCTTCTCTCCTTGGCTTGTGGATGGCCATCTTCTCCCTGTGTCTTCACCTGGTCTTTCTTTTTTGTGTGTCTGTGTCCTAATCTTCTCTTATGAGGACACCAGTCATATCGGATTAGGGCCCACCCTACTGACCTCATTTTCATTTAATTACCTCCTTAAAGTCCCTATCTCCGAGTACAGTCACTGTCTGAGGTGCTAGGGTTTAGGACTTCAGCATGTGAATTCTGGGGGAGATTCAATTCAGCCCATAACAGCAGGGAAGAAGGGAGGAGGAGGAAAGGAGGCAGCCAAAGAGGGAGCTGAGGAAGGCGGCTGACAAATCGAGATGGGGATACAGAGCCAGGAGAATAGAGACTCAGCCACCAACGTCAGCTATCACGGAGAGGGACAGCCTATCCCCAAACAAAGGCAACAAGAGAACCAAGAAAATTCTTCATTCACTCACCCTAGCCTGGGATTGAAAAACATAGCCTGGGAGTCTGGGAGAAGATACTTCTCTCCTCTCGTGCATTTCAGATGTTCCTAACTAGCAGCCTTTATTGGGCCACAGAGATCTGGAGCTGGGAGCAGCTCTCATGCCAGCACCCACCCCCTCAGCACCCCATCATCCCCACACGGGTGAACCCATCCTGATCTCCCTGCTCCATCCCCTGTGCCCTGTGGGTACTTATTACTTTGGGTTAATCAAACAAGGAAAGGTCAGTGCTAGAGGTTGGCAGAGGCTGTCCTTGGAGAGACAACCTTCAGTAGGCAGCTTGGACCCCCTAGGGGGTCTTTGGAAATGTGTGGGACATTTTTGATTGTCACAATGATTTGAGGGGTGGATGAACTACTGTCATTCAGAGGCAGGGGCCATGACATGAATGCCCTACATTGCCCTGGGCAGTCCTGCCTGGGAAATAACAGTCCACGCAAAATGCCAATCATCACGCGCACTTTAGAAACAGAGAGAGCGATGGGAAGTCACTGACGCAGTCACCGGGGCAACCGAGGGCTTCTGGGGCTTTGTGAGAAGAGGGTGCACAAGATTCAGAGTCATGTCCAAGAAAAACTGGCTGTTGATTGTCTTCCAGCAGCTCCAGGTCACCATGCTGTTCTTGGACTAGGCATCTTTCAGCCCAGTCTCTCACGGCCAGCCTGGCTTTCCTCTCTGCCTCTGCAGAGGAGTGCTGAGTCCAGTAAAATCAGAGTCAGGACTGCTCAGGCTCCTCCAAAACACTGGCCCAAATCGAGCCAGGGCTGGTCAAAAGGGAAGCCTGGCTGATAGCTCAGCCAGCCTCTATCTCGGGCAGGCCAGGTTGTACCTCCCAGCCTTCCTGTCTGGATGAGGACAAGATGCAAGAAGCTAGTGCTTTGCGCAGCATCTAGAGTAACCTCCTTCAGAGGTGAGTGAGAAGACATCCCACCCTACCTACCCTTTTACTCCCCTGAGGACACAGTCACATGCACCCCACTCCACACACGGACGGATGAGAGATACAAGACATCTTCAGGGTACATTTCCCTCTTCCTGGCACCCACCCCTCCGCAGGTGAGCTCCAAAATCTGGTCCCACTTCTCTGCCACAGCCCTGCCCTAACTCCATTCCCATTCCCTCAGGGACTTTTTCTGAACCTCTAGCTAACTGGTGAAATAATTCACGTAAAAGGCTGATATTGTCTTAGTGTGCGCGCTTTCCAAGGATATTGTAATTAAAATAGACGAGGACAAGTCTTAAGTCAATGAATGGCTCTCTGATGATGAAATTGCTCAACTGTTAATTGCCTGAAGAGAAGATCATGGGGACAAAGGGATGAGCTCTCTAGAGGGCAAAAGAAACCCTCTTTTCCTTCTTTATAGTGATAGCCTTTATTCTAGAAATGCAGAGCCCCAGTCCTAGCTCAGTTTGGGATGTTTGGGCTAGTTGCCCCTTCAGGGGGGTGCTGGGTTTCTATCCTTTCAAGACTCTGCTTGAAGCGGTATCACCTCTTCCAGGAAGCCTTCCAAGCCCCCAAAGGCTGAGTTAGGTCCCCTCTTCAGAGCCCCCATGGTTTCCTATACAAATCTCTACACACAGCATCGTAAATGTCCCTGCTGGACTCTCTGATACCTAATACAAGACACTGGCCATCAATCATCTCTGTGTCTTTCCTGCATTGGCAATGGGATGATCTCCGATGGTATAGCTTTACATACTGTCCACACTGGGAGATTGTGTCATCTTAGCATGCTGCAGTGAGAACCCATCAGCCCCAGAAGAATCTACCTTGTATTCAGTCCCATATTCATTTAGGAAGCAACTTGTTTTTGCAAACACCAAGCTCAGCAGTGACATAAAATTAATGTTGTTGGTTTGAGTTTTATTGCTGTTGTAATTGTGTTTGTATTTAATGTGTAAATGTGTTTTTATTTTTATGGTTATCAAGGAACTTATAAACTTGAATATTTGTGTTGTTTAAGTCATTGTGTAAGCAGCAATAACTAAGTCAACCCGGGCCTGTTCTTGGCCTTTCAAAGGATAGTATTCAAGTTTGCAAAATACTGCTGTAGGGAATTCTCACTCTCTTCTCCTAAGATTGATGGTACCTCACACTGCAGTTCCTGGGTGTGCCCTGGGAGGGGCTGCAGGAAGTCCGGCAGCAGAGCGGGTGGGATAGGGAGGGTGGGAGGGAGGGAGACGCAAGAGGGAAGAGATATGGGAACATACGTATATGTATAACTGATTCACTTTGTTATAAGCAGAAACTAACACACCATTGTAAAGCAATTATACCCCAATAAAGATGTTAAAAAAAAAAAAAAGCCCTCAGGGGTTAGAGCATCATTCATGGACCTTCTCTGCAGGTCCTTGTGCTGCACCCCAGCCAGGCACAGCACGGCCCAGTGCACAGCAGCACATACCACATACTCACACACAAATGCACACACACGTGCTTACGTGTACACACAGGGTCTGGCTCCTGGCGCCGTGCTTTGAGCTCGAGACATGGCATTTTCGTGAACTGTTTTTGTGAACTCTTGTTCCGTCCTGCCTACAGCTCAGCACATCTTGGTCCTTATCATCCCTGGCCCAGCTCATTTCTAGGTGGGGGCTTCCCGTCAGTCTCACTGACAGGGGAAGCAGTAGAGACTTAGAAGAGAATGGAAGGGAACATACTGTATTCTCTTAACCAACCTACATGCCACCACGCACACACACACACACCAGATCCCCTCTGATGGGAGCCCAAAGCACTCTGAGTGCTCAGGGCCAGTAATCCCACTCCGTATTTGCCAAAAGTCAGCCTCTGGGTCCCAAATTCAGTCATGCCATTCTGGGCATATAAATCGACAAAATACTGATTAAGCACTCACTGTGTGCTTGCCCTCCTGAGGGCCTGAGACCCGGAAGCCTCCCCACCAGAAACAGGGACTCCTCAAGCCTTCCTGGCTGCCACCTCAGCATCTGTATTCATTTGTTAGGGCTGCCATAACAAGACACTGCAGACAGGGGGGCTTAAGCCACAGACATGTATTATCTCCCAGCTCTGGAGGACAAGTTCAAGATCAAGACGTCTGCAGGGTTAGTGTCTTGGGAGGCCTCACTCCTTGGTTTGCAGATGGCTGTCTTCTCCCTGTGTCTTCATTTTGTGGTCTTTCTTCTGTGTGTGTCTGTGTCCTAATCTCCTCTTCTTATAAAGACATCAGTCATATTGGACTAGAGCCCAGCCTAATAATGACTTTGTTTTACTTTACTTACTTCTTTAAAGACCTTATCTCCAAATAAGGTCACATTCTGAGGTACTAGGGGTTAGGACTTCAACCTTTAAATTTGGGGGAGGGGGACACAATTCAGCCCATGACAGCATCCATAGCTGAGCACCTCAGAGACTCCCATGGAAAGGTCAGTCAGGACTCTGACATCTTTGATGGACCCTCATCTTCCCCCACCCAAGCCTCATACCTGGACCACCTTTGTGACGTCACATTCCCCTGTCGAAGTATCCTCCTTAACATCTGCCCTTTCTCTCTTTCCCCTTCTGTCTCCCTGCAAAGTCCCGTTTTCATGATCTTGTTTTCTTCCCAGTTTCACTATCTTTTACCCTTTCTTGCTGTTGAGCTCCCACCACAGTTTTCTCATGAGATCTCCCTCTCATTCACAGCTTTCAACCTTTATAAGAAATGAGGACACACCACAAAAAGAGCTTTGTAATTTAACTCTCTTGAGTTGGCTGAGTCCTCATTCATTATAAAGTCCTCTTAAAATCAAAGCTAATTTGATTCAGAAGAGCCAAGGATTAAGATGTCAAGAGCTGGGCTTCTCAGAATGTGGTCAATAGACCACAAATGTGGACACAAATGTGGACATGTCACTTCTAACCTCAGGTAATGTTTGATTAAATGTTTTATTGCCTTTTTATTATAAAAGCCATGCTTCCTCAAATGGAAAACAAAGAATACTGCATGTTACAGGAAAACCAAAATTTATCAACAATTATCAACTGGAGATAATCACTTTGATGTTTCATTGCACTTGCAATATTTCCAAGAATATCTGTGTATTTAGTGAATGGAATGTTTTCCATGTTATTTCCTAATCAGTCACATTTAGTACATAGGAAATCTTTCGATACATATTTTGTCTCAATCCTTCGATTACCTCTTTTTTTTGGAAATTCATTTGAGTTTCCAAGGTAAGTATATTGTCTTTTTCTAAAAAAACGAACAGAATTTTCTGTCCATTATATATAACATTGCTGTTTCATGTTTTATTGAATTGGTTGTAACCTCCGGAATGATGTTAAATAAAAAATTGTAATAGATGCCATGTTTTACCTGATTTCAGTGGGAACACTTGTAGATTTTTTGCTACTTGGTTTAAGATAAATACTTTATCTCATCTGAAGAAAATTTCTATCCTTAGTTCTAAAAATAATATAGGAATTATTGTTGTATTTACTACATTTTTAATTGTGATATAATTTGCATACCATACAATTCAGCTCTTTAAAGCATGCGATTCAGTGGTTTAGAGTCTATTCACAAAGTGTGTAATCATCACTGCTATCTAATTTCAGAATGCTTTCATCACCTCAAGAAGAAACCCCATATCCATTAGCAGTCACTTCTCGTTCCTCTCCTTTCCCTGAATCCCAGGCAACCATCAATCTGCTTTCTGTCTCTATAAATTTGCCTGTTTGGAAATTTCATATAAATAGAATAATGCATTTTGTAGCCTTTTGTGTCTGGCTTCTTTCACTTAGAATAATATTTTCAAGGTTCATTCACGTTATAGCATAGATCAGTACTGAATTCTTTTTATGGCTGAATAATTTTGTTTATCCATTCATCACTTGATGGACATGTCGGTTGTTTTCACGTTTTTGTATTAGAAATAATGTTGCTATGAATATTCATGTACAGGTTTTTGTGTGGACATTTGTTTTCAATTATCAGAATTGCTGAGCTGTATAGTAACTCTATTTTTGACTTTTTACGGAACTGCCAGAATGTCTTCTAAAGTGGCTACACCATTTTACATTCCTACCAGCATTGTATGAGGGTTCCAATTTCTCCACATCCTCACCAACTCTTCTTATTATGTCCTTTTTTATTATAGCCATCCTGGTGGGTTTCTCATGTAGTTTTGATTTGCATTTCCCTAAAGACAAATGATGTTGAGTATATTTTCATATGCTTATTAGTCATTTGTATATCTCCTTTGAAGAAATATTTTTCAAATCTTTAACCCATTTTTAAATTGGGATACTTGTTTTTTATTGTTGAGTTGTAAGAGTTCTTTACATATTTTGGATACCAGACTTTTATCAGATATGCGATGTGCAACTATTTCTCCCATTTTGTGGATTGTTTTCCACTTTCTTAATAGTATCCTCTGAACACAAAAGTTTTTCATTTTGACGGAGCCCAATTTATATAATTTTTGTTTGCTTGTGCTTTCGGTGTCATATCTAAGAGAAATCATTGCCTAATCCAAGGTCATGAAGATTTACACCTCTGTTTTCCTCTAAGAGTTTTATAGTTTTAACTCTTACATTTAGATCTTTTTTATTTTAATTTGTATATGTGGTATGAGGTAGAAAGCCAGCTTCACTGTTTTGCATACAGATATCCAGTTGTCCCAGCCCATTTGCTGAAAAGATTATTCTTTCCCCTGTTGAATTATCTGGGCACCATAGGTGAAAAACAATTGACCATAAATGTATGGGGTTATTTTTGAATATTTTTCTTTTTAATATCTACTAAGACTATCATAAGATCCTTCTTTCAATATGAAATATTGTTAGATTTAACAATTTCTGTCTTTACAGTCATGAGATGCCCAAACTCAAATCATGGTGAATTGTTATTTTCACACTCTATAAATTTGATTAGATATCGTTTTGTGTTTATAAGTGAGATCAATATATTGTTTACTTTTAGTGCCATCTTTGTCAGGCTTTGTTGTCACATTTCTGTAAATTTCATAAAATAAGTTCCATCTCTTTCTGTAGTTTGGGAAAATAAAGGGTGTAAAGTGGTTCAAGATCTAAAATGTTTGAGGTCCCTTGATCCTTTGGAAAGATTCCCCTTACTCACCCTGATCCTTGTCTTATTTGGTGGAGGTCCCAGGTCTCTACAAAGTGATGAGTTTAAACCATGAATGAATACTTACCTCAGCTGAGTTTGAGATATGTTTTAAAAATAAGTCACTATCTGAAGAACAATTTTATCCCCTCCTTCCTCCATCCATGTCAGCTGAAGTTATCCTCTACATTAAAAATTTGTTTCCCCAATGTTCTTGTCATCTTTCATTTGTCCTTAATGCCCATCATCTTTCCCCCTGTCTGCAGCTGCTACTGCTTAATCTAAAGAAAATACAACCTGTGGAGTTGACATGTTTGCTATTCTGAATATCTCGCATCTGTCTTTATGTTAAAATTTTGCTTCTTCGTGTGATGGTTAGAGTGTAGGCTCTGGAACCAGGCTGCCTGGGTGTGAAGACTGATTCTGCTGTACACCAGCTCTATGACCTTGACAAGGTCTTAGCTTACCCACCTATAAAACAGGACTAATCCTAGGACCCACCTCATTGGTTTGTGGAGAGCATTACATGACTTATTATTCATGAAGTGTTTAGAACAATGCTTGGTCCTTAGAATATCCATGTTTAACACATAAATACACTTGTCTTTTAAAGGCTGAAATTCCAGAGCTTAGATGCCATGCCTCATTTTGTTCGCTCTGCAACTGATTTCTAAATAGAAATGTTCTCCTCCTCACCAGTGCTCACTATTTCTGGTTCAGCTGCCTCCTCTCCCCTTAGATAGTGCTTGGATTCTACCTGCCTACTGAGCTCCCTCCAACACCACACAGCTCTTCTCAGAAGAGCTTGACAAAGTTTGGACCATTGTCCTATCCTTTCTTTTCTTCCTGAAGGTACTCCAGCCCTATTCACAGTGAATTGAGAAAGTCTGTGACTCTGTTGCATCTTGAAAATGGTGCTGCAATATCATCCCCACGGTTGACATCCATTCCAAAATGATCCCATAGCTTCTGCTGCACTGGGACTGGTACAGAGAATGCATCTAACACAAGGCCACGGAAAGGGCCATGGTAACCACACATACACAGATGACCACAAATCTATCTCTATCCCGTTTAACACTCTTCAAAGCCCCAGATCCTTCTAACTAGCTCCCTTCCAAAGGCTTCTATCATGAACTGAGCTTATTTAAAAGTGGGCTCATGGGCATCCCAGCAAATCTTGTCCTTTGGTGCTCCAAAATGGAACCCACATTCACCAACCACTCAGGTAAAAAAAAAAAAAAAAAAAAAAAAAAAAAAAAAACTTGGAAGTTGTTGTGGACAACTTCCTCTTACCACTCTTATCAAACACTAGCCCAAACCTGTGATTCGCATCTCCTAAATCTCTTTGAACTCACCCTGCCTACAGCTCTTCAACTGCGCTCCTTGGCACCAGTGATGCTCTCTCATCCATTCTTGACCCTGCTCACCACAGAGATCTTTCACAAAGGCCAACCTGATTTGCTGAAAATTCCTCAGGAGCTCCTTGCAGTTTTCAGGGGAAAAAAATTCAAGTTCCATCCTCTTGGCTCCCAAACCCTACTTGACCTAACTTCCCACCTACCTACGACAGAGAACATGAAGTTTCTCTCGTCAGGGGCTGGTTTCTCCGTATCTGGTCAGGATCCAGCCTCCTCTTAGTTGGCTCTTCTTTCCCCATTTTTCTTGCATTCTCCGCCTCCCTCTCTCTTTCGGATCGTTCTCACTACAAATAAACGTGCTCTCTCCCCACCTTTGCCTTTGTGTAGTCTCCTCTTGTCCAGCTAAGCCATCATTGCTTTCCTTTTCAGACAAGCTTGCCAGCAGAGCTGTCTAATGTTTGTGTCCAGTGGTTCTTTGTGTGCCCACTACTGCCCCATGCCCGCCTGGCCTCTGCCACCCTCAGTCCCTGGCACTGCTCTCATCACAGCCATCAGCAATCTCCATGTGCCAAATGAAAGCAAACATTTTACCCTCAGCTCACTCCCACTCACTCTCACTTTTAACATGGCTCACCCGCTCCTAGAAACAATCTTTCTTAGTTTTAATGACTCTGAAGAAAACTCCTGGTTCTCACTAATTCTACCTGTCCTCCCAGCCTTTGTGAACACCTACCTCTTTGGAACGTTCTCCTTCCTCAACAATCAGCATGAGTTTGGGGGCCCTCCGCTGGGCTCCCCAAGCCTCCTTTAGGTGATTCATCCCCTTGGCTTGCAATTGTCTGTCCTACCTGCCTCTCACTGCACGATTGGGGTACATGTCTCATCAGTATGCCTAACACACAGTGGGCCATCCATGTATTTTCTTGAATGAACGCAGCCCCCTGTAAGGGCAAAGAAAAATTCTGTAGCAACATTTTAAAACAGAGTTGACATATCTGAACTCATGCATCAGCAGGACTTACCCAGCCCCCATCTCTACCCCTGGGAACCTGCTGTCTCGGGATGTCCGTGCCAGTGTGTAACCTTCAGAAATGGCAATTTCCGGTGGGTCCAATAACATGATTCACTCAGTTAGTCATTACCTTAAACTTTGAGTTATTCAAGTTTAATCCCATTAAAATAAGACATAGAACTAGGGCCTATGATGAGTTCCTAACAATGAAAAAAATAGGGCTGATGCTTCATTTGCAGTTGGCTCTCCTATGAGTCACGCCCGCTAGACCCACCAGAAAAAATAAGAATTGCCTTGGCCACACGCTTGCGGGCTTCAGGTCTTGCACCCACCGTCAGAAACACTTGATTTGGGTTTTGAAATGGACTTTAGCTGAAACGCTGTGCCCTTTGGAGGGTGCGTTTCCTGTCCCTTCTCACGGCCCTCCCATCTCGGCACGCTTCCTTCCCCGGCCCTCATCCTCTCTCCTTGCACCCGTGGCTGTGGTCCTGATGGCCGGGAAAGGAGCAGCTGTGGTGCCGGAGGTGAGCGCAGGGCGGGGCACATCACCTCCAGCTCATTGCTTCTCTGACCGTGACTGTGACGGAAGCAGCTTGACATGGGGTCTTGGACTTTCACTCCTGTCCGAAGTGCTCTGTCCCTCCCCCTCTGGCACTTGCTCCTGCACTTGGCCCCGGGCCCACCTTCTCTCCAGCAACTCCTCGTAAAAGATCTGGCAGCTGAAGCCCTCTTGGATGCCATACTGGGTGTGCTCCAGCAGCACCTCCAGCGTGGGGAAGACCCGGCAGCAGGCCACACACCGCAGCCCGTGGTTGGTGGTGACCAGCCAGTCCGGGGTGGCCCACAGATCCTGCAGGCAGCACTCCAGGGGCACCAGCAGCTCCGTGTCGTCCGGCTCTGGGCAGGTGTTGTTCTTGCCATCTTCCAGTTCCCAGAGCAGGTCGGTGTTGGAAGCCATCTCAAAGGAGGAGCCTTTCCGCCTCTGCCTCTTGATGAACTCTGCTTCGTGGATGCGGGGCTGCCGACTGACCGGCTCAAAGCCACAGTCGGTCTCCCAGGCCACGGCCACACTCTGCACGGTCTACACATGGGTGTAGAAGGCGCACATGCTTTGCCGGGCAGTGTCCTCGCCACCACACGTGCTGTAAGAGCAAGACTGGTACTGGGAGTAGGACTGATACTCGGAGGAGGGCCGGGACGATGGCGAGCTGCTCCAGCCCAGCGTGCCCCGACCCTTGCCCGAGAAGTAGATGTCCTCCTCATGGGAAACGGCCAGGCCGGGCCGCGGAGACGGCTCCTCTCTCTTAGAGGTCCCTGGGAGGCGGAAGGACATTTTCATCGGTGCTGAGGGATCCGTGCCACAACCCACCTCAGGTCTCTGAAAGGATGCAGGCTCCAGGGGCCCCTGGGCAGGTACTTTCTGCTCCCTGTGCGTTTCCCCATAAAGTGGGGATGAAATGCCTTTCTCTTGGGGCGAGGATAAAGATCAAATGTATAAACAGATATATCTTAAAGTTATGGATGTGGTGACGGGGATCAAATAATGTATGAATGTAATATCCAAGCACTTGACTAAACCCGAAAAGGCCATCAACTGCTGAATACAGACTGTGGGACACCTACCCACACAGGGCAATCCTCTTTGTTGATAAGAAGGAATAAACTACTGTTACATGCAAAACATGGATGAGTCTCTAATGCATTCTGCTAAATGAAAGAACTCAGGGTAAAAAGGTTATAGAGTATTTGATTCCATTTAGATGACATTCTAGAAAAGGCAAAACTACAGGGAGAGAGAACAGAACAGGGGTTACCGGAAGCTAAGGGCAGCAGGGCAACTGACTGCAAAGGGTCACTAAGAACTTTTAGAGGGTGATGAAAGTATTCTGCATCATGATCTTTGTGGTGGTTAAACAAATGTGTACATGTCAGAATTCTTCAAACTGTACACAAAATCAGTGAGGTTTGTGTATTTAAATCACAGCTCAGTAAAGCCAGTTTAGGAAACCAGACGGGAAGTGCTTTGGCCAGGCCACTCAGCCCAACCTTCCCCTTGGCATTTGTAACATGTCTCGTCTTCCCCCAGGGGCATCTCACCCTTTTCTTGAACATCCATTGGATCTCACCACCATATAAGTGCTAAGTGCTTGCCACATTTTAACTCATTTAATATTTAAAAAAAAAAAAACTAAGAAATTCCATTGTTATGATTTTTGACAAAGTAAGAAACTGAGGCACAGAGCATTGAAATGATTGATGGAGCCAGAGCTGGTGCCGCTCACTCAGCCCCAAGAGCCGGTGTGACCCTTAGGTGCTGCCCATGGTCATTTCAAATTGATGTTCTAGATTAACTTTAATCTATTTATTATAAAGGAATTTTTTACATCACTGCTGAAATCACAGAACTGACATGTCAATTCTGTTTTTTTCAAAGCACATTAAAATATATGACTAACATTTTAGGATTTCATCTTCATACCTTCTGAAATCACCTCATGTGCTCACAACAGCGGCCTCAGTCAGACCCACGTCCATTTTTATGGTCAACAAAGCACTTTGGTGACAGCACCAAGGGGCAATCTGGTGCCCTTCCCTCCCCATCCCCTCCAGGACCACCCTCTCAGGGACACATCAGCCACACCCCTTCTTTCGAGCTACGTGACCAGTGCACTTCCACGCTCTCCTCCATGGACCCTGGGCTGGCCAGGCTGAGGACGGTCCCGTCCGTTGGTGACTGTTCTCCCCTATGGTCCGTGAAGTGACGCTTCATGATGACACCAGTGCCCAGGGACTCAGAGCTCCAGCTGTTGGGTGAGAGTTGGCTCGGGCAGTGCTGAAGCCCTCCGCTGGCCCCAGGCCGAGTGGCCTCTAGGCGTCCGTGGTCACTAGGATCCTGGCTTTATTCTGTGACCTCATCAGTGACACTGGTCTGTTCTGTGACCCATGGCAAGGACAGAGACCCAGCCAGGATGCCAAGAGAGGCTCCCCACCAGGATCTCATTCCCTGTCGGGACCTTTCCTGCTTTGTGTATTGTCAGGGACTCAAACATAAAGCACAGACACACACACATATAAACACATGTACACACAAATAGACACAAACACCTAAACACACACACATAGACACTTACACACATGTGAACACATGTATACTCATACCGACACACACATAATCACTCAGGCACACATACACTCAAACATACATAAACACACATTTAAACATGCAGAAACATACACACACATACAAATTCAGACCATACTCACTTAACCACATACATGCTCACACACGTACTATCATCACCCAACATCAAAGTGGGCCTACCTTGAACTGTGGCAGCAGCACGTGACCTGAAATCTTGCCTCCCCCCCACCACTCCAGAGTCGCCACTGCTGCCTCATTAGGGCTCTTGGAGCTCCGTGGTCTGCGTCCCCAGGCACCTCCTCAAGTCTCCCCTCTCTGTGCTCACCCTCGCTCAGCTCCAGGGACTCAAACATACCAGGGATGCTCCTGCCTCTGGGCTTTGCATTTGCCCTACCTTCTGCCAGGAGTGCCCTCCCCTAGGGCCCGCATGGCTCACTCTGTCACTGCAATCCCTGCTGAAACAGCACCTATCAGAGGCACCTAGCATCCATCACCCTCAGACTCTATAACATACGCATGTATATACGTAACAACTTCCCTGCATTCATCTGCTTCTTCCTAAATGTCAGCTCCAGGAGAGAGACGTCATTCATTTCCTCCTCTCTATCCCTAGCATCTGGAATACACTGACACATTAACAAGCATCCTAGAGATAATTGTCAGATGAATGAATAAATAAATGATGAACACGTTGGACAGTATTTGGATGAGCTGACAGGGGCCTGCCTGCCTAGGGGAGCTGCCTTCTTTCTACCCCTCAGATCCCTGTAGCCCCAAGGCAGGCTGGTTCTCACCCCACAACTCGGAGTCCCCTCCTGCTTCTCCACCTGCACAAACCTCACTCCACACACATCACTCTGGCACATATTCCAGCTTGCCATCTCTCTCTGCTCCAGGATGTCTTAGGATGTGAAGACACTTCCTCCAAAATACTTCTCCCCATATCCCCCCAACCTCTGCTCAGTCTCACCAACTCGATTTCTCTGGATCTCAAATTCTCAACAGCTCAAAAGGTGACAGATTGAAAACAATCCCACTATCCTGAAAGCAACACCAACACCACCGGCACAGCCAGCATCTAGGAATATACTCCTCTCCAGAACTAGAAGCCACTATGTAAAGCAAAATACCACAGAGCTTTACTGAGCAATGGAAAGTCACACTTGTACCTACAAAGAGACAATGTTCCCTGGCAGGAAGAGGAAACACTGCAAATGTATTCTTTCTTGCCTAATAAATTAAGAGACTTGCCTTTACACAAGGGGTACCAGCACAAAAATTAAATAGATCAATGGAAGACAAAGATAGTCCAGAAAAAGATCACATGACGTATTTGAATTTTTAAGAGATAAAGTAAATAACAAAAGTCTGGGAGAAAAAAAATGATGCTGAAAACTTTTATTCATTTAAAAAAAAATCAACTTTGGTGTCACCTCATATAAGACAACTAAGACTATTTTTTATGGCTCTGGGGTTGTTTTTTAATTTAAAATGTTTAGAAAGAAAATATAAGTTAACATTTGTAATTATAGGGTGGCTTTTCTAAACTTAAATGTATCAATCACAAGCACTGAGAATCTTTGTCATCTTTTTTATTATTTTTTTAATTTTTGTATTTTATTTATTTTTTTATACAGCAGGTTCTTATTAGTCATCAATTTTATACACATCAGTGTATACATGTCAATGTTTTTTAATTTCATTGCTAAAAAAAAAATGTCACTGTTTACATTTGCATTTCTCTGCTTTTCAGTAAAACTGAAATGAACAGTTCAGTAAAGGAAATGAACAGGCAATTCCCAGGAGAACAAGGGCAGATGGCTGATAAGCATATGAGAAGATGTTCAGCCTAACTCTAGGAAGGAAACTACAAATTAAAAACACATGCTATATAGTACATTGTTTTCACCCACAAGGCAAGCAAGAATTTAAAAGATTGACAGTTGCTAAGTGCTGGTGAGAACAAAAGGAAATGAACACATTTACACTGTACTGGTAAGTGCATGACCTGCCTCTCTCAAAGGAAATTTGGTAGCACCCACCACAATTCAAAGTGGGCTCTTTTAGGGCATCCCTGGTGGCGTAGTGGTTAAGAATCCACCTGCCAGTGCAAGCGACACGGGTTCGAGCCCTGGTCTGGGAAGATGCCACATGCCGCGGAGCAACTAAGCTCATGCCCCACTACTACTGAGCGTGCACTCTAGAGCCCATGAGCCACAACTACTGAGCCTGTGTGCCTAGAGCCTGTGCTCCGCAACAAGAGAAGCCAATGCAATGAGAAGCCCGTGCACCAACGAACAGTAGCCCGTGCACCAACGAACAGTAGCCCCTGCTTTCTGCAACTAGAGAAAGCCTGCGGCGCAGCAATGAAGACCCAATTCAGCCCAATAAAAATGATAATAAATAAATATTTTTTTAAAAAAAGTGGGCTCTTTCAACTCAGCAATTTACTTAACACCTCCTTCCTGGGAAACGTTCACATTTTGTGTATGTGGGTGAAATAGCACATCGAGAAATATTTATTACAGTATTATCCATACTAGAAAATAAAAGGAAACTTTTCAAAGAGCCATCCAAATAAAGAAGTAGTTAAATAAATTACAGCATAACCAAACTGTGGAAGACTATACTGCAATAAAGAGATCTACATGTACTAATAAGTAAATCCATGTTAAGTGAAAAAAACAAGATGTAAGAGAATTCCACTTATATAAAAACTAAATATGTATCCCCTCCCCCAAAAGCCCTAAACCAAGTCTATACTGTCTATGAATGCAAAGGCACAGAGGAGATAATCACACCTCACTGGGAACAGTGGTGACCTCAGGGAAAGGTAAAAAAATTAGGAGGGGCTATGGGAGATGGTAGGTATTTTCCAAAAATGACCACACCAGTGCTCCCATCCCATGTGCTCTTCTTACAGGGTGAAGTTGACAGTCCTCCATCGAGAGACAGGGTCCCTCTTCCTGAACCAGAATGGACTTTTTAACTACCTCCCCCAACAGAATGTAGAGGAGTGAGGCTTGGAGACTTTCAATGCTAGGTCATAAAAGACAATATGACTCCCTCTGGGTTCCTTCTCTGTCTGTCTCTCTCTCTCTCTCCACTCTCCTTTGGACTCAGCCACCACATTGTAAGGAAGCCCAGGCCACATAGAGGTGTTCCAGCCAACAGTTCCGGCAAAGGTCCTAGCCAGCCATCAGACATGTGAATGAACCAGCCTTCAGATGATTCCAACTTCCAGCCTTTGAATCTTCCAGCTGGGGCCCCAGGCATCTCAGGGCAGAGGTAAGCCACCACCTCTGAATTCAGCCATCTCCTGCCTGAATTCCTGACTCTCAGAAACTGTGAGCATAGATTCACACACTAATTTGGGGGCAATCTGTTACTCATTCATAGTAATTCAGCAGACTTTGATTTTCAATGCAATGTTTAAGTGTGTTCTAGTGAGACAGCTCACCGACCAGCGTCTGGACTGCAGTGCACCATCCTGGCCCAGCTGAGCGCTGGCCCCCAGCACTACCTGGGAGGAAGGCTCCCACCACCCACTGTCCATTTACCCACTTGTTCAACCCCAGTATGCAGGTGTAACAGCTTCAAAGTTGTTAGCCCTTGGGAAACTACTTTACCAACTAGAGTACAGTGTTTACACACAGTTCCTTTTGCCTTTAGCCTTATAGTTTCTAGTTGAAAACACCATTTTCCAAAGTTACTTGGGTCAGTTCCTTTTTGCCCCAGAATGTGCATATGTTCCTTCTAACCCTCTCAACAATCCCACCAGGGAGACACAATTAACCACATATTCAGAGGGAGGTAGAGACGCCAAGGGGTTAGATGAAGTACAGGCAGGAGATAGGAGGGTGGGGTGCTGACCCCTCATCCCAGAGGCAGGGCTGCTTTGTCAGACTGTCCGATGCTGTCCCCCTCTGGCTGCTGCGCAGGGGCGGCTTAGAGCAAAGCCCCACCGAAGTGTGCCACTGTCCTTCACTTTCATGTGGGCTCTGGGCTGCTTCCAGCCACAAGAAGGTCCTCTGTCCCAGCCCTGCTTCCTGCTCCAAGCAGATGTTTAGCCAAGGCCGCCCATACAGGGTTTCTGCCCTCCCTGGGGAAGAGCAGGGGTGGGGGTGTTATGGCCCAGACCCACCCAGCCCCCTACGTCCCAGCCCCCTCAGTTTTCCAGCTGGGTCTCCAGCCTCGCCAAGAACTTCATGCTCCACTGCTGAAGCCGGCAGGGTTGGTGTGCAAAACCCCAAAAGGACCAACGCAGCACTTTCTCGGAGCTCTGACTCCTGGCCAACTCATCTCACACATCACATGTGAGTCTTAAACCTCATCGAGAAGGCCTGGAGGATTTTCCAGTCTCCACTTTTCTTCCAAAACCTCCTCTTCTCAGCACCCCCCCCCCACTTATTTTTTTCTTAGCTGAGAAGAAGCTAACAGGAAATGAACCAGCCACAGCCCCAGCAGGAAGCAGAGATGCCACCTCTTGCTTCCCTTCACTTCTAACTCCAGAGACGGGCTTGTGCCACAATCCAGGCTACAGGGAGAATCAGATCATTCATCCCAGAGCCGATGCGCCTCCAGAAATAGCCTGTCCACTTGGCCAAGGAGCCTGATGTTACCTGGGGTGGTGCATCGGTCGCAGCATTTCTGTGGCTGAGCCACTGTGTAAAGTGTTTAAAGTGGGCAACACTCCTCTCTTCACGCTAGAAAATAGGGCCCCCTGAGGGGACATCAGCCACCTTGTCGCTGCCTCTCTCGAAAAACTCCTATTATCAGACTTAACACTGAGGGAGGTGGGGAAGTGGTGAGTTGCCTTAGATGCTGCGGGCCAGGTATAGGGCGACCTCCAGCCTGGGAGTCCATCCCAGTGAAAGCCTATTCCCAGGAATTATTGACGGCCTCAGCCTGTGCTAACTCTGCAGAGAAAGTGCCAGAAGATAAGTTGAGGATCAGAGTAGGGAAGTATCATCTTTCGAGTTCATTTTCTGTTGCTTCTTGTCACTATTTAAAAAGAAGTGAGTCAGTGGACCGCATAAGGGAAAACCCAGCCACAGAGAAATATAATACGAAGAGTTCTCCCTCAGTCTCCCCAAGCAAACAGGGAAGGGAGTTTTGCTTTTGTTTTCCTTCAGACTTAATAACAGGCTGCTGCTTCTCTGTGGGTTGTTTGGAACTGTCTCAGGGTTTTGACCTTAACCTCAGGACGCCCACACAAACAGCCTAGGACTTCTCTGTCATCAGGGAGCAGGGTGAGGGACACCTGTGCAGGGCCCTCAGGCATGTCCTTGGCTGTGCTCCAGGCCCCAGAGCCCCAACCTGGCCCAGAGCCCCTCCACCCCAGCTCTGGCTCCATGGAACTGCAAAGGGTCAACGAGATTTTTGGATTCAGAAGTGTCTTTTCCCAACTTGTGTTTCCTTGGAAAGGTGACCTCAGCTGGGAGGAAGGACATCCCAGCTGAAGGCCATGCATGTGACCCAGGAGCTCTACGATCGCAGCTGCTGGTCTCTCCCCCTTGAATGTTCTTAGAGAGCCACGTGGAGAGCTCTGGGGAAAGGGCTGAGACTTCCTTCTCTCTATGTCCAAAATGTGCTGGCCATAGGTCACCCTGGACCCAGCTCTGAGGACATCAGCTGCTACCTCGTACTGAGTGAACCTTCTGGAAGCATGGCTCCCACATGGAAGGGGAGATCCCAGGACCCTAAAGACCAACAGTGAGTTAGCACAGTTTCTAAACGTGCTGGGCTTACCCCCATGCAGCCTTCAGCCAACATCCAAGGTATTTGCACGTCTGCTGAAAAGCAGCTCACAGATCACCAGAGCAGAACTAGGATGATTTATTTTTATCCCCATAATCAGAATGGCTATTGCAGACTCTTGTCTTAAGACTGGCTTTTCCTATCCCAGTCCTTCAGAGAAAGTGGCTCTTTTGTAAGATGATACAGTTGCTTATTGGATGGTAGAGGTGTCCCAGGGGAAACCAGCCACTGTCTCTCCCCAACCTACCACCCAAAGCCTTGCAGCTGATCCCATGCCTTCTTCCAGGAATGCAGTGGCGGTAAGGTGGGGGATTTCTGGGAAGGCTGGATCAGGCTGCGTGAAATTACCACAGGAAAGTTCCCAAGAAGGGAACCCAAGGCCAAGACTTAGGGGCCGGCACATGAGGCAGCTCATTGAGCCACACCCGTTGCTGCTGGCTGACCCCCGCAGTGCGGTGAGACTGGTTCCAGCTCCCCCTCCACAGTGGGGTTTGTGTCTGTGTGTTTTCAGCGTACAAACCCTGCCTTCCTTGATTAAAATTGATTCCTAAGTATTTTATTCTTTTGGATGCTGTGTAAATGGATCTGTTTTCTTAATGTCTTTTTCAGATTGTTCATTACTGTTGTACAGAAATATGACTTTTTAAAATTCAATTTTGTTGAATTTGCGTATTAATTCAAACAGGTTTTTTTTCGGGGGGGTGTGGATTCTTTAGGGTTTTTGATACGTAAGATCATGTCATCTGCAAATAGAGCTAGTTTTACTTCTTCTTTTTCAATTTGGACACATTTTATTGCTTTTCCTTGCCTAATTGCTCTGGCAAGAACTTGAGTATTCTGTTGAATTGAAAGCTGGCATCCTTGTCTTATTCCTTATCTTCAGGGAAAGCGTTCAGCCTTTTACCGTTGAGAACATCACTGGCTTTTGTATAGGGCCTTTTTCATGTTGTGGAAGTTCCCTTCTAATCCTAGTTTACTGAGTGCTTTTATCATGAAAGGATGTTGATTTTTGTGGATTGCTTTTTCTGCATCAATTGACATGATTATGTCCCTTCATTCTATTTATGTGATGCATTACACTGCTTGATTTTTCAAATGTTGAACCAACCTTGCCTTCCCAGGTTAAACCCCATTTGGCTTTGCTGCGGTAGACAGGCTGCTTCATGTGATCAGCATGTCCAGGTGGGTGAAGTGGAGGATCTCAGGGTCAAGGAGGCAGGACTGGGCTCTAGCACGCCCACAAGTGCACAGGGAATGGGCAGAAAGCAGCGAGATCAGTGCGCTTCCTACCTGTCACCTGAACCAGCCAGCATCCTTGGCGCTATGAGCACCAATCCTGGTGAGGAAAGAGAAGCCCCGCCAGTGTTGGTGAGAAGGAGGTCAGCGCTGATTCACTTCACAAGGGGACAGACAGCTTTCCTCAGATGCCATCCCAAGTCCACTCTGGCTGTCAGAAATTCAACAAATATGATAAAGATCGGAGGGGAGCATACATGAATTTTTTATTGTTTGCAAGAGAAGACTAAAAGGATCTGCATATTATTTAAATTTTGAGTTATAGTTTTTTTTTGTTTTTTTTGTGTGTGTTTTTTTTGTGGTATGCGGGCCTCTCACTGCTGTGGCCTCTCCCGTTGAGGAGCACAGGCTCCGGATGCGCAGGCTCAGCGGCCATGGCTCACGGGCCCAGCCGCTCCACGGCATGTGGAATCTTCCCGGACTGGGGCACGAACCCGTGTCCCCTGCATCGGCAGGCGGACTCTCAACCACTGCGCCACCAGAGAAGCCCTGAGTTATAGTTTTAAATGATTCTCTAAAACTTGAAGATAACCCAGCAAATATATTATTACTTTGTTAGCTACAACACATAATAGACTATTGACATAGCACAAATTCACAGGCAGTGGTGCATGACAGTGAAATAGCATTGTAGAGACCCCAAAATAATGTTTCATATTATTTACCTGCCTTTGTGAAAGAAGTATGACTAGCTCGTATTTGGACCACAATGTATACATAAATTCAAGTCGGCTTTTTGGAAAATGACGGGCCACGAACACTAGTAATGTGAGAAGCAGTCACACTGTAGGATCCACCACCCAACGCACAACAAATTAAATTGATCACAATAAACCCAAACAAAGATAATTAAAAGGCAAGAATGGCAGCAACTGAAAACGAATCTCTCAAGACATCAGTGATGAGGTTCTGGAAACAAAGCCTGCTTCTCCCACATTGCTGGGTTTCTCTCTGTACCAGACGTATGCAGGAGGAGCTTGGCAGCCCTGCACGAGAGCCAAACGTCTTAGCAGGACCCCAGACCTCAGTCCTTGCACAGCTTAATGTTGGACTATTTTAATATATAAATGCCAAACCTTTGGAACCTTAAATAATTCAGATTGCCAGTTTGTTGCCCACAGCCAAATGTAAAAACTGAAGTCAGCATAACCAGGCATTATTCCTCCAGAAAGATGGAAAAGGGACTTGCATTTTTAATGAGTTCCCAGCCAAGAGGGGCATCCAGTGGTGTGCTGGGGCCACCTAGGACTGGCTAAGGAAAGCCAATTAATAAATCTTTCAAAAATTTTTGCAAGCCAATTGTGAAACATAGCCATTATCGCAATTAAAATTTTATAAACTTCCAATTAAATAGATTATATTATACACAAAAGTAATAAATATTCAGAACTCATCAATTCCTAACTATTTTACTACATTTCATGACACACTGGCAGCTTGTAAGAGGGCTTGGAGGGTGGATTTACACCATGGTAATTGGCAAAGGCTACAGTCAAGGCCTTTCCTACCACCCCTACCCCCACCCCGGACCCCACCACCACCCCAGGGAGGGAGCAGGTTGTTAAACATTTACCATTGCACCACTGGAGGCTCCTACATTCAGTTAGTGGAGCCCACAGTTCTGGCTGGGAAAACAAGCCCTTTAGGCAAATTTCCCCCAGTAATTCTAACTTTCTGGGAGTTTCCACAATAGAGGCTGTTTCTTAATCCTTCAGGGAAGTGCTCAGACCCTCCCACCTGCATGTGGGTCACAGTGTAGGAAAAGCACTTACTCCCACCATCATTTTATGATTCTCACAGCAACCTAGACATGTGGGCAAAGGAGTATCCTTTCCCTATCAACATGAAGAAACAGCCGTGGAGCAGTGGGTGCAGTTTCCTGGGGTCATACAGCCTGTGGGAGGGGAATTCAGCTTCCTTAGCTAGATTAGCTAGATCAGATGGACACATTTTAGCTTTAAAAAAAGAATTAAATAAACACAAGGTCCAGAACTGGTATACTGGTTAGAAATATTAATTGAAACTAATGTTCTGCCAATACATAGCAACAACTTTAAAACTGTGATACCCTCAGTCTCAGCAATCTCGCTTCTAGAACTTTATCTTTGAGGAAGTTAACAATATGCCAAGATTTCTCTGGCCTATTTTCAATACGGTGTTATTTATACGCACAAACTCAGAAGCAACCAGTGTCTCAAGCAAGGAGGTTCAATGGATTGGGTTACATCAGCCTCACCTGGAAATTTGTTGGAAATGCAGATTCTTGGGTTTCACCCCAGTGCCTCCAGCCATCTGGGTTCAAATAAGCCCTCTGTGTGATTGATTCAGATGCCTGCTAGAGTTTGAGAATAAAATATGGGACAACCAAAAAAGCGATGCAATGCAGTTCATGAAGAGCTCAGGAAAATATGTTCCCAATATAGGAAGTACAACCATATACAATTGACCCTTGAACCATCGGGGCGGGGGGGGGGGTTGGGGGCACCCATGCTCCACAAGTTAAAAATAGGTCAGCCCTCCATATCGGAGGTTCCTCATCCACGGATTCAACCTACTGCAGTACTTACTATTGGAAAAAATCCACGTATAAGTGGACTTGCATAATGCAAACCCGTGTTGTTCAAGGGTCCAATGTACCATACGATCCCAGTTATGGAAACCTAGTATATGTATATATATGCACGCTCGCATATGTAAAGTCTGGAATGATACATACCAAAAAGTGAGCAACATTTATCTTTGGAAAGGGGTTCTCCCATCCTTTTGCTTACCCTTATTTTCTAATTTTTGTACAATAAACATGTAAGAAAATAAGCAATAAATTACTTCTAGTTTTATTTAAATATTAATGATTTTTTTAAAAATACTAAATTAAAAAATATTTATATAGATATATTATATATATATATGTATATATACACACACATATGCTCACAAGTAAGATCTTGCAAAACCCCACACTTCCTGCCCATCCATCCCCAGGATGCTCCATACCAGGTCCCGTGGGCACGTCTCTCACTCCAGGACCTCGGGACAGGTGTCAGAAGGCAGCAGCGTTTGGCTCACTGGGCGCAGGAAATGCGGCTGGGGCAAAGGGCCGAAACCTGGCACTATCTACACAAGGATAAAATAAACTGGCTACAGAGAAGCCCGTGGGAAAGACATGACATTTGTTTGCAAGGAAACATAAACAAGGACGAACGAAAACAGAAAAGTGGCTCAGCGAGAGACTGATCAAAGCCAGCTGGGCAAGCAGGCCCCGACTTCAGGGAAGAGGGCAGCTGTAGGCGGGCTGGGGGCTGGCGGGGCGGGATCGGGCCTGGGGGCAGGGCCGGGCAGCCTCTCTAGCCACGCATCGCCTGAGGGGGCGAGAGAGGGGAAATTGCGTATGACTGGGCTTCAGGCATTTTGAGACCTGAATTAGCTGTTCCAGTCACTTGGATGGGAGGAAAGATCACCCAGATTCTGTCTTCTCATCCCCAAGTTCATAAACAGAAAAGAATCAGCATCTATCTACCACCAACCATGTGCCCGGCACAGAGCAAGGCATTTCATCATGTCTTTTAATCCTTATGATGGTCCCGGAGAACCCCCAGGCCCTCCCACTCCTGCCAATTTGCCTAACTTGCCCAAGGTCAAGTAGCTGCTAAGCTGTGAACCAGGTGTCCAAACTAGGACCTGTGCACGTCGGCACAGCACAGGCTTGCCCTATCACAGAAAGCCGGGTTGTCATTGGCGACCACCAGAGTCCTGCCAGTGCCTTCCCCATCTCCCTTCCCACCCGCTCTGGACACCTGCCCCTGCCCACAGTTCCTCCACCCACCTGCCATCCACCAGTCCTGAGCAACTGAGCCCCTTAAAGAGCTAGTGTGACCCTCAGCCTTGGCATCATTTCCATCTTGCAAAGGCTAAGGCAGCTTTACAATGTTTATTTTCAATCGTGCCAGGCAAATGCTAAGACATGTTGTAAATTATCATTAATTTGAAGAGATGTTTCCCTTGGAGAGACAAAATGCCTAGCTGATTTCGTGAACAATAGCTGAAGCTTAGAAGTTACACTACACTTAAGTTTCCTCTTGTCCTTGGCCTAAATCTGACCTTTTGTTCCTCCCACTCATTGCTTTCAGAGCTCAGATATAGGATCCCCACTCAGAATGGGGGAGGAGGTGGAGGGGCTCCCTCAGGACCAGGTGATGTCTAAGAGCATGACCGCCCCCAGCTGCAGGGCTCAGGTGTCAGTCAGCTCCTGTCACCACCCTGGGCTTGTGCCCATTCCTCGTCCCCCTGCTCACCCCTCTTTCCTCATCTGGGTGAGTCATTGCCATCCTCATTTAAGAAGTTGATGAAAGGAGATGATTTTAGCCTGCTTGAGGCCAAGTCATGCCCATCTTGGCTGGCACTCATTTTTCTTTATCCGTACATCAAGGGTTTTACATGGCTCAACTTCTGATAAAGCTTCTTTAGATATTATTTCCTCTGAAAAGCTTTCATTTGCTTGGAAAAACTCTCTTTCTTTGAGGGCAAACTCCCTTCCCACCATTCTCCTCATCTGCCCACCTCCCTCTCTGGGGAAGTGGAGTCCACCCCTCTGCCTGGAATTTCTTGGGGACCAGGGGAGGCACCCGCAATTCAGGTGCACGAGACCCTCCACATGGTCCTCTACAACACTGATGGTTCTTTTAGGGATGAACCATTAATAAACGCACGGCCACCATGACAAGGTGAGAAGGTCTGGGTTCTGTGCCTTCCATCACTTCAGAGATTCCTATACTGAAGGCCTATTCCATATGAGTCCATCCAACTGATGGAAATAACAGCCCTCATCTCTACGCTAGCTACTCCTCCCAAACCGGAGAAGAGACATCAGTGTAGCCCTGCCCCTCCTCCTGCTTATTCTACCTCTCCTGACACCCACAGGTCGCCCTCAGCCTAACTCAGCCCATACCCGCAGCTGTCCTCACAGCATCCCCACCCTCTGCCTCACCAGCCTCACCAGGCACTGGGCTGTCCTGTCCCCTACTCTTATTTTTACCATGTTGCTGCCCTTGCTGCCAAAGTGGTTTCACAGTTCATTCTGTCTGCTCCCCTACCCGAGGACTCTCTTGGCCAAGACCACTGGAGGCCACCCTCTCAGGCTGGCAGAAACAGCATTTATTTCTCTTACTCTCTCCCGGGGCAGTCTGGCATTGGAGCCAAGTCTGAGGTGCAAACGAGGGCAAAGAGGTCAGAGAGGGATGTGCTTCCATTGCGATATCTGGGTCCAGCAGCCTTGGAGACCAGGCTCCCCAAAATACTAAGGGATGATACCATTATACACAGTACTGCCGCTCAGATCATCTCACACTGGCCATGCCACACGTACGCTACATTTTTAGGAATAAAAATTGTATCTGCCCTAGAGAAATTCTCATGTCTGTGCCAAAAGAGTATACACAAGAATTTTCATTCTTCCTCTTCCCCTCCTCCTCCTCCTCATCCAAATTCTTCCTCTCTTTCTCCTTTTTCTTTTCCCCTAAATGCTTGTAATTGCTTTGACGTTTTCCATCCCACCGTTTTTTCTTTTTTTGCGGTACGCGGACCTCTCACTGTTGTGGCCTCTCCCGTTGCGGAGCACAGGCTCTGGACGCGCAGGCCCAGCAGCCATGGCTCACGGGCCTAGCTGCTCCGCGGCATGTGGGATCTTCCCGGACCGGGGCACGAACCTGTGTCCCCTGCATCGGCAGGCGGACTCTCAACAACTGCACCACCAGGGAAGCCCCCCACCATTTTTTTTATTCTAGGAGGTCTTCCTGAATTTACGTTACACAAATTCAGTACTATATTTTTCTATCATTGCTGAGAATTAATCAATATTCTATTGATATATTATGTCCCTGAACAATATAATGCTTTCATATCTGTCTCCCATACAACCTCCCATATTGAGATCATGTGGGATTTCAATGTACAGGAATGGCAATGTATAGTAATTTTTAAAATAATCCCTACTTATTTAAATTTAAATATCAATTTTACCGGTTTCTTTACTCACTGCTACTTCTTTTATCTCACACATTCCTCTTAAATTCATTTTTCATTTTGCTGAAGTTCATCTTCCAGTCATTTTTTTCAGAAAGAATTTTGGGGTAGTAAATTTTCTGAGTTTTTGAGGTTTTTTTTCCTTTCACTTGAATGATAGTTTGTTTGGGAAGAGAATACTATGGTGCATAATCATATCCCCTGAGAATTTTGAAAATATTGCTTCTTTATCTTCTTTCATTCAGTTCTGCCAATGAGAAGTCTAATTTTGGTCAAAGTCCCATTTTTTTATAGGTCATTTGCTTTTCTTTGTTCTTGGTACTCTCAAATTTTACTTTGATTTTGCTGTATATAGTGGGGTTTGCATTTGTCTCGCTGCGTTCTTCCTTTTAAGCTGTGTTCTAGTATCTTTCTGCAACTTTGGTCAGTTTTATTCTCTCTCTTTTGATATGTCCCTGTTTTTGTTCTGTTTGCTCTTCCCTTCCAGAACACCTCGTAAATGAGTAGGACTTCTGGATCTTTCCTTCATGACTCTGAACTTCTAGTTCACCTATTCACTTACCGTCTTTCTGCAACTACTTTCATAAAAGAGAAAACAGACTTCACAAAGCCAGACAACCGAATGGGACACTGTATCAGAGACTTCCTGACCCGCCTCCCACGCAGCCTAAGCCTGGGCACGGCGATTGTCTTGCCCTTTCTTAGCTTTGCCGTGGTCTTTTCTACTCCTGGGTATTGGCACACCAGGTTCCAGAATGCTCTGCCCTCCTCCCTGACTCATAAACTCCTCACGTCCAGGCCTGAATGACTTCGCCGCAGTCTGCATACACAGCCTGGGAAACTTCTTTGTCATCCAATGATAATGTCCACGTGAAAAATCATATTCTTTGAAGGATGCTTAATTTATCTGACAAGTCTGGGATTATGACAAATGACTCGGAAGAGAAAGAATCAGTCAGTGGGAGGAGCCCCGAGCGCAGCCTGGCCCTGGCCCTTCTAGGCTTCATGTCACAGGCACCACCCGCTCTGCCTGCATCTTCAGCTCAGCTCAGCTTCCCTCTGTCTAAGCAACCCCTCTGCACACTCCATCTCACCGTAAAAGAGCCTTATGGCTCCTCCAGGCCGATTCTCCCCTGCTTTTTTCATGGATCTCAGAGCACATTCTAGAACAATCTCCGACATGTGTGTTTTTAACCCCAGTTCACAAGCTTGAACTCCTGTAGGAACGTGGGGTTCGCTCTGTCTCCAAGTGCAGCTCATCCTTTGGCTCCCTAAGAGCTGATTCAAGAGACCTGAGACCAGCTGCAGACCCTTCCCAAGGCTAGCACTCCCCGGGTCTTCCACATCCTCATAAATGGTACCAAACCCTAGCACTGAGGCTGAGTCACTCTTTCCCTCACCCCCGAATCTATGTCAGCAAGCCCTGGCATCTCCACCTCTAAACCCCCTCCCAAACCCATCCATCCTCTGCATCTTTGCTGCTGGCACTCCAACCCCAGCCATGCTCACCTCTTGCTTGGACTGGGGCAAGGACCAATCTGGACTCTAGGGCCTGCAGAGTGATATTGACATGTCATGACTCATTCAAAAATCAGAATAACTGATACTTTCATCTCCATCTGCCTAAGTTGTTTGTCTGCCTCTCAGCTATTTCCAAACCTGGAAGATAAAAAGCGCTGTTATCCACCTACTTATTCAAACCCCCATATATTCTATGATGGAATATATTAGAATTCCACAATATGTATACTTTTAACACAAGTGGAAGAGTATATACACATATTTATTTAATTTTTATGTGTTGATATATAGATTACATGTCAAATATATTTTTAACTTAACGACATAGAGATTGATACATATGTCTAATTTGTTGATCTTGCCAGATAACCTGATCCCATCTTACCTTCTCCTCCAGGTACTGAGCCCTGGAGGCAGCAAACCACAGCCATGCCTTTAGATCCTGGCTGGCTGCTGCCATCTGCAGCTCACTCCCCCTGTGTAGGGCTAACTCTTCCTCCTGGTATTTGAGTACCATCTGTCCCTTCCCCTTTGGGCAGGATGTTCTGCCCGCTGAGATGGGCTGTCTGGGATCTGCATGTGTTCTGGGGGCCCCTGGGCTGGGAAGGCTTCTGCTAGCATCCTCCCAAACCACAGGGTGGGGCAGGAGGAACGGCCCTTGCTCAAGACATCGCACCTACAGACACAATGACTTCTTGCGGTTGCTTCAAAAACATGTCCAAGGGCTCCTGCCCATTGGCACCTTTATCCCCAGGAGCTGCTCCCAGGGCATGTCTGCCTTTATAAGCCAAGGAGAAAGCACTGGTCTTCAGCATACTTCTCTGTGTTCTTCACACGGGAGACCTTGTGTAGGGCGCAAACAAAACCAGAGCCCGGGAGTGGTGCTGGGAAAATATGTCATGAAGTGGGATGGTGGAGAGGATCCCACATTCTATTGAGTTTACAGAAATTAAAACGATTACTGAGAATCAAGATGCATTCACCTTCAGTTCACAACCAGCTGTCTTAATTAAAATGCTGCTAAAAGAAGCAAATCAATTAACAGATACCTTACAAGATGGTTTATTCTATCTTACACACAGAAAATTGCTTATGAGTATCGCATTACCGCTTTAGGTTATCAGTTAACCAAGTCTGCTAATGAGCTACATTGTTATCAAGTCAGATAAAAGATGCCCTGGGAATCCAGGCAAATTATTACAACACAGCACTTTGTTTTGAAATATAGCTCATCTTTCATCACACACAAGGAGGGTAACCTTATCTAAGGAGTGAACCAGTCCATAGAGCCACCGAGATTTCTGCTGAATGAAAAGGCAAAGAGTATTCCTTAATGCAGCCTGGAAATAAAGGATTAACATTACAGGGGAGAGAAATGTGAATGGGGCCTGTGCCACAGAGGCTTACGTTTACGGCAATAATCAAAGACATGGGTTTCCTAAGCCTCTGCCAGCTGTGTCCTCCATGATAAAGTATGGACATTGTCACAGTCACCACAAAATAATTATATAAGCATAACAATAATTGCTTGCATTTGTATAGCTCTCTACAAGGCACGGCAGATGCTCTCTCATTTAATCCTTTGTTGGCTCCACCATTTGAAGAGCTACAGAGCTGCAGGCCCATTCCACAGCCATCAGACCCCTTTCTCCCACTCCAGCCCAGCCTGCCATTTCATCCTTTGGAAGGTCTGTCTTTCATTTATAGGAATGGGAACTGCCCCATAGTTTCCATGTTTCAGGGCCCCTGAATGTTGACAAGGGTTTTCTTTTGGCAGCTGAGGTGAGGCCTACTGTTCTAGAAAATGCTGCTCACCTCTTGGTAAGATGGTGGTGCTGGAGAGGCTGTGTCTTGAGTCTGGGTCTCATTCCATGAGCCATTTGCTGCCAGTAAGATCCATTGACATGGACACAATGCCATCCTGAAGCATGACCAGCTCCAACTGGGGAACCAGGATGGCCAGTGAGCATTTATTGGCTTCCAAACTTTCTCACACTGGAAAGAGGGCTCTTACTTCCCTCTACGCAGTCAGCTTCTTGCAGAAGAGAAGTAATATTTTCCTTTAGGACAGAGGCACTTTAGATTCTCTAAGTTCTATTATTTGCCCTGGATTTTGAGTTCCTTGTGAAGGTCCATCACCAGCTTTGTTTGCTGAAACTTAAGCTATCTACAAGACTGCAAGCTTGGGCAGCTGTCCAGAGTGCCAAACCCCTCCTGAAGAGGCTGCTTTCTCAGAGCTCAATCACTTGTGAATTTCTGGAAAGAAAAAGAACCATCTGGAAGATTTACTGACAAGAGTGACTATGCTGTAACTAATCATGGCATATGCTAATGCACCCCACACAATTCAACAGGTATGAAGAGTTCATCAGCAAATCTTAGCAAGGTGGGGCATTTCCTTGTGTGACATAGAAAGGGACCTGAAGACCAGTGGCTCTAGATAAAGGGGAGAGTTTTTCAGATAGAGCTCAACCTAGAGGTTGTTTTCTGCCTGCCAAACCAAGGCCACAAAACCTCATCCACTTTGGTGACAAAAAGGGAAGAAGTCATTCCCCAAGGTTAATAAGCATATAGAGGGGAAAGTGTCACTTTCTGTATTCGAAGAGTTTGCAATGACCTGAACAGGTGCTGCAAGGCAGACAGGCCGATGGGGATGTAACTAGAAACTGATACCTTCGAGTCTGAACTATACACTGTTACAGAGGGTGAGACTTCTCCACACTTAGTGTATCAGCTTTGGCATGAGGGAATGGCAGTAAAGATATATATTAAAAGCTAGGAACATGGAAGAAAAGGTGGTCACTGAACCAGACCCCGATATGGTAGAGCTTGGGCTGAAAGTACGGCAGAGACCCTGCTGTAGCCACTCTTGGCTAAGGGTCTCACGCACGCTTCCACGTTGAGGCCAAATTCCCACCAAAACTTCATTGTAGTTTCACATAAACATTACCCATAGTTATAACAGCATGACATACTTCTGCTTACATTGTATACTTGTTTATTCCATTCCACTGTGCATATTCAGTCCTAATATCTTGAGTCTAGCATCTGCCCATGAGAGAAGGGGCAGAAATAGTAGAAAGACAGGGCAGAATGAAGCCTCAATGGGGCAAGTCAAGTCCACATCCGTAAAAAAAACAGCATATACCTAACTACCCCATGTGTGGAAGACCAAGGACACAGGTCGAGGTCAGGGTTACAAAGCTTGATGGCATCAGAGCCTACATGGAAGACAAGCAAGTTGGAAACAAGCAAAGATAGTGAGAGAGAGAAGAGGAAGAAGAGATTCCAAGAGAAAGCCTCAAATGCTGTCAGGTTGTTGTGCTTCTCCTTTAAAGGATGGCTGGTCCAGAGGAGCAAAGAGTTTGACTTGGCTGGTCTAGAGGTCCAGGGGCTTAACAGAAAGTTTATCCCTCCTATTATCTTAAAAAATTCCTGAGCTGAAAGAACCCTTTCAGGTGTCACTAAGGAGAGGATCAAAAGTGGCTGGACCTAGTCATCATTTGCACTTGAGATACCGATGCCCAGAGAAGATGGGCAGACCAGGACAGCAGTCTCCTCCCACCCTCAATGTCCCTGAGCTGGGGAAGTGGCAACCGTGAGTTACCACATTGAGGAACTGTTCTCTGACAGGAAAGGGATTCCTCTACAAACAGGTGTGCCACCAGCCCCTAGAGATCCAGACATAACCTGCAGGAAAAGATAAGCTGGGCAGAGGCTGGGATAGCATCTGCTGGCTGGACTAGTAAGTGAATCAGGCTGCAGACATGGACTGGGCATCAAGAGGAAGAGAAAGAGACTTTTAGAGACTCTAAGATCACAGTGGCGGCCTAAACACAAATCTTCCACCACATCCTCCAAAAATCATGCAGACCGAAAAGGACGAAAGGAAAAAGCTAAACTAGTAACAAGGTGCCTATATGTCCTGGTTTGCCTAGGACTATCCCAGGGTATAAATGCTGAGGATAAGTTAATGCCTGCTAATGCTGAAAAGCCTTTTGACCAAATCCCACACACATTTCTGAAAAACTCAGTAAAATCGGAATTGATGGGTGTTCCCGTAACATGATAAAACATGCGTACTTTTGCCCTAAAGCTAACATTTTACTTAATGAAAACCACCAGAGGATTTTCCACCAAGATCAGGCACAAGACAAGTATACTCACTGTTTCCACTATTATTTAACATTGGTGGTTTTAGCCAATGCAATCAGAGAAGAGAAAACAATTAGAGGCTTAAGAATTGGGAGAGAAGATCTACAATTTGGCAGATGACATAATATGATGAAAACTCAAGGAGATCAAGAAGAAAATGAACAAAACAATAAAAGCATTCAATAAGGTAGCTGCTATCATGTTAACACACCAAAAAAAAAAAATCCATAAGCAATCAATGAACAAGTAGGAGACATAATGGGAAATTCCATTTACAAAAGCAACAAAAACATAAAATATTTAGAAGTAAACTTAACAAGAAATGTGAAAAATCCATAAGAGTAAACTCTGAAAACTCTCCTGAGACAAGCAAAAAAACAGACTTGTAAAAATTATATTTCTTGTCAGTGAAGGATAATATCATAAAGAAGTCAATTGTCTTCAATTTAATATGTGAACATAATGCAACTCCAATAAAAATACCAAGATGTTTGTTTCTGTAGCTAGATTCTGAAGTTGACTGTAAAGTTTATATGGAAAAACAAATGCACAGGAATAGCTAAAACAGAATAGCAGGGTGTGCAGGAACCAGCCCCGCCAAGTAATAGAGCATACATGAAGCCACCAAAAGAAAGAGTGTGGTAATAACACATGAATAACCACAAACACCATTGGAGAATACCATGAAGTCTAGAAGTATCCAAACATATGTGGAAACTTAGAACATTATAAAGGTGGCAAGTAAAACACTGGGGAAAATAGGATGGTTTTGAAAAATGATATTGAAATAACTGGATTTTTATTGGGGAAAAAGATAAAATTGGAACTATATCTCATACCACATACCATACCAAATGGATCAGAGATCCAAATAAAAATAAATCCATATAAGAACCAGAATAATATATATTTATATATATATATACATACATATATTACATGTATGAACATTTATCTAATTTTATAAACATTGTATATATGTTAAAAAATTTTAATTAAATATATTTTTGTAAAAGGAACACAGGAAGAATAAAATAGGAATTATTGAGATTAATTACCTCAAAGCAGTGGGTGGGAGCAGGGTGGAGTGGACAGGATGAGAGCAAGACGTCTCTGAATTTACCTGTTTACATGCTTTTAGTTTTGAACCATATGCATGTTTCACATACTCAAAAAATAAAATTAAACTAAAAGGATTAAGATAGGACACTAAAACCAGCATATACACTGAAACAAATGCCTCTAACACTATATCAAATTGATAGCAAAACCACATTGAGAAAATAGTTAATTCTTTTTGAACACAATACTCTGTACACATGGAGGACTAAATTCTAAGAATAAAGAACTGCAAAGAAATTTTTTTTTGATTTTTAAAAGAAACTTATTTATTTTATTTATGGGTGATTCCAGGTCTGAGCAGGAACAGTACAAGGTGAGCCTGGGACACTGTGTTGTGTCAGAAGTCTAGGAAATGCTCAATGACTACTGGGGTCCTGTTTAAACCCACCAAGAAGTGACTTGTACTGATAACTTGTGACAATTTGAACATGAAAAAGATTCATAATGGTGATGAATTATAGTGCATTGAAGTCCATAGGAATAATGTTCAACAAGAAAAAGAAAGAGAAAAGGGGAAGAGGACAGTCTTTTTCTAGAAGAATGCAGCTATTAAATGTAGGAGGAATTCTGGAACTAGAAACTCAGTACTTTGTAACCCCCAATGCAATAACTGATTCAAACATGGATTATGAACAAATATAAAATCATTGGGTGGGGCTTCCCTGGTGGCGCAGTGGTTGAGAACCCGCCTGCCGATGCAAATGACACGGGTTCGTGCCCCAGTCCGGGAAGATTCCACATGCCGCGGAGCGGCTGGGCCCATGAGCCATGGCCGCTGAGCCTGCGCGTCCGGAGCCTGTGCTCCGCAACGGGAGAGGCCACAACAGTGAGAGGCCCGCGTACCGCAAAAAAAAAAAAAAAGAAAAGAAAAATCACTGGGTGAAGAATTATTGGGGTCAGGGTGTTCCCACCATCTCAAAGTCCCACCCCTTCTATTATTTACTAATTACAAAGGCAGGGTTTTCTCTCTACAGTGCAGAGATCTAGCTGTTGCTTCCTTAACCAAGTGATCAAAAGCAGCAACATCAACCTTGAGAGAGACCGGGGTCATGTGCCTCCTGGTGCACTGCACTGAAAGATACATACGCAACGTTACCTCTGAGGCAATCCTGACAAAATTCTCAATTTGCATCTGCTCAAGAGGAAACAGTCAGATAAATCCAGAAAATGGGACATCATGAAAGACGAATGGCTTACGTACTTCAAAACTGACAGTGCCACGCAGAGAGAAGGCAACATCGAGAGAGAGACTGAAAAGGGACAAAATCCAACACAGTGGCTCCTGGCTTGGAAAACAAGAAATATAAGAGATACTTGGGAAACGTTGGAATACAGGCTGTGTAATAGATGATGCTATCAAATTACCACCCATTTCCATTCATTTCTTACCGTTCATGTTGTTGTACTGTGATTATGTGGGAGATACGTGGTGTATTTAAGGGTGAAATATCATGATATTTATATTAGTTTTTAAATGAATCAGAAAAAAGTTATGTACACAGAGATAAAGCAAGTAGGGCAAAATGTTAATTTATGGATCTAGGTGAAAGGTGAGATGTTTTTATTGCACTGTTCTTTCAACTCTTCTGTGGCTTTGAAGATTTTTCAAAAGAAGGACTGTGAGAGCACAAGGGTGGTGATGAGGTGCAGGAAAGCAGGACTAGGGGAAGTGAGTTGTGAACCAACCATTCAGATAAACCTGGAGGAGGAGCCTCCTTTCCTGGGGGCAGGGCTCCTTCAGCCAGCAGCCTAGGATCCTGTTCCCCTTCCTGAAGGCTGCCCTGCACACTCAGGCTTGTCCACTCTGAGACCCCACAGCTGCGTTGAAAAGCAGACGCTTCTGCCAAACTGATAGCTTGATGACACAAAGAAAAGTTTTGGAATTTTTTTGTCTTCAAATGGACTGAGCTGGCTAACGGTTGATTGGCCTCTGTCAAAGAGAAGGTCTTGGAAAATCAAATCAAATAAGATAAAATTTATCTTGCTGTTAAAACCCAGTTTTCTCAGATCTAATCAGGCAAACAGCCCGCAGCTTCATTTAAAATCTCGCCAAAATACCCCCATATTAGCTGTCCCAAAGAGATGCTGATTCCTGGTCTCACAGCCATCCTGGCAACAGGACTTCTGGCCCATGGCTAGCAATCCCCCTCCCGTCCTGTGGGGGGTGTGCAGGAGAGCCACCAGCCAGCGCAGGACAAGAGAGGGACTGTCTTTCCTCCTTTCAGTAAGAGCGATCCATCACTCTTACAACTCACCTTTCAGAGAAGTCGAGGTTTAACATGCAAAACAGAAGGGCAGCATGTTCACTGAATTATTCCTAGATGACGGAAAGCACGGGCAAAGTTCTGCTACGGGAGAATGGCTTGCTTGTCCTTTGCTTTTTCTTTCAGGTCTAACTTCTTCCCGACTCAGCCTGACTCCATCTAGTGTCAGTTTTGGAAACTTGAATTGTGCTCCCTTCTGTGCAGAGAAGCTCTGATGTGATACATGCTGAGAACAGTCCGCTGCACACGGTGGGGGAATAGATGGGGGTGGGACTCCCGTCCAGCCATTAACTCCCAGCCACCCGCCTCTCCCCATCCTTCATCCGTTCCTTCCCTTCCTCCTCACCCTGCCTTCCCCCTGCACCCTTCACATTCCCTTTCCTGTACTTCACTCTCGCAGTGCTTACTGTTGAATGACTACGGCAGCCACCTCGCCTGGATTATGGAAATCTCCTCCTAGAGCTCCAATGTATCAAAATAATTCAGAACATCCAAACATACAGAGCGGAGCTGCTCTCTAACACGATCATATGTAGGAACGTAAAAGCACAGTGACTGTTCGTTCAACAATGCTTTTGAATTGGTTTGCTTTGTATTGTTCACAGCAGAATCTTCACACACACACATGTGCGTGTCAGGCCTTCATTTTGAGTCATCACATAATCGCCTCCCCTCCCCCCACCAGCACGCACATATGCATGTACACATGGACCAGGATTAAGCATTAGGCATTGTGAAATCTTTCAGTTTTGTGAATTCCATGACTAAGATGTCCCTGAATCAGGGTTTGCAACAGTTCTGGAAACTTCCAGGGGCACTGGAGCTTCCAAAGCACGATGCCTTAACCCGAAGTGTCCTCTGATGCGTGTGGGCGGTTTGGAGGGTCGAGACAGCATCGCTCACCGTGGGTGGTGAGATCACTCTGCCAGAATCTCTGCCTGTCCACTCGATTGTTCTGACACAGGACCAGAGCTGGCCACAGCAGCCCGCAGCCGCACGCCAGGGTGCCTCAGTCACCCAGCAGAGGGCCCCTGAGACCATGCTGTGGGCAGAGTCTCCGCCCACATCCATTCCAAACTGACCCCTATCCTACATTCCCCACTCCAGAGACCCCGAAGGCCCCCAAAGGTGATGCAGGTTCTGAGCCTGGGGCTCATCTATGCATTCCCAGGTCCCTTCACCCCTGCCATCAAGAGCTAATCCTCCTCATCCTTGCAGACTTAGTCTATTGCCTCCCCTGACCCAGGCTGCCAAAAGCCCTGTTAGAACCCCTGGTAAAGGCCGGTCTGCCCTGATTCTATAGTGGGAGAGCAGTCAGAGTGCTGCCCTGGGTGAGCTGGGACGAGGATGCCCTCCTGGCGAGCGGCGGCAGCTGCACCCTCAGGGAACCCGTCGTGACACCAATCCCCCAGGGGCTGGAAGAAGGTAAAGCTGCCCAGGGAGAAGGGCCCTTAGGGCGGGGCAAGGGAGGGGCATTGGCTGACTTGGAATTCTACTTTCCTACATGAGTGGGTCATGGATTTGGTGACAGTTGGGAGCCGCTCAGCGTGTTTCTTCTGGAAAGAGAAATGGGACAACTTAGCCAGTGTGAGTCTGGGTGTGTGTGTGAACGTGTGCGTATGAGATGGGACACATGGCATCCGTGGTTACCCCAGCCCCAAAAGCCCCCAATTCCACCAACATTTCCAAAATCCCCCGGAGCTGAGTACCTAACCCCTCTGTGAGAACCCCGGGTGCAAGAGGAGGTAACACTGCCACTGAGAGGACGGCTGTGTGGCCACCCCAGGACCTGGAGACCATGCCTCCCAGGCCTCCCAAACCTAGGACAACCACTTGCTGATTTTCCTAGGACAACGTGGGTTTACGCCTATCATCCTGACACTATTATTAGTACAGTAATGTCTCTTCTCCACTCTCAAAAAGTCCTGATTTGATGATAAGATACATGGTCACCCTAATCACACCTGTCTCCCCCAGTCCAGGCCCCTGTGGGGTGGCCAAACAGACAGTAGAGGGGGAAGACTGGAGACGGGACAGAAAGAGACAGAGAAACAATGAGCGTCAGAAACAGAGAAAGGAAATGCTTGGAGATAGAGTTGATGAAACATGCTTTAGGGCCTCATGCTCAGAAATCAGTGCCAGGAACTGGAAAGTCTGAAGGAGGGCAGATCCTTCAGAAAGTGAAGGTCTTGAAAAAATCCATTTCCAGCTCATCCCCAGGGCATCCCCCTGACGGCCGCATACCACACATCCATCTCTTCTCCATCCACAGATCCACCCATTTCTTCAAGAGATGCTACTTTGTACTTACCAAGCCCCAGGTCCCAGGGAAGCACTGGAGGAGGAGATCGTGCTTTGCATCCCTCTAAAAGCCCACCACCCTGTCTCAGCCCAGACATCTGTCCTGAATGCCAGACACTCACTGAACATCTCCTCTACTTGGAAGTCTCCAGAAGCCTCAGACTTACCATGTTCAAAAAAGGTAGTCACCAAGACACACACCCCCAGCCCACTGCCCACACCTGCTCTACCACCTACTTCCCAGAGGGCATCCCCCAGCTAGGACCTCCCCACCCCGACAAACGCCGGCTGTTCTGGATTTACCTGCACCTTCACTCAGCCTCCGGGGCTGGCTGCCTCATTGGTATCACTCAGATCCTTGCTCCAGAGGCCTTTGCAGTAGCTTGCAGCTCTCTGGGTGCAGAGCACTCCATATGATACAAAAGAGCAAGTGCAAAGGTCCTGAGGTAGGATTGTCCTTGGAGCACATAGGCTCTATGCAGAAGAGTAGTGTGGCTGGGTGGTAGCAGGGAAGCCAGGTAGCTGGGGGCAGAACACATGTGGTTTCCCAACTGGGACATGGCAGGAGCTCGGGACATGATCCTGAGATGCACTGGGATGACTCTGAGCAAGAGGTAGGGCAAAATCTAACCCACAGTGTGGAGAAGGGAGCCCAGGCTCCCTTTGGCTACCATACCCTGTGGGCTCCCCACTCAGATGACACCTGCCCACTGCCCAAAGGAGGGGAGATCGAGAAGAGGGGGCTGTGTGGTGCATCTTAGATCCCTAGGAAGAGTTTCAAACTGGAGAAAGGAGCTAAGATGTCAGGCGATGGAGCAGGATGGATAAAACAGGAGGGAAAATACCAGTCACAAGTTGGCAGCGACCTTACCTTGGAGTTCTCTTCTTTAGCTCGATGCTGTCTAAACAGAGAAAGCAGGGCATTAGGAAGGGGGCCCTGCGATGGTGATGCGGCTCACTCAGTGCCAGGCCAGCAGGAGGGGTCGGAGCCACCTGACTTGGGCACTGCTGAGAGGCTCCCTGGGTTGGGGTCACTGGAGGGGAGGTGGTCTTGGGCTGAGTGCTCTGCCCCCTCCCCTTTGGCACGGTCGCAGCTTCTCCATCTGGTCCCTCACTGAGCCCTCTAGCTCAGCACACGGGTGAAACTGAGGCTTCCCCAGAGACACCGCCCACCCACCCCCGCCAGTGGCTTCTCTCCTCTCCCCTCCTTGCAGATCCTGGGCTCTCTTGCCCTTAGGAGATCTAGAACATCTCCTGCTGTGTGATGAAGAGCCTTTTCTCTCCCCTCATATTCCTAGTGATACAAAATCAACGGCAAGTAAAGTTCTATGACCAACGAAGTTGCTTGTGCAGTTGGACACGCTGGAATCTCCTGAATGCTGTCTCCTCCTCCCTCTGCCCCCCTCTGCACATCTTCACAGGTAATAATCATATTTTCCAGATACATGGTGAGGGTCCTTCCTCCTCATCATCTGAAAAACTGCATCACCATCCCATTAAGCAGTCTTATACAGGGAATGGATTTTGAAGGTCCCACCTTGAGAGAAAAGGGGTGCGAATCAATGTTACATTTTGCTGTCAAAACATCTGCATGGGATGCACCTCTCCATGGCTGCCACGGCATGTGGAGAGCCACGCTGGGTTCACGTAAGCCCAGCTCTGTTTGGATCATGATGATACGCTCAGCGCTTCTCAGTGTAGGACTTGCCCAATTTATGAAAAAAGTGCAACTTGGCCCAGGTAGGCAGGGCCAGCCACACTTCCCACCACCCACCCATGCCAGCAGCAGCCTCATCACCTCCCGGGATCTATCTCATCTGATCACACTATGTGAGTAAGAGAATAGAAATTACTGTCTGAAGCCAACTCAGCTCCCTTTCCCACCTTTACTGCAGGAAAGCTGATTCTTAGGAATCTCAAGAATGACTAAATGGAAAAGTACAGAGAGAGAGAGAGAAGCAGAGAGAGACAGACAGAGACAGAGACACAGAGAGGTCGCTGCATTTCTTTTCAACCCATGTTTTTTATTCTCTCTCCAGCCAATGTTGCCCTCAGAGCCTCACGCCAGGTGACTGGCCAGGTCATGTCTTGTCTCAGGCAAAGGCAGAGACGGGGCTGAGCATCATTTCCTTACCATTGAAGCCCACGTTAGTGCTTCTCTGTTCGGAGGAATCATTATCAAACAAGTGCTTCCTGATCATGCAGATCTTCAGGGCCAGGAAGCTGGCCGATGTGGCGAAGCCCACAGCAATCCCAATGGTGGCGTATTTGATATCTGAAGGGCAGGGAGGAATTGAACAAGGAGCTTCAATCAGTCACCACACGGCAAAGGTCTTCCACAGCTCCCTTTACATCAGGATGAAGTTCAAAGTCATTCACTTGGTCCTTAACGTTCCACAGTCCAACTCACTGAGGCCGGTCTGTTTTTCCACTCTCCTGGGAGCACATCCCTTCCCTCAACCTCCACCCACACACCATCTCCTCTTCCTGGAACTCCATCCATGGTCCCTTCAGCTGTGGAAATCATTCCCGAGTGGCTGATGGCTCATTTCTCTGGCCTCCTGTAGCCTTCCTCACTTATTCTTTCATCAGTTCACTTGTGGAGTGTGTGCTGATTGCCTGCTCTGCTGAGCGCTGAAGGCAAATGAATGAGTCCCTGACACCACCTTGAGGAGCCTGTGGTCAGCAGCGGAAGACGAGAGCTCACCTGAATGCCAGGTGACTGGGGCGGGCCAGTTTGGGAGCCGAGAGCCTTCCCAGAGGAGGTGACATGCAAGCGGCACTGTGCCTGGTGAGCGGAGCCCTGAGGTGGAGAGAGGCTGGGACCATGCGTGTGGAGAGAGACACCGGCCAGGCCACGGAAGCCAGGCAGATCCTGCTGTCCCGGGCTCGTGGCCACAGCCACCGAGAGTGGATGGAGGTGACCCTGACGACTCACGTCCCCTTCGAGGACAGGCTCTCCTGCAGCACCACACCCCCGGGATGAAGCTGTGTTAGCCACTCAGGCAGGTTTGGGGGTGAGCACTGCCCCAGTTCCATGACGACCGGCAGGAAACCCTACCAGGACACCCCACCTGCCCGGGCCTTTCGGGGTACCTCCTCCTGCCCCTCCGCCCTGCACCCAGAATCAGCTGGGTGATTGACACTGGGTGATTGACGCTGGGTGATTGACACTGGGTGATTGACGCTGGGTGATTGACACTCCACGGAGGACATCTTCACTCTGAGTGCATTGGTGGGGAAGGGACCATCGTCATGGAGTTTAGGGTTTTTCTGGTGGCCTCACTTGGTGGTGAAAAAGCTGGAGGATTCTGAAGCAAAAATACACAGCCTTGCTCTAATCACAAGTCTTCTTGGAAATCTGGTGACTTCTGTCATTGAAGGGCCCACGTGGGGCCCATCCACTCACCCACACCTCACAACACAATATGACCCTGGTTTTCTCAGTTCTTTGAAGCCCCCATTGAGCTTCATTGTCTCTTTACATTAATTCTTCACCTTAATCCTGTCGCTCCAGTCAGGATGTAAACCTTTCCAGGGATGGGACAAAGCCCTGTGTTTCACACATGGTAGGGCTGGGCTGCTAAAGCCATCACATGGAGCCGACTTCCGGCCTGATGCCAGAAACACAGAGCTGTGTGCGCTGTGTGCTCACGCTGGGGCCTTTCTGACACCAGTCTGCTCTGCACTGCGTTTACTGGGCAGAAGACAGGGGACGGGGCAGGGCAGGCGCAAGTGCGTGAGGCCAGGCCCACTAAGGGACAGCCTCTCCCCTGCCCCCCTCACACACAGACATGTCTCCTGGGTCCTCCCTTGGGGGTCTTCCCCTGGTGACCATCGCTCTGACCATTATGCAACATAAAAACTTTGTATGAGCTCAAGATGAAACTTGAACAGAGAAAGAAGAAAGGACACAGATCAGAAAAAGCTAGGTGGAAAGAGTCAGAGAGCCAGAGAGATACAAGGAGACATGGGGACACACACAGTGGGACACACACATAGGCTCTGCCGGAGAAGCCCAGACCACTGACAGGCGGGCTGAGAAGGAAAGGGGAGACAGAACAACTGGCGTCCAGAGAAGCGTGGCCTGGCCTCAGCGACAGCGCCAGGCCCCAGTCCTCACCAAGCTGCTCAGCATCTTTCATCAACCTTACCGACCGAATGCATCATCCTGAACGCCCTGCTCTTTCTGCCCCTCCCTGGCAGGGATCCTAGGCTCAGCTCAGCACCCACTCTCACTCCCAACAGGGTCAGGGCCCTTAGACACCTCCCTCCACACTCCATCCTGGGTCCGCCCCAAGGTGGGAGGCTGCCCCTAGTCCCTGGCCCCAAACAGGCTCCCGGGCCTCAGGTCCAAGGTCAGAGACTGAGTGAGTGCCCTCCATGGGGCTGCTGCCCTGACAGCTGCAGTGGGCCACGCTGTGCACTCCACCAGCCACATCCCATCCCCGTAATTCCTGCTAGCCAGCCAGCCAGCCACTCGGCGGCAGCCTTTCCCCTCCTCGGGGAGGGAAATCCTCCATGCCGCCCTCCTCCCGAGCTCCGCCCTGTGCTCTCAGAGCCCCTGGATGAGGATCTGTCAGAAGCACACTTGTGCCCAGCTGCCCACACCCCTGCCTCCTGCCAGGGTCATCAGCCGGGGGAGTCCCTCCTGGGCTGTAGACCCCTGCGAGTCCCCAGCGCTGATTTCCCCTGGCGCCGGGAAGTAGCTGGAGGATAGATGGCCCTAGCAGGGCTGGTCTGCAAGCACAGCCAGAAGCCTCCTGACTGCTCCTGCGTTCGGGTCTGTGAGAGACCCATGAGGAAGCCACGCCGCACTTTCTTTGCTGAAATTCTCTGGGTTCTCTCGTGCAAACATGATTTGGGAGCTTAGCATCCAGAAGACAGTCTCTCAAACTCAGGGGACAGTCCAAGGGGGCTGAGCAGGGGCTGGCAGTACCAAGGCTGGTGTCCTGGGGGGCAGGCAGGGACCCTCTGACTGGTAGATTCACAGGGCTGTGGTAGGCACAGTGCTGCCCAAATCTGGCTTGACCACCGGCACTCCTGGCTAGGACCGTTCACACTGAACCAGGGGCAGAGGGCAGAAGCCACGGTCTTAGGGCATGGCCTTTGCTGCTGCCTAGAGCAGAGAGCAGGGGGATTGCCTCTAGATGGGCCTGCTGAGGTTCCAGGGCCTCTACCCACATTGTCCCCATGTGTGCCACATCGGGCCCAGGAGCTCTCACCAAACCACACACCTGAGGCTACCCCTGACCAGAGGATGGTGCCTTTTGCTAAGAGGCACAAGGCCACTATTCCGGCTCTGAGTCTAGAGTCGAACTTCCATCTCAGGCCCCGTTTGGACATGCTGCTGACAGAGACCTGACACTCCACCCCTCCCTGCAAAACAGCCAGTGTCCCACCCCCCTCTCTACAGCCCCTCCCACCTCAGTCCTGCAGAGCACAGCCTGCTCTCTGCAAGTGGTTTCACGACAGGAAGGAATCTCCTGCAAGCTGAACAGTCCTGAGGCCTGGAGGCTCCCTCCGTCCCCCTCCCCCCGAGTACTGGGGGGGCAGCCTTCAGAGGAAGACAGCAGCAGGGCTGCTCCAGAGAGCGAGCGGAAGGCGCAGGGTGGCCTGCCCAATCTCAGTTGGAATCTGACCCGCTGAGAGCCCATCCCTGCCATTCAGACCTCCCGTGCTGTCCACACCTGTTGGGTCCACCCTCCATGGGAGCTGGCCCTCTTCGACACCCTTATTTGGGCAGAATCAGGCTGTGTGTTTCCAGTTGTGGGGCAGTGGGCGTGCATGCACGCAGATGTCATTCTATAAGTATCCGACCTAAAAATAGGGAGAGGCTGCCCTAAGTGTTTGTCCATTGATGCCTGGCCATTTTCATCTTGAAACTTAAATATTGCAGAATGGCTCCTAAGTTTAGATCATATAAATTCCAATGTCCTCAACTCGAGGAAGGGGTTTCAGATGTCCAGAAAAGACATCCGTCCTCCCCTAACAGAATCCACACATAGGAATGACGTACCTGCCACTGTGCTCCACGTGGCCCTGGTGACCAGGGGGATCCAAGAGCAACCCGAGACCCCGGTCCCCCATGAAGGAGCTTTTGCAGAGTGACGGGGAGACAAGATTTACACTGAAGAAAGGATCAGAGTGTCGTGGGTGATGTCCGGCATCTTCCTGCAGACCTCAGCCTCCAGGAAAGTCTGAACGGGGGTGTGTGAGCTGGCCTTGCCACACTTGCCTGCCCACCTTTCCTGGCCCCCCGGCCGCAGGCAGCACCTTGGCTTTCCTGTGGGGAACCACTTCCTTGTGATTCCCTCAAGGCCAGTTCCAGGACGGACCTGTGAACCATCCCTGATGAATCAGGTATCACTTCTTCCTGTCAGCAGGGACTGGTCAAGGGGTGATCCAACTCAGTCCAGTGACACTCAACTCTGGGACTTCGGGGAAAATATTAAGAAAGAGGAGTGCCTTCTGGAATTGGTAACTGAGGGGTGGAGGGAGGCCCATGGGGTGGAGGGAACCTGCTGAGACTGAAGCCTCCACAGAAAAGGGTCAGGCTGAGACCACGTTCAAGATGGCTTTTGAGCCCCTGGATCCAGCTGTGCCTGAAGCACCTCTTCTTGAATTCTCAGCCCCCTCAATAAGGAAACACCTTCTATATCTTATAGTCTTATCTGAGCTATGTAAATATCACCTGCAATCAGAAGCGTCCTAATGACTTAGGTAGCAGGTCCTTCACAGAGCAGAGGGTGCTGGCTGTGAACGAGGAGCTCACAGCACAGCCTCAAATAAACCCAACTGGGATCTGCAAGTTAAGCAAGCCTGTGCGCCCCGGGCCTTTGCACATGCTGCGTTTTGATGCAATACCTTTTTTGTCCCTATGGAAAGCTCTTATCCTCCAAGACATAGCACAAAGCCACTTCCTCTGGAGGTCCCCTCCTCTCTGTCAGCTCAGGATCCCCCTGCAATCTTGTCACACCCTTGCCCTTGCCCCGAAGGGTGTTCTGTGGCACGAAGGACACACTTCAGATAGCCCAAGCGAGCCGTTTCTCCCCAGGACCAGGATGACATGTGAGACTCCTTGGAACTTAGTTTCTCCTCCTGGGAGATGCAAGCAGAAGGTAAAAGGGGAGAATCTTGAACTGATGGGAAAGTTACCCCCAAATTACTGTTAAACCAGAAGTGGGTTGCAGTGATAAAATCAATTTTGTGGTGATAACAGGGCTCAGGAGGAAGTAAAGTTCAGCCACAGAGACACAAATCTAGTGACAGCATTGCTCCTAAGACTCTGAGACCAGGGACACTCGTGGAACACGTGTGCAACACAGATGGGGCATGTGGCTGCCATCAGTGTGGATGCACCTGAGGCCCCGGGTCCAAGTACCACACAGCCAGATCCCGCTGGGAGGGAGGATTAGAAAGGGGATTGGAAGTGAAGAGCGAAAGGGGCTGGCCCAGTTATGCTCCACACCGTGGTCTGAGCCTGGGCCTCACTCTTCTCACCTGAAAATGGGGACTTCAGCCCCTGACACATAGAAGGGACTCACCCAGACAGCTCTTTCTTTTGCCTGTTTGTCCCGAAGCCTCCTCGCAATGGAAGCTGATCTTGGGTTCCCAGTGGAACCCAGGGCACGCTTCTCTAATTGGGCTAGTTTGGGGGCTGTGGGTGCTGGCCACCCCTTCCCTCTTCAGAGCTCACGATGGGTCTGCTTCTCAGGAAAACAAGGTCGGTGGACCTGGCCCTTTTGCCCCACCCTGGGGCTGTTTGTGCTGGAAATTAGGCCCAGGTACAGAATGGAGGCCCCAGTCCTATCCTGAGCAGGATGCCAGACTCTGAGTTGGCCTGGGTTATGCAGCAGCCCTGCTCCCCGCAGCTGCTGGGCTTGCGCTGGGGTCTAGAGCCTTCCTCTGACATGGCTGTGACTTGCAGGAACATCAGGCTCCCTGTTCACAAGCCTCGAAACCACCTTGAAATTGCGTTTCCTCAATACCCTCTTCCGGTCTCAGTAAAGAAGCTGCAACGGCCAAGCTTCAGGTCAACAGGACGTTGCCACTCCCCTCCCACAGCTGTCGGCGCTCCTCTCTTCCTGTGAAAGCACCTAGACTTGGGGCAGAACCCAAACCTGCAGAGCCGCACGGGTCTGAGAGATGGAAAGCAGAAGGAAATCAGAAGATCCAGGAGAACAAAGCAAAGACGGCTCCACGATGGGCCTGGGAGCTTGGGAATAGCGCCTCGGTTTCCATGGCTCCCCATCCAGGCAAGCGAGCACTCCGAGCCCCAGCCAGCGCACTCGCTCCCAAACCTAGCTCAGGACGGCCCAGGCCCTGGCCTGCAGTGGGCCCTGGCTCCTGGAAGATGGGCAGTGGGTCAGGAATTCTGGGCAGGGGGTCCCTGCTAACACACGGAAGCATACAGCTGTTAGCGTCCAGGGGGAACAAAGGGGCACCTAACCCAGCCTGGGGGCGTCAAGAAGGTCCCCTGGAGTGAGCACTATTTAAGTTAAAAACAAAAGGACAAGTAGGAGCTAGTGAAGATGGTGGGGGAGAGGGGAATGGAGGCAGGTAGGGAAGGTGCCCCAGCAGAGAAAGAGGTGTCAGCGAAGGCCAGGAGGCCCAAGGGGGTGCAGGGGCTTGGGAATAAAGAAGCTGGTTCAGTGGGTCAGAGCAGCGAGGGGGCACAGGTAAACTGTGGCTCTCCAGGCTTTCCAGAGGAGGGGGACGGGACAGGCAGCCAGGACACGGCCGCCCTGGGCAGGAGCTGGAAGCAGGAGGCCACAGAGGGCCACCGGAAAGATGGAGGAGCCCACTCAAGGCAACAAAATACAAGGGAAAATGACTCCGGCTTCTAGAAATAACCTCATAATTAAGAGGAAAACAATAATGGTGGGTGACCAGACGGTATCAAAACTTATGCCCACTTTGTTTTTCCTGAACAATCTTTGCTAATTAATTCTTAAAGATTCACACACTGGGATTAAAACACTCAGCTACAGAAGCCAAACTGAGCAATACCCTTCCAGGCTAATGGAGGGGCTGGAGGCAGGGAGCCAGCTCCGGCCCAAGGTAGAACCAAGGGTGCTCTAGGCCTAGGGAGTGCTCCCAAAGGGAGCACTCAGGAGCCCTATGGAGCCCCAGGTCCATGTTGGCCAGGAGGGGTGACATGTAAACGCTATCACACCTGGCAGGCGAGCTGCTGAAACCTCGAGGGAGTCAGAGGTGCTTGAGGCTGCCCTGGTGGGGTGGGCGGTGATGTCCAGGGAGGCTGGGGTCAGAGGTCCCACAGCTGGAACACCCAGCCAACTCTACACTCACCAGTGGAGGGGTTTGCTCCATCTTTGAATGGCCCTGGGGAGGGCATGAAACTTACCTCTGCCCCCATGGTGGGTGGGAAGGAACGATACTTGGAACCCCTCATGGCTCCCAGCTCGTTGGCCTCTCAGCAACGAGGGTGCCCGTGGGAAGCCTGCCCGGCCACACACGGAGCGTGGCTGCGAGGATCCCCTCACAGATTGTGGGGAGCACAGACTGAAGTGAGGGCAGGAACCGTCTTCCACGAGCACTCAGCCACCGGTTGACACGGGATCTTCAGCTTTCCAGGGGACCAGGGACAGTCAGGGGCAGAGCATACCAGGAGGCTGCCCTGGGGGGGCGCTCAGGTCAGAGAGGAGATGGTCCCAGCTCTCTGCTCTTGCCTCTAGAAGGCTGTGGTATTTCATCTAGGGGCCAGCCCACCCAGTCAACATAGGCGCTTCGGACCCGAGAAGGCCTGTCTTCAGGAGCGCGTCTCAGGGCCCACCTTTGCAGAGAGAGCAGGGGAGGCTGGAAACAGTGCAGAATAACTAATTAATGATGGTAAAGCATCGTGGAAGAGGAAAGCGTTTCATAACCGCTAAGTGGTGGGTTATTATTATTCATGCATATTCGTACTGTGCTCTTCAGCCTCTGGGAAGCTTCGCTCAGGAGTCCTCTGGGACTTGGCGGAGGTGGTGTGTGTCCAGGGGGTGGGGCTGTGGGATGACAGGTGGGCTGACCCTCGGGGAAGGGGCCATGATGCTGCAGAGGAAAGCCACACCCAGCCAATGAGAGCCGGGGGAGCTTGGCAACACCGAGCCATCTGCTGCCATCATCGGGCCCTGCTGTGCGCCAAGGTCTGTGTTGGGCATCTCCACCATCTTTTTAAAGGCCACTTCCAACATTTGCAGAACCCAGGGCATGCCACAAATCTAAATATTTAAAGGTTAGAGATCAAGCTACACACAGGGCCCAACACACTTCCCCCTGCCACCTCCTGGCAGGCCCTGCAGTCTACTCCCCAGGGGTCACCTCCTGGAGAGGGAAACTCAGCCCTGCCTATGGCCCCAAGAGCTGTCAAGGTCTTCTGAACAGAGCAGGCAGAAGTCGGGCTTGGCCTGGGCTTCCTGGAAAGACCAGACCCTCCAGGATTTGGGATGGAGCCTGGCTCAGTCTGACACCCCAAGGGGCCTCCCACTAACCAACGCTTTGCTTTCCCCACTGAACTCCTGGGCAGTGTTAAGACATCTTCCCAAACTAGAGCACCAAGTGGACGGAGGAAGTGCAGCTATCTGGGAGCTGGGTCTGTGTAGGAATGCCCTTGGTCATTGAACTAAAAGCAGCCCCTGGCTTGCTCTCTAGTTTCCAGCCCCCCGCCAAGCTGTGGTCCCTGTCCCCTCACTCTCAGCTGCCCAGCACACATACGAGTCCCTCTCCCTCATATCCGTGTGCTGACCCAGTTCCAGAACTTTCAAAGACTTTCTGACAAGACTAAAAAAAAAAATTCTCGCATTTGGATATGTGTGTGTGATATGGGGGCCCTCTAAAGCCAGGTAGGGTCAGGGGCCTCTCTTGGGGACCACAGTTCTCCTTTCACAGGGAAGCCTCAGCAGGTGCCGTGTCCTGTTGGGTCACACACCTGAATAGGAGTGTTCTGGGGTTTGAACCTGGGCTGGCCAGGCTCCTCAGTAGAGTCTCAGGCCAGCACATAGGGTCACAGTGGCTCCAGGTTGACTAAAGCTTCTTAACAACGTGTCTTGTGGCTCAGTGACGAGGGCTCATCTACAGCTCTGTAGGAAGGGGCTCTGTTCTTCATACCGCAAGGTTGACTCATGGACCCTCTCTGAGCTTCTGCAGAGCTTTCCCTGGGTTAGCTTAGCTGTCCCAGGCTGTTGTCTCACAGTTGCAGGCCTGCCCGTCCAACACTGTCTTCTGTGGCACAAGCTGTGACAGACATGGCACCTTGGCCACTCCCCAACCTCAGGCGACACGCTGCTTCCAGTGGGGAAGCTGGCGTGAGTCTGTAATGCGGCCTCAGAAGCCAGCATGGACCCTGCTGGTGAGGCCCTAGACACATCCAGCCTGTCTTCTCTCTCCTAGGAAGTCTCCCTACCGCCAGCCTGCCTGCTACACCGGCCAGGGGACTCTCCCTCCAGGGCTGCTTAAAGCGCCCTCAGGGTAAGAGCAGCTTCCTCCTGAGGCTCACCCAGCCCTCCTCCGCTCACCTCCTGGCCTCACCTCACACTCCTCTCCAGCCCGCGCTGCCCTCCCCGCAGCCCTCCTGGGCCAGCCAGACCCTTCCCTGCTCACAGTTCCTGCAGACTGGCTCCTGGAATCTGAGCCTCTACTTCATGCACTAATCAACTCAAACAAGTGCAGTTACTGGGCCCGAGCTGAGCGGTGGCCTGTAAGACTGGATCCCTGCCCTGACCGAGGTGACAGTGCAGGATGGAATGAGACCCAGACAGACACACATGGAAACAGGAATGCTGTTAGAACTGGGAGAGAGCATCTCTGGGGTCCTGGGGTAGGGCGGGCACACACCCCACACAACAGAGACAATACCTGAGGAGGCCTGGAGACTGGACAGGAAGTTGATGGATATTCGTGGGGTTGGGGAGCAGGAGCCCTGGGATGGGCCACATGACAGGGCTAGGGATGCCCTTTGGCAACATAAACACCTGTCTGGCCTTGCAGCAGTGGGAAGCTGCTGAAGGATATCAGCCAGGCAGAGGCATAAGCAATTTGCTCTCAGCAAAACTCCTCTTCCAGGAAGCCCTCCTGGATACCCTAGTTTGGATCAAGGGCTCCTCCTCTCTTCCCTCCATGTTCCTTCATCTCAGCACTTAACCCACCACATTACAACTGTCCTCTCCATAGACTGTCAACGTCTTCAGGTTGGGGCCTGACTCACTTATTTTGTGTCCCAGCAGAGTCTGGTGAAAAACACTGTTTCCTTAACATAAGAGAAAGCCCTGATGTCCATGTGGTATAGCCCATGGGCCCAGCTCCAGTCCTTCACCTCGATCCCTGGACATCAACTCTTTGATGATGTGGCCCAAGGGTTTGCACAGGCCTCTGGGGTGGGTGCAGCCAGGTTCCAGGCAGAAATTCCCCAGCTGCTCATCTGTTTCATTCAGACAAGAGGGAGAGCGTGAGCCCAGTTCATCTTACTGAGAACCATTAACCGGTTATTTAATGGAATCAAATTTAATAAAAGGAGCAGTTCAAGCAATTCTGGTGGATAAATGAGGATCTGGGTGTGACAGAGATGTTTATGTGACTTTAAAGAGGAAGCACGAGGGGTTTAATTTAGGAGTGAGTGACCCAGCAATACCACTACTGGGCATATACCCTGAGAAAACCATAATTCAAAAAGAGACATGCACCACAATGTTCACTGCAGCACTATTTACAATAGCCAGGACATGGAAGCAACATAAGTGTCCATAGACAGATGAATAGATAAAGATGTGGCACATATATACAATGGAATATTACTCAGCCATAAAAAGAAACGAAATTGAGTTATTTGTAGTGAGGTGGATGGACCTAGAGTCTGTCATACAGAGTGAAGTAAGTCAGAAAGAGAAAAACAAATACAATATGCTAATACATATATATGGAATCTAAAAATAAAAATGGTTCTGATGGATCTAGGGGCAGGACAGGAATAAAGACGCAGACGGAGAGAATGGACTTGAGGACATGGGGAGGGGGACAGGTAAGCTGGGACGAAGTGAGAGAGTGTCACTGACATATACCTGTTACCAAATGTAAAATAAAAAGCTAGTGGGAAGCAGCTGCTTAGCACAGGGAGATCACCTCTGTGCTTTGTGACCACATAGAGGGGTGGGATAGGGAGGGTGGGAGGGAGATGCAAGAGGGAGGGGATATGGGGATATATGTATACATATAGCTGATTCACTTTGTTGTACAGCAGAAACTAGTACACCATTGTAAAGCAATTATACTCCAATAAAGATGTTAAAAAATAAAAGAAGAAGTCTGCTGATTAGTGTGTCAGCCAGGTCATCTCCGGCTCTGAGCTGCTTGGCTGTAGCTCCCACCCAGTGTGCAAGGACCAGGGGAATTTCCCCACAGACAGACACTCTGCTGAGGTCGCACCTCCTCCCTTCACCTCACAGGGCATTTCTCCCCTTCAGGAGTCTCTAGGATCAGGGATGTATGTCTGAGAGATGTTAGGTAGCCCAGAGCCCCTCTCCAAAAAGCATTCCTCCAAGTCACCCATTCCCCCAGGTTCTTAAAAACTAATTTCAGACTTCCATTCTGGAAAGATGGGATAGGCTTACTTTTCTCTATTGCTCACTAAGTATAGCAAAACACACTAGATATTATATTAAAAACTCACATAAGAAGATCCTGAAAGGTAGAGAGAGGAAGGCAAACTGGCTGAGGGCCTTGGGGTTCCCCCTGGAAGCAGCATGTGGCCTGAGGTCAGGTGTGGCTGAGTTATTGGTGTCTGTCACAACTCATTAAAATATGTGTCAATAAAACAGATTTTCATTCTCCTCTAAGATTTCTAAACTGTTTAACAGCTAAAGCTAAAAAACTATAACATGCCTGATACAGTTCTCCATATACGTAGAAGAAATATTTAAGAGAGTAAAGGGACACAGAGGCACAATTTCTACATTTCATGTGAACTGTTAAATGTTAACACCAGTAAATTGTGATACATTATGTTTATAATGTAATACCTAGAGCAACCACTCAAAATGCTATGAAAAGCAATATACTCAGAAACACTACAGACAAATCAAAATGGAATTCTAAAAAAAGTTCCAGTAACACACTGGAAGGTAAGAAAAAGAGAAATGAAAAACAGAGAACGATCAGAAATAAAAATATGAAATGTCAGACTGAAAGCTCTAAAATATCAATAACAACGTTAAGTGTAAATTGCCTAAATTTGCCAATTAAAAAACAGATTTTCAAAGTCAGTTTTAAAAATGACTGAGCTATATGCTGTCTACAAGACACTTACTCCAAATATTATATAGGTAGGTTGAAAGTAAAGGATAGAAAAAGAAATGCCATGCAAACATTAATAAAAAGAAGGAAGAAGAGGTTACTTTAATATCAGATAAATTTCAGAGCAAAGAAAATTATCAGGGCCAGAGATATTACATTATATAATGATAAAAAGTCAATCTACCAAATAGACACAGTAATTCTAAATGCCTATACGTCAAACAACAGCTGCAAAATAATAATTTTTTAAAAAAGATAAAACTGAAAGGAAAAATAGACACACACAATTATAGTTGAAGGCTTCAACAACCCTCTCTCAACAATTGATAGAACAACTATACAGAAAATCAGTAATAATATTTAAAAATTCAATCATACTATAAAGAACAGGACTCAACACCAGCAGAATATGCATTTTCTCAAGCACTCATATACAATGTACCAAGATGGACTATGGTCTGGGTCAAACCTCAACAAATTTAGAAGAATTTAAATCATACAGAGTGTGTTCTCTGATCACAGTGGACTCAACTAAAAATCAATAATAGAAAGGTAACAGGAAAGTTTCCAAACACTTGGAAACTAACAATACTTCTAAATAACTCATGGGTCCAAAAGGAAGTTCCAAGGGAGATAAAAGTTTTATTAACGAAATGAAAATGAAAACATGCCTGTCAAAATTTGAAGGACACAGGTAAAGCAATGAAAGGCAATTTATAGCATTAAAATGCTTACATTAGAACAGGGAAGAAGTCTTAAGTCAATAATTTAATATCCCACTTGAAGAAACCAGAAGAAGAGAACCAAAATAAAGCTAGAGCAAGCAGAAGGAAGTAAATAATAAAGATAGGAGCAGAAATCAATGAGATTGAAACAAAAATAATAGAGAAAATCAGTGAAACAAAATTCTGGTTCTTTGAAAAGATCAATCAAGTTGACAAACCTCTAGCAAGACTGACAAAGGAAAAAAAGAGAAAATACATCAATTACCAATAGCAGAAATGAAACAGGGTAACATACAGATCCTGCAGACCTCAGAAGGTTAATAAGAGAATACCATGAAAAATTCTACACATAAAATCCTGATGACTTAGATAAAATGGACCAATTCCTCAAAAAGTACAAATATCACAACTCACCGAATATGAAATAAGATACTTTGAATAGCCCTATAACTATTAAGGAAATTAAATTCATAATCTACAAATTCCTCCCCCCCAAAATCTGCAAGTCCAGTTTTCATGGGAGAATTCTAGCAAATGTTTAAAGAAAATATTCACACCAATTCTACACAATTCCATCCAGAAAATAGGAAACACTTCCTAATGAATTTTTTGAAGCCAGCATTACTGCGACATTAAAACCAGACAAAATTAATGTGAAAAAGAAAACTATAGACCAGTATCCCTCATGAATATAGATTCAGAATATTATCAAGTAGAATTCAGCAAGATAAAAGAAGAATTATACACCATGACCAAATGGAGTTCATTTAGGGATGCAAGCCTGGTTTAATATTCAAAAGTCCATCAATGTAATCCAACATATTAACAAGCCAATGAAGAAAAATCAGCTGACCATATCAAGTGATGCAAGAAAAGCATTTGACAAAATTCTACACACATTCATGACAAAAACTCTCAGAGAGAAATTTCAACTTCATAAAGAATATCTACAAAAAACCCCTACAGCTAACATTATACTTAATGGTAAAAAATGAGATATTTTCCCACTAAGACAGAGAATATGCCTGTTTAACATAGTACTGGAAGTTCCTGCCAATCTAATAAAGCAAGAAAAGGAAATAAAAGGCATACTTTTCAGGAAGGAAGAAATAAAACTGTCCCTGCAGATGATATTATGGTCTATGTAGGAAAATCTAAAAATTAAATCCTAGAACTAATAAGTGAGTTCAGGATAAAAGGAGCAAGATAAAAGATTAACATACACAAATCAATTATACTTCTATATACTAACAATTACACATAGAAAAATTTAAATACAATACAATTTATAATCACTCAAAAAATACTTAGGTGCAAGTCTAATAATACATATACAGGTCTCATATATTAAAAACTCCACAATGCTGAGAAATTAAAAAGCATCTAATAAACAGAAATACATACTGACTTCATGGAAAACTCAACATAATAACAGATCAAATACCCTCAAACTGATCTATAGATTTAATGTAATTCCTATCAAAATGTCAGCAAGATTTTTGGTTGATATAGGTAAGATTGTTCTAAAATTTACATGGAAAGGTAAAGGAACTAGACTTGCTAAATTTTTTTTTTTTTAAAGGAAGAATAAAGTAGGAAGGATCACTCTACCATTGTGGAACCTATATACCTACAGAAATCAATACTGTGTGGTATTGGCAAAGGGACAGACACATACATCAATGGAGAAGAAAAGATTACCCAGAAATTGTTCACACAAGTACGACCAACAGGTCTTTGATGAGTGAGCAAAGTCAGTTCAATAGAGGGAGAATCTTTGTATCAACCAATGGTGCTGGAGTAATTGGATATCCATAGGAGAATGAAAGCGACAAAGAGAGAAAGAGAAAAAGAGGGAGGGAGGCAGGGAAGAAGGAAGGAAGGAAGGAAGAAAGGAAGGAAGGAAGGAAGGGAGGGAGGGAGGAAGGAAGGGAGGGAGGGAGGAAGGAAAGAAGGGAGGGAGGGAGGAAGGAAGGAGGGAAGGAAGGAAGGAAGGAAAGAAGGGAGGGAGGGAGGAAGGGAGGAAGGAAGGGAGGGAGGGAGGAGGGAAGGGAGGAAAAGAAAGAAAAAAGAAGAAAAAAATTACCTTGACTTAAATTCACAAATGAATTCAAAATGGATCATAGATTTAAATGCAAAATATAAAGCTATATAACTTTTAGAAGAAAATGTAGGCTAAAATCTTAGAGACTTAGGGCTTGGTGAAAACTCAGACACGTTATCAAAAGTATGATCCATAAAAGAAAAACAACTCAGTAAATTAGACTGAATTAACATTAAATACTTTGTTCTGTGAAAGACCCTGTGACAAGGATGAAGAGACAAGCTAGAGGCTGAGGGAAACTACTTGCAGATCACATATTTGACAAAGAACTCAAGTCCAAAATATATTAAGAACTCTTAAGATTCTGTAGTAATAAAAGAAAAAAACAAAGCAATTGAATTAGAAAATGGGTAAAAGTCATGAAGAGAATTCTTACTCTATCAGGAAATTTCTCCTTGCCTTTCCGGGGCCTAGCCCCTTCCTTCACCCTCTGCTGACTTTCTGAGAAAGACCCTAGGGCATGTTTCTTTTGTTATATTTGTTGCACTTTGTTACACAAAGAGAAGTAATACAGCAGGAATTCTTTCTCACTGGAATCCACACACCACACAATTCTGAACCATTGTCTTGGCAGGAAGCTGGAACAGGGGAAAAGCTGTCAGGAAAGATTTTTACAAAGATCTCAGGAAGTAAGAGCCAAGGAATAAAGTGATGACTTTGACTTGTAATATAAAAACAAATTTGATTCTCTTTACCCCGGCCTCTGCCATCTTTTCGTTACAAATTAAGGGGGCGGGGGGAAGCCTCTGCTCTCTTCAATAACTCTGGCTCCTTCAGTTAAGAATGTTTGAGGCACTTTAACAAAATTAAAGTGATATTATGTTTTTTTATTATCATGATTATAATAATACATAGATTTCAGTGGTGCTTTCCAACGGAATTAAAAAGACAGATGGCTGACTTTTTGGTGGGAATTACAGTCTATAGGAATATTTTATATGGCAGGTTTTTAAAAAGGAAGGTGCAAACCTCTAATAAAATGCCTAGAAATTTCACCAGATATTTTCAATGGCTCTTCTTAGAGCAATATTTTAACAAAAATTTTAAATATTGATTGGTTAGTAGTTAAGTGGCAAATAATTTATTTAGAATTGTGACAACTATAATCCAAAACCTAGTTTTAAGTCTTTCATCATTATGTCAGAAGTACATCAGCATTTCTCAGGAAGCTGTCCTATGCCTCCCAATGTGAAACCCTGAGGACACAAGATCAGTTAACGGAGTTTTCGGGTGGGGAAGGGAGCCCTGGAATCCGATCACGAGGATATCAGGTAAACCCCAAAATGAGGAATGTTCCATGAAAAAAAGGGGATGGAAGTTTCTCAAACATCAGTGTCATAAACAATGAAAAAAAGTTGTAGAGATGTTCCATGGGCTTCCCTGGTGGTGCAGTGGTTGAGAGTCCGCCTGACGATGCAGGGGACGCGGGTTCGTGCCCCGGTCCGGGAAGATCCCACATGCCGCGGAGCGGCTGGGCCCGTGAGCCATGGCCGCTGAGCCTGTGCGTCCAGAGCCTGTGCTCCGCAACGGGAGAGGCCACAACAGTGAGAGGCCCACGTACCAAAAAAAAAAAAAGTTGTAGAAATGTTCCAGATCAAAGAAAGTTAAAGAGACATGGCTAACATCTGATCCTCCCCACTGGCTCATTGGCTGAGACGCAGTGAAAGCTGCAAAGGATGTCGCTGGGTCCCCTGTAAATATTGCACTATGATAGATTATGTGAAAGTATTTGTCAATGTTAAATATCCTGAAGTTGATAACTGTACTGGGACTGTGGTTATGTGAGAGATTATCTCCAGTCTTTAAAAAATACACATTAATGTATTTAGGGTTTAAAAAAAAATGATGTGCATAATTTAATCTCAAATGGATCTGGAAAAAAACTCTCTCTCTCTCTCTCTCTCTCTTTCTCTCTCTGTATATATGTATATATACATATATATCATATCTATTATATATAATAGGTATCCTCATTTGTTTTATAAAACCATAGCTATATTTACATATAGATAGATAGAGGTTATAAATACAGAATGGACATAACCACATTTGCTTTATCATATGTTCTCCCTATCTTCAGAGAGAGAGAGTGAAAGAGAAAATATATGATAAAGCAAATGAGGTAATTTGTTTAAGAAATCAGCAAATCATACATTCTTTGCACTATTCTTATTCTTGCAACTTTTCTTAGGTTTGATATTATTTTGAAATAAAAAAATTGAAAGAACAGTTTGAAAAGTCATGTTAGTTTTTGCATGACAATACCACTTCCTCGTCTTGACTGACAGGCTAAAAATATAGGCTTTGGGCATCAAAATGCTTCCATTTGAATCCCACCATTCTCGCTTACCTGCTCCATGACCTCTGGTAAGCAACTTTATTGATATGTGCCTCAGTTTCCTCATCTATGAAATGGGCATAATGATGATTATGGTAATAAGAACATGGGCTTCCCTGGTGGCACAGTGGTTGAGAGTCCGCCTGCCGATGCAGGGGACACGGGTTCGTGCCCCGGTCCGGGAGGATCCCACATGCCGCGGAGCGGCTGGGCCCGTGAGCCATGGCCGCTGAGCCTGTGCATCCGGAGCCTGTGCTCCGCGACGGGAGAGGCAGCGACGGTGAGAGGGCCGCGTGCTGCAAAAAAAAAAAAAAAGAAAAAAAAAAAAGAACATCTACCTTGTGGGCTGCTTGTGAGAAATGAATGAGGTCTACATAGAGGTGCTGGGAGCAGCACCATACCCAGAATCAGATCTCAGGAAGTGGGCTTATGATGCTTTCAAGGAATACGTGCAATTACTCTACATGCAAGAGTCAGGGCATGATAAGAGCCAAGATGGGGCTTCCCTGGTGGCGCAGTGGTTGAGAGTCCGCCTATTGATGCAGGGGACATGGGTTCGTGCCCCGGTCTGGGAAGATCCCACATGCTGCAGAGCGGCTGGGCCCGTGAGCCATGGCCACTGAGCCTGCACGTCCAGAGCCTGTGCTCCACAACTGGAGAGGCCACAACAGTGAGAGGCCCGCGTACCGCAAAAAAAAAAAAAAAGAAGATGAGGGGAGGAAATCTTGGGTAATGCTAAAGTTAATTTAAGACTGTGAAAAAATATGGTATAACATCTTTGAAAACAATTTTTTGTTCTCCGGTAAAGTTGAAGATTTGTTTATCATGTGATCCAACAATTCTACTCCTCGAGATATAACCAGAGATACTCTTACACCGGTAGAGAGACACAGGAAAAAATATTCATAGAGCCTGATTTGTTGTAGCAAAAAAGATCTTGAAAGAACCACAAAATCCATCAACAGAAAAATGGATAAATAATTCATGATGAATTTTACAATGGAATATTATATAACTATTAATGAATGGACTACAGCAACAGAGACAACTTGGATAAACCTCAGAAATATAATGTGTTGAAAAGTCAAACTGCAAAAGATGACAAGCAGAATGATGTTATTTTCATGAAGCACAGAAACAAGCAAAACTAAACAATAAAAATTCTAGAAAAGACGTATATATTTTTCACTGAATAATATTTTTAAAAATCATTAGAATGATAAACACGAAATTTAGGAGGGAGGCGTAAGGGAAGGAATTCACAGGTAGGCAGTAGTGGTAATGTTCTAGCACTTTAATTTCGGTTGGGCACATGGGTATTTGTAGGAAGATCATAGTCTGAGTTTTTCCAAGGTAAGTCCTGGTTTATTTCCATTATCTTTGTGTAATTATAATAGCATCCCTTTCACTCCCAAAAGTTTGACAGAGGCCAAAAGATCTGGATCATAATTATATAGTCTCCTTATTCGTAATCCACATATGTTAAGGAGAATTTGATATTTTTTAAAGGCTACATAATTAAAATGTAATTAAAATAAATGTGAATACTAACATGGTTGTGTTGATAGAAATTTAAATTCTTACAACCATTCTAGTCCTAAGTATTCACAGCTTTAAAAGTTCAAGCTTTGACCCATTAATCCCACTTTAAGAAACATAGTTTAAGAAAATAATTGAACAAAGGTACAAGGATGTGTATATAAGGATGCTCACCACACAATTATTGAAAATTAAAAATCAGAATGACAAGCAAAAGACAGAAACCAACCTAAGTTGGCCCATGTCTTTAATGAAATAGTAAGCAGACAGGAGGGTGTATACCAGTAAATGTGTGCCTTTACTTTCATCATCTCACTTGAGTTTCAACAAGGAAATTGGTGGAGATACCTGTTTCCAGGAAAAGAAAAAAGGTAAAGGTTGTAGGCAAACATGGTCAGTGGTATAGCCTTCTGGTCCAAAATCTTCTTCAATTAAAGAATGGTGCAACCTTGGACTGTGGTAAGCAGAAGTAATAAGGTAGAGTAAAGTATGCATTTGGGGATGAGCCACAGGGAATCTTATATATAAATGTGATCCATAAATCTTACCATAAATAAATATATATGTGGTGTTGTTTCAATACTATTTCCTGATTATAAAAATTATATTTATGCCTTAACATACATATGGCTGTAGGCAGTTCTGTTGATGACCCAAGAATAATACTGTGACTCTAAATTTTCTCAAATATAGCCAGGTCATGATAAAAAGGATAAAGTACCTTGAAGGTACTAATGCAAAATTCATTATTAAAGTAATCAATCTTGAAATAATGAAACCACCAAAACCGAAAAGCAACGTTCACTCTCAAATTTTTTCCAATGCCCTAGGGAAGCCAAGGAGCTGGGCAGCCACTGGTGAGACTTTGGAGAAGCCATGGACGCCATGTTCAACAACACAAAGCCCCCTTGGCTCAGGGGCTCCTGGCCAAAGAAACCTAGCTCTGGCTTGCTAAGAGCCCAGTTCAAAGGGAGGTATGGGACAGAGCATCTTTCTCAGGCTGGGCATCCAATTCCATCCATACTTGGCCATCTGCATGCTGTGTGAGAATTAGGAAACTATGGTGTATGCAGTATTTCCCTCACTATTAAAAAGAACTTCATTCTCAGCTCGTATATCTTAGAAGGTTGCAGAAGTTGGCATTTATCAAATTTGAAGACCAGCAAAACTGCAAACAATCTTGAGTAAAGGATTGTCTGCTATCTGGGCATCTTAGGTGATGCAAGAAGCTTAGAGAACACTAACAAACATTTGGAGTCTCACATTCCACCTTATTTTCTCAGGAGAAATTAAAATCTTTCTTGGCTTCTCTGCCTAGGAAGTAAGTTGCAAGTTATCTACAAATTCTCAATTTGCAGCTAACATCCTGCCCTGGAATCACAGGAGCTTAGTGTAAACACCAATTTTCTTTGTGTTAACAATGTCATCATATAAATGGAATATCTCCTTTCCTACACAAACCCAAAGATCTAACTACACGGGTAATATTCCTGCCAGGATACTTCTTACTAAACAGCAAGACTTGACATGGGGAAAAAGGCAAAGATTTTTAGAAGGAGAAACAGTGTTGGGGATGAGCCATGCTTTTTAAAAATCCGTTTAGCTCTAAATTTTATATACATTTTCTGTATGCATATTGAACTTCAATAAAAATTTAAATACGTAATAGGGATAACTAATATAAGATAATAACTAATATTGAAAATTTTCAAAATTCTGCCATACATTGTCCATATGTTGTTGAACAAATACATACTTTAGAAATAAATTCATAAAAGTTGAAAATAAGAAACAAAAAATAGAGCAAAGACAAAAAACAGGGTAGCGATTTTAATATTGAATAAAACAGAATTTAAGGTGCAAATTAACACGAGGAGAAAGATAGATATACATACTGGTAGAAAAAGGAAGGAAGAAAGGAAGGGAAAGAAAGAAAGGGAGGGAGGGAGGAAAGAAGGAAGGAGAAAGAGAGAAAGAGAGAGAGAGAGGAAAGAAGGAAGGATAATAATCACACATAGGTAGGCACCAAAAATATAATCTCAAAATAAATAAACAACTGAAAGAATTACAGGGAGAAATAAACAATTATAGTTGAAGAATGTCATACATCTATTTTAGAAACTGAGATTTCAAGTAGACAAAAGTAAGCAAGAAGTAAACTGTTTGAATAACATATAAATAAGCTCATAGTAATACATTTATACTCAATAAAGAAAGAATACAAATTTTGTAGCACATTTCCTCTTACATCTCATTGGCAAGAAATTAATCATTTGACCAGACTTAACTGCAGAGAGGCTGGGAAATAAAGTTTTTCATCTATGTGCCCTGCATAAAATTGAGGGATTTATTACTAAGGTAAAACGGGAGGAAAAAAACCCACACAATACAAATGAGTAACAAAACACTGATTCTTTACAAATACTAATACAGTAGACCTCTAGCAAGACTGTTCAGAGGGGAAAAGAGAGATAACATTAAAAAAATAATATACTATGACATAATTGAGAGTTTTAAAAATTTGTATAAAGATCTACATGAGCAAATTAAAAACCTCAAAAAATAGACAAAAATTGGCAAAAATATAAAATGCCAAAATTAGCACAAGAAAAAAGTAGAGTAATATTCCATTGTGTATATGTGCCACATCTTCTTTATCTATTCATCTGTTGGTGGACACTTAGGTTGCTTCCATGTCCTGACTATTGTAAAAAGAGCTGCAATGAACATTTTGGTACATGACTCTTTTTGAATTATGGTTTTCTCAGGGTATATGCCCATAGTGGGATTGCTGGGTCGTATGGTAATTTTATTTTTAGTTTTTTAAGGAACCTCCATACTGTTCTCCATAGTGGCAGCCATAAAAGGAAATGAAATTGAGTTATTTGTAGTGAGGTGGCTGGACCTAGATTCTGTCATACAGAGTGAAGTAAGTCAGAGAGAGGAAAACAAATACCATATGCTCACACATATATATGGAATCTAAGAAAAAAAAAAAAAAGGTCATGAAGAACCTAGGGGTAAGATGGGAATAAAGACACAGACCTACTAGAGATGGACTTGAGGATACAGGGATGGGGAAGGGTAAGCTGTGACAAAGTGAGAGAGTGGCATGGACATATATACACTACCAAACGTAAAATAGATAGCTAGTGGGAAGCAGCTGCATAGCACAGGGAGATCAGCTCGGTGCTTTGTGACCACCTAGAGGGGTGGGATAGGGAGGGTGGGAGGTAGGGAGACGCAAGAGGGAAGAGATATGGGAACATATGTATATGTATAACTGATTCACTTTGTTATAAAGCAGAAACTAACAGACCATTGTAAAGCAATTATACTCCAATAAAGATGTTAAAAAAAAAGAAAAAGAAAAAAGTAGACAAAGATACCAATATCATCCAAATAAATGAAAAGGCAATCAAAGACATTCTTCCTTTAAAAAGCCCATGTTTACATGAGCTTATAAGTGAGTTCTCCCAAATTCTACAGGAGCAAATAATTCTTATAGAAACTTTCACAGAAAAAATTGAGTAAAATCTGTCCTGCTCATTTTAATAAAAGTTCATATTAATGATACTAAAACCAGATAAGGACAGTATAAAAACAGATATTCACATATGAATATAGATGTAAAATTTCTACATAAAGTAGTTTTTTTAAGTAAGGCAGACTGCCACATGCAACGCCTCATTTGGATGTATCTGGAGTCTTGGAAGCTTGACTACCCTATGTTCTCCTACAGTGGACCTTGAGAGCTTGTTTGGAGGTTCTAGCAGGGAAGCGCAGCTAATGGTATACACTTGGCCGAAGAATGGTCCTCCTCTAACAGGGAAGGTCATTCTCTTCGTCCAAGTGCACAGCTTTGGGAAGGACACGCATTGAGTGGTGAGGGAGGAAGCGGACACCCACCTAGCCAGCCTGATCAGCCAAATCAACCCTGGTGATCAATAGGGTGACAGATGTCACAGCTGGATTCTACATAAAGTATTAACAAGTCAAATGCAACTAAAAAGCTATAAATAGAAGAATGTCATATTCACATTCATTTATATAGGATTTTTTTTGTGGATATTTCTGGAGTTTAAGGTAAGTAATAATTTTTTGTACCACTTAAAAATATTTCATTGACGTTTATTATTTTTGTTTACAAGTCAGCTATCAATAGCAGAAGATTCAGGTTTTAGGTAGTCTGAAGCTTATAAAATTCAGGAGCACTTATTTAAAAAAAGAGAATACAAAACTATAAATACAAAATTAGGTTCAGTAGTGAATATTTATTTATTTATTTAGTATGAGAGAAGAAATCACAGAAAATTATAAGTTTATAAAAAGCTAAATATACTATAAACATCAAAAATCTAGAAAAACAAAATATTTTTTAATAATTAACTGCCTGGGCTTCCCTGGTGGCGCAGTGGTTGAGAGTCCGCCTGCCGATGCAGGGGACGCGGGTTCGTACCCCGGTCCGGGAAGATCCCACGTGCCGCAGAGCGGCTGGGCCCGTGAGCCATGGCCGCTGGGCCTGCGCATCCGGAGCCTGTGCTCTGCAATGGAAGAGGCCACAACAGTGAGAGGCCCGCGTACCACAAAAAAAAAAAAAAAAAATTAACTGCCTGACAAAACTATAATACTTTTCTCCTCCATTTTTCTTCTATATATTCTTTGATGTCACTTCATTTGACAATTTTTTTAAGAAAATAGGGAAAGACTCCTCTAGCATGTTTCAAATTTATTTTTTCTTACTGATTGATTATAAAAATTTCTTTAGCATCACTCTTTTGGTAATGCAGTAAAAAAGGTTAGTGATTATTGTCAAAATTGGGAAAACCCATATCAAGTTTATTTCATATGCAAACTATAGAATTTGGAAGAATTTTCTATAGATTAGCTTCTGTATATTTCCAATCTTTTCTTTATTTGCTTACTTGCTTGTTTTTCTCCACTACACACATACTTCTAGTGCTGTCACCACAAGGATGCTCATACTAAGGTGTAACACTTAACCCTATACCTTTGTCATGGTAAGTCATCATGCTAGGCAAAAGAAGAGTATTACTGAAAACTGTTTCTATACCATACCAATATATGTGAAAGTAACCAAGAACCACATAATTATATTCTACTAAACCAAACTAGATGAATCCCTAAATCAACTTCCTTTTGGCCTGGTCCCCCCAAATCCTGAAAATATTGTAACACATCCATCATGGTGGCTAGTGTATAGAAGGAAATCAGAGTGAAAAAGAGTAGTCTTAATCAATTAAAGTTAAAATATCTTAATGGCATGTTTTATATATTTAAAAAAACTATGGCCATGTAAACAGATGCCTCAGAAGGACACCATGTAATTGAGGGACCCTGAAGTTTAAGCTTCATTGGTGACACAGAAATCCATCTCTGGCAGTCTATCGTTTTTCATATATATATTTATTTGTTTATTTATTTTTGGGTGCATTGGGTCTTTGTTGTTGCACGCGGGCTTTCTCTATTGCGGCGAGCGGGAGCTACTCTTTGTTACTGTGCGCGGGCTTCTCATTGCCGTGCCTTCTCTTGTTGCAGAGCATGGGCTCTAGGTGCACGAGCTTCAGTAGTTGTGGCACATGGGCTCAGTAGTTGTGGCTCGTGGGCTCTAGAGTGCAGGCTCAGTACTTGTAGCACACGGGCTTAGTTGCACTGTGGCATGTGGGATCTTTCCGGACCAGGGCTCGAATCTGTGTCCCCTGCATTGGCAGGCGGATTCTTAACCACTGTGCCACCAGGGAAGTCCCTCTGGCAATCTACCTTATTGTTGTTCTTTCAAAGATAATTTTTCTTCTTTTTCTTGCTGCTAATAAGATTTTCCTTTATCTTTCATTTCTGTTAGTTTTACTCTGATGTGTCTAAGTGTGGTTTTCTTTTGATTTATTCTGTTTAGAGTTTTTAGGACTTCTTAAATATATGGCTTGATGTGTTTTATTAGTTTTAGAAAATCCTCAGCCATTATCTCTTCAAATATTGTTTTGGTTTTATTCTCTCTATCCTCTCCTCTGGTACTCTAATTACACATACTTTAGACTTTCTCACTGTATTCCCTATGTCTGTTATAATATCTTCTGCATTTTTATATTTTTGCCTTCCCATGTGTCAGTATAGGTATTTTATTCTAAACCATCTTCCAGTTCACTAATTCTCTCTTCAGCTGCATGTAATCTGATGTTTAACCATCTACTGAGTTGATTTTGGTTATTGTAACTTTCAGTTCCAGAATATTCATTTGATACTTTTTTATTCTTTCCAAATCTCTGCCAAATTCACAGTCTCATCTTTTATTTCTTTGAAAAGGGTAAGTATAGTTCTTTCAAAGTGTATTTTCTGATACTTCCATTTCCTGGATCAACTATGTGTCTGTTTCTATTGTCTATTGTTTTTCTTTTTTTTCTTTCCAGTACGTTTTATTATCTTTTCATATGCCTGGTTTTATTATCAAATCCCTGATATTGTATATGAAAAACTAGAGAAATAAAATAATTTTAAGCCTAGGATGATGTTATATTCCTCCAAATAGATTTATATTGCTTTTGACAGTCTCCTAGGTTTCACTGGCAAAAACTGCAGCACTAAATACAATGCCAGAGACTAAAATAAATAAAAGCTGTACTTCACGTCTTCTGAGGGCCAGTTTATTTCTAGTTCACCATTTCTCCCAAGGATTAGCCCTTTAGCATCCTGACCCCAAGCTGGGAGGCTTTCCAGCATTCCTCTTCCTTAGCAGATTCTGAGTTCTATCCCCTCAAAGCTATTGACAGCTCTCTTCAATCCTTAGCCTCTCAGCTACCTCTTCTAGGATTGAAAGATGCCTCTGGGAGAAAAAATTTTCAAGTTTCAGGCTCATTTGGAGTTTCTTCTTCCAGATTTTATTCTCATATTTCTTCATTGCCTGTTAACCCTCTGACAATTGTAAACAGATGTTTTAAAATATATTTTGTCTAGCTTTTCCAGTCATTCTTAGTAAGAGGAAAGAGCCAAATTATTTAGTCTATATTCCTGGAAATCCAAGTCCCCCATAGCCCAACTCATTGCAATACAAGACAATACTTGTGTCTATGGAGGTAACTTCAAAACTCTCAATTCACAGAAATTAAAGACTTTGAGCAGATGAATTTCATGAAATTGCTAACTGGCTGCTAAAGACTCAAAAGCTTCTGGTTAGTGATATTAGCATGGATGGATAACATTATTGAGCCCTTTTAAGATGGAAATTCAAGCCACCATCCCTAAGCAAACTTCTAGTAGCAAGGTCTTCACTTACCTACAAAAAATAAGCTAATATTCTCAAAGCCAAACATAACTTGAATGAACATCCCACAACCTAAGCTCATCATCTAAATCTTTACAATGCTTCTGCTCCCAAGAGATCCCAGACTCTGAGCATCCTCCCTTTCAGACAGAATCTAGTGTCAGTCATTACTCACTCAATCCCAGCCTTTCTTATGTAAGGAAATCTCAGCCCATATCTTCTTCTTCTTGACCCCCTCCCCACCTATCTGTTTCAGCTCAGGATATATACATTTAATTAATTCAGCTTTACCTCCAACCTGTAAATAGTGGGAGAAGTGTCAGATTTATATGGTGGATAAATAACAAGGGTTTTCCCAGGAGACTCCATCCTGGTGAAAGAGAGTAACTGTAATTTTCAGTAATGAGTAATTGTACATAATATAATCCTAAATGATTTTTCTTGTAATTTCATTAGAGTTTAGAAATTTAATTAGATTTTGAATCACTCTGAAATAAAGTATCAAAACACCAAGAGACTGGGAGCGGTGGTTATTTTGTCCTTTGAGGCCACATTCTTGGTCTCAAATTGGCATGTCTTCATTAGGAGGAAGTTTGCAGAACTTCTTGATATATTATTGTCTTTCAGAATGGACTCTGAATAGGTCTTTGGAGAGCATTAGAAAGGTACACGATTATTATGCACACTCTTCTTGAGGTTTAAGATCATCTGCTTTGCATATACTTAATAAAAATATATCTCTAAAGTTGTTTAAGAAACTGTGGAGATAGGAAAGATGTTCCTTGAATGCCCCAATGCTGTTCCTGGATTATTAGCAACTACCTGTACATTATGATGCAGTGAGGGGCTGTTTGCTTAACTTTAATGATTATGTAAGGTTTATGGTTATTTTTATTGCTACAGCATATGAACTGTCATGGTGGCTATAATTAGAGGCAAGCTAAAGTGTTGCTGTTACAGTCCTCCGGGACTGGGGAGAAACTACTTCCTTCTTATCAACTTTGCCTCTGTGCAAGAGCTGGCAAAAAAAAAAAAAAAAAAAAGGAAGAAAAAAAAAGGAATCAAATTAAATGAACAGTTCTTACCTCAAAACAGGTTATGACACAGAAAAATTGAAAAGAGCATTAAAACTCCAGGCCAACAGCTTGCACCTAACGAAGCTGCAAGGAAACAATCTTCTTTTCCCCCAAATACCCTGATTTGTTTAATTCTCTGAAAGACCATTGCCCATGTCTTTTCCCAGAGGCCATCCAGGAAGCATGGTGTTTGTGGAAATGCTCTAAGGGGGTTCCATATATCTCTGCCACGCTGCTGCTGCCTCTACCCAAATATCCTCTCTGTATCCCAGGCTGGGGACTGAGAAACTCAGGACAGACTAAGATGTATAGAGAAGACAGCCCAGAGGCTCTGGGAGCCCATGAAAACGTCCCTGGGCTGCAGAGGAAAAATTCAGAAGCCCCAGGAGATAAAATGAATTAGACAATCTGACTACCTGGTCATTCTGAAGAAGGTAGGATGGTTTGGGTAGAAAGCTGAAAACACATTATGGACTCAGGAGATCTGAGAGTTCAATACAAGTGTCCAAGATGCATTGGGAAGGAGGTGGGAGGAGAGAGAATCTGGGGAAAGGAAGAGCCTGGGAAGAGCTCCCTGAGCCTGGTGGGAGCAGAGCTGCAAATACCTCAATAAGGGCTGCCCAGCTCTGTGCTGGACGCTGGGCAGTGGCAGACACAGGAAACATGGCACCTGGCTCCACTGCCACCGCCCCCCATTCATATTGGCCCACTGTCTGCCTTCTCTTCTACACTGTGAGTTCTCTGAGCAACACAGATGTGTCAGATTCATTTTTGTTTCCACTACACACACAGCAATTCCTGTTATACAGCAGGAGTTCAATAAATGTTGAATGAGTGAATAGGATCAGAAAATAGCAAAGAGAAGCCAATGCCTCTGCCATAAGGTGGGACCTGACAGTGGCTTCCTGTTTGCCCAGGGATGTAACTAAACGAGGACCTCCTTGAGAAGGTCGGTTGGTAATTTTTAACAAAAGTTTTCAAAATGGCTGGTGCTCTTCGACCTGTGAATTGTACTACTGGGGATCTTTTCCAAGAAAATAACCTCAAAGATGGAAAATAACCCAATGCACAAATATACCTATAACAATGAAAAATTAGAAATAACCTAAACGTTCAAAGAGGAACACACCAAATCAGGATGCACACACTTGATGCGATATAGTGCAACTAATAACGATAATTTTTACAAACGGATAACATGGAGAAGCCCATTTGAGGAGAAAACAACATACAAGATCTGTTTACACAGCATGATCACAAAAATGCATGGGGAAAAAAATGGTAATGAAACACCAAAATGACAAAAATAGCTGTGTTTGGGCTATTAGCCTGTGGGAAAATCAATGTCTCCTCCATTCAACTTTTCTGTGTTTTCCAAACTTTTATTGATGCCCCAGCAGTGGTCTCACTTCTAAAAGAGCCCTCAGCCCAAATCATCTGAGTCACCACCAAACGCCTGCCAACCACGGCCGGACTGGCAAGTGGGCTTTGTGCTGAGTCTTTTCCAGGAGATTTTCTGGTGAGATTTTCACAGGAAAACCATCTCCTGTGTTCAACCCCCTGGTGACTTCTGCTCACAAGACCCTAAATCCAACCTTTCTGAAAATGTACAGCAACTCTAAGTGATGGAACTGAGCTAAGCTTTATGTATTTTTTCCTTGCTTTCAAGATTTCATTCCATTTTATTTTATGCAAGTCACCGAGGCACCATCTGTGTCAAACTTCTGCCTTAGGTCTCGACTGGGACAATTATCTACCGTTTATCTGCATCCTTCTGTCATTTCCACTGGAATTTAGTGTTCTCATCACATCCCGTTCTGGGATTTGCCTGCTTCGGAGCAGTTGGGAAGAGCTTTCTCCAGTGTCAAACATCATCTTCTAGTGCAGATTTTGTGGTTCTGGGGGAAGCATTATCTCCTGCTCTCCTTGGGGGTCCATCCCGCTGATTACCTGAGCTCTAAGCCATCCCTCAACTCCCCGGATCATGCTCTCTGGGAAGAGCCGAGAGACAAGTGCAGGCAGTGCCAGGGGAGCCAATGCAAGGAACAAGATTGTGAGTCGATCGTGCGCTCTAATTAAAGTTGGGATTTGGGGGGATACTAGGAGAGCATGCAGAGCCCAAGATCAAAAACAGACAGGCAGGAAGACGTGAACAGTGTTGGGCTGGAGAAACAGCTCTCTGAAAAAAAAAGAAAACTGAGCCATGTCCTAAGCATCTGGAGCTGAGACCCTGGGGGTCCAGGCATTCTTGAGGCCTAAACAGAGATTCTGAACTTTGGAGCAGTAAGTGCTGGCTTTGAGTCCTGGCTCTGCACCTTACCGGCTGTATCTAGGAGCAGGGCTCACAGGGAAGCAGGATGAGCCATAGTTGTCCCACAGGGTCATCATACAGCAGTACCAGACTAAGAAGGGAGGGAGGGTCATGCGTGGTTAGGAACCCACCCTGGACCCAGGCTGCCTGGGTCCCAGTGTCCACGTCCCCAATTATGCTTAGTGTCACCTAAGCAAGTCACATGACCTCCCTGGACCACAGTTTCTTCATCTGTCAGATCAGGAAGATGATCACAGTAAGACCTGCCTGGCCCTGAGAGAGCTGAAGCACTGAGGCCATGAGGAGCACACCTGCCCATACTGATGCTCCCTCACTGATTCAGTGTGGCGTTTGGCACGGAAGGAACGCCTCACGCTGATTCCACCTGACCTCAGTCCTCACCGACTTCCCGGCTGCCTCAGAAGGAGAACACATCTGTCCTTCTGTCCTCCTTGCTCCTTCTGACCCCACATCCATCTGTGCCTGGGTTGTGCTCCTGCTTTCCCGAGCTGGGAAGCTCCCTGGCCTGGCCCTCATCTGCCCTCCACCTACACCCCTCAATGGCCAGAAACAAGGGGTTCACGGACACCCTGCACCGGGGCTGGCTCAGCCTTGCCACCAACGGCCTTGTCTCCAGACAGAGACAGCCAACGCTGGTGACAAAGACACCTTGAGGCCCAACTACTCCACATTCTCGCTCACCTCGCCTCCCGCCCTGGGAGTCCTGATGTCACAGCAGCACAAGAGGCTTGCAGCTGGCTCTCCATGGCTACCAGCCACCCCCAGGCTGCACAGGAGCACGGTCCCTCACTGGCCCTTCCTCTCCTCCCTCCCGACATCTGAAGGCCGCCTCCACCTCATCCAACTTTACTGCTGGTGTCAGCCCAGGGCACACCCGGGGCCACAGCACACACGCAGGCACTCTACCGTGTTCTGTATATTCAGGCACCCAGCCAGGAAGGGAGGTGGAATCCCAGGATTACAGACAGACCCGGCTGGAGTCCAGGCATGGTCTACATCTCATGGCGAGTCAACAGTAGGAAGGGTCAGAGGATGGGAGGGAGAGGGGGGAAAGTGCTGCTGAGCTCTTGCTGAGGACCAGCACTGTGCTAGGCACCTCCACGTGCTCCAATAGGAGGCAGTGTCCGCTCCACGTCGACTTGGCCACCTCCACTTTCAGCCACAGCGGGTGGACAGTTCCAAGCACGCGTCCCAACTCCAGCCTGAGCCTTGGTTCTCTTTGCCTCTGCTTCTGAGTTTTCTTTGAAGACATGGCATCCTACTCAGCTCACAGGCATTCTGGAAATACGGGGGAGTTACTGCTTCCTGGGCAACTCAAATAATGGGGGACGGGAGCTCGGGTGCTCCAGCCTCTTCAGTTTTAAACAGACAATTCTGGCTGGGGTAGGCTTCTCAGAGATTCCTGCAGAGTTCAGCCTCTGTTGTCTATAGAAATTTCCTTGCTATACACATTTTATGAGCTTTTCCCAGTCTGACCCTCCTTACTCCCTCCTTCCTGCTCCCTGGCTTCACCTCCCAAATGGGTTCTTTGCACCCAAGGATTTGTCTCAGGTTCTGCTTGGGGAAAAACACAAACAAAAGCATCTCAAAAAAAAAAACAAAAAAAACCGGAATGAAGAACTTTGCAATTTATATTCTCGCAAAGGTGAATGTTGTTTAATAAAAGCCGTTTTGCTTGCTGAGCACTGGAGTGACTTAGACGTGACTCTGGGGAGAGGATTTGGTGTTCCTGTGTTATCTGGTGCAGACGGGAGGAGGGAGGTGCAGCAGCGAAGGAAGAATGAGAAGCCAGTGGGGGCCCTTGAGGGACAGGCCAACAGATGGGTTGAGTGGAAGGCATCTGGAGGGAACTTCTCAAACAAGAAGAATCAATAAGTGATTTCAGATGTTTGCGAACAGTGGTGTTCTATGTGAGTCTCCCCCGATCTGTCTCAACAGTGTGTGTGAGTGGATTCTCTGGAGCTCAGTTCAGGGATGAGTCTCACCCCTGAATCAGTGTTAGGCTTGGAAAGACTCCCATCCCAAGGATGTCAAGGTCTCCAGGCAAAGTGGTCAAGAAGATGCAAGGCCATGGAAAGGTGGAATCCGGAATCGTGCAAGGCTTTCTTGGTAGGTGGGATTGGGGGATGAGCCATCCTGCCCAGAGCTTGAGGGGCAATGAGCTCCTTTCCCCCCACACAGCCCAGCTGAAGTCATTCCAATAGGGCTGGGAAGCACAAATTGAAGATATCACAGGTGGGGTGGAGAGAGCTGGGGCATTTTTCGAGGTTAACACAGGGGGGAACCAGAATCCAAACCTGGGCATGTCTGTCTCCAAAAGCTGTGCCTTTCGCAATACCTGATGGGCCAAAGGAAAAGCATTGCTGATAAAGTCAGCGAAAGGGTTAACCTGAGGATAGCGTCTGTTTCCTGTGTGTTCACCGGCCCCAGTGACCCTGAAGGCAGCGACAAACTCTTGCGCATGATAAATACAATATGTAACAACTATAGAGGGCTTTATTCCAGACACTGTTCTAATGATTTTTTCTGTATAACTGATTAGCTTCTTCAAGGGGGAAAAAACATACACACACACGTGATGTACTGCCCTGGAATGAAGCCTTATGTCTATGTCGTATTTCCAAGCACAGCTGCTAACAATTTGGCCACTTTGAGTGGCTCCTCATGTTCATAAAATAGCTCTAGATGTCTCCTCTATTAATTGCTGGAAGGGAAAATGAGAGTTGTAGTGTCTGGTAAATGGAGAAATGAAGCCAAATGGCTATTGAGACTCTATTAGGACAGAGACAGTGAGCAGCTCACACCTCTGGTCCCGTGATCTCGTTTGGACAAAACAGAATTCTCCTTCCTTGGAAGTGTGTCACCAACATGCCTGACAAGCTGGCTTAGTGGCCTGGCTTTCCACACATACTGCACACATATGCTGGCGGGACAGACCACTCTGCTGGACTCAGGTTACAGTGAGTCTAGGGATGCTTCACCTTGAACACTTGTCATTCAGGTTCCCTGTATTGTGGCACTGTCTGTCATTATACTTGGTCACCAGCCCCCAAAACAGTGTACCTTGAAGGCAGGGATGAGCTCTTGCACATAATAAATACAATAAGTAACAACTATGTAAAGTTTTATTCTAGACACTGTCCTAATGACTTTTTTGGTATTAACTACCTTGTTTCTTCAAGGGGAAAAGAAACATGATGTAGTGCCACTCTGAGCTGACACTATTATTGCCCTCTGTTTCACACATTAGATACTGAGGGATAGAGAGGTTACCTTCCTAAGGTCACACGGTGGGGGAAGGAGTGGCAGAACTGGGATGTTAACCCAGCAGATCTGATCTAGAAGGTGGATCTTTACCGCTAGTCTAGACTATCTCTAAAAAGGGGTATCAATAAATGGCTGGAGGTCTCTGATGTATCATACCAACCTGAGCATGGTGATGACCTGGAAGAATATTTCTCAGCTCAAACTATTCCTGATCTGATAAATTGCTTACATTTTTGACTAAAAATACCCCTAGAATAAGAGAGAAGATAGTGGAGTTAGGTGAGATTGAAGTTCATCAGGGGGCACGGAGAAGAGTGTGGTGCTGCCAGTGAGGGGCTGGTTAATACTGATCCAAAAGATCCAGAGATGTAGGTTACCATCAACCATCCTTCATCCTTGCTCTGACTCAATTTTCCAAACTTAGAGTAGAACAATAAGGATGGATACAAAAGGGGGGTTAATTCAAGTAGGATAAATACCAAGAAACCCACACTTACACATATCAAAGTAAACAGTAAATCAAAAACAAATAGAAAATATTTAAAGAACAAGTGGGAGAAGAAAGACACATTACCTTCAGGGGTACAACAGTAAGACCAAACACTGATTTCTCAATAGGAATGATGGGAACCAAAGGATAATGGAATTCTGTCTTCAGAGTTCTGAAATCAACTGTGGACCTAGAATTCTATAGCCAGCAAAAATATCCTTCAAAAATAAAAGCAAAATAAAGATATTTTCAAGCAAACAAAAACAGAGAATATACCACCAGCAGACTGGCCACTAAATGAAATACTGAAAGGTTTCCTATTTTCAGAGGAAATGATTCTAAATAGAAGCAGAGAGATGCAAGAGGAAAAAAAAAAATGAAAAGCAACAGAAAGAGAACATATATGAGTAAATATAAATGACTCTTGACTGTGTAAAGCAATAATAACAGTGTCTTGTGGGATTTAAGTAAGGTATAGAATTGAAATGCATGACAACAAAGCACATAAGGTAGGAAGGGTACATGGAATTAAAGAATAACATTCTTATATTGTATGGGAAATGGTAAAGGTATGAATCTATATTAGACATTAGTAAGTCAGTGATGCATGTTGCAATCTCTAGGGTAACCATCAAAATTAGTAAACTAGCATGTAAGAAACTTTCTAATATAGGGGAAAGAATAGAATAATGAAAAAATTCTTAATCCAAAAGAAGGCAAGAAAGGAGAGGAAAAGGAACATGGACCAGGCAGGACCAATAGAAGAGAGTAGAAAAGGTAGTTATAAACCTAAATGTATCAGTAAATGCATTAAGTGTAAATGGAAGAAGTATTTCAATTAAAAGACATAGACCACAGACTGGAGAAAAAGACTACACTGCCTACAAAATATACACTTTATATGATATAGTTAAAAGGATGGAAAATAATATGTCATGCAAACACTAACCAAAAGATAGCTGAGGTAGCTATATTAATACCAGTTTTTGAGGCAAGAAGTGTTATTGGAAATAAAGAAGAACACTTCATAATAAAAAAGCTTCACCAGGAAGATATAATAATCCTAAAATTTTACATCTAACAACATAGCCTCAAAATATATATACAAGAAGAATCTATAGAACTAAAATGGAAATAGGCAAATCCACAATCATAGTGGGAGATTTTAAGACATTTCCCTCAGCAACTGACAAAACGAACAGATAATAAAACTCAAAATAAACAGAAAAAGAATATTGAACAGCAGATAAAAAGTATGACCCAACTGGCTAATAGAGGATATGGCATCCAGTATTTCCAGGCTGTTACCACCATAGACTTCAGGAGAGAGTCATGTGGAGAGGGTCACCTTAAGAGAGGGTCACCTTGACAGAGGAGCTGTGACCTTCATCAAGAAACAAAGGCCAGGGTAGCTGCAAGGAGGGATCTGGGGTAATAAACACTCTGATCTCACCCTCTTCCCTCTGACCTCTCTGATCTCCTTCCAGCATTCCTCAGTGGCCAAGCACAATTGAAAACCATTGATGTGGTCCCTACAGATCAGCCTTCCTGGACAGAGAGTGGGTGGAGAATTATGGGCTGTGTATCTGGGGGATGGAGGCAAAAGAAAGATACCCAGCACAAATGTGCAAAAATGAGTTGCTTTCTACAACTCAATTTAATGTTTGGCTCCCTACGCCTATTCTGTCTTTTACAGACAATTTATCTGTTTTCCTTTAAACTCAAAATACATGTAATTTCTCGTCACTTAAGGGTTAAAATTCAGCCATACAGGGATTTTTCCTTTTTCAGGATTTCTCCCTCTTTCGTGATTTCTCATTGCTTCAGGGGTCGATGCTGAACTTTGGGGTTTACCAGGCAAAGGAGGAAAAGGGATGAAGGTGACCTCTTCTTGGTGTGAATTTCTACTAGGTCTGAGTCAGCCTCTTGCTTTCAACAGGACTCATCCCACTTGGCCCACAGCATAACCAGTGTATAATGCTCTCTCGGTGATGGCTTGCCTGGTCTCCGGGCACTGACTCAATGCCCATGCAGCTCCCTCGAGCTGTCAGACTGCTGACACATAGCCCTATCTCCAGCCAGTATCCCAGAGGGGATTTTCTCAGCTGTATTATTCTATGTGCATTCCCCCATCTCAGCGATTAAATTCTGTATAGACCCACCACAGGCTGGCTATGTCTCTGCTTAACTCCCATGTCCCACCAGGAAAAAACTGAGACACTATACTGAGCCTTGGGAAGCCAGAGAACATACTGGGGAAAAGGGAACTATCCCTGGCCCTCTTATATTGGATATGCCATACCCACGCTTTTCCTCTGTTGCCCCAGGACAGCGATTTCACTAGCTCACTCCTGGGAGATTGCAAGTACAGTGTAAATCCTCTCTACTCTCTGATCCCAAACTTTCTCAGGAGGATGCAAAGGGTGGAGCGTTCCCAGCATACACTCATAAGGCCATCGACATTAGCTCTCTACTCTTCTCACCTGCTCTGGACTCTTCAACTCACTCCAAAGCAACCGTCCTCATTGTTTTATTGGAACTGGCTCTTGTCAAGGTTACCAGAGATCCACCCGGAGTTGAATACCAAGATGACGTCTTTCCCCTCCTCTTACTGACCTCTCAACAGCACAGTGGGCCACTCCTCTTTCTCGGCACAGTGCCTTTTTTGGCTCCTGTGCCCACACTCTCCTTGCTTTCCTGCTCTCCCAGGTAGCTCTCCTTCTCTGGCTCATTGACTGCTCCTTTAGTCATACCAACTCTATGGACGTTAACCCCTTAAGACCTTTCTTGTCTTTCTTCTCTGGGCCTCATCTACACTCTCCTCCTAATGCTAATGTTTCTCATGTTTACTCTCCAACCAAATCTCCCTCCCAACCTGCAGACTCCCCCTATCCAACTGCCTTCCTGGCCTCTCCATTTGCATTTCCACCTGGCATCTGAAATTCACCAGGATGGAAACAGAGAACTCCTGGCTCGCCCTTCCCTACAGACTGTCTCTTGGTCTCGCTCACCCACTCAGTTTCTCCATCGCTTAACATGGGAGGTGCACATATTGATTCCTGCTCCTTGACATACCATGTCCAAGCATCACAACAAATCCCGCAGCCATCACTGCTCTCCTCCGCTGTGACCAACCTGGTCCAAGTCACCACCGCCTGTTGCTGGGACTATTTCAATACCCTCAACTGGCCTCCCAGCTCCATCTCTTCCCCACCCAGCAACCACAGTGACATAAAAACACACCAAAAACATTAAATGGCCCACGTTACTTCCCACGGAAAACACTTTAACAGTATCTACTCTTAGTATAAAATTCATACTTGATTTTTCCAGCTTTATCTGGTATATACTTGACATATAACATTGTGTAAGTTTAAGGTGTACAACATGGTAGTTTGACACATGTATATGGTGCAAAAAGATTACCACAACCTGATGCCAAGTCTTCTTTATGGTACTTAAACTCCTACTTTATTGCATGTCTCAGGAACCAAAAATAAGCAAACAAACAAATAAATACACCGAACATATCCTAATGAATCTGAATTCAGAAAACTTCATGGATGAGCCTGAATGAGTATCTTCAAATACACGGGGCAAATGCTGTCAGTTTATCATGTCGATTTCAGTCAGCCGAACCTTACCGGATACTAACGTTGGCATCAAGTGTCACAAAATCAAAGATAAAAGAGGTGTTTTAAACTATATTCACGCTGACCCTCAAATTTTCTCCTAAGTAGCAGAATCTCCTAAGTAGCAGGGAAGGTATCTGTTGAGCAACTATTGAACGCCAGTACGCGTTGGCAAGTTGAGGCTGGGAGGGCAAGTGACTTGCCCAAGGACATGGCTAACATGTTGGAAGAGCTGGGACACAACCTCGGGTCTTCTGGACTCCTAAAGCCTCTCTGCCCTTCTCCACAAGACTGCGAGGGTCTGAAGCCAGTGGTGGAAACTGCCGCAGTCACTGGGCTCCATACTGTGCAGCAGGCACTGTGCCCCGGACTGCACATTCATCACCCTATTTAGTCCCCATGACAGCCCTGTGTGGAATGTACTATAACGATCACCATTTCCACACAGGGGTACCAACGGTTAGGGCTTCTGGTTGTTGTCTAAGTCAAACAGAGCTACACAGTGGAGCCCGGATCTGAACCCAGGTCTATGTGATGCTATAACCCACACTAAGAGTCATGCCATTATCCTGCCCCCATACTCACACACAGCTCTGAAACCTGAAAAGCAACAAGATTTGCTGCCTGGGAGTAAGAAAGGGTGGTGTCAGGCGGGCAGAGGGACTGGTGCATGAGACCGTCTCTGGCCAATATTATGGGAGAGGGCTTCAGCCAGCCTAGGGGTTCAGTTCAGATGAGCTGCAGCTCCCATATACTCACCCATCCCCATCAGAGTGAGGAGGCCGCAACCAGAAGCTCAGTGAGTCAAGATTTCCTATCCCATAGCGTTAGCTTCTAGAATCTTCAGCAGCATCCTGCAGTCTGGGGTGAAGCGTAAGGTCATCGGTCCTCAGCCCTCCCCTGAGGCACCCGGCCATCTCTTTTCACTTATGCCCGCCTCCACGGCACAGCAGCCGCAGATGCGAATCCCAGTCCCCACTGCCTGCTGCGTCGCTGCAAGCAGGTCGATGTCCCTCGCCGAGCCCCTTTATGATTAGGTGATTTCTAAAAGGAAGCCCTTCCAGTCATAAGATTAAGTGACCACTGAAATATTACTTTGAAAATGTAATGCTTCCATTCTTCTAGTCAAAGAGCTTTGCCAGCAGACCTAAAGCTGTTGCCTGTGGGGTAGGACCTTCTCCCAGGGAGGCAGCCCGTTGGAATGCTTCCTAGGTCGGCTCCCAGATAGACGCCAGGGAAAAATTCCAGGCAGCCGGCTATGTTACTGTTGCTCTCTGATAACACCCCATGGCTCTTAAAATAGTTGTCAGGTGGATGGTGGGACCCTCAAATGTTTTAAGGCAAAGGGTAAAGAGAGTGATGTGACCTGACCTTGGGGGCCTTCTTCTGTATCCTGCTCCCTTTCTGGGGAAAGGCTCTGCGCTGTGAGGGTCAGAGAGAAGCAGTCGAGGCAGCAGGCTGCCCTTGTCGCCGGCATGGCAGACAGCTCAGAGCAGCCACAGGAAAGGAGCGCTGCCAGCTCCGCCCACTGCTCCCTCCATGCAGTGCAGGCAGCGTGCGCTCACACTGCCGACTGACAAACGCGCGGTGGCCAGGCGCAGCCAGGGCCTCCCTCTGGAGGTTGGGAGAGCATCCGCTCTGTAGAGTCCCTTCCTCTTTATCAGCCCTGCATCTCCTGCTGTCTTGCTGACCAAGACACATTCTTCCTGCTGACTGTGATGTGCTGGTGAAGATCCATTGATTTCTGCTCTTTCGTTATATTCTATTTCTACCAACCTGGCGTGGCATGCAAAATGTTTCCAAACATTTGTGCCATATATAGAACTCCTTACCAGGTTTTTTTCTGCACATATTGTTAACCTGACAAGGCTGCCCCTTTTCTCTGTTAGTTCTAGGCCTTGCCGTCTTGGTGACATTCTGCCTCCCACCTCTGGGCTGCAGAAGAAAGTTGGTGGGGCTTTGACCTGGCAGCCAGTGGCTCTGGTGTGGCCAGCTCCTGTGGATGAGTGAGATTAACAGTGGAGTCCCGTGGCACTCTGTGGGTCAGGGGAGATGTAGGGAGCCCACTTCCCAGGCAAGTAAGCAGGGGCTCAGCCACTGGTCCAGGGCAGCCATGGCTCAGGCCAGCCATGGCTCAGGCCTGTACACCAGCCCCAGGCTTCTCCACTCCCCCAGACTGTCCTAGGCTCCTTCTTAGAAGATACCTTGCAGAGCATTTAGGGTGAACTGATTAGCATTTAAATACTTATTTTCAAGTAATCTATATCTATATCTGCACACATGTCTCAGGGAATCTGAGAAAGATGTGAACAACCAAGAAGCAGGAAGCCGGAAACTGTACAGTAACAGCATCTGTGACCTCAGCCAGACCTTGCCCTCCCTGCCCAGCCCTGCGGTGGGACCAGCGCCAGCGTCTGCCCTTCTCCGAGTTCCTAGAACAGGTGTGACTGGGCACATTCAGTCAGGTTCCTACCCACGGACCTCGGAGGCAGGGTTGCCCTGGGGTATCAGCTCTGTTCTCCTGGAGGGGGGGGCAGTTGTAGGGAGCTTGGTCGGCCTGTCTACCTCAACCCCCGAGAAGCGTCTGCTAGAGTCAGATGAAATAATTTCTAAAGGGTAATAGCAAGTGGAAGGGAAGAAGGGCAGCTCAGGGACTTTCACGGCATGCTAAGCAGAGGCACTTGGACTTTTCCTGGGCACAGTGAGGAGCCATTGGTGGGTTTGGCAGGGGAGGGACTTGACACGCTAATGTGCTCACGACTGGTCCCCTGACAGGTCAGAGGCACTCCCAGCAGTGCCCCGGAGGGTCTGGCCTCTGGCCCAGACCTCCGTCCCACCCTGACACCTATGTTACTCTACCCCAACCCTTTGCCCACGATAGCTGGTATGCTAATTTGTGTCACTAACCTCCACAACCGGACTGGGTCTCTGTTGCTTGAATAAAAGAAATGTAACTAATTTAGCCACCAGCCTGGCATTGTCCCAGTCCCCTCACTTCCCAGCTCCATGCCTTTCCTCCAGCAGCTCCCTCTACTTGGAATATCATCCCTGGAAGCCAGCTCCTCGTAGGGGATTGTATTCGGCCTTTAAGGTCTCAAATGCGGCCTCCTTCCTGAAGGTTTTCCTCATCTTCCCAAATGGATATGATGCCTCCCTACCCCACCTTCTACCTACCACACGGCACTCATCTCAGCCTGGTGGTTTTAGGTTAATTATCTGTTACCATCTGTCTCAACTAGAAGTGCAGGTTCTGTGTAGGCAGAATCTGGGCTTCATTCTTCTCTGAATCTGCCACTGGGCCTCACCAGGCCTGATCCATGGAGAGCGCCCAGTGTTTGCGTACTGGGACAGAGGTACGTGGAGAGAGGATGGGGCCCGGGAGGGGAAGTGAATCTGAAGTCCTGTAGACTTTCTCATGGCCTGGGCCACCCCTGGCCGGTGCTGGGAACCAGGGTCCCATGGGAGATGGGTGCTCAGCTCACATAGACTTAGATGCATGGCTCTGTGCATGGTCCCCAAGTGCCTGCCAGTGTAGGGGCTGGGGCCATCTCTGCACTACAGAGAAAATGCCCATGAGTGGGACCACAGTCAGAGCAGCTGCCCCTCCCAGAAGGACAGAGGGTTGGATGGTCCCATCGACCACCTGGGGCCTGGGTGCAGCCCTCTGGGAGCCCCACAGGCCCGTCTCTCTGGGGGCTGTGTGCTCAGACTACAGGGGCACATTCAAAAAGGCACAGAGAGTCCTGGGTGGGGGCAGCATTAGCAACCTGAGGAAGTTCTGGGCTAAGGACCCTCTGCTTCAGGCGAGTATGCTGAAGGTCCAGGTGCTAAAGACTGAAATAAAGTAGAGAGTGCAGTCATTGGATGTCAGGAAGACCACACTGCAGAAGCGAAGGGAGGGGATTTGCCCCCAAAATGCCACCTGGAGAGCCAGTCTGGTCATGTGCAGCCAGGCTGAGCGCTGGACCCGCTCCTCACCCAGGGTCCCGCCCCCAGGCTCTCTCCCAGACCTTCCCTCCTTTCTCTCACAAAAGGCCTTTGCAGGAGGCTAAGGCACAATCTTCCAAAAGGCCTGAAGTACAGGTAGCCTGGAGCAGCCTACTGGGCTTCCGGGGGAGCAGCTCCTTCAGTTACAGGAGCAGAGTCACTTGGTTTAAAATCCCCATAAAAGCAGCAATGCTCATTTCCTATATTGGGTCATATTTCCTAATTACAGTCCCAAAGGAAAACCTGGGGAGAAGGAGAGAGAAGCCAGCCCTGCCGCCTTCATTTGTACATTTAAATAAAGTGAGATTAAAAAGCACACCCTGCACATTTGCCTGGAACACACCTTCCTTCGGTGAACATTTCTGATGAACACCAGATGGAATCACTTGAAAAAATTATTAGTTCAGCTTGAAAGTAACTGCCGCTTCTTTTGTTTATAAGGCAAGCTCTGCTGGTGACATCAGATTAGACTTAACTGCATCCTGTTTTGATGCTAACTAATATTTGCCCTAATACTAAGCATAAATAAGTAGGAATTTCTCCTGAGACACCACAGATATTACATCTTTAATGGGACCTAATAGTCAGAGGCAAGCCAATTGCCCTGCTGTGGGATTATAATTATGTGCTCTCTTGTTCCCCCTTTTAAATTTCACGAGCAGAGAGGAGCGCTCGAAGCCATTAGGCTTAGGCTTTCTCCAGAAACGTGGAGTAGAAATAAAACGGTCATGTGCAAATCCACGTTACCCATTCCGGAAGCTGATGGCATTCCGTGCGCTCCCACAAATGCACTGCCTCTCCCAAAGCTTCCTGGGAAGTGGCAGATGTCACCGGCAGCTGGCAGGAGGCTGGGCATTTGAAAGGGGCCACATCCACACTGAGGCCAGGAGCCTGAACTTTAGGCGTCCTCTGCCTCCAAGACATGCCCCTACAGCCTCCTTGAACGTCTCTGGTTTTGGCCCTTGTCTTATGCAGGGAAAACTTCCTCTGGCTCTATCGGGGAATTAGGCTGTTCCTTTGTTCTCTGAGGATGTTTGGGGATGAGGACTCAGGGCCTGTCTTGAGGGACATATAGGCCACCTGGACACATAGGCAAAGCCCTAAATGAGAGCTTGTTCAGGTCTCCAGCCCAGGGCCCGTGCCTCTACCCTGTCCCTTCAAGCTGCTGAGAATCTGGGGCCCTGAGACAAGAAACACAGTGACCATTTTGAGAAAAGGACTAGAGATGACTAGAGGCTGGAGGCAGAACATGGGCTGCAGGCTGTAGGAAGAGAATCTCGGAGCCTGGACAGCTGGGGAACTCACCGTCCTAGCTTGGAACAAAAGGCTAAGGAGCAGTGTGCCTGCAGAACAGGAAACTGCAGGGATAGGCAGACCCTGAGCTGGGGCAGGAGGGGCCACAGTGAGGCAGCCGTGCTCCAGGGCTCTTTGCCTTTTAGAGTTTGCCCTGCAGGCAAGGGAGTGGAGCCAAGGGAAGAGAGCTGGGGTTTTGCTGGCATCTGCTCCCTTCTCCCTGTGGCTGGGGTCCTAGACCCTCTGTGGGTCAGCATGGAAGTGGTCCTCAAGGGGAGTAGTTATGACAGCCTCTGGGCATATCCCAAACCTGACCCCTTCTAGACATCGGAAAATGACCCCTTCCTATAGTGACCATCTCAGCTCCCCAAATGACCTCAAGTAGGCCCTCTTGTGTTTGACTCTCTTGTGCCCAAGGAATTCTCTAGACTGAGAAAGCCCATCTTCAGCCACGGCCTGATGGCTGGGACGCTGCCAACCCTTTCCTGGACTCTCAGCACTCTGGCCCTCCACCAAACTAATGGCTCTGGTTAATAACTCTGTCTGCACCTGACGTGGAGGTACTCAATAAGCAATAGCTATTACTTTATTATTATTTTATAATAGGTATGGAAGAAATGTGTGGGCCATGGATAATACATGATGAGGGAACTAAGAGGGGAGACGGATTACTGAGAGCAGGGGAGGCTCACAGAGGAGCCTATGAGAGACAGGCAGGAGGGGAAGACATTCCAGGCCAGCGACGGGAAGGTATGTCATAGGTTTGAGAAACACTGTGTGGACTATTTGAGAGGTTCTTGTTGGAGTTCTAGTGGAGCTAAAACTCTAGTGGTTCTTGTTGGAGTGTTGAACTCTTCTTGGAGTTCTAGTGAGAGGCTCTTGTTCACAGAATGGAGTCAAGGAGGGGGTAGAGGAAGGGAAGGAGAAGGATGCAGAGGGAGCAAAGGCATGAAAGCCAGACTCAGATTGAAGAGAGGGCCACAAATGTTAGGCTAAGCTCTTTAGATTTTGTCCCACCCTCAATAAGGGGCTGCCGAGAATCTTTACGCCTGGGAGAGACAGATGTGCCGCGGGGTTTAAGAAGGCCAGTCTGGAATCTTACATAACAGGGACTGGAGAGAGAGAGAAACAGTGGTAGGGGCGTGGGGGGCAACGGTGAGGAAAGTGGGACTTCAGCACCTGGGGACTGTCTGCCAGTGGGGAGGGAGGGAGAAGAAAGAAGCCAGAGGACCCAGGGTTTTGCCACTGGGAAAAGGAAGACAGGTTTGTATCAGGAGACATGGCTTCCAGATGGCCTTGCAAGGTCCTATCAGATCCCTGGGAGACACCACCTTCCTGGACTGGTACCCACCCCACTGAGACCTGCCAGTCCAGACAGAGCCATCACGCCGCAGCGAGAGTTGTCCTTCCAGGGATCTGCCGCGCGTGTCTTTTTGGACGAGTTATTGCTGCTGCTGAGCAAGGTTCTGCCCTTCTTTTATAATTTTTGGAAATTAAAAAAATACAGAAAAATACATAAAAACCAATGACTCATATCTCAGACAATTAAACATTGTGCTATTTTGGTATATTTCCTCTTCATCTTTTTCTGTGCTTATATGCTCTTTATAAAAAATCACACAAGTATTATATTCTTTTTTTTAACCAGTGTTAGAACATGTCAGCTAAATTTAAGGTCCTCTACCCTCCCCTCAACCCAGTGGCTACCTCTATTATGAGTTTCACATCGCCTTCAACCCATGTTTTATAGTCTTATATACATAGATACATATCTATCCATAAAAAAATAAATAATATCACTTGGTGTGTTTCTATTTTCATAACTGACAAAAAATGGATTTTTCCGTACCTTGGTTTTTGTCACTCGACATTGAGTTTTTGAGATTTATCCCTATTGATTCAGATAGCTCAAATGCCTTTTGCCTGCTGTACTTTATTCTTATGTTTGCATGGGTTACCTTTAATTTATTCCTTCCTCCATTCACATTTAGGTTGTTACACTTTGTTATTATTGCAAATATTGCTATAATGAAATTCCTGGTACATCTTTCCTGGTTTCTACCTTTCAACTGGCACACCAAATCACTTCTGTCTTAAGGTTATAAAAGCCACTACCCTGAGAAAGATATTTCACTGGGGCTAATACCAACGTAGAATTGTTGAGTGATAGAGTGTGTATATTTTAATTCTTTTTCTATGAAGGGATTTAACTGGGCACACATATTCTCAAAATAAACCCCTCAGCCTTTGGAAACTTCAGTGCGCTCTCAAGAGGCATGGTAACGAGGCTATCTGGGAAACTAGGCTGCAAATCTTTCGTGTGGATAATGCCTTTTGGCCTCAGCTTACTACTGATACTGACATAAACTTTCATTCTTATGTATTTATATTTTTAATTACAAGTATATTATAACATTACATAAAATGTGGGAGCAGATAAAAGGCCATTCCCAGGGAATTTGAAAATCACAGTTTTGCTATCTCAAGACAATGAATCTAGACAATATTCATCAATGGCTGAAGGTCCATTAGGTGAAATGTAGACAAGGACTTCACAATAACAGCAACTGACATTAACTGTCAGTGGACACTGATCAATAATCGCTCAGAGTGGTTTCACCAGACACCATTCTCCTTATGATATGATGCAACAGGAAGAACACAACACCATCTAGTAAGGTTTCCTTTCAAAACGAACCAAAACTGAACCTGAACATGAGCAAGTAACTGGGTCTGATTGCTGGTTAAAGGAAATCTGGCTCAATCAATGACACTTTTAGGAGAAAATCAGCCAAACCCAAAGTGTGAGAGAGCCACAGGATCGATGATCAGTTCTTCCATAAATAAATGACATGAAAAAGGTGCTATTATAGCTATTAAATAGCTTTAAGAGACTTATCACCAAATGAAAGGTGTGAAATTTTTTGGGATCCTGATTGGAACAAACTAACTGTAAAAAGAAACTTTATAGAAAATCAGGAAGAATTGGACACAGACAGGATATTAGATAATGTTAAATTCATCATACATCTTGGTAACCAAGATGATGGTAATGACTAAACCCAAATCTTCCCACATAACCTCCGGGAGGAAGGAAGGGAGGGAGGGAGGAAGGAAGGGAGGGAGGGAGGAAGGAAGGATAAAACTATACAAAACTCATACTCTCCACATAATTAGAGGACAGAAAATGTTCAAACTTCAAGTTACTTGGTTGGATAAATAAACAAATATATTGTGGATAATGAGAGCTAAATCTATTATTAAATACAAAGTTACAAATATGGGAAGTGAAAAGGATAAGTAAGATCTGTGTTGTTGGATTGGAATTAGAGGCTTCAGTGTAAATTTATGAAAATTTTGTGTATACTTTGTGTGTGTGTGTGTATGTGTGTGTACAACAGCTAGGAAGATATATAGATATGCGTGGGGCAGAGGGGTATATTGTGGATGTGGGTGTCTGTACATACATATATTTCTTAGCATGGTGTACTGGAGAGCCAAGAAGCAATGATACACTCAAAAAACTGAGCTCACCCTGCTCTCAGCTCTTGGTTTCTAAATACCATCTCTAATAAAAGAAGCTGGCTCTCCTTGGTAAAATGCCTGATCCCAGGGCTGGAGTACAGAAAGTACAAGATGAAACTGGAATATCTTATTGTGCTGGAAAGTTAGAAAGGCTCAAAATATTATGGAGACATGTCAAAAGGACACAGGATTCAGCATGAAGGGCTCTCAGTGGCCAAATCTGGGACAATTAGAACATCAAAATAAATAATGGAAAATAACTTTTCGAATAAATTAAGAATCTATGAGTTCATGCTGTTGTCAATCAAACAATCAATCAACAGGAAGGAAAAGCTCTTCCTTACAACAGAAAGCCAACTAACAGATGTAGAAGAAATTTTGAAATTAGAAAAGTTATCACATGACAATCATTGCAAAGGTCACATGCCCACAACTGTATGTTTATTTCCTGGTTGTAATCATTGGATTCCAGTTATGCATGAACTTGTCTTTGTTTTTAGGAAGTACAGTCTATGGTATTTAGGGATAAAAGGGCATCATGTCTGCAACTTATTCTCACCTGGTGCTATGGAGTGAACGTTTGTGCCCCCAAAATTCATATGTTAAAACCTCATTCCCAATGTGATGGTATTTAGAAGTGAGGCCTTTGGGTGTGATTATGTCATGAGAGTGAAGCCCTCATGAATGAGATTAGTTTTCTTATAAAAGACACTCCAGGGAGCTCCCTTGCCCCTTCCACATGTGAGGGCACAGCAAGAACATGTCATTCTATGAACTGGGAAGTGGGCTCTTGCCAGACATTGAATTTGCCAGGGCCTTGTTCTTGGACTTCGTAGCATCCAGAGCTATGATAAATAATTGTTATTTAAGCCACTCGGTATGGTATTTTAGGTACAGCAGCTGGAACAGACTAAGACAAATGGTTTAAAAAAATAATAATGTGTGTGTGATTATGGGGAGGGGAAGATGAATAGAGCAACTGAGATATATCATTAACATTTGGAGATTCTAGAATAAGAGTATGCAGAAATTCTTTCTACTATTCTTCCAACTTTTCTTTAAGTCTAAATTTATGTCCAATTTTTTTAAAAGACACACACAATGAAAGAAATTATTTACTTCTCTGGTTGTGATGATGACATGTGGGTTATGCATTTTTTTAAAATTATTATCTATTAGAGATTTTTAAATTTATATGAAGGAAATATTGCAAAAGGGTACTAATTGTGAATCCTAGGTGATGGGTTTATGAGAGTTTTTTTACCTTCGTTCCCTCCGTGTATGTTTGAAATTTTTTATAATGAAAAGCTCTTTTTAAAAAAAGTTACTCTTAATTCCACATCATTCCAAAGACTGGAAAGGAATACTATTTTTGTATATTCTCTCTAGTCTTTGGAGTGATGCATGTATTTTGTGGTACATACCGTTTAAATTCTGCCCATTTTACTTTTCACGTTATCAAAGTCTTCATAATTGACTCTTGGATGGCTTTCATATTCGTTCATCAGTCAGATAATATACTAAATCATTTCAGTAATGTTGAACTTGTAGTTTGCTTATACAGTGCACTCAAATACATAGTGTTTTTTCTTATCTGGGATCTTTCCTTAGGAAAGATTTCCAGAAGTGAGATTTCTAGATCATAGACATGATCATGTTTATGAATCTTGAAACATTTTGGCAGATTGCTTTCCAAAAAGGAGTACCAGTTTACACCATATGAGACTAACCGTAGGGAGTTAGCATTAATTTTTTAGCTGGTGCTGGGGTTGTGTTAATTGCATCTTTCTGATTTCTCTTTTGTGAGTTGTTCTGTCTCCATGCCTCTGTTGGGGTCTTAATGTTCTTCAGAATTTGCATGAGCTCTTTGAGTAATAAAGATATTACCCTTCATATCATGTTTGCCTCAAATGTTTTTCCTGGAAAGCTCACTTTAAATGAAGGAGAATCTGTAGCAATGTCTTAGTAACCAGACAACCAGTACACCTGCTACCTCTCACATTCTAAGAAGAACTCCATGTCCTGGTGATGCAATCAGTTGTTTAGAAAACAAAATATTTATATTTATCTAAAACATAAAATATTATGAAAAGATTGCCTCGAGATAATTTGCCAAAGACTACAAAATAGACCAAAGATCCTGGCTATGTCTTCACGACCAAAATAACTAGCTTTAAAAATGGCTGATGTGAGGGTTTCCCTGGTGGTGCAGTGGTTGAGAGTCCGCCTGCCGATGCAGGGGACACGGGTTCGTGCCCTGGTCCGGGAAGATCCCACATGCCGCGGAGCGGCTGGGCCCGTGGCCGCTGAGCCTGCGTGTCCAGAGCCTGTGCTCCGCAATGGAAGAGGCCACAACAGTGAGAGGCCCGTGTACAGCAAAAAAAAGACTGATGTGGTCTTTGTACTGTTTTCTTAACAACCAACTCAACAGTCTCATGACTAGAGAAGTAGGACATTATGGCAGCCAAATAAAGGTAATCCATAGAAAAAAGGTGACATAACTTCTATTTCCACAGGGGAAAAAAATGTAGATCTATTTCTCCAAGAACAGATTTCTCAATAAATTAACCTGAAACTATGATAGAAAAGTGTGCCAGGGTCTGACACCCACATTGTCCCAATAAGCGATCCATGTTCATCAACAAGGTGAGGTGTGGTTAGGCCACACTGCCATTCATTGGGTGGCCCTCCCTCCCCGGGCACCAAGGTCTCCCACTCCAGAGGCCATCTGCCTCGGTCTTGCCTCTTCTTCCCCATTTCTCATCTCTCCAATACTTACTAAGCAATCGTGTACTAAAGTGTGACAGAGTTAGTGCTGATGGGGAAAGCAGAGTTTTCATCTGAAAGGGTGTCCCTGGTGGGGTTTGGCAACAGGCAGATGAGGGGGATTGTAAATCAAACAACTTCTCCCCAACAACAGGGTCTTCCAGAGACAGGGTCAGACTTCTGCCATTTGGATCACAGTGTTGGTTCTGGTCAGAGTCATCTGAACATTATACTAAGAGTTTCCCGGGCACCAAGAGCTGGGCTGGGCACCACTTTCTGCTAGTGACCCTTATGTTGGCTGCCCCAGATACAGCTGTGTTCACCCCTCACCAGCCATGAGGCAATACTCAGCACTTTCTTGCATTTATCATAAAGAATCTGTCCGTACCAAAGGTGGGGTGAGTGGAGCCACAGCTGGAAATTTTCTGTTGATTATGTCTTGTTTCCCAAGTGTCACATTTCAGCTGCTAGTCACGAAGTCTCAGTTTCCCTCTCTCTCTCTCTCTCTCTCTCTCTCTCTCTCTCATCCTATCCCTCAACCTTCCCAGGGGTTACCAAACTACAGCCACCTGCTTTAGTGGAACAGCCCACGCATTTAGGTTTCATCTAAGACTTGCTGTTGCGCTACAGCTACAGAGTTGAGTAGCCAGGACAAACTGAATGGACCACAAAGTCTGAAATAGTTACTATCTGGCCTTTAAGAAAAAGTGTGGCAAACTCTGCTCTAAATCCCCTCTATTACTCCCTCTCAGTCCTAGATTTTTCCCGAGACCACTAAATTTGCCACTCTTTTCTTATTAAGGAGGGCAATTTACAATTTTCTGGTTTCTGCCTTTAAACTTACACGCCCAAATCAATACTGTATTCAAGCCTATGGAAGCCATTACATAGAGCATGATAACTTTGCACTCAGCAAACAAAAAACTTCCAGTTAGCACACTCATGTTTCTTAGAAGGCAGTAAGGGGGTGTATATGAGAAAAGAACCCTTAGATTTGCTGCAACATACATTATCACATATAATCTGTTTACAGGCACACTCAGACCTTGCTGGAATGACCTTCATAGCCTAACACAGTGGAATAAGATCACTGAACTCTTCTCAACCATTCTGACATCAGCCAGTGGCCTCTGGCCATCCTGAGGCATCGAAGCAGGTCTAGAGAGGCCAGGCTGGGGTGCAGGAGAAGAAAAAGCCTAAAGCAGGTGAAAGAGTGAACTAGAGGAGAGAGCTGGTTGGCTGGCCCACTGCAAATTTGGGGGATTCCAGCTCCACCTAGCCAGGTCAGTCAAGGTTCTAGACGAATTATGGCTATGGGAAAGACAATGAAGGGAAAAGTTGTCTCTGACACTTGAACCTGACTTTCAACCTCAGGCACTACCTGTACACTTGACTTTTCTACCAGAGCTGAGTAGAATTTGGCTGCGGTCAAATACCCCAACCCAGATTTTATCAGTAATAAACATGAAAATATAATCATTAGTCATCATGGAAATCAAAACCACAGTGAGATACCACTTCATACCCATTAGGATGGCTAGAAACAAAAAGTCAGACAACAACAATCATTGTCAAGGATGTAGAGAAAATTGAATCCTCATACACTGCTGGGGGGAATGTGAAATGATGCAGCCACTTCAGAAACAGACAGGCAGTTCCTCAGATGATTAAATACAGAGTTACCATAGGACACAGCAATTCCACTCCTAGGTATTTACCCGAGAGAAAGAAAACGTATGTCCACACAAAAATTTGCATACAAATGTTCATAGTAGCAGTATTCATGACACCCAAAAAATGGAAACAACTTAAGTGTCCACCAGCTGACAAACGAATGAATAAAAAATGGTATATTCATACAACAGAATATTATTCAGCCATAAAACTGAATGAAATATTGACATACGGTACAACATGGATGAACCTTGAAAACATCATGCTAACTGAAGGAAGCCAGTCACAAAACACCATTTATGTGACAGTCCAGAATAGGGAAATCTATCAAGATATAAAGTAGATTAGTGTTTGCTTAGAATAGATAATGGAGATGAGGGATAGGAGAGTGACAGAGTGTGGGTTTCTTTTTGAGATAACGAAAGCGTTCTGAAATTGACTGTGGTGATGGTTGCACAGAACTGTGAATATACACTTTAAGTGGGTGAATTATATTTAATAAAGCTGTTAAACAAAAAGTAGATATAGACAGACAGAGATATAGATGTTATCAGGAGGCGAGAGACAGAGAAAGAGGGAATATGTCAATCATATAGGAAGGGTGTTAGTTTCATTTTCACTTTAACTTGTTTTGTTGCCCCCAAATTTGTAACTGTGGGCAAAAGCTGGGGATGAGGGGTGTTAAGGGTCCCACATTCTGAAAAGTCACCAAGGACTTTCAAAAGAGTGGCTAGCAATTGGGAACAGACAGCTTCTTCAGAGGTAATTAAATGGAGAAAACCCACCCAGTTACCCCAACTGTGATGGTTAATTTTATGTGTAGATATGGCTGGGCCACAGTGCCCAGATATTTGGTTAAACATTATTCTGGATGTTTCTGTGAGGTGGTTTTGGAGGAGATTTACATTTAAATCAGTGAACTTTGAATAAGGCAAATTGCCCTCCATAAAGTGGGTGGGCCTCATAGAACAAATAGACCTGAATAGAACAAAAGACTGATGTTCCCTGAGCAAGAGGGAATTCTGAAGCAGATGACCTTCAGACTTGAACTGCAGTATCAACTCTTTCCTGGGTCTCTAGCCTGTCAGCCCATTCCTGTAGGTTTTGGACTTGCCAGCCTCTATAATCATATGAGCCAATCTCTTATAATAAATAAATAAATGTGTGTGTGTGTGTGTGTGTGTGTGTGTGTGCGCGCATGTGTGTGTGTGTGTAAAGTCTATATAAGCCCAAGAACAGGACTAGGGAGGAGGTAGACATGTACCACTGGTCTCTGGAGGAATCTCCCCCTCCCCCATCCTGGGGGGAGTTTCCCTCCCCTGTCCCCTAAACCAAGTGGGTGAGGGGCTCCCCTAGGGATTTAGGTGCCAACAAAAGAGGAAATTGGCCTCTAATCCCTTGGTTGTACATCTCCTTAGGCTTGTTCACCTCCCTTACACCTCCCTGAGCCAGAGAAAACAGAAAGGAAGGAAGAGTGTGACAGCCAAACAGCCCACACTCCTGTCATCTGAGTATCAAAAACATATGAGTATATTCTGTGGTCAAGCAATGCCCCCAAAGCTGGCTCAGCTTGAGCTGTCTTGCTGATACCCCACCCATGAGCCTGGCCCCCACAAGGTGGGATGCCAGCAGCCAGAGACCATTGCGGGCAGTGGAGGAAAGCATAGCTGTGGGAGCTGAAGGAGGAGAGGAGTGAAGGAGGTTGTGCCAGAGCCGGGTTTCCCATCTCAGGAAAGGCCCTGCAGAGAGGCCCCCAAAAGCACACACACATGCCAGGGTGTGGACATCTATCACACCAATCACATCAACGGTGATTCAGCACTAACCAGAGAAGAAGAGCAATGCCCAACAGAGGGCACACTGCCTGTCACTTACATAGAAAGGCTCTACCATTTTTCCTAAGCAGCTCTCCTCGCCCGAGTCCTAAAAGAAGTAGAACCAAAAGAGGGCGGGAGAGGAGGGGTGAAAGACATCAGACCATTCCCTCACACCAAGATGGAACCTGGGCATGTGGTGGGCGCACACGGCCTCATGGCAGCAGGAGAGAGGGGCCTTCAGACGCAGGCTGAGTCCTCAACCCCCTCTGCCGCAGCCTGGCTGGTCAGGCTTCCACCTGGGGCTGCTGTCCATCAGACAGCCTTTCACTGCACTTGACCCCAAGACATGCTGTGGCACCCAGGGCTGAGCTCTGGATTCCATCATTTCCACTTGGCCATGGAGTGCCTGCCTGTGACATCTCTTAGAACTCCTCCAGCCTGTGCTGCCACTGTGTCCTCTCACCAAGCACACAATGTTCCTGGTATGGGACAGAAACCCTGTTATGCGTTCCTTTTCCTTCTAGGTACACAGCCAAACTGCATTGTCCAGCCTCCCCTACAATTAGGGGAGTCATGTGATTGAGTTCTGGTCAAAGATGTGGGTGGATGTGGTACACACTGCTTGCTGGCCAAACCCCTGTAGTCTCCTGTGCCATCCTCCATGGACTTCCCTTCCTCTTTTTACTTGCTTGTTTTGGCTGGTCATATAGAGAGGATGTAGCAGAGAACTGAAAGCTAAGGGGGCAACGGAGCCACCAGATGGAAGAGCTTGGGCCCCTGCCCAGGCACCCGCCCTCTGATTGTTTCCACCGCAGGTCAGTTATGGTGATGAATTGTCACCTGTCTTCTCCCAAGGCCCATAGTCTCCCAGGATAACACGCAGGAAGTGAGCTAGAAATTTTTGATATTTGAGGAGTATAGCAATGTTTCTAGCACCCCTAACCCCACCAAGTTGTATCAACAAGGTGGGCAAGATGAAGATTCTGCGTTTGACCAATTTGTCCTGATCTTCCTCTCTTCTCCTTCTACAGCCCACCAGAGTGGAAGGGGTGAGCTTTTTGCTTCCTTTTCCTGTGTATCAGGGTCTATGATTGTATTATACCCTGAGTTTCTCTACCCCAGGTGTTATTGTAGCATTGATGTTCATGTTGGCCCCGAACATATTCATGGGAGCTTCAAGAATTTATAAGAAGCTTTCTCTCCCTACAAATCCTGGCTTTTAAGACCACTGTCCTGTTAGAGACTCAAAAACACATTTAATTTGAAAAGTCAGAGCTGAGTAATGACATGGTGTTCTAGCTAATATCTGCCTTCTGCCTGAAGCACTGAAAACTATTGCTACCATGGAGGGGGGGGTTGGCCGATCCTGTAAGCTGGCCCCCCGAAAGCTAACTCCCTTCTCACTAGACATGTAGAGACTGGGGGCTAGACACTGCATTTCCAGAGAGAGCTCCACGTACCACCTAGCATCCGCCAAGCTGACACACCGACTTGGAAAATGAAGTGAGCAACAGTGACTCTGGCCACACAGCAGGACATGGAATCTTCCAGAAGTCTGATTGCAGAAGCAAATGACTTCTCAGCAGCTGAAATGAGATTTTGAGAGCCTGGTGTCATAGGTGTCAAGCAGGGGGTGGCGGGGGGTGGCAGGGCCCGTGATATTTTATTTGAACAGTCCTGTGTGTGCTTGGGCAATTTTCCTGGCTGAGTGGTAGCCAAGATCATTCCCTGGTTTCCCGGGAGATCCTGTAAGCAAACAAATATGATTTTTAAATCCCCTTTCTGATTAAACTAACTAGTACAGATATTGTTTTCTCCTGGTAAGAACTCTGTCCAACACAGGTGGGGAGCCCAGGGCATGAAGAGTTACTGGATATGAAAATACTTCAAAAATATTATCCCCTTTAAACACGTTCTCTGAATGCACGCCAAGTGAATTTATAAGCATCTTGCTGAAATTGTGAGGAAGAGATATCTAAAGATTCTAGGGAGGAAGGAATGGTACATGGAAATTAATTATAAACTTCCCGCTATTACAAACATATGATGTGTAAGAGGCCAATGCTTTTGCCTTTATTTACTATGCTGCCTTTGTTTTATTGTACTGAAGGTTAAAAAATATATAGATGTATAGTGCTTCTTGGGTTCATTTATGACCTCAGTCCTCAGCCCTATTTTTCTGAAAAGCTTCTCAACTATGGGTTCCCCTACGACCAAGGTTTCAAGGAAACTCACCATTAGGCTGAACACAGATTCCTAGCCACGCATTGTCAGGATGACGTCCTCAGTAATTAATTAAGTATGACCTGGTAATTACAGACTTTATCTTGAGCAACCAGATGTTCAGGTTCTTTCCAGCCACAGCACTTTACAACTCCATAAATACAATTTCTAAGGCACTGAGGTCTTGTTTCTCCAACAGACTGCAAGCTTCTCGCTGGCCAGGACACCCTTCTTAGAAAGCTCCATGATTCCCACACAGATTACCCTACATGACAAGCAGAGACTATGCCAGCGCCCCAGGAAGGGAATTTGGGACCCACAGGCATCTGTCTGAACTGTGAGATGAGGGAGTACTTTGGTGGGTAGCAGTTTTCCCCAGACCACCAGGAAGAGACGACGGACTAGCCCTCCACAGCCAGTCTGTGGACAAATCTCACAAAGGGAGGCAGGAAAGGATGCCGAGCACAGTGGGGAGGAGCATCTCAGTCAGCCCTGGCACCAGTGCTTGGGAACCGTGGAGCCATGTGGCTTACTTCATCTCCGCGAGCCTGTCGGATTTTTATGAGAATTCACAGGCGATCACGCATGTGAGGGCTTTGCAAAGGCCATCCCTGAAGTGATGATTTTTGTTGGGCTTCCCTCACCGGGCTGTGTTTCAGACATGCTCTAAGTGGCTCAGTCCATTCAGACTGTGTGGTTTATAAACAACAAACATGTATTTCTCACAGTTCTGAAGGCTGGGAAGTCCAAGATCAAGGCATCCACAGATTTAATGTCTCATGAAGGCCTGCTTCCTGGTTCACAGTTGTGTTCTCACTGGGTCCACACGTCGCAGAAGGGGCGAGGGTGTTCCCTGGGGTCTCTTTTTTTTTTTCCTTTTTTGCGGTACGCGGGCCTCTCACTGTTGTGGCCTCTCCCGTGGCGGAGCACAGGCTCCGGACGCGCAGGCTCAGTGGCCATGGCTCACGGGCCCAGCCGCTCCGCGGCATGTGGGATCTTCCCGGACCGAGGCACGAACCCGCGTCCCCTGCATCGGCAGGCGGACCCTCAACCACTGCGCCACCAGGGAAGCCCCCTGGGGTCTCTTTTATAAGGACACTAATACCATTCATGAGGGCTTCACCCTCATGACCTAATCAACTCCCAAAGGCCCCACATTCAAATTGCATCACAATGGGGATGAGGTTTCAATGTATGAATTTGGGAGGTACACAAACATTCAGTCTCTGTCACTAGGAAAACACACTTTGGAATTCCTGGAGCTGAGAGATTAACAATCTGACAGAGATGGGTGCTCAGATTCCTGTCTGCTGAAAATGTGATGATGTACACAGCAACCTGAAGGATCGCATCACCCTCTTGCTTGGAGCCTCTCGGAGGTGCTGCATGGGGAATAAAATCCCACCCCTCACCCTGGGGTTCGGGGCTCCACGGGAGCTGCTTCTGCTATCTTCACTCAGCTCATCTCACATTCCCTCCCTTACCCAGCCATAGTGCTCTTCTCTCTGTTACTTGGGCATTCTGAAGTCTTCCCTTCCCCAGGACATTTGCACATACCATCCCCTCCCTCTCCTACATGATCCCCTACTCACTCCCTGATCAGTGTTCCTTCATTCTTTGTCTCCCTTGTTCACCACCAAATGCTTCACTCTTAAAACTGTGCCTGGCTTAGAGTAGGTGCTTAGTAAATACTTGTTAGTTAATTAAAAAAAGACGTATTGAAGAGCCGTGTGGCTTCTAACTAGCATGATTTATTAATGAATAATGGAAAGAGTAGTAGCTACAGTTTTCCCCCTTTTTCTTACCTTTCTCCTCTTAGGTTCCCAAGCTAAAGGCAAGAATTTGATAGAGTCCCAGTGGGTTTCTTGGATCCAAAGCTTGCCTTTATAACATTTCCCAAAGGCTTGCCTGTGTCATCTTGGAAGCTGAAGGCTGTGCCATGACAGTAATTAGAGGCTTAGAGCTAACGAGTATTAAGCCTTTGTCTTATGCCGTGTTCTCTCTATTTAATACCTCTGATCCTCAGAACAGCCTCCTTGGTTTTTCTATCCTTACGTGATAATCAAGGCCCCCGAGCTTCAGGAGCGTGAAGAAATGTGTTCAGGGTTGCACTTCTTATAAACTGTGCCACCAGATTTTGACTCTAAAGCCAGTGGTCACTCCCTCACGACACAGTAGGTTGTAAATCTGAGAGCATTCCCCAGAGTGCCACCGAAGTCACAAACTACAGCCACTCCTTGCAAGATGCCTCACCGGAGGATTGGGGTGGGGTGAAAAAGTTGTAAGAATGAAACCTGCAGGTAGCCCGAGGATCAAAGGCAGTGACTCAAGCCACCCGCGCTGGGTAACCGTGGACAAGGTGGCCAACCTCTCCTGACCTCAGCAACCTCACCTCCAGGTGGCAGAACATGGCAACCGGAGTCCACTGACAGCTCTGGAGTGCTGAGAGAATTAACTAATAAATGATTGGGAAGCACTCGGCCAATGTAAAGTGCTATATAAATGCTTAATAGTAACAACCACCCTGTCAGGCATCCAGGGTTGCTTTTGAGCCCTGTGGTCCCTGTGTAATGATACTGAACCCTACAAAGTGCTTTACAAATAGTAAATAATTCATTTTCAGGGCACCCCAGGGAAGCGAGAAAGGATTCCTCTTACTTTAGAGGAATTGAGATCCAACATTTGTTGGGGCTGCTCAGCCAGGAGGCCTCACAAGCCAAGTTTGGGTCTCCGTGGCCCTCTGCATCGGGCCAGGCTGGGCCCAGCTGATCCGAGCTGAGAGCAAGCTGTGCGCCCCAGGGCTCTGGTCGGGCATTTGTCTGTCAGGTTCCGGAGCTCAAGGCCGTGGCTTAGAAGGGTGAGAGGCACGGGAAGATGAATAAACAGCTGGAAGTAGAAAACACACAGCGGCTTCTTGTTGATAAGGCCCTTGGCCTTTGAGTAGGGTGGACACTTCCCGGGCCTTGGCGAGGGAAGCAGCCAAGGAGGGGAGAGTACAGTGCAGAGTGACTGGAGCAAGGGGACGTTGAATTCAGCCACCACTTAAGGTCCAGGAACTCCGCCACCTCACTGATGGTCCGGAGTCCACCAGGCCTTGAAGGGGGCCCTCCTCAGTCAGGAGTCATAACCTGACCTTGGCCAGCGAGGCAGAACTTGAAGAAACAGGAGGGGCCTAACTTCCCTGGTATCAGGGCAGGAGCCCACCGTTCAGAGGGCTGCAGCATGGGGCTCAGGTCCAGGGGCCTGAGGTTGGGATAACGGGACAGGGGTGGTCAGGCCCGGAGAGGGTGGGTGTTAGAACACTCCTTACTCTAGGGGAGCCTGGGGAGGGGCCCCCGGAATTGAGACCCCAAGTCTCTGCATGTCAGTTCTGACACTGTCTCCCTCCTCTGAGATCCTAGAGAGGTCAAGGACCCTGCCTGGGTCTCTTCACCCTTAGAAGGGGGATCAAAAGGCCTGACCATCATCTTCCCAAGAAGTGTGAGTGGCAGACATGACCGAAGGTCCCTTCACCTTTGGGGACGCTGCAGATGCAAGTACGAACTCTTAGGCGAGACCAGAGGACTCTGAGCTTCTCCAATATACGGCCCTGAATTAACTGAAGATATTAATAACCCCAGCTCCCTACCGCTCGCTGTGTGACACAGGACGAAACTCTTAACCCCATTCCCAACGATAAAATGCGGATAATCATCGCAGATCACTCCGCTCTCATGTGGAGAGCAGATGCTCCATTATTAATAGGGTTGCTCCCTGGTGCTAGGACAGCATTAATGTCCCTCTTCCCCAGGTCCGGTGACAGCACTTGGCACATCTAACAGTCAACAGTTCTAAAACATCAGCCCACCCACAGGTCAGTTAGCAGCAACCTTCTGGCAGGTGACGTTTTGATTGTTGTTTTCCCCTGAAGGTTGGGACTGGAAGGTGGCGAGCAGAGGGACAACATCGTGTGGGGTCAGTGCCCTACGACTTCATCTTACTTATCCCCACAGCAGATGAGCAACCTGAGGTCCTGAAGAGTTAAACCATGTCCTCAAGGTCTCTCCACTGGTCAGGCCAGGTTTATGACCTGGGCACCGATCCCAAGCCGAGCTATGCTATGCCCTCTGCCCTCCGGACCCTGCGAGGCAGCGATGGAGCACACAGGCCAGGAGGAGGAAGAGGGACCGGAAAGCAGGCTTCTCCTGCAGGACACGGCCTCAAGGGGCGGCCAGACGAGCCCACGCTGTCACCAGGAACCAAGGAGAGAGAGGAAAGAAGAGCAGGAGTAATCAGATTATTTTCAGATAAAATAAAAATCAAGGTTAAAAAAACCGTTTAATATGTCAAAGAGGGTCACGTGTTTTCCATTCCTTGACCACCTGTTTATCAAGTGTTTTGCATGTGCCAGAGACTGTGGTGGGCACCGGGAGGAAGTGGCAAACTGCCGGGCAGACCCAGATCTCAGGACCTGTGAAGAACAAAGGGGGCGATGGACATGGAAGAAGGAAACCAGGAACCAGTGAATGGATCATAAGCAGTGAGGAGTGTTCCACAGAGAACGGGGGATGCGCACCTCAGAGGAAGCCACTTTCAAAGGGAACATTGAAGGCAACAAAAGAAACCATTCAGAGTAAATATGTAACACCCATGAAACTTCACCTTCAGAATAATACAGCTTCAGTAGATACGAAGCACTGAAAGGACTATGGAAATAAGAGACTAGAAGGAAAAATCATTGTTGTAGATTTTGACATACATCTTTTAACCTCCAACAAACCAAGTAGTTAAAAACAAGGGACATAGAAATGAGAATTATAATTAATAAGATTGGTTTAACAAGTAGAATTTAGATGCTGTGCCTTCCAGGGAATATACCTACTTATCAGGCAACCTGGGACATTTATAAAAGGAGACACAAAACCTAAACAGCAGAAATTGTGCATACAGCAATCTAAAACAAACAGCAAAACGAGAAGTTGATAACAAAGTTTAAACAAACAAATGAAATTTATCCCCATGGAAATTTTTTAAAAAGAGAGAGAGGGACTGCTTAACTAACTTGAATCAAAGAGGTTACATTTGCAATTACAGTTTCTTGTGGAAAAAAAATAAAATAAAATGAAAACAATGAATTTCAAAGAATATGGAGTGTGGCCCAACATGGAAGTAGAAACAAGTTTGTAATCTTAAGTGCTTTCATATATATATATATATATATATATATATATATATATAAATGAAGATTAATCAAGAACATGAGAAGTTAGCAGAAAATAAACAACCCTCAGTAGAACAGAGAGATGGAAACAATAGAGATAAAAGCAGAAATCAGTGCAGCAAAGAAAACAAATAAGCAGAAAAGTCTCCCATCCTAAGAGGAGGTAATTAATAAATCCTCCTCAAACTGGGTCTTTGGGTGGGGGGGGTGATAATCACTATAACACAGAGAAATCTCTGGTATATCTAATCACAAAAAGAGAGATGGACAAATATAATCAGTTATGTGAAATGACATGTAACAAAGGTAAGGAAATTACAAAAATTATTATGAAATCTTACACTGAAATTTACTCCAAAAATTACAGACTTCCAGATTAAGTTAATCAATTTTTTCGAATAAGCAAATGATTAAAATTGGCTTTAGAAAATTAGGAATCCTGTGGGGAATAATATTCATGGTGAGGGCTTCCCTGGTGGCGCAGTGGTTGAGAGTCCACCTGCCGATGCAGGGGACACGGGTTCGTGCCCTGGTCCGGGAAGATCCCACATGCCGCGGAGTGGCTGGACCTGTGAGCCATGACCGCTGAGCCTGCGCGTCCGGAGCCTGTGCTCCACAACAGGAGAGGCCGCAACAGTGAGAGGCCCGCGTACTGAAAAAAAAAAAAAAAAATATATATATATATATATTCATGGTGAAATGTTTTTTAATATTTCAAAATAACTCCTCAAGAATGCCCCCTGGCCAAATGACCATGTCTAGGTGTCCCCTTCACATTTTCAAGGAACAGTTAATCCCTATGCTATGTAAACTCTATCAGAGAACACAAAATATGGTAAGCTATCATACTGGTTTTCTGAAATTAATACAAACCTGATGTCAAAACTTGACTGAAAAAACAAAGCTATGGACCAATTTCAACTTCATGTGTAAATATAAAAGCAAAAATCAGGGCCAGCTTCATGGACTCGTGACCTATGTACAACACAGGGCCTTGTGCTCGGAAGAGCCCCATGCTTCGTTTAATGCTCTCTGTCACAAGCTTGAAATTCTTAATAATTTTTCAACAAGGGACCCTACATTTGCTCTTTACACTGGGCCCTGTAAATTATGTATCCAGTCCTGGCAGAAATATCAGCAAATCAAATATGACGCTACAATAAAATAACCCCTACCTTGATCAAGGTGATTTTACCTGAGGATGCAAGGAAGATTAAATATTAGGAAGTCTACTAATATACTATGAGATGTATTATAAAATGATGGTGTTAACAGATACTGAAAAGACGTTTGATGAAACCTAACATGGAGATGACTCATAATTTTAAGACTTGAATGATATATTTTTGAATGGTAAAAGCCAAAGTAATACTTAATTCATTAATACACAGTTTTACTACCTTTGAAATGAAGTCCATAAAAAGAAGCCTGCTACCCCAGCACTACTGAACCCTGATTGGAACGTTCTGGCTGGTGCAATAGGCATAGAGACTGAGAAGTGGAAGGGCTCCAGGAAAGGAAAGTGCAGCGTTACGTTATCTACAGACAATATGATTAGAAACTAAGAAGGCTGAGGAGGACTGACCAAAAAATCTGTTTACATCGGTTAGATTGTTGGGCAGATGCAGGATAAATACACTTAAATCAAGATCACCGCTAAATACCAGTGATAATTACTAACCCTAACCCTAACTTCATAACAAATTTGTAAAGAGTAACATAACCACGAGCAATTATTACAATACATATGTAGTCAACATGAGAGCTTACTGAAATATATAAAGTAATATTTTAATAAATGGAGAAAATATTGCAAGTATATTGCAAAGTTGCCATAGGGTCCCATAAATAGGCAGAAATAAATAAATAAATAGATAAAGTTAATTGCTTTCGAATTAAATAGTTACGACAATTACTATCAATATGGCGGTAGAATTTTTTAATGAAACAAATACTTACAAAATAATTCTAAACATTATCTAAAAAAAATAAACAAGTGAGAAAGGTTGGAAGCATTTTTAAAAAGCAGGGGGAATTGTTCTGCCAAATTTTAAAGTGTGTACTAAAGTTCCAACAATTAAGTGTTTTATTGGCAGAAGAATTTGCAAACAGATCAATGGAAGAGACTAAGTAAGCACAGAAAGAAATCTCCCAAATATATAAGAAATGAGAAGATGATAAACGGACCATCACACCCAAGAGGAAAGAAATGGATTAGTCATCAAACGGAATTTTTACTTATAATGAAACCTTAGAAAATAGAAGAAAATATATGTCAGTAATTACTGACATCAGGAGGGTGGAGACACTTCTAAGATCAGCAATAAAAAGTATCACAGAGGAAAATATCGATCAATTAAGCTGCATAATCTATGTAGGTATATCATATACAGGTTATGTCAAAAATGCCACATTTAAAAAACAAAAGGACAAGACAAACTAAAAAAGTATTTTCAACAAATATGACAAAGGGGTTAATATTCTTATAATTTAAGGAACTCTTACAAATCAGAAATAAAAAACTTATCAATATCCCAATAGAAATGTGAGCTAAGTATGAAGGCAAGTGGCCAATAATACATATACCATATGAAAGCATGTTCAGCCTCGCTGTAGTCAATGGGAGGGGAATTAAGACAATGAGATATTGTCTAGTGCATATAGAAATGGCAACAAGGAAGGGAGTTGATTTTGTTCTTGTTTTTAACATTGAAAGATGATTAATACTGCTGTGTGCAGCATAAAACTAACTCCAGTGGGTACATAAATTGTGCATATTTTCTGGACAATATTTGATAACGTGTATAAGAAGCCTTAGAAACGCTTTACCTTTTAATTCAATAATTCCATTTCTACAAATCTTTCCTGGGAAAAAATAACCAGAGAGGCACCAAAAGATATAAGTACAGGAATAATCAATATCATTTTTCCAAATATTTTTGCCTTTAATTACTTACATTTATTCACATTTTCTAATTAGAAAATTTTATTTTTAAAAAAATTTCTATTTTGAGATCATTGAGATTCACATGCAGTTATAAGAAAGAAGATGTACAGAGAGATCCAGCACACCCTTCACCCAGCTTCCTCCAATAGAAACACTGTATAACTCTAGCCCAATATCACAACCAGGGAACTGACATAGACACAACATCACTATTCATACTTCCCCGCTGTACTCGCTCATTTGCATGTATATAATTCTATGCAATTTCATCACATGTGTAGACCAGTGGGACCACGACCACAGCAAAGATATAAACAGTTCTGTGACCGCCAGGATCCCCTGTGTTTTTATAGCCACACCCACCTCCCTCCCCTCACAGCCCCTGACCCCTGGCAATCACGACGCTGACCTCCAACTCTTATCATTTTTTCATTGCAAGAATGTTATATAAATGGAATCAGAAAGTATGAAACGCTTAGGGATTGGCTTTTTTTTTTTCCACTCAGCATAATTCCCTTATCATCCAAGTTGTTGCATGTGTCAATATTTTGTTCCTTTTTGTTGCTGAGTAGGATTCCATGGTACAGATGGACCACGGTTTTGTTTAACTGTTCACCTGCTGTGGAACATTTGAATTGTTTCCAGCTTTCGGCTGCCATGAACATTTATGTACAGGTTTTGCAGTATTATTCTTAAAACAAAAAAATATAAAATAAAAACAACTTAGAGAAATGTTCAACAATAGCGAAATAAATAATGGCAAATTGAATATTCCAGTGTCATTAAAAATTATGTATAATTAGTATATTCAACGAGCTAGACTCAAAGGTACAAGTAGAAAATGATTTTTCCCCTCAACACTGTTTAGGAAGGGAATGTCTGATCACCCCTGCTTGCCCTGGAGTGTAGGGCAAGTGTAGGATACAGTGAGTGTAGCCCTTAGCCTTTCAGTCACTTGCCGGCTTTTAATAATGTTTCTCGGGTATTAAAAAGTCTCGGGCTTCCCTGGTGGCGCAGTGGTTGAGAGTCCGCCTGCCGATGCAGGGGACATGGGTTCGTGCCCCGGTCCGGGAAGATCCCACGTGCCGCGGAGCGTCTGGGCCCGTGAGCCGTGGCCGCTGAGCCTGCGCGTCCGGAGCCTGTGCTCCGCAACGGGAGAGGCCACAGCAGTGAGAGGCTCGCATACCTCAAAAAAAAAAAAAAAGTCTCATCCAATTGAAATCAAAAGCTCCGTTTCTCATCCGTTTAATCTTCTCCCTTCTTCCCAGTGGGAAGTGGGGCATGATGCAGCCTTCCTTGCCCAAGCTCCCGCACCCCTCCCTCTGCATTCTGCCACTTCTGCATCCTTCAGGGCTGGGTGGGAGGCTGGAGAAGAACAGGGTGCCCTCCCACTACTGTGGGGTCCCTGCAATCTCTTGACACCCTCCCCTCCTGTCAGCTGTGCAGGGTGAATGCTCCACCTCTCTGGCCCCCTCTCCCCTTTCCTAACCCTTTCTCTTTCTACTCCTCTCCCCCTTCCTCCTCCTGCTGTTCTCTGTGTGCCCTACCCCCAGGGCCTCAGGATGCTCAGGCCAAGCTCTTCTAAAAACTCTTCCCCCAGCTCTTTCCCAATAGCAGGGACAGGAGTTTCTAAGCTTAGGAAGTGCTCAGATCAGTGGGAGGGGAGGAGACATCAGTTTCCCTTCAAGCACACACTCCCTGCATGAGAGATTTCCCCAAGCACTCTTCGGTTGTCTTGAGCCAGGAAAGTACCCCACTCTGGGAGGGGCAACCTTACAACCCTCCGTATCTTTACGCTGAGCCATTCCCAGCCTGAACATACACTAGAGGTTGATAATTGGCTAAAGGTACCAGGACTCACTGTGGCTGGTCAGGGCAAGTTCTGTGAGGATAGGTCTAGAATCTCATTTTAGGATACGTGTGCACTTCACATCTCTGTTTTTGTCTTTGTGGTCTAGTGTGAGACCCAAACAGAAAAGTGGATTTAACTCCCGTAGTAGACATGTTGGGGCCCTGCCCAGATCCCCTGGGATCTTTTTGACCGTATCTCTGCTCACTGTCCCAGCTCAGTCGTGCTTTCCCCTCCTCTTTGAAGGAGGACTGCCCTCAGGCGGCTGGAGCTCCTTTGCCAGCACACACGGGGTGTCAGAAGTGCCCCTCAGCTGAGAGCTGGGTTCAAGAGTCTGGAAGCCCAGCCCCAGGGCCTTGGATTGGAACAACTCTGAGATGGAACTGACCCCCAGAGCCCTCTGCAATCAGGCTGAGGCTCACCTCTGCGGGATTTTGCTTGAAATCACACACTGGCTGCCTCCTCCCTTTCCCTGCCCTTCCTCCCCCACCGCCCCTTACCAGTTTCTCCTTAGGAACACTTCCTTAACAAACCCTCAAGGTCTGTCCCTGGAGACAGTGACCTAAGAATTGTTTAAGCAGAGGATGTAAGCCATGCCTTGGGGATGTCAAATAATGCATCCTTGCATTAGGTGGGAGCTTAGAATAAGGGGACTGAGTATGGGTCATCTGTTACCTGAAGGCGCTCTTCACACATGTCTCATTCAATCTGTACAGCAACCCAAAACGTGGGGATTGTGTTCCCACTTTATAGAGAGCAAAGTGGGATTTACTATGAAGTTACATACGTTCCCTAAACCAGGGTCTCTCGGAGTGGCCCTGACATATATCATAGCAGCAGCCGCATCTTGACAAGAGCTGGGCTGGGCGCTATTCTCACGATGGCCCTGCCAATAAGGGGCAGTATCCTCATTTGGCAGACCAGGAACCCGAGGCTTGCCACGCTGAGGGCTAGCCTCAGCATCACTGTGGGATAAGAGGCCGGGACCCTCTGGCTCCCAACCTGTACCATTCCCAGCAAAACATGCTGCCCAGCATGAACAGCCTCTCTAAGCAGCACCCAAAACATTCTGATGGCAATAGGACCCTGGAAGACCATAGGCACCCCCCAACCCTGGCTGAATCACTCTGCAGCCCCGTGCTTTGAAAACCACAAAGGAGCCATCGATGTGGAACAGATCAGTCAAAGAGACTTTGTCTCCTTGGAGCATGCCCGTGCCTCCGTGTGCTAGCCGAGCCCTAGATGGAGAATTCCCTGAGAGTAGGGGCAGCCTCTGCCCTAAGAGGTGGAGGCGCTGCATAAATGATTGCTAAATAAACAAGAACTGAACCATGTGCCAGGCGCTGTGCTAAAGACTTGGCCCCTGTTATCTCCTGGAATCTCATGGCAGAGAGAGTGATTGTCTGCACCAACCATGACCCTCCTTTCTTCCCTAGTTAAAGAGCCCTGTTTTTTTAGCTAGGAGAAGATAGACCAGCTAAAATCTTTATTTAACTTCCTCCCTTGCAGTTAAACGTAGTCTGACTGATTCTGGCCAACAGAATGGAAATGAGCTCCTCTATGGGAATGCTAGAAAATCTATTCAACTGGGAAGAACAGTCTCAAGTCTCCCTCCCCCCACCCCCCGCCGCCACCTTCCTTCTGGCTGCCAGCCTGGAATACTGACATGATGGCTGGAACTTTTCAACCAGTCTGGACCATGAGGTGACCTTGAGGATGAAAGCTACACACCAGGGTGTGAAGAAGAAAGAGGGGATCCTGCTTCCTTCTCCACCATGGGTAGTCATGGGATTACCTTTCTAACGCTGGGCGGCCTGGCTCCAGGCTTTTGTAAACCACCAAGATTTTTGATTTCTCTACTCGATTGCATTTTAACTGAACCCAAAACATTATGAATTACCTGAATGATTCTGAAAGGTAGACTAGGAAGGTTCAGAGTTGACTGCTAAATTTTTACTCCTGTGAAATCAGGGCATTTGGGGGCCTCTAGTAAAGTCAGGTCGAACTTTCCAGCACTGTGGATACCGTGGGGTGTCCTGGAGATGTGCTCTTGCCCCGCACTGTGGGAAATGATGGCTGACCATCAGGAGTTGGGGTTGGTGCATGGTCTCCCACAAACGTGTCTCTTCATCACCTCTCTCTGCTGCCTGGGATTAAACAAAAGGCAAAAGTCTGCCTAGGCTTAACCTTGACATGAAAAAAGAAAAAGATATTTAAATACCCCCTTCAGCAGACTGCTTTCAGCTACGGAAGAATTCACCACCATTCATTATGATGGTGATAATTATACAATGCATAAAATATACTATGTAGATAAAGTATGCAATTAAATAATTACCATTTTTCATGAGCTCTCATGGGACCATTCCAGGATAATGAGCAGGGTTAATAATTTTGTCAAATTAAACCCACCTCGTTTCTATGCCTGTTGCCCAGGCATTTACCTTCCTGGACCTCAGTGTCCTCATCGATGAGACAAGGGGCTTGAACGAGATGCTCTCAGGAGGCTTTGGATCTCATGGATCTGACAGCTGAAGCGTGACTGGGCCCTGGGAGAGAGCAGGCCATTTCCTTTGGGTCATGGGATTTGACTTGGAAAACTGCGAAAGGTCTTTACTACCGTGCAGAGCACTTTTGGCTTCCAACATTCAAAACAAGCTCCCTATAGCAAAGTGGTTTCAATGGCACGTCTCAACCTCCTCTAGATTACGGCACATGTGTCATGTGGGAATAAACAGAAGAGGCTGCTTGTGGTTGGAGGTGACCAGCTGCCCCTCCTCATGCCTGCCCGCTGCCCCCAGGGCCAAGGGGAACAAAACGTTGGTACTTCTGTAACCCGCTCATGGCATACTAGAAGTGCTGAACTCAAGGACCAGAAAATCAAGAAAAGTGAATCTTTTTGCCTGAGATTTACGTTTTGCTTTGGTTTTGCCTACGATGCAAACACAGAGGCTGAGACCTTGTAACAAAATATCCAAAGCTATTTCAGGGCAGTTTGCTTGGAACTCTCAGCCTATGTGTCCACAGGCTCTGTTCTCTTTGCCCCTTGGGCTGGCCCAAGCTGCCAAGCCACAGGGTGGACAGCAGGGCCCACCTTTCATTCTGGCAGTCCTCAAACTCGAGGCCAGTTTAGCCTGGCCTGCTGGAAGAGCCCCTGTCCTTCCCCTTGAGACCAGTGGCAATCCTCCACCCAAAGGCAGGCCTAGGAAAAGACCTCAAAAGAGAGAAAACCTAGCTATCTTCTCCGGATGTTGAAAGATGAACTTGATATTTTTTGTACCTGGGGCCAGAGGACCATCTCCCAATGACCCCCTTCGTGTACTCCATCGTTCACGAGTAGAGGTAAGAGAGGGTGGCCAGGGCTGGGATTCTGGAGTTAGGGACCTTCCTTCTAACTTTAGTTACACCGTTTACTTCACTTTCCAAAGCCTTCGTTTTTTCTGTGTGAAAGGGATCTATTGAATACATTACTAAACCTATCACGTGCCGGGAACTGTGCTAAGTTCAGGGGAGAGTATGATGAACAAAACAGCAGAGGATGTTGCCATGTGCTGCTCAGAACCCCCAGTGAAGGTGGACTTGCTGCCCTAGCTGCTGGGAGTGCTGTGGGCAGGGGTCCCTTCGTGTCAGCACAGAACCAGCCAGCACTAGGTCCCGCCTTTCCCAGGGTGGCTGCCATCCAATGACTGACCGAAGCCAAAGGATGAAGACCTGGCCACCTCAACCCACCTGAGGACACCTCTGAAGGGCCACTCCAGTCCCAAAGCTCCCAGAGGTGTCGGACAAGATCAAAGCTTGATTCTCCCTCCACCCACATCTGCTGCTAGCCCTTGCCTCTAACAGGGTTGGTCCCAAGACCCCTCCTTAATGGGCATCCTGTCAGGTAAACCCCATTTCAGAGTCTGCGGCTCGGCAAACCCAACCTGCAAAAAAACAACTTCCCTTCTCTCAGGCAACCAACTTGGAGAAAGAAATGATAAAGCGATTTTATGAGGACTGTTGAGAAAAGCAAATGCGATGTGTGTGGAAGCACTTTAGTAGCCCAAAACTACCGTCGAAGCTGTGGGTTTCTTTTCTTTTCCGTGGCTTGAAGTGAGCTGAGTTGCAGTGTGAAAACCTCTCTCATTTCTTGGAAAGAAAATCTGCCAATTCCACCCCGCTTCCCCATCTTCAAAGCCTCATTCTCAGTAGCCTGCAAGGGGTGACCCACCCAGACAGGTGTGGCATCATCCAGGTCCCCTCTGGAGGCAGAGACCGGGGGTACTTCAGGTATTCCAAGGAGATCTCTTGACTCATGTCTGCCAAGTGCCTATCATTAGCAAAGCCCAATTCCAGAAGCCACACAGAAGAGAGAGCCGCCTGACCCCAAGCCCAGCTGACAACTTTCCAAGTTCCCCAGTGCTATAGCCGCCTCTGTAGAAGCAGGATCCTCAGCTCCAAACCACTAATGAACTCCTCCCAGCTCCAGGTTTAATTAGTTTTCATTGCAATATTAACGGTCCTAACAAACCACTTCAACTTTCCTGTTGCACAGCTGGAATTCTTTTATTTGGCATTTGTTCTCTTTCCAAGAAAATCCCACACGCATCCTCCCCCCCTCCTGCCCCATCAAGAAGGAACATGATCACAGTCTTACTTTCCTTGTCACGTTGACCAGTCCAGGGACAGTAGCTTTAATAATTTTGAAACTGGGAGCATTAAACACATCACAAACTGCCATACAAATAACATATAATAGAACTCCAGGAGTTTAATTACTGTGACGAATATATGTACAAACCCTGAAGTCTCTATCATACCATTAGGCCACAGTCACGGACATTACTGGGAGGTTTAAAATTTGCACAAGGTATGTCATTAGTTGATCCAACACCTTCTAGATCTGGAGTTCTTGCCTGGGACTCGGAATTCATTTGTTGGGCACTTTGGACTACCCAGCCAGAAGCAGCACTGTTTGCATTAGTGACTATGAAAAATGATTAAACATTGCTACCCGTTCATATTGATTTGTGTTGAGGACAGGTCTGGCTGCGTGGCTGAGCAATGAGACATTTGCTGGTGGATTCCAATGGTTCTATTTTCTCTGCCTTTCCAAAGCAAGAGAGAAGCAACAGGAAACTGACATGGGATGGAACTATGTCCCGCCTGCTTCCAGAAATTCTCTAGCCCAGCCTTAATGGAAATTGATCTGGATTTATAAGAGAATCCACTGGATTTTTTGGTACAGTGTTCTTCCAGCCAGAGACTTGGATTTGGGTGGAACTGCTGGGTGATGACTGATAGAAACTGAGTTAAGTCCCCCAGTGGGCTTCTCCAAAGAAAGGCTAGCAGCCTGTGCTGTAAGTCCAAGGACACACAATGAACTCAAGTTCAGCTCAGCCGGCACCAGCACCCAACGGCCATGCTATGTGGGGCAGCAGTGCTGAGCTTGTGGTGAGGGTCCAGGCTCAGAGATACAGCCAGTGTGACTTGGTTCCAGCAGACACCAGGGAAGGAACAAGGAACAGGGAGGTAAACTGGCCAGAGAGATGGAGCAAGAAAAGGCAACAGTCATGGAGTTCACACTGTGGATGGAAAGCAAACGATTCTATATTCTGTTCTCTAGTGGGGAAGGAGCTCTGCCTGTTCTTCCAGTACTTAGACGGTGAAGGCCTTTAGTGTCCATAGCTGGGAGGACAGCTTCAGTCAGGGTCACTGGCCTAGCCCCCTTAGGGAGAGGCACCTTCCCCCACTACAGAGTCAGCCAGGCTGGAACTCCTCCTGTGACAACGCTCTCCAAACCAGTGTCCTTGCCTCTGGCATGGTCCCATTCCCCCAGGCCCCTGCACACACACACACTACAGCCAGAAGACCCCTCATTAAACTTAGATTGGACAATGTCTCTTTCCTGCTCACAACCTCTCAAAATTCATAAGTGCTGTCAGCTGCTTTGAGTGAAGGGAACCCAGGTCCCAGAGGTCCTCATAAGACCTGTCTATTTCACTGTCCAGGACTTCAAAGGGGTCGCAGAGCCCCTAATGCCCTTGTGAGATCTCAGTAACCAGTCAGAAAATGGAAAAGGATAAAAAGCCCCATGCACAACAACAGCTATAAAATGTTTGTAAATAACCTGAACATGAAATGTGTAAGATCTATATTTTTTAAAACTATTAAATATTAATGAAGGAAGAAAGAACAACCTGAGAAATAAACGAATATACCTTTTTACTGGAAGGAAAGTCTTAATCATTTTAACATATCAATTCTCTCCAAATTGATCTATATATTTATTTCGATCCCAGGTAAAATCCCAGGAGGTTTTATTTTTGTGGAAATTGACAAATGATTCTAAATTTACATAGAAATGCAAAGACCTGGAGTAGCCAGGTCAATCTTCGAAGAAAAAGAACAAAGTTTAAGGCCTTACACTACCAGATTTCAAAACTTATTATGAAGCTACAGTAATCAATACTGTGTGGTTTGGGCATCAAGATAAATAAGAATACCTTAAAGTCTTCAGAAAGAAAAAATAAAATTGAGTTGCCTACAAAGGAAGGAAAACCAGCCATGCTTCTGACTGTGCATCAACCACACTGGGTGCTAAAAGATTATGAAGCAATGCCTGAAGAATTCTGATAGAGGGCTTCCCTGGTGGCACAGTGGTTAAGAATCCACCTGCCAGTGCAGGGGATACGGGTTCGAGCCCTGGTCCGGGAAGATCCCACATGCCATGGAGCAACTGAGCCCATGCGCCACAACTACTGAGCCTGCGCTCTGGAGCCCATGAGCCACAACTACTGAAGCCCATGTGCCTAGAGGCTGTGCTCCACAACAAGAGAAGCCACCTCAATGAGGAGCCCACGTACCGCAACAGAGAGTAGCCCCTGCTCACCGCAACCAGAGAAAGCCCCCGTGCAGCAACGAAGACCCATCACAGCCAAAACTAAAAATAAATAAATAAATTTATTTTAAAAAAAAGAATTCTGATAGAAAATTAATTTTCAACCTGAAATTCCATACTCATACTAACAGTGAAGTGTGAGAGAATAAAGACATTTTTTACAGATGCCAAGATTTGCCTCACACTCTTATGTGTTACTTGAGAATGCACTCCAGCCAAACAAGGGAATCAACCAACAGGCCTCAGGGACCTGTTGGACAACAACAAAAGATCTAACATTTGCATCAGTATAGTCTCAGAAGGAGAGAAAGAATGTGGGCTGAAAAGTTTTCAGAGAAATAATAGCTAAAAACTTCTTAAATATAGTGAAAAACATAAACTGAGAGACTCAACTAGCTGAGCATGTTCCAAACAGGAAAAACCAAAAGAGATCCACACCAACATACATTGTAAGTAAACTTCTGAAAATTAAAGACAAAGAAAAAAATCTTAAAAGCAGCCCAAAAGAAGTGATATTTTTCTTATAACGAAACACCAATTCGAGTGACAGCTGATTTCTCTAATGAAGATATAGAGTCCAGGAGGCAGTGGCATGCCATTTTTCATGCGCTTAAAGAAGAGGGCTGTCAACCTTGAATTCTATATCCTATGAAATTATCCTTCAGGAAAATTCATAGCACTAAATGCTTACATTAGAAAAGAGGAACAGTCTCAAATCAATAATCTAAGTCCTATCTCAGGAAGCTAGAAAAATAAAAACAAAATAAATCCAAAGCAGGTAGAAGCAAGGAACTATAAAAACAAGAGAATCATAGAATTTGAAACAGGAAATCAATAGAGAAAATCAATGAAATCAAACAGCTACTTCTTCAAAAAATCAATAAAACTGGTAAATCTCTAGCAAGACTGACAAAGATAAAAAAGAGAGAAGACACAAATCACCAATATCAGGAAGGAAACAGGAGATTTCACCACAGACCTACCTTGCAGCCATTAAAAAGATAAGAAGGGAAGGCTACAAACAACTTTACACTCATGAATTTGATAACAGAAGAAATGAACCAAGTCCTCAAAAACTACAACTATAAAACTCAACCAAGAAGAAATAGATAGCCTGAATAGTCCTATAAAAATGTGCAATTAAAAAGTTCCCTCAGAATAAATCTCCAGGTCCAATAGATTTACCACAAAATTTTGCCAAATACTTAAAGAATTACATGAAGTTTATATAATGTCAGCAAAAAAGTAAAAGAAAGAACAATCCTCAACTCATTTTATGAGACCAGTATTACCTTGATACCAAACCAGACAAAGATATCACAAGAAAAGAAAACTACAGACCAATATCTTTCATGAACTTAGAGGTAAAAGCCCTCAGCAAAGTGCTAGAAAATCTAATTCAATGATGGTATAAATAGGATTACACACCATAACCAAGTGGAGTTTATTCCAAGTATGTTTATTCAACATTCGAAAATCAATCAATGTAATCCATCAATAGGCTAAAGAAGAAAAATCATATGGTCATACCAACTGACACAGGAAATACGTTTGACAAAATCCAACACCTATGTAAGATAATTTAAAAAAAGAAAAACCTGGGCTTCCCTGGTGGCGCAGTGGTTGAGAGTCCGCCTGCCGATGCAGGGGACACGGGTTCGTGCCCCGGTCCAGGAAGATCCCACATGCCGTGGAGCGGCTGGGCCTGTGAGCCATGGCTGCTGAGCCTGCGCGTCCGGAACCTGTGCTCCGCAACAGGAGAGGCCACAACAGTGAGAGGCCCGTGTACTGCAAAAAAAAAAAAAAAGAAAAGAAAAACCTCCCAGTAAGCTAGGAATAGAGGGGAACCCCTTCACATGATAAAGAGCATTTACAAAACGCCTATGACTACCTCATACTTAATAGTGAAAAATTGAACAAGGGAAGAATATCTGCTCTCATCACTCCTCTTCAACATAATTGAAGTTCTAGCCACTGCAATAAGGTAAGAAAAAGAAACAAAAGACCTACAGATTGAAAATGAAGAAATAAAACTGTCCTTATTTGCATATGACATGATTGTCTACATAGAAAATCCCAAGAAATACACACACACACACACACACACACACAAATTAGAAATAATAAGTGAGTTCAGCAACAATATAAGGTCAACACACAAAAGTACACTGCATTTCTACATGCACAAATGAACACCTTGAAACCAAAATTTCAAATGCAATACCATTGATTATTGCTCCAAAGAAAATGAAACACTTAGGTATAAACTTGACAAGCATGTACAGGATCTGTATACCAAAAATTATAAAATGCTGAGGAAAGAAATCAAAGAAGACCTAAATAAGGGTAACATACTATGTTTATGGGTTGGAAGGCTCAACACAGTGACCTGGATTCTGACCTCAGATTCGCCTTAGTTGGCCCCCGTGCCTGGTCTCTCTCTCTCTCACTGCCTGATCTGCTCCATCCCTGTTTCTTTACTTTGGCACCATTGCTGTAAAGGGGACTCACCCTCTAAGAAGCATTGGAGGATGTGGCAGGCTTCTCTGGCTGAGGTATTCAGTCAGCTCAAGTTAAACCCTTTTTAGGGATCTTATGTTAAGCAGTCCCTATAGAGACCAAGATGAAGGGCTGATGTAGATAGTTGTATTTGGGAAGTATCCCAGGGATGTGGAGTGTAGGACCAGGGAAGTGAGCAGAGAAAACATGAGAGGTAACTGGAAGATGCGTTATGGGCTACCTACTGCTAAGGGGGACTGGTACTCCACCTGACCAGAAACTTCTGAAGAACTTTTTGAAATGCCTTTCAGAATTGTCCTCCTGGGACTCGGGTGGAGAGCAGCTCATCTTTTGGCTGTCCACCTCCACAGGTCAAGAGTGGGCCCGGTGCACAGAGCCCTGCACTTTGGGACCATACATGTGTGGGTGCTCAGTGGGTCCCCACAGGCATTGTTGCCACATGCCCTGGCCTCAGGAAGTCTGAGACAAGAAGTGAGAGGCACGTGGTGTGGAGTCCAGGAGAGGGGGCGGGGTGGGGGGTTTGCTGCAGGGCTTGTTTGTCGCAGGTGGAGGCAGCAGTAACTAGAATGAGAGTGGTGGACAGACAGATTGGCATGGTGCTCAGAAGGTGTGCAACAGCATGGAAGGTTGAAGCGCCAGGCCCTGGAAGGTATCGACAACCATGACATAGTCCTCCCCATCCTTGCAGCTCGAGGCCTCTGGAGGGAGGCCCTAGCCACATCTGTGTCTCTAGCGGGTGAGGAACCCCTCCTGTCCTCTGATTGCGCCACACTTCCCTTATCACACGGCATCATGATTGCTTATCTTTTCTGATATCCCCCAGGCTGTCGACTCCATGACAGAAAGGGTTCCCACTTAGACTAGCACACGCCACCATCCTCGGCGGTGAGTGTGTGCTAGTCTAAGTGGGAGCCCTTCTGTGAGGGCAAGGAGTCACTCACAGAAGCTTCACAGCTGAGGAAAACAAGGCCCAGAGAAGTGAAGTGATTTGCCCAAGGGCACACAGGCAGCTCAGTCCCAGACCCTGGCTCCAGAGCTTGGGCTCTGGACCATGACCCTCCCCATCCCCTGCGAGAGCAGTCGGGGAGTGCTGTGTACACTGCAAGTTTCCAGAAGAGGCTCAGTGCGGTGTGGTGTGTTTATGGGAAGTTCAAGGTGCTATAGGAACACAGAGAAGGGCAATGGGGAGGGCGGGGAGGAGGGGAGAGGAAAAGAGAAGAGGGAGAGAGGGAGAGGAAAGAGGAGAGAGGGAGAGGAAAGGAGAGAGAGACGAGAGAGATGTGGGAGGGGGAGGGAGGAGGGAAGCAGGCAGGGCTGAGTGAGAGCAGGCGGGAGGAGAAGCAGCTGGAGCAGGGCTCACAGGCGCTGGAACGCAGGGCGTGAAAGAAGAGCAGCGATCCCTGCGGCTGCCACGTGGGCAGGGCTGATTCGGAGGGGCTCTGATCCAGGATCCAGCAGGGGTGAGAAATCATCAACACACAGAGGCAGAGAATGTGACAAAACCAGAGCTGTCCCTGGCGTTGGCTGCTGTGTGAAGCAGGCCTAGAGCAGGGAGCCTGAGGCAGTGAGAGTGGTCGGGAAACCGCTGCAGGGACCCGGGGGAGCAAATGCATGGCCCGAACCAGGGGACACAAGGGAGAGTTCAAGACATGGTAGGACTCAGAGAGAGGGAGAGGGGAGGAAGGAGGCAGTGGAAAGGTCCAGGCTTCTGCGGATGGTGGGTGGTGGCCTTCCCACTCCCAAATCGAAACAGCCATTTAATGATTGCCTACTACGTGCCAGGCCCTGGACCAGGCCTTGAGATAGAATCTAGCTTCGTAATTACAGCAATGCCTCCAGATGGGTTTGTCCCCCCTCATTTTACTAAGAGGAAGCCTCGAGAATTTCCCGTGGGCAGCGAGCGATGGCAGGGACAGACCCGCGGGGTCTGTGTGACTCCAGAGCCCGTGTTCTTTCCATGAGCCATGAAATTACACTCAGGTCATTTCACTCGGCAAAGAGCATGACACTGACAGCTGCCCAGGCTCTGCGAGTGTCACAGTGGCCGTGAGCCAAACTACAAATCACAGCACATCACCACGAAAGCCAGAATAACGAGTGCCTGTCTGTGGTCTGCTTACTCCAGATGTCTCAGCTCGGCCGGATCTATTGACGATTCACTAATCCATCCAATAGCTGGGCACTGACCCACAGACTCAGCTAAGCCGGAGATGACACATAGCCTGTTCCCGAGCCCTCGGCTGTGCCAGGGACAGTCCACCATTAAAGAGTCTCCTTCAGAAGCAGCTGGGCACAGCATCAGGCACCCCAAATGCTTGCATCTCTCTGTTACAAATCCCTTTTCTCAGGCTTCCTCATTTGACCCTCCTGTCAATGGCCATCTGAGTAAATTTCATTCATAAAGGAGCTGCAGTGGCTGAATGCTGGCCCCCAAAATATATGTCTGTGTCTTAACTCCTGGGACCTATGAATGTGACCTTATTTTTAAAAAACGGTCTCTGCAGATAGACTTAAGGATGGTGTGATGAGTCCTGGATTATCCTGGTGGTCCTTAAATCCAAAGGCAGGTGTCCTGTTATAAGAACATTTGAGACAGAGAGGAGAGAAGGAAGCGATGTGACCATATGGGTGGGAGTGATGTGTCCACAAACCAAGGAATGAATGGGGCCTCAAGAAGCTGGAAGAGACAAGGAAGGAACCTCCCCTAGAGCAACCCTGTCGACCCCTTGATTTCAGACTTCGGGCCTCCAGAACAGTGAGACTATAAACGTCTGTTGTTTAAGCCACACTGTGTGTGGTCATTTGCTAGGGAAACCGCAGGAAAGTAGCCCATAGGCAGACTTGTGCTTGTGACTGTCCAGCATGAGTTGCTATTTGCAGGAGAATTTGTGATCTCATCCCTCAGGCCCACGAGCCCGTCGGGTCCTGCTCTGCCCTTGGCTGGAAAGGGAATCCCGAGGTTGCATCTGCCTCTTGGGTGTGGAGCTCTGGGCTGGAGCAGGATGAGAAATGGGCCTATTTATAAACGAACAGAGCCAGAGGGCGGGTGCGGGGTTGGCCGAGGGCTTCACCAAGGTCAGAGATCCAGTGCTTTGGGATGGGGGCACTGCAGAGAAGGGCCAGGCTCCAAAGGAAGCAGGGAGCCAGAGCACTTGGGCCTCTCCGAGCGGTGGGGCCGTGGTCCATTTCTGAGCAGCCTAACGCAGGAATGTCCAGCTGGCTTCCAAGTCAGATCTGGTGTCTCAGGCGAAGGGCAGGCCCAGCTGGGTGGGAGCGGATTCTTTCCCACTGCCTCATTGTCGCTCTGAGAAAGGAAGTGTGAGTGCCCAGGGCAGGAGCCCTGCACGCAGCCCGTGTCCATCTTGTGCCCTTCACGCTGCTGCTGCTCGAGGGGAACGCTGCCATGGTGAGTGAGCCTCTGTGCTCCCCTCATTTCTCGCTGTAAAGACCACTTTCTCAGCAGGGCCAGGCTGGAGGGACTTGCTGGGTGGTATTTCAGCCCCAGGTTGTCTCATGGGGGGCGGGAAGCTGGGCGGCAGTGCCAAGGATGTAGATGGAAGGAACTGCTGCTTAGTGGCTGAGGGGGACCAGGGTCTACTCCCAGCACGGCTGGTGCTGGGCACCGCTGTTCAGAGGAAGTCATAGCATACAGGCCGCCTTACCCAGCCCCTCCAGCAGGCCTGTGCCCGGGAGATGCCCGGCTCTCCTGCACCAGGGGTCTTAGGAGCTAGCAGAAGGCTGTCCTCCACCGCAGGAGCAGCTTCTGACCCAGCTAGGAGGCCTACCCCAGTCACATCTGTGACCATATCATGTCTCTGAATCTCGTACGTCTTTAAGCACTTCTCCCTGCAAGAGTAAATTTCTGACTGAGTAGCTACAGCAGGAAGAAGAATGGGGGCAGATTTTTCACCTGCTTGGGTTCAGAGGCACAAGCTTCAGTAAGCGTGGAATCTCAGCTCCATCTCCTTCTTGCTGTGTGACCCTGCACAAGTCACTTAACCTCTCTGAGCCTCATTTCCCAGTCTGTAATAAGGGGATAATACAGCCTACTTGCTGAGCTGCTGGGGAGGTTAGATGAGACAGTATGTGTAACTAAAGCTCCAATCTCCATCCATAGAACCTGGGTTCATTTCCCAGGTCTTTGGACAACTTCTTTTCTGTTTAACCTTTTTCCTTGAGAAAGTCTGCTGGAGCTGCAGAGGCCCCATCCATCCCGGTCAGGCATCTGGTCACATGGAACGCTCAGCATAGCCCTGTGCTGTCATGGGGACATTCATGCAATCCACATGGGACTTACAGGGCTCAGGTACCTGTAGCCCACAGACCCCTCCTCCAACCTCCTCCCCTGACTCTGGGCTCTGGCCCAGCTGCTCATGATCAGAAGACCCAGATTCCAAGCCTGAAAGCAAACCTGTATCTTTATCACTCACTTGTCAAGCCCTGTCTTTCCTGGAGAAGCCTGTCTATGACCTTCTCAGGGTTAAGCCTATATTGAAGTAGAAGCCTATATTGAAAGGGAAAAAATAACTTTGACCATCTCCGGGCCATATGATACCATGTTCTTTATTTTCTTCTTTGCTATTTTCTATATTTTCCAAATTTCCTCTCAATGAGTATAACTTTTATTATCAGAAAATAAAAGAGCTGTTCTAAAATTTTCTGCCTACCGTATCACATAATTGTGTAAGAGCCACTGGAGGCCCAGTTTCTTTCCACATATAATCTCATGATATCCTGACAATAGTCCCACCAGAAGCTCAGCTGTGATTCCATTTTGTAGGTGAGAAAATCATGCTTCAAGAGGTGAATGGTGACCACAGGGCCAGCCTGTGGCCAAGGATGGGAAAGGAACTCAGCCTGCCTGCCTTCTGAGCCTTGCATGGGAAGCCACGCTCCCCTAACCCATAAAGACACAGCCACCGCTCTGTCCTCACCTCCCTCTCCTGACCACGCCCAGGACTTGGCCTGCCCTTCAAGTCAGAATGACTGATCAAAGTCTCAAGTGCCCTCCAGGCAGAAATAAATAACAGAGAGGTAGATCCTGGGATTCTGGTTTCCTATTTTTAAATGGAATGAAAAATAAATCATTTCTGCTAACTGTTTTTATCTGGCTGCAGGAAATCATGCATCACCATCTTTTAAAAGAAAATTAAGCCTTTAATTCCATGGCACATGTAATAAGATGGTACTTCAGCTCCCTGCCCTGAATATATGGTCTGTCATGTCCTAATTTACTATTTTGATGCTGCCTGAAATGTTCTGAAGCTATTAATGTGGCAATATATTCAAGCACCAAACCTGGCCTTCAGATGTTGTCGAAGCGCTCATTTAACACAATGGATGGCCATGCGGGAGCCAGAGGGGTCATATTGAGGGGTAGGCCACGTGGATGGGGTGCACAGCTGGCTCTGCCATGGAGTGCTACCGTGAGCCAGATTCCCAGTTTCTTCCTCTGGAAGGTGGACATTATGGTACCTCATTCACAGGCGCAAGGTGCCAGGTTCGGATCCGTACCTGGACCTCCAGCTGCACCACCATCTCATTCTCTGCCAAGAATGCCCCAAATGCCATTCTCTTTATTCTGATTCTCTCGTGGTCCACAGGAGAGCTGTGAATGCTTCCACACGCATACCAGTGCTCAGCACGTGTGCACAGGCTCACACATGGGGCAATTCATCTTAAGGCTTTGAGCAGGCACGTCCCATTGTACTTTGAAGAGCAGCCCTTTATGAGCAGGGAACTGCCCAATGATCCGTGCAAAGATATACTGGGGCAAAGTTTCAAAGCAAGATAAAGGACAGGGGTCTGGGGGCTTCTAGGCCCGTGTTCGTCATCTTGTACACTTCTCTTCTCTCCCGTGGCCATGTGATGCCGACAGGGAGACTGTGTGTTACTGTCAGCTGACCTCTGGGGTCCTCCCTGCTGGCACTCAGAACAGCCACTTCATGTGAGCTTCTGGATGGGGCTACTTGAATGAGAGCCCTCGTGTGCTGCAGGAACTTCCAAATGGGCTCAAAGACACTGCTGGGGTCTCTGGGGTCAGGGACTTCAGGTCCTTCCATGGGGCCCTCAGCAGGGCGCCCAGCCCTCTGGGAGGTTCAAGGCAGCCCTATGTCCTCTACAGGGTAAGGCTCGTCTGTTTCAGGGACAGAGTTGGGATGGTTCATTTAGCTTTCAGCAAACTTATAAGGAGAATAATTGCAAACCTATGTCTGGAGGGGCAGGCCAACGTGAAATTCTCAAATGTGGACCTGATCCCTTAGCAATGGGCATGAACCAAGCTCCCTCTGGTACCCAGGGCTGGTGGCCTGAGGGAGAGGCTACACCTGCTGCTGAGACGAATTTTCTGGTTGCTTGGGCAACCAGACAAGCGACTTGAGCAAATTATTTAGAGAAAAATAGCAGCTTTCTTGCAAGATTGTTGTGATGATTAAAATGAATCAATACTGGCGATCGGTCACACAGATGCACTCACTACCTGTTAGCTGTGGAAACCAGCCAACTGCACGGCTGTTTCCTAAAACTGAAGCGACCCGCTTGTGGCAGACAGTGTGAGCATGTACTCAGTGCTGGGAGTCCTGCTTGGCTCTCCTCTGCCTCGTCCATCACACCCAAGCCTCCAGAGCCAAATTCAATCCCAAATGACCTCCCCCTCCCCTCCCTGAGCCTCTGGGCCACCGGCTGTCTCCCCTGAACCCCTACAATGTCCTTCTGACTGGCCCTGCCCCCCATCTCATCCTACAACATTCTATTTTCCATGCAGCAGCCAGAGAGATCTTTATTTTTTTATTGAAATATAGTTGATATATAACATTATATATGTTACAGGTGTACAATGTAGTAATTCACAATTTTTAAAGGTTATTCTCCATTTATAGTTATTATAAAATACTGGCTATATTTCCCCATGTTGTATAATATACCCTGTAGTTTTTTTTTTTTTTTTTGCGGGCCTCTCACTGTTGTGGCCTCTCCCGGTGCAGAGCACAGGCTCCGGACGCGCAGGCTCAGCGGCCATGGCTCACGGGCCCAGCCGCTCCGCGGCATGTGGGATCTTCCCAGACCGGGGCACGAACCCGTATCCCCTGCATCGGCAGGCGGACTCTCAACCACCGCGCCACCAGGGAGGCCCATTGTAGCATGTTTTATACCTAACAGTTTGTACCTCTTAATCCCCTACCCCTATATTGCCCCTCCTCCCTTCCCTCTTCCCATTGGTAACCACTAGTTTATCCTCTACATCTGTGAGTTTGCTTCTTATTTTGTTATATTCACTAGTTTGTTATATTTTTTAGATTCCACATATAAGAGATATCATACAGCATTTGTCTTTCTCTGTCTGACTTATTTCACTTAGCACAATACGGCATCCATATTGCTGCAAATGGCAAAAGGTCTTTCTTTTTATTGCTGAGTAATATTCCATTGTAGTATATATACCACATCTTCTTTATCCATTCATCTGTTGTTGGGCACTTAGCTTGCTTCCGTATCTTGGCAATTATAAGTAATGCTGCTATGAAATCTTTTTTAAATGTTCATCAGATCCTATTGGTCCTGTGACTAAGCCCGCCATTGGCTTCCTATAACACTGAATAAAATGTAAACTCGATGGCCTGGCCCTCAAGGCTCTACATGGCCTGGCCCTGTCTGCTCTCTGCTCTCATCTTGAAACTCCCACCCCCAAACCTCAAAGTTCCATGAAAGCAGTGAATCTGCCTGTCTTGTTCATGGCTGTATTCCATTGCCTGGCCCGTGGTATTTACAAAACAAATGCTTCTAGAATCAATGAAGGATTCAAAGCCAGACAAACTAATTATACTTCATTGTACCACTGGACAGGGGAATAGACACTAAGGAAAATAAATTCCTTCCGCTAAGCAAATTTCAATCCCTCCTCCTAAACTAGGAGCCTGTGGGGCTCAGAGGGCTGAGGAAAAAGTTTGTACCCAGCCTGTATCTCCAATGTGCCAAGATGGCTTTGGGGGAAAGTGGCCCTAGAGGGACCACTGCATTCAGCTGCACAGACTGTGGGCTGCACAAATCCAGGGATGACACTGACATAGAACGATGCCCCTAGAGTTTTCAGATGGGTCAGTACAGCAGCCTTGGACCCCCAACCTGCTCCATCGGGGGTGAGCCCCCTTGAGTCCCCTCCCTCAGCCCTGCCCAGACCCAGCTGTGCCCCTCTGTCCTCAATTGGTTTCCTCCTTAAGAATTCTCAGACTGATAAACCAGGGAACAATACAAATGATCACCACTGGGTGAAGAGGGAGGATGGAGTATCAGATGGGTTTCACCCTGTCTCTGCCGCTTCCTGTCTGCGTGCCCTTGAACTCATCGTTTTTCTGAGCCTCGAGCTCCCAGCACACAGAGATGTTCAGAACATTTTGGCTGGGCTGAACCAGACACCTGCATGGCAGGGCTGATGGAAAGATGGCAAAGTCCATACCACATGGCAGACTCCAGTTCCACCAGTGTGAAGAGCTTCAACAGGACCCAAAGTCAGCACATCCTTGCTTTCTTTTATTCGCTGTAATGGTGAGCATGAAGTTACCATGATGCCTTCTTGCACATGGGGCCACTGTGGCTCAGAAGTTCAATGGTTGCCCGAGTTCCCACACTGCTGGTGGTAAGACAGTGACTTACCCTGGCCCTACGGATGGACCCTACAGCTCCTGTGAGGTAGCCGTGTTCCCAAGGCCATAGGGCATAGGAGTCAGAGACTTTGACCTTGAGGACTCAGCTCACTGCTCAGGTCTGCAGGTCCAGGCTCTCTCCAGCCCCACTCTACTTCCCACCTGCCTTCCACCTGGCTCTGTGGGGTCTGTCCCTGGGCCTACAGTTCAAGGGGAGGAAGGTGGGACTTCTGAAAACAAAAATCCCTGTCCCATAACTGAGCTTAACTGTCAAGTCCCAGTCTGAAAACCTGGGACACCCTGCTGACTGTCCAGATGACAGCCCATCTGGGAGGGCGGCTATATTTAGCAACATGCTTGACCTACCATGTTATCGAGAGCAGAACCAAAAGGTTGGGGAGCTGAAGGGAGATGGCAGAGAGAACCTCCACCCTGCGCCCCCCAAGCCGTGCAGCCTTGAGGAACTGCTCTGGAAAATTTCCACTTTCTGACCACATCTTTTTTCCCAATGTTAGGGAGTTTCAGTGCTTTCGACCTGGAGGTAGAGGACAAAACCAACCAGCTCTGTTTGCAGCAGGAAGAATTTCAGCACAAGGGAGTTAAGAAGCATGTGGGCCATGGGTCACAAAGCCAAGCTTTCCTTCCGCACCCCTGGGTGCTCACAATGATAGGAGGGAGTCTGTGCAAGCAGCACATGGGTGCTGGGGAGGGGACCTGGGCTGTAAAGAGGTGAATCCACACCCCAGGTAATGATGCTCCCCACCTCGTGGAGTTTTTGAAAAGATCTAATGAAGCATAACATGAAAAGTATGCAGCACAATAAACACCGCGCCTTTCTCTCCTGTTCCCTAGATCCTCCTAACCCGATGAGGTAGGATTTAGCCAATTTATCCCCATTCTACAGATGAAGAAACTGAATGCAGCATTCAGAGAAGGTGATTTCCGTAAATTCTCAACAGGGGTTGTGCTGCAGATACATCAATATTTCCCATCTCTGAGTTTGACATGTGTGTTCAATGGTCCAAGAAAATCAAGGTTGGGGGTAGGGGTGATGGTGCTAATTTCCCAGAAGCAATCTGACCTCTGCTCTTTGAAGTGTCACGAAATTGGCTGGAGACTACTCCCGTCAGCAGCGCTGCACTAGGCTGCTGAAAGCACTTTTAGCACCTGATTAAAAAGGAGCCTTATTTTCCTGAGCAATTACCAGCCTGCCTCTCATGATCTCATCCCGAAGACAAGGAAGAAAAATGATGGAAGGCTGGCCTCCAGATGCTCACGCCTCAGAACACTGAATGGCCTGGCCTCACTCGGGTGTGGGATGTACCAGGCACGGCTTGGGCTGCGGCGGCCAGAGCTGTAGGGCAGCAAGTGGTGCTCGCCATGGAGGTAGACTATATCCTTTCCAGCTCCGATGGAGATGCTGCTCTGGCCTGCAGCCGGCCGTGACCTGACTCCTGGGGGATTTGGGAATGAAGTGAAAGGAAGAAAAGAACTAGGCTGATTTGAAATCCTCCTGTGGGGAGGTCATCCCTTTCATTTCCCAAAACAGCTCTTCCTGCGAGCACTTTAGCCTCAAGGTATATTAAAGGAAACAGAGACTCCTCAGGAGATAACTCCCTGCCCCAAACTACACAGCCAGGAGTTTAGCAAAAAAGGATTCAAACCCAGGCAGAGCCCTAAACAGCACACTGCATTACACCATGCTGCCCTGTAGCATCCCTGGGCTGCCTTTAGGAGTAGCTAGGGGCTTGTGTTCACCTGGGCTTGCTCCCTCTGGCCTCACAGTGGGTGACAGGAACGGTGCCCCACCCTGGGCATGGCTGAAGACTCCTGCCCCCATTGGTTGTCCTGTAACTGTGTCACCCCAAGGGCACTCCACACCTGGTCTCAGTCATAACCAGGGCTGTCTCTAAGAGCTCATAGTAGCAAGGAGCCATAAAAAGGAAATACCCAGTGCTGCCAAAGATGTGGTCAGACAGGCAGGCTTACTCATTGCTGGTGGCAGTGGAAAGCAATTTGGCAAGATACATGCATACAAGGCTTAATAATGTAAATCTCTTTGATTCGCTAATCACACATCTGCAAATATATCTTTTTTTTAACATCTTTATTTGAGTATAATTGCTTTAAAATGGTGTGTTAGTTTCTGCTGTAAAACAAAGTGAATCAGCTATATGTATACATATATCCCCATATCCCCTCCCTCTTACATCTCCCCCCCACCCTCCCTATCCCACCCCTCTAGGTGGTCACAAAGCACCGAGCTGATCTCCCTGTGCCATGTGACTGCTTCCCACTAGCTATCTATTTTACATTTGGTAGTGTATATATGTCAATGCTACTCTCTCACTTTGTCCCAGCTTACCTGTCCCCCTCCCTGTGTCCTCAAGTCCATTCTCTACGTCTGTGTCTTTATTCCTGTCCTGCCCCTAGGTTCATCAGAACCATTTTTTGTTTTTAGATTCCATATATATGTGTTAGCATATGGTATTTGTTTTTCTCTTTCTGACTTACTTCACTCTGTATGACAGTCTCTAGGTCCAACCACCTCACTACAAATAACTCAATTTCATTTCTTTTTATGGCTGAGTAATATTCCATTGTATACATGTGCCACATCTTCTTTATCCATTCATCTGTCAGTGGACACTTAGGTTGCTTCCATGTCCTGGCTATTGTAAATAGAGCTAAAGTGAACGTTGTGGTATCTGACTCTTTTCGAATTATGGTTTTCTCAGGGTATATGCCCAGTAGTAGGATTGCTGGGTCGTATGGTAGTTCAATTTTTAGTTCTTTAAGGAACCTCCATACTGCTCTCCATAGTGGCTGTATCAATTTACATTCCCACCAACAGTACAAGAGGCTTCCCTTTTCTCCACACCCTCTCCAGCATTTATTGCTTGTAGATTTTTTGATGATGGCCATTCTGACTGGTGTGAAATGATACCTCATTGTAGTTTTGATTTGCATTTCTCTAATGATTAGTGATATTGAGCATCCTTTCGTGTGTTTGTAGGCAATCTGTATATCTTCTTTGGAGAAATGTCTATTTAGGTCTTCTGCCCATTTTTGGATTGGGTTGTTTGTTTTTTTGATATTGAGCTGCATGACCTCCTGTATATTTTGGAGATTAATCCTTTGTCAGTTGCTTCGTTTGCAAATATTTTCTCCCATTCTGAGGGTTGTCGTTTCATCTTGTTTATGGTTTCCTTTGCTGTGCACAAGCTTTTAAGTTTCATTAGGTCCCATTTGTTTATTTTTGTTTTTATTTCCATTTCTCTAGGAGGTGGGTCAAAAAGTATCTTGCTGTGATTTATGTCAAAGAGTGTTCTTCCTATGTTTTCCTCAAAGGGTTTTATAGTGTCTGGCTTTACATTTAGGTCTTTAATCCATTTTGAGTTTATTTTTGTATATGGTGTTAGGAAGTGTTCTAACTTCATTCTTTTACATGTAGCTGTCCAGTTTTCCCAGCACCACTTATTGAAGAGGCTGTCTTTTCTCCATTGTATATTCTTGCCTCCTTTATCAAACATAAGGTGACCATATGTGCATGGGTTTATCTCTGGGCTTTCTATCCTGTTCCATTGATCTATATTTCTGTTTTTGTTCCAGTATCATGCTGTCTTGATTACTGTAACTTTGTAGTATGGTCTGAAGTCAGGGAGGCTGATTCCTCCAGCTCCATTTTTCTTTCTCACGATCGCTTTGGCTATTTGGGGTTTTTTGTTTTTCCATACAAATTGTGAAATTTTTTGCTCTAGTTCTGTGAAAAATGCCAATGGTAGTTTGATAGGGATTGCATTGAAGCTGTAGATTGCTTTGGGTAGTATAGTCATTTTCACAATGTTGATTCTTCCAATCCAAGAACATTGCAAATATATCTTAAGGCAATAAGTCCAAATAAAAAAATCTTACCTATCAACATCTTCATTGTAGCATTTCCTAAGGAGCCAAATACATTGAAATTCTATAATGTGGAATATTAAGCCATTAAAAATAACATTTGATCTTGGATTGGAAGAATTAATATTGTTAAAATGGCCATAGAACCCAAAGCAATCTATAGATTTAATGCAATCCCTATCAAATTACCCATTACATTTTTCATATAACTAGAACAAATAATCACAAAATGTATATGGAGTCACAAAATACCCAGAATTGCCAAAGCAATCCTGAGGAAAAAGAACAAAGCAGGAGGTATAATCCTCCCAGATTTCAGACAATACTACAAAGCTACAGTAATCAAAACAGCATGGTAGGGCTTCCCTGGTGGCGCAGTGGTTGAGAGTCCGCCTGCCGATGCAGGGACGCGGGTTCGTGCCTCGGTCCGGGAGGATCCCGCGTGCCGCGGAGTGGCTGGGCCCGTGAGCCATGGCCACTGGGCCTGCGCGTCCGGAGTCTTGCTCCGCGACGGGAGAGGCCACAGCGGTGAGAGGCCCACGTACCGCAAAAAAAAAAAAAAAAAAACAGCATGGTATGAGCACAAAAGCAGACATATGGCTCAACGGAGCAGAATAGAGAGCCCAGAAGTAAACCCACACACCTATGGTAAATTAATCTTCAACAAAGGAAGCAAGAATATACAATGGAGAAAAGACAGTATCTTCAGCAAGTGGTGTTGGGAAAGCTGGATAGCTGCATGTAAATCAATGAAGTTAGAACACACCCTCACACCAAACACAAAGATAAACTCAAAATGGCTTAAAGACAAAAATAAGACTGGACACCATAAAACTCCTAGAAGAGACATAAGCAAACATCTCTGACATAAATCATAGGAACGCTTTCTTATGTCAGTCTCCCAAGACAATATAAATAAAAACAAAAATAAACAAATGGGACCTTATCAAACTTATAAGCTTTTGCACAGCAAAGAAAACCATAAAGAAAATGAAAAGACAACCCACGAACTGAGAGAAAATATTTTCAAATGATGTGACCCGCAAGAGCTTAATTTCCAAAAGACACAAAGAGCTCATACAACTCAATAACAAACAAAAACAAACAAAAAAACCCAAATCAAAAAGTGGGCAGAAGACCTAAATAGACATTTCTAGAAAGAAGGCATACAGATGGCAAACAGGCACATGAAAAGATGCTCAACATCACTAATTATTAGAGAAATGCAAATCAAAACTACAGTGAGGTACCACCTCACACCAGTCAGAATGTCAATCATTAAAAAGTCCACAAACAATAAATGCTGGAGAGGGTGTGGAGAAAAGGGAACCCCTCCCCTACACTGTTCGTGGGAATGTAAATTGGTGCAGCCACTATGGAAAATGGTATGTTTCCTTAAAAAACTAAAAATAGAGTTACCATATGATCCAGCAATCCCACTCCTGGGCATACATCTGGAGAAAACACTAATTTGAAAAGATACATGCATCCCATTGTTCATAGTAGCACTATTTACAATAACCAAGACATGTAAGCAACCTAAATGTTCATCGACAGATAAATGGATAAAGAAGATGTGGTACGTGTATACAACGGAATCCTACTCAGCCATAAAAAAAGAATGAAATAATGCCATTTGCAGCAACATGGATGGACCTAGAGATTATCATACTAAGTGAAACAGTCAGACAGTGAAAGACAAATACCATATGACATCACTTATATGTGGAATCTAAAATATGATACAAATGGAGTTATTTACAAAACAGAAACAGACTCACAGACATAGAAAACAAACTTATGGTTACCAAAGGGGAAAGGGGGTGAGGGATAAATTAGGAGTTTGGGATTAGCAGATACAAACTACTATTTGTAAAATATATAAACAACAAGGTCCTACTGTATAGCACAGAGAACTATATTCAATATCTTGTAATAAACTACAATGAAAAAGAATATATATGTATAACTGAATCACTTTGCTGTACACCAGAATCGAACACAACATTGTAAATCAACTATACTTCAATAAAAAAAAGTTTCAGAAAAATTCGTAATAACATGGAAATGGCAAGAGAAAGTTATGAAATTGTCCAGATGGTGTGAACACAACTATGTTAAAAAAAAAAAAAAAAAGAGTGAATGAATAAATTTCACTTGGGACTTATGGGTAGAGGTTTGTTTTTGTTTTTAATTTACAGACTTTACTTTTTATAGCAGTTTTAGGTTCACACTAAGATCGAGTAGAAAGTCCAGAGATCTCCCATATACCCCTACCCCACACAAGCATAGCCTCCTCCATGTCAACCTCCCTGGGCGGGGTTTTTTCCCTACTTTCTTTCACCCTCCCCAAATTGTCAAATTGTCTATAACGAGAAAAATAAATTTTGTTAGGGAGGAAGCAAAGATGGGAGGAAGTGGCGGGGAGGGGGAGGAAAGGCAGGAGGAAAGGCAAGAAGAGGGAGCCCTCATCCCAAAGGGAGAACACAAACAGGTTCTTAGCCCTTTCGATTTCCGATACACTTTTTTATTTCACCAGCTGTTGGAATTCCTCACCATTTAAAGTTTGTGACATCATTTCCCACGTCCACATACTTTCTCTCAGGGAGGAAAGACAATCTTGATGCTTTCTCAACCCTAAAACCATCCCTCAAACACCAAATTCAAGCCGGCCTTTGAGGGAAGCCTCTTTAGCTCACTCTGCGCTTCTCTGTACCTTAGACAAGTTTTCCTATCAATGTTGATCATCCCCTAACCTGCAGCCTTGGAGCCTGGGCAGATTCTCTGGCTTTACCACACGCACACGCACACTCACACACGCCTCTGTGGTGATGGGAAAAATATGACCTGCAATGTGGGCCTCAGACCAGCAGGGGGCAGAGTGGGTGGGGGCCAGCACTGCGTGTGCACCTCAGGGTCCCCAGTACCCAGAATCAGAGAGGCACAGGCACGTTGAATGAATGAGTGGATGCTTCAGCAGCCCGTTTTTTGGCACTCTTTGGAACTTTAAATTGGGAATGGGTTTTTCTGGGCAGCGATGGTGGAGTTTACATGCGTTAGATCACCCCACAGGAAGAATGGTTAATATCTAGCCTGCTTTGGTCTCTAATAGGTCATACTAAGGGCCATTTCCACCCATTTCTGTGTCAGAGGAAAGAGGCGAGGACTGGGGATTGCCATCCACACACCACAAGGCTCCTTTCCCCCTAGGGGCCTTGCTTCCCCAGTTATAGGATGAAGAAGTGGGATGCCCTCCAGGGCCTTCCCATGATGCTGTGCTGTGACCCCATTAAGGATTGCTTGACTATATAACAAATTCTTCCTATTGAAGCGTTTCCAAAACATGAGACATTTCAGGGATACATTTTATTTTTTATGTCATACATAGTAACAACTACAAAGAATTCAAGGTGAGATTCTTAGAAAATTTGATCCCAAAACAGTAGAAATCAGTTTCTTGTTCTCTTTTTGGTAAGATGGTAATACAGGGTCTGATCCACAAAACTGTCTGCACCCACCTCACACACACACACCTAGCCATGCACACACACACACATATTCACACATACACACACACACTCATACACATTTCCCATCATCACCACCAGCCCCCAAATGACTGTATGGTAAGTACACATGGAAAATTTCTAGGAATGGGACCACCCAATGGAACTTCAAAAGGAAAGGATGCAACCTGGATGTGAATTAGGAGGAAATGACACCAGGGAAACGGAGGCAATAAGCTCTCGATTGGGACTTAAAATAGAGGAAGGACTGGCTATTGTTGTCTTTCTGGGGAGGGAAGAACTGAGGGGTGAGAGGATTGACTTTTTCCCCAGTACATTACTAACAGCAACGAGGCATCTGGGCACTGCTTTCTGTTGCTTAAACAGGTGGCCTCGCCAAAAAAAGAGGCAAGGTCTGCCCAGGGGGCCTCTTTCTAGGACCGCAAATAACAGAGCACTCTCAGAGTCTGAGCTGCTTCTCACTGAGTGCCAGCCTGGGATTAAGTATGGAACCAGCTCAGACGCCGGCCAAACCCCCCGACACTGAGCTCCAGAGCAGAGAAGGCGAGTGCCCAGCACCCCGCATGACTCAGACCCTACGCCCAGCCCTCAGGTAACTGCACCTGACCAGGAAGTCCCTGACAAGAGGCCGCCCCTCAGGCATCTCCAGGCCTCGAGGAGAGGAGCCCCCAACAGGATGCCCAGCCCTCAGGTGACTCTGTGACAGGACAGCTGCCCCAGCTGTGTGGCTGACAGGGTCTTGGTGCTCTGGCCTGGTGTCAGGCCTGAGCCTCTGAGTTGGGAGAGTTGAGCTCAGGACATTGGTCCACCAGAGACCTTCCGGCCCAACGTAGTATCAATCGGCAGGAGCTCTCCCAGAGATCTCCATCTCAACGCTAAGACCCAGCTCCACCCAAAGGCCAGCAAGCTCCAGTGCTGGATGCCTCATGCCAAACAACTAGAAAGACAGGAACACAACCCCACCCATTAGCAGAGAGGCTGCCTAAGATCATACTAAGTTCACAGGCACCCTAAAACACACCACCGGATACAGCTCTACCCACCACAAAGACAAGATCTAGCCCCAAAAACAAACAAACAAAAAAAGATCCAGCCCCACCCACCAAAACACAGGCACTGGTCCCCTCCACCAGCAAGCCTACTCAAGCCACTGAATCAACCTCACCCACTGGGGGCAGACACCAAAAACAATTGGAACAACAAACATGCAGCCCACAGCTGTGTTTGCAGCCCCTAAACACAGTAAGTTAAGCAAAAAGAGAAGACAGAGAAATACACAGCAGATGAAGGAGCAAAGTAAAATCCCACCAGACCAAACAAATGAAGAGGAAATAGGCAGTCTACCTGAAAAAGAATTCAGAATAATGATAGTAAATATGATCCAAAATCTTGGAAATAGAATGGAGAAAATACAAGAAACATTTAACAAGGACCTAGAAGACCTAAAGAGCAAACAAACAATGATGAACAACACAATAAATGAAATTAAAAATTCTCTAGAAGGAATCAATAGCAGAATAACTGAGGCAGAAAAACGGATAAGTGACCTGGAAGATAAAACAGTGGAAATAACTACTGCAGAGCAGAATAAAGAAAAAAGAATGAAAAGAATTGAGGACAGTCTCAGAGACCTCTGGGACAATATTAAATGCATCAACATTCAAATTATAGGCGTCCCAGAAGAAGAAGAGAAAAAGAAAGGGTCTGAGAAAATATTTGACGAGATTATAGTTGAAAACTTCTCTAACATGGGAAAGGAAATAGTCAATCAAGTCCAGGAAGAGCAGAGAGTCCCATACAGGATAAATCCAAGGAAAAACATGCCAAGACACATATTTATCAAACTATCAAAAATTAAATACAGGGCTTCCCTGGTGGCGCAGTGGTTGGGAGTCCGCCTGCCGATGCAGGGGACGCGGGTTCGTGCCCCGGTCTGGGAGGATCCCACGTGCCGCGGAGCGGCTGGGCCCGTGGGCCATGGCCGCTGGGCCTGCGCGTCCGGAGCCTGTGCTCCGCAACAGGAGAGGCCACAACGGTGCGAGGCTAGCGTACCGCAAAAAAAAAAAAAAAAAAAAAAAATTAAATACAAGAAAAAATATTAAAAGCATCAAGGGAAGAGGCACAAATAACACACAAGGGAATCCCCATAAGATTAACAGCTGATCTTTCAGCAGAAACTCTGCAAGCCACAAGTGAGTGGCAGGACATATTTAAAGTGATGAAAGGGGAAAACCTACAACCAAGATTACTCTACCCAGCAAGGATCTCATTCATATTCAATGGAGAAATAAAAACCTTTACAGACAAGCAAAAATTAAGAGAATTCAGCACCACCAAACCAGCTTTACCACAAATGCTAAAGAAACTTCTCTAGGCAGGAAACACAAGAGAAGGAAAAGACCCACAAAAACAAACCCAAAATAATTAAGAAAATGCTAATAGGAACATAATCAATAATTACCTTAAATGTAAATGGATTAAATGCTCCAACCAAATAACATAGACTTGCTGGATGGATACAAAACCAAGACCCATACATATGCTGTCTACAAGAGACCCACTTAGGACCTAGGGACACATACAGACTGAAAGTGAGGGGATGGAAAAAGATATTCTATGCAAATGGAAATCAAAAGAAAGCTGAAGTAGCAATTCTCTTATCAGGCAAAATATATTTTAAAATAAAGACTGTTACAAGAGACAAAGAAGGACACTACATAATGATCAAGGAATCAATCCAAGAAGAAGATATAACAATTATCAATGTTATATAGGAGGACCTTATGTATTGAGGTGCTCCTATGTTGGTGCTCCCAACATAGGAGCACCTCAATACATAAGGCAATTATTAACAGTCATAAAAGGGGAAATCGATAGTAACACAATAAAAGTAAGGGACTTTAACACCCCACTTTCACCAATGGACAGATCATCCAAAATGAAACTAAATAAGGAAACACAAGCTTTAAATGATGCATTAAACAAGAGGGACTTAATTGATATTTATAGGACATTCCATCCAAAAACAACAGAATACACTTTCTTCTCAAGTGCTCATGGAACATTCTCCAGGATAGATCATATCTTGGGTCACAAATCAAGCCTTGGTAAATTTAAGAAAATTGAAATCATATCATCTTTTCCCACCACAACGCTATGAGACTAGATATCAATTACAGAAACAAAGCTGTAAAAAATACAAACACATGGAGGCTAAACAATACGCTACTAAATATCCAAGAGATCACTGAAGAAATCAAAGAGGAAATCGAAAAATACCTAGAAACAAATGACAATGAAAACACGATGACCCAAAACTTATGGGATACAGCAAAAGCAGTTCTAAGAGGGAAGTTTATAGCAATACAATCCTACCTCAAGAAACAAGAAAAATCTCAAATAAAAAACCTAACCTTACACCTAAAGCAATTAGACAAAGAAGAACAAAAAACCCCCCAAAGTTAGCAGAAAGAAACAAATCATAAAGATCAGATCAGAAATAAATGAAAAAGAAATGAAGGAAACAATAACAAAGATCAACAAAACTAAAAGTTAGTTCTTTAAGAAGATAAAAAAACTGATAAACCACTAGCCAGACTAGTCAAGAAAAAAAGGGAGAAGACTCAAATCAACAGAATTAGAAATGAAAAAGGAGAAGTTACAACTGACCTTGCAGAAATACAAAGAATCATAAGGGATTACTACAAGCAACTATATGCCAATAAAATGGACAACCTGGAAGAAATGGACAAATTCTTAGAAAAGCACAACCTTCCAAGACCAAACCAGGAAGAAATAGAAAATATAAACAGACAAATCACAACCACTGAAATCGAAATTGTGATTAAAAATCTTCCAACAAACAAAAGCCCAGGACCAGATGGCTTCACAGGCGAATTCTATCAAACATTTAGAGAAGAGCTAACACCTATCCTTCTCAAGCTCTTCCAAAATATAACAGAAGGGGGAACACTCCCAAACTCATTCTACTCATTCTCATTCTTGGTATCAGGGTGAGGCCACCATCACCCTGATACAAAAACCAGGCAAAGATGTCACAAAAAAAGAAAACTACAGACCAATATCACTGATGAACATAGATGCAAAAATCCTCAACAAAATACTAGCAAGCAGAATCCAACAGCACATTAAAAGGATCATACACCATGATCAAGTGGGATTCATCCCAGGAATGCAAGGATACTTCAATATATGCAAATCAATCAATGTGATACAACATATTAACAAACTGAAGGATGAAAACCATATGATAATCTCAATAGATGCAAAAAAAGGTTTCAACATAATTCAGCACCAATTTATGATAACAACTCTCCAGAAAGTAGGCATAGAGGGAACTTACCTCAACATAATAAAGGCTATATATGAAAAAACACACAGCCAACATCATTCTTAATGGTGAAAAACTGAAACCATTTCCTCTAAAATCAGTAACAAGACAAGGATGCCCACTCTCACCACTATTATTCAACATAGTTTTGGAGTTTTAGCCACAGCAATCAGAGAAGAAAAAGAAATAAAAGGAATCCAAATCAGAAAAGAAGAAGTAGAGCTGTCACTGTTTGCAGATAGCATGATGCTATACATAGAGTATCCTAAAGATGCTACCAGAAAACTACTAGAGCTAATCAATGAATTTGGTAAAAGAGACAAAAGATCTGTATGCAGAAAACTATAAGACACTGATGAAAGGAATTAAAGATGATATAAACAGATGGAGAGATACACCATGTTCTTGGGTTGGAAGAATCAACATGACTCTACTACCCAAAGCAATCTACAGATTCAATGCAATCCCTATCAAACTATCAATGGCATTTTTCACAGAACTAGAACAAAAAATTTCACAATTTGTATGGAAACACAAAAAAAACCCCGAATAACCAAAGGAATCTTGAGAAAGAAAAATGGAACTGGAGGAATCAGACTCCCTGACTTCAGACTAGACTACAAAGATACAGTAATCAAGACAGCATGATACTGGAACAAAAACAGAAATATAGATCAATGGAACAGGATAGAAAGCCCAGACATAAACCCACACACATACGGTCACCTTATCTTTGATAAAGGAGTCAAGAATATACAATGGAGAAAAGACAGCCTCTTCAATAAGTGATGCTGGGAAAACTGGACAGCTACATGTGAAATTAGAACGCTTCCTAACACCATATACAAAAATAAACTCAAAATGGATTAAAGACCTAAATATAAGACAAGACACTATAAAACTCTTAGAGGAAAACTTAGGAAGAACACTCTGACATAAATCACTGCAAGATCCTTTTTCCCCTAGAGAAATGGAAATAAAAACAAAAATAAACAAATGGGACCTAATGAAACTTAAAAGCTTGTGCACAGCAAAGGAAACCATAAACAAGATGAAAAGACCACCCTCAGAATGGGAGAAAATATTTGCAAATGAAGCAACTGACAAAGGATTAATCTCCAAAATATACAGGCAGCTCATGCAGCTCAATATCAAAAAAACAAAAAACCCAATCCAAAAATGGGCAGAAGATCTAAATAGACATTTCTCCAAAGAAGATATACAGTTTGCCAACAAACACATGAAAGAATGCTCAACATCACTAATCATTAGAGAAATGCAAATCAAAACTACAATGAGGTATCACCTCACACCAGTCAGAATGGCCATCATCAAAAAATCTACAAGCAATAAATGCCGGAGAGGGTGTGGAGAAAAGGGAAGCCTCTTACACTGTTGATGGGAATGTAAATTGATACAGCCACTATGGAAGGTTCCTTAAAAAACTACAAATAGAACTACCATATGACCCAGCAATCCCACTACTGGGCATATACCCTGAGAAAACCAAAATTCAAAAAGAGTCATGTACCAAAATGTTCATCACAGCTCTATTTACAATAGCCCGGAGATGGAAACAACCTAAGAGCCCATCATTGGATGAATGGATAAAGAAGATGTGGCACATATATACAATGGAATATTACTCAGCCATAAAAAGAAACGAAATTGAGCTAATTGTAATGAGGGGGGTACACCTAGAGTCTGTCATACAGAGTGAAGTAAGTCAGAAAGAGAAAGACAAATACCATATGCTAACACATATATATGGAATTTAAGAAAAAATAATGTCATGAAGAACCTAGGGGTAAGACAGGAATAAAGACACAGACCTACTGGAGAACGGACTTGAGGATATGGGGAGGGTGAAGGGTGAGGTGTGACAAAGCGCGAGAGAGGCATGGACATACATACACTACCAAACGTAAGGTAGATAGCTAGTGGGAAGCAGCCGTATAGCACAGGGATATCAGCTCGGTGCTTTGTGACCGCCTGGAGGGGTGGGATAGGGAGGGTGGGAGGGAGGGAGACGCAAGAAGGAAGAGATATGGGAACATATGTATATGTATAACTGATTCACTTTGTTATAAAGCAGAACTAACACGCCATTGTAAAGCAATTATACCCCAATAAAGATGTTAAATAAAATAAAATAAAATAAAAAAGAGACATGTACCACAGTGTTCATTGCAGTCCTATTTACAATAGCCAGGACATGGAAGCAATCTAGGTGTCCATCAACAGATGAATGGATAAAGAAGATGTGGCACATACATACAATGGAATATTACTCAGCCATAAACAGAAACGAAATTGAGTTATTTATAGTGAGGTGGATGGACCTAGAGTCTGTCATACAAAGTGAAATAAGTCAGAAAGAGAAAGGGCAAATACCGTATGCCAAAGAATCTAAAGGAGGGCTTCCCTGGTGGTGCAGTGGTTGAGTGTCTGCCTGCCGATGCAGGGGACACGGGTTCGTGCCCTGGTCCAGGAAGATCCCACATGCCGCGGAGCGGCTGGGCCCGTGAGCCATGGCCGCTGAGCCTGCGCGTCCAGAGCCTGTGCTCCGCAATGGGAGAGGCCACAACAGTGAGAGGCCCGCGTATGCAAAAAAAAAAAAAAAAAAAGGAAAGAAAAAATAATCTAAAGGAAAAAAAATGGTTCTGAAGAACCTAGGGGCAGGACAGGAATAAAGACGCAGACGTAGAGAATGGACTTGAGGACACGGGGAGTGGGAAGGGTAAGCTGGGACGAAGTGAGAGAGTGGCATGGACTTATATACACTATGAAATGTAAAATCGATCGCTAGTGGGAAGCAGCCACATAGCACAGGGAGATCAGCTGGGTGCTCTGTGACCACCTAGAGGGGTGATATAGGGAGTGTGGGAGGGAGACACAAGAGGGAGGGGATACGGGGATATATGTGTACATATAACTGATTCACTTTGTTATACAGCAGAAACTAACACACCATTGTAAAGCAATTATACTTCAATAAAGATGTTTAAAAAAAAAAGTATGGAACGAAGGATTGAGTATGCATTGTTTCACTTTATCTGTACAAAAACTGCCAGGTCAATATCATGAAGCCCACTTTATAGAGAAGAACACTGAGGCGGAGGGTGGATCAATAACATGTCCACACCCACAGATCTCATAAGAGGCCCAGCTGGACTCTAAAGCCAGATGCCAGGTGTTTTCCCTTCTTTGACTGCCTTGCAGTCCCCTTTCACGTGGAAGGTTGGGAGGGGTGTGCAGGGATGGCCAACATTCCTTGGAGGAGGTGGAAAACATTCCCTGAGGTCATAGCTCTGCCTTGAAGTCTCGCTCCTCTTTCAAGACCAGCCACTCTGGAGGTTTCCTCACCATTCTGGGCTGACCTGGCATTTCCACAGCAATCTCTTTCAAAGTGGTTCCTGAAGGGCGTGGCCTGTGTCTGGTGGTTTGATCTCACTCCAAATTAAATCTATGGTTAGTGGTGATCCCACTTTATGGCGTCCATGGTTCTCCCTGATGCCCTGGGTGGTGACATCATTTTCATGTCAGACTTGCCTACTTATGCAATCCTTTGTTTAAAGCGTTCTTCCTCTTTAGTGTAATTCAGAATCCTAGAATCTAATCGGTGGAGCATTTTGTTTAGGGAGTGGGGAGGGCTATCTTTAGATGAGGGATGATTTGTGTGTTTATTGGCCAAATATACTCTAATTTAGACGAAAGTCATGTCTGGGTGGTACATACTTCACTCCTTCCATTCTTCGCTCTCCACATCTCTTGCAGTAAAGTGAGAATCCGGCGTAAGAACCTTCTGAACTCCCGCTACTCTGGGGTCCGTCTTTATAGACAGGGGTCCTTGGATCCAGAGTCTGGAACCCTGGTCCTGAGTTCCAGTCCTAGCCCTCGTTTCACGGACAGATATTGGACAAGTTATGCTGTCGCTCTGGGCCCTGGTTTCCCAACTGTCAAACATGGGGCTGAATGAGGTAGTGTGTAAAAATGCTTTGTTAAGACCCACGGTTGCAGGAGAATCCCTTGGAGGACTTATAAAAACAGACCTATCTGGGCCCACCTCTAAGAGTCTCTGATTCATTGTAGCCTGAATATCTGCGTTTCCCACAAGCTCAGAGATGCTGATGCTGCTGGCCCAGGGTCCACACTTGGAGAACGTCTGGCTGAGAGTGAAGGGGTGTGCGGTGAGAAGCGCGTTATCATGATGCCAGACAGGGGTCTACAGCCAAGGGAAGCTGCTCCCCTCACCACCACTCTGCACGCTACACTACACGGCAGTGTTTTTCCTAACTCCAGATAAAGATCATCTGGGGTTGCTTGTTTCAAATCAAAACAGATGCTTTGGCCCCCAACCCAGACTTACCGAATTAGAAGTTCCAAGTGAGAGGCCTGGTAATCTGTGTTGGAACCAGCCTCCATGCTGGTCTTACCATCAGAGGTGATTGGGAAACACTGCAGCTAGTTCCAGATTGCAAACATGTTATGTGAAGGCAAATGGCCCATGTCCCCCCCCGAATGGAGATGTGGATAATCAGTGACAGGTTCTTTTCCACAAGGAAGAGGTATCCCCGAGCCTAGTAATGAATACGCTGTAAGGTCTGGAAACAAGGCTTCAGGGGTTTCTGATGGCATCAGGACAAGTGACAAAGAAGACCTGAAGTGGACTTCAGTGCGGTCCTCATCACCAGCACCAGGAGAAACCTGCCCAAAGCAAGGCACTCATCCACTTCTACGCAGGCAGCTATGTCCCATCTCTGGCCCCTAAGGATCCCGTACCAAAGAAACAATAGCACAACTTGAAGTCGTGGTTCCCAGCCTGGTTGCACATCAGAATCACATGGGAAGCTTTGTAACCCTCCTCTATGTATGGCTGAGCTTTGCCCCAGACCAATGAACTCGGAAGTGTGCGGGGTAGGATGCAGCCTCGCTATGTTTAATGTTCCACAGATTATCACAGTGCACAGCTGGCGCTGTATTAAAGGGAAGACACCACCACAGTTTGCACACCTTCCCAGGATCTTGAATAGATAGTTGGACATCCATGTTTACAGCAGCACTATTCACAATAGCCAAAAGGTAGAAACAACCCAAGTGTACGCTGAAGGATGAATGGATAAATAAAATGTGATAAAATGGAATAATATTCAGCCTTAAAAAGGAAGGAAATTCTGATACATGCTCCAACATGGATGAACCTCGAGGACATGATGCTAAGTGAAATAAGCCAGTCACAAAAAGACTGGATGATTCCACTTACATGAGGTACCTAGAGTGGACAAAGTCATAGAGACAAAAAGTAGAATGGTGGTCGCCAGGGGCTGGGGGAAAGGGAATGGGATATTGTTTAATAAGTACAGAGTTTCAGTTTGGGATGTTGAAAATGTTTTGGAGATGGATGGTGGTGATAGTTGCACAATAATGTGAATGTACTTAACGCCACAGAATTGTACACTTACCAATACACTTACAACTTTTAGAAATCACAACATTAAAAAAAACAACCACCATTTTGTAGAAACAAGTAGGGTCTCCTCCACAATAAAGTAGATTGTTTCTGAACCAAATGTAAGAGTCAGGGCTCTTGCTAAGGGAAGCAGGACAGGCATGTGTCCGTTTTCAAAACATCTCCTACCAAAGGCACCAGAGAACCCAAGGAACATACCACTCCCTTCCCAAACACAGAAATAACCTGCTACGGAGAACATGTAAGTGAAGAACGTTGGTCACGGAAGTTCATGTATCAATGCTGGGTACACGTTTACAGTGGTGTTGCATTCATCGACCCCTTAGTGCTTTCATTCATTCATTTTCTCTTTCACTGTATAAATGGCGCCCAGGCACGGTGGGTGGGGGCGGGGACAGGGAGAAGCCTGAGAGCCCAACCTACAGGCTCTACCTTGGCAAGCTCCCAACCCAGGAGGTCCTTTGAGGGAGAAGCAGCCCGGTGTGGGGTAAGACAGAAGAAGATGGGAAGGGGGAACTAGGGAGAGGAGAGGCCCAGACCTTCCACAGGCTGTTTTGGGGGTGGGGCAGAGGGAGGAAGCTTCCTGCGGGACCTTGTCTAGGATCTGGCTTCGGGGAAGCCTGAGGCTGTGTCGGCTTCCCGCTGCAGCCCCTGCGCTGGCACAGAGACCCAGCCTAAGTTGCCCTGTGACATGTCAGAGTAGGGGCTACTTTTGCAGGAAGTACAAAAGAACAGCACAGTCTGGGCTTGAGTTACAAATGTGAGTGGGTTACAAATGCAGAGGAAGCTGTCCACACCTACTGCCCTGGGGGGCCCAGAGGAGGCCACAGCCCTGCCCGCCGCTGGGTTCTGAGATGCCTCACTCCTAGGAGGAGGCATTTGGGGTGGACAGCCCCTCTGCAGTCCCATCTCTCTTCCAAGCCAGCGATGGATGGCTTTCATTTCATTCTGACTGAATTGCGAGGCTAAACTGGGCCCAATTTCTGATCAGCGTCATTTCTCTCAGGCTTGCTCTCAGGGAAGACAAAATCCGTTCAGCTCCCGCCTGCTCCCCTGTGAGAAGCACTGAGCTCCCCATGGCAGCAAGACGGCAGCTCTGGAGGGGAGAGCCTCATTTTATGTGGATCAGTGACTGGCTTACTGTAGGTGCTTAATAAATATTCAATCATAATAATCTTAATTACTGGATTACATCATGTCTGTCTTAAGGTAGGATATAAATAAATAATGCCATAATAATATAATGAGGCTCTAACAGAGGGCTGCTCAGTTTGAGTTCCCACTTCTATGCAGGCGGTTTTAATAAATTTGGGTGGATTTCATATTTCATGAAGACATATCTGCTCACAGCAGGTAAATGTTTCTGAAGATGAGCCTTATTTAGTATTAATGCCGGCAGAACACTTCCTGGTTTCCTAGTTTATGTGCTCTTCAAGGTTTAATTCAACTCAACGTGACACCCAGTTCTGTGAGTGTTCGAGGGTGTCTGGTGGCAAGGAGGGTGGTGACCAGAGTGTTTGGGGTCCGGCACCCCAGCTGGCTTTAGGGGAGATGTCGAGACACATCAGCTATCCCTCTCCAACACAGCCTAAGCCATCCCCTGCTCAGAATGGAGTCGCAAACAGTCCTGACAGGTTATGTAAATGATAAAGTTGGCTGGTGGCCAGCAGGATGGCGTGTGCCCTGTCTGAAGGGGCAGCCCTGCTCGGCCCCAGCTCCTGCAACCCAGTGGTGCCCGACCTTCCATTAAAAAGAGCCAGAAATGCCATTGTCACCCCCAAATCTCCCAAATTTTAAAGGCTGCTAACCAATCCAAATTCTTTTAGAGCAAAAGCCTCCTGCAGCCTTTTGGGTCCCATCGGACTACAGACGGCACTAGGTGACTGGGCTCTGGAGCTGAGAGCAAGGGATGTTCAAGGAAGGGAGTGTGCTGGTTCCTCCAAGAAAGCCAGAGAAGAGCCAGAAAGCCCCTGGTGGAATTGTTGGGCACCCCAGGTCTGACACCAGCTCTGTTATCTGCTGGACTCGCCGTGTGCCTTCCATAAGTCGCCAAGACCCCACTCCCTCTTCAGGAAAGTGGAGGATGAGAAGCCTGCTGAACCCTCCTCGGAGGGCTGCACGGAGAGCCAACGCCCCCTAAAGGGGTGGTGAGCCCTCTGCATGCCAGGCGGTACCATTCATGCCAACAGAACTCCAACTAGTAGATGCCCATGAAGTTGTGCAAAAGCCTCGCTGCTCTATGCATCTGGGTTTCTGGAAGCCTCTGGAAGCTTCTGGAAGCAGAGCTAGTCTTGGGGAGTTGGAACCCAAACGTCAGATAGTGAACCTGGAGGGGAGATGGTGACTTGCAGAGCTGCTCATCTCAGAGTGTACAGTCTGGCTCTGTCCCAGCCTCCCAAGCCTCCTGAGCCAGTCCTGGTCCCACTGTGGGTATCTGCTTCCTGCTCTGTGCTCTAAAACCAGACAGGAGAATGCAAAAGAACCTCCTCTGATGGAGCCAAGGGGCGGGGATGGGTCTTGACACCCTCCATTCCTCCTAAGGAAGCCAGAGCTCTGATGGGATTGAAGGTACATGAGCTGGGCAGCACCCCCTACCCGTGGTTGTGAGTTCACCCTCCTCCCCCTTCCCTCTGGAGGCCCGAGGTGACCCTCTGCAGCAAAAGCAATGCCTATAAAGGGACCTTCACACGTGCAAGTGTGAAGCAGCTTTTGTCCCAGACACGGTCATCACGTCACAGCAGTGGCCACTGGAGAGTGACTCCCCAGCCCTTGGGAGAGAGTAGACAGCTCCGGGCTTTCTAGAGAAACTTCCCCTGCACTGAGTTATTTTTAACCCCCATCCCATACATCCATTCCAGGGGAGTTAACATCACTGGTGAAATTAACCACGCACCTCGGCCAGGTGAAGGTGGTTCCAGCAGGGTGTGTGGGGCGAGGGAACGGAAAGTGTTTCACTAAAACTCTGGACTCAGGTTTCCCTGCAAGTTGGTCCAACGATAATCTCTTGTCAAAAGTAGAAACAGGTTTCTTCACCCTGATGCAAATCATCTCCATGAAAAATGCACTATCATTAAAAAAAAAAAAAATCAACACATGCATGTATTCTGCTTATGAAACAATATCTGTTGGTTTTAGGTATCCTTTTACCTAATGCTTGGTGATATATTATTTGAGAACTTTTTTTCCCACAACTACATTTTTACAGTTTTTAAAAAACTTTTCCATGACTATGTACACATTTTTACATTAATATATAAACTCCATTTTTTACTTGGTTACTTAACACTCTTCCATCAATATTTCTTCTATTTTAATGTCTTAATTTTTAAGTGTAGCCTTAGTCAACCAAACTCTAAAATTGGACGTTCGTTTCTGATGCTTCGTGTACCTGCCAATATTTGTAGAGTTGTTGGCCTCTCTGAAGCCACTTTAGATCAGATAACCCTAAGTGAGGTTACGAGACAGACTGGAGTCTGAGGGACGGGCCAGGCAGGCCCAGGTGCCACCTCCTCGGCCATGTGTCCCTAGGGACAGTCTCAGGTCTCGCCCTGGCTCCAGCAGAGCCTGCCAGTGTCCTCTGGCTCCCTGCTGAGTCTCTCTCTTTCCCGGGAGCTCCCATATCCCCATCAGCTCGCTCTGACCCTCATTCTCTCCTTCCTACTGCAGGGAATTTTCTATTTTTTTAAATTATGGAACATTTCAAATGTATACAAAGGTTCAGAAGATAGTGTAACAAGTGCCTAGCTTCAAAAATCCTGTTTCATATACTCCAATCCATTTCCCCATATACTGCATCACTCAGAAATAAGTCCCAGATGTCATATTTCATTCATAAATATTAGTGTAGGTCTTGCTAAATAATAAAGCTGCTTTTGTCAAATACCGTTATCACATCTAAAACATTAGCAGTAGTCCCTGAATATCATCAAATACCCAGGCAGCGTTCATATTGGCCAAGCTGTCTTATACATGTTGGCTACGGATGGTTTGTTGGAATCAAGATCGAATGAGGGTCTGTGTGTGGCATGTAATCACTGTGTCTCTTTGGTGTCTTTTAATCAATCAGTCCCACCTACTTTGATTTCAATGGCTTATTTGTTAAAGAGATCGGTCACTTGTCCTGTAGAGTTTTCCACACCGCAGATTTTGCTGATTGCTTCCTCATGGTGTCATTTAACAGTTTCCTCTGTCCCTTTTATTCCTATAATCTGGTAGTTAAATCCAGAGTTAGAGGCTTGTTCTGATTTAGGTTTGGTTTTCTGTAAGAACACTTCATGGGTGTTGTGTGTTTTTACAGGAGGCCCCTTGGGGATCATTGTCTTGGTCATTATTTGTCAGGGGTTTGAAAGATGATAATATCCTAGTTCTACCTTTCCTTCTTTATTAGAGAAAGTCTCCTGCGTTCATCACTTGGCTCTTTGGACTCTTTGGTATAGTTCATACAGGAAAGTCAGGTGAAGTACTTGACCCTGTTCAGCTTTTCAGAAGGATGAAGCTGCTCTCTACATCCTCCAAGGAGACAACAGAGGGTTGTTTAAGTCGTTTTGTTTTGTTTTGTTTCAGAATCATTATGAACTCATGAGTTCAAATATATTCAGTGTTTCAATCTATTGTGGATTTTATTTGTACTGATGTAAACTGCTCCATCTGTTGCTGGTGGAAACTCTTCAAAGTCAGCTCCTTACTTGTTTTGATATCAACCCAGCCATGTTACTTAGGCTGCCTGCCTTTGGTGTGACAAGAGGTTTCAGACTCTTCTTACACATTTTCTGCTCCAGATAAGAGAATGTTTGTTCTTTTTAACGAGAGTTCATATTCAGAGACAAAAATCTTGGTACAAAGGAGAGTCATCGTTATGATGTTACTTTTTTAGGTCTTTTCAGCAGGAAATGCTTTTCTTTTTTTAAAAGAAAGTATGTCTTGATTTTACAATTTTGTATATTTGATTTTACACTTTTGTATATTTGATTTTATACAATCTCTTTACTTTATATTGATATCAAATATACAGGTACTGAGTTTTACTTACCGTGTTGATTTTATATCTGCAGCTCTTTTCTCTAACAGTAAAAAAAAAAATCTTGCTTTCTTATGACATTAACATACTTCCTAGTTCACTTTATCTATATCTATCTACATTTCTGAGAACGACTTAAGATTTTACTGTACAGTTAATTTTATGTTCAGGTATATCCTACTTATGAATGTTAAGACAAACTAACGTATTTTAAAATCATTTGAAATAATTCCCCTTTGTGAAATTATGCCCCCTACATATTAGGTTCATTTGTCTCATTTCATTGTCAATTTTTAGGGCCTGATTTTTTTAACTTTTGGTTTGGTTTAGTTTGATAATTAGGTAAGGGGCTGGCATGGCTTCACATCAAATCTACCAAACAAGGCAGACCCTGAGAAGTCTAGCTCTTACTCCCATTCCCACACCTGTGCCCTCCTGTCCCCAGAGGTAACTATTTCAGTTTGGGGTTTATTCTCTTATTGTTTTCCTTTAATATAAGAAAATACATATAAATGCACACACATTTGTATCTTCTACTGCTTGAGTAAATGGTAACATACATAAGATACCATGTTTCTCCCTCTTGCCCTGGGAATTGCTCCTTACAAGCATGGAGAGATGCCCTTTGTCCCTTTCTACAACTGTGTAGTACTCCACTGGGGTGTCTCCCCTCACCACCTCCTCAGCCCCAAGCTCCCAGATTTTACAATCACTGCAGACCTGCTCTTGCCCACCTACCAACCCTGATATAGGCAAGGCAATCAGAATTATAACAGAATAGCTTCATCGGCCTGTTGTACCCATTCATGTGTAGCTCCCTGTGCTAGGCACTTGCCTCATCCCCTTTAACGTTTGCAGCAGTCCTCTGAAGTAAGTAGCAAATGCAAGTTTGAAGAAATCAAATCACATGCCCAAGGTCACACAGCTGCTGATCTGGGAACAGAACCCTTACATCCCCGAGGCCAAAATCTACATTCTTGGCTGTTTCGCTTCTCAGACCCTCCTGGCTGTGCCTCCAGAAGTTCTGTGTGGCTCTGCCAAGCACCAAACAGAGAAGGAGTAGAAACGGATCTACCCGGCATCTGTGACCCACACCAAACGCTTCTGGGAGGCAAGACCTCAGAGAGGCAGCAGGACAGGATGGGAGCCTGCTTGAGCTGAACGAATCCCTGAATCCAAGCCCCAGCCTCACCTTCTCCTGGTTCTGTGACCTTGGGCCATTTATTTACCTCCTTGTGGTACAGCTCTCTTACCTGTAAAGCTAACTCAGAGATGCAATGAGGATGAAGGGGGAGGATGAGTGAGAAGACACCCAGCAGTGCCTGAGGCACAGTGAGCGCTCAGTAGATATTTGTTGAATCAACTTGAATAGGAAGCAGCTCTTGAGCAGCCGCTCCCAGGGAATCATCTATAGCAAGACTGGAAGGGCAGAGCCAACCCAGCTCATCCACACCAGGTGTGTTTTCTTCTCCAAGTGCGGTCCTTGGACCAGCAACATAAGCATCATCTGGAAACTTGCTAGAAATGCACATTCTGAGGGAAGGCCCCAGCGATCTGTGTTTTCACCAGGCCTCCAGGTGATTCAAGAACCACCGCTCAGAGAAAATCTCAGCAACTTGAGTCCATAATGACAGGGAGAGGGGTGAGGCAGTAAGGAACCTAACCTCCAGAGTTACCCCCTTCATTCACTAGCACATAGTGTGTGCAGAGGAGAACAAGGAAGATAAAGTTTGGAAGTCTCACTGCAGCTTGCATTCTGGGGAAGATGTAGACAGAGCATAAACCCAGGACCAAAGAACTGAGATGGTTTCTGTTAATGATCAGTGCCATGAAGGATATAAACAAGGTGGCATGACAGAGGCTGAGGGTCTTTAGATGGGATGGTCAGCTCTCTCTGAGGAAGTGACCCCTGAGCTGCCGTTTGAATGGGGAGAAGGAAGCAGCATATAAAGATAGGGGCAGAGCACTCCAAACACAGGGTCAGCAGCTGCAAAGGTCCTGGGGCAGGACAGAACTACATACATGAAGAGGAGCTAGGAGGCAAGGGTGGCTGGAGCCAGTGTAAGTAGTGATCCTTACCTTGTTCCTTTTCTGAGGTCAGAATAGTCACACTACCCCTGTGCCAGAAGTGAAGGCAGGACAGACAAGAGCCTTCTTCTCCAGGTGCTGCTGGGGGGAAGGGAGCAGGCAATGCCTGGGTGCGCAGAACGGCAAGAGGGCTCACTTGAGTGGGCTTTGGACCCCGGCGCTGCCTCAGATCCAGGCTGCTCTGTGTGATCCCTCCATTGCCTCTCTGCACCGTAGGGAGAAGCAGTTCTTCCAGGAAGGCCCTGCTTCCGTGGCATCTTAATGATTATGGCACCAGGGGAAGAAGAAACGCAGTCTGGGGAGACTGGGACACCGGACTTTGAGACCAGCTCTGCAACCAACTACATAATTTTGGGCAAGGGATTTCACCTCTTTGACCTTGTTCTGCATCTGGAAATAGAGATGGGCATGGCTTCCTCCCAGGATGGTTGGAGGGATCAAAATACACACAGTGTACAAGACAGCTAGCCCAGCATCCAGTGGGCGCTTGAAAAAGAGAAGCTAACACCATTTTCTTCTTCAGTAGCAGAAAGTTTAATTTCTTCAGATCCAGTATTTTACAGATAATGGTAGAAGCAAGTAGGAATGACAATACTAGTGATCTAAGAATACAAAATTCCTGTCTGAACTCAGAGCAGTTGATGATGGAGAAGCTGAGACATTTCCACCATGAGCACATCAGCCCTGACCCCAGGAACGGACTGGCCTCACGGGGCACTGAGGCCTCATGGCAGTGAGGGAGAGGGCCTGTGACCAGGAGAAGAGCTAGCCCAGCACTGTCCTAGAGGAACACATGTGTCATTTAAAATTTGCCGGTAGCCACATGAAAAATGTAACAAGAAACTCGTGAAAACGATCTTAACAGTATATTTTATTAAAGCCGAAATATTCAATGTGTTACCATTTCAACACAGATTCAATACAATACTCAATACAGAATAGGACGAAGAAAATATTTTACATTCTTTTTTTTTCTACTAAGTCTTTGAAATCCAGCGTGTATTTGACACTTACAGCACGTCTCAGTTCAGACCAGCTAGGTTTCCAGCGCTCATTAGCCACACGTGGTTGGTGGTGACGGAAGTGGACAGAGTGGCTCAGGGGTCTGCACACGAGGCCCCTGAGCCGATTCCGTCCCGCCCCTGACTTTGTACAGCCATAGGAGCTAAGCATGGTCTTTACATGTTTAAATAGTTGGGGGTGGGGGAGAATCAAAACCAGAACATTTTGTGATATGTGAAAATGATACGAAATTCAAATCTCTGTGTCCATAAGTAAGGTTTGATTGGAACACAGCCACCTCTTCATCTACAGAGCATCTCTGACTGCTTTTCACAGCTGAGTGGAGCAGTCCTGACAAAGACAATCTGACCCACGAAGCTAAAAACGTGTACTCTCTAGCCTTTTACAGAAAAAGTTTCCTGGCCCGTGCTGCAGGGAGTAGAGCACACCTCCCCCAGCCCCTCCTGACTCATTTCCAGATCCCTCCGTGGGGAGAGATGACTCACGGACACTCCAGATGCACTGGTGGCCATTGTCCCAGCTGGTCACAGTCATTTTGTTGGTGTTTGGGAGTATTTTAATAAGGTGGATTGACTTCGTTTCCCAGCACAGGTTCTGTTTCTTTCATTTACATCTGTCATTATGAAGTCCTAAGCTAAGAGTCCTGAAGGAAAGGCTTCAAGGAGGGCCTCCAGACTGGGTAGCCCTCAGTTGACTTTGACAGCCACCAATCTGGCACCAGGTTGGTCAGATGGGGTGCGCAGCAGCCCTAAGGAAGGGGCCTCAGTGACCTGGGCCAGTGGGCTGTTTTCTAGCTGCGAGTTGCAAACAGGGCGCCCCAAATAAATCCAGCCCCTCTGAGCTAGGCACCGGATGTGCGTTACCATGCACATCCCTTCCCAAAGGCACTAACTCAGAGCTCCTGGTAAGGGGATCCATCTGAAGGAGGGGTCCGATTAATCAGCCCCTCAGCACGTGAGAAGTGTCGTCCTGCAGTGACACCCCATTCTGCCATCAGCCCTGAGGACAGCCTTTTACTGTGCTGACAGGTACAGAATCTCCTCAGTTCCCATAACAAAGCAGTAGCGAAAGAGGTGCCCTGGCCAGACTTCACTCTCTCCCCAGGGAGACACAGGAGAACAGGTGGATGGAAAGAGGCCATGTTCCCTGGACTTAGTGTGGGAGAGTGTTTTGTTAGGGAGGGTGAAACAGAGACGTATAGTCCAGACAGGCTGGAGAGCGAACCCTCATCTGTATCCTCAGTGCCAACATGAGCTGCGTGACATCCAGAACGTCTGCGAGCCTCCGTTTTCTCATCTGGAAAGAGGGGGCATGAACAGTCATCACAGATAGCGAGAAAAGAAATCAGACAGAGCCTGGCAACATAATGACTGCTCAGGAAATATCGGTTCCCCCTCTCTTATCTTCCCCTAGCTCCCCGACGGGAAGCAATTCATGGGGTTAGAGCAAAATGGTACTGGCCCCTAAGATAGAGTGTACGGTGTGTAGGTTAACTTACGTAAGGACTCAGAACAGAGTAGGGCACAGAGTAAAGGTTCTGTATGTGTTTACCGGCATGACTATTTTGTTGTTATTATTATTATTAAGCCTGGGAAATGCACCAACCTCCTGAAGACGTTTATGGAAACAACTCCTAAAGAAGGCCGAGCAGTGGTGAAGAGACCTCTGACAAGCAGCTCAACAAAACCACGTTGCAAGCGTGGAAGAATCAGAGGAGTTGCCTCGTGTTATTTGCAGGGATGTGAACTTCAAACACCCAGCACCAGAAACTGGCCTGAAGGATCCATTCTACGTTGCCCTCCTTTCCAGCTTTTGAATGTTTCTAATTAGTACAGAGGCAGAACAGAGCAGATCTGGCACAGAATTAAATTAGCCAGCATCACGCATGTCCAGGCGAGAGCAAGGCCATTTTCACCCACGCCGTCAGGCAGCTGGGCAGCTCCCACGATGCTCCAGAGGTTCTGCGGAGAGTCAGAGCCAGTGAAGTCACTGCAAGGGGGGAACACTGTAGCACGCCGCCTGAGGACAGCTTTATTTACGCTCTTGCAGAATGTACAAGCGGGTCTTGTTTTTCTGGACGGTGAGGGAGCCGGCTCACATAGCGTTCGTGATGCTACATTTAGAATTGTGTCTTCATTCACATTCTTTCCGTGCAGCTCACAGCTCCTGGACTGGAAGAGAGTGGTCACTTTGCCTGGGCCCATCCCCCGGAAAGATGCCAGCTCTGGCTCATGCAGACCCTGAGCTCCTGGTGGAGCTTGGGCTGAGTTCGCTGGCTGTGTTTTGTGCCTGCGGTGGTCCATGAGCGAGGCACAGGGGGTGTCCGTGGCACGGGGCAGGTGGAGGCACATTCTGGGAGAAATCAGATTCTGCCGCGGTCAGCTGTGGTCAGGCTAGGTGGATACTCTTGGGCCAAGCTCTGAGGCTGCTCCCAGGACAGCCTCTTGCCAGGTCAACTGTGTTTTACTGTTCTCTCCCGACCCCTCCTGCTGACGTCGTTGACAAAGCTGCCAGCTGCAGCCCTGCCCCCTGAAAGTTCTCTGGACCATCCTTACGGTTTTCTTGTCTCAATCAGTCACTTCAAGCAAACACCATCAGCGCCTGACACACAGCAAAGCTCACCGCTTCTAGGATCCTAAGCCAGACATGAGGTCATGTTCTCCACCTGTGAAGAATTAAAAGTAAGCTGGGGAAGAAATGCTGCGAGGAGCGGGAGGAAAGGAAGTGAGGAAAATCAGGGGCCATGCTGAATCATTTCAGCTCAGGTTACTTGCGCCCCAAGGCAAACTCCTCCATAAAATGGGATCTAGTAATGCAACTGTTCCTAAAATCTGGAACAAAATGACTTGGGTCAAAGCAGATAACATACGAACTGGTTATAAATTTATTTCAACATGTAATCGGGAAAAAAATTAGAGCATCAAATCCATGATTTCTTAGGTATTGCTGTTGACCGAAAAGCTCTGTTTTTTTAAAAAGTAAGTCAATTTAAATTCTCTTTATAGAAAGATAAGTAAACAATAGTACAGATGGTTGAAGATGTGGCAAAAATCATGAAAAAAATACCAAGTAAATAACTACCATTTGAGAAGCTTTGCAATATAGAAGCGTATCCGTGTACATGAGCTCATTTGATCTTCAACCCCACAGAACACAGGCAATCTGTCCATCTTAGAGACGAGTAAACTGAGGCACAGAGAGGTTAAGTGATTTGGCTGGTGTCAAATAGCTAGGAAATACAAGGGGCCAGGGCTCCAAATTCTATGTTTTGCTTTTGTTTTGTTTGTTTTGTTTAATGCTGGCTCATCTCTCAGATTGATCTACCAGTTTAGCTAGTGTTGATTTTGACAAGCAGCGGGGGTAGGTGGGGTGGGTAGAATCAAGGGGTTCACTTTGGGTCTCCCTCAAACCACCTCTGAGTGCTGATCAGTGAGCAGGTGTCCCCACAGCCAGGTCCTAAGTTCTTAGGGCAAAAGGTAAGTTTTGAGGCTTCCAAGAGGAGGAGGGGCCGGCTGCTCTTGCTGGTTGGAGGTCTGAACCCTCCATCTACAGGGCAACAAGGAGCTGTTCTTTCTAACTTGTTTGAACTGAAGTGCATAGACCCAGCTCCCTGGGACCCTGGCCACTGGTGGGTTCAAGGCTGGAGGTGGTGCCAGGCCTTGCGTTGGGGCTAGAACTGAGGTTGCTGGCTGTGAGGAGCCCCTGGGGGTAGGCAGGGCAGTCCACAAATAGGTATGGAGGTTCAATACGATACAGACTTCCAAGGGCTTTGGGCATCTCGAAGAGCGGAGCACCTGTCTGGGACTGGGCGCCTCTGCCTTCCCAGGCCATGGGGCAGGGGAGCATGAGAAAGGATCTTGAGAAGAAAGAAAACAAACAAACAAAACCTCTTGCATTAAAACTCTTGTGCTCCTGGTAATGAGTGGACTCTTCCGGGGTCTACTCGGAGAGGGTAAAGACGGCATCCAGGAGCTGGCCCGGCATGAGCAAAGGCAAATGTCTGGGGGTCTGCAGGCAGTTTGGAGAGCAGGTGACCCCAGGCCAAGGCAGGAAGTGGCCATTGGGAAGGCCGATGTAAGCCCACCTTGGAGCTGTGGAGGGACCAGCCCCTCCCAGAGATGGAGAGGAGAGCTCTAACCTGGCAGAAAGGGGTCGGTCCACTGGCACTTGGACCTTGCAAACAACCAGACCTGCCATGGCCAGGCTCATCAAGTGGGCACTTACCTTGCCTCTTCTCTGATTATTTCATATGCTTCTGCAACTGTCACCCTGAAACCCCAGGCTGGCCTTCCCCCAGCCTGCAGCTGGGCGTGTTATTTTGCTCCAAAAGCACAGCCCAGTACGGCTCCTTACTCGAGGAATGCAGGCTGTGGTCCTCGGAGCCGATGATGAAACGGGCTATTTCTGCCCCGGGGCATCAGCAGGCCTCCAGGCGCTGGCTCCAATGCACACAATTTCATGTTTTTAATGTTTCCCTAAACAAATGTTTTCCTTCGCAACTCGGGATATTTTTATTTGGATCTCAGTGCTGGAATCGTTTTAAAAACCATTCTGGATTGAAGCTGGACTCGTGGTTAGGGTCTGGCTAAGAGGCAAGCAATTTCGCACTCCCCAAGTTATCTATTACCCGTGGCCGATCTCGATGTAAAAATAGCTGCTGAGGCTGTTTGTTTAATCTGACTGTTACTTGACACCACGCGGGTGTTGCAGTGGGGACTGTTTGCCTCTTCCCCACCAAGAACACCATTTGGTTTCCCCCGGCTGGGTCTCTATTTAGGTGCGCTTCCCGAACTTCCAGTGTCTGGCCAGCTTCTGGTCACTGATTTTCCTCAGGTGGGCAGGTTTGTGGACAATAAGAGGTCTGGGTCTTGAATCCGTTCCCCTCTATCTTTGGGCCGTCTGGCTGACAAGGGAAGAAATTTTGGCTGCTGGGCAGAGCCGGGCTGCTGGAAGAGTTAGGGTTCTGTCCGGTTCCTGGGAGGCCTGAAGAGCAAGCCGCCGGGACTAGCGGAGAGCGGAAGGTAGGGTCAGATGCTTGTCTGGTTCCCTTGTGCAGGCTGGGAGGCTCAAGCTCCGGCCGGCCCACAGGGATGTGCACTCTGCACCGGCGGGGTTGGGATGTTGCTCTGTGCCAGGGCGCTGTGCAGGGCGGTGTGAGTGGCCAGGGGCATGTCGGGGGCTGAGTTTCTTCAGTGCTGGGTGTGCCGTGGTGCTGGATCGCCGTGTGGACTATGTGGGAACAGAGTACATGGTATAGACGTGTGTGACCTTGTCCTTCCATGCATCTGTCAGGGCGCTCTGCTCCCACATGGCTGACGGGTACAAGCCTTGGGTGTGCCCAGGGCACCGTGTTGTCAAATGGGGGCAACCCCACAGGTCCTGTGGCAGGAGACTGGCTCTCTTGTGTCCCCCAGTGCTGCGCCAGGCAGGATCGTACCAGCTGTAACAAAGAGGACGATTGGTCATCAGGACATTCTGGCCCGTGGACTCTGAGAACATATGTGGCCTCAACAGGGAACCCGCCCACATCCCGGGGGTCCCCAGCCAGACTCCTGCAGGGTGGGCTTAGCCAAATCTAAAATCATGTCTTCTTTTCCTCGTGGAGGAGAACTGGTCATTGAGAAGAGCAATATTGAATATGTGTGGAAATCTAAATAGCCTTTAAAAAATTATTACTTAGGACTTTATAACACCCCCATGGATATTGATAATGGAGGAGGCTATGCATTCGGGGGGCAGGGGCAGGGACAATATGGGAAATCTCCGTAACTTTTACTCAATTGCCCAATTTCGCTGCAAAGCTAAAACTGCTCTAGAAAATAAACGTTATTTTTTTTTAAAAAAAAAAAAGCCTAAATTTATGGATCATTTCTTTGAACATATCTAACCCAATTATAACAAACAATATTTGAAGTAATATTTTTAAAACCCAAAATTATAGGAGTCCTGGAGAGTAGATTAAGCAAATGTTCACATTAAATGAAGTCTGATTTTCCTGCATTTACGTTCCCTTTACTACAGTGGTTGGTAAACCAGGCCCGTGGGCTGGGCTCCTGGTTTTGTAAATAAAGTTTTATTGGCACACGGCCACGCTCGTTCATTTACATAATGTCTATGCTGGCTTTCACACAACTGTCCAGGCTGTGTGGCCGGCAAAAGCAAAATATTTACTCTGCAGCCCTTTACAGAAAATGTTTGCTGACCCGTGTTGTACACGAACACTCCTTGAGATGGGTCAATTTGGTGCACACACAAACAGCAATGAACGTTCTAGCTTGTATAGCAGCCTGTGAGCTGGACCCTTCAGGACCCGTGGCTGGCTCTGGAGCTCCCTGCCCCTTCGTTGGGCCGGTTTTTCCAGTCTAGCTGGTACAGGAAATGTTCAGTTTGCCCCTGGGAGGATTAGCTTGCTGTGGAGTGTGGCCTGGGCTGAGCAGGGCAGATTGCGCTTATCGGGATGGTCTATAAATAGACGTCTCCGGGTGACCCAAGTCCAGCATGCGTCTGCCCCTTGGTCTTCGGGAGGGGAATTATTGTGCCTGCTCACTGGTGACCAGAAGCTCGTTGGGATGGGAGTACCTGTGCCCGCTGGGAGGAGAGCCGAATGCTGGGTCCTGGAAACAGAGGGACTTGGATCCCCTGGGAACCCAGGAGACAGAGGTGTGCGGAGGAGGTAGGGAAGGCCCGATGGCCCCGAGTCCTCCTAGGAAGAGTATGTCCACCCCGATGTCTTTTCACTGGGACTCCAGAGAGTGACCTGGTGTTTTCTGCTTTTTGCTCCTGACCCTAAGGAAGCCCCGGAGACCCTTACAGAAAGGGGAAGCTCCACATCTAGAATTAGCCCTATTCCTCCAGGCTGTGCCAGAAATCTCAGTAACTGAAACCCGCTGGCCAGTGGGGCCAGGCCTGGGCCATCGTCCTCCTTGGCTTTCAGGTCTTCACTCCACCTGCCCAGGATTACTGGAGAGACGAAAAGGGCTTTCAGAGAAGGCTGCCTTGTGGAGACACGCAGTGCTGACATTTCCCGACAGGCTGCAGTGGTCTTGGTTTTATCTCCATCTGAGGGTTCAAACCACATTTCACCAGATCCAGCCAATCCAGAGCCCTGTAACTCAATCTTATGTCTCATTTCGTTAGTTGGGAAAACCCAAAACACCTCTTAGTTTCTGCTTGATCCCAGGGGTTGCAGGACCAGAGCTGGGGGTGCGGGGGGAGGGGGAGGACAAGAGATCATTCAAACCCTTGGATCAAGGCCCCAAAATGGAACATGTGGAGCACTGCTGAGATGTGTCACCCCCAACGTAAGTCATCGCTATCATTCTGGAACATTCCCTGGAGGGGGCTGCATGTGCGAGTACTACATGACAGCGGATGTCAAGGTCGAGACAGAGTGGGTTCACAGCTGGCCTAGGTCCCTAGGCTGAGGGCAGAAGGAGGCTTGGTGCGAAGCGTTTTCCCTTCCGAGCTGCGGACGCCAGAGTGTTTGGGAATCTGAGTGCAAGAGGGGCCCAAGTGTTAATGGACTATGAATGGAATGGCTTTCTCCCCAGGACTTGATACACCTCTCTTTCTCATAGGAAGGGGAAAGGGACCCTTCTGGACCACAGCCCATGAAAGTGGGGAGAAGGCCTTCCCTATGTCCTCCATGCTCTGCTTGGCGCTCCCTGGAAGCTCCAGGCTTGGCCCTCCCTGAGGACTGCACAGCAAAGGGCTTCCGAGCCTACGGAGAGGCAGGCTCCAGCTGTCAGTGGGAGTCCTTGGTTCCTTTGGGCCTCTGCACCCTGGATGCTGTTCCCTAGCGTCCGTGGGTCCCTTTTGTCCCTGAATGGCCCCTTCCCAGTTGGGCTTGAGCTGCTGAGGAACTTCAAGGCTGAGCTAAGAGAGGGATTTCATTTCAGCCATGTCCCATCTTAAAGCCTTCACCTGAAGCTTAAGGAAGGCAAGGGGAGAGAGGAAAGTGAGATTTGCTTGAGCTGCCCAGGGCTTTCCCTACTCCCTGCCCAGTCTAGAGGCTGGTTTCAAGCCTCTGAGCCCTGCCTGCAATGGACAAGTCATACTGGAGCTGCCCCTTGGCTTACCCTGACTTGGGGCAGCTTGGCCACATGTAGCACCACCAGCTCGTCCCTTGCCCTGGCCCTGTCTACCCCTCTCTGAAGCAGGTTAGCCCCAAAGGCTGCAGCAATCAACGGGTCAAAATTCAGACCCACTGGGCTAAACCCACAGGTTCAGAGCCATTTCTCACCCTCAGTGTCCCACCAAGTTCACCACGGCAATCTGGCTGCGTTACTCCTGTATACAAAACACTTACGTAGATCTCTGGTTATATTCTCACATCCAGCATGCAAGGTTTCCCCAGATTAGTTCCAGTGATGGCCTAGGAGATGCAGGCATGGTTTTCGAGGGGAATGCCCGCCATACAAACACCGGGACTGCTAAAGGTCAGCTGATGCCCCTTCAGAATGAAGGGACTGAGCGGTTTGCTCAGGCACAGAAACCAGACGGAGAGGGCAAAGGTACAAGGTGGTTCCGAGGACAGGGAAGCCTCAGGGGTTCTGGGTAGCCACTGCCTCGCTTCTCTCTCTCTCTTTTATGTTGGGGAAAGGCAGTCGTCCTTGTGACCCCGTGCCCGGGCCCTGGCTTGAGCAGGTTGCGTGGTGGGGATGGTAACCACACGTCGACAGTTGCTAGGTGTCAGTCACCTCACAGACACGAATTCACTGAGTCCCCCCAAGGACACCAGGAGGCAGGTACGACTTTAGCCTCATTTTACAGGTGAGGAAGCCGAAGCACAGGGAGGTTTTGTAATTGGCCGCTCCCCCCCCCCCCACAGCTAGTACAGCAAAGAACGAAGCCCAAGAAGGTCTGGCCTCAGTCCAGGCATTTCCCACTATGTTATAGCGCCCCCGTCTGGGGATTAGAAATGAGGCAAGCGACATTTAGTGAGCAACTACTATATGCTTTACATACATGAGCTTGCTCTGCAATTCTGTTGGCCGGTGTTAGTACCACAGCGGTAGATATGGAATTCCTTCCCAGCATGGTCTGTTTCAAAACCTCAAGGTCTCTAGCAGTGGAAGCTTCTGTTTATTGAGTCCTTACTCTGTGTCTCTTCTGGGCTCTTGATATTTTTTACCTCTACCTTCACAACCACCCAGAGAGGTAGGGATAGTTACAGATGAGGGAAGGGAGGCTCGGAGAGGTGAGGGAACTTGCCCAGGTTGCAGAGGGCTAGGAAACGGGAGCATGGTCTGACTCTAAACTTTCCACTCCCCTCTGCTTGGTGCCCAGGCTGGAGCCAGCTGGGTGCCTGTGCACAGACTGGCAGCAAACTCCCTCCCAGCTGACTTCAAGCAAGCCCTGCCGGTGAGATCACCCTCTTCTCGCCTCCTGGACCCTGCAGCTCGCACTGACCTCTGCCTGTTATCCCCTCACAGATGACTGTCCCTTGGAGAGGGCACATTCGTGATTGGTCTCTGCACCCCACACATGCACGGCCTGCCCAGAGCCAGGCCTAGAGCCAGGCAGGCACAGCCCAAACCACCGTCGTTGACAACGATGAGCCCCAAGTGGCCCTAGTGTCTATGACTTGTCAGTACAACCTCCCGGAAAGGGGTCCAACCTCCAATTGCTCAAAACCTAGGGCAGCGGTGCTCCGTGTGTGGCCCCAAGACCAGCAGCACCTGTATCCCAAGATGCTGTGGCCCAGCCCCGATTTCCTGAGTGAACATCTCTGGGGTGGCCCAGAACTCTGTTTAACAAGCCCTCCGAGGCATTGTGAGAAGGAAGGACCACTGACTTAGGAAAGAAAGGGGAGACAAGAGTTCTTGTTGGTCTCAAACACAGTAGCAGATGCTCCAAAAGCTGATAATTTTTCAACTCATTGTTGAAGCCATTGTTCTAAATAACATTGCTTGTTGAAAGAGCATTTTTCAGTTTTAATTTTTAGAAGGATAGCCTGGATGGCCATGTCTGAATTCTTTTTCTTGCTGCTGTAAGCACTCCGTGAGGAATTCATGAAGAAGGAGGGATGTTTGTCAGTTCCATGACTGTGTCCCCAAAGCAGGGAAGTTCTCTCTTTCCTTCCGTGGAAGAGTTGGGCTCACAGCTGCCACATGGGTTGGAGAAAGGACAGCTGTCATCTACCAACCAGCCGTCTCCCTTCTACGTCCCAGCCTCCAGCAGGAAGTGAGGAGAAGGCCAGAGAGAGCAGGGCTCTGCTGTGTATGTGGGGTTGGGGTGGTGTTAGAGATTCCCAGTGGCTCCATGGGAGGCTCCTCCACCAGCCCAGATACACATGCCTTTCTGGTAGCCCACTTCCAGCCGTTGCCTTCTCTAGCTTTACTAAAGCAAATGCTCCTTGGTGGGAAGAGGAGGGTGTGGGAGATGGAAGAGAAGGTGCTAGGAGAGAGGTCTCCACCCCTGCTTACCCTGCGGGGACACCATGGCACAGGGAAACACCCGCCCCGTAACTCTCTCTACTTTGGCTGCACAAGGAGGGCAAAACCGTTTGGCACAGAGATTTGGGTCTGAATCCCGGCTCTGCCACTCCCTGGCTGCGTGACCTTGAGCAAGTTCCTCAGCCTCTCTGCCCCTCAGTTTCTCCACCTCAGATTCCTTTGGCACGGGCCCTATCTAACTTGCGCAGTGGTTGTGACCACTGAGCGAGATCGCACGTGTGAAGTTCATGGCAGTTAGCAGGAGCTGGGTAAACAGTGCTGGCTCTTCCAGCTCTGCTTCTCCCCCTTTGCCACCCAGCCCTGTGGTGCGAGTTTACAGATGGGGAAATGGGGTCCGTAGATGGCGAGGGAGCTCTGCAGCCCCTCTGCCTTCTCGTGGTTCTGGGAGCCCTCCCTGGAACCTCCTCTATCTGCCCAAGCCTGGGACACCCCAGGGCTGCTTTGCAGGGGTGCCCCTTCCCGTATGGCCTGGCTCTCCTCCCAGGGGCTAGAGAAAGGATGGTTATTAAGGGACACCCCACTCGCAGCAAACCCAAGTTCCTCTGGGAGCTTCTGAAGCATCCTCTCTGGACAAGGCTCTCCAAAGCAGTGTCTGGGCCATCGGTTACAATTGTCCCTGCAACACCCACTTCATAATCCATAGGGGCTTCCTCGAGGACCAGGCTGCTGGATATGCCTTCCTATCAGCCCCGGGTTACAAAAACAAGACTGAGGCTCAGATGGATTGTGTGATTTGCCCGAAGTCCAGCTGATTCCACAGCTCTTAAGTGGAGAGTCAGGTGTCCATCAGTGAGGGGCAGGGCAGGCTTTCAAGGGCTTGGCCCATCAAAAGCGGACTCCCGGGTGGAATGGGATGCAGGGGATAGAAGACCCCCTGTAGCCGTGGGTCTTAAAATGAGTGCCGGGGAGCCCTGAGGGCGAGAGCCAGGAGTGAGGGGGCCTCCAGGGCGCCCAGGGGTGGGGTGATGCCGAGCAGAGGTTCTCAGCCTGCAACAGGCATTTCAGAAGCTCCTGGAGGTACCTCTTTAAATGCAGGTCGCAGGGACCCTCTCCCTCTGCAGCAGCCTCAGGTTCAAGCCCTACATCGCCAAGTATTAAACACCTCTGGACTCGAGGTCTTCCTCTGTAAAGAGCAAGAGTGATCTCTACCTCACAAGGTTGTTTCGAGTACTGATTACATAATAAAAAATAAGAATCAGTAATACTGGAGTCTATAAAGTGCCCCTTATGCCAGGTGCTCCGTAAAAGGGGATTTCTTTTACTCATTCACTCAACAAATGAATGGCCCTCTGTGAGGCCCAGGTACTGTACGGGGACTGGGGACACGGCACTGAAGCAGAAAGGCAAGGCCTGGCCCGTGGACCCACCACCCGGGCGGTCTCCTCCCTTCCCCACAACGTGAATCTGGTCAGAGCCCGCCAGCCACTGCGTTTGGGCCTTGGGTCTCCATTTCTCCATCCAGATGAGAGCCCAGTATCACTAAAAATAGGGCAGCAGCAAACAGAGCCTGATCAGGAATGCCTGGAGATTCTGGTCTAGGACAGTTAAAAAAAAAAACAACAACACACTGTAGACTCCAAGTCATTATTGGATCCTGAAATCACTTACTACATTGCATGTTTTTTTTTATTTATTTATTTTATTATTATTATTATTTTTTTATTATTATTATTTTATTTTATTTTATTTTATTTTAAATGAAAGACTACAACAGAATAAGATGAAAATATCAGAGTGGTACATTTAAGCAGAGTAAGTTTTGCTTCATGAATTTTCCTTGTTTTATATAAATATATGTCTCTGAGCTCGTTGTATGCTGTGATGTAGATGTATTTCTTACTGTGTGTTGAGGGGAAAACAAGTGTGGAACCTCTGCTCCTGTGAGATATGTAGAGAAAGAGCGTGCACTAATCCCCTTGCTGCCCAGGGGCCTGCGTGCGGGTAAACTTCAGGGTCAGGATGGCCAGGGCTCACTGGGCTCGCTGGGCCTCCTTCTGGTGCAGGTGGCCCCCTGGCTGGGGAAGAGCCCAGGACCTGGTGAGTCCAATGGCTCCAAGCATCTGGAGACTTTCAAGCAGTGGCTGCCTTGGGGACCAGTTTCATGACCATTCCTTTGCTTAGCCTGCTCCAGAATGGGGAGCAGCCCCAGGTGGCTGGGGTGGCAGAACTGGAGTTGATTTTTATTGTCCCAGTTTCACAGGTGTAGGTAGAGGTGAAGTGACTTGCCCAAAATGACACTGCCTTGGAACAGGACTTCACCCAGGTCTCCAGCTCTTTCTACTGCCCAGAACTGCCTGGTTGGTTCCTATCTCATGTCAGTTCCTACTGGTTCCAGAATCCAGGGCAGGATGTTCCTGGGAAAGGTGGAAGGGATGGATGAATGAGTGAATGAACAAGCAAAGGATGCTCCAGAGACTCTCTCCTTGCTTCTGTAAAGCAGTTCCCAGCCAGCGGTGATTTTGCACTGGGGGCCGTGGCAGAGTCAGTGGTGCCGAGGCTGAGAAGCCCTGTCATTAATACACAGGAGCAGATCTTTAGCTCCATTTTACAGATGAGAAAACTGAGGCTCACAGACTTGCTGTAAGTTAGCCAAGTTCGTACTCAGCGAACGCAGTGTAGCACTGGGACCTGGCCCGGATCCCAGTGCACTCATCATTTCAATGGCCCCTGTGTTTCTGAAAGAGCTGCATGTCCCCCTTCTGGCAGCTGCCCTGGCCTGGCCTGGCAGTGGTGTGGACTTTGGGTTGTGTCTAACAAGGAGGCCGAAAGGTCATAGGGCTGAACAACGAAACCATTTCTTCCAGTTTGGCCCCTTCTCATTTCCCAGCCTTTCACCTCTCCGTCAACTTCCCTATGACCGGCACTCACTCCAGCTCCAGGAAGGCACGAGGGAGGTGAGGGCAGAGCTCTTGGTGGTCGGATCTCTTCTGCTCCAATCTTACCTTTGATGGCAGCATAGATGCTCTTATAAAAGGAAATCGGGGCACCTCTAAGCCCACAAGAGGATCCAGTGCCCCTTGTCCAGGGGGGCATCTGGCCCCTGAGGCTGGTCCCCCAGCATCTGCAGAGAGCTCCCAGTGGAGCAGTGCTAAGAATCTGGGCAGTGTTGGGCCTGAGCTCCTTCCGGTGGAAGGGAGTGTCCAGAGACGGCATTGACCAAGTCCAGCCCGTCTGGCCACCAGGAGCTTTTAAGGAGTGATCTTCAGCAATGCCCAGCCATCAGAAATGGTCAGAAACAGTGCTGCTGTTAGCTTTTGTGGAGTGAGACCCTCGCCCAAGGATCCTTAGAGAAGCAACTGCAAGTTCGATGGGAGCCTGCAGGATTCTGAGGCTCCAGGAGCTCATGTGCATGCCTCATCCCAACCCTGCTTCGGACGCCGGGTCATAACGGAAATCAGCCATGGAAATCGGTCAGTGCTGCAAAGCAGGGCTTTGGCCCCAGAGAGCAAAACACTGTTCTGTCCCCCTGGTCACACAATTATGAAACAGGAACGGGACCCAGAAGAAGCAAGTTGCTGGGTCCTGGAGCCCAGCCCATCGCTTCATCCCTCTCCTCCTCTCCTTGCCTCCATGCCTTGCTTCTCTGCTTTCCTCCCGCAACTTGGTCCCCCCCGAGTATGTGATGCCAGGTGCTGGCATCTTCCTGTCCTGGGGAGCGCTGGTTGGGTTAGGTCCAACCTTCCTTGTGCCAGGCTCCCTGGCCTCTAATTCCAGACACAGCCCCAGATCTGGGCAATGCTCAGAGACTCCTGAGGAAACATCCCATCCAGACACAGTGGACCAGGGACCCAGGCAGGAAGTGGGAGTCAGGCTGGGCTGAGCTCCAGAGAGAAAGCATCTCTGCCCCCGAGCTCTCTCCCAAGGGCAGCAGAACACCAACAGCAGCTGCAGCTACAGCTCACAGCCAGCTCTGTGAGCCTGGCAAGCCCAGGCAAGTTGATTTCTTCAGCCCCATCCCTGGGATGTCCTGGACTCCTACATGCTGCAGGGTTTTGAGGCCCCCTGTACACGTGATGTGATTCAGGGGGGATTCAGACACATGCCAAGCCAGCGCTGCTGCCGGGGCCCCCTGTGCTAACCGACCACGTTCCTGGGGTTGGATGAAGGCGGCCTTGTCCTCTCCCAGTGCGTGGAAGCCTCGGGGTCCATCTGAGAACTCTTGCCTTGCCCAGTCTAGCCCATAGGTTGGGGCCGTTTAAGCGAAGCCAAGCCAGGATGCAAGCAGAACCCCCCACCCTGGGGTGCCAAGAGCCAGACCAGTGGAGCCAAAATGGCCAAACCAGATGTGTGATGACCTGTGCACAAAGGTGCGTTTTACGTGTGTAAGAGGCACTACCACTTAGACAGTGGAAACCTGTCTAAGACAATATGAGTGTGGCCCAATGCCATCCCTCAGTTCATTCCAGTTCCACAGGGAGAAGGCCCAGGTCAGCCCTGCCTCGGCTGTGTCTCCAGCACTAGAACGGGATGGCACGTAGTAGTGAACAGTTGTTGAGTGGATGGATGCATAAAAGAGCTTCAAGCGTAGCTTCTGAGAGCCCACGTTTACCTCTATTAGAATATAAATGAACTTGAAATTTCTGATTTCCAAAAGTCCAAAGGAGTTACAAGGACAGAGCGATCATTGCATTGGGAGAGAGCTGGGAAGGAATCATCACGGGCCGGACAGTGGGGTCCTGGGGCCAAGGACAGGTGTGATCCCAACTCCAGCACTCTATAAGGGACAAGCTGCCCAGGTAGCTCCAGTTTCCCAGCCATAAGGTGTTAAGTGTTAGCAAGGAATGAAGGAGGACAGGCACATGCCGCAGTGGCCCTGGACACTTGACACGAGTCTGTGCCCATCTCCAACTGAGGAAGTTGATTTTGCCATGTAAAATGTAGGACATAGACAAAGACGTTCCCTCTGAAACAGCAAGCGGGAAGGCTGTTGGGAATTGCACAAAGAGGTCAAGAGCTTGGCCCAAGACGGACCAGCAGGGCACACGTCCAGAGCAAGGCACCTGCCCGGTGTGGGGTGGGTGGCAGAAGTTGTGCGTACAACGTGTGTGCGTTCACAGGCTGGAACAAGCCGGCTGTGTTTGGTTTCACTGCACCAAACCGCTCCTCAAGGCAACCCCAAGTCAATGTCTCAAAAAAACACCCAGAAAGAGGAGGGGAAGAATCAGTTCCAATTTGTCAGGGCCTTCTGGGTGTGATAAAGCCAACCCCTGTCATCTCCGCCAGCTTCCTGCTTCGCCTTTACTGAAAAGTGAAAACACCATTCAATTAAGGTAATTAAATCTACCCAAAGAGCTAGAGCTCAAAAACCACACTACAGGCAAGTGGTCAAACCCGGCAACAAAGCAAATCTCAACAGCTTCCTGTGCAAAGACGGGCAGGGATGCGAGGAGAAAGGAGGGGCCTGCTTAGCAGCCGGAGAGCATCCCTCCCAGCTGAGCAAGGACTGGCCACCTGAGCCTCCCCAGACGGGAGGGACCCTGTGCTGCCCTGTTGCATTGTTAGTTCTACTCCTTTGGTTGTCGTGAAAAAGCTGAGCTGAGAAGATTCTTGGGAGGTGAATAGAATGATAAACCCTCCTTTTCTCCGTCAATCGTCAATTCTCCCTTGAGCCCCAGCCCAGGAGCCCAGGACACACCCTTCTGTGCCTGAACCCAAGGACCAGAGGGGTGAGGGTTTCATCCTGGAGAGAGTGTGGGGTGGTCAAGCAGTGGACCCGAGCTGAATCCCAGCCCCAGTTCTCTTTTCTACATGCTGTGTGACACTGAGCAATGTTCTGCACCTCTCTGTGCCTTTTTTTCTCCACCTAGAAAATGGTGACAATAAGACCTGTTGAACCCATCCCATAAGGGTCATGAGAATCAAACAAGATAACGGATCCCAGCGTGTGTCTTGAACCGCAGGGTAACGTGCAGATATGAGTCATCCCAGGATGGACTTGCTGGTTGGCTTCCTCTGACTGTGATCCACTTTGGGTCCTAAAATTTGGTGAGGACCTCAGCTTGCCGGATAAAAGACAAGATTTCCAGTGCAATTTGAAGTTCAGATAAACAGTGAGTACCTATTTTTAGTATAAGTATGGGATGATTAATTTGATAGAGAAATTTGACTAATACAAAGTATAGCCCAAATATGGGACATACGTATACTAAAACAATGTTCATTGTTCTATCTGAAACTCGTATTTCCCTAAGTGTCCTGTTTTTTAATTTACTCAATCTGGCAACCCAGCCATGCCAGACCACCAACCGCTACCTCCCTTGCTGTGCCCTGACTCCAGGACCACCCGGGCCGGGGTCCCCAGCCCAGCTCTGTCACTCAGCAGCTGTGTGACATGAAACATTCTGAGGCTCCATTATCTTGTCTCAGAACTGAAGGTGATGGTGCACAGCTGCATAGAGGAATAAGGAACTGGGGCCTGCCTGGGGCACCAGTCAGGGCTCTGGTTCTGTGGGCCCATCACGCTTCCTCAGCCCCGGGGCTCAGATGAGTGGCTGTGTGTGGCAATCTGGATCAGGGTCCCCTGGCCACTTCCTGTCCTCACAGCCTGGGGCAGGCCGGCAAAGGTTGTGTTGCTTGACCTGTTGGGCCTGGGCTGGCTGCCAGCCAGGAGTCCCGTGGGAGACAAGGAGAACGTGAGGCAGCAGAACTTTGGGTCCTGCATTCCCACACCACACACTCGCAGCAAACCTCTGTCATCACATCCTTGTGGCCCAAGAAGCGTACTCAGCAATGGCAGTTGAAAGCTTTGACCAGTGGCCACCATGCCCCAGGCATCCTGTCAGTCAGAGATGAACCAGGCCGGGAACCTCAAGGAGCTCAAAGCCTTCTTGGAAAGATGGATTCATAGCAGATAAAGTGGAATAAAGCAGCGCAAGTGATTTTTTTAGAACTCTATAAGGAATAGGAGAACAGAGGAGGAAGTGGTCAGAAGCTGGTGACCTGGGAACAAAGAGAAACATTCCACGCAGAGAGACTGCCGCTCCAAGGAGGCAAGCCAGGGCCCACCTTGGCCTGCAGGTCCCTCATCCAGGGCACCGCACGCCTGGCGGGAACGGGGTATGGGGAGACTTCCAGCTTCCCCGCCGAGAAAGCCTTGAGGGTCATGCACAGCCATACGCAAGGGATCAGAAGAGAGAGAGAAAAATCTCTACACAAAGCAGCCTATTCCAGTCCATGATAATTCAACAGCATTGTGCAGGATGACATGGAAAAAGGCACCATGTGAGAAAACGTTTTGGAAGAGTCCGAATTTGTAATGACCGTGCAAAGGCTATTTCATTTCTCATGGTGACAAAAGGCTGACTCATGGGGGTGCTCCCTCAGATTTGGTTTGTTTGACATATTCTAAAACAAAAAGATGACCCTGGCAATGAGGAGAAGACAAAACACATCCTCAAGGGTAATCCTCCCAGCCTCTGGCTACTGGGGCACATACACGCCCCCAGTTTTCCCCAAGCATGTCTTCACTACGGTTGTGCCACCAGAGCCTTTGGCCCCTCCCTGATGGCTGAACTGGAAAACCTTGTCCATTCATTCCTGTTGGGGACCCCATTTCCCCTTGTGCGCTCTAGTGCTTTGCAGAACCTGTGCCCAGCATCCAGCATCTGTGGATGGAGTGTTGAAAGACCAGTTCTCAGAGGGGCTGTTGAGCCTCCAGGGTTGCCTGTACAACACAGAGCAGATGCCAACACTTCACCTGCTGACACCTATAATTTAGGTATCGTATCAGTTAATGGCCATTTGCAATGTGGCTGTAACCAACACCCCAGTTAACGTACACAACAATTATTTTCTGGACGCTAGCCCTCCAGAGAGATTCAAAATCATTCCCCAGCTTGGAACACTGAGTGCCGTTAGAGAGACAAACAGGAAAATGGCAAAGTCATGAAGTCACGTATTTCTCCCTGATGTAGATGCTATATTCACCCTGAAACTCAACCCTAACTTAACTGGCACACGCCATGGTGTGAGTGAACACCTTCCGCCATCCTGTGAGCTGGCTCTAAGGATAACTGCTCTGCCTGCTTCCTCCTTCCATCACAGGCAGATTTTATATGTTTTAGGGCTAGGAATCAAAAAGGAAATTAAATCCACCTGGATTCAAATTCAGTAATTTGAAATGTATGATAATTCTGGAACTACTGGATTATAACTGACTTTCAGTTCAGTCCCACTAAGCCAGTCAATAGTGCGAATAACATCATGACAGAGGTGGAGGGATTTGCTCACTTTTAAACAGATATTTCTTGTGCTGTGCACTATGCCACAAGAGGAGATAGCCTGGAGAGCCAGACAGACACGGACCCTGCCACAGTGAAGCACCCAGGCTGTCAGGAGAGATAAGAATTCAACAATAATCACCCAGTTAAATACTTAATTACAATTATAATAAGTACTTCAAAGGAGAGGAGTATAGTGGGCTATAAAAGCAGGTAGCAGAGATATTTAAAACAACGTGAGGAAGCTGCCTTATTGAAGGGGCATGTGAAGTGGGTTCTGAAGTATACATAGGAGTTAAGCAGGTAACAGGAGAAAGGTAGAATTAAAGAACTCCAGGCAGAGAGAAAAATATGTGCAAAAGCCCTGAGGCAGAAGGTAGCACGGCATATTGAAGAAGCTGGTAAAAGTCCAGGGTAGCTGGAAAGCCAAGCATGAGGGGAAAAATAGTCCAAGATGAGGATGAAAAGGGAGGCTTTGTTAAGAGAGATTGATTGTCATTCTTTCAAACTGGAAAGCCATTGAGGGATTCTAAGCAAGAGGTTGACATGAACAGATTTGGTTTTTAAAAGCTGCTTCTGGGTATAGTGCAGAGAATGACTATGGGCTCCTGCGGTAGCCCGAGGTAGACATGACAGCAGCTGGGGCCACGCAGTGGCCGTGGAGATTAAGATCAATGTGCAGGGGGCGGCAAGAGACCTTTCAAAGATGAGACTCGTGGGACGTGGACATGGATCAGTTTAGGGGAGGCATGGAGGAGGGAGAGGCAGCGGTCACAGGTGACTCAGATTTCTGGGATCCTCAGAGGAAGAACTGGCTTGTGGAAAGGTCACGGATTCCATTTTAAATGTGTGGTTTTGTGGAGCTGTCCGGGGGCAGATGGAAACAGAGGCTGGAGCCCAGACAAGCTGCCTGGCCTGGACATGCCGTCAGTGTGTGTCTGCTCCTGGCGACGCTGGGTGTGGGTAAAATCGCCCAGCGAGACTAACAAGGGAGAAGAGAAGAAGCCCCAGGGCCTGGCGCAGAGGAAATCCAACCATCCAGGAGAGGAAGATAAGAGATGAACCGTTAGGCCGGGCAGGGAGATGGAAAGTGTGTGAGTCCCACAAATGAAGGTGGGAGAGCTTCCCAGGAAGATAGTGGCCAACGGTCTTGATTGAAGCTTAGAAGTTAAGTCAGATGAGAAACAACTTTACCCGTTGGGCGATCCACTGGGGGAGGGGAAACTAAAGGCAGACTAAATGAGTCAAGGAAATAATGGGCGTGAGGAGTCAGGAAGCATTTAAGAGAGCAAACTGATTCTAAAGGCCATAGACATCAATAGGATCTTACCGTGCCATGAATAAATATTCATTCTCATTTCTATATATTCATCAGGGCAGATGCCAAGACCTTCTTTATAGCACGATTCAACGATATGCCATTCTCCCTCACTCATGTTACCTGAGGGGAACTGCACCCTTTCACCTGAAAAGTGCTCTTATGAGCCAGACTTTTCAGCAATTCGGGTTGGCTTCCGTCAAACAGCCCAAAGCAGGGAGCAGGGTGGTTTGTGCTGGCCTCTGGAGAACGTGTTTCAGCAGCAATGACAGTGAGTCCGTGACCCCCAGCACAGAGTGATGGGCTCCCTAAATGTCCACGAAATAAATGCACCATGTCCTTCTGCATCTCTGTCTCATCCACGTGTGACATGAAGTGATTTCATCCTCATCCCTAAATTGTACCCCGGTGGTGCTGCAATGGGCTTTCTAGTTAGTGACACAAATCTGAATTTCCCAGATCGTCTTAAAACCCAAGACCAGGGGTCCTTCTCAGTAGAACTTCTCCATCTTTTTTGCTCCTTCTTTTCTGTGCCTGTCTGCCCTCCATTAAAATTCTGGATGAAGACACCCAATTCAGAGCATTGCCACGAACGTTTATTCGGCTTCTGTGTTGGTGTGTTCAGTAAACAAGGGCAAATAAGACTCCCTTCCTGGACTCGTGGAATTTTCTTTCTAATTGAGGAGAGAATGCAGCAATCATCAATTCCTGAGACACATGGGTTATAATGTGTGGCAATACGGCATGAGCTATGGAAAAGGTGAACCCAGCGTGCGGTGGGGACACAAAGGACAGCCTCGAGGGCCAGGGACGGGGCTAACCGGATAGTGAGCAACACAAAGTTGCACTCCACAAATCTGAGTTATTATGATTGTTAATATTACTAATAAACCACCATGGACTGGATTAATATCCAGGAGTTACAACATGAGGACAGTCTTCTGGAAACCCCAATGGTCTGCATTTATAATTTGCATAGTGGATTTATTTTAATTACTTCACACTTCATTCTGAGCACTCTTAAAATTCTCTTGGGCAGCTTTTTGGTTCTTTTAGCTGTCAAAATAGATGCTCAAACCTCCTGCCAACAGTAAATTGAACAGTACTGCCTGCCGAGTGGATTCAAGTTCAGCCCACTCTAGTTCTCTTTGCTGCAAAACCTGCATTATTAATTCACATGGGAAAAGGGCCTTTGGTCCAATTTGACTAGCAAAAAATGATTCACAGCTGGGCCATTCATTTTAGAAATCCCAAAGACTTAAAACAGGTTCCTAAAGATTTCTTGGACCAGAGACAAATTAATGAATATTGGAAGGGATATAAATCTATCTTGGTTTCCCCCAAAATGCCTGCGTTTGGAATTTTGTTGAGTTCAAGTATGAGAGCCAAAAAAAAGAAAATTTGAAAGCCAATTGTATTACTGACATTTAAAGATAGCTTTTGTACTGAACTCATGCTTGGCCTTTTGGTCCTTAGGGTTCTAATGAAATTATTTTTCTTCTTCTTTCTAGATGGGCAGCAATGACAGCGAATGTAATCATGACAAGAAGTTTTAAAACTACAGATCCTAAAACCCAGGAAAGCAGGCACCCACTACCCCCACTCCTGTAACAGGTATGTATCCACTCAAGAGTCGGCCCCTGGAAAAACCTTCGGTTTGGGCTACTCTGCTGAAGCTTCCATTGGGTATCAGGAGACTAGGGGATGGGAGTGGGGGAATGAAGCCAACTTTATATCGTCCCATCTGAACCCAGGTAAATCAAGTCAGAATGGAAGAAATTATCTGAATGAAGTTAGCAAGAGGGAGGTCTCTCTTTTTCCTGAGGCAGAAGCAATGTGGCTATCTTCTGAATACTCCAAACATCAGTGACCATCTTTTGTTACTGTTTGGAAGTATGACACGAGCCCAAGATCAGGTTGGGTTTTTTGGTCACATGCAACAGAAACAAAAACTGGACAAGTGAAGCAGGAAAGGATACGTATTACGAGGAAAGGGGAACCCTCGTGGACTCAAGGTGAGGGCTGAAGCTCCAGGCTGGGAAAGGACAAACAGGGTGCCTGCTGCTGCTGGAAAGCAGACTCCCTCCTTGCGTCACTCCAGGAGAAACAGTCCAGTGGGCTGGCCTGGGTCTCACGTCTGCACTTGGCCCTGAGAGGTCTCTGCAGGCTCCTTGACTTTCAGCCCCACTGAGACTGAACGCCAAGGGGAGAGGAAATTCCCCAAGAGGTACCAAGTGTTCTTACTTGAAGGAAGGGATGGAAGCAGAGTGTTTAAAAACTAACAAGTGTCTGCTAATAGTAGGTGGTATTTAATTGACTGGGGGTGTTTACTTAACTCTAAGATTCTAATTATTTCTCTAAGGACGCTATTTCCATCTTAACGTGGAAGTAGAGAAACCCCAGTGTTACTGAGTTCAGTCATTGCCGAGGTCAAAACCCCAGCATTCGGGACACCAGGGAGTCAGAAGACTCCCTGACTGTATCGGTAAGACCTCAAGAACAGAAAACTTGACTTAAAATGTCCAGAGTCACAGAGGGCCCCCAATTCAGCCCAATAACACAGATTCCAGACGGGGGATGATTCTGGTCCAGGCTCACAGCCCAGCAGGGCCACAAGGACTCAGGAATGTTCCTCTGTCCACCAGGCCATCCTCAGCAAATTGGCCTTGAGTCATCATCGTTTGTCCCTCAGAGTTGCAAAATGGATGCCTCAGTGTTATGAGTTGAATGGTATCCCACCCAAATTCATATATTGAAGTCCTAACCCCTCATGACCTCAGAATGTGATTTATTTGGAAACAGAGTCATTGCAGATTTAAGTAGTTAAGATTAAGTCATTAGAGTGAGTTCTAACCCAATAGGGCTGGTGTCCTGATACACAGAGGAAAGGCAACATGAAGATACACGGGAAGAAGGCAGCCACCTGCAAGCCAAGGAGGGAGGCCTGGAATAGACCCGTCCCTCACGGGTCTGCCTCTGTCCTCAGAAAGAACCAACCCTGCCCACACTTTGATCTGGGAACCCCAGCCTCCAGAACTGTAAGATAACGAATTTCTGTAGTTTAAGCCATCAGTCTGTGGTACTTTGTTACAACAGCACTAGCAAACAAACACAGTTTCAGGCTCCACGATCTGTACTGAAGTGAGAAAAAGGGCACCAAGAGAACGGAGACAATGGGGACCATTCCCTTGATCAGAAAGGCAAGAGTTTCCCCAGTCGTCGGAATGCTTCCACCCCTGTGGCCAGAACTAGCTGTGTGGGAGTCTAAGACCATGAGCATTCAGCTTCTGCAGTTTTTTGAGAGGAAGTAGAAGAGAGAGAAGGGGGTGGGGACAGGGGCGAGGCTGGCCAGGAGCAGGGGCAGGGCGGATGCTCTCCCCTTTCAGGCGCCTTCTAAAAGGCACCTACTGTGCTTTCTGGGGGCAAGTGGCTCGATTCTCAAGGCAGGGCTGAGGAGTATGTAAATACAGGCTTTCCCAGGGCCGTCAGTGGTGCCTCATCAGCTCATCCAGTTTACTAGAACTTGGGGTCCTTTGCTTGCTCTGGCAGCCCCAACTCAGCCCTTTCATTCATAAAGATGAGTCAGCCTCCCAATGAATCAGCATCAGAAACCCACCGGAGTGCTGTGGTCAAGAGACAGGAAACAGAAAATCCCAAGGAAGGCTGGCCTCCGGGACCAAAACACAGCAGTGCTAGCACATCAGGCCCTGTGGGACACCTGGTGGGCGACCCTCTATGAGGAGCCAGGATATGATCAGGACCCCTGCCGTGCAGGCCCTACCACCCTGGTGGCACGTGTTCATCTTCCACCCCTTACAGCCTTGTTCAGGCCCCTAAGCTTACTGCTCAGGCCAGCCAGGCAAGGAGGGGAGCGTACGGGCTTGCCAGTTTCCTCTGCTGATGTGCCTGAATGGGGCCACTGTGTGACAGTGTTGCATCAGTCAGCTGCTAGAATGTTCACTGTGCCAAACGCCCCCAACTTGAGCCCACTCTAGGATCTATACTTGTTCTTTTATCTAACTTTTCAGGTACTCATGTGTTCATCCCCTGCCCTGGCCAGGCCTGTTCTAGGCATTGGAGGCGTGTACCCAATGGTAGTAATCAGGGTCCCAGCAGGAAGTAACATCCTTAGACAGAATCCAGAAGGCAATGCAATGAACCACCTCATACCTATTAGGATGGCTACTATCAAAACAAAAAGAGCAGAAATTGGAATTCTGTGCATGGTTGGCAGGTGTGTAAAATGGAACAGACAATGAGGAAAACACTGTGGCAACGCCTCAAAAAATTAAAAATAGAACTACCATATGATCCAGCAATTCCATCTCTGGGTATGTGCCCAAAGGAATTGAAAGCAGGGTCTTGAACAGATATTTGGACACCCATGTTCATAGCAGCATTATTCACAACAGCCAAAGGGTAGAAGCAGCCTAAGTGTCCACTGACAGATGAATGAATAAACAAAATATGGTGTATACATACAATGCAATACTGTTCAGCCTTAAAAAGGAGGGAAATTCTGACACATGTCGCAGCATGGATGATCCTTGAGGACATTGTGCTAAGAGAATAAACCAGTCACGAAAAGACAAACATTGATTCCCCTCATATGAGGTACCTAGAATAGTCAAATTCATAGAGGCAGAAAGTAGAATGGTGATTTCTAGGGGCTTGGGGAGGAGAGAATGGGGAGTTGTTGTTTAATGGATACAGAGTTCAGTTTTGCAAGATGAATGCACTTAATACTACTGAACTGTACAGGTAAAATGGTTAAGATAGTAAATTTTATGTCATGTGTATTTCACCACAATTTTTAAAAAAAAGAAGAAAAGAACGCAATGAAGGGACTATCACAGAGGTGTAGGCAGAATTAGGGAGACCCCAGGATGTGAAGTCACTGAGGAAGTGACAGCCACTCTTCCGGCAGCCCCAGGGGACAAGGGCAGCAGTGTTGCAGGGCCTAGTGAGTCAGAGCCCAGGGGAGGGGCTGTAGTTAGAGAGGACTGTAGTGTTGCCAGGACCCCACTCCACAGTCAGAAGCAGGAAGTAGGGGGACAGAAATGCCAGGACGGCTGGATCCCCCTTGATCCAAGCTCCCACCAGCACCTCCCACTGGCCACACCCAAGGGCAAGTCAGAGAGTGAAGGATCCCTGGTGAGGCAGGCTCTGGGGGACTGTGCCCTCTTGGGGTGGCTCTGGGACAAGGGCAGTCAGCAAGCAGACAGCCTAGTGGCTCCTGAGCTCCGGGTTCTTACAGCCTAAGGAGGGGATAAGCAACAAAGAAATACATTTAGTTTTAGATTGTGCTCAGTACCCCAAAGAAAATAAACCAGGCCCTGTGAGAGAGAGTGAGGAGGGAACACCCTGTGGAATGCCAGGGAAGTTCACTATGTAAAAATGACACGTCTGGACCTTAGGCACTGTATTAGTCAGGGTTCTCCAGAGGAACGGAACCAATAGGATGTATGTACATATACACAGAGGAAGAAAGAGATTTGTTGTAAGGAACCGGCTCATGTAACAGTGGGACTGGCAAGTCTAATATCTTCAGGGCAGGCCAGCAGGCTGGACACCCAAGGGGGAGTTGAAGTTGCAGCTCCAGTACAAAGACTGGAGGTAGAATTGCCTCTTGCTCGGGGGATCTCAGCCTTGTGGACGAGGCCCACCCACGCTGTGGAGAGTAACCCGCTTTACTGACATTTGACCAAAAACTGGGCACAATGGCCCAGCCAGGTTGACACGTAAGATCGACCATCCAGACCGGCATGTCATGCTTATATGGAGCCGCTAAGTTGAATATCATATTCACACCCTGCACTTTTTCCTTTTGCAGAGAAAAAAAATTCCCACTTTGTAATTGCATCTGGTCATCGGGAAGCTCCAGTTTTGTGGGGAGAGGGCTGCATCCAACCCTTCCTAAATCATCACCCAGAGGTGCCCACTGACTGACAGGGACGCAGAGGATGCAGGGGAGTAAGAAGTGCACGGACGGCTTCAGCGACTCCTCGAGCATTGGCAGCGTGCTGGACGATGCAGACAGGGAGGTGAGCAGCCTCACAGACCGGGCGTTCCGGAGCCTGTGCATCTCAGAGGACGCGTCCTTCCATGACTCCGACCTGGCCCTGTCCCCGGATATCACTCGCCAAGTGTTCGGGAATTTTCACCAGAGAACGGTGAGCCATACCCATCGGAAAAGCGGCATTTGGAGCCAGTTACCATCCCAAGGCACGGAGCATGCCGGCTGGGCGGCCACGTTCCAACAGCTGCCCAAGTACGTTCAAGGGGAGGAGAAGTATCCCAAGAGTAGCCCCCCACTGACACCAGCCCAGAGGAGACTGGAAGTGCCCGTTTCCGGCCTGAGGAGCAGCAACAAGCCTGTTTCCAAAGTGTCGTCACTGATTAAATCTTTCGACAGGACTGAAAGCCAACGTTGTGACAGCAGACCTCCTACCAGCAAGCCTCCAGCTCTCAAAAACCCCCCCAAATTTGCTCCTCTTCCAGAAAGCGGTGTCAACTTCTGCTTCGATTCTGCCGTTTTGACGGTCAGGAGGGTGCCTGCTGAAGTCTCCAGCACCCATAAGACTAGCCACCAGCCTGGCAGGAAGCACGGGCAGCAGGAGTCCCCCAAGAATCCTGAAATGGCCTGTCACGGCCCCAACAGCTTCCTCCCAACGCCCGAAAACGCAGCCAACTCATTTGAGTCAAAGTTCCCCTCTCCGGCCCCCAGGGCAGCCACCAGCGAGACTGGAAGGGGCCAGGAGTGGGCTCGCAAAGGGACCTTTCTTCACAGTGAAAACAGTGCTTTTGAGTCATGGAACGCCCACCAACCCAGGCTGCCTGAGAGGAAGGATGCTGCTGACACCGTCACAGAAAGCAAGGCTCCCAAGCGTTACGAGGACACGCCCTTGTTAAGAGAGCCCCCGGCCTCCGAGCACAAAGCCTCGCCCTGCCACCTCCGGGCCGGCTGCGGTCAGGAAGAGAACAGGCTGGCCGCAGGGACTCGCTCCACATCTGGAACCGGGGGATCTAGGGATCTGGGAGCCCAGGGATTTGCTACGGAGGGAAAAGCTTCCAGCTCACAGCCTGAGCCTCCATTGAAACCGACCCACGCCCCCTGGAGGAAACCAAAGTCTGGGAAGGGAGGTAAAGAAAGTCTGCAAGATGCTTCAGAAGAGAAGCAGCAGACCAGCTGGAGAGGCCCAGCCTTGTACACAAAGCACAATCCCCAGGGGCAGTTTCCAGAAAAGGATGCCCTCGACACGCCTGTGGACCCCCACGAGCATTACGACCCTCCTTTCAACATCAGTAAGCTCCTGACCCCTGTCATACCCAACAAGCACGTGCTGGAGTCCTCCAACAGCCAGCCAGCAGAGGTAACCCCATCACCCACAGGACAGCTAAACGGATACCAAGAGAAGGAGCCCGGTGAATGTCAGTCCTGGGACAGTTACAAATCCAAAGCCCCCAGCCTGCTGTTCAACCTCAAAGATGTGCGGAAGTGTGTGAAGAGCACGTACAGTCCCTCACCCCTCTTGAAAGGCCCTGATGAGAAAACCAGAGGCAAGCAAGAATCCCTGAGCAACGGCGGCCTCCTTCCCAACGGGCTCGAGGAAGGCCCTCCAGATGAGCTTTCTAAGGAGACACCAGCTGATGCCCCTCCTGTGTCACTCATCAGTACGCAGAAGGACCCCAAAGCTGACCCCGGTGCAGCCTCTGCAGACAACTACCTAACTCTCACCTCGCCATCACCTAACGCCAAAGCGCCCTTCTGTGTCAATGGCGAGGCCGGCGACAGGAACAGCTATGAGAAGGACGATGCCAGTGGAGAATCGGAGATGGGGGCTGCCAGGCCCAGCTGGCGTCCAGACTCCAGGGAACACTGCCCCAGGAAACATCTGTCTCTGAAGCTTTGCAGTGGAGACCCTGAGGCAGGGAAGGCTGCGGAGACCCCAAAGACCTCCGGCCTAGAGAATGGATTCTTGAGATCCGTCTCTCAAGATACAGAACCCGAGAGAGAGGCAAGGCTTCAGAATCCAAACTTCAACCAGAAATTCTCCCCAGGGCCCCTTTCTCCCGAGGAGGAAGATGTGTTTTACAGTGACAGCCAGTCTGATTTTATGCCAGGCCTCAAAAGTAAGAGCAAATTCAGCACCAGCTCTTCAGATCAGTCCTTTGCCTCGTTCGAGGACCAGCAGAAGACGTGGTTTGCCGAGAGCCAGCAGGAAGAAAGGAGGAATGACGTGAGTGTAGGCGACAGTCAGAAGGATGAGAAGGAGAAAGTGATGGAGGAAGATGAACTACAATACCGCACCTTGAGTAATGGGCACGCATGCATGGAGGAGCACAGCAAGTGGGAATCCTTGCAAGGAGAAGAGGAAAGTTTGCCAGAAGGTAGCCCTGGGAAGGCGTCGAGGGAGGAAGCTAATTTCAGAGGCACTGGCATTGGAGGAAGTAAGGATACAGCTCTTTCACATGCCAAAGACCTAACCCCTTCACCATGTTCCACTTCAAACAAGCACATACTCTTTGCAATTAAAGACAACACCCTCAGGGCCACCCCCGTGATAAAACCCATCATGCTGCCCCTCCTGAGATCCATGTCCTCAGATTCCCTGCTGGGCACTGGCCACAAAGAGGAGGAACTGCCGAGGCCAGGCTGGGGCAGGGATGCTGGTCTTTGTGCCCCCGACAGCCGGGAAATGCCCAGCACTCTGACACCCACCAGCGTGCAAGGCACACACTTGAAGGGGGCGGCCTGTGAGGCTATGGAGGACCGCGGGTGGGGTCCCAGTGCAGCCAGGTCAGAGACGTCCCAGGCAGCCCCAAAGGGGTATGTCCCATTTCCTCCACTCACGGGAGAGGGCCAAGGGTTGAAGCCAGCCCGAGAGGCCGTACATAAAGTCGTGGCCAGCAATGGCAAGAGCAGTTCCATAGACCAGGGGAAGCTGGATGCTCCAACGTGCATCCCCACGATTGCTTTGCCAGAAGGCGACCTGGAAGACCAGCCACCCCTACAGAAGCTTGGAACCCGCTGGGAAGAGCAGGCACAGGGCTTCCAAAGTCACTTTTTGTCTACACCCAGAGCACAGCCCCCAGGGAGAAGACTGGTCCCTGGTGAGCTAGCAGCTTCCCCCAGCGCCAGCTCCCTGGAAGAGAACAGTGCATGCTCCCCTGCCACCAGCAGCATTTACGATGATGCTTACCAGGCCCCCAGTGAGCCCAGCCTGCTGCCAGGGGAGCCTCCCCGCAGCAGCCCCTGGGCCAGCTCCCGTCCTGGCAGGGTGGCGCAGAGGGAGGACCTGACGCATGCCCTCACGTGGGAGCCCGGCTCCGACCCCCAACTGGAGTCATCAGCAGAAGACCTCAGGACACTTTCTCCAAGAGGCTTCTTGTTGGACGTGACCACCAGCTCAGCTGGCCTCCTGGAGAAGCCAGAGCCTCCTTCTCAGCTGGAGAGGGCGGCTGGCAAGCCTCCAGCAGTACCACCCAAAACAGAGAAGGCCCTGCGGCGGGCCAAGAAGCTAGCAAGCAAGAGGAGAAAGACCGACCAGCCACAGGAAAAGCATGGCGAACGCCGGGAGGAAAAGCTGCACCCCGAGGACTCAGAGCGCAGGCCACCGTCCCCCGGAGAGAGGCCCCCAGCCAGGTTCCCCGTGGTCCGTTCCCTGCCCCCTCCCGTGCGCCGCCACTCAGTGTCTGCCTTCTCAGAGCCGATCCAGAGGCGGCCTGGGGGCTCCCAGTCCCTTACACCCCTGTCCCCTTACCCTGCCACCCAGAAGGTCCTCCAAGATCCCCAATCTGGAGAGTACTTTGTCTTCGATCTGCCGCTCCAGGTGAAAATCAAAACATTCTATGACCCAGAGACGGGCAAATACGTCAAGGTCTCTATCCCATCCTCTGAGGGGGGTTCCCCTGAGCCAAGCCCGCCAGATGCCCTTGCTGCTCCCTACGTGCTGTACCCGGGCTTCCGGCCCCTGCCTGTGACAGCCTTGATGCCCCTGCGCTGCTCCTCTCAGCTCTCTGCCCCCACCTTCCTAAGGCAGCGCCCTCACACCAACGAGGCAGCTGGCCCCAGGCCCCAGAGCGCCCAAGATGCTGGCCTGCAGCTGGCCTCTGAGCCTCCCAGTGACCCCACCCAGCACTCTGCAGGCCAGTGCCCCGAGGGGCGCCCCCAGAGCCCAGGGGAGGAGGTGGGAGATGCTCCAAGACTGCATATCATCTCCACTAACGACCTAGAGGACTTTGCCATGGAAGGCATTTCTTGAGAATCACAGCAGACTAACCCACCCCCCGATAAACCCAGAAGAGCTTACTTCTCCCTCCCCCAGAACAGTCACACACACACACACACACACACACACACACCAACTCATACTCAGCCATCTGAGATCCCTAAAGTTTCAAAGGAAGTGGGGATCCTCAGAAAACCCGACCTGCAGGACTCCGCAGGGCTCCCCTCCCTGGGAGGGTGCTGCTCTGCTCTCGTAACAAGTCCCTTCTGAGCCTTCTCCTGGATCCAGGATCTGCTCCACTTCTTTTCTCCTCCCCTGCCTGCTCCCTGTTCTCCCCTGGCCCTGCCACCAGGGTGGGTCCAGCCTGATTCCCTAAGAAGCTGTCCCCGCCAGCATTCCACCCACTCCTCCTCAAGGGTCGGCTCGCACAGTGAGCAAACCCCAGGGCCCCCCAGAAGCACTGCGCCGCGCTGAGCCCTGCCCGGCCAGCGGACCGCCCAGTACACCCCCTCCTAGGTCAGGTGTGGCACTCGGTGGCCACCCCACCCTCGCTCAGACACAGCAGCCCTTTCCAGCTCACCTTAGGGGGTAAATGGCTGAGGGCTGAACCAAGGCAATCTTGCAGAAATGTTTATTTGAATAGAATGGGTTTTCTTTACTGAGGAAACTTTCCTCTGAAGGCTATTTTCTGATCACCTTGTAAAAAGTGAAACAAGTTTGCAGATGCGGTTCTGTCCGTGGACTCCTGTCTTTCTTCTGTGGGCAGTGGTGGGTCTGTGAGTAAAGTGTCATGCCTTCCAGGCCTCCCATCACGACTTGGCAGCCACCCAGGGTCTCCACTCTGAACAGAGTGGCCTCGACACCCACCGCGGTCCCAGAGTCCCTGCTTGATCCTTTAACACCTGTCCGAGCCTTCTCGGGCCAGGCTCTCCACCAGTGCTGGGGTGGCAGAGATGAGCAGGACCCACGTCCGCCATCGAGGATGACCTGAGACCTGAGTCAGGCCCTGACGGTCCCGATTTAATGACCCATGCTCAAAAGGAAATCATGTTTCCCCCAAGTCCCTCTGGGAGTCGGAGGGAAGTATCTGAATCAACTGGGGGGAGCAGAGTGCAGTCACCGCCTCTGCACCTCTGAGAGCAGTGAGGGTCTGTGAGCAATGCCCGCTGTGGGCAACGTGCTGGGAAGGAAACAGACCGGCCTCGTGGGCCTCCACCCGGGGCTTCCGCTGAAGCCTCTTAATTCTTGTGCTGTGGGAAACACGGGCTAGAGTGCCTTCAGCCTTGTTTAGAAGGGGCAGCTGTCAAGGCAGCTGTCAGGACTGCACTGCTCACGTCCCAGGAGACCACACAAAATGTATCACCCTGGTCCTTTTGGCCAACATGCCATTCCCAGGCTGGGAAGGTGGGGAGGCACCCAGCTCATCACGTCCCAGACTCGTGCAAATACTGGGGTTTTGAAGATATTCTGGGTCGTAATTTGGATTCAGAATTTTACACCTGTTTGATTTTCCCAAAAGTGCAGCCACACCTTAATTTCATTCTGAAAATGTTACACAAGTCCCCCGGCCTTGGCATAGCTCGTCTACACCTGCTGAGTCAGCCGGATAGTTGGCCAAGAATTCAGGTAGGCCATTGTCTGGGAAGTCTGGTTCGCACGAGTCACTCACCAGGATGCAAGTGAGGCGAGTTGGGACCTTGGCTCTGCCACCAAATCACCGAGCATCCTCTTACCTGTTTTCATCTTACTCGAATAAGAAAGATAATATCTCATTTCAAAATTCTCAGGGCCCAGGAAAAGAATTAGCTAACAAAAGAAGAGTCCCCCGGTTAAAAACTAACCATAGTTACAGGAACCACAAGGAAAAATATACTTTACATAAGAGGAGCTTATGTTTGAGGACCAGTCATCTTCTGTCTTAGAAGCAATACGAGCAAGGATACTGAAGGAGCTAAAAGCATAAAGATAGATATTTGGAGATCAAGGTCAACTCCCCAGTCCTCTTTGCTCCTGTGAATGTAAAAGAGGAACAGGGCATCTGGCAGAATGCAGCACCCACTCACAAATATAGAATAAGGACTCCTTGGACACCTGGCTCTCGAGCAAGTCAGCTAGAGGGAAGGCTTCCATCACTTACAGCAAAGTACCTAAATTCCTAAAAAGCAGATAATGTCTCCAGGGGACAAAAGTCACTGAAGACCAACTCATTTGCAAATGAGTTTCTTTCAGTTTCTTTCTGTTTGGGGTTGGGAGGAGTCATTTATGCCTCCTTCCTTCCTCCTCCCCCCCCCCACCCGGCCCTCTCCCTCCTACCCTCTTTTTTTCTCTTCTTTCCTCCCTCCCTTCACGAACATTTTCAGAGTCCCTGTGCTGTGCCAGGTGCTACACTGGGCACCAAAGATACCATGATAATAAGATCTGATCTCTGTGCCCAGGGAATTAAAATCTAACAAAGAAAGATAATTACAGTCCCACATGGTGAGGGATGTAATAGGGTGGCCTGAAGAGCATCTGACTCATATCCTGGAGGGAAAAAGGGCTTTCCTGCAGGAATGACACCTGAGCTGAGCCAGGAAACACAAAGTTGTGCATCAGCTTGTGAAGAAACCATTTCCCCCCTTTAATCTGTCTATCAAACAAAAGTGACATGTACTAAATACTAACAGATCTGTCTTGCCATATCAAAGTGTATTGGTTTAGCTAATTGTTCTTTAGCATTTATAATCAGCACGAGCATAGAACCAGTGTAGCCTGGCAGGATAGACCTTTGCTGATATGTCCTTCAACTTCTGAATTGAAATTTCACTCATCTGAGTTGCCCAGAAAAACCACTGTTTCTATCATTGTGTTTAGTAGGATAGTGGTAAGAATTGTGAACATATTGTTTGTGGAAACTGTAGGTAAAGACCACGCCTACATCTTCTGTTTACTATGAGTTATGGCCCTTTACTATGAGTTATGGCCCTTCCAAGTGTCTCCTGGGGAGGGGACATAAACGCAGAGCACCTCGAGGGAATGATCAAAGGTCCTGGGGCTGCTCAACGGAAAATGACCAAGAGCTTACACTGTCCATCACACAGGCTGTGCCAGCCCCTGACTGGGGAGATTTGAGCCTGGTCTCAGACCTCACTACAAACCTATGAGAGGTACCCTCATTAGCTTCATGTTACTGTAAATAAGCAAAGGTACTGAGACGTGGAGTAACTTCCCATAGTCAACAGTCACCGAGTGAGGGGCCCACACAGGAACTCAGGTCTCTCTCACTTCCAGGCAGGCACTTGAGCCCCCAGTCATGCATCTCTAAGTGTGGTCCGTAAACCAGCAACCTCCACATCACCAGGGAACTTGTTAGAAATCCAGAATCTCCATCTGCATTTTCAAAAGATTCCCCAGTGATTTGTTTGCACATTAAACTTTGAGAAGTGCTAGCAGCTCCTGCTTGGCCTGGAAAGGAGAAGATTTAGGGGAAACAAATCGATATCTTCATGTCTCTCAACATCACCGTGGGAGGGAAGAGAAACTTACACGTCTGGGTGGGAGAGTTGCAGAGATGCTGATTCACACTGACTATGAGAAAGGCATCTCTAATGACCACAGCTGTCTCCACGTGGCACAAGTGGCTTGGGGAGAGCTAAGCTCCCTGTCATTGGAGATGTTCAGTAGAAGCCAATGACCCCTCTCCCAAGACAGGGATGGATGCCGATGTCAAAGGGGGCCTAATGCCAGCTTTTGAGACCCCAGGCTACATGTGGGGCTCCAGCATGCCGATGTCATGAATCCAAAGTCTACACAGGGGATGGCCACGTGAGTGAATCATACAAGGGAAATGACTGAACATAAAAGGGGAACTCTGGGCAAAACCCAAATTCTATGTATGTGAAAAGCATGTGGGCCCAGAGAACAAACACCCTGACACTGGACACAGTCACCTTGTGTGGTCCCTCCACATCATTGCCATAAGTGGAGCCCCTATCTCTACTCTTCCTTGCACTGGTAGCCTGTCGTGTACCTGTGTTAGGTATATACCTGAGGGCCCTCCATCCAGCCAGGTGACCCACTGTATGGGGCAGTGTGATTTCAAGAGGCCTCCCCATCTGTCCTGATCCACACACGTTGACCACCCTTCCCCTGCCAAGTTTGCTGACTTCCCAGAGGGTGGATACCTTTTGATGGAAACCTTTTGACCAATGTTCAATATCACTAGGGATGTTCAAATCAAAATCATAATGAGGTGTCACCACATACCCATTAGGATGGCTACTATACAAATTAAAAAAAAAAACAACAACCAGAAAACAGGTGTTGGTGATGTTGTGGAGAAAGTGGAACCTTTATGCATTACTGGTGGGAACGTAAAATAGTGCAGCTGCTGTGAAAAACAGGATGGCTGGTCCTCAAAAAGTTAAACAGAATTACCACGTAATCTGAAAATTCCATTCCTAGGTATATATACAAAAGAACTGAAAGCCAGAGTTCAAAGAGATATTTGCATACCCACATTCATAGCAGCATTATTCACAGTATCCACAAGGTGGAAGCAACTCAAATGTCAATCAACAAATGAACAGACAAACAAAATGTGGTATATATGTGCAATTGAATATCATTCAGCCTTTAAAAGGAAGAAAATTCTGACACATGCTACAACATGGATTAACGTTGAGGACATTATGTTGAGTGCAATGAGCCAGTCACAGAAGGATAACTACTGCATGATCCCACTTTTATGAGGCACTGAGTAGCCAAACTCGTAGAGACAGCAAGTAGAATGCTGGTTGCCAGGAACTGAGGGCAGGGGCGGTGGGGAGTTGATATTTAATGGGTGCAGAGTTCCAGTTGGGGAAGGTCAAAAATGTCTAGAGTTGGATGGTGGTGAATGTACTTAATGAACACTTAAAATGGTTAAAATGGCAAATCTTATGGTGTGCAAATTTTGGCACCATTTAAATAAACAGAACAAAAAAAGTCTTTGACCAGCACAAACATCCCATTCACCCTGACGCCCCAGCGCAGGGTTGGAGGTTAAAGAAAACGCTGCCCCTGGTGTGGCCAAGCACAGGCTGGTCTCCACCTTCTCCTGGAGACAAAGGTGCAGGGTTTGGGATCACGGTGGGTGGGCCTGCTCAGATCCACACTCTCATGATGGCAGAGCACCTACCCCTGACTCCACAGAGGAAGATGGAGGAAGAGAAAGCTCTAGGGTCCTGCCACCCACACCAGGTCCTCCTCTTCTTGGCTCCCATGCTCAGCAGCCTGTGCACGTCCCCTGGTGGCCCAAGCCACAGTCCTGGCCGCTGTCCCCACTGCTCCCAATCTCTTGCCCCCAATTCAATCAGACCCCAAATCTGAAAATTCTCCCTTCGGACATCTATCAATGAGCAGCCGTCTGCACCGCGTCACCCCTCAACCCCACTCAGAGCACCCTCACTGCCCCCACTCCCAAGGTGACTCCCTTCCAAAACAAGGGTAGTCCAAGGCCCTGCCTAACACCCCAGGGCTCCCTGCTCACCCCAGCAAAGAGTCAGGCTCCAGAGAAGGACGTGCAAGGCTGCCACATGCTGGGGACCCCCATCTTCTCCGGGCTCATCTCCTGCCTGTTCCTACAGGTCCTTTGGACTCCCACCAACTTGAGCTTCTTTGAGTTGACCAAATGGGCCATTTCCAGCCCCTCTGCACGCTCTTTGACTGCTCTACAAGAGACAGAGCCTGTGTCTTCTCACCCACCGGCTGTGCCCCGCAGAGTGGAGTCAGTGTGCAAATTGAAAGTCAAGTCAGAAGGCGCCATGCCACTTCCATCGGTCCCCTGGAACGAGTGCCCTGCGAGTCCTCAGCCACCACAGGGCAGTCCACGTACCCTGGTTCACTCTGCTATGGAGAAGCCCAGCCTGGCCCACGTGGAGGTGGCCTGGAGAGGCCCTGAGATGACACAGAGAGAGAGGAAGAGATCCGCCCCCTCCTGTTCCAGCTCCAACTTCTGGCTGCCCAAGCCAGCGCCGCCTCACTAAGCCATTCCCAGACTCCTGACCCACAAAGCCATGACAGATAACAAAGTGATTGCTGTCATTTGAAGCCACTAAGTTTCAAACTTACACAGCAACAGGTGACTGGAGCCCTCTCCTTCCCCAGCCTCCCTACCCTCTCCACGCTCACCTTCTCCCGGGACCCTCTGGACCCTCCCCTCCCCACCAGCCTGCTCCTGCCCACTCCTGTGTGCCTTAAGGTGCTCTGCCTTAGACCCCATCTTCTCCAGAAGGACACCCCTGACGCCCTAACTCCTGACCATGCACCTCGCTTTCCAAGTCCACCAGCATGTTGTGTTTCTCCCACTCTGAGCTTCAGTATCTTCACCTGTAAAATGGAGATCATTCTAATCCCAGCCTCCTACGATGGTAATGAAGATTAGTGCTTTAGTATGCAGACAGCACTTAGCCCATTGCCCAGCACCCACTCCGAGCTCATCAGCCTGGTTCCCTCAACCACAGTCCCTCAGTGTTTGGCAGAGGTCTGGGGGTGGTCTCGCCACAGACTCAGAGAGCTTGGCAACAGACAGCTCGAGGCTGGCTGAGAGGTCCTGCTCACCGCACCCACAGCTCCCATTCCTGAGTGCTGAGAATGTCCCTGTTCACGGGCTTCCTCTCCCCAAGCAGGCCTGAAAAAGTTGCGAGAGGAAAACCTCCAGGAATGCCGGGCCTCGCGGCACCTGGGGGACAACTCCTGATTCTGCTGCAGCTGCAGTTCAGGCCCAAGTTTAATGAAGGATAATTCCTAGACTGAGGGACTGAAGGGGAATTGGATTTGGTTGACAAAGCGAATGCAGCTTCATTGGAAAAAGTTTGCTCCCTCCCTCCTTGTGCCAAGTCCAAGACCAGAATCCTAGAAACAAGCCTGGCAGGGGTGGCCTTGCTCCTGAGGCAGGACCGGAGATGCTGCCCAACTGGTGGCCTGGCCAGAGAGCCCTGCTTCAGGGACAGTGTCCAGGGCTGGAGCATGGGCCGTGGGGAGAAGCTCCCACTCTCTCTGTGAGAAGTGCTCACTGAGGGATGGAGGCTGCTGCTCTGCCCAGACTCCCGGAACAGGCCATGGACTTTGAGGCACCTGGTGTGAGAAAAGCTGAGGACCAGAGGGATTCAGGCTCCTGCCCAGCCCCCTCTCCCATCCACAAGGGCTCCCAGCCCTCACTGTCACTCTCTGGCTTTGTCTCCAGTTACTCCTACATCCTACCTGGCACACTGGTCTCCTGCTGTTCCTCTGCTGCTGCGACCTCAGGGCATTTGCACTGGCTGCACTGGCTGTTTCTTTTGCTGATAATGTTCTTCACCAGACATCCATTTTGCTCCTTCATTCCCCTCCTTCAAGGCTTCTCTCCTATTGCGACTTCTGGCCCAAGCCTACTCTGGTTACCCTACTTAATGCTGAAATGTGCCTACCTCCCACCCCATGCCAGCCCCCTCCTCTATTCTTCTTTTTTACCTTTTCCACAGTTTTGTCACCTGCTAACACACCATGTAATTTAGGATTAAATTATGTCTAATTTTTATTGTCTCTCTCCCCTATGATAATATAAGCCACAGGGCAGGGATCTCTGTCTATTTTAATCTCTGCTATATTCAAAGCACCTATAACATAATAGGTGCTCAGTGAATATGTGTTGAAAAGAGAAGGAAGGAAGGGAGGGAGGGAGGGAGGGTGGAAAGACATGGTTGCTTGGATCCCTGGCCTGGCCCCATGGACCCAGTTAGGATGACTGGAGAGGAGAAAGCTGTCAGAGCCTGTCCCAAGCCTTCATACCAGGAGGGACAGGGCTGAGGGAAATGAGAAGGCTCCCAAACGCACACAGGAGGTAACAGACAGGAGTGTGGCTTAGCATCAGGAGGTAGACCTCCAACCACAAAGCAAGGTCCTAGGCCCCTTGCAACCCAAGGAGAGACCAGGGCAGCTTAACAGGCCATCGGGACCCACAGCCAGCCAGGCCTGGGCAAGGTGGGAAGGTCACGGTCAGAGCCAGGTGGGAAAAGGAAGGCTAGGACTTCTGTGGGGGAACTGTCAGAAGAACAGAGGAATAAGAGCTTCTTGTCACTGCTCTTGCCCATGGACCGGCCAGAGAGGAGGTTCAGTACCCTCTGTAGGGCCCCAGGATGAAGCTGTGTGCCTGCTGGCCCCCGGCCCCCGGCCGGCTGGTGGAGGCCACGCAGTCATTCGGAACACCCATGGTGAGAGCAGGTCTTCCTAAGGCAAGGGGTTTGCCTGACATCAATCACGGGGAAAGAGGCAGGTCCTTCCGGCCCCAGCCTCTGTCCCAGGGCAGCCACATGAAAAATCCAGAGCCAGAGCCACCAGTCAAGCTGTCCTCAACTTCCTGACCCACTGAACCCATGAGATGTGATAAAGCACCAGGGTCTTAAGCCACTAATTTTAAGGTAATTTGTCACTCAGCAAGAGATCACCAAAACAGTGGAACCTTCCAGCGGGTCTCCTCCATGCTCCATTGTGCTAGAGAGAACAGAGGAAGATGGGAGTATCTCTGCTTGGGTTAAGGGAGAAGCATCCCTCAGGCCTGGAGTGGAGGAAGCGGCTGGTCAAGCAGCAAGGGAAACCTCGCGGGTGCCAAGATCCGGCCAGCCAGCCCTCCTTATTTTGAAGGGCTGGGCTCACTTTTTAGAAGCCCGGTGAGCCCCTTTCAGGTAGGCTATTATTATCTCCACTGTGCTGAAGAAAAAGGCCAAACAGCTCAGGGCACATATGGAGTGGAGCTGGGAACCAAACCCCAGGTCTGTGCACCTGCGAAGCCCACTACAAAGAGCTGCTTCGCCAACGCCTCGGATCCTCAAGGGAGAGCCCAGCCGCGCTGTCCAGCTTGCACGGGTGTGTGTGTGGGGGGGAGGGGTCCTGAAAGGGTCTCTTGAAACAAGCTCGGAAGCCAGCCTGGAGCACCCTTGCCTGGCTCTTCAGCTCCCCTCACAAGCAGACGTAATTCCATCCATCCACAGGAACGTGCTCCCCCACACACACCCTCGCTGCCAACCTGCCTCACCCCTGCAGCTCTCCACAGACCTTCATGAGAACAGGCGGGGCTCAACTGATGGCCCGTTTAGTTCTCAGCGGCCAGACAGGGAACACGTACATCCGGAAAGGTACACTGAACCTAGGCGAGTTATACTGGGGGTGAGAGCCCCACAGCTTGGGCCCTAGCCTTGGGTTCTGTAGGCTTCAGGCAATGCCCAGGGGCAGAACTGTCATTAAGGGACACTGTAACAGAAGGTCAGGTTCACTCGAAGTTAGAAAGCTCCATTCCTGGGACCCAGGCTGGGCGGGCAGCGATTGCGGGTCAGGCAGTGAGGAACCTTAGGAAGGCGAGGCTGCATCAGCGAACGACCCTCAGCTCCAGGCCTGCTATAGCACCTCTCCCCAGCTTCAGAAGTCTCCTAAGAATGTGGGGTTAGGAGATGGTGCTGGGGGAAGGGCTGAGAGGGATGCTCAGAGGGTGGCAGGGTTCTAAGTTTCCCTAAGTGGGGGAAGGGAGAGAATAAAACATGAAGAGTTCACACACTCCCTCCCCTGGGCCGTCTGGATGATGATGAGGCAGAGCTGGGTCTGCGGGGGTGTCTGGGACCCAGTCGGGGGGGGGGAGGCAGCCCAAGGCGGTAGGGGCATCAGGGGACCTGGGCTGCTGGGTGAGGGGAGCCAAGCGGGGGATAGGCTCCTGCACACACCAACCCCCTCATTGCAAGTTCATCCCACCAGTAAACGAGAGGAATCTTCTCCATAAAGAGTGACTGCAACTGATGCCGTTACTAATCTCTGGCCATAAAGCTACTACATAAAGAAGAGAGACAGAATGATAAATCTACAGGAGGGCTGCCTGACAGAACAATTAGACTTGGGAGACAAACATTCGTTCACAGACATCACCACCAGGCATGTATTATTAATAAAATAGACATTGAACTCAGTAGATAATGAAAGGAAAGGGGACCCCGGCCTCTCCCACCCCGATAAAGTCTCCCACCATCCCTCAACCTTGGCATTGAGCTCTAACTGATATCAGCTCCCTGAGACTGGTGAGGCTGTCACATGACGCAGGGGAAGTCGTGCTCTCTGTTTCTCCCACTCCCGGGGACAGGTACAACTCACTCAATTCCTACTGCCAACTTATATCTGGGTCCAGCTCCTCCATTCCATGTTTTATTGTTTCCCCTCCTATTATTATATAATAAATTATCCCCAAATTTATCAGCTTAAAACAACTAGCTGTTTCACTCTGGATAAGTCAGTTAAAAAACCCTCTGAGACTCATTTTTTTCAGATGGAAAGTGAGAAAAACAATAGTAAATTTAAGTGAGCATCAGAAATAATATGTGAGGGACTTCCCTGGTGGCGCAGTGGTTAAGAATCCACCTGCCACCAGGGAAGTGGTTAAGAATGCAGGGGACGTGGGTTTGAGCCCTGGTCTGGGAAGATCCCACATGCCTCAGAGCAACTAAGCGCATGCACCACAACTACTGAGCCAGTGCTCTAGCACCCGCGAGCCACAACTACTGAAGCCCACATGCCTAGAGCCCGTGCTCCGCAGCAAGAGAAGCCACCGCAATGAGAAGCCCGCACACTGCAACGAAGAGTAGCCCCCACTCGCCACAACTAGAGAAAGTCTGCACACAGCAATGAAGACCCAACGCAACCAAAAATAAAATAAATACATTTGTAAAAAAAGAAATAATATGTGAGAAGCATCTTATAGAATGCCTGGCACATAGACGGTATCCATTAATGATCGTTATTTTTACAGTAAAAGACAAAGTCAACCCAACAGCCCTTGATATTCCGATACTGCCCTGCACCACCTATGGGGTAGAGCTCACCCTGTCTCACAAGGGCCCTTCTGCCTGCTCTCAGCCTGTGTTCCCCACGCCTCTCCCTCCACCCCAGTCCTCCCCGGCTTTGCTCTTCTCACTTGGGACTACATTGACTCTTGCCATGAAGACATCAACTTTCCCACAGGCAGAATTTCTATCCATTACACTGCAGCCTCTAGATCAAATTTCTTGCACCCAAGGTAAGACTTTGGAACATCAGCTGATGAATGGACGTTTTAAGCTAAATAGTCAAGAATTTAGTATCCACATATTTATCCACATAGCAGTGTTTGTGTCATATGGACTATTGGTTTTTATTATCTTAAAAAAAAAAAAAGGTGTAATGGAGGACATCAGTCGCTAAGTGGAATTAAAGCAAGAAATGATCAAAATCATTAGGCACACTGCCACCACCAGCACTCTGTTTTCACACGGATGTTCATTGGACCAGTCTGGGTGCTGGGTGTTCCTCTGTGTGAGGAATAAGCCAGTTGAAGCGCATTGGCCAAATGCTGAGAGAAAACATGGAGGGAAGCTTCTAGAGGCTAAATGCACCGGGGGAGGAAATGCAGGCGTGTGGATTGAGAATTAGCTTCAGAAGAACATTCCAGAAGCAGAACCACACACACTAATATGGAATGCTCCCCAAAATACGTATTTAAGAGAAAAAAGCAAAGACCAAACAGTGTGTATGATATGCCACTATTTATATGACAAGAGAGATACGTACATATTAATATCTCTGGACAGATATGAAGAACCAAATATTAGAGGGCATCTCTACACAGAGAAACCAGAGGAGGGAAGGTTGGAAATGGGGAGAAGATATAATTTACCCCGTTTCTGTTTTTTTCTTACCGTGTGATGGTAGGTTGTAATACAATGATCCAAATGCAGAGAAAATTCATGATCCATATGTTATGCTTATACCTTGCCACAGACTTCTTGGCTAAGACAAACAGGCTGGCATTTCATCTCCTCTTGACAAGTTATTCCAAAAAGTGAATAAAACATCACCAAAGTCAACTTTACATTCTCCTACTCAGTCCTTTCCAGAACCCCCATCAGCAAGGCTTTTTCACGTTAAAAGATGTTCAACAAACACAAGAAAAGATATTCAACATCACTAATCATTAGGGAAACGTAAATCAAAACCACAGTGAGATACCACCTCACACCCATCAGGATGGCCACTATCAATTAAACAAAACAACAAATGCTGGTGAGGATGTAGAGAAATTGGAACCCCTGTGCATTGTTGGTGGGAATGTAATATGGTGGGGCCACTGTGGGAAACGATATGGTGGCTCTTCAAAAAGTTAAAACTACCATATGATACAACAACCCCACTTCTGTGTATGTAGTCAAAAGAACTGAAAGCGGGGTCTCGAAGAGACATTTTCACACCCATGTTCATAGCAGCAATATTCACAATAGCCAAAAAGTGGAAGCAACCCAAGTGACCATCGAGGGATGGATGGATAAACAAGATGTGGTATGTGTGTACATACAATGGAATAATATTCAGCCTTAAAAAGGAAAGAACTGACACTATAACATGGATGAACTTTGAAGAAATTATGCTAAGTAAAACAAGCCAGTTACAAAAGGATAACTACTGCATGTTTCCACTTATATGAGATACTTAGAGTAGTCAAACTCACAGAAACAGAAAGTAGAATGGTGGTTGCCAGGGGCTGGGTGGAGAGGGAAATGGGGGGTTGCTGAACGGGTAGAGTCTCAGTCTTGCAAAATGAAAAGCTTCTGCAGACTGTTTGCACAGTATATGTTAAGAATATGTGAATATACTTAACATTACTGAACTGTACACTTAAAATGGTTAAGGTGATAAATTTTATGTGTGTGTACTTAACAACAATAAAAAATAAAAATAAATATCCTCTGGCTCATAAATGTCAACATACTGATAGTTATCTGACAGAGCCCCTTAGAAGTTATGTTGTATATAGTTAATGTTTACTCTCTGTAGTTAATGTTTTAAATCATGATGACTAGCACATCATGTTGAACACTTGATGTTTAAAAAGCATGTAGTCACTCTATGATCCCAGGTATATAACATCCTTGAAACGATGGCGAACAGACCAGTGGTTGCCACCCTTAGGGTTGGGGGAGAGTCTCTTAGAGGTGATGGTGAGTTCTGTATCCTGACTGTGGGAGACGGTTACACGAAAACATACATGTGATAAAATGTCTGTATCCTCCTACATAAAAAAATCAACACATGTAAAAACTGGTAAAACCCAAATCAGGTCTGTGTTAATAGTATTGTCCCAAAGTCAATTTCCTGGTTTTGATCACTGTACTAGGGTTATGTCAACATTATCTTTGGAGGAAACGGTGACAGGACAAGGAAACTTTGTCTATTTTTGCAACTTGCTTGTGAGTCTAAAAGTATTCCAAAATAAAAAGACTTGTTAAAAAAATGTATCCAATATTTGGAGAACTGGTGATACTTTGTAGCTCTCCAGAGACAGAACCCACTTTATAAGGTGTAAGTTGCAGCTGGACCTCTGTACACAGGACTTTCATGCCTTCCCACAAGACTCAGGTGAAAACAAGGCCTGTCTGCACTGCACGCTGGGTGCACCGTTTCACCGCACTCTTGGGTCCCCTCCACCTACAGGGGCTTCTCCCTCGGCCCATAGGGTTGTTCCTCCCTCTTTGTCATCATCATCACCTGGGAGAGCTCACGGCCCTCCTGAGCAGCAGTTACCCTCCTGTGCTGGGCACAGTGCCCCCACAGCTAAGCCTCACCGCCTCCATTGTACAGATGTGGATACTGAGACTTGGAGACAACAAGGGCCTTGCCAAGGTCCCACTGACAGCGGGTGGTACAGGGTCCTGGATTCAAGGCCAGATCTGGTGGCGCCCCCAGCTGGCCTCCTGTGCCCCCTCACTGGCTACCTCAGCTGCCACCTGCAGACTGGCCTCTGGCAGCAGGTGTGAGGCAAGCCAATGGGGACAGGATGCTAATTCAAGGTTGCAGGCAGAGCAGCTGTTCTTTGAGTCCTGGTGGCCTGGGGCCACGCTGCTCTTATGTTCCCGGGTAGATAAAGTGCTCTACTTAGGAGAAGCTCTCTCCCGGCTGCAGGGCCATTAGCTCGCTGACTCCTGGAAAAACCATTTGGCCAGCGCTGACAGATGTGGCCATTACACAATCACTTAGCCCCTCTCCCTGCCCCATCCAGACCTTTGGAGGGGGAGGGCCCTCGAGGCGTGCAAAGCCCTGGGGAGGGTCCACACAATTCACTTTCCCGGCCACCCGCCTCCTTTCTGCCCTTAGGCTGCATTTTGCCTGGCCCACGTTGCTACAGCAGGAAGCGGCTTCAGACAGCGTGGTTGCAGTGAGCTGCCAATGACCTTGTTATCCTGAGAGTTGTTCACAAACTGTCTTCACATGCATCATCTCCCTTGATCCTCGCAAGAACCCTACGAAGTCAGAATTAGGATCATTACTTCCACTGCACAGTTAAGAAATGAGGCACCGGGAGGTTAGACAGCTTGCCCAAGGTCACCCAGCCAGTAGAAGGGGTTGACCTCAGTCAGGCCTCTGATTCCCAGGTCTGTGGTGTTTCACGCACCCCATGCTGCCATCACCCTGTTGGGATGTTACCTTGTGTTGGGAACTCAAACAGCCTCAGAGCAGGGTCTCCAGGGCCAGGGGTAGGGTAAGGGCTGCTCCTGTCTGCCAGGTAGAGGCGTCAGGCGCCAGTCTGTAGCCTTGCCCCCTAGCAGCAACTTCCCATTGGCAGAGCCTGGGCAGCCCTTGACCTGGAGGCCCCAGCTTGGGTCATTTCATCCTACACCTCCCATGCTCTCTGGACCCTTTACTCAAGCTGGATGAGTGCCTCTACCACCCGTGTGCCCCAGGCAGAGCTTCACAGCCGTTCAACAGCTGGCAAACCTCCTCTTCCCACCAGCAGCACAGGCATCTCAGCATAGAGGTTGCTGTGACATCTGGGGCACCCAACTGATCCAGGCCAGGGTTCCACAGCCACAGCCCCAGCACTGTCTGACTCTACACCCAGGTCCCTGGCCCTGCGTCGCAGCCAGGATGCATCCCGCAGAGTCGGGGGAACCAGGAGCTGGTGGGAGGAGACAGTGCCCACGTCCTAAGGAAGAGCACTAAAGAGCAATGGCCCATCTCCTGCACAGAGCCAGGCTCAGAAAACAAGCAGTTTTGCACAGCAGCGGCAGTCCTCCCAGCTCAGAAGCCGGAGAGCAGAAGGCAGACAGCAGCAGCAAGGGAAGACTCAACCCTAAAGCCCAGCCTCCAGTGACCTGTCCGAGAAAGCGCAAAGAGAACACCCAAGATGTTCCTAGGGTACCCAGATGACGCTGCTCTTCACTAAGATACCCCGCTTTGCCTCCAAGTGACTCAGAGAAAGGGACTTAAAATTACACATACAGGTAGGGGGCAGCTCTCTTCTCTAAAATGTCCTTCCTGGTGGATTAGGGGATAGATCTTGGATTATCCAAACC